>NW_028128988.1:7920000-9206000 GCF_055761805.1 Camellia sinensis
TATGTCTGGAATTTCAGACTTATGTACAAGAAACCGATATGCACTACTATTATGTGCATAACCAATGAATATACAATCCACGGATTTCGGGCCTATCCTAACCTGTTTGGGTGTAGGAATTGCCACTTTTGCAAGACACCCCCACATTCGTAAGAATTTATACGAAGGCTTAACACCTTTCCATAACTCATATGACGTCTTGTCCACCTTCTTCCGGGATACTTTATTCAGAATGTAATTTGCAAAGAGAATTGCTTCCCCCCACATGTTCTGTGGCAATCCAGAACTTATCAACATTGCATTCATCATTTCCTTTAGCGTCCTATTCTTCCGCTCAACAACCCCATTTGATTGAGGAGAATAAGGCGCCGTGGTTTGGTGGATAATCCCAGATTGAGCACAAATCTTAATAAACGGTGATTCATACTCACCACCACGATCACTTCTTAAAGCCTTAATCTTGCGGCCTAATTGATTCTCAACTTCATTCTTATAAAGAATAAACTTGTCAATAGCTTCATCTTTGCTTTTGAGCAAATAGACATAACAATACTTAGTGCAATCATCAACCAAAGTGATGAAGTATTTATTGTCACCGCGTGATTGTATAAACTTTAAGTCACACACATCACTATGCACTAAGTCCAATGGCTCTGAACTTCTTTCAATAGAATGAAACGAAGATCTTGTCAACTTCGCTTCAACACAAGTCTCACACTTGTGTTTTGGATTAATCTTAAAAAATGGTATGTGATCTAACTTGATTAATCTACGTAAAGATTCAAAGTTCACATGTCCTAGTCTACCATGCCACAAATTGGAAGACTCAAGCATGTAAGCAGAAGAAGATGCATCTTTATTCATCTTTGGGATAACAGTTATTACATTGAGTTTGAACATACCTCCCAACATATAACCCTTACCCACATACACTCTGCTCTTGGTCAAAACGACCTTGTCGGACTCAAAAACAATGTGAAAACCATGTTTGCTGAGACAAGACCCTGAGACAAGATTCTTACGAATGTTCGGAACATACAGGACTTCGTTCAAGGTTAACTCCTTTCTTGACGTCAACTTCAGGACCACCTTTCCTTTCCCCTCAACAATCGAGGTAGCAGAGTTTCCCATAAACAACTTCTCACCGTTTCTAATCGGCTCGAAAGTTGTAAACAGCTTCTTCTCGGAGCAGATGTGACGTGTAGCCCCAGTATCAATCCACCATTCTCTTGGGTTTGAACCCACCAGGTTCACCTTAGAGGCAACGGCAGACAAGTGCATATCATCCTCCTCATGGGAGTACTCTTGTAAATCTGCCATATGAGCACGAGGTTTAGTCTTGTATGGCTTCTTCTGCTTGCGACAGTCACTAGCCCGATGTCCCTCGCTACCACAGTTATAACACTTCCCAAAGAACCGATAACTTGGTTCCAGTGGCTTGTAAGCCGGCTTCTTTGCAATACCACCTCTAGGCCCCAACTTAGAGCCCTTGTTCACAGGGGGCTTCTTTCTTATCTCAGAAGATTTGCCATGCTCAATGACATTGGCTTTTACTGAGGAGGTACTCCCTCCTTTCTTTCTATTATCCTCCTCAATCTGGAGTCGGACAGCCAGCTCTTCAACTGACATTTCCTTGCGCTTGTGCTTCAAATAGTTCTTGAAATCCTTCCAACCATTGGGAAGTTTCTCAATGATCACAGCAACTTGGAATGACTCGTTCAAAGGCATCCCCTCAACATGAATTTCATGCAAGATCACTTGAAACTCCTGGACTTGGCTCATCACAGTTTTGGAATCTATCATTTTAAAATCAAGGAACTGGCCAACCACAAATTTCTTTGCCCCGGCATCCTCAGTCTTGTACTTTTTGTCCAAAGATTCCCATAACTCTTTTGCTGAGCTCTTGGAACAAAACACACTATAGAGTGAGTTTGCCAAGCTGTTAAACACATAGTTCCGGCAAAGATAGTCTATCTGCTTCCATGTGTCAAGCGCCATGACTTTTTTGCCTGTCAGGCTCATTCTCTGCCACGGCTGGAGGATCCTCGCTCGGAACTTTTGCAAGGTTTAGCGTGGTCAAGTAAAACAGCATCTTCTGCTGCCATCTCTTAAAGTTTTTCCCAGTAAACTTTTCTTGGCGCTCATGGTGACTAAGAGGTCCTCCCGGAACAGCCGAAGTAACGCCAGAGTTGACCACAGAGGTCACAACAGTAGGGGTTGGCAACCCAGTTGCCCCGAGGTTCAGATCCCCACCAACATTAGCAGTAGCAGCAGCATCAGTGATAGTTGCCATTTCTGAAAATTACACCAGAATATCACTTCTGTGTTCCAGAAATTAAACTTAACCCTTAGAAAATCCCTTAGATGAAAAGTTAATTCAAAATTAGTCTCACCACAAAAATCTAGAATCGAACATGGTCAAGAAAGTTCCCAGGAAGACTGGATGGGTCACACTGGTCCCACTTAAAACTCAGTTAACCTTTTGACAAAACTTTTAAGAGCATGTTGACTCCTGGTCCGTGATAAACAATTTTAAGAATTAAATTTTCTTAGGGATGAACTAGGTTAAAACAAACCAAGGTCCAAAACTTTTACAAGCAATGTAAAATAATTGCTACAACAATATAAGCAAAAACTTGCTACTACAAATTGGTAAACAAACCAACTACATCTCAAGCAAACATGCTTCAAACATTTAAATAAAATAGCCAATCCATAAGGATTCTATTTAGTCCAAAAGCCTTTCCACGCTTAGGTATGCCTACAAAGAGAGTTAGTAGCAAACAACAACATAATATAAAGTAACTAATCTAAAACAATTGTACATACAATCAAATATTATTAACCTTCTAGCAAATCATAGAATAGCAAAATAACTAAGGAATTAAAATACTAAACAAGTTACAAAACCTTATAACTTCTACATTAAATTAAAAATTAATTGCCATAAATTATATAATAATTTAATTCACAATAACCATGCAAATAAATATAGGCAAGTTACACAAATTTTATAACTCCAAAGAACTACATTTAATTCAAACTTTAATTCATCCAATTAAATCACACTATTCATGGAAATAAAACCACACATTACAAATCTTAAAAATTATACAAGAATTATTAAATAATAAACATGGAAATAACTTATGTGTATAACTCTAGAAAACTAGAAGCAATTTCACATGCAAATTAGATAGTAAAATTAGAAGCATGCAAAACCAAAATATACATATGCAACATTAGTCAAATAGGATGAAACCAAATAAGTAGCATGCAGTTTATGTAAATAATTTGAATTGTTTGTATGTAATAAACTAATAACCAAGCACTTCAAGTATATAACCATTTAACAATTAACATGCAAAAAATTCTAAAGATTAAATCATGTAATCTAGTCTAGAAAATAATAAGCATGTAACAAATTAAAACCTAAAATAGAATTAGCATGTCAAAATTGCAAAATCCATAAATTATATTTTATAACCTTAAAATTCATGCAACTCATAGAAGGGGAATGATGAACCATACGCATAAAATAAGATCAGATTAATACAATTAAGTATACAAATTATGATAGAGCATTCTAATTAAACTAAGCAATTAGAGAATCACATTGCATAATTTGGTGCCGTTTGGTAACACTTACGTTTTCAGTTTTCTGTTTATATTTACAAAAATTTTAAAAACTCAAATAAAAACTTGTTGGGTAAATTTTTAATTTATAAATCAGTGGTCTCAGTTTATAAATTTGGCCAAAAAATGTAAACTCAAAAAATATGCTTCCGTTTTGAGTTTTAATTTTTTTTTTTACCACCCAACACTAGCCACCACCCGCCATCATTTTCCACTACCGTCTTCTGCCACCACCACCCATCATCCGCCACCACCACCCACCACCCACCCCCCACCACCACCTGCCACCACCACTCACTACCCACCTGCCACCACCACCTACCACCCGCCACCACCACTCATTTACCACCCACCAGCCACCTCTAGCCCCACCCACCAGCCACCAGCCAACCCCACTCGCCAGCCACCTGCCACCCACTTGCCACCACCACCCACCCCTCGCCGCCACCACTACCACCACCACCACCCACCACCCACATGTCATCCACCCGACACCACCCACCACCCGCTACCACCACTCGCCACCTACCCACCACCACCACTCGCCACCCACCACCACCAACCACTAGCCACCACCCACCCACCACCCATCACCCACCACCACCATTACCCACTCACTACTACCCACTACCCGCCACCGTCACCCACCCACCCACCACCACCACCACCCACCACCTATCCGCCACCACCCACCACCACTCGCCATCCGCCACCCACCTACCACCACCACCCGTCACCGTCACCCACCCACCCACCATCACCACCTGCCACCACCACTCGCCATCCGCCACCCACCTGCCGCCACTACCCACTCGCTGCCATCCACCACCTACTCGCCACCACCCACCTCCACCCGCCATCTGCCACCCACCTGCCACCACCACCTGCTACCACCACCACCACCACCTACCACCGTCAGTCACCCACCCACCACCGTTAGCCGCCACCTACCCGCCACCACCCGCCATCCGCTACCCACCCACCACCACCCCCCATCCGCTACCCACCCACCACCACCCGCCATCTGCTACCCACCCACCACCACCCACCACCCGCCACCACCACTACCACCACCCGCCACCCGCCACCGTCACCCACCCACCCACCCACCCACCACCACCACCACCACCACCACCACCCACCCACCCACTACCTACCGTCACCACTTTCTACCACCGTCTTCCGCCGCCACTTGCCACCACTTGTCATTTCTCACTATTTTTTATATTTTTAAAATTTTTTAAATATTTTGTCAATTACCAAACGCGTTTGTAGTTTATGTTTTTCTAAAAATAAACAAAAAATAAACAAAAACCAGTTTATAAAATTTTTATAAATATAAACTGCGAACGTAAACGTTACCAAACAGACCCTTTACAATCATTGAAATAGGGAGCAATTCCGCAACAGTTCCTAGTAACATTATACAAGTGTCTATATAAATCTATTCGATTAATTTCATAGAAAAAAATATATATAGAAATCTGTTTTAAGCTTGTTGTTCAAATTGTGAAATTAATTAAATAGATTTATAAAGAAATCAAAATTATATACCAAAAACATATACTGATAATTACAACTAAATTTCAACAGAAATACACAAAACAATAAAATGATAAAGAAACCAAACCGAAGCCTGCACGGTAGCAGTTTCCTTAAAATAGATTTCGCCCCTCACGGGTGGAGTGCTTGAGGAATCCCGGCGTCTGTCTCCCAGGATACGATGATCAAAAACCAGCTACAACAAAAGCACTCTCTGTCTAGCTTAGGGAACAAAAATAGTGGCAGCACTCTCTCACAGTAGGAATTTTCTGGCAAACTGACTAAAGAATGGAAGAAACAATTTCTGTGTTGGAGATTTGACAGGAGGGTTTCAATTTATACATGTATAGGGGAGAGAGGAGAAGCCTCCAGCCTTTATGGCTGGTCATTAATGCACCATTAACCTCTGCAATAAAGGCAGGAGTTACAAACCCCATTAATGCACTATTAAACTCTGCAATAAAGGCAGGAGTTACAAACTCCATTAATGCACTATTAAACTTTGCAATAAAGACAGAAGTTACAAACCCCATTAAGCTAACTTCATGGGGCAATTTCTCATTCAATTTTCAATGGTTTTGGCTATACTATTTGTGGTGTAAAGATCTCATTGCAAAGTATATAGACCCACTTGGACCCAACACAATAGATGGTTGGGACCCACTTTAATATTTAATTAAAGTCACCAAAAAACCATTTTTTCCAACAGTAATAATGGTGATATAATATTTAGCATACGTATAATTTGTGAAAACTATCATTATATCTACTCACATATATAAAACAAGTGGTGAAGTAGATATATATATATAAATATATAAGAGAATAATTTTGTTGTTCAATCAAAAATTTTTACTGGCCCACTTGAGTTTTTAGGTATATAAAGCATGTAAATCTATGTAAGAAAGGAGTGAATCAAAAAATGAGTGTGCATTCTGGGTGTAGTGGTAGTGGAAGTGTTGGAAAATTTTAGAAGTGAATGGGAATTGACTCCAGTTGAATGAAAGGGGTGCAACCCTTCATGGTGCCTCTTCTTATGAAAGGGTGTGAACCCAAGAGACATGACCATTCTAAATGTCACGAATACTTCTATAAATACCATCACATCCCATGACATTCATACATAAGTTAAGATTTGTTTTAGGATTTATACATATGCCATAGTAAAGTATAAAAGAGAGAGTGCACAACACAAATTGGTTTGATGTACACATGAAAAATTGTACAATTTCTATGTGAGGAGATCGTTATACCCTGGAGGCAGGACATCCATTAATCGCAAGCACTAGTAGCGAGGGTGAAATTTTGTCTTTATGACACAGTGTTCAAACACTGGTCTCGGTCACAATCTGTATTAAATTTATAGAATTTCTATAAGAAATTTCTTGTGTTTTATTTTATTATTTATTTGCATTAAATTGATTTTCTGAAAATATTTTCCTACAAGTTTAAGACAGAATTTCCAATTTGTTTACAGTTTTTATCTGTACATATTCTATGATACAGATTTAGTATTTTTTTGGTTAAAAATTAATTTTTTGCGTACCGTTTCCTGGATAATGTGTTTCCGGTTTACGGTAAAAGTCCCAGTATTATTTACTGTTTTTATGCACTAGTAATAGAATCCATAAATATGATTGATAGCTTTTGTCCAAAACTGTGTTTTAGTAAATTTATATGTTGTCTCTGTATCTTTGTCCAAACATGTTTCTATTTATGAATATCATGAGTAATGCAATGTTTGAATTGATTCAAATATGGATTTCGTTCATCTTCATTTTGGTAATTTAGATGTTATTTGTTTTTGCATGAATAGTATGATTTGACATTGTATGATTAGTTTCAATGTACTATTAATGGGATCATTTTTGAATTTGTGGTTTTACTGATGGGTTATGATAAGTTAGAACTGTTTCTGTTTTATATACAAAATACAATATGATAGATTGCAATTTAATTAATGATAGACAAAATTATTTGTGCTTTTACTAATTTCACATGGTTTATGTAATTTGATTAATCAATGGGTTTTCTGGCTATAATGGACAATAGAAGTTAAAGTCTATTATAGATGTTTGAATCTCTAGTTTGCTGCTATTATCAATTCCGTTCTAATTCAAATAGAAGTTAATTTGTTTTTGTTTTTGTTTTTGTTTTAAATTTTGCGTTGATACAAAATGTTAGTCTGTATTTTTGGTTTGTTTATTTACAAAATTTTTTATTCTGTATTTGGATAATCTGTCATATACTTTTTGTATTTAAAATATATATATATATATATGTATATATTTTTTCTACCAAGACATAGAATCTGTCATATACTTTTTGGATAATCTGTCATATCTTACCTATCCTGATGCAAGATATTTCTATTTTGTGCTCTGTTTGTCAGTATCTGCATTTCATTTGCATCGTGTTGTCAATTTCATTTATGTGGGGGATTCTTAAAAATTTTTAGAAGTGAATGGGAATTGACTCCATTGAATGAAAGGGGTGCAACCCTTCATGGTGTCTCTTCATATGAAAGGGTGTGAACCCAACAGACATGACCATTCTAAAGGTCACAAATACTTCTATAAATACCATCACATCCTATGGCATTTATGCATAAGTTAAGATTTGTTTTAGGATTCATACACATGTCATAGTCAAGTATAAAAGAGCGAGTGCATAACACAAATTGGTTCGCTGTATACACAGAAAGTTATACAATTTCTACGTGGGGTGATCGTTGTATCCTAGAGGCAGGACATCTATTAATCGCAAGCTTCAGTGGCGAGGATGAAATTCTGTCTTAAAGACACAGTGTTCAAATTTTTTCTTTGAGAAATCATATTTGTCATAGGTATTGTTTAGTAGATCTGAATGAGAGAATTTTAAAAATAATTTTTTTTGCAAAAAACAACATTCAAATGAAAAGTCACTACAATAAATTAAGGTTTTAAAAATCAAAATTTAGAAATAAAACGACTTTTAGGTATGAAATTAGTTGCTAAAAGTGTCATTGTTATATTTTTAGTTACAAACATAGACATTTAGAGATGAATTACTATTATTTTGTGACCAAATTTGTCTAAACAAATACACTTTTTGTCACCACATCGTTTTGTGCATTTGTTAGCGACATTTTCAAAAAAAATTCACTAAGTCATTTTTTTAACTTTTCGGACAACCTTTTAGCGACTATGTTTGAGACAGAAGGAATTGGTCCTCAAATATTTTTTGCAACAAAATTTTACTTTTATAAACAAAAAAATTAGGGTAAATTACAAATACACCTCCTGAGGTTTGCTTAAAACACTTGCCCCTTGTGGTGTTAGAAATTACATCCTGTCTTTTGAAAATTTTAATTTCATAACAAATGGCCTCTTTTATTAATAAATCATCAAGTCAATTAACACTTCTTAATGATGTCTGAAATTTATTTCAATTAATAATTTAGGTAATTTTGTTATGGGAGCTTTTTTGAAAAATCCACTTTCTAAGAGCTTTATTCCATCCAATCCATATTCTTTTTGACTATTCCATTAGGTTCTATTTGAGATAAGAATACCAAAATACCCTTTCATCGACTTTTCATCTACTTATGTTCCATTTAGTTCACATTATTTTTTTATGTTTCAATAAGTTCTATGAGTGACATAATTACCAAAATACCCCTAATGTGAATGTTCACACTGTCAATGTGAATGTTCATATCGTCAATATGTAGGAGCCCAGCCCATGTCAATCCTCGTGGATGCTCGGAAAAATTTGAGTCGGGTCGGGCCGCCCCATGGGCGAAAAAATTAGGCCCAGGCCCTAGCCCTAGCCCTAGCCCTAGCACAGGGCTATTCGGACTTTGGGCGGGCCGGTGGGTCGAGCCTTGGGTCGGGCCGGTGGGCCTGGGCCTAACCACGGGCTTGGGCGGGCTTGGCCATTTTTTTTTAATTCTTTTTAATTTTTTCTATCAAAATTTTATTATTTTTCACAAAAAAAGACACTAGGCCTCAGGCGAGTCGGGCCTCAGACCGAGCCTTGAATAGGCCTTAGGCCGGGCTTCAAAGTGATGGCCTAGGCCCTAGCCTAGGGTCTCGGACTGGGCTTGTGCTCGGGCCCAAACGAGCCTGCCTTGGGCCACAGGCGGGCTTCGGGCAGCCCACGTTCTTTTTGACTATTCCATTAGGTCCTATTTGAGGTAAGAAGATCAAAATATCGTTTTCATCTATTTATATTCTATACAGTCCACATTATTTTCTTATGTTTTAATAAGTCCTATGGGTGACATAATTACCAAAATACCCCTAATGTGAATGTTCACACCGTCAATGTGAATGTTCATATCGTTAATGTGTAGGGGCCCGGCGCATGTCGAGTCTCGTGGGTGTCCGAAAAAATTCGGGTCGGGCCGGACCGGCCCATGGGCCAAAAAATTAAGCCCAGGCCTTAGCCCTGGCACAGGGCTATTCGGACTTTGGACGGGCCGGTGGGTCGAGACTCGGGTCGGGCTGATGGTCCTGGGCCTAGCCTTAGGCTTGGGTCGGGCTTGGGCGGGCCTGGCCATTTTTTTTTAATTCTTTTTTATTTTTTCTACCAAAATTTTATTATTTTTCACAAAAAAAGACACTAGGCCTCGGCACGGGCCGGGCCTCGGACCGAGCCTTGAATGGGCCTTAACCGGGGCGATGGGCTGGGTCGGACTTCAAAGTGATGGCCCAGGCCCTAGCCTAGGGTCTCGGACTAGGCTCGAGCCCGGGCCCAAACGAGCCTTTCCCGAGCCGCGGGCAGGCTTCGGGCAGCCTACGTTCTTTTTGACTATTCCATTAAGTCCTATTTGAGGTAAGAAGACCAAACTACCATTTTCATCTACTTATAATGGGGAATTGACCAGTAAATCCCATTTTGTGGACTTGTAATCCATAAGGTCCTGAATGTTTTCTTAGTGACTGGGTGGTCCCTTAATTTGTTTGTTGACAGTTTTGCCACTGCTAGTATTATTGATTGACATTTGGTGTGGGTTTGTATGGGATAAGGTGAATGGGTGTTTGTATGTCACGCTGATCGAAAAAGCACACTAATGCTTTTTTTAATTTAGTAAGTGTGTAACACTCAGAACATGAGACGTGGGTTGTGACGTGAACGCAAGTAATTTGACACTTTTTTTTTCTGTAACGTGGGTTGTGTCACGTTTCGGCTTTCCCACAATTTGACCCTTTGTTTTCCAATTGCCATTTGTGACATTTCGACGTGGACCTTACGATTGGTTGGGTTTGCGACATAACCCAAAAACATGGGTCTGAATTACCAAAGCAAGCCCAGGATTGCGAATTCAATGTCGAAACATGTTGCAATGTCGTGTTCTTTGGCAAGTTCCGCATAAGGTGCAGAGCATGCATGCATTGGTTGACATTGAAAACCAGGAAAGAGATTTGACAAAGAAACAATTTTGGTCAATCCCAATACACAAAACAAAAAGAAACTGCAAAACAAAAAGAAACTTTTTTTTGTTCTTGAATTGTTATTAGGCATTATTTCTGTTTTGTATAAAATTTGTCAAAATATTAACAATTTATAAAATGAAAACAAATTTTCTTTCTTCTTATGTTTGCTATTAGGAAACTATTCTAGTACAATCCTTCATCTCTACTACAACAATTCATACTATGAAATACATTTCTAGTACTTGGAAAGAAACAAAATATAATCACATATGCTAGGAAATAGCAGCTATTATTCACAAATTTTTCAATGGAGATTAATTTTTCTGATGAATTTCATATTTGAGCATATGTTCGAACACTTGGTGGGTAAAAATTTTAATAATCGTGAGAAAAAGAAACATCCTCCAAATTTACCATTTAGGCATGATTTCATAATAAATAAGGAGGAAGAAAACATACATGTTGTTCCAAGTGGTACAACATACGGTAGATACAATACATATGCCGATATATATATATATATATATATAATATATACTGAGATTGTTGTATAATACTATACTTGAATCTTTCACATAAATCATACACAACCATCACCGTTTGAGTTATGAAATCCTTGGAATTCCCAAGTCCAGTAACACATTCATTTGAAAAAGTTTTCACATTTAACAGATTAAGTCTTTTGTTTTCTCTACAAACGGTAGAACTACATAGTTCCTTTACAATCAATATTGTCTATGCAATCCATGGACATGTTAGGCATTTGATAGATAAACCATTGAAAAATCAGAAAATTTCTACGTTAGACTTACTCAAAGCTTTTGCCACTTCTATAGAATGAAATGAAAATCGCAAAAGAATGGTTTTAGATTGTGTATAAATTTTGTATAATTTGATAAAATTAGATTGTCAAAAGTTGTTTGTTTGGTTGTAGATAGAAATTTAGGTCTTTAAATGCCATAAAACAAAAAGAAATTTTTTGGTTTTTCATTCTTGAATTTTTATTAGGCGTTATTTTAGTTATGTATAAAATTTATTAGAATGTTAAGAATTTGGAAAAGGAAGATAAATTTTCTTTCTTCTTGTGTTTGTTATCGAGAAACTATTCTACTACAACCCTTCATCTTAACTACAAGAATTCATACTCTGAAACATATTTCTAGTACTTGGAAATAAACAAAACAAAATTACACAAATCAAGAAATAACAGTTATTATTCACAAATTTTTCAGTGGGAAATAATTTTCTGATAAATTTCACATTTAAGCATATGATCGAACATGTGGTGGGCAAAACTTTAATGATTGTGAGAAAAAAAAAAATCCTCCAAATTCACAAATTGGGCACGATTGCATAATATACAAGAAGGAAGAAAACATACATGTTATTCTAGGTGATAAAACATACACTAGATACAATATGTATGTCGTAACGCCCCGAAATAAAAGACAACCAACCATCCACCATATTCATTAGATAGCACCACATGAATAAATAATTATCTTCCATTAATTCCAATTGATATCACAAAAGAGTAACATATGCAAATATACATTTACAAGCCTAACTTTGAATTTATAGCATATGTTACATAATAGAGATGGAATGAAAGTGAAACAAATAAGAAATGCCCTAAAGGCTTACAACTTTCCAAAATAGTGCTTGGTTACAACAAAATGAATTTAAATCCAATACAGTTAAAGCCCTAGCCTTGTATAAAATAAATACAACTAAATAAACAAAATGAAACTCTTGCTTCCAAGTCCTCCGAAACTATTGCCTAGGTGAAGGCATGTCATCAGCACCTAAAAATGGTTTTCCCACATAGGGTGAGCCAAAACCCAATAGAAATAATCCAACACAATATATGAATCTTAACAGAGTTATAAGGTGAATGTATATGTAATGCTCGTGCCAAAACATTTTATATCTCTTTCCAAAAACCATGTAATGTTAGGTGTATATCACAATTATGAAATCATTTCATTTACAATAGAAAACAGGGCGATAAATACGACTATATGAATCTCTAGATACATGTCTGCAAGTAGGCTATATAAGTACTACCAATTTGTTATTTTTACCGATATTAACTGGAAGGCTGGACACCTATCTGCGCGGTTATCTAATTTTTCACCAAGGACACACAGACCAACTTAACATCGTAGCCGCACCCCTTATCCAGATTTACCAAGTATTCACCCATTTTTTCACAAAACAATAACATTTTCAATGTTTTAAATATGCAACAATGTTCAATGCAAATAGATGAGAAATTGGTTTCAATTTGCCTAATTCTTATGCAATTTCTACAACAATCATAGCTACCCTCCATCGATAGTCTAAAACAAATATCTTTAAACAGATAAATAATTTCTATAAAGATAAACTTTCCAAATTTCCAAGATGTGAGTGGTCATACAAACCCAACTCCACCATCCTCGTCAATATCAAGCTAATTTCACATTTCCAACATCAATTCCATTTATTTATAAAAAATCAACAATTGAGATATTTAGGGAAAAAATTCCTTTTTCTTCTAAAATCAATTCCAATGGTGAAAACACATTACTTTATCACAACTCATCCTCATTTACAATTCCACAACCATTTCCAAGAATCCATTTGAAAACTCCTCTTTTGAATTTTATACCAAAACCCTAGATTTATCCATAAATTTCCAAATCTCAATATTTTTTAAAAATAGCAAATAACTAAGTTAAAAATCAAAAGCAAGTGCGGAGAATTCCTACCTCAAGCTTAGAAGACGAGAGAGAGAATGGAGAAATTTAAAAAATGCCAAAACCTAACTTTGTTCTGATTAGAACGAAGCTCTAGATGAGCTCTACCTTTTCAACAAAGGGACTAGGGTTGAGAAATCAATGGATAAGGGTGTATTTGTAGAGAGAATGTGAATTTTAGAGAGAGAAGCTCTAGATCCAGGGTTTTTAGAATGTTGAGAGAGAGAGAGAGAGAGAGAGAGAGAGAGAGAGAGAGAAAGAGAGATATGAAAAAGTGATCTAAAAATTGACTTTTATGGGCTGAAACACGTGCAGACTGCTCGAGCAAAGGAAGTGTCACTTGAGCGACTTGACACAATAAGTGTTACCGCTCGAGCGTAGGAAGTGATGGCTCAAGCGAAGAATACGAACTCCTATAAGCTTTGTAGACAGAAGACCATCACTCGAGCTCAAGAAGGACTACTTGAGCCAACACCGCTCGAGCGCAAGAATGACCGATCGAGCGTAGCATGCCAACATCTAGTATCTTTGCAGGCCTGCAAAAGTACTGAGAGTTGTCAAAGATCGCTCGAGGGCAAGAAGTGTCACTCGAGCAAAGAAGCCAAAATCTAGGGAGAAATCATTTTGAAAAACTAACTCCCAACCTGTTCCAAACGCAACCAAGACACTTCAATAATCAAACTCAATGAGGAATAAGAAGAAATAAAACATCAACAATCGTATAACACCATAAAACTGGGATCCAGGGCATCAAATGGGTCGGGTCTTAACCATAATCGCTATAACCTCCCTCTTTAAGAAATTTCATCCCCGAATTTAAATGAAACAACAAACCATGTTTAAACCAATTATAACAATGATAGTAAATCAAATTCAACACCATGACCCATCTACCAGTCTTTCATTCTTATCACCATGATAAACACGTGCTCATTACTAAATATACAATTCACATTACCAAAATATATACAATGTTTATATTACATTAACATAACAAAATTTTAATACATGTTCAAACATCAACAAATAGGTCTGGATACTTCTCACGGACTTCCAACACACACTCCCAAGTTGTTTCCTCAATCTTGCGATGTCGCCACAACACCTTCACTAAAGGATTTGTCTTTCTATGCAAGACTTGGTCTCGAGTATCTAAAACTCTAACCGGTCTCTCCTCATACGAGGGATCCTCATCAACCTCTAACTTGGTCTAATCCAACACATGTGATGGATCTGGCTCATACTTTCGGAGCATACAAATATGAAACACATCATGAATTTCGAAAAGCTATGGCGGTAAGGCCAAATGATAAGCTACCTTCCCAATCCACTCTAGCATCTCAAAAGGCCCAATAAATCTAGGAGACAACTTCCCGCTCTTCCCAAACATCATTAAACCCAGCCTAGGTGATATCTTCAAGAAGACATGGTCTCCTACTTCAAAGGATAACGGTCTCCTCCTACAGTTGGCATAGCTCTTCTAGTGACTCTGAACCGTAACCAACCTCTTACGAATAAGCGCAACCTTCTCCGTCGTTTTCCAACCAACTCTAGGCCTATCATAGGTGCATCACCCACCTCGGCCTAACACATAGGAGATCTACACTGTCGGCAATACAAGGCCTAAAAGGTGCCATGCCAATGCTCGTCTGAAAGCTATTGTTATAGGAAAACTCCACTAAGGGCAAGTGTCTCTCCTATGACCCCTTAAAGTCAAGAACACAACCCTGAAGCATATCCTCAAGGATTTGAATGGTATGCTTTGACTGCCCGTCAGTCTAAGGATGATAAGCGGTACTAAAAGTCAGTCTAGTGCCCAAAGCATTCTGTAGGCTCTGCCACAACCGATCCGTGAAACACAGATCTCTATCCGGAACAATAGTCACAGGAACCCTGTGAAGTCGAACAATGTCCCTAACATAAAGGTCGGCAAAAAAATGTACCGAGTCACTTGTGCGCATAGGTATAAAGTGCGTAGACTTAGTTAACCAGTCAACTATTACCCAAATGGCATCATTACTCCATTGAGTCCTCGGAAGACCCATAACGAAATTCATCGTGACATATTCTCACTTCCACTCAACTACAGGCAAGGGTTGCAACAAACCCGTTGGTCTCTGATGCTCGGCCTTCACTTGTTGACAACTAAGGCACCTCGATACAAACATGGCTACGTCATTTTTCATCCCCTTCCACCAAAACTGGCGACTAAGGTTGTGATACATTTTTGTGCCTCTCGGATGTACCACAAGGCGTGAATGGTGAAACTTTTAGAGTACCTCCTCACGATAAGATTCTGGCATGAAAAGATAGTTAAGATATCTAACACTTGAGTCAAAATACACATTCAAGCCCTTCTCTACCTTCCCACTAGATAGCTTCTCCCGGAGAGTTTCTATCTCATGATCACCCCTTTGTGCTTCTATAACTCGGCTCACAAGTATAGGTTGTGCAACTATAGTAAACAAAGCAGGAGACTCAACGGACTCACCAAGGTGTAAGTTAAACTCACCAATGGCGCCTAACATCTCCCATTCCCTTGTGGCAATACTAGCTATACTGCTAAAGGATTTCCTACTCAAAGTATCAACAACTACATTGGCCTTTTCCGGATGATAATGTAACTCAAAATCATAGTCCTCCATAAACTCTATCCATTGTTTCTACTTCAAATTCAGATCTTTTTGTGAAAACAAGTACTTCAAACTCTTATGATTGAAGAATACCTCAAACTTCTCACCATACAAGCAGTGCCTCCAAATTTTCAAAGCAAAGATCACAGCTGCTAGTTCTAAGTCATGAATATGATAGTTTTTCTCGTGTGTTTTTAACTAGCATGAGCCATAAGCTACCGCCTTCCCCTTTTGCATCAAGACCCAACCCAAACCTTCTCGAGATGCGTCACAATATATAAAAAAGCCCAAACCCCTCTTTGGAGTAATCAACAATGGAGTTGTTGTAAGTCTAACCTTAAGCTCCTGAAATGACTTCCCACAAGTCTCATTCCACACAAACCTAACTCCCTTTCTCGTAAGCCTAGTCAATGGTGAGGTTAATCTAGAGAAATCCTTCACAAAACGACAGTAATACCTGGCTAACCCTAAGAAACTACGAATCTCAAAGGCATTCTTAGGTGCTTCCCAATCTTGCACTACTTCTATTGTAGAAGAGTCTACAGTCACCACTTCCCCAGATACTACATGGCCTAAGAACTTCACTTCCTTCAACCAGAATTCACACTTCTTAAACTTAGCATACAACTTGTAGGCTTTGAGCAACTCAAGCACGACCCGCAAGTATTCCTCATGTTCCTCCTTAGAATGTGAGTAAATCAAGATGTCATCAATGAAGACAACCACAAAATGGTTTAGGAACTCACGAAAAATCTGATTCATCAAATCCATAAATAAGGCCGGTGCATTGGTTAACCTAAAAGGCATCACTAGGAACTTGTAATAGCCATACCGCATACAGAATGTTGCTTTCTAGATGTCCTCATCTCTTATTCTCAACTGGTGATAACCCGATCTCAAGTCTATTTTGGAAAAACAACAAGAACCCTTAAATTGGTCAAACAAATCATCTATACGAGGCAATGGGTACTTGTTCTTAATAGTCACCCGATTCAACTTCAAGTGGTCAATACAAAGTCACAAAGAGCCAATCTTCTTTTTAGCAAAGAGAATCGGTGCTTCCCAAGGCGATGTACTAGGGCGAATAAAACCCTTATCTAATAATTTCTGGATTTAAATCTTTAACTTACTCAACTCGGTAGGTGCAAATCGATATGGTGCCACATAAATTGGTGCCATCCTAGGCATTAAGTCGATAAAGAACTCAATCTAATGGTGAGGTGGCAAACTAGTGAGATCCTCAGGAAAGATGTCAGGGTATTCACAAACTACTCTTAGCAACTCGACTCCAACCACATCACTCTCAACACCTAAGAATGTAGCAAGAAGGAAACTAAGCTCGCTCCGACCACGTGGATAACACATTGGCAACAAGGCTCTATCAACTCTATCCCCAAGAAATAAAAACAATCACCACTCCAGGTATATACAGTAACCCTCTGACGGTAACAATCTATGACAGCTCAATAAGATGATAACTAATCCATACCCAATATAACATTGAAACTCGGCATATCAATCAATACAAATGCAAAAGAAAGTCGTCACCGGCAACCTCTAGCTCACAACCTTGACATCCCTGGTCCAACACAACCTCTCCACCAACCAATGGCTCTATCCTGAGTAAAGATGCTAACCGAGCCACTTCTAACCCCAATGCCGATGCAAATGTAGACGAGATAAAAAAATGAGATCCACCTGTGTCAATCAACACATTGGCAATAAAATTACACAACAAGAAGTTACCTCTCACTACTTAAGGCGCTGGTACTAGATTCGGCACAGTAACAACATACACGTGCCCTGTAGGTCTTTGCTCTACCTGCTCATCCTTGGAGCAAAAGTCTGAAACAGTGACTAAGCCGAAGAGGCTCCTTAATTGGCCCTCGAGGCTTGTGCTGACAGTGTAGGCTGACGGCTCTGTGTTTGCCTCTGACTAGACGCACCAAATGTGCCACCTAACTGAGGGCAAAACCTCCTTACATGCTTTGAATTCCAACACTAATAACAGGTAGGTGGCTGCCATCTCCCCTGACTTTGGCTCTGAAAATGAGTCGTCGACGGTACAGACTATTTCCCTCATCCCTTCTGCGGGCAAACTATAGACTTATGACCCAACTGGCCATAATTGAAACAAGTGATCCCTCCCTGACCACTGTAGACACCCCATTTTTGACCGTCCTCAAGACTTGGACGTCACCGTTTGAACACTCGGTGATTATCCATGTTTGTGTTTGTTTGGAGTTCCCGGAGGTCTCGGCTCGCACGCCTTGCCTCAGGATCCCCGAACTTGACCGTTTAGTGTCTGGTTTCACACCAAACACTTGCATCTTGCCTTTGAGAGGCAGGGTAGGGTTTGTAGACCATCCCCACCCACCACCGGCAGTGGCTAGAGGCCACCGGCTGGTTTTTGTCTCCACCGGCAACATGGTTTGCCGGTCGGCATCTTTTGTTGCCGGTCGGCACTATTTAGTGCCGGCCGGCACTCTTTTTGGCCAAGATGGCATTTTTGGCCGGCCGATTGCTATTCATCTGCTTTTGCAGATATTTTTAGACAGC
Organism: Camellia sinensis; assembly: GCF_055761805.1. Classification (NCBI taxonomy): domain Eukaryota; kingdom Viridiplantae; phylum Streptophyta; class Magnoliopsida; order Ericales; family Theaceae; genus Camellia; species Camellia sinensis. Next base: position 7,938,532 of record NW_028128988.1, read on the forward strand.
TGTCTTGCTTTTGCATCCCTCCATACACGTGTATGGAGGGATCTCCCTCTTGTGAAGCTTGTCTTGTAAGCTTTACAAGACAAAAGCTTCTATATAGAGGAGGTCTCTCTCTTGTTGCAAGGGTTGGAGATTTTAGACATTTTAGGGAGAGGAAAACACAGACCAAGCTCTGGTTTTCTAGGGTTAGGGTTAGATACACACTCTATCTCTCTTTCCCTCTCTTTTGTGCTCTTGTGTGTGTTTTAGTCCATACTATTGCACACAAGCACCTAGTGTTTCACCTTCTCCTTGAAGCTGAGGTTCTAAGGGGTTTGTTTTGAAGTTTTGGTGTTGGATTCAAGCTAAAGGAGGCCATTGGAGCACCATTTGTAAAGGGGTCATCAAGGGTGAGAATCTAGTCCCATTTTCTCCCATTTTTGCATTGATTTTCTACCTATCTTAGAGCTGTTTTCGTGCTTATTGTATAACACAAAAAAGTTCTATTTTTAAGCCCTCTTTATTGTTTATTAAGAGTGTTTTGTTGTTTGAGGGTAGTTGACCCCTCTTAGGCCTTGAAAGGCCTCATTTTGTGCCCTTTTGTGCTAGCTCCAGGATTTTGGTTTTGGGGTCTCTTCACCACTGAAATCTTGAGGGATTTCAGTGGTGAAGATGATGCCTTGAAGTCCCAAGAAGGAGAGGGCCACCCCCTCTCCTTGTTGTCCTTGAAAATGGCATGTTTTGGCCTCTTAAGGAAGCCTATGCTTGAGTGTGTGTTGAGCATGTTTAGGCTGTTTTTCATGCTTATATATCCATAATATAACATGATTTTAAGTTGGTTTTGGTACTCTATGCATGCTTAGCATAGTTGCCATGTAATGCCTTATTTATGCCTTAACATGTTTTAGGTTGTTAGCCTTTGTTGGAGCATGTTTTAGGCTTGTATTTGTGAAGATTTTGTGCTTATCTTGACATGTTTTAGGTCTTTCCCTAAGTGTTTGGGTTGATTTTGGCATGCTTGATATAGCTCCTTTGTATTTGGGCTTGTTGGCCTTGAGTATGTGCATGTGTAGCATGACATCTTTGCATCGATTTGGTGATTTGGGGTTCCCCCACATGTTATTTCAGTCCCATTTCCATGCTTGTTTGATTGCCTTGCATGTCTCTTTAATGCTTTGGAAGCTTGTGTAGCAATGCTCCATGTTTTGGTGTTTATGCATGCCTTCGTTTTGAGTCATTTAGATGCCATCTAAGTGGTCCTTAGGCCTTGTATTAATGTCTTAAAACTCTGTTTTCGGTCAATGAGTTCATGCCATGTTTGGTCTTGCAAAGTGTAGTTCAATGCCCCATTGGTTTGCTTTGAGCATTTGGGCCATTTGTTGCATGCTTGGCTATATTTATTGCTTGGTTTGGCACCATGTTTTAGCATGATTTCAATGCTTTTGTTGCATGCTATGTGTTCATGTTTTCCCCCCTTTCAAATGTGTTTGAGAGTTGTTCAATTTGTGCTTAAAGGTTGGCCCTCAATTATGTGCATGTGTGCATGTATTCGGTCCCTCATGTTTAGGCATTTTGGCTACTGTTTTAGGCCTATTTAGAGTTGCCTAATTCATGCATAAGTCCATCTTTACATCCATTTGCATGCCCTTATGTTTGCTTATATGCTTGCATAAGTTAGTCGCCATGTCATGTTGCATCCTTAGCTTGCATGCTTAGGTTGCATTGCATCCTGCATGCATGCCTTGTTCCTTGACTTGATGATAGGAATTGGGCCTTGTTTGGTTTGATTGGTTTGCATTGCATTTGAAATCAAAGTTGCATGATTGGTTCTTTGGGCCATCATGCATGGAAATGCGTGATTGGTGGTCCGAGAACCGAGGCACATGTCCCTTCGAGTCATTACAATGATAAGAGACATGGTTGGTGCATATATGCCTTGAAATGTGCTGCCATGCTTTGCCTTGTCCTCTGTTGCTGTCATTTGCAGATTCTGCAGGAACCCTCTGCCGACCGGCAGTGTAAGGTGCCGACCGGCAACAATTTCTCTGCCGACAGCTTCATTTTGTGCCGGTGGCCATACACCACTGCCGGTGGTAATTCCACTCAGCCGGTGGTACTCCCCTCTGTCCAAGGGAGCAGCCCTGAGGTTTTGACAGCCTCCAGAGGAGTGAAGGAAGGAAAACAGAGGCAGCCTATGCATGGCGGCACGCTTCCCGAGGCGATTTACCGTTTTCCTAGATTAGTTAATTCGTTAATTAATTAGGAAATTTGTAATATTAATTAGCTTGCGTAGTTAATTAATTTGTAATATTTATTTGGTCCCTCCAAGTGAGGGCAAATCTGTAATAAGTGTGTGTGGGTGGTGTGTATGTCTTCCAATCCCCACCTCTTTCTTCCTTTTTACTTACCCGCTTTAATGGTTAGTATTAGGGCACGTTTAAATTAGCATACCTTATGCTATGCATGCGTGCATTCATGCATTTGTATTACATGCATTAGGCTCGGTACATCACGCTAACTGCATTTGTACTTCAAATTCTAAACTGAATATGTGATAGTTGTGCATTTTCACATACCATGTTTAGGTTAGCCGAGCCTATCCTAGCAACATTTTGTATGCGATGCATTAGGCACTTAACATGGACTTGGATCATGCATGTTTGCTAACAAGTTCTTTGTTTTGGCACGGAGTACGATGTAAGTATTTCCCTGCTTTAGCATCTCGCATGCGTGTGAATGCTATCATGACAGCATGTTTACCATGTGGCTAAGTGCTTATGTGATAAACTGTTTTAATGCCTGTGGCTGGAGGTTGGGTTGTTTGAGTTGGAAAAACTCGTTGAAATCCGCATTTTAGCCTACTTGCGAGTAGCAAATCCAAAACCTTTTTCAAAACAAACGGATATGCAATGCTTGTTTCCAAATTAGGCAATCTAGTCTATACTTGTTTGCTGCGCGCATAACATAGTAATTCTAGGCTCATAATTGGAATAAGAACACATAACGTTTTCAAAATCGGATATCATGGTTAGTAGAGGCCGGTCTTCGAACCAGGCGAAAGGGGGTGCTCATAGCTGACCTTCCCCGATCGTACCCAAGCTCCCGAGCCGAGACAAACTCCGGTGATGACGGACATGTGGCCTTCGGCACCGAGTCAGGGTTTCCTAAATTTCCCCATTTTAAAAATATTTAGGTGGCGACTCTGTATCTGGCAAAGCAGTCCATGTTTGGCACTACTTTTTCAAAAATCTGCTTCTCAAAACGATTTGCCAGATTTGGACTCTTTGGTTCAAGATTAAGAACCGCAACAACAAATCGAGAGTCCGAACTGTAGCGAGGTCCCCCGCGAACTTGTTACAACCACCTCTTCCTGACTTGGAACTCAGTACAGGAAAAGTGGACCTAGACTGTGCTCCCAGGGACTATTGTGGAGTGGAACCCCTCTGCCTCTTACTGTCCCATGTCTCTCCCTGAACCTCCTGACTCCTCTTAGTCCCTCATCTGCTCCTCCTTCATCTAAACCACAGTATCAAGATAAGTTACCTCCTCCACAAAGCGTCCATAGTCCCTAATCATTGACCCGGCCACTTTGAACAAGACCCCGATCCTCAACCTCTTCTCAAACTCAATGTAACGACGTTTCTCCATTGCCACAAGCTCCGGTGCAAACTTAGAGAAACTAGTAAAAGTTGCCTCAAACTCAACTACTGGTGTGTTCAACGGTTTGAGCTTCAAAAACTGCTCCCTCAACTTCTTCCTAACAGTGGAAGGTAAGAACTTGTCCTAGAAGGCGTGAACAAAGGCCTCCCAAGTCACTCCAATGCACCCACATGTATACTTCCACCACTGACCCGCATCTCCCTTTACCTGGAAGGATGCCAAGTCACCCTCAACCCGTTGTTCCTGATGCCAAGCATCTTGAACGTTTTCACCATCTACTCTAGCCACTCATCTGCCTCCAGTGGTTCCTTCGGATCCCTTAAAAACTCATTTGGATTCGATCAGAAGAACTCCCTCTTTAAGAAGGATGGCCCTGTCTCCACAACATGGGCCTGGACTTGATTCTCAACTCTGAGAATGTCTATGGATTCCTACAAAGCTCTAGCTATTTCACGGGCCAAAGCGCCCATGGTCTGTTGACCAACTAGTTCGGTCACATTGGCCTAACTAACTCCTTCCTCTTACGTCGGAATTTCATCCAGTAACAACACCTCATACCGTCTAGGCCTGCCACGTCTACTACTACCACTTCTACGTCCTGACATCCTAATGAAAGTAATACAAAAGATTAGTACATTTACAAATATGCCGAAGCTAATTCACTCGCGTCCTAATGCGGTGGACAACAGATAATTCACTCTACATAAGCACATAATCATATAAACACTTACAATTTTTTTTTCTAGATAATGATTGTCTCGCGACACTACTAGAGTTCTAGTTAGAAATAGCAGTGATCAAGTGCTTTTCTAACAGGACTCCTGGAAGCATGTAGATCCAATCAACATCTTAGAAATAAAATTCCATACCCACTTAGTCACATAAACATGTTATCACATAGCATACCATACACACAAATATCTCTATCAAGCAAGATAAACCCATTGTGATAAGAACCACTTTCCACCTACCCAAAGTGTTCAAACCAGATACGCTCTAATATTAAGTTGTAACACTTTGATATAAAAGACAATCAACCCTCCACCATATTCATTAGATAGTAACACATGAATAAGTAATTATCTTCCATTAGTTCCAATTGATTTCGCAAAAGAGTAACATATGCAGATATACATTCACAAGCCTAACCCTAAATCTATAGCATATGTTACATAATAGAGATAGAAAGAAAGTTAAACAAATAAAAAATGCCCTAAAGGATTACAGCTTTCCAAGACAGTGTTTGGTTACAACAAAATTGATTTGAATTCAGTATAGTTAAAGCCTTAGCCTTGTATAAAATAAATACAACTAAATAAACAAAATGAAGCTCTTCCTTCCAAGTCCTCCCAAGCTATTGCCTTGGTAGAGGCATGCCATCAGCACTTGGAAATGGTTTTTTTACATAGGGTAAGCTAGAGCCTAGTAGAAATAATCCAACACAATAAATGAATCTTACTAGAGTTATAAGGTGAATGCATATGCAATGCTCGTGCCAAAACATTTTATATCTGTTTCCAAAAATCGTTTATATCACAATTATGAAATCATTTCCTTTACAACAAAAAACAGGGCAATGAATACGACTCTGTAAATCTCTAGGTACGTGTCTGCAAGTAGACTATACAAGTACTACCAATTTGTCATTTTTACCAGTATTAACCGGAAGGCTTGACACCTATCCGCGCGGTTATATGGTCTTTCACTAAGGACACACAGGCCAACTTAATATCATAACTACACCCTCTACCCAGATTCAACAAGTATTCACCCATTTTTCTCAAAACAATAACATTCTCAATGTTTTAAATATACAACAATGTTCAATGCAAATGGATGAGAAATTAGTGTCAATTTGTCTAATTCTCATGCAATTTCTACAACAATCATAGCTATCATCCACCGATAGCCCAAAACAAATATCTCTAAATAGATAAATAATTTCCATAAAGATAAACTTTCCAAATTTCCAAGATGTGAGTGGTCATACATACCCAGCTCCACTGTCCTCGTCAATATCAACTCAATTTTACATTTCCAACATCAATTCCATTTATTTATAAAAAAATCAATATTTGAGATGTTTAGGGAAAAAATTCCTTTTTCTTCTAAAATCAATTTCAAGGGCGAAAACACATCACTTTATCACAACTCATCCTCATTTACTATTCCACAATCATTTGCAAGAATCCATTTGAAAACTCCTCTTTTGAATTTTATACCAAAACCTTAGATTTATCCAAAAAAATTTCAAATCTTAATATTTTTTAGAAATAGCAAATAACTAAGTTAAAAATCATAAAAAAGTGTAGAGAATCCCTACTTCAAGCTTAGAAGATGAGAGAGAGAATGGAGAAATTTCAAAAACGCCAAAACCTAACTTTGTTCCGATTAGAATGAAGCTCTAGATGAGCTCTACTTTTTCAACAAAGGGACTAGGGTTGAGAAATCAATAGATGAAGGTGTATTTGTAGAGAGAATGTGAGTTTTAGAGAGAGAAGCTCTAGATCCAGGGTTTTTAGAATGTTTAGAGAGAGAAATATGAAAAAGTGATCTAAAAAGTGACTTTTATGGGCGGAAATACACACAAACCACTCGAGCGAAGGAAGTGTCACTTGAGCGACCTGACACAATAAGTGTTATCACTCGAGCGTAGGAAGTGATGGCTTGAGCGAAGAATATGAACTTCTAGAAGTTTTGCCAACAGAAGACCATCGCTCGAGCTCAAGAATGACTTCTCGAGCCAACACCGCTAGAGCGCAAGAATGACCGATCGAGCGTAGAATGCCAACACCTAGTATCTTTTGCAGACATGCAAAAGTACTGAGAGTTCTCAAAGAGCGCTTAAGCTCAAGAAGTGTCGCTCGAGCGAAGAATCCAAAATTTGGACAGAAATCATTTTGAAAAACTAACTTCCAACTTGTTCCAAAAGCAACCAAGACACTCCAATAATCAAACTCAATGAGGAATAAGGAGAAATAAAACATGAAGAATTGTATAAGACAGTAAAACTCAGATCTAGGACATCAAATGGGTCGGGTCTAAACCAGAATCATTATATATGTTCATATATATATATATATATACACTGATTGTTGTATAACACTACACTTGAATCTTCATAGAAATCATATACTGATATCACTGTTTGAGCCATGAAATCCTTGGAACTCTAGAACTCCCAAGTCTAGCAACACATTCATTTGAAAATGTTTTCACTGCTTGTTAGATTGAGTTGCAAACTTTTGTTTTCTCTACAAATTGTGAAACTACATAGTTCCCTTACAATCAATGGACATGTTAAGCATTTGATAGGTAACAATGGGCAAATTAGAAATTTTCTCCGTTAGAGTCACTCAAAGTTTTTCCACTTTTATAGAATGAAATGAAAATCGCAAAAGAATGATTTTAGATTTTGTATAAATTTTGTATAATTTGATAAAATTAGATTGTCAGAAGTCTTTTGTTTGGTTATATATGGAAATTCAGCTTTTTAAATGTTTTAAGACAAAGAAACTTTTTTTTTTCTTTCTTTCTTTCTTTTTTTGTTCTTGAAATGTTTTTAGGCATTATTTTAGTTCTGTATAAAATTTGTTAAAATGTTAAGAATTAAAAAAATGAAGATTTTTTTTTTTTTTTTCACTATCAGGAAACTATTCTAATACAATCCTCCATCTCAACTACAACAATTCATACTCTAAAATACATTTCTAGTACTTGGAAAGAAACAAAATATAATTACACAAACTAGGAAATAGCAGCCATTATTCACAATTTTTTCAATGGGAACTAATTTTTCTAATGAATTTCACATTTGAGCATATGATCAAACACGTGGTGGGCAAAATTTTTAACAATTGTGAAAAAGAACATCCTCCAAATTCATCAATTAGGCATGATTGCATAATAAACAAGGAGGAAGAAAACATATATTTGTTCCAAGTGGTAGAACATACACCAGATACAATATGTATGCCCATATATATATATATATGTATATATACTGAGATTGTTGTATAAAACTATATTTGAATCTTTTACAGAAATCATACACCGCCATCACCGTTGGAGTTATGAAATCCTCGAAACTCTCAAGTCCAGCAACATATTCATCTGAAAAAGCTTGCACTGCTTGGCAGATTGAGTTGTAGACTTTTGTTCTCTCTACAAACGGTGGAACTACATAGTTCCCTTACAACCAATATTGACTATGCAATCTATGGACATTGCAATCCATGGACATTTTAGTTATTTGATAGGTAAACCATAAGCAAATCAGAATTTTTTCTATTAGACTCTTTTAAAGTTTTACCAGTTTTATAGAATGGTTAGAGCATCCGCATTAGTCTCAACAAATTTTGAGCCAAATTATAACCCAAAATCCATTTTTGTATTTTAGATAGCCTCTTTTTTTATGTACACACTCCATCAAACTCTATATTCTAAAATTCTATTTCATTAAAATATTATGAATAAGCAAGCATAAACAAGGCCCAAGACAGAGATAGATCAACACCAGAGCAACATCAACATAGGAGGGCCGAACCCACTGAGGGGCAGTCGACTGGCCAGTCCAATCAAGCCAAATTTGAGCATTTTCCTTCTTTGTTATAGGGCACTCATGGGACATCCGTGAGGACATCCGAGGGGACATCTAGGTGGACGACCGGCCATGGCTTTTTGGCCCAACTTTGCTCCAGAAAATATAATAAAAAATAGATTACCGTATGAACAGTGCCTCAACAAATCAGGTGAGACATTGTAGCAAAGTCAAAATGAATGAAGGCTATAGAGAGTCTAATTGAGTTGATATTTACAGCTTGTGCTCTCTACAATAGCTTCAAAGCCATTGCGAAGTGGCTGATACAGATACTCTTATAGATATGGCTTCCAAAATTGGAGATGTCTTGGACTAGTAAATATTTTTCTTGTATCCTAATACTAGTAATTTTTATAATAGAGGAGTTTTAGCCAAAGCACCCACAAATAAATTTAAAGGAGTGAATTACTTTTATATAAAAAATAGGAATTATTTAAAATTTAATTGTAGTTAGTCACATGAATTTTTATGAAAAAATGGACGGTCATATCTCTGAATAAGACATTGTTTTTTAGGTAAGTATTGAATAAAAAATTACTTATTTTGAATATACAAATTTTATTAATTTCTATATAAATTATATTAATCAAGTCCTTGGACTGCTGAATGTAAACATAAATTTCAGAACATAAACCTTACACTTTGGATCATTTACCATGTATATCATCAAGAAATCAAGACAAAATGACATACCTGAATCCATTGATGCATGGTTAAACGGAAGCGTCTGATTGTCAATAAAACCTTTGATATTGACTTTGTTAGAGCCTTCTAATCCTTTCCCTTTGGTTCCTTATGTTTCTCCTTGAGAGGATTTAGAAAAACAAAACAGTATTCTTATTTTTCCACCTTGGGAAGGAATAGGGACTATAACCTTTTAAAGGTTGTAATTGGTTTTCATAACTGAAAGGTAATGAAAACCAATAAATTAACCATTATTGGTTTTAAAACTGAAAGGTAATGAAAACCAATAAATTAACCATTATTGGTTTTAAAACTGAAAGATAATGAAAACCAACTTTAACCAATATGTTTTAATTTCTATTTCTGCCCCTCATAGAAATAGAAATTATACAACTGGTATCTACACATTAGGTCCATAACACATATACCCTTAAGCCTATTAACTAAATTGAATCACTTAAATTGTAGGCTTCTTATAAATGATAACACCACATTTAATTATGTGGTCCCATTGAGACATTATCTAACAATCTCCCACTGGACCACATATGTATCTTGAAAAATGTGCTTAACTTTAGTGAGCTCAGAAATTTGTTATCATAACTTGAGGGTATCCAAACAATCTTGTCCATTAACTATATTAATATAGGATCAAAGCGGTCTTCGTTACATCAATCGTAACTCGAGCCACCAATGGTCACGTATACAAATATAGCTAAATGACATAGATCAATCATGGATGCGTAGCATGGAAATTGCATGTGATGTGATCCATACATGCCTATGTCCAACTGGTCCTACTTAACTTTATTGAGATCAATACTTCACAATACGTAACAGAGCGTAAAACTGAATACTTCATTTCGGCAGAAATTAATCTAATTACATAGATAAAACTCAAGGCTGACATAAAGCAGTAATATAAATACAAACTCCCACTAAACCAGAATGTTCTCAAATAGAACAACACCCATATGAGCAGTGTGCTCATGAAAGACCTTGGGTGGTAGTGTCTTCGTAAGTGGATCCGCTATCATGGAGTTTGTCCCAATGTGCTCTATGGAAATCTGTCCACTCTGCACTCTTTCTTTTACAACTAGGAACTTGATATCAATATGCTTTGATTTTGTCGAGCTCCTGTTGTTATTGGAATATAAAACTGCAGACTTATTGTCACAATATATCTTAAGTGGTCTTTCAGTGCCTTCCAAAATACGCAACCCAGTGACAAAATTCCGCAGCCATATCCCTTGGTTTGATGCCTCATAACATGCTACAAACTCTGCAGCCATGGTGGATGAAGCTATGAGCGTCTGCTTTGCAGACCTCCAAGAAATTGCTCCGCCAGCTAACAGATAAATATAGCCTGATGTGGATTTCCTACTGTCTTGGCATCCAGCAAAATCGGAGTCGGAATATCCAATGACCTCTAACTTATGCGATCTCCTATATGTGAGCATATATTCCTTTGTTCTCTGTAAATATCGCATAACACGCTTGACTGCTTTCCAATGATCCATGCCAGGATTACTTAAATATCTGCCTAACATGCCAACTATAAACGCAATATCCGGACGTGTACATACTTGAGCATACATTAGACTCCCTACAGCTGAGGCATAAGGAATCTTCTGCATTTCTTGAATTTCAAGACTGTTCTTCGGGCATTGGCTGAGACTAAACTTGTCTCCCTTAGCAACCGGGGTTTCACCTGATTTACAATTTTGCATGCCAAATCTAATGAGTATTTTTTCGATATAGCTCCTTTGTGATAATCCCAGAATACCCCGAGAACGATCTCGGAGTATTTCGATTCCTAATACAAAGGAAGCATCACCAAGATCTTTCATTTCAAAATTCTTAGATAGAAATCTCTTGGTGTCATACAATAAGTTTATATCGTTTGTGGCAAGCAATATGTCGTCAACATATAAAACCAAAAATATGTGTTTACTCCCACTGAACTTGTGATACACACATTCATCAACAACGTTAGTTTCAAAACCATACGAAGTGAGAACTTGATGAAATTTGAAGTACCACTGACGAGAAGCTTGTTTGAGTCCATAGATGGATTTAGTCAATTTGCAAACCATATTCTTTGGGTCTCCTGACACAAAGTTTTCTGGCTGCACCATATAAATTGTTTCTTTAATGTCACCATTAAGAAAAGCTGTTTTAACATCCATCTGATGCAACTCAAGATCAAAATATGCAACAAGCGCCATAATTGTCCTAAAAGAATCTTTCGAAGAAACTGGAGAGAAAGTTTCTTTAAAGTCAATTCCTTCTTTTTGAGTAAAGCCTTTGGCTACAAGACGTGCCTTATACCTCTCCACATTACCATTTGAATCCCTTTTGGTTTTAAATATCCATTTACAACCTACAGGCTTCGCACCAACTGGTAATAAGACAAGTTCCCAAACTTTATTGTCTTGCATAGACTTATATTCTTCATTCATGGCTTCTATCCACTTATGAGAGTTGGAACTTTCCATGGCTTGACGAAAGTTGATTGGATCATCTTTCGACATTCCATTTTCTACCTCATGTTCCTGGAGATATACAATATAATCATCTGAAAATGCAAATCTCCTTTCTTTGGTGGATCGTCTTAATGGCACAGATTCTTGAGGTTGAGGTTGTAGAGTTTGTTCCTCAGGAACAATTACCTCATCTTGAATGGGGGTTTGAACTATATTATCTTGAACAACATTGTCTGGTTGAGGATTCGAAATTACTTCTCGAGCAATGACAGGTATAGGAACCTGTGATTGGTCAAAAGTAGTAGTAGGAAGTGGGATTACTCCTACTCCTGCTTCCTCCTCAAAGACAATGTCTCTAACTGGATTTCTCCCCCCAAACTCAACATCCTCAAAAAATGTTGCAATTCCCGTCTCAAATATTGACCTATTTGTGGGATCATAAAACTTGTAACCCCGTGATCGTTCGGCATAGCCAATAAAGTAGCTGCTAATGGTTTTAGAGTCCAATTTTCGTTCATGAGGTTTATAAGGCCTCGCCTCAGCAGGACACCCCCACACATGCAAATGTTTTAGACTAGGCTTTCGCCCAACCCAAAGCTCATAAGGTGTTTTTGCAGCTGCTTTAGTTGGCACCCGATTTAAGATATAAGTTGCTGTCTTTAGAGCCTCACCCCAGAGGGACTCTGGTAAAGTAATGACTGATCATACTTCGTACCATATCCTTAAGAGTCCGGTTTCGTCTCTCAGATACACCATTCATGCTAGGTGATCCTGGCATGGTGTATTGTGGGACGATTCCACATTCCTCCAGGTATTTTGCAAACGGTCCTGGACGTTGTTCACCTGATCCATCATATCTGCCATAGTATTCACCACCACGGTCAGACCTGACACTTTTAATCCGTTTGTTGAGTTGTAACTCAACTTCGGCCTTAAATCTTTTGAATACGTCCAAAGACTGTGATTTGTCATGGATAAGAAATAGATACCCATATCTGGAATAATCGTCTATGAATGTGATAAAATATTGTTGACCATTCCAAGACGCCATAGGGAATGGGCCACAAATGTCCGTATGAATTAGTTCTAAGACATCTGTAGTCCTATGGGCACCATATTTCTTTATTTTGGTCTGTTTTCCCTTGATACACTCAACACAGACATCAAAATCTGAAAAATCAAGAGAGTCCAAAATTCCATCAGACACAAGGCGCTCAACTCTAGATTTAGAGATGTGACCTAGGCGTTTGTGCCATAATGAGGCTGAATTTTCCTTAGTTAATTTACGCTTTGTACCTCGTGATTCCACGTGCAAGGTTGCATTATAAGATGCAATAGTTTCAAGCAAATATAGATTATCAAACACATTAAGTAAACCAGTACCAATAACATTGGAATTAATAGACATACTAAACTTCATATTTCCAAAAGAACAATAATATCCCAATTTGTCCAATACAGAAACAGAAATTAAATTCCGTCTAAAGGACGGTACAACAAAAGTGTCTAATAAATCCAAATAATAACCAGTTTTCAGTAATAATCTAAAGTGCGCTATTGCCTGCACTTCTATTGACTTGCCATCACCCACAAAGATGTATCTTTCAGCATCAGTTGGCTTTCGGTAGTTCAGGCAACCCTGCATAGAAACACATATGTGAGTAGTAGCACCAGAATCTACCCACCAAGTGTTTCTTGGTACTGAAGCTAAATTTATTTCAGAACAGACCAAAACATGAAATGGACCTTTCTTTATACGCCAGGCGACGTATTTGGCACAATCCTTCTTTCTGTGTCCGGGCTTGCCACAAAAAGAAACAATCATCCTGCGTTTTCTGTTTCTTTGGTTCCGGACCCTGAGGAATAGCAACTTCCTTTCCCTTATGCGTTCTTTTGCCCGTATGCTTGGAGGTGCTTACTAGATGAGCACTTTCAGTCCTTTCGTGCTTCAATCTCTCTTCCTCTTGCACACAAAATGAAATGAGCTCATTGAGAGTCCATTTCTCCTTCTGGCAGTTATAACTGACCTTAAATTGGTTAAATTGTGCAGGAAGAGAGATGAGAACTAAATGCACGAGCAAATCATCAGATAGGTCGAGCTTTAGTGCCTTAAGTTTTGAAGCAAGATGAGACATTTCCATGATGTACTCGCGAACATTACCCTTGCCTTTATACTTTATTGAAATCAAGCTTGCTAAAAGCGTGCTTGTTTCAGCCTTATCGTTTTTAGCAAAACGCTTTTGAATTTCTAAAAGAAATTCACCGGCAACGGTAACATCCTCTGTTATTGCACCCCGAAAAACTTCTGTAATCCCACGCTTCATGATCATAAGACTTAGCCTGTTAGAACGATCCCACTTTTCAAAGTACACAGTTTCCTCAGGAGTACTTTGTGTAGTGAGAGCATTCGGTTTTGGCATCCTTAATGCCAAGTCTATGTCCATGCAGCCGAGAACAATCAATATGTTCTCTTTCCAGTCCTTAAAGTTTGTTCCATTTAACATTGGAACATTGTTCATGTTGGCAGAGATTGAAGTAGTCGACATTAAAGCTGAATCGAAAAGAAAATAAAAGGAATAAACAATTATACTCACATTAAGTTACCAAACATATAATCTCTAAATAAATTAATTTAATGACAACATCTCAAGATACCTAGCACAACATTAATACCAAGCCTTTGGGTAGTGATTTTAACTGTAAGTGGTATTCTTGTTGTAATGATCAAACATTGACAATAAGTTATGTCAAATAACAAATCTATCTTTTGATGGATTTATTATTCACATTAGGTTTCCTTGACAATTGACACATGTTTATCACCACAAAATATGTGTGTAATTCTGCCAAGTATTAATCATGTCTTTGGACCGATAAATACCCGCATGAGATACACATACATGAACATCAAAACATTCCATATAAAACAATCTAGACAAGAGAGATCACTTTTGTGACATCTTGTTTGAATTGACTTATATTGAGAATGTTATAAAATTAAATTTCCGTAGACGTTGTATGAAATTACATTAAATTTAAAGATTTCTAAATTTGTTACCCCGTATATGTTATATAATCTGCAGCAATCCCAATTATATACATATATATATAAATACATGATGTTCACCATTTGAAAAATGAACCGCCCATCCGAATTATGTTCTATTTCCAGAAAACAAAACAGAATTTGCAGCAAAGGGAAAAACAGAAATACAAAAAACAGAATCTGATTCCAAGAAACTAAATAGGATGAATAAAAGCATATCTATTCTGATAATACACATGATATAACCGCTCTGATACCACTTGTAAACATAAATTTCAGAACATAAACCTTACACTTTGGATCATTTACCATGTATATCATCAAGAAATCAAGACAAAATGACATACCTGAATCCATTGATGAATGGTTAAACGGAAGCGTATGATTGTCAATAAAACCTTTGATATTGACTTTGTTAGAGCCTTCTAATCCTTTCCCTTTGGTGCCTTATGTTTCTCCTTGAGAGGATTTAGAAAAACAAAACAGTATTCTTATTTTTCCACCTTGTGAAGGAATAGGGACCATAACCTTTTAAAGGTTGTAATTGGTTTTCATAACTGAAAGGTAATGAAAACCAATAAATTAACCATTATTGGTTTTAAAACTGAAAGATAATGAAAACCAACTTTAACCAATATGTTTTAATTTCTATTTCTGCCCCTCATAGAAATAGAAATTATACAACTGGTATCTACACATTAGGTCCATAACACATATACCCTTAAGCCTATTAACTAAATTGAATCACTTAAATTGTAGGCTTCTTATAAATAATAACACCACATTTAATTATGTGGTCCCATTGAGACATTATCTAACACTGAAACCATATTTTATGATAACTAGTATTGTAATTTTCAATTTATAAATGGTACATTTATTGATATGATCATTTTTTATTTTTTGCAAAAATGAACGTGATTAAATCCTGTTTAATTTTTTTTGAATTCCATTTTCAAACCCTTCAATTTGCTTAATTCTACCTATAGAATGATAACGAGTGTGATATTTATGAACTACTGCTACGTTGACATCACACACCAAATTTGAACATTGCATCCTTAATTTCAAACAATATTATTTTAAATCAAAATGTTTGGATTTTGGATAAGTCAAGAAAATTAAAATGAATTTAATTACTTTCTGATTAATTTAATTACTTTGATTCCATTTTTTCTTTTTTCTTTTTCTTTTTTTTTTCTTTTTCTATACAAATCTGAGATCCAAACATACAATTAGCACACATTTCTTTTGACAAAAGGAATATTATGTCCTTTTTATTACATTATTTGGTTTTCTTTCTTGTTAGTTTTGTTATTTTATTTTTATTCATTTATTACAACATCAATGATTCAGACCACTAATTTTGGTACTCTAATAGAGCACTAATAACATGGCAATGAATAAAAAAAATAAAATAAAAACAAATCAAGACCAAAACATCACATCATTGTGGGTGGAGCCCACTACCAACTCATTAGAGCTATCTTTAGAGCTCAAAAATTAGAGTTTCAAAGCATTTTTCTTATTACAAAATTAAGACACAAGGCTTCAATAATTCATGATTGTAAAGCCCTTACAAAAGTGGTAGTGGAATACCCAAATTATACCTTAGCTTGTAATGGATTCTTCATTGGATGGGTGTATTTTTCCTATTGTGGACAATGATGAAGTTTTGTCGGCATTGATGTGTTTGGCTGGGCACCTATTATGTGACATAACTTCTTAATAGAATCAATTTCATTTAATGTTGATATTTCTCTTTCATGGACATTATCTTATTAAAAAGGCCGACAACACTTCTAATGTAATGTATTTTTTTTAATAAATAAATTATTTCTTTAACTTTTTAAAAAGTTGAGCTATTAGAGGAAGTCTCTGTCAATTATATTTTCTATATCTTTACTAGATCATTGATCAAGATGGTAGTACAAATTGACAATTTCCACAGTAAAAATGAGATAGTGACAAACGATCTAATGATTATGTAGAAAATTAATATCGGGTTGTTAGCTTTTTGAAGAAAATAATGAACATAAGAGACAACTCTCAACAATAAATGAAATTGATTTCGTAAGAGACAATATTTAAGTGAGGTGGGCTATGAAGCCTCGCGGCGGGTGCCTAGTGAATCAGTGATTAGGACAACATCACCATTGTCAACAACATAACAAATGTGCCTTACTAGATAACTCATTTTTGTCTTTACTTTTTATTCAAACTAGGAATGGCAACGGTGCGGGGCGGGGCGGGACCGGGGATCACACTCCCCGTTCCCGATCCCCGATGGTCGAATTTTCTCCGGCCCCGGCCCTGGCCCCGATCCCCGACGGGGATCCTATCACTGCCCCCACCCCCGCCCCCAACGGGGATCGGGTTTCCCCGACCCCGAGCATTCCCGGCTAAAAAAAAAAAATAAAATTTCAGATGCCTCACACACACAGATCTGAAACAAAAAATACTATGTTTTATCATCATCAACAACAACAAATACAGATTTAAACTTAAAAAAAAAAAAAAAATTGATCTAACACAGACACAGATCAGATCAGATCACTCACACACAGAAAAAAATTGATCTAAAAAAAAAAAATTTGATCTAAAAAAAAAATTTGATCGGCGACAGATCTTACACAGACAGATCTGAGCGACAGATCTCACACACACACACACAGACAGATCTCACACACACACACAGAGACAGATCTCACACAGACAGATCTGAGCGACGCTGTCGGTGGGTTCGGTGGTGGTGACAGAGATCGAGATCGAGAGTGGCTGGCGGTGGCTGTGGGTTCGGTGGTGGTGGCAGAGAGACAGACGTTGTGCGGCGGTGGTGGTGATGTCGCCGTCGGTGAGAGAGAGGGGGAGTCGGGGCCAGCGGTGGTGCTGACGTCGCCGTCGGTGACCTCGAGAGAGAGAGTTGACAGCGAGATGAACGACAGAGTGGAAGAGAGTTGAGATGAGAGTGAGGGAGAGAGAGATGAACGAGAGAGTTGAGTTGAGTTGAGATGAGAGTGAGGGAGAGAGTTGGTTTATTATTATTATTATATATATATAAATATATAAATATAAGGGGTATAAAAGTAATTTCACTTCGGAAAAATTCGGGGATGGGGCCGAGGATCGGGCCGGGCCGGGGATCAAACACTGATCACCGTCCCCGGCCCGTGACAGATCGGGGATTGATTTTCAAATACCGTCACCTCCCCGTCGGGGGTATTTTTCGGGAAAAAACCGCTTAAATCGGGGTCGGGATCGGAGATCCCCGTCGGGCCGGTTTCAAATTGCCATCCCTAATTCAAACTAACAACTAAGCCTAATTTAATTGACCACTATGAGTCTTTTAAGAGTTTAATTCTTAAGAAGAAGTTATGGATTCAATTCTCTCTAAGAAAAAATTTAATTAAGGATGTAAACACTTGACCCTTTGTAAGGTTACTTGACCTTCATCGATAAAAAAAAAGAAAAAAAGAAAAAAAAGAAAAGTAATTTCATCTCAAACACAAAAACATAAAATTAAGAAAAAAAAAAAAAAGTCTTAACAACATACAACTTTATGGTGCATGTATAATGACAAACATAAGATTTATAAATTTTGCAGTCTTTAATGTATGCTCCGTTGGTTTCAGAGGAAAATATTTTCTAAAAAAAACTTTTTCAAAAAATACTTTCTGTAGAAAACTTTTTCTTGAAAATATTTTCTACAGAAAACATTTTCTTATGTTTGGTTGCGTTCTTGAAATTGATGTAATAATGGTTGCATTAGTGGTGGTGGTAGTAGTGGCAGTAAGGTAGATGTAAAAGTGGAGGTGTTTGTGGAGTGGTGTAGCAATGGTGATGCTGGTGGCGGCGATAATAATGTGATGGTGATAGTAGTCAATGTTTTGAAACTCGGACCAATCGACCTGTTAACGGATATCCGGATATACCTACAACTTGTTTCAATTGCAAAACTGGCATCTTTCAATTAAATCGGTAAAACCTGCAATTAAATCGGATTAACCGGCGAACTAGATCCGGGTTGAGGAAACTGGCCAGGCTTGGTAGGCTTCAATGCGCCTGGGTGTAAGCATTGAAAAAATTATGCTTAGAGGAGTCGAATATGACACCTCGCGCATATGAGTGCAAAGCACTGCCACTGGACCAACAACCTTCATTTAGTATAAGGAAAATGGTATATGTCTCAAATTTTTTACCAAATAATAGATGTGAGACATTTGACCATTTATTTGGTAAAAAATTTAGTATATCTAACATTACCCTACAAAGAGCAAATGTATATTATTTATTGTATTCAATTAATTTTCTCTTCCTAATACCATTATAATTAACATTTTTACAAACAATATTAACATAAAAAATACATGTATAAATATATATTGGGTAAACATATTTATATAAATTATATATATCTTAAAGTCTAAAATATTTTTAATGAATGGATCTTAATTCCTATTTTTTAAATTTAAAAATAAAATATTAATATATTTATTAGGTAATTATGACGTTTCGATTCATCAACAGTTGAACCGGTGACCCGTGACCCAATCACTTTTCCGGTTTGACCAACGGTCCAAGTTTCAGAACATTGGTAGTAGCAATGAGGTAGAGATAATAGTAGCGGTGGTTGTGGGGTGGTGCAGGTAGAGGTGGCAGCGGTGGTGGTGGTGGTGGTAATGGAGATGATGGTTATAGTGGTAATGTGATAACACTGATAAAATTTTTGTTCGGAAAACTTTTTTTTTGCCCAAATAGGCTTGTTTTTCATTGACTATAGAAAATATTTTTTATTGACTTCTATTTTCGGTTGTACCAAATGAC
The DNA here is from genome assembly GCF_055761805.1 of Camellia sinensis. NCBI lineage: Eukaryota > Viridiplantae > Streptophyta > Magnoliopsida > Ericales > Theaceae > Camellia > Camellia sinensis. Next base: position 7,957,808 of record NW_028128988.1, read on the forward strand.
AGAAAAAGTAGAAAATATTTTATGGAAAAAGAAATTCAAGTAGAAAAACAGAGCGTAATTAGAATTGTTATTCCCTTTTCATTTACTATTTTTATAAGTAAATTCAAAAATAGGTGGCGCTAATGCCATGAAGTAAAATGATGCGCGCACACATGCTAAAAATAAAGGGGAAATTTTCCCTTTACAGATTAAATGATGGACCATTAATTCAAATTTTCTTTTTAAATAAAAATTTAGGAATGATTCCTAATTTTTTTGGATATTAGTGAATTTTAAAATTTTCCAAGATATATTGAGGCCATGCTCGATTATTAACACATACGGATATATTAGAGAGAAAAAAAAAGAAAAAAAAAAAAAGAATGAAAAACTACATGGCATGGAAATGAGACTTGAATATGAGTAACACATCTAGTAAAGGAACGCTTAATTCATCATGACAACTCTTGATCTCTAAGTGAAGTTCCTGATTGACGGACTATCGTGTACCAACTACAAAATGAATTCTCAACTATGTTCTTAGTTCAACTGCAAAAACTGTGCATGACTAGAAAAAATTATTGATTCAAAGAGTTCACTTGATCGACTGCTAACAAAAGTAACAATGGGAGAGCAACTAGATACCATGCATTCAAAACATTTGATCATTGACATAGGATGACAAACTACTAACATAAAACCAGGATCACAATTTGTACGTAAGAATGCAATTACACACCCCATTTGAAGCTCGATTATTTTATTTGTTACAATAATTGTATATACATAAGAATGCAATTACACACCCCTTTTGAAGTTCAATTATTCTATTTGTTACAATAATTGTAGAGAGAGAGAGAGAGAGAGAGAGAGAGAAGAGAAGAGAAGAGAATCTCTGTATATTGAATAATGTTGTTGTAATACACCAAGGATCCTCTAGAGTATTTTTTTCCTAAAGTTTTCTAAAGTGGTGTATTGTGTGGTTGAGATTTAATGCTGAAAAATTGATGTGACTTGTAATTAAATCTCAACCACACAATGCACCACTCTAGGAAACTTTAAAAAAAAAAAACTCTAGAGGATCCTTGCTCGTTGTAATATTGTATATTGAACTATTACAAAAGATGGCCTATATATAGAATTTATATAAAGTGTTAATCAAGAAACCATGAGAATAAGGAAACCTATAGAAATATGAAACCTAACAAATATGGAAAGCAATATATTGTAGATATACTTTAACAACCCCTCTCAAGCTCAAGTAGGTAAACTAACTTGAGTTTGGAAGAACAAAACAAAAAAAAAAAGTAAATAAATGAGACTTTGTTGTGTACGACAAACGAAAGAGCTTGTTAGGGGCGATTGAGAAGAGTCAGCTATTAGGGCAAATGAAAGAGCTTATTAGGAGCGATTGAGAAGAGTCTACTATTAGGGCAAACGATAAGAGCCTACTAGGAGTGATTGAAAAGAGTCTGTTGCTAGGACAAATGATAAATGGGCCTACTATAAGCGATGTTGAACGACGTGTTCAATGTGAGAGAAACTTGTTAGGGGCGACTGATGTGATGGGCCTTGGGAGGCGCTTGAATAGGAACAAATGTTGAACTAGCAGATGTGACACACATGGAACTTATGACATGGTGTTGAACGATGAGCGCAACTAATAAGAGAGTGTGCCGTAGAGCGGCTTAAGACATGATGCGTTAGGAAGCAGCTTAGGCGTGTGCCAATGAGCGGCTTAGATGGTTCATATGGTGTATCACCATGCTCACCGTGATATAAGTATATTATCCCCCTCAAACTCAAATTGCTTTTAAAATAGAAACTTATATGAGGTTGAAAGGAAGAGAGCCGAGAGAGAGTGCATAAGCACACCAAAAAACAAATATATATATTTAAGTGATGAAGGAACAAAAGGATGTGATTGGACGCTAGCGGAGGACATAGTGGTTTATTAGTGTTGTTGGAGATTGGGACAAATATAGGCATGTTTAAAAAACAATTCCAGTAGACAGCAAGTGCAAGGTTACCAACCAACCACTCGCCAATGAACAAGAAATACAGACCAGTAGACAGCAAGTGCAAGGTTACCAACCAACCACTCGCCAATGAACAAGAAATATAGACCAGAATCGTATAACTCTGATGCTATATTAAGATAAATGTATTGAGAGAGAGAGAGAGAGAAGAAGAGAAGAGAAGAGAAGAGAAGATAAGAGAATACTTATATATTGAACAATATTGTTGTAATATTATGTATTAAACTATCACAAGAGGTGGCCTATATATAGGACTCATATGGAGTGTTAATTAAGAAATTATGAAATTAAGAAAATCTATAGAAATATGAAAAGTAATATATTCTAAATATTTGTTAACATTACTAAACATGAATCTTAAATTGCAAGAAACATGGATAGTAAAATTGAAAAACAATATTAAGCCAAAAGAAACAAAAAATAGAAAACAAAACAAAAATTGATTTTGTTTGGTCTAATTTTTGAAAACTATTTTTGAAATTTTTATTTTTCATATATTTGTTTATCTTTAGTAAACTTCCCGCCATATTTTGGTCATTTTTTAATAATATTTTGGGTAAATTATGTAAATAGTCCATATATTTTACACGATGTGTCAATTTAGTTTCTGTTATTTCAATTTACTCGATTTTACCCTTTAATTTAACAAATTGCGTCATTTTAGTCCAATAAATAACGGTTGTTAAGTTTGATGGGCAAAAAGTCTACACAATGTGTCAATTTGGTCCCTGTAGTTTATACAATGTGTCAATTTGGTTCCTGTAGTTTTAATTTGCTCAATTTTGACAGAGACCAAATTGATACATTATGTAAACTGCAGGGACTAAATTGACACATAGTTTGACTTTCCGCATACTAAACTTAACAATTGTTATTTATTGGACTAAAATGACACAATCCGTTAAATTAAGAGATAAAATCGAGCAAATTAAAATAATAAGAATCAAATTGACATATCGTGTAAATTACATAAACTATTTGTATAATTTACCCTAATTTTTTTAAATGTGCCTGATCTAAAAGCACGTAAAAATAGTATTTGTAAAGAAATCTGAACAAAGTTTATTAAAGACGATATTGAGTTTTTTTTTTTTTTTTTGTTCGTTGTTGTTGTTGTATATGTGGTGTTTTTTTTAATATTTCTTCACAAGTATTGTTTTTTTAGCTATATTTAGATTAAGTGTATCTAAAAAAAATAAAAAATTGATTAAAATATGAAGAAAAAAATCACTAAAAGAAAAGTGAGAAAAAAAAATTGAATTATAAACCAAATTAATTTAGTAAACCGGATAATGAAAACATAAAATTCAAGCACAATTGCAAACAAATGTTTACCTTTTGAGAGGAGCTTCTGTGATAATCCGATCGAAGAGGTTGATGATAGGTCATCTTGCAAAGTTCCTCACGTAGATAATTTATACAAAAAATTAAATTAATAAAAAATAGTAATTACATAATTAAATTATATTTATGTTAAATAAATAAAATTAATTTATGTTGTACATATAAAAAATATTAGGTAAATTTATGTTATATATTATGCAAAACCTTGATAATTAATTAGAATATTTTTCAATCCGTCAATTTGTCCAAAATTACTCAAACCGTAATTTGTTAATCCGTCAATTTACTAATCTACCATTCGATTTATAATTTTATTCTCAAACCGTCCGAATCATACCCCCACACCACTATATAATATATATATGCATATTTTAACTTTTTAAAGTAAAAAAAATTGACTAAAAAAATTTAGCTTAATTGGGCTGTGATACGAGTCCCCATGGTTGTCTGCAGCATTGCCCATGCTTGGGTCATTTTTAAAATTATGAAAAACACCAAGGGCTTTGCTGCAAAATCATATTACTATTGTTTTTAGACTCACTGTTTTGACTCTCTCCCCCATGGTCTGAACCCAGAGAGACAGAGAGAGAGAGAGACAGGAAGGAGGGAAGCAGAACCCAAACGGGCCTACGGCGAGATTTTCCGGTTCCGGAGACAGAAAATCTTGGTGAAATGGTAGCGTTATTTCTGTCAGTTAATAGATTGTATTGAATCTTTGTACTAATTCTTCAAAATTACACACACACACACACACACACACACATATATATATATATATATATGTATATGATTGTTCATGCCTATCAATTATATATGTGTATGAACCTAAGATGATCGAGGGCCTATGTCTTTCGAGACTCTGGTGAGTGTGCGCGAGTATCAATTAGGGTTTGAGTTCTAGGATTAGGTTTACTAAATTTTCAGATTTATGTGTGATTTACTCCTTGAAGTGAAATTTTATGGCATAAAACAATGTGGGTATTATATATTGCTTGCTACTGATAATGGGTTCCATTAGCTTCTGCTAAATTTTCCAGACATTGCACTTACATGTATTATACAGTAAAATTACGTCTTGGAATGAGAAGGGAAAAGGCTAATAAGAAGCAATTTCAGATGTAGAAGTGAGTTTTCCTCTTGAACAATTGAGGCTTTGCATTATTGTTAATGCTGGGGTTTATGGAGCCTATAGTATTGACACTGGGCCCTCAATCCAATGGGGGGTTGGGGGTAGCTTGGTAATTATTGATGTAAGTTGTAACCCTAGCACTATATATTTCTGTTTTCTGTAGCAGCTGGATTGTACTCTCTTTTCATTCTTTCTGACATAGTGAAACTGGTGTGAGCCGTAAATGTAGGCAATTTTGCCGAACCACATAAATTTCTGTGTTGTTTCTTTTGTGTGATATTGATTGTTTTCATCTTGCTGTTGTTTGTGTGTTTGGGGTATTCTGCAACAGTTAATACTAGATACCATACTAGATGATAAGTTCTATCAATTTGGATGCCCTTTTCTAGTTATGTTTGCGTGTGTTATGGATGAAAATAAAAAATGTGGGAATTGCAATTTTAGTAGGGGGAATTTTGGGTTTGGAGTTTTCTCATCATATATAATAGAATTCTCTTAAAAAGTAAGGTCATGTTTGTCGTAAGAAAATAAAATCCAAAAAGATTTTTTTATAGAAAATATTCATTCTGAAAATTTTCCCCATTCCTAATTATTTGAAATCATGAACTAAACTAGCAACTTTGCTTTAATTATTATTGGAAATTATATATTATTATTTGTCCTTCATTTTCCAATGAAACAAATAGATACTTTGATTAAGGTTGTGAGCAAAACAGCGATTACTACGTTTGGCTTCAAATATGGCTTTGGAAATAGTAGGTTGTTTAAAAGAGTAAGCATCTGGTTCAAAGAGTTGCAGCCAAGTTTTAACATTAATTTTTTTTATTTTGTTTTGGTAATTGGAGTGGTTTCATTCTATGAAGCACGGACACGGATACGGATATGGACACGGACACGGACACAGACAGGGGACATGGCAATTTTAAAAAAAAGGAGACACGGATAAGGCTGGGGACACGACAAATTTTATTTTTTTTTAATAAATATTTTTATTTTAATACAAGTTAATTATTTTATTTAATTATTATATTTTTAAATAAATGTGTTTTTATTAATTTTTTTATTTTATTTTATTTACATTTTTTTTTGATTAATATGTATAAGTATATATTATATCTTATATATATATATATATTATATAAGATATGAGATATGTCTTTTTTATTAATATTAAATAAATATATATATATATATATTATACATATTAATCAGCGAGAGCAAGAGAGAGAGCGAGAGACGCGAGAGCGAGAGAGAGAGAGAGCAAGAGACGCGAGCGAGAGGGAAGGCGAGAGAGAGAGAAAGTGAGAGGCGTGAGTGAGAGGGAAGGCAAGAGAGAGAGAGAGAGAGAGGCTTACGGTGGTCAAAGTCAACTGGATAGAGGTCGAGGTCGACGACTTACGGTGGTTGAAGTCACGGAGGTTGACAGGCGAGTCGACTGGATCGAAGTCTAGGTTTGTCTCTTGACCTTTACTCTTCTCCTTTATTCTTCTCTTTTACCCTTTGTGTCCAGATTTGGTGGACACTCATGTCCCTGTTGTGTCTCCGCCGCGTCCCTTGCAAAAAAATAATTAAATTAAAGGGACACGTCACCCAACGTGTCCCCATGTTAGACACCGCCACGGCATGAAATCTGGCGTGTCCTTGCTTCATAGGTTTCATTTGTAGCTTCCTATGTTCTAAATGTATTTGATTGAGTTTGACAAAAGACTTGGGTTCACAAAGCATGAGTTTAGTGACAAAAATGTCAAATTGTCAAGAGAAGAGTTTTAAAGGGCTTGTTGAGGCTTGCCTCAAGGCAACACTAATGCAAAATGCATTGAGGCTTTGATTTTTAGGTGACACTCTTGAAAGGCTTGTGCATCATAGTTAGATGCATGCGCCTCATGTGTTCCTTGTATGCCTTTTTCCCATAAACATGTAAGGAGTATGCATATTGAAATTTTGTCTTGGATTATTGTTAAATTGTCTAATACATGGTTTAAACCTAAAGAAATATCCTTCTTTGTAGCTATGTTTCATGGTAAAAAAATAAAGTCAATGACCATCAAGAAATTACACAAAGCGAAGGCTCAAGTGAGAAGGTCGATAATTGCAACTAAAAATTTCGTTTTCACTTTCAATGAGGACAAGCTTTCTTTTCTATTAGGGGTGTTAACGGGTCGGTTCGAATTGAGTTTACTATCAAATTGTCAACCAAACCGAATTGATTGGGTTAAAGATATGGTTACCTTTTGCCAACTGACCCACCTCTTCAAAATTGAACGAATCAAACCCTTTAGTTTGATGGTCGGTTCGGTCAGTATTGATACACAACTAAAAAACTAACTTCTCTTTCATACTGTGATTGTAACTCAAATAAACCATACAGATTTGAGAGCAACGGTGAGTGAAAAGAAAGAGAGACAAGACTCACCATCGTTCAAAGTCATCGCCATTGATTAGCACTACTGTCATCGATTGCCTCTATGGAACAAAACCATCGGCGTCGATCACCACAACAAATCAACGCCTTTTGCCACTATCAATTTACCAAAGTCCATTTCTACCACCGTTGTTTCGGGAGGGAGGGGGAGAATCGACGTAATGGAGAGAGAGCAATGGGAATTTCTTTTGAACGAAGAGATGGAAGATGAAATAGTGGGGGGAGAGAGAGAGAGAGAGTTATGGTAGATGAAACTGAAGAGATGTATTGGAGAGAGGGTGAATTAGATTAATTAATGTGTTGGAGATATGGCAATTCATGGGCTCGAACCACCTGACAAATCTGACCAAACCGACCCACAAAATTGGAGATCGATTGATTTCGAATTAAGAGACGGTCGGTTGTGGATATTGATTCTATAATTTTTGAATTTCACGTTAGTCAATAGATTTATTATCACGTCACCCAAAACACCCGGACCGTCCGAATAAATATATAATTAATAAAATTACATGCAGTGCCTTCTTATTTGATTGATTGACATATTGCATTTATTACACAGCTTAACACCAACTCTCCATTGACTCTCTCTCTTCCACTTTATTACTTTGTCTATCATCTCTCTCTTGAACAGATCACTCAAATCATCAACTTTCTATTTATTATTCTCTCTCATCTCTTGAAAAATTAACTTACTCAGACCTTTCCAATTCTCTTAACGCTCCACTCATCTGCTTAGAAAATATGACTCAAATCACTTATTATTCTCTCATCTCTTGGAGAATTCACTCGAGACTTTTCTGATTCTCTCTGAAGTCATTTTTTTTCAATTTCAAACGCTGCTATGTTTTCTCTCTCAACTCTCACCGTTCCACCGAAGTAATGACTTCGATGATCAAATCAGACAACGACAACGATGAGGAGATCATGTGACGAGATCATATGACAATGATGATCTTCACCACGACGATCTTAGATCAACCCCTTCATCCCTTCTCTTTCAATTTTAGTCTCATCCTCTCTCTGTAAAGTATCTTTTTAGGGTTTTTTTTCTTGTAAGCTATCAAAGGGTTTTGAGCTTTCTTGTTTGCGGACTAAGAAGATGAGTGATCGGTTTTGATTCTGACTGAATTTTTTCCAACACGCTTATGTCCGGTTTTGAATGCATAGTGGGTCGAAATTGGATGGCTTCTTGTTCTACCCAAGGTGGTACATGTGAAACTTGACTCAATTTGACCCGTGAACACCCCTAATTGGAGAGAGTGTAATCAATGTTGAGTGGAGATTTCTTTTGGATGGAGGAGATGGGTGGAAAAAAACAATGGAAAGAGTAATCAATGCATTGTAAATTGGAGAGAGAGAGAGAGAGAGATGAAATGGTGGAGAGAGGGTAATCAATGCATTGTCAATTAAAGAGACTAGAGAGAGAGATAAATAATGGAGAGAGAGGGGCTTAGAGAGGGTTTTAGTTTTAGTTCCACGTTGGGAATTGTGAGTATATACACCACACTTTGACTTATTTGCTTGGTTTATCCAATGCTATATATGACACACCCATGTGTCCCACCATAATTTACTCTATTATCATTTCAAATAAATAAAAGCATATCTTATAAATTACATAAGTTGTATAGCTATTACTCATTGGTTTTACATTTTCAAAATATCAAATCCATGTAGACTTTTAACTCTTACGTTTTTTCATAGAGAGAGAAAGGTAGTACTTTCGATGAGAAGAGAGGTCATCAGAGTTGGTGAAGCACTCAAGGTTAGTGATAAATGTAATTTGAGAGCATCAATTACAATACGACACTTGGATCTAATATCTTAAATATATAGATTGGTTGGGTCGGGTTACACAGGTTTGTTTATGCCAAACCTGCTACTTGACTGATAACCTATGAAAAGTACTCCCATTTACTTGCAGTCGACAGAAGAGAGCTTCGAAAACCGTTCGTTCAGAATTGGGTTGGATCTGGCAGGGTAGTATCATTGGGCCGGATGGGTATTTGAACAGCCCTATTCTCTACAGTGAAATGCTTAATACCTTAAGGAGAAAAGTATTTACACCTTTGTATTTAATTTTTAATAGTGTTTGCTATTTTAATTTATTTATTTACTAAATATAAAATTTCAAAATTTGAAATACTTACTCCTTGCCTCATGAGGGGTAAAATGTATCGCGTTACCCATTTATCTCTGAATACTTTGGTCAAGAGCAATTGTTAAAGAACTTTATATGATGCATTGCTGCATGCTCACTCCCACTAGAACTTGCACTTCACAAAATTTGGGTTATTAGGAAAGACATAGGCATGGGACATTTGGAATTTGAAGTAGGATGTTGTAAGAACCTATATTAATTTTCATTCGAGTATCAAAAAGCATTTTTATGCAATAATTGCCCATTAACAAATTAAATGAAGATGTCGCTTTCTATTTTCTTTTGACCTAACTCCTTAGAGATATGATTTTACGATAGAGGAAGCTTCTGTTTTTTTGAGGAGCTACACTTGGGGGTTTGGAGCAAAGTTTTAAAGGGCTTTACTGAGGCTTGCTTTGAGGTGAGGCTAAGGCAAAATGTCTAAAGGCTTTGATTTTTAGTCTTTACTCTCCAAAAGCTTGTGCATACAGTCTTGAGACATGTGCCTTAGGTGCGTCTTGTATGCCTTTTAAGCATAAGCATGTGAGGAGTACGCATATGAAGAGTTTACCTTAGGCTCTCATTAAACTTAGTCTAACAAATGGTTTAAATATAAAAAAGTATAAAATAAAAAAAGAACTCATCTTGCAACTATATTCTATAGGAAAAATTAAGTAAATGGCCAATCGAGGAAAAAAAACAAAGTTTAATGCTTAGTGAAAAGCTCAATCACTAAAGCTAAAAATACCAATTTCATTTTTAATAAAGCAAAGCTTCCTTCCTTGCAATGAAGAAAAGTATTTACACCTTTATATTTAATTTTGATGTATTTATTTATTGTTTTAAAACATTTAAATTATTTACTAAATATAAAAATTTGAAATTTGAAATGCTTAAGCCTCAACGCCTTACGGCTTACGCCTCGCCTCATAAGGGGTAAAACGTCTTACGGTACGCATTCACCTTTAAAAACTTTGGTTTGGAGAATGAGCTTCAAATAGGATACAATGTGGGCATTGGAAAAGGTAGGATATCACAAGGTAGTTGTGCATTCTTGGCATAAGGCTTAATATAATTGCTTCTCCAGAATGGAAATTAGTATGAGGTTAATTTTGTTTGGTAAATCTAGGAAAGGGGCACAATGAGAAGCATTCTAGAATACTGCACACCCTAGTTTTACATGTTTGGATAGTTTTTTGATCAACTTCTTGTTGGGGTGTGAAATATGAAAGAAGAAAAGTTTACTTTTGACTTTATTGCTTTTGAATTGTAGTTGGCAAATTAGAAGAGGTTCCCTTTTCTGCCTAGTTGGTAGAAAGAATTCTGAAATGCGGTTTGATGGAATATGATTGGGTTGCAAATGTAATGAGCTAGATTTCCACATCATGAGTTTGATTTTAGTTGACTGAGCAAACATATCCATAAAATTTAAGCCACTTAAGTGTGCGTGCATGCAATCTAAATGACATAGTATGATCTGGTTGGGGATGTGAAGATCTAAGGTTTTAGATCTTGTGTTTCGTTCTAGTTGATCCACCAAATATTTCTATCATATTAGAACCACTGCAGCATTTGTTGGAATCTAGATAAAAGTTCAATAGTAATGATGACTTCTCTGTTTTTGTTTTGTTATGTTGCTTGGAGGGAATAGTCACATAGTTTATGATGTTATTTCATAAGCAGAACTGTCTGATTAATTTTATAAAATGGGTAAAGAATTCAAATGCCAAAATATTAGTAAAATGTTAATTATAAATTGTGGATATTTGGCCTTGAGGAAGCTAATGTGAGGCCTTTTGGGAAGATGCTAAGAACTGAGATGGTAAGGAAACATCGGAGGTGTAGGAAAGAAGTGAGATTGCTTTAGAGAGGGTGGGACCATGGGAGTGGAGAATGCTTATGAATTTTTTGGAGGCCAGTAGCCACTCCTTGTTCTTGCATGCATGGAGAGGATCCCTTTTATAGGAGAATCGAATCATGGGGACTATCTCAGCCGTGCATAAGACCCCAGGCTAAGGGAGAGGTGGTTCAACCCCCTTGGTTCTACAATTTTGAGGTTTCCCAACTTATCATGGGATGGTATTGGACAAATAGGTTAAGCCTCGAAGACCATATCATAATGCTACAGAGGTAGGTATGATACATATTTGGAGAGGCACATGTATTTGTCAAAGCTCCTCTCTTTTTGATACTAGTTGAGTTGGAGCCACCCCGAGAAGGAGGGCTAGACAACCTTGATGTTCGCTCAACTCTAACCTTCACACCACATACCTCTAGTGATCCCACGTAGAAGTCCCAACCCAAGATGGCGTGGTTGTTCTCATCAAAGTGCTGGCCTTATGGATGGGAGACCAACTCAGTGGGACACCGCTCCATAGGAGATACTTATCTAAGCTGGAGATGGAGATTGAGTGAGTTTAGTGGAGAAGAGATGATAGATCTGAGAATGAGCATGGTCAAACATTGAAAGGATATGAATGGGGGGAGCATTCATGGTTGAGGAGTTATTTGGCTGGCATGGGCGGCATCAAGCGTGTTGTCCACAAGTGGAAGAGATGACCGCTTGAGCGAAGTCTCATTGGCCGAACCAAGGGATTCTTGAGCAGATTGGGGCATGCCTTAGTGTCTTGGCTCAGGACAAAGGCACCATGTATGCTTGCCTTGACCATCATAGCTTGATCTTGGAGGGGAGCAGATGGAGACTCATCATTGGTCCATGTGTATGTGTCACTCATGAAGTACACATGGTACCCTGCTCTTTGGAGATGTGAACATGGGGGTGATGTGGCAATGCTATGTAGCAAATATGAATGCATATACCGTACAAAAATAAAATAGTTTGTAAATTTGTTTATACTCATTTCAGTGCAGTTCACTCTTGCAATTCGTTATAGCTTTATATTTTTAGTTATTTGATGAATTTGTAATTGTGACTTGTGTGCAGGCTATGTACATTCGTGTGAAACGTAGTAAGACTACCTACTTTCTGCAATGCGAACCAACCGAGACAATTCTAGACATTAAGCAGAAGTTGCATGTCCTCATTGATCAACCAGTGAATGATCAGCGTTTGATTCTAATGGCAACTGGTGAAGTGTTAGATGATTCAAAAACATTGGCAGATCAGAAGGTACATCAGTCCACTTCTATTATTTCGAGCAAAAAATTCCAGGTTTTATGTTATCTGTTTGAGAAGTGGCCACATTCAAATTTCCATCTAAGAAAATATTGTTCTGTTAACCTTAAAGTCTCTTATTTTTTGATATCTTAGCTTCAGAGTGTGTTGACATGTTTAACAAATTCCATGCTCTTTTCAGGTTGAAAATGATGCTGTTGTTGCATTGACCCTGAGAAGAGGTACTTTTATCACCTTTCCCCCCCATTTGGTTTAATGCATTTTTTCCCTTCACTTTTTGGAACGACTTTTTTTTGTTTAATGTTCTGCTTTGGCTTTTCTAGCGATCCTTTTGCTTATCCAATATACTGATCTGGCTAAAGATTATGAACTTGCATGTGTATTCAAATGATTCTGCTTGGAAATTTAGTAAGTGTTGTTTTAACAATGTAAGAAGGTTTTGATCACAAAACTTAACTTTCTATTTCTTGGCTTCGAAATTTTTGAAAAAGGACCGGCAAATCTTAGCCATTAATGGGGACTAAACTGAGTGTACTTTTATCTAAGGTTTGTTTCTCTGCTTCCTTTGCTGAAATGTGCCTCACATGCTTAAGAAATGACTAGACAAAATAGTTTTGTTTGTCTTTTCTTTGGTGACGCTGAGAGAGGCAAGGCTTCTAGAGCCATTCTTGCAATTATTTTGGATTGTTTGGTTGGAGGGGAATGGTAGATTTTTTGTAATAATTTTTTCCCCATCACTATGGATTTGAGTGACTGAAAATTTGAGGGCATATCATTGGGTGATGATGGGTATTATCTTGTGGTATTAGATTTCTGTTGTTCCCTCTTGACCTCATGAGGAAGTCTTGGCTCTAAGCAGTTTCCTCTAAGAGCAGGGACAAAACCATATTTTTTTCCTGGGCATACAATAATGTGCAAGGCTGGTGTTGATGTTGCAGACAGCCTCACTTCACTAGCATTCATCTTTTTCCACGTTTTCTTGTTTTTCCCTTTCTATTTTTTCTTTATTGTTTAGTTCTATTTTGGCTGCATTCTTTCGGTAGTATCAATACCATTAAGAGAATAATCATTCTTTTATTTTTGTAGAGACTGGGGAAAAAAAAAAAAAAAAAAAAAAATTTAGGACTTTTTATTTAGAGACACTACTCCTGCGAATTTTTAAAAATAGTTTCATAACATGAGATTTTATGAAAGTTTTATGTAAGCTTCATATATGAGTATATCATGCTTGGTAAATTTTCAAAGTTAAATGATGAGCATTTAATTTTATAAAATTCACAGATTGATCAGTATTCAGTTTAGTGTTAAAGTAGAAATTGAAATTGAATTTTAGTCTTGAGTGAGACTATTTTTGTATTTGACTTCATTTATTATTGATTGATCTTGAGTGATTAGATTAGTTGGATTAATTAATGGGTAATGGGGAATTTAATTCTAGACTCTTGATCCAAAGTTATCTTGTGATTTACTTTGTAAATTGGATTCATTTATTCATCCCATACTGAATTGTTTGGTTCAAATTTAATTATATAAATTATAAATCCTATATGTGATTATGGTGTTTTTAGTGTGTTATATTAATTTATGATGTATACCATTAAATGAGAGTTATATTTTGTGATAACAAAATTTATACCATTTTATAATTTTATGTTGCAAAACTTTATAATTTTGCTAAATCATAATTTTAATTGTAGATATATATATATATATATCAATTTTGAGGACAGAACCACATGGGGTCTACTAGCCCACGCTGGCCATGCCTTGTCTAGGGGATTGGTTTGCCACTTGCTTAGCTTTTGTTTATATATATATATTTTTAATCAATTTCTTTGCCGGTTGCTTTTGGTTGTTTCTGTCAAACGCCTCTCTCTCTCTCGGCTTTGTCTGTCTTCCAGAGTTTTAAAAGGCTTTCCTGAGACTCGCCTTGATGCTTGCCTCGCCTCGAGGCTAAGGTCGTAAAACGCATTAAGGCTTTGATTTTTAGGCATTACGCCCCAAAGGCTTGCGCATCATAGTTTGAGACATGCGTCTTAGGTGCACTTTGTACGCTTTTTGCGCATAAGCATGAGAGGAGTACGCACATGCAGGGGTTGCCTTGGGCTTTTGTTGAACTTGGTCTATTAGATTGTTTAAACTTAAAAAAATAAAAAGAATTCCTTTTTGCAACTTTTTATAACTATATTCTACAGGAAAAATTAAGTAAAAGATCAATCAACAGTTAGTGATCAAGTGAGAAGCTCAATCACTAAAGTTAAGAATATCAATTTCACTTTCAATGAAGGAAAACTTCTTTCTATGCAGTAAAATGTTCAACGCCTTAAGGCAAAAAGTATTTACACTTTTATATTTAATTTTGTTTTCATTTTTGTACTATTTTAAAATATTTAATTTATTCACTAAATATTAAAATTTGAAATTTGAAATGCTTACGACTCAACGCCCTGAGGCTTACGCCTCGCGTCATGAGGGGTAAAACACCTTGAGTACCGCATTTGCCTTTAAAAACTTTGCTCTCTTCTTCTCTTTTTGTTTTATAATTTTTTCCCCTCTTTCACCATGAATGCTCACTGTGTCCCTGGAGTGAGGAGATTTAGACCTTGTTTGGTTTAACTCTCAAAACACAATTTTTGAAAAAAATTTCCAAAATTTTGTTTGGTTGGAAATTTTTTGTCAATCAATCACTTTTTCTCTCTTCTCTCTACTTCTCAATCACTTTTTCTCTCACACACATCTGCTCAATTACAATAAAATATCAAATCATTCCAAACTCCCGTACTTCAAAACTCTTTCCAAAATATACAACCAAACAAATAAAAAAAAAATTCTAAACTCTTTCCCTAAGTCTTTTTTTGAAAATTTATCTCCCAAAATCAAACCAAACCAAACGCACCCTTAGAGTTTGGTTTTCACCCTAATTCTTGGAGCATTTTGTTGAGCAAGGCAAGAGCTTCAAAGTCATTGCAAAAAAATTCATATTTGGGTAAGATTAATCATCTACAGTTTGTGCTTCTTGTGACTTGAGGTAGGGATTTCTTTAATTTTTCTTCATGTAGTTTTTATACATGAATATGTGGTATTTTCATTATACCAATTTTGGAGATTTGGTAGAGATTTTAAAGCATGTATTATAAAAGCTAGGGTTTGTGTTGTGTATGGTATTTTTTTTAGTAGTTCATGTACAGTAATTTTTGCGAGAACTTAGAGCATATGTAGACCTAAGATGGGGAAAGCCCTAATTATTCGTATAAGAACCCTAATGCCCTTCAAATTTTGTAATCGGGAAAAATGAAGATTTGTTAATCAATTTTGCAAAATTTAAATTAGATCTTGTTGATTGAGAAATGGTAAAGATAGAGAGTTTGTATTATATGTAATTTGATTGAAATTGATGATAAATTGAGGAATGCTTCATTATATACATATATTTGAGCTCATTGAGAGTGATTATATAGGTTGATTTTTGGTTATACTTTAATATTGCCAAGTTAGAGAGGTTTAATAGAAATGACTATTGTTGACACAATGAATTGTAACTAGTGTTGACACTATTAATGAAAGTGAAATTGAGAATGCAATGGTTGAATTGTGAAACGTAGGTAGGTTGAAAGTAATGAAGATAATAGGTGATTTTGGGTGTTTTGCAAACTAAATGTTGTTAATTGAATTACGTGTTATACATTGCTTATATTGGAGTGTACATTGTTTAGAGATAGCCTATCTTGCCAATCGATGGAGGATTGCATTGTTTGTTATAGAATTGATATGAAACTAGGTTGAATTGAAACCTTAAATGTTACATAGTTTTATCAATTAATTTGGTAAATGGAGTTAATGTGGTTCATGTTGTGTTATGCGATGGAAGTGCCATATAGAGGTGCCAAGTTCCTTTTGGTTAGCACCTGGTAAAGTGGCTTGCATTTCAAATGATTGGTCCCAAGTTCTCTCCAGCTAGCGCCTGGTGAAGTGGCTTGAGCTTCAAATGACGGGTCATAAGTTTCCTCCAGCTAGCGTTTGGTAAAGTGGTTTGCGCTTTGAATGATGGGTTTTAATTTTAAGTTCCCTCCAGCTAGCGCCTGGTAAAGTGGATGGCAGTGGCTTGGTCAAGTCGTATTGTGTTATGTGATTGTAATATCTCTTTTTGGATTTGTCCATATGAGTTTATGGTGAAAGGTGCCCAATTAGCTCTCTGTGATTATGGCTAGAAAATGTGAGGATGTCTTATAGAGTATTACGAATTGCGACTAGTCACCGTGATTCTAGTGGGTTATTTGTTTTGATTAGACTATTAGGAGTCATTGGTAAATTTTGTGGCATCATAGTTATCTAATGGTAGTATGGTTGTTGAGTTGCTTAGTTGATATTCTTTAGTGGGTTTTGGGAATAATTATTGAGATGGTTTTCAAATATATTTAAAATTGATGAAATCTTTTAAGTTATAAAGGATGAAAGTGAAAGCGAAAGATGTAACCCTATTTAAATGTAAATGAATGGGTTTTGAGGAAAAGTATACCTATGTATATGCATATTTTGGGTAGTGAAAAAGAGAACATTATCGATATATTTATTATGTGAAGCATTTATGATCATATGCATGTGTAAGACTATATTAATTAGATTTATTGGGATCTCTACTGGACTATATGTTCATCCCACATTGTTAAATCATTTTCAGGTGCAATTATGGAAGATTCTATTTGAGTTGAGAAGCTCCATTACTTTTTCGGCCACGGGGCCTTTTACTTGTAGGCAGAATGCCATTGTTGTGTATCTAGGGTTAAGCCCTTTTCATTTATGTAAATGTATGCCTAAGGGCATTTTATTTTCAATTGTAATTATTAATGTTGTATATATATATATATACATGAGAGGGAGCTTTTATTGTTTGATTAAGTTCACGATTGTAGCTTCTGCATAATTCCTTATGAAAATGGATGATAGTAATGGGTATGGTAATGTAAATGGGGTTTTGAAATACGGGGCGTGACAATTTTTGTTTTCAGGAAAAGAAAAGAAAGATTTGTTTACCTTTTAAACATAATGCACGTTTTCACAAAAATACTGTAAAACCCAACCAATATAGTTGATTGAGAGCAGCTCTTGGAACTACAACCATGTTGCTTCTGTCTTGCAAATTAGGGGCAGGGGAAGGGGTTGCAAGGATGGCAAAGATTGGAGTTTGATTTAGGAGAGATGGTAAATTGGTGAGAGAGTGATAAATGCACAAAAAAATAGAGAAAAGAGAGGAGCTGGGGCATTTCACCTCTCTAGAGCAAGAAGACTTTTTGATCTTGATGTACTTTCTCGTGGAATCTCACAACATGCATGTATGGTATCTCACTGTAAACAAAGTAGGTTATGAAAGCCTACTTCAAATGCAGAGATATTCCTCTGTTGTGCTGGGCTGAGCTTGATCACATTTTGGGTTTTATGTAGTTGCTTTTGTTGAGATTTTCAACCTGTCTTGTTTCCTGGGAGTGGATAGTTTGAACAACCTAAGTGGGAAAACTATTTCGAAATAAAAAGGAATTCTTTACTGGGTTATGGAACACTTCTATTCGATTGAGCTAGTGCATCTTTTATGCTTAGGGAAAGGGAAAGCGAAAAGGTAGGTGAAATGTAGTTATATTTCATTCATATTTCACTCATTTTTTCATTTTCCCTTTCCAAATCCCTTACCCAAATCCATGATCCAAACACAGCCTTCAGGTTTTTGCATGTTTTTTTGTTTCTCCCTGTGCCTCTGTTCTGCTTATTTAAGCGGAAGAGTTGCTTGCCCTTGTATTTATTCAGTCATAGTTTTGTGTTTTGGGAACTTGTCGAGGCTAATTCAATGGGAAAAGCCTTCACCAAGAATTTTGTATTGATGAATCAAGATTAGGATTATTCCAAGTATGAGGATATAGGATTATAATTAGTTAAAGCCGCAAAACAATTGTCAAACACGATATGAAAAATGGCTTTCTTCAGTTGAACTACATGAAACTCAAACTTCTATCAGTTGGTGGCAAACAGTAGCATTGGAAATGGAGTTAACTAAAGTTTAGTAGATTAATGATGTTTGGTATTGCGGGCATATGCTCCATTTGTGTTGTGTTTTTTTTTTTTTTTTTTTTTTTTTTTTTTTTTATTAGTACACATGCATCCTAATCCGCATTGCATATTTTTCAAAGAATTTGTAATACATTATACACGTGACCCGATCCTCACATTTTTATAGTTATGTAAGGAATTACTTGTTTATTGATTCGTGAAGATTGACTTCAGCTTGAGATTTACTTCAGTTTTCTTCCCCAAGTCAATTATAGTGGTCAGGATTATATTGTCTTGTGTATTTGACCAAATATGACCTGTAATTCGGATGCACTTTCATTTTTCTTTTCCTTTCTTGCAGATGACAATGAATTTGAGGACGTAGACATTGTGAGGCCAGATGATTTCTACCAGTCCCGCGATGCAGATGCTGCGGCGAGTTGGTGAGGAGGACTCTGTGCGGGTACCAGCTCACCGGCAACAAATATCCGGGGCAATGGACATAGTTTTTGTTGCTTAGGAATTGGAAACATGAAAAGTTGATTGCTCCAATAATATCATGATTCAACAAATATCCTTAGTTACCAGTACAGATAGATATATACATATTTTTATATTATCTTGTCTTTGGGTAGTCAGGATCAGAAATTGTTTTACTTTCCGGCACTCTTCGGGAGTGTCCATCCTGTCAGCAGGAGATTCTGTGTCCGAATTTTCTTTGTTGTCCCAAAGCCCCTCTATCCTACTATCACCATTATGGTTGGGAGATTTGGAAATGGAATGGGAAATAATGTGTGAAATTAGGTAAAATATAAAAATTTTATGTGCACTTAAATACACTTGCCTCAAAATAATTGGAAAACTAAGGACTACTCATCTTTCTGTTTTTCATGTTGCTGTTGAAACTAAAATTTTGGTGAAAGTTAATACAATGCTAGAGGCATCCACTCTTTCGACCTATTTAATCATCGAGTAGTTCTATTGTCTCACTACCATCTCTCTCAATACACACCCTCTTCCCATTTTTTTATCTATTACTTTTGTATTCGTCGAGCAAATTGCCTCTTTGGGAACGGAAGCTGTACCTCCGCTGCCACTCACTTTTGGCCATCGTCACCAACTACTACCACCACTACAACCCTGTTCCCCAGCCACTCGTCACTTTCGGCCATCGTCACCAACCACTACCACCACAACCCTCTTTACCAGCCCCCATTGCAGCCTCACATAGTTGTCCAACATTGTTGCCCCACCACCCCTCGCAAGGTAGTTCAAGTTTTTGGGCCCTAAGACTGAAAAAAAAAAAAAACTAAATGAGCTCTTTTTAAATATATTATTTGAAATATGTTCTTTAATGTTGAAATGTAAAATTGTTAATTACGTTCAATTTTTAAACTTTCAATTCCCAAGACAAATTTAAACGAGTAATATATTCTTTAAAAGGTTGTGTTTGGTATAACTTTGAAACGTTAATTTTAGAGCTGATTTGAACAGGGCGTTTGTTTACAAATTTCAAAAATTAATTCCACGCTTACTTTTGAAAACGCGATCGAAAGCGGGAAAATTTGAGCTAACCAGTCGTTCCCCCAGACGTCTCACCGGTCATTCGGCCAGTTGATCGGAACAGTGCAATTTTTTTTTTTTGCTGCAATTTACATATGTTAATTTTTATAAATTCAATAAAACATATTTTCCGAATTTTTAAAATTTTTTTATGAGTTTTAATAAAATTTTGAGTTGTATTTTTGGTTATGAGTTGTAAGTTTTTGTATCAAATATCATCTATTACATCAAAAAATTTTCACTCAATTTTAAACTCATTCACCAAATAAATTTTCCACAATCAAATCATAATTTCAAAACCTACAAACTCAAAATACAACTCTATTCTCAAATTATATTTAGAAAATTCTGTCAAACACAATCTAAGACTTTTATTTTTTATTAACTGTAAAATGATTTTAAATTTATATTTATAATGCTAAAATACATAAAAGGTTGGGCTCTTATTGTATGGGGCTTTAGGCAGAAGTCTTATTTGCTTAGTACTTGAGTTGCTTTTGACCTCAAAGCCATTATCCCCCGAAAGCACCCCTCTCCCTCTGTGATGCACCAACGTCATCGCAACTCTCACGACCCCGAAGAGAGAGAGAAGAATGAGGAAAATGAAGAATTGGGGGATCTCAAGTTGGAGAGGGGATAATTGCAGAGGGTGGGAAAGAACCGAGTGGAAGTAGATTAAGGGCTGAAAAGTGGCGACCAAGAAGATGGATGGTATTTTGATATTATTTGAAATTTGATAGTGAAATAAAAAAAAAAAAAGTGAAATAAAAAAAAATAAAAAAAATTTAAATTATGTATGATATGAACTGAGAAAATAGCATGTACTAACATAAGTATTGGTTTGGAAATAAAATTTCCCTTACGCTGTGTTTGGTTGAGAGATTTGAGGAGGGATTTGGAAAGAGAAAGGGAAAAGTTAGGTGAAATGTGAATAAAATATACCTACATTTCACCTAATTTCACACACCTTTTCCCTTTCCCTTTCTAAATTCCTTCCCAAATCCCTCAACCAAACACACCATTAATCATTTGGTGGGACTAAGAAGTGCCCGTTAAAATTATTCCAAAGCAAATCACCGTATTAATCAAGAGTTTTAGTATACATTGATATAATTAACATAACACTTTCATATAATTACATCGATTCGTTGCAAAGAATAAAGTCCAGAACTATAAATCATAATTGTATAATGTTGTATTTGGTTGAGAGATTTGGAAAAGAAAAGGAAAAAGGTGTGTGTAACTAGGTGAAATGTAGATATATTTTATTCACATTTCACAAAACTTTTCCCTTTCTTTTTCCAAATCTCTCTTCAAATCCTCCAACCAAACATAACGTAAATGTCATTGTTATACTTAAGCGATTGTGAATAAGTCATCTTAACTTCTTGTAAATGAATATCACCGAGTAGAGATTATCAAGCAATGTGGAAGGGAATACTGATATACCACAATCAAAATGGTAGAGAATATTGATATGCTCGCATTCTGTTATAATTATGATTTAAATACATAATTACAATGTTTATGGCTTTGTAGAGCAGAATCATGACAAAGTTTGGTTTCAACCCAAAAATAAAAAAAGTTATTATTAATATAAATATTAAAAAAAAAAAGCTTCAGAGAGCTTTTGGAATAATTTGGAGTTTGCTTTTTCTGTGATTTTTTTTTTTAATTTGACTTTGGTGAATTTTTCAAAAAAAAAATAATAATAAAAAATAATTACATCTTTGGGTTGTACATTGGGTTGCTTCGTTGGGACGAATGACAAATATAGTAAGAAGCTGAAAGCTTTCTATCTCCGTTTGGGAAGTGGGTTAGTTTTTTAACTTTTTTGACTATTTTAGCCTGGGCTAAAAAGCTTAGTTTAGGAAAGGCTTTTTGACTTTTTAGCTTTTTTGACTTTTTTTGTGAGAGGAGAGTGTAATAATTATAAGTTGGATGTGATGTTTTGTTTGTTATGGCTAAAATAGCCTATTTTGCCTTTTGTGGCTATTTTAGCCACTAACTAACTTGCCAAATTATAATAGAATTTTCTATTATGACAGAGGTATAAGAGAGTAATTATTTATTTTAAATTATTAATAGGATGAGTTAACCAATAGAATTTTTATAAATATTTTGAAAATTACAAAAATTAAGAATTTTAAGATGGAGTTTTGATGGTTCTAAAGCCTTTATTATTAAAAAGTCTATTTGCTATAATACATAGTACTAGCAGCAACTCATGCTATGCACGGGCAAGTAACAAAAGGTGATAAATAGTGTTAAGTATGTTAAAAATTAATATTTAATTTTTTTTGTTGGCTTTTTTGACTTTCGAAGGTTAGAATTGTAATTCGAGTGTGCCAGTAAGGATTAATAAGTCCTTACAAAGATTAATAAATTCCAACCAATTAATCAAACGATTGCTTTGAAGTTCTTTCAGCCTCAATAAAGCGGACTTTACTGGTGGTTTAGTTTTTAGGAGAAAATTAAGAAGACTACAAGAAATAAAGAAAGAGGGAACAATAGTGTCAGAAATCAATCTTTTATTAAGTAAACAAAAGTTTACAATTGTACATTCACACTTTTACAGCTTCGAAGGGTATTACAATAACAAACTAACTTAGAATTACTCCTAGGAATTTGAATTGCAATACAGGAATGTAAAGATTGGAATTTAAAAGATTGGAAAATATAAAGTAAACGAACTGGTTTCTAGGTCTGGTTTTGGATCCTTACATTATTAGCACTCTCCTCTATTTACAGGCTCTGAATATAACCGTCGAAGTGACTGATAATCTGTCAAAGTAGGTGATAACTGTTGAAATAATCTCCACGATCACTGAGTGTAGCTTGTGGCTTTGATCAGTTTGCTTCCACTATTCCACTCTTCATGGTTATGCTTCCCTCTTGAATTTGAATTTAAACTGTAGACAGCTGGTTGGCCACGTCACCTTGGATATCTTGACTATTCCCATGTCTCATGGATCCATTTTCATTGCTGTAAGTTGCCATGCGTCTGTTGATGGTTGGAGACCTTTATTGATTCCCCAATTTGCCCCTTATAATCCACATGTCAGGCTGCGATAGGTCTGTACAAAATGTATAACCAACATTCCTCCCCGCACGAATATAGCCAATATTTGGTAATATTAGTGGGTCAATGCTCTTTGCCCACGTCCCACGACGTGCATGGAATGTATTTATCTTGGAAGTGTAACCATCTCCAAGCAATAAAACACTGAACTTCATTTAATTCTCCCTTGTGCTTGAACACTACCTCTACTATCTGTGTAAACGAAGGGACTGATACATCTCTAATGGTTAAACAAACTCTCTCTTTCATTGATCAAGCATAGAGGCTTTGGACAATGATGATCGATCTCGAAAGAACTTTCATATATTTATTATCCATATCTATCCCCCTCCATTTATACAAGTTATAGAGGCTTTCGCAAAATATGAGCCTTTAGACCAAAAACTTGTCTAAATGGATCTTGGAAGTTCTTCATCTGCTCCAAAACCTTCTGCATGGGATGAAGCTGCCTCCTCTTCTACTGGAAATACTGGTTGGAATGCTTGGCCAACACCAACCCAACCTCACAATGGAGCGGATTCATTACAAATTTATTGAATTCGATGACCCTACTGCAATTCCTCACTCTTCGCACCGCTCTATGGTATATTCTTATATCCCATTCGATCGTCTTCGCTCTCTTGAAGACAATTTGCTTTCGGCATGGTATACCTTTACCTTGCTGACCAAAATAGTGCGAAAGACCCCTCACCCCATTGAGGCTTTAGGAATGAGTCCTTTACTCTTGGCCAAGAAAGTAAAACTTTGTTCTTTTGACTGGCTAGAGTATGTAAATGAGCCTCAGTTTCCACTTTTTTTTAGAGGGGATCCCACTGTTCATTCCCTTCCCCTTAATCCTAATTGGGTTGAGGAATTGAAACTTACCCTCTTTGAAAGCCAACATTTTGCTCTCTATCAGGCTCCAGTTCCTCCAACTACTTATCAGTAGTATAAAGCCCGAACCCTACTTGCCGCCTTTTCTCATTTATCCTTCGAAGCCTTTCAAGATGACACTCATCACAAGAATTTTCTATGGGCTTATGACATTATCTCTCAAAGTCACAACCTCAACCCTACGGCCCAAATAGAACTTCACACTTTTTTAGTCCAGCTCCCTTTGCTGTTCAACTGGAACAAGAATGCTTTGGCTACCAGGGAGTCATTGGAGGAGATCTTTGCTGTTCGCATCCAAACCCAATATGAAGTAGAAAATCTTCTTGAAGAATATGAAGATTTCAAGAGACCTAATTCAAAGTATGGAGAAGATGTTGATATAGGTGATATGTGTGGGATAGATGAAGTGGAGAAAGCATTTAAACAAATAGAATTTGAGATGAAGGCTCATCAACTTTTTTACAAAATAAGGGCTCGCCAATTAGACAAACCAAACTTAGATAAGATAGAGGAAATGTTAGAAAAGGAACACGTTTTTATTGAATTTTGCTGGACAAAGTTTCATAACCTTGTAACATTGTCCATTCCTTACTTTTATGAAATTGAGAATGTAACCAAATAGGCCCTCCCAATGTAAATGCTTATATCAATAAAATTGGATTTTCATATTCCAATTGCATGGTTAATATGACTTTATCCTTTAATTTGTTCACATAATCTATAAATAGCAGCTTCGAAGTAACCAATCTTATTTCGAAGCTTTAAGTGTTTCGAAGCATAGAGTTCCTCTTTAAAAGTGACAATATCTTCCTTCGAAGGGCTTTGTCTTAGTAGAAAGTTCAAAAGGTACTTTCATATATGGGTAAGTCCTCTGGTTTTTTAAATTTTCACACCACTTCATCAACTACTGGCCTCATAGTGTTCACTTACTTTGAAGCCAAACAAAGCAAAACTATGCTTCCTTTAATCAAAGAGCACTAAAAATACTCCTTCGAAGGAAATTTTCATTGAGAGAAAGCCTAGGCACGTACTTTAAAAATTCTTGAAGTAGACAAGTCCTAACTCCACTTGAGTTTAAGGCATAAACTTCAAAATTTTAGCAAAACACTAGTTTCGAAGCCAACTACCTATTTTGACGCCATGCTGAACAATTTGAAATATATTTCCCTCTCTCATAAGGTAACAAGATGTTGCTTTGAAAGAAGCTCTCCTTATTGTGTTTTCAGGACTTTTTCAAATAAAGGCCTTAATCCCACATGGTTCAAAATAACCAATCAATTTACTTGGGCCTATTCGACCTGTTAGCTTGAATGGGTAATTTTGGACAGAAAGGTTTAAAGCCCCAATTTCTCGTGCTCTTACCTATCTTTTTGTCCAGTCTTTTTTTTCACTCCCATTGTTGTCAACTTCAACTCCTTACCCTTCTCATGCTCACTCTTCTCACCCTCATTTCAATCTCTCACTAATGGCGTCTTCTTTCTCGAAAATACTAGTTGTTGAGCACTTACGTCCCTGGTGGCTTTAAGGAGATGTATTACTGATGAGATAGCCAAATACCGAACACCAGAGGGTAAAAGTGCGATTGATGGACGGATCTTCGTCCATCACCACTATTCTCAATGGGAGTTTGTTTTTTGCCCCATCTTCAAGGAAGCTCATGCTACACTTCCTCCCTTGTATCCGCTTTGGAGGATCATTACCTTTTCTACGACGGAACCCTCAACTAGGGAAATTTGAGGGTTAATCGACCTCACCGTTGTTGGCCCACATTGAAAACAGAGTGGGAAGAGTGGTATGACAGAGTAGTCGGAGCTTGAGAGCAAGACTTGGAGGACCTCTACATTCTCGACGCCCTTCGTCTTTCTAGGTTTGTCATTCATGAGGACCCTTTTCTTATCCTAATTGCCCTTTGTTTTTGGAACCTTGCATTTAACTTCTTCCAATTTCGGTGTGGCATGATGGCCTCCACAGTTCTTAACATGTGTCACCTTCTAGGGCTTTCACTTACTAATGTCACTTTCGGCCCTCATTACCCAGATCTTAAGGTCTCCTTCTCTGTTCCCTCTGGTAATTCTTCTTATAGTGATTTCGTGGCCTCTGAAATAAGAAGGAAGGTCCTGTGACTGACAGTGAATTTTTGTCTCTCATTCTTTATTAGCTTTGCTTGCCAAGGCTTTGGCTTTAGGGAAAATAATAGCCCTGGCTCCGTCTGTTCCCAATTCTATGAGAGACCTCTAGAGCCTAATCAAGGGGGGCCAGTTTGGATCCTCAAACTCTGGCTTTTTGCATATTTCACTAACCTCCACTCCCGTAGCTTAAGATTTTTGTTACACAACCCTACTACTTATGGAAAAAAATACGCCAGAGTTTCTTTATATCCATCTAGTTTTGTTTATTATTTTTTTTTCTTCCATGATCTGCCACTGGTTGTTCGGCCTTCCTTTTTTCCGTCCCTTTGATGCTGCTGTGGGGCCAGCATGATTAAGGGATTGTTTGGCTAATTCCACTTGCTTCGGGCCTATTTAAAAAGACATGTGGGCCTCTATTCTACTGCCAAGGGAGCTCTTCATTAGCACATAAACCCTCGAGCTTACAAGTGCATCTTTGAAGCCTATTACCCTGCCCAATTCGCAAGACAATTAGGGCTTAGCCAAGGGATTTCTGTTCCACTCTGCAGCTTCTCCAACTCTGACCTTGATACTAGAGACCTAAAGGTACCAAAATCCAAGCTGGATGAAGCAACATCCAAGTTTAGAAGAGATTTCTCCAGCTTCGAATTTATACCTTTCACTATCTACAGTAGGGCCATGACTAGGTTCAAGACCTGGTGGGCTGTCAATATGGAGGTGCAAGTTGCTAACCCCCACCCTGGATTTATTACAAAATTTGGATCTGTTATCCCAGGGTGGGCAAGCCAAATCCAAAGAGGCTGGCATCACTATTACTCCTGTTGTGATAACCCTGTTCTGTGTTATCTTAATTAACCTTAATTATGATTGTGATTATGTGCTTAATATGATTTTGGGTGATAATTATGTGATTAATTATGTTTCTAAATCTATATTTGTTCACTATAGGAAAATCTATTTAATTTTTTGCTATAAGATTAAATTGAAGGGCCATAGAGGTGACATAAATTGAAATTGATTGTGTCATTATGATTAGCACGATTTTTAGAACCTACAGTGAAATTTAATTAAAATTTGATTCGAACCAAGTTAATTAGATTAAACTGATTAACTTAATCACGGTTAATTAGACTTAATCAAGTTCGATTAGGCAAGCATATATAAGAGCCTAATTACACTTATACTCATTCTTTTGAGCTCACAAATCTGAGATAGACACTCTAGAGAGAGAGTGAGCTGAATTTAGAGAGAGGAAGGGCTCAACATTGAACATTTTGCAAAAGAATTGAAGAACTAGGTGGATTAGCTCAAGATTTGACTATAGTTGGAAGAATTAAAGCTTTTGGTGGGTAATCAAACTCTAATTTATGAGTTTAAGATCATGGTTATGTGAATTCAAAAATTAAATGAAGCTAAGAATGAGATTTGAGTTGAATATAATGAAATTGAAGTTTATATATACATGCATGTAAGCATTCACCATGATTATGTACATTTGAGCTTGAAGCATGTTAAACATGTAGAATTGGTGGTTATTTTAGACATGCATCCATGAATTATAAAATTATGCAACTTGGTTGCATGACCTTTGAAGTTATAGAGCTCAAATCCATGTCTTGATGATGATAGAAAAGAGTTTAAGTTTGAATTCATGCTTGCATGGAAATGTAGAATGATGATTTCCCAAATTCATGAAGTTTTGTATATAAGAAATGTAATTCTTCAAATATTAGTGTTCATATACATGTTTTTGAAGTTTTTGGACAAGTCATACATAATTTGGGTTTTGGATGTGTGTTTCGAAGCTCAAATAGTGAGTTGAAAATTTCTAGAATTCGATACCTTCGCTCGAGTGTAAAATGAAGGTAACTAGAAGTTTTGCAGACATTTTCACTCGAGTGAGAAGAGTTGCACTCGAGCGACCACTCACATCCTTGATTCTTGGCTCGAGTGAGCATAGTTATGCTCAAGCGTAAAAATGAAGCAACCAGTACTTTTGCAGACCAAAGGAGACCGCTCAACCGAGCAAAGCTATGCTTAAGCAAGGAACCTGTTTCAGAAAATTTTAAAAAGCTGCTTCATGTTTTGTTTTTTGTTTTTTTCACTTCTGAGCACTCTTAGGTATTCATTATGCATTATAAGTGAATTAAAGAAAAAGAAAGAAGCCTAAGAGAATTGAACAAGTTAAGAACAGATTGAATCGTTTGTGACCCAATGTGTTATGACATGTGTAGGTTCAAACGCGAGGACAAATCCATTGACCGAACACTGTGAGTAATATCTTAGAAAAGATATTCTTAAGTATGTTACTTTCCAACTGCTACTTCTGTATAAGCTTCATGGATTTGTTGAATTATGAATGACTATTCTATATGCTAAATTTTTGTATAAGGTCATTTGAATATGAATATGATTATGATCATCGGTATGAAATGTGCATAAATAAAAATGTGTACATAATGGGCCCGAGGCTGTTTGATAAAAATGAATTGGGTCCGAGGCTGTTTGATAAGAATGAATTAGGCCTTAGGCCGTCGTATAAACATGAATTGGGCCTGAGGTCATCTGACAAGAATGAATTGGGCCTGAGGTTGTTTGATAACAATGAATTGGGCCCGCAACCGT
Organism: Camellia sinensis; assembly: GCF_055761805.1. NCBI lineage: Eukaryota > Viridiplantae > Streptophyta > Magnoliopsida > Ericales > Theaceae > Camellia > Camellia sinensis. Next base: position 7,986,308 of record NW_028128988.1, read on the forward strand.
TTGATATGATGGGCCAGAGGCTGTTTAATATGTTTGGGCCTGAGGCCATTTGATATATTTGATAGAAATATGAATGGGCCTAAAGACCGTTTGATGTGTTTGACAAGGATATCATCTATTAGAGAATCTCATTCATATAACCTCTTTACTTCGGTATTATTCACTAGGCTTTCGCTTACTCTTATTTATGTGTATGTAGGTGAGCAAACAGATGTCCAAACCCAGCTTCAGTGAATGATGTGAGAGAAATCCAAGTTTTGTGAAGTTAACCTGAACGTCTCACGCAAGAGACTTTGTTTTTGTTCTTTTGTGTTACCCTTTTTGCTATCTTGGTGATTACGTTGAATCATTTATGTACATAAACGTTTTGTTTGGCTGACTGCATGTCTGAAAGTTCCTGGATGTACAAGATGTTAACTCTGTCTATACGTGTGAGTTATTATGGATACTTATGAAATGATTTTGCCATGCCATGTAAGCATAGCTCTTTGGACAAAATTTTTAAGTCTGCTTCCGTTTTGGTCCCTTCATCCTATTGAGATACCTTTAATCTCGTTTGAGGGCATAGGTAATCTCATGATTATTAGTCGGTTATGACCTTAATCCTTAGGGACGGGTTTGGGTCATGACACCGGCCCTCACTGTAGTCCTTCCATCCAGAATTACCAGGGCTGTTGTAAAAAATGGTACTTGTTTTGTCTCTTTTCTTGCCTTTCCTTTTCTTTCCTTATGCTGTTTGTTTACTTAGAGCTTCTTTTATTATTACAAGGACTTTGTAGGAGGCCTTATCTTAGAGAGCACAAACTTTTGCCACACTGAAAGGCAAGCAACAGAAAAGAAAGGCCCCTATCAAACTAGAGCCTGTGGAGGAGGCTCCTAAAGGTCCCTTAGAAATAGAAGAAAAATAAGAAGCCCCTTTGAAGAGAAGGAAGATGCCACCTTCCCTTACTGCCGAACTTTCTATTGTAGACACCCCATTTTTGACCGTCCTCAAGACTTGGATGTGCTTGCAGGTACATCCAGTGACAAGTTTGGTTGCTCGCCGAGCGATCGAATTTCGCAGCGGAACGTCACAAGTTTGATCTTTCCAAACCCTATTTCCATTCTGTCTCATACTTGGACCATGTGTTGGTACTTTCCTTTTGTTGCTTTTGGAGCACTGCCAGCCATGCATTTTGGTCTGCCGGCCATTGATGAGGCTTGCCAGCCATAAATGAGGCACTATCGGCCACCACTGTTTCAGTAGATATTTTTGCAGATATTTTGACAGTTATTTGCACAAGTTAGCTCATCTACACCCACGTGGATGGCTGGATCTCTTTAAGGCTCCTTTGTATCTTCTATATATAGAAGCTATCTATATGCATATAAGGGGTTACAAAAATTGAGCTGAGTTAGAATTCTCTCTCTCTCTCTCTAGAATCCTCTCTCTCTATATTTTGTGCTTAAAAGTGTGTTTTCTTCACATATTTGCACTAAAACACCTAGTCAAACACCTTCACCTTAGTGTTGAGGATCTTGGAGGCCTTGTTTGAGCTCCTTGGAGTGGTTTTGGCTCAGAAGCTTGCTGTTTTCTTGCTGTGCCTCAAGGATAAGTGTGTCACCCTTTTAACCTTTGTTCTAGTTCATTGCTTTTCCATCTTTGTATGCAACTTTGAAGCTGGTTTTAGTCTAAAAACAGTTCTGTTTTTAAGCTTAAAAATGTTGGTTTGAGTCTTGTGTGGTTAGGGGGGTGGTTCCCCTCTTTTGTTCTTTGGCTTGTAAAGCTTCTTGAGCCACATTTCTAAGCTTTTGTAATAACCTTTTCTTTGCCTTCTAATCACTGAAACTTAGAGGGATTTCAGTGGTAGAAAGTTGGTTTTGAGGCTCAAACTAGGAGGGGGGGATCCCTTCTCCTTGTATCTTGCTTGCTTGTGTTGATGGCCTCATACTTGAGCATGCTTTTCTACTCTTTTGTGACTTAGTTCAAGCATGTTTTTGGTTTTGTTTTGACATGCTTTAACTCTATTTTTGGGTTTTTGGGTCACCTTTTGCTTACTTTTGGTACTTGTAGTGCAATTGTGCTTGTTGGCCAAACATGCTTCATGCTTTAGCCTATCATTCTAGCATGTGTTAGTCTAACTTCAACATGCTTTTACCACTAATTTTGCATGCTTTAACTCGTGTTGAGTGGTTTTGGTCATATGAGACTTGTTATGCGTGGTTGTAGTGCAAATGCCCTTGACTAGCTTTGAGTCTTAAAGTCCCTAGCATGCTTTGCTTGAGTTTGTGTGCCTTAATCTCATTTCTCACATGATTTCAGTGTATATAGCATAGTCACATCCTCACATATTCCATTCTTTCATAGCTTTTGTGAGTTGTGCCTTATGCCTTGTTTGTGAGCCAATATTTGAGCATGATTTTATTGCCTCATGGATTTCCATCTTAGCATGTTTTGTCCTTTATTTTTGGTATGTTTGAGCTTTGTCCAGAGCTGGTTTGGCCATTTGAGCATTGTATTGTATGGTTCTAGTGTAAAGCTCTTCACTAGTTTTAATGCTTAAGTGTCTAACATGTTGTACATGAGTTGTTTGCATGTTAGAGTCTTGTATTTGATGCCACCTTAGCACTGAAATTCTGCCACCTCCCTCCCTTCTTCATCTTTTTAGTTGTTTTGAGGATTTGTTAGTCTTGAAGTTGTGTTTAATGCTTAGGAGTGAGACTTATGCTTAAATGGCTTTAACCCTCTTTTGAGGGTTCCTCCTAGTCAAAGGCATGGTCTCTCCTATGCCTTAAACGATTCTTTTGGTTGACCTCTTTCTCATTAGAGGACTTTCACATTTGGACAAATCAATTAAGGAATGGTTTGGTAACTTAAAATGTGTAAACGAGAATTGAACCAAGTAAAACATGCCAAGATAAGCATTGTTGTTTTCATTGCATTGTGTTCAATCGGACGTTATATTGAACACAAGGTGAATTGGTCCATTTCATACTCAAAGTGATGAAAATGAGCCAATTCCCTTTGTCTCCATTGCCTTTGATCTTCCATGATAAGGTAGTGGTCTTAGAGTCTTGTTTGTCTTGCATTTATTGAAATGTGTGCAAGTTGGATCTTTGGCCATCATGCATTGCATGCTTGATTGATGGCTTTGGATCCAATAATGCCTCTCCCTTAATGTTTTGAGATGATAAGGAGGGGCATAGTACATACATGTTCTTGGGAGATCCTCCATTTTCCTTTGTTTTGTGCTCTATTGCAGTTTGGTGTCACAGCACACCAGTGGCCGGCAGTGCCATATTGTTGGCCGGCAAAGGCCCACTCTTGGCCGACAGGTGGCTGGCAAGCCATTGGTGCACTCCCCAGCATTGTTTTGGTAAGGTTTAACAAAAGGTTCTTGAAGACACCCTGCAAACAGAGCCTCAAGAGAGCAAACTAGAGAGCTTTTTGGGGCGAAAACCGAGGCATGCATGATCAAGCTTCTTCAACTTGCTGAGGTAACATAGTTTAAGGCTTTAATTATTAGTTAGCTTGGTTTTGTAATGTAATTAATTAATTTGTTAATTAGTTAGTTGTTGTAATAATTAGTAAGTAGTTTACTAGTTATTCGTTTGATTCGTAATAATTAGTCTGATTAGTTTAATCAAATTAGTTAGTTAGCTTAGCTTAGATTAGCTTAGCTTTTATTTGGACCCTCCTTCGCGAGGGCGTATTGTTGTAATAAGGGTACGTGTGTGTGGGCATGTCTTCTAACCCCACGTCTTTCTCCCTTTTACTTAATAGCTTTCGATGGTTAGTTTAGGGTCACTTTCAATTTAGCATACCTTATGCTTGCATGTTTGCATCATTCATTTGTATTGCATGCACCGGGCTCAGCGCATCATTCAAACTGCATCGTATTTCAATACACCTATTTGAATACGTGTATCAAGTGTTGCATTCATATGCCATCTTAGCTAGCCGAGCCTATTTTTAGTTGCATTTTTTTTGCATGCGTTGCATTAGGCATCTTGTATAGTTAGGATCATGCATGATTTCTAACTAGCTTCTTTTTTGGCTTGGAGTACACTGTAAGTGTTTACGCTTTAGCATACTTGCATGAGTGTGAGTGTTGCCATGATAGCATGCTTGCCATGAGGCTATTTGCTTAAGTGATTAATTGCATGAATGCCTCTGGGTGAAGGCTTGATTGCTTGAATTGGAACAAGTCGATGATTGTGAGTCTTAAGCCCACTTTGCGGAGTGGCAAAATCATGTTGTTTTAAGCCCACTTGAGGGTGGCAAATCCGCGCTTTAGCCTACTTGCGAGTAGCACTTTCAAACCATTTTCAAAAACAAACATGAGTTGTTTTTTTCCAATTCGCGTGATTGAGTCTATACTTGTATGCTGAGCATATCACATCGTAAGTTAGCTAAATAATCGGAATAGTAACACATGTGTTTATCAAATAACATATCATGTTTAGTAGAGGCCGATCCTTTGATCGGGTGAGCGGGGGTGCTCAGGTTATGACCTTCCCCTCTCATACCCAAGTTCCCGAGCTGAGGCAACTTTGGTGATGACGGACACATGGCCTTTGGCACAAGTCAGGGTTTCCTAAATTTTCCAAAACAAAACATTTAGGTGGCGACTCTATAATCTGGCAAAGCAGTCCATGTTTGACGCTTTTTTATTCAAAATTGATTTTTAAAACCAATTGCCAGATTTGGACTCTTTGGTGATTTATTAGTCTTACATTACACTTTGTGAGATTAGATTTAGAACCGTGACGGGAGTCTGAACTGTAGGACGACCAATTCGCGCCCTCTCCGAAAGGGGGGACGCGCGGAGAAAGTCGGGCGCTACACCTATAGATGCTGTTCATGAAGTAGTTGCTAAGGCAGTAGAAAAGGAGTAGGCCAAGGAGGTCCTTGTGTTTCAAAGATATGAGAAGAAGAGGCAGCAGAAAATTTTAAAGGAAGAGGCTACTATTGTCAAGGCAACGCAACATGAAGCTACAAGAAAGAGCAAAGTTGCTGAACATCACATCCTTCGCAGCTCTCCAACTATCATTACTACAACTGTTAGTAACTCTTCTTGCTTTTGTCAACACTTCTAGTTTTGATTTGCCCTTTCAGCTTTGTTTTTGTACTTCTTTTCCTTTGATATACAGTAACAGCTAGCCTACCTACATCTTCTCCGCTGTCTTTTGCTTCTCATCCACCAAGTAGCGAAGGACCATTCTTGAGCTCTGCAAATTTGAAGAGGGCTCTAAATGGAAAAGGGCAAGCAGATGTCAATTTTCCAATGAGGGTAGAGGCCTTGCAAATGATATTCCCCACCATTGCCTCTACACTTCCTGTACTCCCTATGGCATCTTCCTTGGTGCCTTTCAAACTTGACTTGCCCCTCATCCTTTCCTCTCCTTTTTCCTGGTGACCATTTTCTCACCTTTGCCTGCTTCCACATCTCCCAAAGTCCTAGCCAGCCCTTTTCCTTCTGAGAGTACGCTTCTAGACCAACAGTTGGTACATCTGGGGATGGCACTTGCAGCCCACTAACACTTCCTTCAATGCCTTGCTCTAGTTCTCCTTCTTTGGACTTGTTAGTGGCTAGGACCATTAATGCCGCTGAGGTATCCTCCTCTCCTTCTCCTCCACCAATCACTCCAGCATTACCTTTCACCAGTAACTCCTCCACATTCCCTTTGTTAGAGAAAGAGATGGATATCCTCGAAGCCCGACTGGCAAGCTTATTTGGCATATCTACACTAGTGCTTCCATCTGGCAATGAGGTTGAGCCCTTAGATCTAGCTGACTCTTTCCTGGAGATAATTGGAGGCTCTCTTACTGCTGAATCCTCCACTCCTCTTCCTCAGGTGGATTTGGAGGTCTGTTTGGAGTTGATTAGGACTTTTTCAAGGGTCCCATTCGAAGCTTTAGCAAAACCAACAATCAAAAATGGTTTCCTCAAATGCTGCCAATTCTTTGAGTAGACTAATGCCTCCTTCAGAGACCACTTGTCTCAGGTAGTAACAATCGTCGAATTCTATGTCAATATCCATCAACTAGCCAAGGTTGCAGGGAAAGAATTCCTAAAAGATAAGGAGTTTGTCACTCATGTCCATTCTACAGTTTCAATGTTGAAGAGACAACACTCTTCTGCCACATAGCTCTAAGTTCAGTTACTACACATGAAGGCAGAATTATAGAAGGAGCTAGCAGTAGTCAACCTGGCCTTGGAGCAGAATGCACAGACACTACATTCCTCTCACCAGGGGCTATCCAACCGCAGGCAGGAGATAAACACTGCCATTCAACTGTTCCCAGCCCTTAGAATTAGAGAACTTATTGTAAGGGAACAATTGAGACATCGTAAAGAATCCTAGGCCAAACTATGGCAGAATGTACTTGATTCATTATAAAATGAAATATTCTTATTTATCCGTGTTCTTATTTCTCATTGATGTTTTGTATGATGATCCAATACTCCATGTGTTTCCTACACAATTGGGTAACAATGCTTTAAATACCAACCATTAATTTTTCTGGGATGCACATATCCATTTAGATTTTTTAAATGGTAGGCTCCCCCAAATAGGACCCCATGGACTTGGTATGGTCCTTCCCAATTAGGTGACCATTTGCCAAACTTGTGGTTTTTAGTTCCTACTGGAAGTATTGTTTTCCAAACCAAGTCTCATTTATCAAAGCTAAGGTGTTGGACCCTTTTATTATAGCTTTTGGCTATTTTTTCTCTTTTATAGAAGGATGTTGTTTAGTGCCAAAATTCTGGCCCCATCTATATTTTCTAATTCCAAACACATGCTCTAATGATACTGATCAGTGCTTAGGTGATCCTGGCACCTGACCCTTAAAGACTTTATATTGATCTCAACAGGTAATACTGCATCATGCCCATATACCAAGATGTAAGGGGTAATTCCTATGCTTGATCTTTGAGAAGTTCTATAAGCCCACATCACATCTAATAGTAAATTATGCCAGTCTCTAGGATTGTCTTCAACAACACTCTGTATTCCTTTCTTCAAGGATTTGTTCGATGACTCTGTTTGGCCATTAGCTTGTGCATAATAGGGGGTGTAATTAATAAGACTAATTCCAAATTCTGTTGCGAGAACTTTTACTAGCTTCCCATCGAACACAGTCCCATTATCCACAGTTATGGTCTATAAAATACCAAACTTGTGGATCAACTCTTTGATGAAATCAATTACTTCTGTCTAATCCATAGTTTTATAGGGCTTAGCCTCAACCTACTTTGTAAAGTAATTTGTAGCTACTAGAATGAAACAGTGTTGTTTTGAAGAATGTGGGTAAATTTTTCCCATCATATCCATTGCCCATTCTGTAAAGGGCCAAGGCTTCACTACTACATGCAAATCAGTTATTGGAACATGTCTTATCATACCATGCTTTTGGCATGCCTAACAACCTTTTGCATACTCTATGCAGTCTTTAAGGATGGTTGGCCAATAATAAGAATGCCTTCGAAGCAGCCATCTCATCTTAACCCCAGGTTGGTGAGCACCACAAATGCTTTCATAAACCTCAGCCATGACGATCAATGCTTCCTTTGGTCCCAAACACTCTTATAAGAGACCATTTGTCCCTCTTTTGTTAAGCATTCCCATACATTATAAATTGCATGGATTGTAACTTAAGCTTTTTGCTGGCCTTCGAAGATGGGCCAGTCAAATATTGAATGATTGGATGTCTCCAATCTTGCTTTTCCAAGTCATTCTGATTGGCTTCTACCAATAAACTCCATTTTGCTAAGGTGGTATCAACTTCTAATATGTTGTGTGGCCCATATCTAGTTGTGTACTATTATCTTTTCTTCTGAAATTTGAAGCTTTCTGGGCCACATTATTAGCCTTATGATTCATGAATCTTAGGATATACGTCACATCTGCCACTTGGAAATGAGAGAGCAAATGTACTGCAGCAACATAATATGGCAACATGCTTGCACTTTGACATTTAAAGATTCTTTTTACTTGATTAATTACCAATTGAGAATTTCCAAATGTATAGCCAGTAAACCAATAAGTGTCTCAAGTCCCATAATCAAGGCTTTGTATTTAGCTTGATTATTGGAACAAGTAATTCCATCAATTCTGAAACCATGTGTGGTTTCTGCTCCTTGGGGTGATTTAATCACAACACCTATCCCCACCAGACCATTAGCCTTTGATTCATCAAACCACATCTGCCATGGCTCTAAATCTTTTGTATCAAGATCCATTATTTTTTGACCTTGTGATTGGCATGGATGATCAGCTAAAAAATTGGCCAATACTTGACCTTTCATTGCCTTTTGAGGAACATGTTCCAAGTGGAACTCTAACAATGCCAAGATCCATTTGCCTATTCTTCCTCTCAATATAGGTCTAGACAACATGTGTTTAACCAAATCTCTGGTTGCAATTACCAAGACAATAGTAGGCAAAAGATAATATCTTAATTTTATTGCTGCAAAGTACAAGGGCTAAACACAGCTTTTCAACAGCTGAGTATTTATATTCACAAGAGTTTAAAAACCTACTAAGGTAATATACTGCTTGTTCCTTACCTTCTTCATTGTCTTGAGCCAAAAAGACTCCTAATGATTCTTTAGTTGCAGCAATGTATAACTTCAAAGGTTTGTCATTTCTTGGTGGCATCAGCAATGGAGGTTTGGCTAGGTAGGTTTTTATTCATTCGAAAACAGCCTGATGCTCTATTGTTCAACTAAAATCTTCTTCATTTTTTAACTTCAACAGAGAAGAAAAAACTTTAGTTTTCCCAATAGTGTTAGAAATAAACCTTTGAAGAAAATTAACCTGACAAAGAAATTTTTGCAAGTCTTTCTTACTTGATGGAGGTTTTGGCTTTGTTCTAATCAATATGTATTCCTTTCTTGTGTACTATATACCCTAAGAAGTTTTCAGCTGACACACCAAAAGCACATTTGAGTGGATTGAGTTTTAGCTTAAATTTTTGTATTCTTTCGAAAGTTGTTGTCAAGTGGACCAGATGCTCTTCCATAGACATAGATTTTACCATAACATCACCAATGTAACACTCCAAGTATCCCCCAATGAGATCATGGAAGATAGTGTTCATTGCTCTTTGATATGTTACTCCAGCATTCTTTAAACCAAATGGCATTTTAACCCATTCAAAGGTCCAAATGTTCCCAGGACACCTGAAAGCTATATTGCGAACATCCTCCTTTTGCTATGCATATCTGGTTATAGCCAAAATGGCCATCCATCATTGATAAGATATTGTGTCTTGCTGAACTGTCTACCAGCACATCCACTACAGGCATAGGTACTCATCTTTTGGAGTTGTCAAGTTCAGATTTCTGAAATCAATACATACCCTTAACTTGCCATTCTTCTTAATCACAGGCACTATGTTGGACAACCATTTAGCATATCTGGCTGTTTTGATAAAGCCTGCCTTGAGAAGCCTAGCAATCTCCTTTTTCACCTTTTGAATTACCTCAGGACTCATTCGTCTAGGCTTCTTCTTGTAAGGTTTAAAATTTGGCTTAACTGAGGGTCTATGTTCCACTAATAACCTATCCAATCCAGGAAGATCATTGTAAGACCAAGCAAAACAATCCTTATGTTCTTTAGTAGGGCTAATAACTGGTTCCTAGCAATAGGATCCAACCAGGCACTAATATAGGTAGGTTGTTGCACTGATGCATCCCCTAAATTGATCTCCTCTAAAGGATCCTGCATCTAAGTGTTTACTACTATCTCTCATTAGCTTCTGCTGGTTTCGAAACAACCTTCTCCTTCTGATCTACCATAACTTTTCCTAGCTCAGCCTCTTTTCTTTCTTCTTCTTAGACTAAGTCTGTCCATAGAGCCTCTTTTTCCTGTATCTCTTGGACTTTAGTCTCAATGTACAATGCACAATGCACAATATTTGCTTAGAGCCAATGATTTGGTCTCCCTGTTGTTCATGTTTGCAGCAGCCAATCATCATGGCTTCCTTTTATTCCTTCTGAAGCCTTTGGACTATTGCATTGATGTCCAATATGAAAAACTTCACCAAAGCCAAAGATCTGGCCTTATGATCCTCCTTCCTACAACCAGGCATTGTTGGTATCTTTGATAGTGCAGTCATATTCATCATCAGCACTCTCTTGTACCAAGTGTTTTAGGTGTGCCAACTCCTCATCAGCCGTCACTTCGACTGTTCCATCAGGCTTCCTTAGTATGCTTAGTGGAACCACCTTCGGTATACAATTTTGCTTCTGAAAAATCTACACAAGCAAAGAAGGGCTGTGGGTCTGCATTTATCTCCTCTATCTCCCCATTGCTCAAAGCTATCATCACCTTCTGATGTAAAGAGGTGGGCACGCATTTGTTGGTGTGGATCTAATCTCTACCAAGCAAAGCATTATACTTGGCATTACTGTCTATGACCAAAAAAAGGCAGTCATACAATCCCTTGTCTTCACACTCAAATTAATGGGTGATATGCCTTGGGCCATTTGTTTGTCCCTAACAAAACCGACAAGGTTGTGCTTGTTGGGATCAACTTGAGATTCCTTTTGCCTAACTTTTTCCAAGATGAATGAGGAAGCAAATTTACTACTGTCCCATTATCCACCAGTACCCTATTCATTTATATTCCATCGAAGTATGCCTTAATGTATAGAGGTTTAACATGCTGAGTCATTCATGATGTGGGATACTCAAAGGGGTATGATAGAGTAACTATGCTCACTTTTTCATTTTCTTCATTAGTGTCCATGGGCTAAGCTACTTCAGAGTCATCCTGGACTATGATGGCTTGTGAGACTTCACCAGAAACTTCTATGGATTCATCCTCCTGTCCTTCTTAATTTCATTATTCTATTTGAAATTCCTGAGGTAGTATGCACACCATATTGATTGGCATTGGGGAGAATGAACCAAACTGCATCACTGGCTGTATCTGCTCCCCTTCTGTGCTGGCCTGGCCAGATGCCTGGGGTGCATCTTCCATACTACATTCTGGAACTTCTAAGTTGGTATACTCCGTAACAACAGTATGTTGCTGATCTATCTTCAACATGGATACTAATTGTTCAGCCATGAAGACTTCGAACGTATCTTCTTTGGCCAACTCCCGTTCTTGGCCTGGTTCAATTTCCTCGCCTGTCTCATTGCCATCATTACTTTCCATTAAGGCCTTTTTGAGGTCCTCCAAATATGATTTCTCTTTGGCTTTTAGTTTGATATAAATCTTGGCCAACCTCTCTCTGCTAGCATTTCTGTTAATCTTGGGAGTATGCTTCGAATTCTCTCTTTTCCCCACTTAACCTTTTGATTGCACAAAAGAGGTCCCCTCACCAGCCCCTTTAAGATCCCTCTGATATTGAGTGAACCTTCGCTGGATTTTCCTTCTTTGAGATTTAGAGATCACAAGAACCATATCTGGTTCCTTTGTCTTTAGGTTTTTAAGTAGGACCCAATTATTGGGGGCCACTAAAGGCGGTTTGATTATTCTGTCTTTGCCTGTAAAGGCCTTTCCTTGGGTTGGTATCATTTTAGATTTATTCTGCATGCTAAACCAATCTGGTACTCTTGGTACCCATGAATGCACTATGCCAGCTGTCAAGCCTACTACTTTTGTCTTCGAAGGCCATTCATTGGCCTGGTTTCCTATTTTGGGCCAAGCTTAGGCTTATTTATAGGCTTACTGGCTATTTTGTAATGGTTTGGTGGCCTGGTTTCATACAAGGGTCTCTTGCCCTTTGACAGATTCTTGGCACCCAGTGGCCTCTCCAAGGATGGCTACTGGTTAAGATCCCTTGGATAAGCCCTCTTGTTGTAGGCATTGATTGGCTTACGATCTCTTTACACATCTTTGTAATACTGCTTCCTATCAACTGGAAGCCTTTTCAACCATTTGTAACTCAACCTGCATCTGGGACACATTTGTTGTATAACAGTTGCTTCGAGTGAGTCATCATCTATAAGCTCATCGCTGGGATCATCCTTTTGGCCTACGAAGCTCTACCCACTTGCTGGTGAAAATTGTGCATTCTTCCTAAAGGCATTTGGACCAGCCACATGCACCTGCACGTTGACCTAATCCAACTCTTTCAAGGAAAGGTGCTTCTCTACCTTTTGGGCAAGGAAGTCTAGTGTGCCAACATTGGCTACAACTTCTTTGATTTTTGGAAAAGGGTCAATGCCAATTCTCATTGCCTTCTCTGCTTTGGTTGGGAATTTCAATCTTCCTTTCCGAATTTGCTCTTGAATCCTATCTTGAAAAACAATGTAGTTTTTAGTTGAATGAGACCAAGAATTATGCCATTTATAGTACATTTTGCCTCTTATTTCTTCTGAAGTTGGGATCTTAACTCCCTTAGGCAATTTTAAAAAATGTGCTGCTAACAAATGATCAAATATGCCATCTGCTTTTGATATAGTGAAAGAATATTTCATGTGAAGATCTTTCTTTTTAAACTGTTCATCGATAGTGGTATCTTTCTGAATTAATGCTTCACAGATCATACTTTATTGTCCTATAATCTCTACTGCATCAATTTCAAAATTAGGGTCCCCATAATAGGTCCTATAAGATGCATTACTTTAATCCTATTCTTCTTTAAGGAGAGTCTCATATCTAGTAACTTTATAAGTTAGTTCTACTAGGTCTTGAAACTCTGTTGAATCAAACTTCTTTCAAAGCCTAAACTATAGCCCATTTGGGCCAATCTTAAAAATTCAGGTTTAGGTAGTACTGCCATAGATACTTCAGGCTCTATTTGAGAAAACTGAGCATGAAATACCTCTTTCATTTGTTGCCAAGTTTAGATAGAATCAGGTGTAAGGTTTGTATACTATACAAAGGTTGTCCCAGTTAGAGAGTTTGAAAAAAGTCTTAACTTCATGTAATCATTGTTGGTGAATTCCCTACATTGGCCTGTAAACCTGGCAATGTGCTTTACAGTCGACTGGTTCCCATTTCCATAAAAGAGGGCAAAGTCTAATATCCTAAATCCCCTTGGGTATTCATGTAACCTATCTATCCATTTTGGGTAAGGTTTTCTGTAAATAGGAGTCTAGACCCCCTGGGCCATGGGTCCACAAATCTCTCTAACAATATTAGCAATTTGGTCCCTAGGAACCATGTTTTGTGCTGGTTGGGCCATTACTAGAGAAACAAACACAGGGTTTGGAGGAACTCCATGTGCTTGAGGCCTTCTTGGTCCATGCAAAGGCACATTTGGAACAGGTTGTCCCTGCTGTGCTGGTTGATGTTGAGAGTATGGTTGCCCTCTTGGGGCAGGCATCTGCCCTACGAAAGGTACTGTGAAGGGAACCACAGGAAAAGGAACACGCGTTGTTTCTCTTCTAACAACAGAAATTCCTTCCAACCCCCAGGTGTGAATTCAAACACAGGATTGGTAAACACTCGTGTGCCAGACATGGGTTCAAACATAGGATTTGAAAACACTCGCATGCCATTCCCTTTTGTCAGTCCAAACTTACCAATATTTATGGTTTCGCTAGTAGGCATTGGTGCATTTTGACTTGCTAGTGGTCTAGGAGGAGCTTCATACCATGATTAAGGCACAAGTGATGGCCTCTCATGGTTCTGATTATTAGCTTGACCACTAGTCTATCCATTATTTTGCATAGTCTGTTTATCTCGAGCCAATCTATGCTGAAAAGAACTCATGTTCTCGTCAACTTGCCTTGTGATAGGTGGTTGATGAGAATTCATTCGATCCAAAAAGGATGTTGTCCATCTTTCTATTATATACATTAATTGTTGTCCCGTAACATCTACTAACCCTCCCCATGGATTCATTGGTTGGGTAGAGGGGATAGTTGATGGTCTAGTTTCATGGCCTTGTCTAATATTCTGGACATATGTTGTGTGACCTGAAGTGTTGGTCTCTTCAACCATTTGTGGACGATCCATTGAGACAAGCACATCCATGGGATGTGATACTATATTATCCTCTAGGTTTTGTACGTCTAAATCTCCTTCAACACCTTCTTCAAGGCACTCATTTTCTTCTTGTCTTCTAGGTCTAGCCATTATAATGGTCTCACTGGGCGTGCCAAAAATATTTATTGGCTTTTTTTGGCTTTTGAAGGTTAGAATCGTAATTCGAGCGTGACAGCAAGGATCAATAAGTCCTTACGTTGGCATTAATCAGACGATTGCTTCGAAGTTCTTTCTGCCTCAATAAAGAGGACTTTACTGGTGGCTTAGTTTTGAGGAGAAAATTAAGAAGACTAGAAAAAATAAAGAAAGAGGGAACAATAGTGTTGGAAATCAATCTTTTATTAAGTAAACAAAAGTTTACAATTGTAGCTTCACACTTTCATAGCTTCAAAGGGTATTACAACAACAAACTAACTTAGAATTACTCCTAGGAATTTGAAGTGCAGTACAAGAATGTAAAGACTGGAATTTAAAGGATTGGAAAATATGGTATCTAGATCTAGTTTTGGGTCCTTGCATTATCAACACTCTCCTTTATTTATAGGCTCTGAATATAACCATCGAAGTGGCTGATAATCCATTGAAGTAGGTGATAACTGTCGAAATGATCTCCATGATCACTAAGTGTGGCCTGTGGCTTTGATCAGTTTGTTTCCACTATTCCACTATTCATGGTTGTGCTTCCCTCCTAAATTTGAATTTAAACTATAGACAACCATTTGGCCACGTTACCTTGGATATCTTGACTGCTCCCATGTCTTGCGGATCCATTGCCATTGCTGCAAGTTGCCACATATCTGTTGATGGTTGGAGACCTTTACTGATTCCCCAATTTGCCCCTTCTAATCCATGTGTCAAGCTGCGATAGGTCTGTACAAAATATATAGCCAACAATTATGATATTAATTTAGATGGATATTTAAATAGTAGATTGGAGTGATCTCACTATATTTATATAGGTATCTAATTCAATTTTTTTTGAAACACACTCAATTGGACAAACTCAACTGAAAATAAAGAGCAAGAGTAGAATTTTGTAAATATAAGATAAAGATTAAAAAAAAAAGTTTAAATTTGAAGATAAATTATAAGAATATAGAAAGAGAAAATTAGATAAATCATAGAAAAATGATAAATTGAACTAAAAATCAAGAGCAAGTGCGATATTTTGTAAATATAAGTTCAATATTAAAATAATTGAAAATAAACTATAATAAGAATATAAAAAGGGAAAATTAGATAAATCCTAGAAAAAGAGGTAGAGAGGAATCCAGTAAACATTAAATCAAGATTGAAAAAAAAAATTAAGTTGAAATTTAAAAATTCAAAAAATAAGATAAGACAAAACTAAAACTAAAAATAAAATATAATATAATTCTTCCTTATATATTACAACAAAATCGAACACATAAATTAATATAATTGAAGAAAAAAATATAATAAAAAATAAATGAGATTGAACAAAACTTTCTTCAAACTCACAAATGTGTTCCAAATATAAAAAATTGAATACATCAAATAAACTAAAACTAAAACTAAAACTAAAAAACCAAATAAATAAATAAATAAAATGACAGAAGAAAATAGAGAGCAAAAATCCAATATGAAATTTTATGTAAAAGAGAAAATGAAAAAGGAAACAAATGAAATAGACAGCAAAAATCCAATATGAGATTTTATGTAAAAGAGAATGAAAAAGGAAACAAATGAAATAGACAGGTTTGGATTATCTATGGTTGTTTTTTTTGGATTATTTTGGATTTCTTTCTCAAGAACTCCTATTTTCCAAGAAAATAAAATTTTCTTTGAATTCTGATTATTTTTTTTTTGAATTTGGAGACATCCTTTTGACATTAAAAAAATAAATAAATTCAAGGTTTGATGGATTTCAAAACTGATTAAGAGAGTATTTGCGATAATCTAAATAACTATATTTTTTGACTTTTTACCAAAAGATGTGCAAAAAAATAAAGAGGTAATGTGACTTAAAAAAGATAAAAAGATAAAAAAGTGTGCTAATAATATAAGGGATGCCAAATAGTGTCTAAATCGAAGAACAAACGCAAACCACAAATTTAAAAGCAAGTAAGCTCAAACTATGCATAATGCAATAATGGAGAAGATGAAAAGATGTGTAGATAAACTGAAAAATATTAGAAAAAAGAAATATATACACACAAAAGTAATAAACGCTGAAAAAATGCATATAATGAAGAAATAATATTAGGAGCATAAAAATGGAGAAGATGAAAAAAATATGTAGATGAATTGAAAAATATTAGAAAAAAAAGAAATATAGACACACAAAGTAACAAACACTAAAAAATGCATATAAAGTAAGAAATAATATTACATTGACCTTGTAATGATTTTCGTAGATCATCGTTATTCTAAGAGAAGATGGGTAGATGAGAGAGAATGGATAACACTAAAAAAATGCATATAAAGTAAGAAATAATATTAAGAGCATAAAAATGGAGAAGATGAAAAGATGTATATATGAATTGAAAAATATTGGGAAAAAAGAAATATATACACACACAGTAACAAACACTGGAAAATGCATATAAAATAAGAAATAATATTATATTGACCTTGTAAAATATAACAATGGAGAAGATGAGTTATTCTAAGAAAAGATGGATAGATGAGAGAGAATGACTGAAGGAATAAGCTAAACAGCGTGTGTATGTGAGTTTATTTTATTTTATTTTGTTTTATTTTATTGTTTTTATTTCTAATAACGTGATATTAAATTGAGAGTGGGATATATATTATTCTGGGTGATGGATGGGAGTCGTAGAAGCTGGTTTTTATTTTATTTTATATATTTTGTATATATTTTTTATTTTAAATAACATGATATTACATCGAGAGTGATATATATTATTGTGGCTGATAGATATGGATGGATATTTTATTATTTTATTTTTATTTTGTATTTTATATAGGAAGAGTGAGTGAGAAGGACTGAATAATGGGAAGAGAGGTGTTAGGTAATTTTTTTTTTCCCATCAAAATTATGAAGTTCAAATTTTGGACCCTTTTGATCTAACAACTACATTTGGTTATATATATATAGTATAGATGGATAGATAGATACTAACATTTTTGTCTGAAAAAGAAGAATTTAGATCATCTAAAGTGATTTTTCATAGAGTGATGCTAGAACGATTTTTGAATAACTGAGATTTAAAAATTAAAGATATAATAATACTAAGTTGACAATATAATAATATAGATATTCACTTTAAAAAAATTTCAACCGTACAAAAACACTCTAGAATATCTGGAAAGAATACCATATTTTATATACTAGTCTTCACAAGAACTGCAAAAGCACTAAACCACTAAAATTACTCTCTCTCTCTCTCTCCCTCTCTCTCTCTCTCTCTCTCACACGGTAATCTTGAAGGCCTTATTCTATTTAAATACATTTACACTCCCATTCATGCGGAGAGGTACATAATTTTTGTACATAATGATATGATTAAATGTATATTTTTTATTTTAAAATAAAATATTCATAAAGATGAATTTATTTATAAGAATGACATTGCCACATCATTCTTGTGGAGGTTTTTATATGAATTTTTTGTAAGAATAGTATTTTTCTAAATTTAGAGGGGCGCTGTTTAAGTGTACAACCCCCTTAAGGTTGCACACCATATGCAACCTAATTTTTAGCCGTTAGATTACAATAATTGATCAAGACCATTGAATTGTTTAATCGTAAAAAATTTGAATCCGGGCAACTGCTTAATCCTCTTATTTGCATCCTACTTTCCTCACTCTCTCTATTTCGTCTCTCTCTCTCTCTCTCTCTCTCTCTCTCTCTCTCTCGTCTTTATCTGTGTAAGATTGATTGTGTAACCCTTTATTTCCATTAATAGCGACAAGCCCTTGCTGGGTTCCATTGATGAATCTCTGTAGGGAACAGTATAACCCTTGATTTCTAGCAACAACGGAATTACAAGGCTTTGTTGGGTTCCATTGCTGAAGTGAAGGTGTTCTCTGCAACTATATGTCAGGTATGGAGTTGTCTTACTCTCTCTGTCTCTCTGTCTCTCTCTCTCTCTCTCTTTCTGGCCTATTCACTTCAGCGATTTTCCCTCAACTAAACCCTCAGCCTAACTTCAACCCCTCTACACTTCACTCAAAACGAAACCCCTCCATCGAAAACTAACCTCTCCCTTTCTCAATTGAGTGTTTGTGTTTGCACAAACAATCCAACTATGTTAAAATGTCATGTTTGTGTTTACATTTCAATCATCAAGTAATTGTTTGTACTAATGTCATGTACAGTATGGCCCCAACCGAAGTTAAAAGTGAAGGTGTTGATTATAACATTCCAATTGAAGCAGATGACATTCGTTTGAACAATGAAAGTCGGGCGGAACTTGGTCATGGTAGCAAAGCTAGTTTGAGCAATGAAGAAGCAACCAATATCAACGTTGAAGATGGCCAAGCAGATGTGAAACAAGAAATGGTTGACGATGCTCATCACAATGATATGGTTGGTGAGGTTGAACGTGTTGTTATGAAACAGAAATTTGATTCGGTCAAAGATGGAGAAGCTTTCTACAATGCGTATGCTAAAGCCAAGGGATTTAGTATATGAAAATCTAGATTTAACACAAATAAACATGGAAAGATTGTTAGTAGGCTGTGGTTGTGTTAAAGGGAAGGTCGGAGATTACCAAAATACTTGGACTGTGTTGTTGTGCAGAGAAAAGCTCCCAAGGCCCTAACAAGAGTAAGTTGCAAAGCACAATTTTGTATACGATACGAGCCAGAGGTTGGTGAAGGGGGAAAATATGTTGTGGTTCATTTCATCGTAGACCACAACCATGAATTGGAAGAACAACATTGTGTGATGTATCTGAGGCCACGTTGGGGTTTAAACAGCGCTGACAAAGCTCAAGCAATGGCTATGCGCAACGTCGGTGTGAAGGCTAGCCAAATCATGGACTATATGGTAAATCAATCGAGGTCTTATGAGAATGTTGGTTTCATCCGTACGAATCTGCACAACCATATCCAAGCCGAATGTAGAGCAGAAGTTGAGGATGGTAATGCACAGGTTGCGTTGGTTTACCTATGCATAAAACTTGATGTTGACCCAAGTTTTTTTTACAAGTATGATGTGTGTAAGGATAACAAGTTACAAAATCTTTTTTTGGCAGATTCAAAATTGCGGGTTGACGACGCAAAGTTTGGTGATGTGTTGATATTTGACTCAACTTACTGAACCAATGCGTACAAAAAACCTTTTGTCATGTTGGCTGGTGTGACTAACCATTTCATGACGATAATTTTTGCATGTGTTTTGCTAGCTAATGAGACAATTGATGCATATACATGGGTTTTGGAAACAT
The DNA here is from genome assembly GCF_055761805.1 of Camellia sinensis. NCBI lineage: Eukaryota > Viridiplantae > Streptophyta > Magnoliopsida > Ericales > Theaceae > Camellia > Camellia sinensis. Next base: position 8,005,625 of record NW_028128988.1, read on the forward strand.
TTATGGAGGCGATGGATAATAAAACACCTGTGTCTGTATTGATAGATGAGGATAAGGCGATGCGAGAGGTAATCATAAGAGTGTTTCCAGAAGCAAGACATCGATTATGTAATTGGCATCGTGGGAAAATGCTGTGTCAAATGTTCACAAAAGTGGCTTTGCACATGCTTTCAAGCGGTGCATCGAGATGGAAACAGATAAGTCAAAGTTTGAGGATGGTTAGATGAGAATGGTCGAAAAATTTGGACTTCAAAACATCAACTGGGTGTTGGAGACATATGAGAAGCGTCATATGTGGGCTGAGGCATATATGCGTGGTCATTTCTTTGCTGGGATGAAGAACACTCAACGCTTGGAGAGTATGAATGCTTATTTCAATCCCTTCCTCCAACACAAATTGAAGCTATATGAATTTGTTAGGCACTATGATCAGGCTCTTGCAAGGATAAGGTATAACGAGGCTGGAGATGATGCCGAAACAAATAACACTTTTTCGGTATTGATTACTCCGTTGTGAGATATAGAGAGACATGGAACTGACCTCTTTACCCAGAATATATTTAGAATGCTCCATGATGAAATCTTAGAAGATGGAAAGTCGAATGTCAAGGACGTATGCCCTTTGCCGGATGGTTAGAAAGGCTACTATATTCATAAGTACAATGACAAGGATAGATCATGGATAGTACCACACAATCTAGTGGATGCCGCAATGATATGTTCTTACATGAAGTTTGAGTTGTTCGGGCTACCTTGCTGTCACATGATATATGTTATGAAAGCTAAAAATTTAATGCAAATTCCTCAAACTTGTGTGCTGCACAGATGGACAAGGGCCGCAAGTAAAGATGACTAACAATGGTGTCAACGCTCAATTAATAACACCACAACACAGATGGCCCGCTATGGGATATTGAGTTCTTTTTACAATGAAATGTGTTTCTATGCCTTACAGTCAACGAAAGGTTTCAAAGAGGCTACAGATACATGTCTTCCGATGACGAGCCAGATGAAGGAGCTATATGAGAGGAATCGCAACCATGGTGATGGAGACAAAGGGAAACATTCAATCCCATAACAATTTGGAGCAAAAGATCTTGATCTTGTGAAGACAAAAGGGAACTCGGGGCAGGCGTCGTCTAAGTGTCAAAGACCAAGAAAATGTGGGAATTGCAAATGCATTGGCTATACGAAGCAAACGTGTCTGAAGGTTTGGTTTAGCTGAACAGTGGGTAGTAACTCAGATGCAGATACAACCCATATCACGGCTCATGAGTACAACGCAGACTCATCACCTATTCACCGTAAAACTGGGTTGGTAGATCCCAGTACATCGCACATTAAGCAACGATGTCTATTTTCGATGTTTCTCCTCATTCAATGTAGGGAGTGGGCCAATACGGTAGTGTGGAAGCACAAGTGTGCATTAATGATTCGACCACAATTGATGAGGTGAATCAGGTAATTAATTGTATGATTTACTTATTCACTTAATTTATTAGGTACACAGTACTAGCTACTGAAAAAACATCATTGCCAAGAACATGGTAGATATATATGTAGTTTTGATTTTGCACAGATTGTTGTATGTAACGTGTAAATAATTGATTATGTACAAGGCTAGGAAATGTCACAATGTTGATGAAAAGTGGTGGTCAATGAATCGAAAGGAACACATCAAAATAGATATGATTGATGTGAATGATCTACAAGTTACAAGTTGTTTATTGTGTTCCTCATTACAATAATTGGTGTGGTATTTGTTGAACCTGTAATTTCCAGTATTTGTATTCCAACGTACAGTTGAACATCAATTAGTGAGTGATTTTGATTATGATGGTCATAAATTAGTTTTGCTCTATTTCTATTCACTTACTACGGGTACAACTGCATACAGTAATTTCCCATATTATGTCGAGTGATTTGTCATTTTTATTTACAGTGACTTGTCATTTTCAGAACTAAATGAAGGTGAGATATATATGGGTGTTTGCTGTCTGTGTATTGTTTTGGGTTGGAAATTGGCTTATGTCTGTATTCCAAGATTCCTATTGCGGGTTGCATGTTTCTATTTTATATTTGGTTGTATCTAACTGAAGGGTTGCTGTGGTGTGGTTGACAATTAATGATGTGTTTGGCTTTGTATTGATTTGTTATGACTTGTTTGGGTAAATTAGTATTACATTTCGTCTTCTGATTAAAATATGAATTTTGTCCACGTGCTTTTGCAAAATTACATCCCACCACATGCATTTTCTATATAAGCCAAGTGTCAATTAATTATTGGGTATTACTTGGATAAACCTAACCAACTTGTTTACTTTATCTCTATGCCGATTTCTATATGAATTACAAATTACGAACAGGAGTTGTGAAATAATTTGATGTTAACTATGAAAGTGATGGGGAAATTGTTAATAAAATTATGCTGGGCCTAGATCGACATCAACCAAGCAGTAATTCAAAGTTGATAATTTAAACAAGAACAATCAAGCAATTGTGGTATTGGTTTGAATGCCTCAAAAGGATGAAGACTTGTTTGGATGAATTGATGATAACAAAGTAAACAAGTAAAATGAACTTTTTGATTTCAAATGATGGTAACAAAGTAGACAAGATAAACCTTTGGTGATTTCATGTTGAAATCACCAAAGTTCACTCAGTTACAAAGTACAAATTACAAGGGAAAAAACTACTCCTAAGTTTAAATTTGAACTACTCTTAAATTTAGAATCTAAGTTGTTGTGTTGTTGTTGATGTCCTCTCTCTCTGCAAACCTTCTGACCTTTATAGCTCTTTTTTCCCACGACCCCATGATCTGTTGAATCTACAACTGCTGCCGTGCAACTTTTGTAACTGCACCCTCACTTCCAAGTCTTCAAACTACATAAAACCTTCACTTGTACCTATCGAATTGCATATCCTTCAAGTTGCCACGTGTCCCCAAGTCCTTTTAGCCTTCCCTCGACAGATACAGATTCCCACTTCATTCATGTTTCCTCTTCGAGACTGTCCACTAAGTCCATAAGCAGTGCCAGTAACTGCTCCACCATCTAAGTCAGCTCGCATGCAAGATTTAATGTTAATTGATGACCCTTGTCTTCTAATACTAAATTTCCACTACGGACTTGCCATGTGTCCTCAAATGAGTGGACCACCATTTGACAGGATCTGGCAAAAATAGGTGCGAACATAATTTTTTTTTTTAAAAAAACAGTCAGAATTTAGCTTCAAATATGAGTCAACTTAAAAAAGAAAGCAATTTTCAATTTTATGATTTTAAACTTGAAATGTATAATTTGTTTTCAATATAAATAAGTTGTGTATTGTGGTTACGTAAAATCTAAGACAATAATTGTTTTTAAGTTATTAAAATCCAAAAAAAAGGTATTTCAAATATTAACAAGTTTATCCACATTCAATTTATTGATTAAATTACTATTTTCCAAAATGGTTCAGGTTAACGAAAAATTTAATATGATTTGGATTGAAAGGAAATCCAAATATTAAGATTTAAATTACGACATGGTAAGTACTCAGCAGTAATATTTGTAGCAGACTGAAATTGTAGGCTTTTATTATCGCTTTAGCTGTGAGTTGCCCCCTCCAGTTATGGGTATGGGTTTTCCTTAAATATAACCTTAATGTTGAGGGAAAAAATATTTCTTTTTCAACATCTATCTTTTGTTGAGCAGTGTTTGTCCTTCAGCTGAACATGGTCATGCATTTGTTCAGTTATGGAATTTGGTGTGTAATTTGTTTGGGCGTACTTGTGTTGATGAACCTGTCGACAGGTGGACCGGTGAAAGAATGACACATAATGGAGTGAAAGTGATATATTACCACATCAATCTAAGGGACAAATGGCATGAACTACGTGGTTATGTGCGAACAATGGTGGAAACAACTCTAAACCACTTACTGGCTAAGTGTTGTGGTTTAGTGGCCCACTTGTAAAGGATTGTGCTTGTGTGAAGTGGACAATTTTCGTTAATTTTTATCTCATAGTGATGAGGGACACGCGCCACCATGGTGAAAGGAAGGTCGACAGGGAAGGTTCAATATTTGGTAGAGTTTGAAGATTGAAAGTCAAGAGGTAGTTATTATGGTAGTTATGGTGGAGAAGTGTGAGATCATGCGATAATAGGCCACAAAAAGAGTATAAGGATATCAAAACCCACGATGTTGGCCGAAGAATAGGACAACATCATCAACAACACAAGTTAAGAAGTTTATAATTCTTGCATAATTTAGGAGTAGCTTTATCATGAAACGAATAGGTTCTTCTGAAAATCATATTCAAACCCACGATGTTCTTCTGTTTTCTATGGTAGATCTTCAACTTATACATTCCTTCAATGTTTCATGGCATCAAACCATGTCCAAGCAAGATTCTTTTGCTATTCTTCGAAGCCCAACTTTCTGAAGCAAGCAAAAGGTGCTTAGTTCTCTTCTTATGTGTCTGACCATTTAGCTTACCATCATTGTAAGCAGAGTCTTCCAAGTACCATCATTGGCGTGGCACAGGATTATATAGGCAGCATTACGTTCAACCTGCTTTAAGCATATGCTCACCTTCGCACTCGTCATCAGGTCATGATATAAATATTGCACTAAATCAAATACAAACAAACAAATTTGAGTTTCTTATTTTGTTTTACAATCTGTTCCTAGTCTTACATGTATCGTTGTTTCTTAAAAGGGAGGCAAATATCGTGTGAGTTGTAGGTACATATACACTCGGCTTTCTCCTATCACACGGTTCACGTGAGCCAAGGATGGTGCTATACATCTTCATTACTTGAATGAAGATTAGTTGATTACCATCGATATGTATACCTTTGTCATGCACCAAAAATCGTATGAATGTCCCTGGGTTTTGCCTAGGGCTGAGCAAGGAATCTGTGAAATCCGTAATTCGATCCAGTCCAGTTCAATCCGATAGGTTTGGATTGGTTTTTTGAATCCGCGGTTCAGTTCCGGATTGAAGAATGAAAAATCCGTAGTCCATGGATTGGTTCCGGATGGAACGCCACAGTTCCGGATTGGAACCGATCTGGACCGTATACAAATAGTCTATATTTTTATTATACATTATCTCCTATAGTATCTTCTCTTATTCTATATAAAATCTAAATTCAAACTTAAAACTGTATAATATCTTCTGCTATTACTTTTGTTTGTTAGTTTTTAGTTTTAATTTGTAATGGTCTAAATACTTATGGTGAAACCAGTTTTCTTATGGTTGTTTAAATTCTAGAACAGTATGTCACTATTATAGAAAAACATGTTGCTATTGTGGAACTAATATAGCGCTATGTTTATATTTTTATGAAATTAATGTGTTATATATATATATTATTTAATTATGTGAATCCGTGGTCCTAAACCGATCCAATCCGTATTTAAATGGATTGGTTTGGATTGGTTTCATGATTTAAATGGATTGGGTTGGTTTCAATTTTTCAGAAACCGTAGATAACGGATTGGTCATGGTTTTACCCCAATCCGGTCCAATCCGGACCATGCTCACCCCTAGTTTTGCCAAATGCATATTTCCACTTTGTTCTTTTTTAACTTATGACTTCTCCTTATTTGAAATGTTTGCTTTACAGGATTTAGAGCATCTCCAACGGTGAATCAGATTTTTCACCAAATCTGAGTAAAAAATGACCCATTTCATCAAATTTGATACCACTTGCTCCAACAGTGCATCAAATCCCGTATCAAATCCCATGGGTCAACCGGTTGGTCGACCAGTTGACCGGTAAGCGTAAATATTTTTTTTTGGAACGCTACGTTTCAACGCTATGTTTTTTAGAATATTTCAATGATAAAACAATTGCAGCTTTCTGTAAAGATGTTTGCTAGTGAGTCGACCTATTTCTGAAATTGTTTCAAATGATGAAAACCCACCAATTGTTTCAATTGGGTTGTCATGATGTATACAATTTCAGCTTTCATAGATTCATATTTGTAGATTCATATTTGTAAACAATTGCAGCTTGTCATGATGTCATGATGTAAACTTGTCCAACTTCAGATGAATGTATGATTAAACAATTGTCATGATGTAAACATGTCCAGCTTCATATTTGCAGCTTCCATTCTCAGAGATTCATCAATTGAATAAAATGCAGATGTTTGGGTCGACCGGTTGGTCGACCGGCCGGTCAACCGGTAAAGCAAAAATAAATTTTTATTTATTTATTTTACCTGTTTGAACCTTTTTTGACCGGTTTGAACCTATCAATTTCAAAGGAATTCGGTCGACCGGTTGGTCAACTGGCCGGGCAACCGGTTGGTCGACCGGGTCCTCCCTCCAACGGTCACCAGCAGTGTTTTGGTGAAATCAGTATTTCGTCGTCAGTGTGATGAATTGTTTGATGAAATCTCAATATGATATTCATTTGGTGCAACCATTAGAGTAGTGAATAGTAACTTTTTCATCAAAATTTGAATTTGATATCAGTTTTGGTGAACCATTGGAGATGGTCTTACATGTTCCACAAATGTTTCACATATATCTATGTAGAGTACAAGCATCCAAAACAATATCCAATATGAAGGGTTGAGATACCATGGCAGGGGGGTTTAAGTCAACCTACATATACAAAACAACATTCATTAGACCATCTCCAATGGTTCACCAAAACTGATATCAAATTCAAATTTTGATGAAAAAGTTACTATTCACTACTCCAATGATTGCACCAAATGAATATCAGATTGAGATTTCATCAAATAATTCATCACACTGACGACGAAATACTGATTTCACCAAAATACTGTTGGTGACCGTTGAAGGGAGGACCCGGTCGACCAACCGGTTGCCCGGCCGGTTGACCAACCGGTCGACCGAATTCCTTTGAAATTGATAGGTTCAAACCGGTCAAAAAAGGTTCAAATAGGTAAAAAAAAAAATTATTTTTGCTTTACCGGTTGACCGGCCGATCAACCAACCGGTCGACCCAAACATCTGCACTTTATTCAATTAATGAATCTCTGAGAATGGAAGCTGCAAATATGAAGCTAGACATGTTTACATCATGACAATTGTTTAATCATACATTCATTTGAAGCTGGACATGTTTACATCATGACATGTTTACATGATGACATCGTGACAAGCTGCAATTGTTTACAAATATGAATCTGCAAATATGAATCTATGAAAGCTGAAATTGTATACATCATGACAACCCAATTGAAACAATTGGTGGGTTTTCATCATTTGAAACAATTTCAGAAATAGGTCGACTCACTAGCAAACATCTTTACAGAAAGCTGCAATTGTTTTATCATTGAAATATTCTAAAAAACATAGCGTTGAAACATAGCGTTCCAAAAAAAAATATTTACGCTTACCGGTCAACCCACCGATCGACCGGTGACCAACCGGTTGACCCATGGGATTTGATACGGGATTTGATGCACCGTTGGAGCGAGTGGTATCAAATTTTATGAAATGGGTCATTTTTTACTCAGATTTGGTAAAAAATCTGATTCACCGTTGGAGATGCTCTTAGTTAAGTGAGGTGTTGCCTTATCGTCACCATCTAAACAGATAATGACCATTGAGGGAACTTGTTGAAGTGATCTGTTAATGTTGTAGGAATCACTGTGTGTCCTTTGTACTTGGATATTGTCGATGCATGGGTTGTACACGCAATTCACCAGTGGCAGGACTTTCAGGTCCCACTATTATAAAAATAGTTAAAGATCACATTTTGACAAATGAAAATCTCATTTTTATTGAAAGTGTGATAAAAAAAAAATTAGATTGATATTTTAATCACATTTAATTTAATTAAGTGTGAGAATATTTATTTTTTATGCCACTTTTCAATTAAGTGTGATTATATATATTTTTTAATCACACATTTTTATTAACATATGGTCATATTTATTTTTTATGTCACTTTTAATTAAGTATAATTATATATATATGCATATTTTTTAAGAAAAATGTTTAGGGGCCCTAATTCTGTGGCTCAAATGGCCAAAACGACGTCGTTTTGGCCATTTTGATGTTATTTTGTACTCAAAACGACGTCGTTTTGACTATTTGAGCCACAGAATTTGGGCCCTCTACCATTGCTCATTTTTTAATCACACGTTCTGTTCTATTTAGAGTGATTATATATAAAATAAAATTTTCAATATTGGCGCCAATTCTGGTCTCAACCACGAATAGAGAGGCACAATTCTTCCTTTTTCCAAACAAGATAGAATTTATAACACAGCATGACTCTTCCTTTCCAATTCTCTTTGCCTCTCTTTCTGATTCATTAGCCCTAATTCAGTTTTCTTAGTCTGTCATCTATGAAACCACCATCTCTCTGGTCTATGGAATTGCCTCCCTCTCTCTCTCTCTCTCTCTCTCTCTCTCTCTCTCTCTCTCTAAAAAATGCTCTCTCGCTTACCTTTTCGCACGCACATGAGCACCTTCACCACCAGCAGCGTCCATCACAACCGCACCTACAATCGCACCGACGACTACGACTATCTATTAAGTTCTCTCTCTCTCTCTCTCTCTCTCTCTCTCACTCGTTTGTTGCTCTCACTCTGCCCCTTTCCCTCTTATTCTAATTTTCGAAACCCTAACCAGTGATTTTTTAAGGCTGGGGTTGGTCAAAGTCGTCTATCTCCTATGGGTAAAGTTTCCCTCTTTCTCTACCTCTCTAAATTTGTATATAATTTTAATGCTTGAACATCCGTTATTGTGATCAGGTAAGTTTGTGCTAGCTGAGTAGTTTTAATTGGTGTTGATTGTCATTTTGATCCATGTGAAATCTGTCAATTTGAACATGTATATATTGATTAGAATAAAATTGGCAATATTGCTATGAGCTTTTACTGATGAGTCTTGTGTTTGCAAAAACCCTTTGTTATTAGAATTTTATTTATTTATTTATTTTTAATTCTTTGGCTTTTGATCTCACTATTCAAGCCGCTCCATTGCTAAGTGAATCAACAAATATTATATAGTTTCATATTTGATATGTTGAGGGCCTGATCAATTCAGCAATTTATAGGTGGTACAATTCAAAATGGATATGCCTCAATTCAAAAAACACAATTCCTCCCCCCCCACCCCCCCCCCCCCCCCCAAAAAAAAAAAAAAAAAAAGAGAGAGAGAGAGAGAGAGAGAGAGGATAATTAATTGAAGTCAATTGATTTGCAAATTGCTTAAGGCCTTTTTTGGAGGATACTTAAGGCCTTTATTGATTTGAAGGTGACCAATTAAAACTTTGAATGGATTTTTATAATTTAAAATATCCATTTTACGATTTGAAATTGTCTTTCTATTTGCTTTTTGCGGTGCATGGCAAGGTTGGATAAGTCTGGTGATAGATTTGTATAAAGGTAAGTTGTTGCCAGTTAATTCCATTTTTCTTATGTGCTTGGATAAGTTTGTTTTATATTGCATCAATTATGTTAATGTAAAATTGTCAGATAGTCAAACCTAAACATCTTCTGTTTTTGAGTTTTTTGTGACTGCATATGTTTATAAGTAGCAAACAATAATGAAGACCACCAAGAAGATGGTATTTATTGTAGACGTGTATCATTTTGTTTGTTGTGTCTAGATATGATTGAAATCTACATTATGATTTATATGTTTTCGTATTTTAGTCTGATTTCAAGAAGGGGAAAATACATATAATGAGTTTCTCAAAAGTTGCCAAAAAAAAAAACTTCGTTCTTAAATATATATATTCCAATTGCAAGTAGAATTTATATTTGTTTGTGATAAGTTGACGACATTTTTTTTTCACCTTCTATATACTGGTATGTGGACTGTGTTTGTGAAGGCAATTTGATTTTAGCAATTTCCCTAACGGGGGAATTAAGAAAATAGTTAGCAAGATTTTTATGGAGATTCTCACATCTTCCTCGGATAATAATAATTGAGCTGAATTTTCAGTTACTTTATGGATATATTAATGTAAATTAAAAATATAAGACATGTATATGAAGCATTGGCCATAAGTAGGATAATTAGTTAGACAATGTGCAATTACTACTTTCTCTTGTAGTAGTTCTTTAATCATGGTGTTTGCAATACTCCTGATTTTTTTTCTTTAATATTGATTTATGCAGTCAACAAAGAGGCATTTAACAAAGAGGCTAGAAAACTTAGATTGGAAGCTTGATGAGCAGAAGGAAACATTTAAGCTTATTGCAAATGATATGGGTAACATTTTTTCTAGTTCAAGTCTTGATGCATGATTTTTTGTGATTAACATGCACTGAGATCCTGTCCACCCAAGCAAGAGGGTCTTATTATCATGTGTGACATACTTCTATTCCACTTTCCCTTAGTTATGCATTAAGATTGATAGAGGATCAACTTTCATTTCATTATGGTAAGAGAATCACTCGGTTAAGGTTCTATGGACATTTCTATTTTAGGCCTTGTGTAGAATTTGATTCCAGTGGAGAAAGGTTAAGAACCTGCCAAACTCCTAAAAAACTGAACAAGAAGAAGAAAAAAGAAACTACTCAAAGAATGAGAATAAGAAGAAGATAGAGAAGTAGAAAAGATCAAAGAAGTGGGAAAAAAAATGTGGTGAACAGCCTTGATCTCCCACACATTGATTCCTCCACCCTATACTTTGTTGACATGAAAGTTTTCAAGGTGCAAGAACTGGTTCCTCTTCCTCTATTTCCTTACTTTACATGTCATTTCTCTCCCACGCCCCTCCTATCCCCTTTATTATATTTATTTTAGTTTGAGCTCAAAATTTTATTGGGGAAATGATAAAAAAATTAATGTCAAAACTCTAGAAAGATTTGACCATCTCTGAATATAATTGCACTATAGTTTTTAAGGTTTTGCAGTGAAGACTTTCATGGACGACAATTAAGAAATACTAAAGGTTGGGAGGTGTAAGGTTGTCATGAAAGTGATTCTTTGGATTAGGATTGTGAAAATGGAATCAACTGAAGTCTAAATATTCCTACAGTTTAAAAGTTTGAATCCAGGTTACAGCTGAAGACATAAGGAATGCACTGATATTTGTTATGTTAATTGCATTGTTATCACCTATGCCAGTTGAAGAAGGGGTTTGTGTTTGATTAAATTGATGGGGAAGAGGACAACAATGTTACAAGTTGCACTAATATTTGATTAAATCATTATGGGTTTTAGCAGTAGCCAGGATTTTCTATGTTTGCCTATGGTGTTTTTCTTTTTTTTCTGTTTGTTTTTACTTCCTTCTTTGTTTTGCTTCCTTGGTCAGGATTTTGCATTGCTCTTGACATCACTATGTTTTGTTTGGTATTTAGATTTAGCAAGGGAAGAAGAAAATAAAATGTAAAAAAACTTATTTTCCTTTTTTGGTTATAATGCAAAATAGGGAGGAAAAGAAAATATATGATGGAAATGATAGAATATTTTTTATTTTTTATTCTTAATGTCAAGTCGTGAATTTTAATTACTCGAAAACATTACCAAAGCCTGTAAATTTAGATCTTCTTTTTTTTTTTTTTTTTTTTTTTTTCTTTTTTTTTACAATTATCTATTACACTTGAGTAATAGAAACATCATAATACATGTTCTCTCTCTCCCTCTCTCGATGAATACAATAATAACGATAATACATGCTAAGCTTCTGCTGCGAAGCTACAAATCAATAATTACAAACATCAATGTACAACACACATTTTTTTTTTTCATCTACGATAAAATTATACATAAAAGATACAAGGACTCCATAACTCTTCGACTAATCAATCCAAATTTCTCTTCCTGAAAAAGTTTAAAACGACGATGGGTGAGCACTACAACAATAGCTAACACATAGATAGAAATGATCATGCATGCAGGGTGATACTATATAGTAAGGTGATATTTTGTAAGTTCCAAAATATTATATGAAGAGTATCTTTTTCTTAAAATTTCATTTGAACCTTTAATAAAACTCACTGCCATATATGTAGTCTCTCATCATTAGCAAGCCATAAATTCTCTTTGAAAACAAGCACACTTCAGAAAGAACATTATCTTAAATTTATTCACCCGATTCTAAATTATTCCTCATATCATTTCCATTTTAATATTCCTTATTTCATTTCCATTTTTCCCTTATACTATTTCCAATTAATATACTCCATAATATCAAAATCCAAAGGATTAGAGTTCATCATCACCAATCCCTAATCCAATTACCATTTCATTTTCCATTCCCTTCAAATAATTTCTATTTTCATTTTCCTTTCATGCCAAATTACACATCAAATTGTAGTTTCACGAGTTCATCACATGTCACACATATTATACCGACTCAACATGTTCCTCAACACGTTCCACCTTTAGCTGACTTGATACGGCAGGACAACAGGCACCTAAACTCAGAACACCTTTTAGTTTGAAAACATCCCCACATTTGCTGACTGAAAAAAAGGTGGGGTAGTGGGCACCCAAAACATCACAACCTTCCACATTTGCCGGCTCCATAAACGGCGAGGACGTGGACTCTCAAAATTATCCGTTTTTCACATTTGCCGGCTGTTAAAAATGATATATTATTGATTGATATCTAATTGATTGTCGTATATATTGATGTAGATTACAATTACAAGGATTCCTATATATAGAAGAAAATGTGGTAGTAGGTGTAGGAGTGAAGTGGAGGTGGTAGGTGGAGTGTGTGATAGTGGAGGTGGTAGGTGTGGAGTGTGTGATAGTGGAGGTGGTAGGTGGAGATAAATTCTAACAGCCCCCCGCAAACTCAAGGGGGATATGAACTAACCAACTTGAGTTTGGAGATAGTAACAAAACAAGAAAATACATAAAAATAAAAAAGGATAGGAGACACTGTATGGTCGTGTCAGACCATTGGTGAAGACACTGGATGGTGGTGTCATAACGTTGTAGAGGACACTGTATGGGGGTGTCATAACGGTGTAGAGGACACTGGATGGCGGTGTCAGACCGATGTAGAAGACAGTTTATGGGGTCATGTCGGACCGTTGTAGAAGACAGTTTATGGGGTCATGTCGGACCGTTGTAGAAGACAGTTTATGGGGTCATGTCGGACCGTTGTAGAAGACAGTTTACGGAGTCTTGTCGGACCCTTGTAGAAACTAACCGGAATCAATGTCGGGACAGTTTACAGAGTCTTGTCGGACCCTTGTAGAAACTAACCGGAATCTATGTCGGGACAGTTTACAGAGTCTTGTCGGACCCATAAAGGAGCTAATCGGAATCAATGTCGGGACAGTTTACAGAGTCTTGTCGGACCCCTGAAAAAGTTGCACCCTCAAAAGGTGTGCCCAAATTTGTCAAAAGGCGTGCCATCAAAAGGCGTGTCCACTTTATTAAAAGATGTGCCATGAAAAGGCGTGCCAGTGTGTCGGGCGTCAAGAGGCGCGCGATGCGCGTGGCTGCCTTGGCTATATAACCAAGACGAAGGCAGAGGCTGAGGCAGAGAAAAACTGAGAAAAACCTCTGAAAAAAAAACTCTTCTTCGTTTTGCTGAGAGAGACAGTCTGTAACACTCTGTTGCCCAGAAAAATGGCCTCGTCCTCGTCTTCTCGTGGACTGCTCACCCTCTTTCTCGACCTCAACGAGTCAACAAGAGAGAGAACTGGAGCGGTGGCACTGGAACCTCAACCGAGTGCCCCGGAGTTTACTCCGCTGAACTTTCCGATGCGGTCGGTGGAGCAAAGAATGGCAGTGCAGTCGGATGTGGAGGCCAATCAGTATACTTTGAAGGCATGTGTGGAAAGCATGACGACGGTCACAAACTTGTCGAACCGGCTGCAGAGTAGGACAAATGAGGTGCAGCATTTAAACTCCCAGCTGGCTCTGCTCCAACGCATGTATAAGGATGCGCGAGCAGAGAAAAGCGTGCTAAGGGCAGAAAACAAGGAGCTGAAGCGGAAGGCCACCGTGATGGTCCGATTTGGAGGGCCGCCATATACTGCAGTGGAGGAGCAGGCAGGAGGCAACTTGCGTGGTGGCCTAGGAAGCACGGAGGCAACACCGTCAAGGCCCGCTCAGGACGGAGGCAAGAAGAAGAGACCTGCAGCAGAGTAGAGAAGAAAAATCCCACTGTGGGTGTGGGTGTGTGTGTTTGTATTTTTTTTTTGTTTTTTTTGTTTTTTTGTTTTTGGTGTAAAATGGTGATCGGGGTTGATCCCTAATATAAATAAAACAAAGTGTTGTGCAAATCTGTAATTTTTTTTTTTTTTTTGTTTTAATAAAAAAAATGGAATGAAAAATTATTTGAAAAAGCTGGCTCACTGTTTAAAAGAAATAAAGAAAAGAGGGAAGTGAGTTGGTGGACTAAGCACTGAGAGAATAAAAAAAATGAGAACAACGCTGGTGGAGTAATATAATAAAAATATATATATATATATATATATATATAAAATAAAGAAAGGTGGAGAGAGACATGCCCATGTGAGGCGGTGGGTTGGAAAATATTTTTAAAAAAAAAGAGAGAGAGAAAGTGTGTGCTATGTCCCCCTGTGTTGTTTGCTCTTTTCTTCTTTATTCTTCTCAAGGGAGAGAGAGATCAGTACCCCTCCTTCCTGGGTAGGAATTCAAATACTCCGTCTCTCACGTAACATTGCTCACAAATCCAGTTCCTGTTCAGATTCTCCAAATCCAAGGGACTCGTGCGTGTGACTGAGGTCGGACTCCTACAAAACAGTTCAAGAGAGAGAGAGAGAGAGGGAGGCAGTTCCTGCCGCCAAAGGGCTCTCTGTTTGGAGATGGAGAACGAGACCAAGGCTGCTGCAGTTTGCTCCGCCGCAGGAGACGAAGCGAAGCTTCTCAGCGACACCGTGCGAGTAGGCGGGGGCTGCCGGTGAGGAGGGACTGGACGAAGTCGATGCCGAAGAAGCCGAGGAGGTAGATGACGGCGGCAAGCTCGGAGAGGGTGACGATGTGGAGTCTATCCCTTTGACTTTCCGTGTGGGTTCGGCTCCTTTGGGCCTTACTCGGATCTGAGTTCGCCGGTGGAGTCGGTGATGAGCTCCACCAAGACAGAGAGTGATGAGGACGATTACATAGCTGGGTTGAAAATAAGTTTTATGTCAAAATCGAGGGAGAGAGGATTTAGGCAGTGATGGGAAGATATGTGTAGAAAATAAGCTGAATAGGTTGAGGTCCGGCGGACGGCTAAGGTGAGGTTGCCGTCCGCCGGTGAAGCGAAAATATTAGGTTCTAAACCTGCTCTGATACCATGTTAAAAATGATATATTATTGATTGATATCTAATTGATTGTCGTATATATTGATGTAGATTACAATTACAAGGATTCCTATATATAGAAGAAAATGTGGTAGTAGGTGTAGGAGTGAAGTGGAGGTGGTAGGTGGAGTGTGTGATAGTGGAGGTGGTAGGTGGAGTGTGTGATAGTGGAGGTGGTAGGTGTGGAGTGTGTGATAGTGGAGGTGGTAGGTGGAGATAAATTCTAACACCGGCTCCAGAAACGGCGGGCTTGTGGACACCCAAAAACATATTCCCACATTAGTCCGGCAGTATGCACAAATAGGGCAATTGGGCACCTTGACTAGCCGTGCGGGTACCAATTTCAACTCACCCATCAGAACCCAACACAACCTAACTCAAGTCAACATGATTCAACACAATTCAACATAGTTCAACACAATTCAACATAATCAAATACAACTCAATATAATTCAACACAATTCAACGTTACAATTAGTGGGCAATGCCAACATGTCTTCCATTATTTCCGTAACACATTAGTTCAATACACATCCACCATATATTAAAATTCCATTTACATAAAAAATACAAATATGTTCCATGACTTTTTTCATTATCTATCAAATCATTCATTGTTTGTTACGAAAATATAACAACACATCCATAGAGGCATAAAGATTCATTTTTAAAGTGTTCACAATCCTTGGGTTCAAATTATTTCTTTACTTCTCCATATTGCTATCAAGTCTTCAAATTCAATTTCTACAACACATTGATTATCAATTACTACACAAGGTTATAAATTAAATCTCCAACATTTAATTTCTTCGATACGACTCTCATATAACACTGTCATATTTCACAATATCTCATTTATCATTGTTCACACTCTTCTTAACCCAACATTAACTTAATTTCATAAATTTAATGTTAATTGAAGTATTCTTCATTTTCTAAAAACAAACTTCATAACTAGAGTTGAACATAAGTTCGGGCTTTAGTTTTGAGGTATAAAATCACTGTCTAACTACACAATAAAATTCTTAAATCTTCACTTCATCATCTTATCACAAATTCTATATCATCCATACCATTAACAAATTTATTTACCCAAATTTAGTTTCATATTGTAACATAATTTAAAAGATCCGCAATAATAGTTCAATCGCAACTTTTACATAAATTTTCAACCACTTCCAAAATACAATTAAACTTGTACATGTGCAATTTAATACCTTAATTTCATAATACTACTTTCAATTTAAGCAAAACCATCTATTTTCATGAACCAAACTAGGGTTTCAAGAGAAATTGAAACTTTTATACACCCAATTTCATAAGCCCATAATCATAACCCAAAAGTTAAACCCCAACATTTTAAACTCTAAACCCCCAATCTCATGGTTTATAACAATATGCTCAAAAATATAAGTTTTGGTGTTTATATAAAGAAAATACCACAAATCTATCTATAAATGAGAGTATTGAAGAAGAACTAGAACCCCTACCTCAAAGAGCAAGCACAAAAGCTAGATCAAGAGCAATCCCACTAGTCCCAGAAATTCAGACTCAACCAGGCAGACCGCTCGAGCGTCCAATCTTGCACTCGAGCAAACAGTCCAACAAGGCCAACCGTTCGAGTGAACACTCTTGCGCTCGAGCGGAAATTCACAACTCCTAGAATTTCGGACAGATTGCAAAAGTACTGGGAGCCTCACAAGGCTGCTCGAGCGTCAACTCTTGCGCTCAAGCGGAGGGGAAAAAAATTTCTGGAGTGTTACATTTAAAACCTTTAGGTGTTTTTAATTCTCTTCATTTTATTCCAATGTTTCCTTGCACCAAATAGAGCCTATTACATTTTCCCCTAGCAACTACAGATACACTAGCCATATGGTTTCCGTTAGCATGTGAGTTGGATGTTACATATTTTGATTGCATTCCTTATTGTTCATATATATATATACATTATTTATTTATTTATTTTTAATTTTGTTGAATGTAGTACAACCATCAATTGATTATGTGCCTATCATATTCTAAAGCCAAACTCATTCCCAATCATTCTTTGTCCTTTTAGAAAATTTTGGGTTTTGTTATATTTGAAATGGTTAAGTAAAGGAAAGGAAAATGTTAAAGCATACATTAGAAAGGAAACCATTTAGTAGCAATACTATTTGTTTTACATTGGTCATGTTCAAATTGTCACTTGATTCAAGTGTAAAATTGTTAACTGTCATATTATCTAAAAATTGTAACAAAGAGGGTAACTCTATTGTTTATACCTACCCCCAAAAAAGCTCTATTATTTATATCATCTACATTTCTCACATATGGCCTAGTTAGTGACTTTATAATGATCCAAGAAGACTTGAAGTTGGAGGTGGTCTTGTGTATCAAATGTCCAATGAAATAATATACGTAACGATCATCCTGAATAGAATTTAGTAAAAACTAGAAAGGTTCAAGAAGGTAAATTCATGGATGTCCTGGCATCAGCTTATGCAATCTTGGGTTTTTGTGTGTGGCAAATTTAAATCAAGGTGCACAATTTGTGTTGGAACTTCATTTTGATCTCTCTTTTTCTTTTTTTTTCTTTTTTTCTTTTTTTTTTTTTGTGGGGGAGAGGGAGGGGGTGGGTGGGTTAAATGTTTATACATTATTTAGAGGCTAAATTATTATAAAGACAAAAATAGGACTTACCTAATGTTGAAGTTCGCTATGCTGTTATTTAAAATGCAATTGCCTGCTATGCATGCAGGAGTTTTGCTGTAGTTGGGGTGGATCTCGCTGTTATGGGCATTATCCTAGCTGTTGCAATTCCAGCTGCAGTGAAATCTGCTGGTCTTGAGCTTGATGATATCCACCTGTTTGAAATAAATGAGGTATTGGATTCTTTTCATCATTATAATTCCCGTGTTCAGTTCAGTATTGTTGGAAATTAGGTCAGATTTGACCCGATCCATAACCCATAGAACGTTAAAATTTGATTCCACATTTTCTCAAGATACATTTTCACAATTTAGATATTGCCTCTGGAAGCGAAACCTTGTATATTACAATGTTCGTAAGAATAGTCTTAATTACATTGAGTGGACTGATACTTGGCTCAGTATTTTGGGGCATGGGTTCTAAAAGGTAATTTATTATTTCTTCTGGTTGTTAAATGAAATTTAACTATACTGTGTACACACTTTGCTTTGTTTCAGCTGTCTATCTCTATTATGTGATTTCTTGCTTTTGAAATCTAATTTTGAACGTTGACCCTTCACTTGTTTCTTTCCCAATTGATTGGGACACTGTCGACACCCCATTTTTGACCGCCCTTACGACTTGGGCGCCACCGATTGCGCACCCAATGATGAATTTGTATATGCTTGTCAAATGCTTGAAGTCCTCAGCAAAATGCCTTAACTTTTAGCCTTAAAACCTTATGAACCTCTTGCCTTGTTTTTGGACCAAAATAGTAGTTTTTCAAGCCTAAACATCTTGGGACCTGCAGACCCACTAGTGTGGATTGCCAGCCACTAGTGTGGACTGTCGGCCACTATTTTTGGCCTGCCGGCCACTTGTGTGTTTTTTCAGATCTTTTTGCCAGCTGTGCTAGCTATTTCCACATATGCATGCACTAGTCCATACGTGTCTGTATAGATATTTCTAAGGTGGTCTAATGTTTTTCTATATATAGATGACCTCCCCTCATGTTTTAAAGGATAGAAAAATTTGGGAGCAAAATTTTTTCTTTCTCTCTACATTTCTCTCTCTCTCTTGCAAGTTCTTCACTCTTTGCCTATACACTCTAAACAAAACCTTGTGGTATTTGTGTTGAGGTGTTTTTGTGGTTGCATTTAGCTCTTGAGAGTGTGTAATTGTTGGTTTGTAACTCAAAAAGGGTATCCCTCTTTAAGAGGTATAATTCTTAACTTGTTTCTCTTCTTTATTTGCCATCTTTTATATTGTTTTTGGACTGTTTTTACACTGAATTTCTAGGCTGAAATTTGTGGTTTAAGGCTATTAAGGGTGGAGGGGTGGATCACCTTTCTTTGCACCTAACTTCTTAAGCCTTTGCTTTTGTGTTTCCCACTTTTCTATTGTCTTTATTTTAAGCTTTTATTACTGAATCTTAGAGTTTTTTCAGAGGCTAAAATCATGTTTTGAAGTTCCAAAAATGGAGGGGGTAGCCTCCCTTCCTTGTGCTTGCTTACTAGCTTAACTTGCTCCATATTGTAGCTTATTCTTTTAGCTCTTTTGACTTCAATTCCAGCACTATTTTAGCCCATTTTAGGACTATTTTTTAGGTGTTTGTTCCAATCATGCTTTGTATTGTATGCTTGTAGTATAACGGTCCTCATAGGTTTGGTAGATTAGGCCTTAGCCACCAACCTATTTGAGTTGATAGTGTTTATTTCTTGCTTTCCATACTTGTTTTTATCTCTAAATCACCTCTGCAACCTCCCTCATTTCTTGGCTTTTTCTTTGTTTTGAAAGTTGTTTCAAACTAATTGCTTGTTTAAAGCTTGAGATAGAGGTATTGTGCTTAATGGTTTAATCCCTTTGGGGGTTCATTACCAACGGCATGGTGTCTCTCTCATGCCCAAAACAACTCTTTGTTTGATGCTCCTTTCCATTAGAGGACTTAAAACTCATTTTTGGACTCAATGAATTAAGGAATGGATGGTAATTAAAATGAAGTCATAAAACTTGGACTGAAGTGAATCAAGATAATAAGCTAATTTGGTGCTCAATCAGATGTTAATTGAACGCATGGAGACTTGAGTCGTTTCATACTTGTTAGTGATGAAATGGTTCAAGTTTCCAAGGTCAACCACTTTCCTTGATCAATCCATGATAGGGAGGAGGTTTTGTTGGTCATTTGTTTTGTATTTATTGAAATTGTGTCCTTTGATTCATAAGTCATTACGAAATGAAATTGCATCGATTGATGACTTTCGAATCAAGTTCACCCCTCCTTTGACCTGTTTGATGATAAGGAGAGGCAGGGTGGACAAACATCCTCTGAGAATACTCTGGTTTGTGCTTTGTTTGTCCTATATTGCTGCAAGAAAAAAACATCAGTGGCCGGCAGACCACTTTTACTGGAGAGCAACCCACTATTAGTGGCCTGTCGGCCACTTTTTTCAGCTAGGCAGTGTCCTTTTTTCAGCAGAGCAGAGCAGAAGATAAGGTGAAAAAAAGTGCAATTTTCTAACTGTGCAACAGAGGCATTCCGGTAGCAAAACGGAGAGCATTATCGGGTGGAAATTCACATCCATGCATGAGCCATCCCTCGATTCTCAGGATCCATGAAGTGATGTTGTAATTTTAGTAATGTATACTTAGAGTAGCGAGTTTGTAACTAATTAGTTAGAATGGCTAGTTAGTTTTGTATTGTAATTATGTAATTAGCTAGAATAGTTAGTAAAATTTGCTGTTGTAATAATTAGTTAATTAGCTAGTGCAGTTAACTTATTCCAATTCGGTTTGTAATAGTCAGTTAATTCGTAATAACTAGCTAGGGTTATTCATTCAGACCCTCTTGTGCGAGGGCAACAATCTAATAATGTGTATGTCTTCCAACCCAACGTCTTTCTCCCTTTTATTTACTTTCTTATAATGGGTAGTTTAGAACATCATGTTTCGTTTAACATTTCTCATGTTTGCATTCACTTGTTTTGCATGCATCGAGGCTCGGTTCATCATTCTAACAAAGCAATGTAGTTTACATACTTTGTTGAATACGTGTTTAAACTGCATGCTATCAAGTTATTTCAAATGACATAACTCGTAGCCGAGCTTATTAGTTGCATATCGTATGTGTTGCATTAGTCATATCCAAGGTTTTAAAAAGCGGCCGCTACCGTTACGTAACGGTTTTAGCGGTTACCGCCACCCGTTACAGTCGCTTTTGCAGTGTGATTGGGACTCATAGGTGTGCCGGCCGTAGTGGTTGCCATAGCGGTTGTAACGGTGCCGTAACGGCCTGTTACGCACCATTATGTGATGGTTTCAAACTGTTTCTTTCGAAAAAATACACAAAAAAAAGCTGAAAATAGGGAAAGAGGGATATAGAGAAGAGAGAAGAGGGAAGATAAAGAGAGAAAATGGAAGAGTAAGAGACAGAGAGAGAAGAGGGAAGATGAAGAACATGTTATTGATTTGTTGAAACTGTAAGACCTATGTTATTCTATTCAGCTGCTATCACTAAACCATTTTGTTTGTGTTTGTCTATCTATATATTGTTTGATAATAATAATAATAATAATAATAATAATAATAATAATAATAATAATAATAATAATAAGTGTGGTTATTATCTATTTAGCTTGGTTAAAATATGTATATATATATATATATATATATTTAGGCTCTTATTTATTCTCTTATTTTTGTCATTGTTTATCTTATATATAATAGTTAGTGATTAATTTTTTGTATAATATAAAGTTATTAATTATTAAAATAAAACGTAAAAAACTCAGTTTATAATGATTTAAAAATATGAAATATATTTGATCATACTTAAAAATTTACAAAAATTGATCAATATTTATTTTTAACCCAATAAATATGATAATGGAAAAAAAATATGCGTATCGGTAAGTTTTTTTCAAATTGTGCGAAAAATAAAAAAATTCACAGTTCCGGTTACCGCAATCGTTACATTACGGTCTTTACACCCCGCAACCGCAACCGCGTCACCGCCACCGTTACGGCGACTACAACCGTTTTTCAAAACCTTGGTCATATCGCATTAGTTAGAAACATGCATTTTTCTAATTAGTTTGCTTTGTTTGGCTTGCCTTGGAGTACTAAGTGAGCATTTTTGTGCATTAGCATATTGTATGAGTGTGATTGTTGCCATGTCTAGCATGCTTGCCATGAGGCTAATTGCTTAAATGCTATACTTGTTTGAATGCCTGTGGATGAAAGCTAATTGCTTAAATTGGAATAATTTGAGTAATGTACATGTGATATCACTTTTTTAAGTGGTACATATTCGAAACAATTTTCAAAACAAATATGAAATCAAATGTTCTAATTTTTACAAATTAGTCTATACTTGTGTGCAATACATAGTAAGGTTAGCCTAATAATCAAAACAAGAGTATATAATGTAAATAAGATTTACATCATGATTAGTAGAGGTCAATCTTTGATCGGGCGAGTGGGGTGCTCAAGTCATGACATTCCTCTCTTGTACCTAAGTTCTCGAGCCGAGACAATCTTGGTGATAACGGACACATGGCTTTTGGCACGAGTCATGGGTTTCCAAAATTTGTCAAAAATATTTAGGTGACGACTCTGTATCTAGTAAAGTAGTCCATTTTTGGCATTTTTTTTATTCAAAATCGATTTTCCAAAAGAATTGCCGGATTTGAACTCATTTGTGTTTATCTATCTCACATTGCACTTGTGTAATCAGATTCAGAACTACGAGAGTCTGAATTGTAGGGCTAATCGTATCCGAAAGGAGCACGAAAAGTTGAGCTATAGACATTAGGTTTGGTATGGTTTGGTTTATCCTCTGTTCATTTCTTATATGCAAATTCATATCTGATTAAACCATTCAGTCTCTTAAGACTTAAGAGTGAGAAATTCTGAGAGAACTGATTGTTTCAATCACTTGATATGACTGAGTCAGTGCTAGCTGAATTTTACATCTTCGAATAAAATGGGCCAATGCTGTGAGAAAAGACATGATAGCCTATGCTGAACTTGAAATTTCTTTGATAGGCTTTCTTGGGGATGAGCTGTTTCAAAATCTAGAAACTAGCTTTGGCAAATGATGAGTTTGTTGTATCGTTAGTCTCACAATTGTTGGGCTCAATGGTCTTTTCTTTGGATATGGATCTTTGTTATAAATTTGGATAATGTTGTCCTGGCCTTCTACGGTAGCTACCTTGTAATTATTTGTTAGAATTGATGGAGAAGCCAAACATTATTTTTATTGATTTTCTCGTCTGTTGAACTGTGGTGTTCAAAGTGTTATACTATATATATTTTGAATCTTGTGCAGGGACTCAACTCATAACTTATATGTTGTCCTGGGAGCTCTTTATGCTTCATGCTTGTTTGTTGGAGTCAGTAATGCTTCCTCAGTACAACCAATAGTTTCAATTGAGAGAACTGTATTCTATAGAGAGAGAGCAGCTGGAATGTACTCCCAATTTCCTTATGCTGCTGCCCAGCTGGGTATCTTGATATTGAAGCTATGTTTAATTTGATTCGAAACATGACCCTCGATAGAAATATGTTTAAATTGTCTGGATTGGCTGCATATCACTATCATGGCAGTACCAATGACCTTTATTGTTTAGGAATTCCTTGTTGAGACCTTAACAGATCTAGTTTATCTGGCCTATTTATAGTCATCCTAGAAATAAAAGTAAATTATATTTTATCATAATACAAGATGTCCATGAGAGAGCCACATTTAAGGATCTGGATTCTGGATTCTGGATCTTGATTTTTTGTTTTGCCTTAACCCTTTGACCTGTCATCGACTTTTAGCGTAAGTTTATCACTTTGTAATCATTACCCTTATTGCAAAGTAACCATAAATAAATGCAGAAATAAAGATTGAAATTGAGAATTTGGATGTGGGTAAACCCCCCCTCTTTTTTTGCTCTTTGTTTAATAGAAGGAATTTTCTTTGATATCAAGAAGTTGATTTGTGGACATGACAGGGAGCTCAATTTCTATGATTTATATGGCAATAATACATTATTCAATCACTGGGATATGTTATCATTGGAAAATTTCTTTAACACTAATTATTTTATTAATTTAGACTTGCTTTTACATTTTTCAATATTTGCCCTAAACAATTTCTTGGAATAATCTAGATTGATTCGATTCATGACTACAAGTTTTTGGCAAATCAACGCATCGTTGATTACAGTCTTTTGCTTGGAATGCACATAGAAGCTCCAAGTCAAGGTACTTGTCCCTCACTAAATATCCTTCATACTTTAAACCTAAACATGAATACTTGCAGTGTATCAAGTTCTCTTTTTGGTAGCCAACTCTAGGTGCATAAAAACATTAATTGGATGCATTTGCTTTTATTAGATCTAGGATTTTTAAAATTTATCGTAGGAAATTTGATGAGCCCCTAAGTGTTCCATTATGTCTTTTTTAATTTCACATGCATTGACAGTATGAAATGATAGTGCTCAACTGATAATAATACTTGAAATCTTTGGTCCAACCGTCTGAAGCAACAGATAAAGTATTTAAATCAAGTAATCAAAGTGTTCCAGTCAGAATTAACCTAACCAGGCCCAAGCATTTATAATTATGTGCATGGCAATCTATAGAGCTTTGACCTCTCTCTCTCTCCTTTTTGGTTCTTGATCCGATTTTTGTTTTTCAATCTTCGTTTACATTTTCTTTGTTTTACCTCTCACTAAACATCAAATTGATTCATACAAACATTTAATGCTGTTTCACAGTAGTGTGTTACTTGAATGAATGAAAGTTTGTTGTTTTTAGTTGTTTTGGTATTTGAATATGCAAATGTGGACCCGACTTTCTTTGCGCGCCCCCATTTTGGAGAGGGCGCGAATTGGTCTTACTACAGTTCGGACTCCTGTCACGGTTCTGAATCTAATCTCACAAAGTGCAATGCAAGACTAATAAACACCAAAGAGTCCAAATTTGGCAATTGGTTTTGAAAAATTAATTTTGAATCAAAAAGCGTCAAACATGGACTACTTTGTCAGATTACAGAGTCGCTACCTAAATATTTTGTTTTTGGGAAATTTAGGAAACCCTGACTCGTGCCAATGGCCACGTGTCCATCATCCACGTGTCCATCATCATCAAAGTTACCTCGGCTCGGGAACTTGGGTACGAAAGGGGAAGGTCCTGAAATGAGCACCCCCACTCGCCCGATCAAAGATCGGCCTCTACTAAACATGATACCTTGTTTTATAAACACGTGTTCTTATTCTGAATATTAGCTAACTTACTATGTGATGCGCATAACATACAAGTATAGACTAAATCGCAAAAATTAGAACAAAAAAATTCATGTTTGTTTTCGAAAATGGTTTGAAAGTGCCACCCTCAAGTGTGCTTTAAAACATGATGATTTGCCACTCTGCAAAGTGGGCTTAAAATTCACATTTGTTGAATTGTCCCAATTCAAGCAACTAAGCCTTTATCCACAGGCATTCATGCAGTTAAATCACTTAAGCAAATAGCCTCATGGCAAGCATGCTATCATGCCAACACTCACACTCATGCAAGGATGCTAAAGTGTAAACACTTACAATGTACTCCAAGCCAAAACAGAAAACTAGTTAGAAATCATGCATGATCCTAACTATGTTAAGACACCTAATGCAACACATGCAAAAATGCAACTGAATAGGCTCGGCTATCTAAGATGGCATATGAATGTAACACTTGATAACTTGCTTTGAAACACGTATTCAAGTAGGTATTGAAATACAATGCAGTTTGAATGATGAGCCGAGCCCGGTGCATGCAAGACAAATGAATGATGCACGCATGCGAGCATAAGGTATGCTAATCAAAACATGCCCTAATCTAACCATTGAAAGCGGTTAAATAACGTGGGGTTGGAAGACATGCATACACACACGCACACTTATTACAACATTACGCCCTCACGAAGGAGGGTCCGAATGAATAAGCTAAAGCTAATCTAAGCTAAGCTAACTAACCTAATTAAACTAATTAGACTAATTATTACAAACCAAATTGAACAACTAGTAAACTACTTACTAATTATTACAACACTTAATCAATTAGCAAACTAATTAATTAAATTACAAAACAATTGCTAACTAATAAGTAAAGCATTAAATTACATTACTTCAACTCTACTTCAGAAAGTTGAATCATGCATGCATTCGGTTTCTCGCCTCGAAAAGCCCACCGGCTTGCTCTTGAGAGGCTCTGTTTGCAGAGTGTCTCCAAGAACTTTCTGCTCTGCCTTACCAATTCCATGCTGGGGAGTGCACCAGTGGCCTGCCGGCCATGATTGGTTGCTGCCGGCCATCTACCGGCCAAGAGTGGGCTCTGTCAGCCAAGGATGAAGCATTGCCAGCCATTGGTGTGGCACTGTCGGCCACTGGTGTGCTGTAACACCAAACTGCAACAGAGCACAAAATAGAGGAAAATGAAGGGTTTCCCAAGGGTATGTTTGTACCATGCCCCGCCTTATCATCTTAAAACATTAAAGGAGTTGCACCATTGGATCCAAAACCATCAATCAAGCATTTTGAATGCATGATGGCCAAAGATCTAACTTGTACACATTCAATAAATGCAAGACAAACAAGACTCTAGGACCATTACCTTATCATGGATGATCAAAGGCAATGGAAACAAAGGGGATTGGCTCATTTTCATCACTTCAAGTATGAAATGAACCAATCTTCCTTGTTTTTAATATAACGTCCGATTGAACACAATGCAATGCGTACATAACATGCTTATCTTGGCATGTTTTACTTGATTCAATTCTTATTTACACATTTGAAGTTACCAAACCATTCTTTAATTGATTTGTCCAATGTGAAAGTCCTCTAATGAGAAGAAGGTCAATCAAAAGATGGCTTAGGACATGAGAGAAATCATGCCTTTGACTAGGAGGAATCCTCAAAAGAGGGTTAAAGCCATTTAAGCATAAGCCTCAATCTCAAGCTTAAACACAACTTTAAGACTAACCATCCCTCAAAACAAATCAAAAGTGAAGAAATGAGGGAGGTGGCAGAATTTTAGTGCTAAAATGACATGAAACAAAAGACTCTAACATGCAAACAACTCATGTACAACATGTTAGGGACTTGAGCATTAAAACTAGTGAATAGCACTACACTAGAGACATGCAATATCAAGCTCAAATGGCTAAACAAGCCCTAGACAGACCTCAAACATGCCAAAACAATGGCTAAAATGAACTGAGATGATAGCATGAAAAGCAAGAAAAACATGCTCATGCATTGGCTCATAAACAAGGCATAAGGCACAACTCTCAAAAGCATTTAAAGAGTGATATATGTGAGAGTGTGACAGAGGAATATGCTCTGAAATCACATGCTAAATGATGCCAAAACATGCAAACATCACAAGCAAAGTATGCTAAGGGCCTCAAAACACAAAGCTAGTGAAGCTAACTACACTATGGCTATACAAAGTAAGCCTCAAGGGACCAAGATCACTCAAAATAGAGTTCAAGCATGTCAAAACAAGGCCAAAAACATGCTGGAATAGAGCC
This sequence comes from Camellia sinensis, assembly GCF_055761805.1. Taxonomy (NCBI): domain Eukaryota; kingdom Viridiplantae; phylum Streptophyta; class Magnoliopsida; order Ericales; family Theaceae; genus Camellia; species Camellia sinensis. The sequence continues at coordinate 8,033,069 of NW_028128988.1, forward strand.
AACACATGCTAGAATAATAAGCTAACTCATTAGGCATGCAAGGCTAGTGAGCATGATTACACTACAAGTGTAAGAAGCAAGCATCAAATGACTCTACCAGCCAAAAACAAAGTTAAAGAAGGTCAAAATAGAGCCTAAAACATGCTTGAACAAAGCTACAAAAAGTTAGAAATACATGCTCACATGTTTGGCCATCAACACATGCAAACAAAACACAAGGAGTGGAGGCCACCCCCTCCTATTTTGGACCTCAAAACATGGTTTTTACCACTAAAAATTCTTTGGAATTCAGTGGTTAAAAGGCCAAAAAAATTTGTTTTAGAAAGCTTTGAAAGATGGCACAAAAGGTTAACAAGCAAAGAGATAAGAAGGGTGGACCACCCCCAAACTCAAAAGGGGCTTAAACCACCATTTTTAGGACTGAAAAACAGAGTTTTCTTCAGTTCAAAACCAAGCCAAAAACAGTTTGCAAAGGTGGTAAAAACAAGTATGAAAACAAGCTTAAAGGGTGAGTCTTATACCTCTTGAAGCCAAGCACACTTTGAGGCACAAAACCAAGTCAAAACCACCTTAAGGAGCTCCAAGAATACCTTGTAGAACCTCAGCTCAACGATCAACAACTTTGATCAAGGATGCATAGGCAAAGGGATAGTGTATCTACACTTCTATGCACTCATGCACAAAGGTTCAAGAGAGAGAGAAATGTAGAGAGGGAGGCTCCCAAAACTCTTCCTAAAATGTTTCTAACCTCCAAAACCATAGAGAAGCCTCTCTACATATAGCAAAATACAAGCTTTGGTCGAAATATCTCCAAAAGGTACAGCTGTAACAGTTGGAGAACAAATATCTGCAAAAATATGCCTTTCTGCATCAATGGCCGGCACTTCTTCATTGATGGCCAGCACTTGATCATTGTTGGCCGGCATGGGTCACCCTTGGACGGCAGGGGGTCGGCATAGGCCATTCACGGCCGGCACAGGCCATTCATGGCCAGCACATGGCCAGAAAATCCCATTTATGGCCAGCATCCTCCACTTTTGGTTGGCCAGAAAAATCTACTTTTTGGGCCCAACTTCAAATGGACATAATTCTTTCATTTGGACTCCTTTATAGGCCATTCTTGAGCCTAAATTGAAGCCCTGGAAGTCTCCTTTCCAGTGGTGGCAGCCTCACATCAAAATTACAGCTATGAAAAAAGTTATGGTTGTTTGAATGAAGACTGCTCAGTTTCGATCCTACCCGGATTCATGCCGAACTTCTCCCAAACTGGGTTTCTTCTCTTCTCTCCTCTCCTCTTTTCTTCAAATTAAAACCCCTAGATAAGGTGTTTTAAAAGATTTTTAAAAAAAAATTCATCTCTCCTTCATTCATTTCTACTTTGTCCTTGCTCGGTTTACCGAAAAGCGCAACATTTAACGAAATGCGAGCCTTGGAACATCGTAGGAACTCTTTTTCAAAAAAATATTTTGAAAGAGAGAGTTTTAAGGTCTAAAATCATTTAGTCAAAAGGCTTTGGTCCAAAAAGGGGTTTGGGATTGGGATTTGACGCTTCTCTTGTTGAAGAAACCGAATCTTTGCACTGCACATCTGTAGACGCGCCCGCGTGGGGCCCCGCTACTACAGTTCGGACTCGATTTTGTTACGGTTCTTAATCTGAACCAAAGAGTCCAAATCCGGCAAATCGTTTTGAGAAACAGATTTTTTGAAAAGAAGTGCCAAACATGGACTGCTTTGCCAGAAACAGAGTTGCCACCTAAATATTTTAAAATGGGGGAATTTAGGAAACCCTGACTCGGTGCCAAAGGCCACGTGTCCGTCATCATCAAAGTTGCCTCGGCTCGGGAACTTGGGTACGATCGGGGAAGGTCAGCTATGAGCACCCCCTCTCGCCCGATCCGAAGATCGGCCTCTACTAACCGTGATATCCGTTTTTGAAAACGTTATGTGTTCTTAAACCAATTATTAGACTAGCATTACTATGTTATGCACACGGTAAACAAGTATAGACTAGATTGCCTAATTTGGAAATAAGCATTGCATATCCGTTTGTCTTAGAAAGTACTTTGGAATTTGCTACTCGCAAGTAGGCTAAAAATATGGATTTCAATGAGCTATTCCAACTCAAGCAACCCAACCTTCACCCACAGGCATTCAAACAGTTTATCACATAAGCATCTAGCCACATGGTAATCATGCTATCATGGCAACACTCACACGCATGCAAGGATGCTAAAGCATAAATACTTACATCGTACTCCATGCCAAAACAAAGAACTCGTTAGCAATCAATGCATGATCCAAGTCCATGTTTTAATGTCTAATGCAACGCATACGGAATGTCACTAGAGTAGGCTCAGCTATTCTATGAATGACATGTGAAAATGCACAAGTAGCATGTATTCAAGTTAGATTTGAAATACTAATGCAGTTAGCATGATGCGCCGAGCCCGGTGCATGCAATACTGATGAATGATGTACGCATGCATAGCATAAGGTATGCTAAATTAAACATGTCCTATTACTAACCATCAAAGCAGGCAAATAAAAGGGAAGAAAGACGTGGGGTTGGAAGACATACACACACTCACGCACACTTATTACATAATTGCCCTCACTCGGAGGGTCCAAATAAATATTACAGTCCGAATAATAAACGCATAAATTATTACAGAATTTCTAATTAATTAACAGAATGAATGCAAAAAGAAAGGTGGCCACAACCCCCGCCTTGGGATGCGCGAATGATGCATGCTCGAACCTGTCTCGCCCGGAAAGTCCGTACTATACCACTGCCGCCTCTGTTTACACTGCCCTGCTTCTCTGAAAATTGCCAAAGTTCTGGGACAGGTCCCCTGAACACTGTGGAACACCATCGGCTGAAGAAAATGTCCACCGGCCATTGAAAATACCCATCGGCTGTTTATGAAGCTATCGGCCCGGGAAGGATTGCCGGTCGGCAGAAACTTCCTGCAGAAGATAGTTTTGACAGCAACAGAGGACAGACAGTATATGGCATGGGATTTCAGGCACATGTGAGCATGGTCATGTTCCTCATCATGTATTGAACTCAAGGAAGCATGGCCCTCGATCCTCGAGCCATCAATTGTGCATGATAGCCTAAGAGATCAAGCTTGCCATTTGATGTAAAAATGTATGCAACACACAAATGAGGACCAAGACCCTATCATGTCGAAGTCAAGGGCCCCGGTGACCGAGAGTTAAGACGCGTTACATCACTTATAGTATGAACGCTCCTTAACTCTCACACTTGGTTTGACACCCCAAACCAAGTAATGCAATGCATGTTATGCAAACATGACTCAAAGATGCAACATGAGATTTAAAATGCAAGGCATGCCGAATGCCATGCAACTACCATGGCAAGTATGCAATGCTAGGCATGCAAGATGCAAATGCAATGCAAACATGGACGATTTAAGCAATAGGATCATCATGTTACAACACCTAATGAAGCAATCATGCAACAAACATGAGACAAGCATGCAATGGTGGACTTAAACCATAAAGGGGCAGACCTCAATCCACCCCAAAACAGTGGCCAAAAGTGCCCAAAATGGTAGACAAACAGTCATGCCAACATGCAACCCAATGGACCTAAGGCTAAGGCACAAAAAGGGGGCACTTTACTTCCACTAACATGACCATTCATGGCATGAATTAGACAAGCAAAAACAGAATCCTAGCATGCAAAAATGGACTCCAAAACCCACTGATATGGCAGCTTAAGTGACTCCAATGAGATGCATGCACCAAAACTCATTTCTAGGCATAAAAGGGCACATCCTCAAGGCATGAAAGAGGTCACATATACAAACATACAAACATGATTTATGGACTGAAATACGATCCTAAATGATGCCAAATCATGAGGATGGTCTAAGCTACACATGCTAGAGGCCAATATACTCAAGGCTTACAAGCCAAAACACAAAGAGATGACATCAAACATGGCAAGCATGACTGAAACAGGTGGCCAACTGGCCTTAAACATGGTAAAGTAATGCCAATACCTTCATGAAATTAGGCTAACACATGCAAGAATCATAACCTAAACACAAGATGTATTTCTAGGCCAAATAGAGGAATGTAAAGCAAGTCTGTTAAGCATGCAAAAGGGCACAAATCTGACCAAAAACAGAGATAACATGTGACCTAGAGACACCCAAAAACCTCTGAAATAGGGCCAAAATCAGTCAAGCATGCATGTTGCCCTTCAAGCCAAAAGGCAAGGAAATGAGGCAATGAAGGGAGAGGGGTGTCCCTCCCATATACAAGACTTCAAACCACCTTCCTTACCACTGAAAATCCACTTGTTTTCAGTGGTGAGAAGACTAAGACACTCAAGCAAACAAAGCCTCACAAAGGAAGCACCAAAAAGGCCAAATAAGGCCTAAGAGGGTGAGTTTGAACTCAAACCACAAAACACCGTTAATGAAAGTTCTCAAGCATGAAAATATAAGCTTTTTTTACGTTATGCACAAAGCCTAAATCAGCAAGCAAGACAGGTAAAAAACTAGTGCAAGTTTGGGGAAACTAAAGCAAAGTGATTACCCTTGAAGAACCTTTGAAGAACAGTTGGTCCAGCCACCTTCTATTGACCAAAACCAGTCCAAAACCTCAACAAACAACCCTCAAAGTCCCTCAAAGTCGAAGTAAGGTGTGGTAGTGTGTGTGTTAGTGCAAAACTAAGGTAAAAATGCACTTTTGGGCTACAAAACACACACAAGGGAGGAGAGAGAGGGAAATATAGAGAGAGAGAGTGTGTATGTATATGTATAAGCTCTGGTTTTTCTCTTCAAAATTGCCAACCTAGAAGAAGGAGGAGAGCCCTCCTCTTATAGAAGTCCTCCTTGCAAAGCTTACCAAACAAGCTTGCTTAGAGGGAAATCCCTCCATACACGTGTATGGAGGGGAACAGAGTGGGTGCCAGCTATCACAGCTGGCACAAAATATCTACTAAAAGTAGATGAACAGTGATCAGCCGTTCAAAATTGCCATTTTGACAAAATGTACTGCCGACCGGCAACAAAAAATGCCGACCGGCAATAAACATTGCCGATGGCAACAAAACACCAGCCGGTGGCCTCTGGCCATGGCCGTTGATGTGTGGGGATGCCTCACAAGGCATTCCCTGCCCCTCCAAGGCAAAACACAAGTGTTTGGTGCAAAACCAGACACTAAACAGTCGAGTTCGGAGATCCTGAGGCAAGGCGCGTAGCCGAGACCTCCGGGAACTCCAAACGAACACAAACATGGATGATCACCGGGTGTTCAAACGATGACGTCCAAGTCTTGAGGACGGTCAAAAATAGGGTGTCTACAGTTGCCCCTCTTTGACAGAACTCGAAAGTCATAACAATGACGGGAGTGAATGTCAAAGCCCAGAGACGACCTATTTTTGACAAGGCCGAAGACTTAGACAAACATGCAAGACAAACAAGGTATGCGCCCGAAGGCAGGGGCAAAATGCAAGACAATGCACGAAGCCGAGCATAACTCATGATCATGCAAGAAACATAGGGACGTATCCCGGAGTTTCGGAAGGAATGAGAAAGATAGGGACGTATCCCCGAGTCTCACAAGGAACAAGAAACATAGGGACGTATCCCGGAGTTTCGGAAGGAATGAGAAACATAGGGACGTATCCCGGAGTTTCGCAAGGAATGAGAAACATAGGGACGTATCTCGGTGTTTCGGAAAAAGAGAAAGAAACATAGGGACGTATCCCGGTGTTTCGGAAAAAGAGAAAGAAACATAGGGACGTATCCCGATGTTTCGGAAAGGAGAGAGAAACATAGGGACATATCCCGGAGTTTCGGAATGAAGGAGAAACATAGGGACGTATCCCGGTGCTTCGGAAAAGAATGAGAAACATAGGGACGTATCCCGGTGTTTCGGAATGAAGGAGAAACATAGGGACGTATCCCGGTGTTTCGGAAAAAGAGGAAAATGTAGGGACGTATCCCGGTGTTTCGGAACGGTGTGAGCATTGGAACGTATTCCAAACGCTTTTAACCAAAAAGGGAGAAACATAGGGACGTATCCCGGTGTTTCGAAACGAAGGAGAAACATAGGGACGTATCCTAGTGTTTCAGAGAGGTAGAGAAACATAGGGACGTATCCCGGAGTTTCGGAAGGAAGAGAGTAACGTAGGGACGTATCCCAGTGTTTCAGAACAAGGAGGGGAAATATAAGGACGTATCCTAGTGTTTCCGAAAGGAATGAGAAACATAGGGACGTATCCCGGTGTTTCGAAAAGAGAGAAGAAGCGTAGGGACGTATCTCGGTGGTTAGGGACGTATCCCAAAGGTTAGGGACGTATCCCAAGGGTTAGGGACGTATCCCAAAGATTAGGGACGTATCCCAGTGTTACGAACAAGGAGGAGAAACATAGGGACGTATCCCGGTGTTTCGACAAAGGAGAAGAAACATAGGGATGTATCGGTGTTTCGGAGAGGAGGAGAAACATAGGGACATATCCCGTTGTTTTGGAATGGAAAGAGAAACATAGGGACGTATCCCGTTGTTTCGGAATGGAAAGAGAAACATAGGGACGTATCCCAGTGGTTCAGAGAGAAGGAAGAAACATAGGGACGTACCCGTTGTTTCGAAATGGAAGAAGAAACATAGGGACGTATCCCAGTGCTTCGGAAAGGTAGGAGAAACATAGGGACGTATCCCGTTGTTTCGGAAAAGAAGGAGAAAGGGAAACGTAGGGACGTATCCCGGTGTTTCGAAAGAAGGGAGAAACAAAAGGACGTATCCCAATGTTTCGGAAAGAGAGAGAAACGGAAACGTAGGGACGTATCCCAGTGTTTCAGAAAGGTATAAGAAACAAAAGGACGTATCCCAGTGTTTCCAAACAAAGGAGCGCGCAAAACAATGCAATGCAGGTGCACAAGACAGTGCGATAAAATGCAATTTCTATGCAAGTATGGGGGCATTTTCTATGCAACATTGAAAGCATATTCTATGTAGAAACATAACGATGCGCGGCACGCATGCAACCGAAGTGTATATGAAAGTTCACATTCTATGTAATGGAAGGGCATCAAACACGTACTCTGGTGCCTCCGATTTACCTTTCGGAGGACTTGGCAACACAACTCTGCTCGAAAAAGGGACACCCTGTTTACATTGGCGAGAGATAACATCTGCTGCTGCTTTAATTGCCATTCTGACTTGGAGCAGGCTTAAGCTTGGAGTAGAGGCACACTCATTCTTCGGAGCACTGACAAGACCTGAAGAGGTACATCCGGAGTACAATCACGGAATTTGCTGAAGGTGAAACACACTCAGATGCTTCGATTTTCCCTCTTTGCTTTTGCTTTGTAGTCTGGAACCCATATAGCTCCAAATAGGTCCTTGTTTTACTGTTCTTGCATGACCTGGGTTGAACCCTGCGGTTTTAAGAAAGAACAAATTCTTGTTTTGCACAAGTGTAGAGAATGACACAGCATTCTGAGCACAAAACGATTCATTTTTGAAATTGAGGATGAGTTCTCGACCGGGTATTGAGCCTACGACTGGCCACAACCAAAACGACTCGACAAGAAAAAAAAACAAAGGTAAACAACCTAAACGCATCGAGTAACACTCGAAACGATTCAAAACAAGATTTGAGACAAACAAAACAAAAGACACGACATACAGACGTGCACAGGGAGCTTGTTTCTTCGGGTATTGTTTCCCACCCTTTCTCATTTGTGATTCTCACATCACTCGGCCCTCAAGCTCTGTTTTTCTGGAAAAGCCCTTTTTCTCACTTTTTCTCTCAGTGCACATCTCTCTATTCTTTAATCTCTCATTTTTCATCCATTCCCTGGGTGGTTGATGGATAAACAGAAAGTTGCGGGCTCTTGCCCCTAGCATTCCGCTAGATTCTTCTTCTTGTTCACAACAGTGAGTTTCTCCCAGAGAGGGGCTGTGCTACAACTGGACGGGTAGCAGATCTGCAGCTGACATCGGTTGACGATGCTCTGCTGGGGAGTTTGGACGTGATCAGATCTGTCCAGATAAAGGAGTGGAATATCCTAATCCATTCCAATTTGTGCTTCGCACTTGGTTTGATACCTCGTTGCTTGGAGGATGTGAGAGTTTTCTGCCCTTTTGCGGTTAGCTTCAGTGGTACCTTTTTCCGGCAAGTATGGTGCCTTTCTTGGCAAGCATGTTAATAATGGGGAAAAGACAGAACAACTGACTCAAATGTGCCCCTAATTCATCATTTTGACCATTTTTTTGTTTTTGTTTTCTACTAAAACAATCTTGACCAATATAAGAGTTAGATTAACATACTTGTTCGATTTTTGATTTGAAAATCATGCAAGTTAGGTTATGAGCACTGAAAATTTTTCCTTTTTGGGTCCAAGAAAAGGTCCAGTCTTGGAAAAGATGGAATAATTTTTGAGAGATCAGTCAACCTCAGTAAAAATTCTCAAAAATTGTTTTTGCAAACGGCCACCGTTCAACGAGGGCAGAACCTAGTCTTGAGATGTACGACCTCGGATCGGAGGCAATGGAAAATTGCCCCTTGTCTGAGGGACACTGCATGGCAACGGAAAGTTGCCCCTTGTTTGAACGGCACCGCAGCGCATTGAATGGCAACGGAAAGTTGCCCCTTGTTTGAATGGCACTGCAGTGCATTGAATGACAACGGAAAGTTGCCCCTTGTGTGAATGGCACCGCAGCGCATTATAATCAGTCCTCGAAGCGATGATTGCAACCGAACTCTCGGATACAGAGAAGGCAAAGATTATCAGAACCATTACATGGACATGATCGAATTTGAAGTGTTTTAGGGCTGGAATTCAGAATGAAGTTGCCTTCAAGCCTTACGTAGTTCGGGGTAAGGTACACTCGGGTATTATCCTCTCCTTTTTAGGCTGTAACTTTTGTCAAGGCGCCCGTTGCGGGTTTTCGACCTTGCGAGCTTTGTTCTTCTTTTCTTTTCAATTTTTTTTTCATTTCTTTTTCTCTTCTCTTTTTTTTGCATTTTTTTTTCTTTCTTTTGCAATTTTTTTGCTTCTTTTTTTTTTTGTATTTTTCTCTTGCTCTAACTTTTGCCTGGGTTGCCCTTCCGGGTTTTCGGCCCAGCGAGCCTCTCAAAGGGTAAAAGTGTAACAACTCCATGCCAAATGGTTTTAGGGTTTTGAAGCCATCCGTATCCAGGAGAGTGGCTGTTGTATTGACTTACTGAAGGATCCATCTTCGGCTCTTCGAGCATATCTGACATTTTTGCCCCTAGTTTGAGGGGGGGCTTCTGATCTAGCTTTACAAGCTTCCTTTGATCTGATCTTCGTGATCTGACTTTGGTGCCTCTTGTTTGAGGGCTGCTTCAAAATGGCCACACAGGCCTCACGTTGTGGTTGACCGTTGAACGTTCTGAACTCAGGTTCAAGGTTTGAAAGTGAGGGGTCGAAACTCGAGGCTGAGAGCGATCCTAAGCTGCACAATCTCAAGAGCGATCCTACACAAGTCTTCGCAGGACCGCGCAAAATATTTTTTGAATTTTTTTAAGAAAGCGACAAATCGCTCGCGCCGAAGACAGTCTAGAACCAATCTGGATCAAGCCAGGGTCCTTCTCAGTACTCACATTAACAAGCATGATCTCAATCATTAAGGGCTTAGCATGCCTCTCTTTCTCTCAATTGATCAAATTTTGCAAAACCTGAGGAATTCCTTCCTCTTCGTTTTTATCACAATGTTTCGAAAAAAGTTTTGAAAAACTTAGGTCATTACAATGACTTCAAAGGCACAGAAAAAACAGGTGAAGAGCATTGTCATTCCATTCAAACTTTTTGGCACAACTGGCACACGGCAGAAGCAAACACAAGAGTGTGAAAATCACTGCTGTTCCATTCAAATCTGTTGGCATAACTGGCTCCAAGGCAGAAACAGACTCAAAAGAAAGCCAAAAAAGACAAACACCAAAACAAGCAAGTGATGTCCGAGGTAACATCCCCGAAATCACTCGACTCTAACAAAACAGGACTGACTCAACACAATAAGACAGACCTGACTGACTCAGTATGGAAAGACTGACTTAATACAAAATGACAAGACTGACCCAATACCCAAGTCAGAAAGTACAAAACTAACATTCGCAAATGCTCAAAACAATGCGTGCCGAACGCCATATCCGGAGTAAACTGAGCGCCGCCCGCAGGTGGTTCATCCCTCGATCACATCACATTATCCCCCGCAAGTTCACTGGTCAAGTGTCGATAGACTTTGCAGGACCTGGTGCGGGGATGACCTTGTTGTCAATTAAATTTTGTATCTTGTGGCGGAGACGGATGCAACTGTCGGTGTTATGACCGGTTTGTTGATGAAAAGCACAGTACTTAGTCAGGTCATGCTTTGGAGGGAGAGGGTCGGGTAGAGGCCGTTGTTCCAACGGTTTCAGATGTCCTTTCCTGAGTAGGACCCCCAGGGCTTTAGACAAAGGCATAAAAAGTGGAGTGAAAACCCTCTTGCCTCGGGGTAGATAGTCCGAAGTTCGGGGGTTTGAAGTGGATGCACCAACAAAGGGGGTGGCTTCTCTCGGTGTGGTGGTGGCGACCATGCCCACTTCAGAAGATCTTGCAGCTGCGTCACCGCTGGTGATCGCATTTGAATTACGGGTAAACGCCCTACTGGGCTGCTCCTTCTCCTGATTAATAAGGCCTTGCTTCATAGCATCCTCGATCTGTACCCCCATCTCATACAGATCCGAAAAGGTAGGGAAGGGGAGCACGATCATTTTCTGCATTAGTTTGGGTTGGAGGTTGCGCACAACCATCCTTATCTGGTCTTTGTCGGAAGGCCTTGTAGCCATCATTGAGGCCTTTGCTCTCCACCTCGCCACAAACTCTGAAAAACCCTCCTTTGGCTCTTGGCGGGTGACTTCAAGATCACGAGTTGTGACCTCAATCTGTGTGTTGTAGGAGTATTGATCACTGAAGGCCTCAGCCATCTCTTCCCAATTCTGTTTCACAGAGTTCTCCAATTTCGCATACCAAATTGCGGCTATCCCAGACAGGGTCCGGCCAAACAATGATAGCTTCTGTAATTTGGTGAGGCCCATCAGCCTTAGAATGTCTGAAAACAGGCGCAAGTGCACCATGGGATCCCCAGACCCAACGAAACGGTCAATATGTGGCATCTTGAATCTGTCTGGCAGCGTCACAGCTGCATCGGTATACCCATCCTCGATGTCCGGGACGGATTTCATGCCTTGAGCCTTCTTGAACAACCTTTCAAGCTTGCTCATCTTTAGCGCCGTTGGATCTGTCTCTAACTCAAAAGGGGAGTCCGGTAGGTTGATGGGTGTCTTGGATAGCTGGGGTAGAACCGGGGGCGGAGCTGGCCCGACTGGAATGTTCGTATCATCCTGGACGTGGGTTGCCTCCCCGAGTATGGGAACTCTTGGTGGGGGAGGAGCCTGGTGCGAAGTAGATACTCCAGTTTGCTGCTCCAATCTGGTAATTGTCTCTGCCTGTTGGGCTATGACCACAGCCTGTTGCTTGGCGAATTCTGCTTGACGGATAGTGTCTTGCTGCATGGCTTTCATACTATCCTGGAGTTGGCGCACCATCTCTTCCAAACTCGACATACTGTTCTAATCTAATTGAGCAACTGGAATATCTGTGTCGGCAATAGGCTTGGAAATCTCAGCCCGACTGCTCAAAGATCACTGATCTGGTAGCTGCTGTACTGGTGGTCTGTGTCTGACTAGCCTTCTCTGGCCCTGATTACCCTCGAACTGAGTCTATGACCTGACAAAGTCTATCAGTACAAGTCCAATGAACCTCGGGGGATATTGGAGCCGTCTGAAGCTATAGTTCCAGGACTACCTAGCAAGAGAGAAAACAGGCAGCATCTCAGCCCAATTTCATTAGAACAGGCATAGGCATAACTGAATAACTGTATTCTACTACTGATCACTGTTCCCAAAAATCGCTGCCCCAAATCTGAATCTGATACCCGCAGATATAACTGATTCTCAAAACACTGATGCCTGCAGGCTTGATACCCAGACTTGCAAACTGATAAATGCATTCTTGTAGAGGCCAACTCCAAAAAGCACATAGCAAGCAAATGAGAGCCAAAACACCCCTATGTTGGGGTAGGGTTTCCCTGTCCTATTTTGTCAGGAGCTAGGGTTTCACTACACACACAGCGGTTTCAAACAACCTAATATTGGGTAAGTAACCTGTCCTAATTTGGAATGGTCGCTATGGATTCGAATATGCACTAGGTCGAATGGTCGAAAAGGGTGCCTCGAAAAAATCGGGGTTTGTGTTCCCATACTGTCAGAGCCCATAACCGGTCAGTCTTATGGTCATGTCTTGACAAGACAAGCCTCCGGCAAACCATTCAGGAATGGCAGATGGCAAACACGGTGTCCTAGGCGCACCAATGCACATGCAATGCAAAGAAACACATAAGTGAAATCAAAACAGGATATCACGAGTTCGAGTCAAGCTCTCTAACTCCCCAGCAGAGTCGCCAGAAACTGTAGACGCGCCCGCGTGGGGCCCCGCTACTACAGTTCGGACTTGATTTTGTTACGGTTCTTAATCTGAACCAAAGAGTCCAAATCCGGTAAATCGTTTTGAGAAACAGATTTTTTGAAAAGAAGTGCCAAACATGGACTGCTTTGCCAGATACAGAGTCGTCACCTAAATATTTTAAAATGGGGGAATTTAGGAAACCCTGACTCGGTGCCAAAGGCCATGTGTCCGTCATCACCAAAGTTGCCTCGGCTCGGGAACTTGGGTACGATCGGGGAAGGTCAGCTATGAGCACCCCCTCTCGCCCGATTCGAAGATCGGCCTCTACTAACCATGATATCCGCTTTTTGAAAACGTTATGTGTTCTTAAACCAATTATTAGCCTAGCATTACTATGTTATGCACACGGCAAACAAGTATAGACTAGATTGCCTAATTTGGAAATAAGCATTGCATATCCGTTTGTCTTAGAAAGTACTTTGGAATTTGCTACTCGCAAGTAGGCTAAAAATATGGATTTCAATGAGCTATTCCAACTCAGGCAACCCAACCTTCACCCACAGGCATTCAAACAGTTTATCACATAAGCATCTAGCCACATGGTAATCATGCTATCATGGCAACACTCACACGCATGCAAGGATGCTAAAGCATAAATACTTACATCGTACTCCATGCCAAAACAAAGAACTCGTTAGCAATCAATGCATGATCCAAGTCCATGTTTTAATGTCTAATGCAATGCATACGGAATGTCACTAGAGTAGGCTCAGCTATTCTATGAATGACATGTGAAAATGCACAAGTAGCATGTATTCAAGTTAGATTTGAAATACTAATGCAGTTAGCATGATGCGCCGAGCCCGGTGCATGCAATACTGATGAATGATGCACGCATGCATAGCATAAGGTATGCTAAATTAAACATGTCCTATTACTAACCATCAAAGCAGGTAAATAAAAGGGAAGAAAGACGTGGGGTTGGAAGACATACACACACTCACGCACACTTATTACATAATTGCCCTCACTCGGAGGGTCCAAATAAATATTATAGTCCGAATAATAAACGCATAAATTATTACAGAATTTCTAATTAATTAACAGAATGAATGCAAAAAGAAAGGTGGCCACAGCCCCCGCCTTGGGATGCGCGAATGATGCATGCTCGAACCTGTCTCGCCCGGAAAGTCCGTACCATACCACTGCCGCCTCTGTTTACACTGCCCTGCTTCTCTGAAAATTGCCAAAGTTCTGGGACAGGTCCCCTGAACACTGTGGAACACCATCGGCTGAAGAAAATGTCCACCGGCCATTGAAAATACCCATCGGCTGTTTATGAAGCTATCGGCCCGGGAAGGATTGCCGGTCGGCAGAAACTTCCTGCAGAAGATAGTTTTGACAGCAACAGAGGATAGACAGTATATGGCATGGGATTTCAGGCACATGTGAGCATGGTCATGTTCCTCATCATGTATTGAACTCAAGGAAGCATGGCCCTCGATCCTCGAGCCATCAATTGTGCATGATAGCCTAAGAGATCAAGCTTGCCATTTGATGTAAAAATGTATGCAACACACAAATGAGGACCAAGACCCTATCATGTCAAAGTCAAGGGCCCCGGTGACCGAGAGTTAAGACGCGTTACATCACTTATAGTATGAACGCTCCTTAACTCTCACACTTGGTTTGACACCCCAAACCAAGTAATGCAATGCATGTTATGCAAACATGACTCAAAGATGCAACATGAGATTTAAAATGCAAGGCATGCCGAATGCCATGCAACTACCATGGCAAGTATGCAATGCTAGGCATGCAAGATGCAAATGCAATGCAAACATGGACGATTTAAGCAATAGGATCATCATGTTACAACACCTAATGAAGCAATCATGCAACAAACATGAGACAAGCATGCAATGGTGGACTTAAACCATAAAGGGGCAGACCTCAATCCACCCCAAAACAGTGGCCAAAAGTGCCCAAAATGGTGGACAAACACTCATGCCAACACGCAACCCAATGGACCTAAGGCTAAGGCACAAAAAGGGGGCACTTTACTTCCACTAACATGACCATTCATGGCATGAATTAGACAAGCAAAAACAGAATCCTAGCATGCAAAAATGGACTCCAAAACCCACTGATATGGCAGCTTAAGTGACTCCAATGAGATGCATGCACCAAAACTCATTTCTAGGCATAAAAGGGCACATCCTCAAGGCATGAAAGAGGTCACATACGCAAACATACAAACATGATTTATGGACTGAAATACGATCCTAAATGATGCCAAATCATGAGGATGGTCTAAGCTACGCATGCTAGAGGCCAATATACTCAAGGCTTACAAGCCAAAACACAAAGAGATGATGCCAAACATGGCAAGCATGACTGAAACAGGTGGCCAACTGGCCTTAAACATGGTAAAGTAATGCCAATACCTTCATGAGATTAGGCTAACACATGCAAGAATCATGACCTAAACACAAGATGCATTTCTAGGCCAAATAGAGGAATGTAAAGCAAGTATGTTAAGCATGCAAAAGGGCACAAATCTGACCAAAAACAGAGATAACATGTGACCTAGAGACACCCAAAAACCTCTGAAATAGGGCCAAAATCAGTCAAGCATGCATGTTGCCCTTTAAGCCAAAAGGCAAGGAAATGAGGCAATGAAGGGAGAGGGGTGTCCCTCCCATATACAAGACTTCAAACCACCTTCCTTACCACTGAAAATCCACTTGTTTTCAGTGGTGAGAAGACTAAGACACTCAAGCAAACAAAGCCTCACAAAGGAAGCACCAAAAAGGCCAAATAAGGCCTAAGAGGGTGAGTTTGAACTCAAACCACAAAACACCGTTAATGAAAGTTCTCAAGCATGAAAATATAAGCTTTTTTTACGTTATGCACAAAGCCTAAATCAGCAAGCAAGACAGGTAAAAAACTAGTGCAAGTTTGGGGAAACTAAAGCAAAGTAATTACCCTTGAAGAACCTTTGAAGAACAATTGGTCCAGCCACCTTCTATTGACCAAAACCAGTCCAAAACCTCAACAAACAACCCTCAAAGTCCCTCAAAGTCGAAGTAAGGTGTGGTAGTGTGTGTGTTAGTGCAAAACTAAGGTAAAAATGCACTTTTGGGCTACAAAACACACACAAGGGAGGAGAGAGAGGGAAATATATAGAGAGAGAGTGTGTATGTATATGTATAAGCTCTGGTTTTTCTCTTCAAAATTGCCAACCTAGAAGAAGGAGGAGAGCCCTCCTCTTATAGAAGTCCCCCTTGCAAAGCTTACCAAACAAGCTTGCTTAGAGGGAAATCCCTCCATACACGTGTATGGAGGGGAACAGAGTGGGTGCCAGCTATCACAGCTGGCATAAAATATCTACTAAAAGTAGATGAACAGTGTTCGGCCGTTCAAAATTGCCATTTTGACAAAATGTACTGCCGACCGGCAACAAAAAATGCCGACCGGCAATAAACATTGCCGATGGCAACAAAACACCAGCCGGTGGTCTCTGGCCATGGCCGGTGATGTGTGGGGATGCCTCACAAGGCATTCCCTGCCCCTCCAAGGCTAAACACAAGTGTTTGGTGCAAAACCAGACACTAAACAGTCGAGTTCGGAGATCCTGAGGCAAGGCGCGTAGCCGAGACCTCCGGGAACTCCAAACGAACACAAACATGGATGATCACCGGGTGTTCAAACGGTGACGTCCAAGTCTTGAGGACGGTCAAAAATGGGGTGTCTACAACATCTTTCATCACCAAGTAAACAATTAGTAGCGCCCAAGTCTTAAGGGCGGTCAAAAATGGAGTGTCTACAGCAAATTTTGTAATTAGAATGTTAAAATTGCACAATAGAGTATAGGTACTTTACATGGATTTTGTGTACAAAAAAGGTGAAATTTTCTAGATCTTATGATTTCTGTCACTTGTTTTATGTTCAAAACTCACAATATGGAAAACCAATTGGTGTATATATATCAACTTCCAAAATTGGAAATCAGTAAATAGATTGGCAGTCAACAAAGGCTGCAAATAGAGAATAAGAAAATAGTAAAATCAAGAGGAATTTACAATACAATACATATAGTTGTAGAATGAACAAAGTAAGGAGCATGTTAAAGTATATATGTTGAAACTTCAATTTTTGTAGACAAGAGAGACAATAGTCTTAGGTTTATGTGATTCTTACGGGAATCATATTAGATAGATCTCATTCCAAGTTGAAACAAAAACATTTACATATGTCATTGTGCAGTAGTAACTTTTGAAGTTAATTGTTTTTGTCTATATTATGGAAAATACCCACTGTAAAGAAACATGAGATTTATGCTTAACTGAACATTTGAAATTAAAGAGAAAAATCATTCTTCTTTGTTTTAGGTACATTGGAGGCGAAGGAGGAAGTCGAACCTATGACCCCTAGTGAGGTACATAGGTTCTAGCCACTAACCTAACCTATGGCATTAAATTTAAGAGAAAATTCGTAAGTGCAGCCTGTCTACCCTGTCATTTCATTCTTTTGATGGATGTATCTGCAAAGATCATTGTTCATGATGAAAATTTTTAAATAGGTCAAGTCTTTATAATTGGGGCTCTCATTGTCATAGAAGAAAGAAGTAACAATAACCTCACCAGGTAGTAGACTACAAAAGACTCGCTGATTCATCCTTAAACCAAACATTGGGAATCACACTAGGAAGTTCACATGTGAAGAAGAAACCATTCATTCCCAATTCTCTGTTTTCCTTGAACAAAGTGCTGGAGTACTCACATCACATGGCATCTTGTGGTATTCTCATCACTGAAATAGTCCCCAACTTTTGCTTCTAGTGTCTGGATTACTGATGGCTGAGATACTAGCCCTCCATAGTTGTAGTAGCAGTGTTCCTGGCTGCAACATGTTAGAGAGAGAGAAGGCGCTTGATATGAATTTATAGTGTAAGAGGGTAAGGCAATTGTGCAAAGTTCTCCCATGTAGCAATACTGCGCATCAGTTCTGACTTTACCCCTCTCACACAACATGCTTGGATGTATGGTGCAAGTTACTCGTAGCTGAGGGGGAAGAGTTTTTTCTTATTCAGTTATGTGAGGACTAAGGGTGGTGTTGGCTATGCAGTTTGTATCCTTGTGATCCTTGGATGATTTATTCTTGCCTTTCTCCCCACCATTTACACTCTCTTTGATCTTATCAGTGGCATATATGGTATACTAATGGAAACTATAAAATCTAGATAGGTTAAATTGTAATTTCACCCGTGTTTTCTTTCTATAATTGATATGTACAGTTTTTTCACAAGAAGTGTGTTTCTCTGTGAAATGAAAAATTGTACGGAACCATGGAGTCATTTATGTTCCTCTCCCTAGGACAAGTGAGCTTCCCTTATTACTAGTTGAGGATAGAAACCTTGAGAAGTGTTTTTTTTCCCCACTTACTATATTTAAACAATTGTTGGCTTTTATTTTGGTTTCATGACTTTAAAATATCTGGCTATGCACTGAAGATTTTCATTTTGGATTTGTTGATTCTATGTATATGTGATATCTATATGGTAATCCAAACATTTTAAACTAGTAACAGTCAAAGTGGTTCTTTTTCTCTTGATGTAGGAGATGAAGAGTCAGTGTGATGAGAAAAGGCCTGACTTTATCTTTTGTAAGACTAGAACAGTCTCTACAAATAGTAAGTTTATTCATATGATTCTAGTGATTTCTGAATTAATATATCTTTTCATTTTTCAGATTAGAAATTTCTTGGAGAGATGCAAAATATGGTCAAAAAATTCAAGAACCTAGTTTTTCAAGCTTTTTCATTTTTTAATATATGTGATCACAGTTTAAAACTTTTTATTAATTCCTTTGTATATACTTTTGAACATTTAACTTTTATATATGACGTTATTCCATTCAATATGTAGTTGTGATTCAAAATATAGTATATATTGTGTATTACATTCTTCAAATGTGCATACAAAAATAATATTGATTATTCTTCAAATATGTCGAACCTTTTTTTTATCATACGCATTAACTGTGATGAGAAATGCATATAACGCGTGATCTTATCTCATCATGAATCACAGGTTTTATTAGATATTAATCACATTTAAAATCTATGATCTAAATGTTTATTATCACATGTTTTTTTAGTTATTACTCACACTTAAAAGATGTGATTTAAATGTTATTAATCACAGGTTTTACTAGATATTAATCACACTTAAAATCTGTGATTTAAATATTTTTTATTAGTTATTAATCACACTTAAAAGATGTGATCTAAATATTTATTATTACACTCGAAACATGTGATGGAATTAGCTTTTAATGACACTTTGGGAGTGTGATTAAAAATGTCCCCTTTTAATCACACTCTCAAAGATCACATTTTAATAAAACTTAAAAGGTGATTAAATAACATAAATCACACAAAAAAAGTGTGATCTATTTATGGTTTTGTAGTAGTGATCTTGTCGACAGTTGCATCTTTTTCATTGGAATCAGCACCCAAGTCATACTTCTCAAGCATTTCAATCAGTTCGAATTAGTTGCTTGGTCACTTTGGTATAATTGTTTTCTTGAAATTGTTGTTCATTTTGTGTCCATTCATAATAAGCATGATTTATAGTCACACTTCATCAATGTTATTTCTTGTAATACCAAACTCTTTTACGTCCTTTAATGTGGGATTGATTAGAATTGGTGTTATGTTATTGTTTGCAGTATAAAATTTGTGTTTGTTTGTTCTCATTGACACGAGGATCAACCACAGCATGACATGTGCCAAAGTCAATGTTAGAGTCCACCAGTTTCACATATCAAGAAGGTTTACTTTCATTGCATGTGAGGGCCCACATGGTGCAGCAGCTACCAGGCTATGCCATGGACTAACTGCGTGGATTGCAGAAAGGATCATTGGCATAATACAGAGTTTGACCTGTCAATGTAAAGCCTACAATGTGTGGAAAGATAATTATAAGGTGGTTCGACAGGAGAAGTTCAGGACTTTGTTGACCACATCAATTCCTGTCGACAGGTGGACCCCTATTGCTACATTATTCTCTCTACTTTGTGTTTGTTCTGTGGGTTAATTTTTTGCTTGGTTTTTGAAAAAATTATAGCATTCCAAAACAATGCCAGAAAGAAAGACATCCCTCAGTCACGTCGAATTTGTACAAATTTAAGTGTAATTGATTCGATTTATTCATGGCATAGGGTTACATCAACCCACCCAAACATGTACCCATAATTCCACTGATGTTATAATTGCCACATCCAAATTATGAGAAATTTGGTAAGTACATACAGGCGACGATAAAAGCGTACAAAGATTGGTATTGTCCTTCATTTGTTCCAATCCCAAACATCCAAATTATGTGTATAATCAATATGCATACAACAATTAGTATTATCACAGTTGCCACCTCCAAATTGTTGCTACAAGCTGATTCACCCATCTATACAGATTACTATAAACAAATTATTGATCCATCTTTACATCATTGTTCATAAACATAGGGCGGACTCATATTTACACCCATCTGCAAAACAATTACTACAAAAAAAGTGAATTATGGTTGGCCATCCAAATTACTATTGTACTGGCAGCCCATTCCCCATCATTGGCCTATTTGTTGTTACTGATCATGCACGAAAGATACTCCCCAATCTTTGAATTATTCACATTCATAAGGAAGTCAAGCAATAACTTACGACACACAAACAGATGAAACTTTATACACAAAGTGAATAACATGAGGTACAGTTGTAGCAAATAAAAGTTAGGATTTTTTTCACAATTGGAAATGAAGCGGTAGAATGTACCTTGTGTGGACCGGCAGGTATATCAGGCCGCTGCACGTACTTGATCACGAACATCCCACAGTTGAAAGTGCTACAAATAAAATTTAACATTAAATTTCTCATAAATATAGGTAGGTTCGTTAAATGAGTCATTCAGGAGACACATAAATATGACGCAAGGATTGTGGATTACTCGTCCAGTTGTTGTTATGGCCTTTCGTCTAAAATACGGACTTCAAAGCTACACACATCTTTACCATATTCATTTCCAAATTGTAGTTGCAGTAAGTCATGCACCGTTTGAACCTGTTGCAGAAGGAGACAATTAGTTTATGTAAAGGATGTTATAGTTTGGAAGTAGTTTTGTCAAATTCAGCAGGACATACCGACTTTTTCCGCATTAAGCTTCTTGTCGTCCAATGTGGCGGATGCCAATGAGTCAAATAGGTACGCCACATAGTCTACCATATGTATTTGTACGCACAACCAATGTAGTCCTCTATAATTAAAAGGCATGTGTACACACCCCATTTTTGATCGTCGTCAAGACTTGGACGTCACCGTTTGAACACTCGGTGATCATCCATGTTTGTGTTCGTCTTGAGTTCCCGGAGGTCTCGGTTACGCGCCTTACCTCACGATCTCTCGACTCGACTGTTTTGTGTTTGGTTTTGCACCAAACACTTGTTTTTTTGCCTTTGAGGGGCAGGGAGTGACTTGTGGGCCATCCCCACACCTCACCGGCCATGGCTTGATGCCACCGGCCAGTGTTTTGTTGCCATAGGCCATATATTTGGCCGGTCGGCACTCTTTGTGGTCGGTCGACCATGTATTTGGCCATTTTGGCATTTTTGGCTGGCCGACCACTGTGCATCAGCTTTTGCAGATATTTTCACGCCAACTGTGCTAGCTGGCATACACTTTGCACCCTCTCCATACACGTGTATGGAGGGATTTCACTCTTGCTTAGCTTGTTTTATAAGCTTTGCAAGAGTGAAGCTCTATAAAGAGGAGGCTTCTCCCCCCTCCTCTAGGGTTACAAAAAAGGCTGAGGGGAGCTCTGGTTCTAGGGTTAGCATAGTGTATCTATTCTATCTCTATTTCTCCCTCTCTTTTGCTCTAAGTGTGTGTTTGTCCTTAGTTTTGCACTAGAACACCTACCATTACACCTTACCTTGATTGATGAGGCATTAGGGGCCTGTCCTTGAAGTTCTTGAGCTGTTTTGGAGCTAAGAAAGCTGCTGGAGTGATCCTTGTGAAGAAGGTCCTCAAGGGTAAGATTCTTGCCTTTTTTACCCCATTTTTGCATAGTTTTTTTGCCTACCTTGCTTGCTGTTTCAAGCTTAGTATATAACATTTAAAAGTCTTGTTTTTACTTGCTTAAAATAATTGTTTAAGGTTGCTTTGAGCTTTGGGGTTGTTTGACCCCTCTTAGGCGTTGTTAGGCCCTATTTTTGTGCTATTTTGGTGAGCTCCGGGACCACCTTGTTTGGGCCTCCTCACCACTGAAATCTTGAGGGATTTCAATGGTAAGGATGGTGTCTTAAGGTCTAAGGAGGAGAGGGCCATCCCCTCTCCTTGTTGCCTTCAAAAAGTGCCATGTTTGCCTTATGCGTGAACACCATTTTTAAGTTCATGTTGACCATGCCTTAAGTTTTATTTGTGCTTACTTTGCCATGATATAGCACTGTTTTTACTTGGTTTAGACACACCATGCTTGCCTTGCATACATGTCTTGTAATGCCGTGATTTGCCTTAACATGTACATAGCATTTAGACTATCATGCTCATGTGTTTTGGCTTAACTTTGTGAAGCTTTTATGCTTGTTTTAGTGTGCTTGAGGTCTGTTTTTAGTCATTTGGGTCGTCCATGCTTCACTTTGTATAACTACCATGTAATCCCTCTCGTATGCCTTGAGCATCGACCCCGCTAGCATGCCATCCTTGCTTTGTTTCAGTGGTTTGGAGCCACTTGCCATGCCATTTCAGTCCTACTGGTGTGCTCGTATGCTTGCATTTGATGCTCCTTTAATGCTTTGAAAGGGTGTTGTCCTATGCTCCATGTTTGGACATTTGTGTATGCTTCCATGTGTAGGTCATTTAGATGCCATCTAAGTGGTTTTTGAGGTTCATTTTGACATGCTAAAACTCTGATTTTAGTTGTTTAAATCATGCCATGTTTGGTCTTGCTAAGTGTAGTTCAATGCCTCTTTGGTGAGTCTTAGGCTTTAGGCTTGGTTGCATGATATGCTTGTTTTGCTTGGTTGGTTTGGAACCTCTTATAGCATGATTCTCAGAGCTTAATATGCATGCCATTAGTCCATGTTTGTCCCTTTTAAGTGTGCTTAAAAGTTGCTTCATTATGCTTAACTCTTGAACCATGTATCCATGCATTCTCTTATGTGCATTTGGCCCCATTTCTTTAGCATTGGCCACTGTTTTTGGGCTTGTTTGAGGGCTGCCTAAATTAGTTTAAGACCATCCTTCGTATGTGTTGCATGCTTGCCTTATATGTTGTTGCATATTTGGCCTTGTTCCATGCTTATTACATTACACCTTTGCATGCTTAGGTTGTAATGCATTTGGCATGCATTGTACTTAACATGTTGTCCATGTTGCATCTTGCATGCTTGCATGGTTAAGATTACACTTTGCATGTTTGCTAGCTTGTATACTTACCCACATGCTCATGTTGCATACTAGCTCACATGCCTAGGTTGCATCGCATGAGCATGCATGCCTTGCCTCTTGATCAAGTGATAGAGGTTGGGCCATTTGAAATAAAAATGCACAACTCGGCCTCTTTGGCCATTACGCATTGAAATGCGCGATTGGTGGTCCAAGGGTCGAGTACCAAATTCCTCTGAGTCATAAACATAATAAGGAGTGTGGTTGGTGCAAACATTGCTTGAAATGCATTGCCATGCCATGTTTTGCCCTCTGCTGCTGTCAAAACAGGTTTCTGCAGGAAGCTTTGGCCGGTCGACCACATACAGTGCCGATCGACCAATGATAGATGGCCGATAGCTCCATGGATGGTCGATGACCACCTTGCCATGGCCAGTGATGATTCCTCATTGCCGGTAGCATTCCCCAGCGTTCATAAAGTGCTCCCTGGGACTTTTGAAATTTTCAAAGGAGCAGAGCAGGGAAAACAGAGGCAGCTTGTGCATGGCATTGGATTTCCAGGCAAAGCCAATCCGAGCACGTGTGCATCCCTCTTCCCGAGGCCTTTTAATGCTTTCCTTAATTTAATTGATTTGTTAATTAATTAGGTGGTCTGTAAATCATTTAATTAGCTTGCAGGTTAATTAAATTGTATTATTCTTTTGGTCCCTCCGAGTGAGGGTGAATTTGTAATAAGTGTGGGTGCGTGTGTGCATGTCTCCCAACCTCCACTTCTTTCTCCCTTTTACATACTTGCTTTGATGGTTAGTATTAGGGCATGTTTAATTTAGCATACCTTATGCTATGCATGCGTGCATCATTCATCAGTCTTGCATGCACCGGGCTCGGCGCATCATGCTAACCGCATAGTATTTCAATTCTAAACTTGAACACGTGTATCGAGTTGTCGCATTTCACATGTCATCCTTAGATTAGCCGAGCCTATTCTAATGACATTTCGCATGCGATGCATTAGCCATTTGTTAAACTTGGACTAGGATCATGCATGATTACTAACTAGTTCATTGCTTTGGCACGGAGTACGATGTAAGTATTTGTGCTTTAGCATCTTGCATGAGTGTGAATGTTAACATGACAGCATGCTTACCATGTGGCTATATGCTTATGTGATATAAACTGCCTGAATGCCTGTGGGTGAAGGTTGGATTGTTTGAGTTGGAACAACTCGTCGAAATCCGTATTTTAGTCTACTTGCGAGTAGCAAATGTCGAACCATTTTCCGAACAAACGGATATGCAATGTTTTGTTCCAAATTAGGCGATCTAGTCTATACTTTTGTGTTGTGCGCATCACATAGTAAGATTAGGCTAATAACCGGTTTAAGAACACATAACGTTTTCAAAACTAGATATCATGGTTAGTAGAGGCCGATCTTCGGATCGGGCGAGTGGGGGTGCTCATAGCTGACCTTCCCCAATCGTACCCAAGTTCCCGAGCCGAGACAACTTTCGTGATGACGGACACATGGCCTTAGGCAAATGAGTCAGGGTTTCCTAAATTCCCCCAAAATAAATATTTAGGTGGCGACTCTGTATCTGGCAAAGCAGTCCATGTTTGGCACTTCTTTTCTAAAAATCTATTTTCTCAAAACGATTTGACGGATTTGGACTCTTTGGTTCAGATTTAGAACCGTGACAATTTGAGAGTCCGAACTGTAGTGACCCACAAACGAACAGAACGGGACTCATCCTCCTGGGGCGTTCGGGGACGTCTACAGCATGTAAATTTACACATAAACACAAGTGAGTACATTGTTTAGAAGGCATGCAAACATGTACTCACTTTTATATTTACATTGAATGTAATGGGATCGACATTTGTATTACCTTCTCAAATGCATCAAGCACACTAGTATATCTGTCATGTCCAAAATACGATTTGACGATATTTTCATAGTTCAGATGTTGCGTATTTTTATTTAGTATCAAAGTCTGCATGTTTAGTATGTAAAGGTCATTCAGCCAAACATTTATCAAAATATGTCATCTACAATACACAACCTACCTAAAACACTTGCTTATCGACATATATACTAGAAAGAGCCAGGCAGTATGCCTCTCGTCTTTGTGTAAATCTTGATGTCTGTTAGTCAATTGAACCGCAACCAAGTTTATTGGCTGGAACATTGTAAGAGATGAGGCAACTTCATAAGTAAGGTTTGCAATTTCTTTAAATCTAATACGAAGATGATATGTCAGATGCCAACATTTACAATGTCAGATAACCATGACCTTGGTTTAAGCGTGCGCATGTCATGTTGGATACCACATTTGCATGGCATTCCATGAAGATTCTTAGTCATGACAATGCCCCTACAAGGAAGAAGTATCCATACAAAATAGAAGTCATTTGACAAATACTACCAAACAAGTTAATTGCAAGTACTAAACTAAACTATATCTTTCATTTTTGCTGTCGTGAAGTACATTGTCAACAAGTTTGTCTCTGTCCATCGATAAAACCTCTGTGCTTTCAAGTAGCATCAACTCCTCTTATTAATATAAACAATCAACTAACTGAACACAGTTCACAAAACAAATTTATAAAATACATAACATATATCGTTACACATATAAAATTAGTGAAGCAAAGTCTAACCTCTGAACAGAATCGCTTGTCCAACTTGTGCAGCTTTGACAAGACTTGGTCCGAAATTTGTAAGACAAAAGTACAACATTTTTTATTGCAAACTTGCACTAAAATGAAAACTATTAAAATACAACACAAATAATGGTTCAGTTATGAACAATAATGCTGTCGGCATCAATTGGTAAGGAAACATACGAAAGGTGAAATGATGTGGCAACTTGAGAATTTTTTTGCAATAAGTTGAGTACTAATTTTGCTGTCGTTGCACGAATGCGTATCCCTTACGTCTGTGGCTTCAACACCTCTTCCTCTTCCTCTTCCTTTTCCTCTTCCTCTGCCTCTTACCATTCCACTTGCTTCCAATGCTTGGGCAATCTCACTAGGAGAAATATGCACTTTGTCTGCTTCTCGTTGTATTGGAGGCAAGGTTTGCATATAATCAAAGGAAGATACACTCTCTTTCGCCACGTTCTTGATGGCCAGAAACTTAACCGAAATAGATTTGATTTCTTTACTTTCGTATGTTTCCTCCAAGGCAAGGCCATGCTTCTTGTGCGTGTCCCCAACTTTTTGGACAATACACAAATGTCCATCGTGCATATCAATTTTATCATCTGACAACATTCCATTCATATTCTTTTCCTCGTGATCCACCCCCAATAAATCTTTAAAATTACCCTTCATTGGGTTAACGTAATCATTTGGGAAGACCACGCCACCGTCATGTAAGTCAACTTCCACGCAAGGGTCCACACCCTTCCTCCGTACGAGCCAATTGTGGTGTTTTCGATAAACCTTCCAGCACTTGCTACATCATTTGCTTTGTTTCACCAATATGTGTCTGTTCATTCAACGGTTGTTTCCCAAACAATATAGCTGCAACCAGTTGTTTCAGCATTTCCTTTAGTTCACCAATGCTCGAGGACATGTTAATCATACATTTTTTTTTTCAAGTCGACTCCACCTAATCATACAAACACATACATTAACTTAGTATGATATTTCATCTTCAAGTAACCCCCTTGAACTGTGTCAAGCATGTGTACTAATTGCTTTTGCTTACCTTGGCATTGTTAACAACTTGCTTCCCTTGGGAATTAAGCAACATCTCCTTTATTTTCGCAATGCTGTGAAGCACTTGTTTCATTGTTTCCTTTAGTTCAATAATGTCAGACTCAAAGTTGGTCGTACGAACTTCATCAAACTATGCTTTCTGTTTGTTACAGACATGGTGTGCATCAATTGTGTCATTATTGTCGTTGCTTTCCTCCTTTGTGGTATGAAACTCCACTTAACATAGTTGTCAAATCAGGATTCGAATCATGAATCAAAATAGTATTGTACCGAATCGTGAATTGTAAAGATTTGATCACATTTTTTTAATTACATACCACATATATCTACACACTTACATATTAAATATATCTAATAAAAATTAAATTTTTTGTCTTTGTTGTAAATGATGATCATGTGGTGTGGATAAAAACTTAACACTAGATCCCATGTTTACCACTTCACCTTTTCCCATTTAGATACTATTTCTTATCAACCATTCTTAATACAAAAAGCAAACAAAGACAAACTTTCAATTTTCAGCTAACAATAACTCAACGACAATGTTTTGACCATTTTACAAGGTTAAAAAACCAAAATCTTTAGACTTTTTCAAATATCTCACTTGATGGCTTCAAAAAATTCATTTGATAAATGCAAGTATTAGATGAAATTGAATATGTAAGGCTAGAATATTGTAAAGAGGGAAAGTTCATTTTTCCTGCTAAAGTTTGAGTATTTGAGAGTAAATAGGGAGATAAAAAGTGAAAATATGGCATACGATAATCCTGAATTCTGAAAGACCTTAAAAAGGTTGTGTGAGCCCTTGTTTAAAAAAAAAAAAAAAACCCAAAAAAGAAAGCCAAGCATTAATTTTAGCAAGTCGAATGAATTCACGATTCACCAATTCGGCTCATTGATTCACCTACGATTCACAGCTATTTGTAAGTCACACAACCTGTTGAAATTGATTTCCTACTGAATTGAATCGAATCGTATGGTCTGAATCGCAAATCGTATGATTCTAATAACAGAGCCACCTAATCATAGAAACACAAATGAAGTTTGTCATTGTATGTTAGACAGGTGGGGCTATGCTGTCAAATGTGCATAACGAATGGGTTGATTACCTTAGGTTGTTCGAACATTTGCTTCCTTCCGATACGTTGCCACATCTCTTGTATTTCGGCATCATGCCAATCATTTAGCCAAGGGATGGAGCACGTACTAGCCGATGTACTCTTATAGGGAAACCAAACACAATCCAAGTAAAATAGCTGCATTATAAGGGGGACATAATAATTACTTTACATTTTCTAGTAAAATAAACTATATTCCTTAAGAATGCAAATTGAGGAAATTGTGATGTTAACAAATTATTGATGCCATACAAGTTTGCACTTCACAATGGTACGATAGTTATGTTTTAGTGTTTTTTTCCTACGAACGAAGGACTTTATTGATGCATAAAACATTCAACACAATGATAGCTACATGTTTGTGTATCTTAATGGAAAAATTCCCATGCACATTTCCAAAGATGAATGATTTTGGTTTATGATTGCTAGGTTTGAAGGTTTCTTCTATTATTTGTCAACTCTGCCTGTAAAAGTCATCTATAATTTCATGTTCAAGTTGTTTGACTCATTGTTGACTCAACATTGTTGAAGAACATGCAAGTTTTTTTTTTCCCTCGTCACTAAGTATGAAAATTGGTGGCTTATTTCAGATAAACTTTTTTTTGCCTTTTTTGTTGGACTATTTTTTCTAAAATGCATGACTCTTACGACTAGATAAGCTCTTTGTGGTTAAAAAATATGGGCCTTACAAGTATTTATGTTGTTGTTATTCAATAATAGGTAACTTTCTATTTCAGAATGGCTTCTAATTTATTGAAGCATATGGACACCAATGGAAGAAATATATAATCAGCATGGTACAAACAAACAACGATTGATTACGTTACCAATAGAAGGAAAACACATCCAGTTGCCTTGCACAAACCTTTCGTCTTATACTTCCTAACACCTTTCACTAGGAATTGTAGTGTCAACTTTGCCTAATTTCATACCTGCATACTGGTCACGTCCTTCACGGCATGAATGAACGACAGACTCAAGCCGGTCATTGTGGTAGGACACAACATGGACCCCAACACGTATAGAGTAAATTTCCTCAGAAACTTGTCGTCCACACCATCAGTCTCAGTCAAATAAAGTCTCAATTGATTCAAAGGAATGACTCCCTTAACAACTCCAACCTCTTCATAGATATTGGGATATGCATCTAATGAACTAGTCAATTGTATCTCATCGCCTTCTGACCGTATACCCAATAAAACATGAACTTCCTCATAGGTGAGCCTCGAGTGACACCCATGAACATTCAATGAACTAGTGTCGGGGATCGAAGTTCTGTACCAACCATTGGCACAAGTCGTGATCTATACGAGGTACACTTTATCCCTAGGAGGCCACCGAACCCAATATCAATGACTGCCTGCTTCTGTGTTTCGTTACACCAGTTAACGATATCAACAATTGACTTCAATGATATGCGGACTTGCATTTTACTCTACAATGTTATTAATGTGAACATTAATACAAAAATAGAATCAACAATGTGTCGATAGCAGGACCTACCCAAATGCAGTTTTGAAAACATTAAGTACATAATTACCTTTGTAGATTTTGGTGCACGTGCAATAACTTCTTTGCCCGGTTCCTCGGCACTCGCCTTAGCCATGTCCTCAAACCTCTTCTTCTTATGAGAGGGAAGTTTCTTCCACCTTTCCCCAATAGCCTTTCTGCTCTGTAAGTGTTACACCAAATTGACACACATACAACACAAATAACAACTATAAGTCCAAAATAATTGTCACTACAAGTCGTATCACTCGCAATGTGTGTGCATTTTGTGGTATTTACATATGATTGCATATACAAATAACAAGTTTAGACATAGTTCAAATAAAAATGGACATGGAGTTTAACAAATAATCAGAGTTTATAAAAACATGTGAAATGGCATCTATGACTGTTGGAAAACGCTAAATGTGACATAATAGAAGCACATGACTAGTGCGACCATGGAATACAAGTCCATATTTTACTATCACAGTAGTCACGTGTTTCCGTCACAGTGTACTGTACTTAGTACATCTCTGCACACTAACCATTTGGGGTCTGGGGTTGTCTGCTTCTTGTATTTCCTTGAATTATTGCTAGCTGCAACCATTGTCAAGTTTGTCATAAGTATATGTTAAATATGAATACATATATATATATACATATATATTTTCAAATGACCTAAACAAAGGGTTAATTACATTGTTTGTCCTCAAATGAGAATATACGTGTTATGTCAATCTAGTCCATAATACTAACACACCTTCCCCACATTCGGGATGAAATCAACATTATTTGAACATATATATAGATTTACAGCCAATTAAATTCATACAATACAAAGAGAAATTCACACAGGTGCATTCGCTGACTTCAAAATATGTAATGAACGATTGTGCAAATTACTGTCAGCTATTTTCGATGAGAGGGATCGATATTGTCAACCACTTTCAGGAGACAGATTGAACCTATAAAAAAAGGAATGGTCCAACTGGCCACTTTCGAGGAGAGAGATCGATACTGTTAGCCATTTTTATTTGTGAACCTTCACCATTTGTCTTCAATGTTGTCCTTTCCCTGTAACAAAGAGCAAATAATTGAAATTAGATTGAAGGCCAAATTACATTGATGGTATATACATTTTGTCCCTTCTCTCATGTTCGTCGGTTAACTTTAAAGTGAGTCAATTTTGCCTTGTAATTTCAAAATTTGTGTCATTTTGGTAAAATTGATAATGTCGCTTATGGTTGTCACACAAAAATATTAACTAAAGTGGTTTAATATAAGTCACTACTTTACGAATTTACAAGTTCTCTCAGCTGAATATGCGACATGCCATGTATGTGACATATTTTGATAAGAAATGGACAGAGTTTTAATTAATTTGACCAAATTGTAATAAATTCATAACTTTCAAGATGAAAATTGAGGCAATTGAAATTGTATGAAAATAAAATCACACAACCTGCCAATTATAGTACATACCGTCACAATTTGTCCTACATGAAGTCATGGTGGAATTCAGTAGGTACAGGTAATATATCCTTGCAAACCAAATTATAGGAATTATTGAAAGACATAAACTCACATTTTCTTTGCATTGTCTGACATATCGGCCAGATCCAATTACGATAATTCCTGCAAAGTATTTGACGCAATATTTATAAGGATGCACAAAAATCGTTAATCACAATTTATACAAAACAAATTTCATTTTAAAAAAGTTACAATGAATGGAGCATTCAGTTGTACCTACATTTTACGAGTGGTACTTTTTGTTTATTGTTCAATTATGATTTGTTATCGTTAATTTATGAGCCTATTGCGTGCCACTATTTTACGAATATGAATTGGCCATATTTTGTACTCGTTTTATGGTAATCTCATATAAATACTAATCACCATTTCAATGCATGCACATATAATGCTGAAGCTTTATTTCAGTAAGTGAGGCATAAATTAAAAACCGAACTCATTACCAGAGGTACGTTGGCATTACAATGCTTTTCCCCGGACCGAATTTGTTAGCCTAATTCAGGGGGCCCAGGCAGTAGCGTTACGGTGTTTCGGTTGGGTACTTGCAAGTTGGTAATAATTCTTTTTTTTAGCAAACTAGAGCATCATCCAATGCATCTCCGCTGCCACGAATATTGTCGTTATAGCAGCCAACAAAAAAATGAAGTAATAAATCAATTGTATAAAATCTTAATAGTGGCTATGTACACAGAGCTCCGACTTCATGCAACAACAGGTTGAATAAGTCGTATGCTGGCTGTAATGCAAAATGATATGAGGTCAATCCAATGACGCCAACATAAGATGAATTGGGGTTACACTTGCAGGGAGATACGAGGGTTTCAACATGTGAGTTTAGATATTAAAATTTTAAAGTTTTTACAGACAAGAAAAAATATTTGTATGTTGCCAACTTGCCGTGCTCCGACGGTATTACAAATTTTGGATTCAATAAAGGCCTGTGGGGGCTAGAATGAAAAATATGCCATTAGCATAATCCAATGATGCGAACATCAGGCGAAACAGAGTTACGATAAGAGACACACATGAGCTTCAACATGTGGGGGGTCACTCTAACAATTTTGACTGATGAGAAACACAAAAAATAGGCATAATTTGCCAAAATATACACATTTTGGCACAAAAGGCCAACAAATGTTATGATATACAAATTTCCAAACAAATGCAAAAAGGTTTACATTCCTCTTAATAGTTTTTGACGACAAAGAATTTTCCAAAAAAGTGAAGGCCACGTGACCCCTCTAGGCCGGATGTGCCTCCATGCCTGGACGTAGTCTATCTGGGTTCGTGCATGAGGTTACTTAGTAACACCGAAAACTGCATGAAGCAATATCAATACAAAAAATTGCTATGACATTACACCAATAAAGAAGTTTAAGTGCAACAAGTATGAAAGAAAAACACCATACTATCAATACAACTTCGTTTGCACCGACGAGAATGACAAGTCATTTGGTACCACTGTCACGACCCGAACCTGCCCCTATGGGTTTAGGCCATAACCGGCCAGTAATCACGAGATTACCTACGGCCTCAAACCAAATAAGACAAAACTCATCAGAGTAAAGGGGCCAAATCGGAAGCAAATTTAAAACTTTGTCCATAGAGGCGTGCTTATATGCACATCATAACATTCCATACATACGTATGTTAATAACTCACAACAGAAAGTATAGTAACATGAAGTTCTATACAGACAGGATCATTCAAATCTAAGTCAGCCAAAACAAAGCTACATACAGACGTACACCAAAGTCCTCGCCAACATGACAAAATAACAGAGAATGGCAGAAGGGCGAAGACGTGTCTCGTACGTGAGACGCAAAGGCTGACTCTTCAAAACCTTAATTGTCCCATACAGACTTCACTGGGGCTGGGTTTGAACTTCTCTTGGCTCACCTACAAACACATGAATGAGCGTGAGCGAAAGCCCAGTGAATAATATCAAATAAAGAATATACATTGGAACAATATACATCAAACGGCCTTGGGCCCAATTTACATTTCTACTAATACATACATACATAGACATATGTAAGTTAAGTAACTGCGGTTCCAAACAAATCAAACGGCCTCGGGCCCAATTCATTAGTGTCAAACTGTTATTCGTGTCGAACTGTCATTCGTGTCAAACTGTTATTTGTGTCAAACTGGCCTTTGGCCTTTTCAAACCTCCATATCAAATAGTCCTTTTAGGCCTTTCAAACTTTCATATCAAACTGGCTTTTAGCCCATTCATGCATGTCAAACTTTCATTTGTGTCAAAATGGCCTTTGGCCCAATCATTCATGTCAATCGGCCTTCGGCCCAATCATTTATGTCAATCGGCCTTTGGCCCAATCATTCATGTCAATCGGCCTTCGGCCTAATCATTCATGTCAATCGGTTGTCCATAATTTAAACTAGCAAACTTGTAAAGAAATAAGCAATTGGACAATTGACAAACTTCAAAATATTGATATTACTCACAGTGATCGGCTTGTGGATTTGCCCTAGAGCTTGACCCGACACATCATATAACACATATGGGTCACAAACGATTCAATCCGTTCTTTAATTCGCATATTTCTCTTTAGGCTTCATTCTTATCTCTTTAACTCAATTACAATGCTCAAAAGAGTTGAAGGAGAGTGTAGTGCCTTTATACAACAAGCCCCACTAACATTTATTTAATAATAATAAGTAATTGGGCTCTAATTCATCAGTTTAATCAATTTAATCTGGTCCGGATCAATTTTTCAATTAAACTTCACCGTAGGCTCTAAAAATTATGCCAATCACAATGGCGTAATTAATTCCGGGTTCTGTGGCCGATAAGGCCTTCAATTTAAATTCCGAAGCAGATAATCCAACAAATATTCCTTTGGTGAACAGATAGAAATTCAAAACCACATATATTCATGTAAATGACACTCAAAATCACATCAAACACATAATCATATGCATAAGGAGGATGAATTAACATAATATGGAACAAGGGTATCACAGTCTTCCCCCCTTTAGGAAGTTTGGTCCTCCAAACTTATTTTACCTTTAGTCGAACACAATTCGTAACACTTTTCATTCAACAGTTCCAGTCTTTTTTGATAGCCATTTACTTAGTCCCAAAATCAAGCAACACTCAGTTCTCAATCAGTTAGAGACTTACCTTTTTCTTCCATACAAGGCTTGTATGGTGCCATACCGAAACTAGAGTGCAAGCTGTTGTTGTAAGCAGAGTCTGCCAACGACGAATAGACTTTCCAAATTCCCTGAAAGATCTGCTAAATATATTTGGAGCGTTTCTCTCAAAATTTCTTTCTAATTGTACATCAATTAGCGGATGGGAGGTAGCGCTGACTCACAATCCAGTTCTCATCGCCTCTTGAAGGCTTGCCAGAATTCAAACACATTTTAGGATCCCTGTCCACAACAATAGATACTAGGATCCAATGCAAACGAGCAATCTTGTCGATGTAAACAGTTGCTAGTCTATAAGTATCACGTGAAGATTTTACAGAGAGGATATGAACAAACTTAGTAATCCTATATACAATAACCCAAACGGGACTTATACCCTGGGTGTCCAAGGCAGCCTCACAATAAAATTCGTAGTCACATATCCCTATTCCCATTCTGAAATAGAGAGAGGTCGAAGTAGTTTCGCCAATATTTGATTTTCGACTTTGACTTGTTAGCACTGAAAATATTTAGACACAATTTCACCAATTGCCCTATTCAAGGTAGGTTACCAACATATTTATTTCGGAGGCCAGCTAACTTTATCACAGAAGTTCGATCTATTCCCTTGTCACAAAAGTTCAATTCATTCTTCAACGATTCCCCAATTCACAATCCAATTCGGTATTTAGTTCAGTGACTCATCACAGTTATCCAAGGTTAACTAAAAGTCTCCAGGAATATGAAGTGGACCTAGATACGGATTCCCGAGTCAACAAAGGTAGCGTCGAAGCAATCAATTTCTAACACAATACACGTGCCCTCAATTCAGTCAACAGTTTACGGTTTACAATTCAGTCCACATTCAATCCCCTGTTCTATCGAGTCTGTCCCTATTATCTGATAATCGTCAAAAGCATAAGGCAATGCATATACAAATCCCCATGATGCCAAGGACAATATCAAAGGAGTCAATCACATATTAAACACAATTTACACATCCCCAGAGTCCCGATTACAGAGTATAATGGCACTGAGCAGTTATTTACACAGAGCGTACTGAATTCACACACTTTCGGATAATCAGGGTTTTCCCAAAGTTCCTTTGATGCTAATAATATCCACATAATACCAAAGGATGACATTCCGGACAAAACAAAGGAATAATCGTCTCGGAATCAAAGCACACCCGTTCACGACCGTCGGTGGCTGACCCGAGATCGATTAGACAAACCCACCCGTACAAAACCGTCGGTGGCAAAAGAGATATCTCAACAAAGGTGCTATATAAGCTTAACGTCCCCTAGCACGAAAGGACGTCTCAAGAATGTCATCAAAACAAACACAATACCACTCACATAACCTGATTTCCCAAAATCCAATAACACTGAAGCGAACATATGAAACATATTCTGACTAATCGAGGATAAGTATTCAGTACTGTGTACAATCAAATCAATCTGTCATCATCGGTTCCCATAGCATCAAGCAAACAAGAATATGACAATACACAGGTATTGTTCTTTAAGACACCCAATCACTGGATTTGCACAATTCTATTCATTTATAACACATATGTCCCAATAGTTGAAGGCCGGTTCTCAATGGCGTTCATGGTTAGACCAATCTATTGATAGCCCACAAAAGGTCTTTCAAATAAGTCAAGTATCCCAAACAGACTCAAGTTTCAGGTCTATCAATTTTTCTACCAAGAATAATCTGGCTATAATTTACAAGCAATCCTTAATCCTCCTCTACAAAATGAAATTAAATAGAGGGTTTTACCAAATCGATCCAGGCAAAGGTCTTTTCAAATTAAATCAAACAAAGGTCCCATCAAATCATAACCAATGAGGGTTCTAACAAGGCAATAACAGACAAAGGTTCTATCGGATCGAATCAGATAAAAGTTCTCTCAAATAGGGTACATTCAGTTTTGTAAGGCATACTCCGTTTGCTTAGGTACATGGTTGATAGTTTCACAACTGTCCTACGTTCATCACAACTATTCATATCAAAGTATTTCAAATCATGTACAATATGGCATTGTCCACACAAGTTCAGGTATAGTTGCATATGCATGCAGTTATTCAGATCAGGAGGTATGTACCATAATCAATACAGTAGTTCCCAAACAAGTCTTATATGCAGATATATGTAGCATGATAACACATTACACAAAGTTTCTCGGTTGTAAATAAGATAGGGTCCGTTACGCACAAATTCCAAACTAGTCACAAAACGTAGGTTTATGAGTCGAGCCCAGGATAGTGACATAATCCAGTCGATTCTCTACCAATCAAAATACATGGTCTCACAATTATAGAGTTCGTCATTTAGGGTGCTTAACTCGGTTACACAATCACAGAGTCATAATTCCAATGGTTTAGTCATTGAAGGTAGTAGTGTAACAAGTCACCCTGAGCATAGGTTTAGATGTACATGTGCATGTGCAGAGTTAATTGATATCCCAATACATATTTCAAAATTTCCCAAATGAAGCACATATATATTCAATAAATATAGTCTCGATCTTGTGGGTCTGACCAATCCAAACACACAGGCAGCAAATATGAAAGGACATGCTGATCCGAATCAAACAATACCCCAAGCAAAGGTGTACACATGCACTAATTCAGAATCAATCAACACATAAGCATTTGTTTATGAACAGTACAGATACCTGGGATAATGGTCGCGGTATTTTGAGCGCTTTCTGGGATGAGTGTGATTACTCTATCCTGATTAGCAATTCCTACCATTGGTACGAATCTAGCTGAGGCAGAAGATTTATCCATATTTTGTCCAGTTCAAGGACAGTTCCTTACCATATGGTCCATTTTACCACGCCTATAACGAGCCCAGAAGTCTGATAACAAACCCCTCGGCTGTAGACACCCCATTTTTGACCGTCCCCAAGACTTGGATGTCACCGTTGAACACTCGGTGTTCGTCTTGAGTTCCCGAAGGTCTTGGCTACGCGCCTTGCCTCAGGATCTCTCGACTTGACTGTTTTGTGTCTGGTTTTGCACCAAACACTTGTGCTTTGCCTTTGAGGGGCAGGGAATGGCTTGTTGACCATCCCCACACATCACCGACCATGGCTTGAGGCCACCGGCCACTGGTTTGTTGCCACCGGCCAAATGTTTGGCCGACCGGCCCTCTTTGTAGTCGATCGGCCATCTATTTTGGTCAAATTGCATTTTTGGCCAACCGACCACTGTGCATCTGCTTTTGGCAGATATTTTGTGCCAGTTGTGATAGCTGGCACCCACTTTGCTCCCCTCCATACACGTGTATGGAGGGATCTCCCTCTTGACTAGCTTACTTGAGAAGCTT
The DNA here is from genome assembly GCF_055761805.1 of Camellia sinensis. NCBI lineage: Eukaryota > Viridiplantae > Streptophyta > Magnoliopsida > Ericales > Theaceae > Camellia > Camellia sinensis. Next base: position 8,070,389 of record NW_028128988.1, read on the forward strand.
TGCAAGAGTGAGCTTCTATAAAGAGGAGGCCTCTCCTCCCTCTTCTAGGGTTAGAGAAAGAAGCTCCAGAGGTCTGGTTCTTTTTAGGGTCAGAAGTGTGTCTATTCTATCTCTATACTTTCCTCTCATTGTGTATGAGTGTGTGTTTGTTCATAGTTTTGCACATAAACACCTACCATTACACCTTCCCTTAATTGCTGAGGCCTTAGAGGGTTGATCTTGGACTTTTTGAGCTGGTTTTGATCCAAGAAGAGGTCTGACCTTGTGACCTTGGAAGTGTTCTTCAAGGGTGAGTGTTCTTGCCTTCTATTCCCTATTTTTGCATAGCTTTTTTGCCTATCTTGCGACTGTTTTTTAGACTTTTCATATAACTAATAAAAGTCTTGTTTTTACTTGCTTAAAATAGTTGTTTAAGGGTGTTTTGTTGTTTGGGGTTGTTCGACCCCTCTTAGGGCTTGTTTGGCCCCATTTTTGTGTTATTTTGGTGAGTTCCGGGACCACCTTGTTTGGGCCTCCTCACCACTGAAATCTCTGAAATCTTGAGAGATTTCAGTGGTGAGGATGGTGGTTTAAGGTCCCAAGAAGGAGAGGGCCACCCCCTCTACTTGTTGTCTTCAAAATGTGCCATTTAAGCCTCATGTGTGAGCACCATTTTTGAACTCATGTTGGCCATGTTTCAGTAGGTATTTGGTAGTATTTTTCCATGCTTTACCTCTGTTTTTACTTGGTTTAGACATACCATGCTTGCCTTGCATACATGTCTTGTAATGCCATGAATTGCCTTAACATGCCTTGTGCTTTGAGCCTTGTTTCTAGCATGTTTTTGGCTTAGCTTTGTGAAGCTTTTATGCTTGTTTTAGCATGCTAAAGGTCTGTTTTTGGTTATTTGGGTTGTCCATGCTTTGCTTTGTATAGCTACCATGTAATCCCTCTTGTAGGCCTTAGGTATTGACCCCTCTAGCATGCCATCCTTGCATCATTTCAGTGGTTTGAAACCACTTGTTATGTCATTTCAGTCCTCATGATATGCTCGTATGCTTGCATTTGATGCCCCTTTCATGCTTTAAAAGGTTGGTGTTTCTTGCTCCATGTTTGTGCCATTGTGTATGCCTCTAGGATTAGATCATTTAGATGCCATCTAAGTGGTTTTTGGGGCTTACTTTTGCATGATTTGGGACTGTTTTAGTTCATTTTGGTCATTTGCTTCATATGTCATATGGCCATGGTTTAAGTCCTTGAGCTTGGTGGCATGCCTAGCTTGCATTGTAGATTGATTTGGCACCTTCTCTAACATGACTTTCAGAGCTTATAATGCATGCCATTTGTCCATGTTTGCATCCCCTTAAGTGTGCTTGAGAGTTGTTTCTATATGCCTAAGTGTTAGTCCTTGTGTGCATGCATGTTTGCATGTCATTTTGCCTTCATTCTTGAGCATATTGGCCACTGTTTTGGGCTTAGTACGGAGCTGCCCAAATTAGTTTAAGTCCATAGTTCGCATGTTGTTACATGCTCACCTTGTGTGTTGTTGCATATTTGTGTGTTGTCACATGTTTAGGTTGTCTAACATGTTTGCTCCATGTGTTGTGGCATGATTGAATGAAGTCACATGCTTGCTCGCATGCTTGAACATCCCCATTGTATTTGGCATACTTATTGGTTAGCATGATCGTCACATGCCTTGTATGCTTGTTCGCATTGCTCATGTTGCATACTAGCTCATACGTCTAGGTTGCGTTGCATTGCATTGACATGCATGCTTAGCCTCTTGAATTGAGTATGATAGAGGTTGAGCTCCTTGCTTGTTTATGTGCATTTCATTTGAAATCAAAGTGCATAACTTTGTTTCTTGGGCCATCACGCATCGAAATGCGCGATTGGTGGTCCGAGAACCAAGAACCATGTCCCTTTGAGTCATAAACATGATAAGGGATGTGTTGGTGCACACATTTGCTTGGAATGCATTGCCATGCCTTGTTTTGCCCTCTGCTGCTGTCAAAACAGGATTCTGTAGGAAGATTTGGCCGGCCGGCCATTTTTAGTGCCGACAGACCAACAATTGGTGGCCGATAGCTTAACCAGTGGCCGGTGATCATTTCCTTTGGCCGGTAACCATTTCCCTTGGCCGGTGGTATCCCACAGGGTTCATAGAGTACACCTTGGGAATTTTGAAATGATTAGAGAAGGAAAACAGTGTGGACAGAGGCAACTTGTGCATGGCAGTGGACTTCCGTGCGGAGCCGAGCACGCATTGCATTGGGCCCTCTTCTCGAGTCTGTTTACTGTTTTATTAAGATTAGTTAATTTGCTTAACTAGTTTAATTGGTCTGTAATGTTTAATTAGCTTGTAGGTTAGTTAAATCTGTATTATTCATTCGGCCCCTCCGAGCAAGGGCAAATTTGTAATAAGTGTGGGTGCGTGTGTGCATGTCTTCCAACCCCCACTTCTTTCTCCCTTTTACTTACCTGCTTTGATGGTTAGTACTAGGGCATATTTAATTTAGCATCCTTATGCTATGCATACGTGCATCATTCATCAGTATTGCATGCATCGGGCTCGGCGCATTATACTAACTGCATAGTATTTCAAATCTAACTTGAATATGTGCATCAAATGGTTGCATTTCACATGCCATCCTAGGATTAGCCGAGCCTATCCTATCCTAATTGCATTCTGTATGCGTTGCATCAGGCACTTAACATGGACTTGGATCATACATTGATTGCTAACGAGTTCTTTGTTTTGGGTTGGAGTACACTGTAAGTATTTTGTGCTTTAGCATCTCGCACGAGTGTGAATGTTAACATGACAGCATGCTTACCATGTGGCTAGATGCTTATGTGATATGAACTGCCTGAATGTCTGTGGGTGAAGGTTGGATTGCTTGAGTTGGAACAACTCATCAAAATTCTTGTTTTAACTTACTTGCGAGTAGCAAATTTCAAAACATTTTCCAAACAAACGGATATGCGATGCTTTGTTCCAAATTAGGCAATCTAGTCTATACTCGTTTTGCTGTGTGCATCACATAGTAATTCTAGCTAATTAACCGGAATAAGAACACATAACGTTTTCGAAATTGGATATCATGGTTAGTAGAGGCCGATCTTCGGATCGGGCGAGAGGGGGTGCTCATAGCTGACCTTCCCCAATCGTACCCAAGTTCCCGAGCCGAGACAACTTTGGTAATGACGGACACGTGGCCTTGGGCAAACGAGTCAGGGCTTCCTAAATTCCCCTATTAAAAAATATTTAGGTGGTGACTCTGTATCTGGCAAAGCAGTCCATGTTTGGCACTTCTTTACAAAAATCTATTTTCCAAAACGGTTTGCCGTATTTGGACTCTTGGGTTCAGATTAAGAACCGTGACAATTTGAGTCCGAACTGTAGTGAGCCCAAAACGAACAGAACGGGACTCATCCTCCCGGGTCGTTCGGGGACGTCTACAGTTTCTGGCGACTCTGCTGGGGATTTAGAGAACTTGACTCGAACTCATGATATCTTGTTTTGACTACACTTATGTGTTTCGTTGCATTGAATGTGCATAGGTGCGCCTAGTACACCGTGTTGGCCATCTGCTATTCCTGAGCGGTTTGCCGGAGGCTCGCTTTGAGAAGCGTGCCATAAGGCTGACCGGTCGCGGGCTTTGCCAGTATGGGAACACAAACCCCAGTTTTTACCGGGCCACCCTTTTTGCCCATTCGACTTAGTGCATATTCGGAATCCATAATGACCATTCCAAACTAGGACATGTTGCTTACCCAATGTTTGGTTGTTGGAAACCGCTGTGTGCGTAGTGAAACCCTAGCTCCTGACAAAATAGGACAGGGAAACCCTACCCCAACATAGGGGTGTTTTGGCTCTCTCTTACTTGCTATGTGCTTTTAGAGTGTATCTCTACAGGAACGTACATACCAGTTTGCGAGTTTGGGGCATCAGGCCTAAGGGCATTAGTATCAGAATTTGAGAATCAGTTATATCCGCGGGTATTAGATTCAGTGTTTCGGGGCAGTGATTTTGGGGAACAGTGATCAGTAGTAGAGTACAGTTATTCAGTCATCTCTGTGTCTGTTCCATCTGGGCTGAAATGCTGCTTGTTTTCCCTTTCAGTTCAGAGATTTGGTGTTCTCCTTCGCTGAGGCAAGGCAGACGTCTGATCCGACAATCGCCGGTTGCATCATCTCCGTTCGGTTCAGCGGACTTATGATGACCCAAAGTTTAGAGGAAATCGTGGTTATGACAGCCGCATTAGACCAAGGAATCACCCTGCAAAGTGAGACCAATGTTGAAATACCACATCCGTCCAGGTCGCCTGTTGCGCGCCTGATCTGGGAACCCCAGATGTTTCAAGTTCGTGAATCCACCACGTTTGAGTTAATGGGAATGATCGGTGACCTCCAGAGATCTATGGCCGATCTGGCCTATGGAATGTTGGCTTCGCTACCAGCTGCACCATATGCCGGGAATTTCATACCACAAGAGCCCCGCTACTAGGACGAATTGTGATCGAGCTCAGCCAGCCTGAAGCTGTCCCAAGCTATGGCAATGACATGTCAACAACAACCGGGTTCCGCTCTGATATAGCAACCCAAACCCTCGATCAGGCTGAGGCTAGAGGTAAGAATAAAATGGGAACAGATGCTAATCCCGTTGAACAACTGCTGTGGGCAGTCGAGGCTTTGAAAGCCGGGGGAATGAATAAGCAACAAGTGTTCGCAGTCATGACTAAAGCTGTGGATGATGCTTTCCCCACTCCAACCGAAGGCAGTTCAAGCCAGGCAGAAAATCGGGATAGGCCTCGTCATGCCAAGACAGTTCCTTTTATTCCCAACCCTACACCAGGAAAAGATCAGAAAGCCAAGGTAGTGCCTACCGACCCTTTCTAGCAAGAACCCTCAGACTTCGAAGTACCTGCCTCGAGGGCGCAGAGTCTTTCACGCCCTCTACATGCCTTTGTCTAGGGCATTTCAAATTTTGGCTAAAAAGGGGCATCTTAAACCCCTCGAGCCTCGGCCTCTCCCGATGTCACGACCCCAAACCGCCCCTAGTAGTTTGGTGCCGTGATGGCCAGTAATCCGGGATTACCGAAGGCTAACTTACAAAATCCACACACAACAGAGTATAAATATATGGGGCTCACAAGTACGGAAGTGATTTATACAAACAGATTAGTCCATAAAAGCTGTGCATAAGTCAAATGAGATAGCAACCATTTACATATGGGTTATAACTTAATTACAAGCAAAGCAAAGTATAAATTACATTTTACATATTAGCAAAGGGCTCCACAAGCCGACATAAACAAATTGTACGAATTACAGGTCTAAGGACACAGTCTGCCAGATTGTCGACATCTTCCTTGCCGACATAACAATCATACAAAACACACGTCTTGATCAAAAGGCTTCTCAAGCCGACATATGCAACATACAAGCAGTACAAATCGAGAAGCATAATTTTCAAGATTGCCGACGTTAATACAGGTTAAGCCGACATAATCAAAAATCCAAAACAAGCTCCAGAATCACATCTAGGCGTCACTGCCTTCTTGTTCATCACCTACATATATATAGAGAGGGTGATCTAGGATACTCAGTGAATGGTATAAATAATAAAGGGGTTTGCATGAATAATAGCCGAAGTCCTTTCAAAACAATACAAGACAAAACTTTATATATATCAAGGAATGGACCTCGTCCATCTAACAGATCTTCAAAGCTTCAAGGGATACTTACTAGCATCACATATCACAAATAATAACATTCCGGCAAACGTATCCACGCGGTAAACCGTCCGTGGCAAAACAAAACAAAGCAAGAGAGGCATCTCAAACAAGGGTGCTACAAAAGTTTAGAGTCCTCTAGCACAAGGGACCTATGTTACAAAGGCCCGTAGCCTTTTAACACGAGAGTGCTGCGAAAGTGTAGAGTCCTCTAGCACAAGGGACTTTCAAGGCAAGATGTGCAGCGAAAGTTTAGAGTCCTCCAGCACGAGGGACTTCAAAGACGAGACGTGCTGCGAAAGTTTAGAGTCCTCCAGCACGAGGGACTTCAAAAACGAGATGTGCTGCGAAAGTTTAGAGTCCTCCAGCACAAGGGACTTTCAAACGAGATGTGCTGCGAAAGTTTAGAGTCCTCCAGCACGAGGGACTTCAAAGATGAGACGTGCTGCGAAAGTTTAGAGTCCTCCAGCACGAGGGACTTCAAAAACGAGATGTGCTGCGAAAGTTTAGAGTCCTCCAGCACAAGGGACTTTCAAACGAGATGTGCTACGAAAGTTTAGAGTCCTCCAGCACAAGGGACTTTCAAACGAGATGTGCTGCGAAAGTTTAGAGTCCTCCAGCATAAGGGACTTTCAAACGAGATGTGCTGCGAAAGTTTAGAGTCCTCTAGCACAAGGGACTTTCAAACTAGATGTGCTGCGAAAGTTTAGAGTCCTCCAGCACGAGGGACTTCAAAAACAAGATGTGCTGCGAAAGTTTAGAGTCCCCTAGCATGTACAGACTTTCCAAGAATGTCATCCAAAACAAGGCTAATACTTGATATACAAAATAGGGATCATCATTCATGCTTAACAATACTTTTCAAAACAAGCAAAGCGAAGCTTTAACAAAACGTTATAACATAGCTTTATTAGAAATACCACTCACATGGTTCCTCAAACGTTGGGGTCGAGGCCAGTCCCAGTCCTACAAACGCATGGTAAAGTCTATTGAATGCACTACTCAAAACAAGTCTAGCATGCATGCAAATGACCTCGGCATTCACCAAAGACTAAGTCAAATCGAAACAAAACACAGTTTCTTATCTCCGGAAAACATGCTGGGCAACCACTAGGTCTTGGCCGAGGTCCCATACCTTCTCGTCGAGGTGTGGTCCCGACGGCCATATCAAAAGTGAAGTCGGGAAAATCTGGGTTTCCCTCTTGATAAACATAAAGAACATGAAGGACATGAACATGAGAGAGATGAATACAAAGATCAAAACTTGCTATTATAAAAGCTGAGATTTCATGCTATGAATTCAAAAACGTGGACCTGGGTACCCATACTCAAGGACCTTATCAAAACAAACACAAAAACATGAGCCTTAATGCAAACTTTCTGATCAAACGAGGCTTTTCTTCAAAAACACTTGAAAACTGTTTTCTCCTTCTAAAAGCAACTTTAAATCGATGAATGGCGTGTAGAACAGGTTTGATCGTGTAATGTAGCTAGATGATCAATAAGAACAACAAGAATAGGTTAAGATTCTAACCTCAAAACTCGAATCTAACGGCTCAAGCTCCAACGATCAAGCTTGGAAGTTCTCTCTCTCTAGCTCAAACTTCTCCTTCTTCTTCCTAGAGTTTCTCTATCTAAAAGGCAAGATTGATACAAAAAGATATGCTCCTCACGACAATCATTGACTTAATCCCTCTGTCGGGACACGTGGCATCGGCTGATTGGCTCTATCCAAAAAGGTGACTGACATGACAAGACAAGACCAAGACAAAGTGTACTCAACAAGCTAGGTGGCAAGAACACACCGGCAAGTAACGACATCGGCTAACAACAAGACTCCAGCAATTAAGGGGCTAGGACATCGGCTTGGAAGGACAACACTTGACTAAAATGTGCCACACCTCAGTCTAGGTCGTACCATTCTAGGAACAAAATCACTTATGCAAGGATCAAGGATCTAGAACGCCTAGATATTAACATCTCGGCCCAGATGATGCACATCTCGGCCTAGGCGACGCGAACCTCGGCCTAGATGGTGACATCTCGGCCAATATGCCAGGGTGAAGATGGAGGTCAACCAACGGGGTTCCAAGATAGTTCTAAGTGACAAAGGTCTCGAAGGTGTCTAGGCTTAAGATGACCTCGGCAACGCACCAGACGAGAACAAAGCATGCAAGCAATCATTCAAGCAAAACAAGACAAGATTTTCAAATGCACATATTAAAGCAAGATCATCCATGAATGTATGCAAGTATGACTAAGTCAAAATGAGGGTTGTTACACTCGAAGAATCTCCCTCTCTTACATGATGCTACCTTGTACTGCGCGTACCACCAACAGTCCAGCCACAACACCGATGGTTGTTTCCGCCTTCGTCATGAAGTGCAAGATTTGATCGACAATGAGGTCATCCTCCCACCTACCTCAGCAAAGTCTGTCACCATTGAGCTATTGGACTTCGAGGATACTGCAAGTTTGTGATAAGGGGTTGGACCACCTGCGGGCGGCGCTCGGTGCATTTTAGATGTGGCGTCTGGCACGCACTTTTGAGCATCTGCGAATGCCAATTTTTGTGGTTTCTGACTTAGGTGTTGAGTCAGTTTGGTGGTCTTGTTTTGAGTCTGTCTCTTTGTTTTGAGTCAGTCTTTTTGCTTAAGGGTCTGTCTTGTCGCGTCCAGTCAGTCCCATTGTATAGAATGTCAGGTGATTTCGGGGTTGTTGCCTTGAACACCCTTTTGTTTTGTAATTACCCTTTTTCTTTCTTTTAAGTCTGTCTCTGCCGTGGAGCCAGTTGCAACCAGGGAATCTGAATGAAATAGCTGCGGCTATCATGTTTCCGTGCTTACTGCTATTTCGAGCTAGTTGTGCCAGAGGATTTGAATGGAATAGCAGTACATTCCACCTGCTCTCTTGTGCCCTGAAAATCATTGCATTGACCTAAGTTTTTCAAAACCTTTTTAAACACTGTGGTGAAAACAAAGGGGAAGGAATTCCTCAGTATTTGCAAACCTTTGATCAAATTGAGAAAAAGTGAGGCGTGCTAAGCCCTTAATGATTGAAATCATGCTTGTCAGCGTGAGTACTGAGAAGGACCCTAGTTTGATCCAGACTGGGTCCACACTATCTTCAGCACGAGCGATTTGTCGCTTCTTTAAAAACTTTCAAAAACAAAATGTTTTGCTCGGTCCTGCGAAGACCTGTGTGGAATCGCTCTTGAGATTGTGCAGCTTAGGATCGCTCCCAGACTCATGACTTGAGCCCTTGCTTTAAAACCTTGAACCACAATTCGGAGTGTTCAACGATTGACCATCAAGAGAGGCCTGCGTGGCCAGATTGGAAGCAGCCCTCGAACAAGAGGCACCAAAGTCAGATCAAGAAGATCAGCTCTCATCAGAAGAAGCTTGTGAAGCTAGAACAGAAGCACCCCTCTAACTAGGGTCGAAAATGTCCGATGTGCTCGAAGAACCGAAGATGGGTCCTTCAGCAAATCAATACAACGGTCATTTTCTTGGATTCAGATGACTTCAGGATCTCAAAACCATTTGGCATGGACTTGTTACACTTTTATCCTTTAAGAGGCTCGCTGGGCCGAAAACCTGGAAGGGCGACCTAGGAAAAAGTTAGAGCAAGAGAAAATACAAAAAACTACAAAAAAAGAAAAAAAAATGCAAAAGAAATGAAAAGAGAAAAATAGAAAAAAAAGGAAAAAAAGAGAAAAGAAAAGAATTGAAAAAGGAAAGAAGAACAAAGCTCGCAAGGTCGAAAACCCGCAATGGGCGCCTTTGCAAAAAGTTAGAGCCTAAAAAGTGAAGGTTAATACCCGAGTGTACCTTAACCCGAACTACGTAAGGCTTGATTCCCATGTTTGGGATACGTAGGCAACTTCATCTTGAAGTCCAGCCCCCAACGCTTTCATAGCGACTGAGTCCATGTAATGGTTTTGATCATCCTTTCCTTCTCTAAATTCGATAGTTCGGTTGTGACACAACTCGAACTACGTAAGGCTTGATTCCCATGTTTGGGATATGTAGGCAACTTCATCCTGAAGTCCAGCCACCAACACTTTCAAAGTGATTGTGTCCATATATTGGTTTTGACCATCTTCGTCTTCTCTGTATCTGAGAGTTCAGTTGTGATCATCACTAATGAGGACTGACTACAGTATGCTGCGGCGTTATCCAGACAAGGGGCAACTTTCCGTTGCCATGAGTCGCCATCCAAACCAGGGGCAACTTTCCGTTGCCGTGCTGTGCCCTTTGAGACAAAGGGCAATTTTCCATTGCTTCCGATCCGAGGTTATGCAACTCGAGAGTAAGTTTCGTGCTCGTTGAGCAGTGACCGTGTACGAAAATAGTTTTTGAGAATTTTTTTTACTAAGGTTGACTATTTTCTCGAAAATTATTCCATCTTTTCCAAAACTGGACCATTTTCTTGGACCCAAAAAAGAAAAATTTTCAGTGCTCATAGCCTGACTTGCATGATTTTAAATCAGAAAATCGGATAAGCATGTTAATCTGACTCTCATTTTGGTTAAAATTTGTTTTAGTAGAAAACCAAAAAAAAAAAAAAAAGGTCAAAATGATGAACTAGGAGCACAGTTGAGTCAGGCTTGTTGTCTTTCCCCCGTCGCCAGCATACCTGCCAGAAGAGGGCACAACTGAAGTCAAAGACAAAGGGCTGAAAGCTCTCTCACCCTCCAAGCAGCAAAGTATCAAGCCAAGTGTGAAGCACGAATTGGAATGGATTAAAACACTCCACTCCCTCGTCCGGAACATCGACCAAACGTCACCGGAGGAAATAGCTGTGAGCTAACAGTGTTGGGCATGAACCCACGACCTCCAATTTATCCATCAACCATCCAGGGGAGGGATAAAGAATGAGAGATTAAAGAATAGAGAGATTAAGTTGAGAGAAAAGTGAGCAAAAGGGTTTTGAGTGAAAAAAAACCAAGCCCGAGGGCCGAGTGATGTGATAATCACAAATAAGAAAGGGTGGGAATAATACCCGAAGAAACTGGCTCCTTGTGATCTGAGATCTCTCGTCTTTGTAACATGCCTGTGTGTCGTGTCTTTTGTTTTGTCTCGATTTTTATTTGGATTCGTTCCGAGCGTGTCTCGTCGTGTTTAGGTTGTTTACCTTTTCTTTTTCGTTATTGAGTCTTTTTCACTATGTTCAGTGGTAGGCTCAATACCCGGTTGAAAACCCTTTTCTCAAATCGTTTTGTGCTTAGAGTGCTATGCTATTCTCCACATTTATGCGAAGCATGATTTGGTTCTTTCATAAAACTACAGGGTCCACCCCCGATAAAGTGTGAACAGAAAAACCTGGACCTATTTGAAACTTTTGGGTTCCGAATTGCGAAGCAAGAAATTTTGGAGCATCTAAGTGTGCTTCAACTTCTACAAGTTCAGAATGAACCGTGTATTCAGAATGAGCAATATGCTGTTGTGGGCCATGAGTTCAGAATGAGCGGTGTTCAGAATCAGTTGTGAGCTGTGTGGGCTGTATGCAGATTAAACCAAGCACTATGTTACGAGTCGAGTGTTCAGAATGAGCAGTGGTTTGTTTGAGTTGTTTTGTTGTTGGCCGGTAGACTTTTCTGATGGCCGACGGACAGTCGGTGACCTCCCCTGATGGCCGGTGAGCCTCCTAAAACCTTGTTTGGGTCAGAGGTGTGGTTTGGGGCCTTTATTGCTCAAGACAATGCAAGAAAGTGCATTTTCGAAGCTCAGCCGATCTCCGTTTCGACCTCAGACCGTCTCTTGTGTGCAAGGTGTATCCTTTTTGTATCCTTTTGTCCCTTTCAAGATTTGAAAGTTTCCCTGCACGCGTTGCTTTACAATGCTTTGATGTGAACGAGCGTTGAGTTGTACGTCATTATGCTTACATTGTCATACACCTCGCCATGGTCTGACGAGACCTTAAACACGTACGGTCTGGCGAGACCTTAAACACGTACGGTCTGGCGAGACCTTAAACACGCACGGTCTGACAAGACCTTAAACACGCACGGTCTGGCGAGACCTTAAATACGCTCGGTCTAGGAGACCTTAAATCCGTCGGTCTGCATTGTCATGCATGATCCTCGTCACGCGTTGCCATACGCACCTTACATGCGTTGTTATGCATCTTTCTCATTTGCATTGTCATGCATTTCAAGTCGCGCGTTGTTGCGCATTTCAAATTCACATGCATTGCCATGCATTTCAAGCAACTTGCGTTGTCGCGCATTCAAAACAACATGCATTTAAAAAAAAAAAAAAAAAAAACATGCATCATTTGCATTTCGAAAGAAAAAACAAAAAAAAAACATGCATCATTTGCATTTCAAAAAAAAAAAAAAACATGCATTATTTGCATTTCGAAAGAAAAAAAAAAAGCATGCATCATTTGCATTTCGAAAAAAAAAAAACAAAAAAAACATGCATCATTTGCATTTCGAAAGAAAAAAACAAAAAAAAACATGCATCATTTGCATTTAAAAAAAAAATGCATCATTTGCATTTCGAAAAAAAAAAACATGCGTCATTTGCATTTCGAAAGAAAAAGCCAAAAACAACATGCATCATTTGCATTTCAAAAAACAAAAAAATATATGCATATGTCATGCACTGTAAATAGCATGCATTTTCATGCATTTCTCATGCATCCACTGTATATAGTGCATATGTCATGCATTTTTATTGTAAATAATACATATGTCATGCGTTCACTACACATACATACATTCCATTGCATATTGTATATATTGCATTGTAGCTTGCATGCATTCATTGCATCACCTCTATTTATGGCTTGCGCCTTTCCATGATTGAGCTTGGTCTGGTATGTGCCCATATCTTTCACGTCAAAGCACAGTTATGATATTATGTGTACGCACCTATTCCACACTGGTATGTTGGTTTGAGGGTGACGGCACCATTTCTGTGTTAGACGCGGCTTATATGTATCAATGCCTTTCCTAGGCAAAATACGGTTTGGCCGCAGGCCTTATCCACTGCATCCATTGCATTCTCCCCGGCAGATCGCATTGTACATAGCATTTATTGTATATAATGTATTGTACATACATACATTCCATTGCATATTGTAAATATTGCATTGTAGTCTGCATGCATTCACTGCATCAGCCCCTCCATCTATGGCTTGTGCCTTTCCATGTTGAGCTTGGTCTGGTATGTGCCCATATCTTTCACGTCGAAGCACAATTATAATATTATGTGTGCGCACCTATTCCACGCTGGTATGTTGGTTTGAGGGTGACGGCACCGTATCTGTGTTAGACGCGGCTTGTATGTATCCATGCCTTTCCTAGGCAAGATTTGGTTTGGTTGCATGCCATATCCATTATATATATTACATTGTAGTGTAATTTTTACATCCAACATTAGGATCATTGGTCTTTCCTTAGCGGGTCATTTCCCCACTTATGTCATTCCACCCAATTGCTTGTTCCTGTGTCCGTCTGCATCACTCATAGTTCTGCATGTGTACGCGCCTATTCCATTGCTGGTATTGTGGTTTGAGGGTTGCGGCACCTTTTCTATGGTAGACGGACTTTGCATCTCCATCATCCTTTTGACATTTGTGTGGTTTTGAACCGCTCATGATTTGATCATGATTCAATTGCATTGCATTTTCATTTGCATTATTATACATAGTTTTGTATATATCGCATATCATTTTGCATTCATTTTGCATGTTATGCATGTTGCTAACAATATTGTACCTGTTGAGTTTTCATTCTCTTTCAGGCACGATATTGTATGTATGGTTCATTTGAAGCTGGTGCAACCAGACGAACCGCACAGGTATTGTATTCTTCGAGTGAGACATATCGAGAATTGCATAATTCTCTTACATCCTTTCTGCATTGTAGTGTAGTTAGATTTGTGTTTGCTTCGTTACAGCTTTCCTTGCATGATCATAAGTTATGCTTGGCTTCTTTCATTGTCAGTTGGATTCTGCCCCTGCCTTCGGGCGCATATCTTGTCTGTCTTGCATGTTTGTCTAAGTCTTCAGCCTTGTCAAAAATGGGTCATCTCTGGGCTTTGACAATCACTCCCGTCATTGTTATGACTTTCAAGTTCTGTCAAAGAGGGGCAACTGTAGACACCCCATTTTTGACCGTCCTTAAGACTTGGATGTCACCACTTGAACACTCGGTGATCATCCTTGTTTGTGTTCGTCTTGAGTTCCCGAAGGTCTTGGCTACGTGCCTTGCCTCAGGATCTCTCGGCTCGACTGTTTTATGTCTGGTTTTGCACCAAACACTTGTGCTTTGCCTTTGAGGGGCAGGGAATGGCTTGTTGACCATCCCCACACATCACCGGCCATGGCTTGAGGCCACTGGCCACTGGTTTGTTGCCACCGGCCAAATGTTTGGCCGACCGGCACTCTTTGTAGTCGACCAACCATCTATTTTGGTCAAATTGCATTTTTGGTCGGCCGACCACTGTGCATCTGCTTTTGGCAGATATTTTGTGCCAGCTGTGATAGTTGGCACCCACTTTGCTCCCCTCCATACACGTGTATGGAGGGATCTCCCTCTTGACTAGCTTACTTGAGAAGCTTTGCAAGAGTGAGCTTCTATAAAGAGGAGGCCTCTCCTCCCTCTTCTAGGTTTAGAGAAAGAAGCTCCAGAGGTCTGGTTCTTTTTAGGGTTAGAAATGTGTCGATTCTATCTCTATACTTTCCTCTCATTGTGTATGAGTGTGTGTTTGTTCATAGTTTTGCACATAAACACCTACCATTACACCTTCCCTTAATTGCTGAGGCCTTAGAGGGTTGGTCTTGGACTTTTTGAGCTGGTTTTGATCCAAGAAGAGGTTTGACCTTGTGACCTTGGAAGTGTTCTTCAAGGGTGAGTGTTTTTGACTTTTATTCCCCATTTTTGCATAGCTTTTTTGCCTATCTTGCAACTGTTTTTTAGACTTTGCATATAACTAATAAAAGTCTTGTTTTTACTTGCTTAAAATAGTTGTTTAAAGGTGTTTTGTTGTTTGGGGTTGTTCGACCCTGTAGACGCGCCCGCGTGGGGGGCCCTCGCTGCTACAGTTTGAACTCGATTTGTGTCACGGTTCTTAATCTGAACCAAAGAGTCCAAATCCGGCAAATCATTTTCAGAAACAGATTTTTTTGAAAAGAAGTGCCAAACATGAACTGCTTTACCAGATAAAGAGTCGCCACCTAAATATTTTTTATGGGGGAATTTAGGAAACCCTGACTCGGTGCCGAAGGCCACATGTCCGTCATCACCAGAGTTGCCTCGGCTCGGGAGCTAGGGTACGATTGGGGAAGGTCAGCTATGAGCACCCCCTCTCGCCCGATCCGAAGATCGGCCTCTACTAACCGTGATATCCGTTTTTGAAAACGTTATGTGTTCTTGTTCCAGTTATTAGCCTAGAATTACTGTGTTATGCGCGCAGCAAACAAGTATAGACTAGATTGCCTAATTTGGAAATAAGCATTGCATATCCGTTTATCTTGAAAAATGTTTTGGAATTTGCTACTCGCAAGTAGGCTAAAATACGGATTTCAACGAGTTTTTTCCAACTCAGACAATCCAACCTTCACCCACAGGCATCCAAACAGTTATATCACATAAGCATCTAGCCACATGGCAAGCATGCTGTCATAATAGCATTCACACGCATGCGGTATGCTAAAGCATAAAATACTTACATCGTACTCCGTGCCAAAACAATAAACTAGTTAGCCAACATGCATGGTCCTAGTTCATGTCGAATTGACTAATGCAACACATACAGGATGCAATTAGAGTAGGCTCGGCTAACCTAAACATGGCATGTGAAATGCGATCAATTGATACACGTATTCAATTTGGAATTGAAGTACAAATGCAGTTAGCATGATGTACCGAGCCCGGTGCACGCGGGACAAATGTATGGATGCACGCATGCACAGCATAAGGTATGCTAATTTAAACATGCCCTAATCTACCATCATAAGCAGGTAAATAAAAGGGAAGAAAGAAGTGGGGATTGGAAGACATGCACCCACACGCACCCACACTTATTACATATTCGCCCTCGCTCGGAGGGACCAAAAGAATAATACAAATAATTAACCTACAAGCTAATTAATTATTACAAATCACCTAATTAATTAACAAATTAACTAAGCACAAGAAAAGTAATAACAGGGGCCTCGGGAAGAGGGTTCGATGCGCGCATGCTCGGGTCTTGCTCGGAAGTGCACTGCCATGCATAGGTTGCCTCTGTTTTCCCTGCTATACTTCTCTGAAGGCTGCCAAAGTCTCAGGATTGCTTCCCTGGACATTGGGAGACACCACCGGCTGAGTGTAATGGCCACCGGCAGTGGTATGTGATCACCGGCTGTTGGTGAAGCTATCGGCCCAGGAAGGATTGCCGGTCGGCACTGGACACTGCCGGTCGGCAGAAAGTTCCTGCAAAATCTGCAATTGACAGCAGCAGAGGGCAAGGCAGAGCATGGCAATGCAATTCAAGCAATGTATGCACCAATCATGTCTCTTATCATGTTAGTGACTCAAAGGGACATGTTCCTTGGTTCTCGGACCATCAATCGCGCATTTCCATGCGTGATGGCCCAAGGGACCAAGTGTGCACATTTTGATGTCAAATGCAAGGCAAACCAACAAACCAAAGCCCAATTCCTATCACTAGATCAAGGAACAAGACATGCATGCTAGATGCAATGCAACCTAGGCATGTAAGCTAAGGATGCAACATGGAAATGCAAGATGTACATGCAAGCATGCAAACAACGTGCAAGGTAAGCATGCAAGCAAGCAAAGGATGGATTTAAACATGATTTGGACAGCTCTAATTAGGCCCAAAACAGTGGTCATAGTGCCCAAAATGAAGGACTAAAACACACGCACACATGCATGCAAAGGATGTCCAATACTTCAAGCATTTAAAAGCAATTCTCAAGCACACTTAAGAGGATGCAAACATGGACAAATGACATGCATTAAGCTCTGAAAATCATGCAAGAATATGGTGCTAAACCAAGCAAACAAGATAGGCTAAGCATGCGATAAATGGCCCAAGTACTTGAAGCAAGTCAAAGGGACTTGAACCATGGCTAAGCCAACCAAGCCTCACAAGGCCAAGAGGACTTAAAACAGGTCCAAGGCAGACCTAGACCATGCAAAGGGGACCCCTAGATGGCATCTAAGTGGCTCAAATTCAAAAGCATGCACAATGACCAAAACATGGAGCATATAACACAAGCACATAAAGTATCAAAGAGACATCCGAGGCAAGCATACAAGCATGCTAAGGGGACTGAAATGGTGCTACAAATGATGCCAAACCATTAAATCAAAGCAATTAATGCATGCCATACCCTCACATACTTAAGGCCAACAAGCCGGAATGCAAAGGGGCTATACTAAGCATGAAAAAGTCGACCCAAACAACCTAGGACAGACCTCAAACATGGCAAAATATGCACAAAAGCTTCACAAAGCTAAGCCTAAAACATGTTAGAACAATGGTTTACAACCTAAGGCATGTTAAGGCAACAAAGTGGCATTACAAGGTAGGTATGCTAAGCATGCATGATGTACCAAAACCAACTAAAAACAGAGGCATATTATGGCATAATAAGCACAAAAAACAGCCAAGGCATGGTCAACATGAAGCTTAGCTAGGTGCTCCCTCAAGAGGCTAAAAATGGTCCATTTCAAGGACAACAAGGAGAGGGGGTGGCCCTCTCCTTCTTGGGACTTCAAGGCACCATCCTTACCACTGAAATCCCTCAAGATTTTAGTGGTGAGGAGGCCCAAACACCAAAGTCTCGGAGCTTACACAAAATAGCACAAAATGGAGCCTTACAAGGCTTAAGAGGGGTCAAACAACCTCAAACAACAAAACACCCTAAACAAACTATTTAGAGGGCCCAAAAATAGAACTTTTATGTATTATACACCAAGCTCAAAAATAGTTCTAAGATAGGCAAAAATAGAATGCAAAAATGGGGAATAAAGGAGCAAAAGTCTTACCCTTGTAGACCCTTTTCAAAGATGAAGCTCCAGCTGGTTCTTCAAGCTCAAAACCACTCAAGAACCTCAAGAACAACCTCTGGTCCTTCAAGAAACCAAGGAAAGGTGTAACACTATGTGTTTGTGCGCAATACTAAGAACAAATGCACCTAGAACACTCAAGAGAGAAAGAGAGAGATAGAATAGCTACAACTATACTAACCCTAGGACCAGATCTCTCCTCTCTATTTTTTGTCTCTAAAATGTCTAACCTAGAGCCAAGAGGGGAGGGCTTCTCTTATAGAGGAGCCAATCTTGTAAAGCTTACAAGGTAAGCTAACAAGGAAGCCATCCCTCTATACACGTGTATGGAGGGGAACAAAATGCCATACAGCTGTATTAAAATATCTGTAAAAGCAGATGAACAGTAGTCGGCTGCTCAAAATTGCCATTTTGTCAAAATGGAGTGCCGACCGGCAACAAAGAATGCCGACCGGCAATATACATTGCCGATGGCATCAAAACACCAGCCGGTGGCTTCTGGCCATGGCCGGTGATGTGTGGGGATGCCTCACAAGGCATTCCCTGCCCCTCCAAGGCAAAACACAAGTGTTTGGTGCAAAACCAGACACTAAACAGTCGAGTTCGGAGATCCTGAGGCAAGGCGCGTAGCCGAGACCTCCGGGAACTCCAAACGAACACAAACATGGATGATCACCGGGTGTTCAAGCGGTGACGTCCAAGTCTTGAGGACGGTCAAAAATGGGGTGTCTACAGTTGCCTCTCTTTGACAGAACTCAAAAGTCATAACAATGACGGGAGTGAATGTCAAAGCCTAGAGACGACCCATTTTTGACAAGGCCGAAGGCTCAGACAAACATGCAAGACAATCAAGATATGCGCCCGAAGGCAGGGGAAAAATGCAAGACAATGCACAGAGCCGGACATAACTTATGATCATGCAAAGAAAGCTGTAACGAAGCATAACATGCGACAGTTTTAAGCTAGCATACACCAAACTACACTAAAATGTAGAAAGGATGTAAGAGAATTATGTAATTCTCAATACGTCTCACTTGGAGGATACAGTACCTGTGCGGCTCGTCTGGTTGCACCAGCCCCAAATGAACCGTACATACAATATCGTGCCTGAAAGGAAAGCAAACTTAACAGGTACGATGTTATTAGCAACATGCATGACAATGCAAAAATGGATGCAAAATGATATGCAATATATACAAAACAATGTATAAACAATGCAAATGAAGATGCAATGTGATTGAAACAATACAAACTATATGCAAAGCAATTGAATCATGATCCAATCATGAGCGGTTCGGAACCACACCCATGTCAAATAGATTGATGGAGGTAACAAGTCCGTCTACCATAGAACGGTCCACTGAACTCTGAGTAATGTAGACGGACGCAAGAACAAGTATTTGGGGGGAATGACATAAGTGGGGAAACGACCCGCTGGGGAAAGGATTACGATTCTAATGCTGGATGCTAAAATTACACTACAATGCAATATATGTATGGATATGCTGGGGAGATGGCAATGGACATGGCGCGCGGGCCAAACCAAATCTTGCCTAGGCAAGGCATGTACGCATACAAGCCACGTCTAACATAGAACGGTCCACTGAACTATGCTTCGACATGAGAAGTACGGGCACATACCAGACCAAGCTTAACATGGAAAGGCGCAAGCCATAGGTGGAAGTGATGCAGTGAATGCATGCAAACTACAATGCAATATCTACAAATATGCAATGGAAATGGATATAATGGATATGGCACGCAGGCCAAACTAAATCTTGCCTAGGAAAGGCATGTACGCATACAAGCCGCGTCTAACATAGAACGGTCCACTGAACTATGTTTCGATGTGAAAAGTATGGGCACATACAAGACCAAGCTCAATCATGGAAAGGCGCAAGCCATAGACGGAGGTGATGCAATGAATGCATGCAAATTACAATGCAATATCTACTATGTTCTAATGATGCATGACAATGCATGTTTTTTTTTGTTTTTGAAATGCAAATGATGTATAGGATGCATGTTGCATGGAATGCGCGACAACACGCAGCTTTTAAGATGCACGACAATGCAAATGAACTGTGCACATCAATGCGCCAAAGGTCTTACACCTTCCAAGGATTTAAGGTCTCCTAGACCGTATATATTGCACAAGAAATGCATAACAATGCAAGTGAATTTGAAATGCGCAACAACGTGCGGCTTAAGACATGCATGGTAATGCAAACGAACTGTGCACATCAATGCGTCGAAGGTTTTGCACCTTCCAAGGATTTAAGGTCTCCTAGACCGTGGATATACCTGTGCGGCTCGTCTGGTTCCACCAGCCTCAAATGAACCGTACATACAATATCGTGCTTGTAAAGAAAACAAACTTAACAGGTACAATGTGATTAACGACATGCGTGTTAATGTACTTAGAAATGCGTGACAACGCAAAGCAAGTGGGAAGCATAACAATGCTGTGAAAGCACAGACATGTAAGTGGAGCACGCGGTCTACGCGGGCAACAAAACTGATCATAGGCATGCGGTCTACGCGAGCCAGGAGATCGAACATAAGCATGCGGTCTACGCAAGCAGAACATGCGGTCTACGCAAGTAATGGAATTAATTGCAAACATGCGGTCTACGCAAGCAAAAACATGCAGTCTACCAAGTAATGAAATTTGAACAAACATGCGGTCTACGCAAGCAAAACATGCGGTCTACGTAAGTAATGAATTTGAACAAACATGCGGTCTACGCAAGCAAAATATGCGGTCTACGCAAGTAATGAATTTGAACAATCATGCGGTCTACGCAAGCAAAACATGCGGTCTACGCAGGTAATGAAATTGAACAAATATGCGGTCTACGCAAGCAATACATGCGGTCTACGCAAGTAATGAAATTGAACAAATATGCGGTCTACGCAAGCAATACATGCGGTCTACGCAGGTAATGAATTTGAACAAATATGCGGTCTACGCAAGCAAAACATGCGGTCTACGCAGGTAATGAAATTGAATAAACATGCGGTCTATGCAAGCAAAACATGCGGTCAACGCAGGTAATGAAATTGAACAAATATGCGGTCTACGCAAGCAAAACATGCGGTCTACGCAGGTAATGAAATTGAATAAACATGCGGTCTACGCAGGTAATGAAATTGAACAAATATGCGGTCTACGCAAGCAATACATGCGGTCTACGCAGGTAATGAAATTGAACAAATATGTGGTCTACGCAAGCAATACATGCGGTCTACGCAGGTAATGAATTTGAACAAATATGCGGTCTACGCAAGCAAAACATGCGGTCTACGCAGGTAATGAAATTGAACAAATATGCGGTCTACGCAAGCAATACATGCGGTCTGCGCAGGTAATGAATTTGAACAAATATGCGGTCTATGCAAGCAAAACATGCGGTCTACGCAGGTAATGAAATTGAATAAACATGCGGTCTATGCAGGTAATGAAATTGAACAAATATGCGGTCTACGCAAGCAAAACATGCGGTCTACGCAGGTAATGAAATTGAATAAACATGCGGTCTACGCAAGCAATACATGCGGTCTACGCAGGTAATGAAATTGAACAAACATGCGGTCTACGCAAGCAATACATGCGGTCTACGCAGGTAATGAAATTGAATAAACATGCGGTCTACGCAAGCAATACATGCGGTCTACGCAGGTAATGAAATTGAACAAATATGCGGTATACGCAAGCAAAACATGCGGTCTACGCAGGTAATGAAATTGAACAAACATGCGGTCTACGCAAGCAATACATGCGGTCTACGCAGGTAATGAAATTGAATAAACATGCGGTCTACGCAAGCAATACATGCGGTCTACGCAGGTAATGAATTGAACAATCATGCGGTCTACGCAAGCAATACATGCGGTCTACGCAGGTAATGAAATTGAACAAATATGCGGTCTACGCAAGCAATACATGCGGTCTACGCAGGTAATGAATTTGAACTAATATGCGGTCTACGCAAGCAATACATGCGGTCTACGCAAGTAATGAATTGATTGAATGTATGCAAAATGCAATGAGATGTGCAAAACCGTGCGATGCGTTTTAGACAACGCGAGCGCACAAGACAGTGCGATTGATATGCGATACGTATGGGGCAACTTTTGAGTTTTTGTAAAAGCCAAAAGGATACGAAAAGGATACACCTTGCACGAATTCGAGTGCCACGCACAGAAGACACGACCCAAGGTCACAACGGAGGCCGGTTGAGTGTCGGAAATGCACTGTTTTGCACTGTTTTGAGCATTAAAAGCCCTGGACCCCACAAATAACTCAAACAAGGGTGTAGGAGGCTTCAAAATCACTGTAGGAGACCATCGGATGTCCACCGGCCATCAAAATGCATCACCGGCCGTCCACCGACCATCATGCAATTTCATCGGCACAATATATTGCCGACCGGCAAAGAATGTGGCCGACCGGCAAAGAATTCCTGTATCGGGGCAGTTCTGTCATTTTGCTACGGGTTTTTTAAAAGAGGGTTTCTAACCCTATTTTCTTCACTTCTCTTTGGTCGAAAATCCTTCCCCCTCCCCTCTAGGGCATTTTCCTTCCTTGATTCTCTCATTTTCTTGCGTTCTAGCTCCCATTTCGTTGTTCGATTCGCGATCTCCTTCGCGTTTCGGACATTTTTAACCGAACGAAACTTCGTTTTGGTGTTTCTTTCTTGATTTTCGCCACTCGGGGCTTGTTTCCCTTGAGTTTTTCTCAATACCCATGCCTTTTCCGTACTCCGGCTTTTCCGGCCTTTTCCGACCCTCTCGGGGTTTGACTTTTTGTTGCCTTTTCGCCCTTTTGCCCGATTTTTCGTCTTCCGGCCATTTTCACATTCTCTTCGAGATGGCGGACGATCTTGCACAGGGCGGGGATCCTCCAGAGCTCGAGATGGACCCTGAAGCCGAGCCCTTGCCACTTCATATCCGGAGACCTACAGGTCCGCGGTTCACGTGATGCTTCCTGACGGACTACGCCAGTTCCAGAGCTTCGAGAGGGGCGTGGCACGCGAGTTCCTCCTGCGTGAGCCTACCTCCCATCTATCCTTCGGTGCTTCCGAGGTAACTTTCCTTCTCTGCTTTACTTTCTGCAATGTAGGATGCAAAACTGCCGTAGCTGGTTATGCTCTTTAACTGCTTTATTCTGATATGCTGTATACTGTAGTTGATTGTAAACATACGTGCAACTGATATCTGTTCGAGACTGACACATGCACACACACTGCACTGGCTTTGAATCACCCAAACACACGGCGCACACTGTATTTCACTGCATACACACTGGTACCCGGTATTGGCTTGAGTCTAAAAACATGCACGCATGCTATACTGTACTGAACTACCCAAATACGCTGACACATCACACGTTGTAGTTCACTGTAAGCACACTGGCACCCGGTATTTGTTTGAATCTGTTAAAACTTGCACGCATGCTACATCTGCCCTGAACCACCCAAACACGCTAACACATCACATGCTGTAGTTCACTGTAAGCACATCGGCAACCGGTATTTGTTTGAATCTGTTAAAACTTGCACGCATGCTACATCTATATGCTTCTTAGAACTGTATTTTGAAATATTGCCTTGCAATTGTTGTTTTTGATTACAGGGGGATTCCCATACCATCCACGGGTATGGGAACACCGGTGCTCGGGACTGGTACCTCGAGCTGCCAGATGCGGTTCGTGACATCGTCGGCGAGGCCGGCTTTGGCATCTTCTGCAGGGGGCTCTCTCGACTGACTACTTGCAGGCCCTTGCTCGTTGCTCTAGCGGAGAGGTGGTGGGATACCACCGACTCCTTCCACTTCTCCGTCGCAGGGGATATGATGATGACCCTTTACGACTTCTCGATGCTTACTGGCATTGGGGTAGGGGGTGATCCGATCCCCTTCGACACAGATATGGACGAGTGGGACGCTGTCCAGCTATACCTGCTTGGTACGCAGCCTCCCCTCGCTCGAGCGGGGTTCGTCAGGTATTCGTGGTTTGAGAGCCACTTTCGGGTCCAGCCGGCCTTGGCAGAGGAGGCGCAGATGTCCCCGGAGGAGGTGGACCAGTACGCGCGGGGCTTCATCATGTTCCTCTTCGGGACGACTCTCTTCGCCAATCGGGCGAACACCGTGCCCTTATGCCTGTTGAGCGCGCTGGTGGACGTCAGGCAGATCCGCCATTATGATTGGGGTGGCCCCGCTCTGGCCACTTTGTACGGTTATATGAGCTCTTCTTCCTGCCTCAGCGGTCAGCTCCTTGTTGGCTACTGGCGAGCCTGGGAGGTACGTCCTTTTCCCTTTTTTACATTTCTGCTTCCTGCTTTCTGTATTCTGTACGCTGTATCTATACTGTACACTGCCCCATACTGACTGTACACTGCACACCCGGTACACATATACTTTGCTTTACACTGACTGTATACTGCGCACACTGCACACTCTGCACAATACACTGCACAACACACGGTTTTGCTATTTCTGCTTTATTCTGTATTCTGCCTTATCTGACAGTCATACTGATATCTGTTCTGCAGTTATGGGTGTATGCCTACTTTCCTAGGCTTGCCCCAGTACCCGATGAGGAGATCTCACTCGGCGTCCCCTTCTCTCATCGCTTCGATGTGCGATGCGTACGGAGACCACAAGAGTCTCTTATTTTCTTCCGCCGATACTTCGACACCATCACCACCGTGGAGGTATGTTCAACTTTAGAGTTTATGATTATTTTGGCTTTGCTTTGCACCGTATATTTTCAATAACGGTAGATAATAAACTGCATTTCATTTTCAGATCACCTGGCAGCCCTGGGCTCCGTTACTGGCTGTGGTGAGGGATCATTATGAGGGCGCAGAGGAGACTGCCCGTTGCCGGATTCTGTTGGAGGGCCTGGTCTGTCGGGCTTGGTACCTGGGCGAGCGTTTCTTGCGTCAGACCCTGGGTTTACCGGAGCAGATAGTTCCGGGTTCGCCTCCTACGCATATGAGGCATACAGAGAGGTTCTCTCTTGAGCAGATGAGGGACTTCACCGTTGGATGGGGTGAGGAGCATCACAGAGGCGAGGGTGACTACGCAGAGTATGTCCGGACCTACATTATGCGACCCTTGAGCGGTGGTCACCGAGCTGAGGGAGAGAGGCCAGCGGCGCCGACAGTTGGAGCGAGCACATCGAGGAGGGCTCGAGTGCATGGCAGGAGCGGAGCTTGGGGGGGGGGACGGGGGACTGGCTGGCCCGCCTTGCCCACTGTACTGTCATATAGAGGGCAGGATGAGGCGACCTACCAGATCCCCTTTGCTCCTGCCCCAACTGGTCATGAGTTAGCCGGTATCCCCGACTTGCCTCCGGTATGTATTACTTCATTTTGCATCTTGCATCTGCATTTCATTTCGGTTTATTTGATATTTCGCAGAACACTGATGTATCTTATACTCTTGCAGGCGTCCTCCGAGTACACCCGGCAGTCCGTGGAGTTGAATGCCTCCATGATGGGGATGCTGCAGCAGACCTTTGACCTCCTGGCCCTCTATAGTATCCCGGTATGTTCTTCTGATAATGGCCTCAAACCATTCATAAGCGTGATTTGCGTAATCTGATGCATGACACAACACCTGATACACTGATCTCACAGCATCTGATACACTGCATACACTGCATTTATACACTGTACTTTGCGATGATAAACTGCCTACGGCATTCACACACTGTATACTGTATTCTGTACTAATAAACTGCTCACGACATTCTCACACTGTACACTGCATTCTGCACTGATACACTGCTCACAGTATTCTAATGTTTTTGCCTTTTGTGCTTTTCAGCCTCCCTTCCAGATCCCTCCGGTGGGTGGTGTTCCGGCTGGGCCCTCTATTCCTGCTCGAGGAGGGCGTGGAGACACTGCACATCCCCGTACCAGGGGAGGGCGTACTCATGTCGGGAGTAGTTCTCGGGCGCCGACCCCTGATGATGATGATGATGACAATGACGAGTCCAAGGCAGAGGCAGAGTCGGAGGCGGAGTCATCGGAGGAGGAGACCGGAGGCGGTTCTAGCTCGGGCTCTGATGACGATGCTGATGATGCTCCTGGACCTTCGTCCAGGAAGAGGACTAGGACAGACTGATAGCCCTCGTAGCCGCTTGACACGGATACAGATTTTTGTTGTTTTTCTTTTTTCTTGTACTTTTCTCTTTTGTTGGTAGTTAGGGTACTTTGTACTGCTGCAGGCAGATTTTTGTTTCCAAAACTTGTGTATTTGAAAAGATGATGAAATGAAACAAGCTTTTTATCTAAAAAAAGGTGTTTATATTCGTATATCTTTACATTTCATACTTTGCATTGCATCACCCCTTATTACACCTCAATGTAAATGAAATTGATTGGTTGTCTGAAAATGAACACTTGCATTGTAATAACAAGATAACCAAACCAAGTAATGGCAAAGCAACCCCCATAAACCACTGCTTAACCTGAACACACGGCCCATACTCTGCTGAGGATTAATCTGCATACGGCCCATAACCCAACACTTGGTTTATTCTGCACACGGCAAACTTTAAACAAAACAGCCCAATCTGACAAGATGGCCTTCAAAGGTGAAACCGGCTAGGGTTAACACGTGCTCGGATGCCCCAAATCTTCCCTTCCTTCTTTTGGTTTGCCCAATTGTAGAGAATGGCACAGCATTCCGAGCACAAACGATTAACTTTCGGAAAAGGGGTTTTCTTAACCGGGGTATCGAGCCTACAACTGGATACAGCGGAAAAGGACTCAACAAAGGTACACGACCTAAACACAACGAGACACGCTCGGGAAAGACTAAAAACAAAAGATGAGACCGACAAATCAAAAAGACACGACACACGGACGTGCTTATAAACTGAGAGACCTCAAATCTCGAGGAGCCGGCTCCTTCGGGTAAATTTGCCACCCTTTCTGATTTGTGATTCTTACATCACTCGACCCTCAGGCTCAGTTTTTCTCTCAAAACCCTTTTCCTCACTTTTCTCTCAACTTACACCTCTCTGTTCTTTATTCTCTCATTTTTCATCCCTCCCCAAGGTGATTAATGAATGAATAGGAAGTTGCGGGTTCATGCCCGACATCGTTTGCTCACAGCTATTTCTTCTGGTGGGTAGAGGGCCCTTCTGGCAAGTATGTTGACGACGGGAGGGAGGCAGAACGCCTGGCTCAACTGTGCCCCTAGTTCATCATTTTAACCATTCTTTGTTTTTGCTTTCTACTAAAACAGTTTTGATCAAAATGAGAGTCGGATTAACGTACTTGTTCGACTCTTGATTTGAAAACCATGCAAGTCAAGCTGTAAGCACTGAAAATTTTCCTTTTTGGGTCCAAGAAAATGGTCCAGTTTTGGAAAATGGAACAGTTTTCGAAAAAATAGTCAACCTTAGTAAAAATTTTCAAAAACTATTTTTCAAACAGTCAACGCTCAACGAGCATGGAACTTACTCTTTGAGATGCACAACCTCGGATCGGAGGCAATGGAAAATTGCCCCTGGCTTAAAGGGGGTGGATGGCAACGGAAAGTTGCCCCTGGTTTGAATGGCGGCTCACGACGACTCGTGGCAACGGAAAGTTGCCCCTTGTTTTGATGGTGCCGCAGCAGTCCGTAAAAAGTCTTCATTGGTGGTGGTCGAACTCTTGGACACAGAGATGACGAAGACGGTTATAACAAATATATGGACACAGTCGCCTTGGAGGCGTTGGCGACTGGACTTTGGGATGAAATCGAAACCATTGTATGGACTAAGACGCTATGAAAGCGTTGGGGGCTGGACTTCACGATGAAGTTGCCTACGTATCCCAAACATGGGAATCAAGCCTTACGTAGTTCCGGTTAAGGTACACTCAGGTATTTTAACCTTCACTTTTCAGGCTCTAACTTTTGCCAAGGCGCCCAATGCAGGTTTTTGACCTTGCGAGCTTTATTTTTCTTTCTTTTTTTCTATTTTCCTCTTTTTTGTTCATTTCTTTTTCTTTTCTTTTTAATATTTTTCTTTTCTTTTCTTTTCATTTTTGTATTTTTTGCTTTTTTGTATTTTTCTCTTGCTCTAACTTTTGCCTGGGTCGCCCTTCCGGGTTTTTGGCCCAGCGAGCCTTTCAAAGGGTAAAAGTGTAACAAGTCCATGCCAAATGGTTTTTGAAGTTGAAGCCTCTCTGTGTCTAGGAGAACGGCTGTTGCAATGATTTGTAGAAGAATTCGTCACGGTTGCTTCACGAGCTTCTTCTGATGAGGTCTAACCTTTTTGATTCGATTTTGATGCCTCTTGCTCGAGGGTTGCTTCAGAACTGGCCACGCGGGCCTCCTCCGACGATCGACCGTTGAATGTTCCGGATGAGTTCGTGGTTCAAAACAAACAGGTCAAATCTTGAGGCTGAGAGCGATCCTAGGCTGTGCAATCTCAAGAGCGGTTCCACACAGGTCCTCACAGGGCCGTGTAAACATTTGTTTTTGAAAGTTTTTAAGAAAGCGACAAATCGCTCGTGCCGAAGATAGTGTGGAACCAATCTGGATCAAGCCAGGGTCCTTCCCAGTACTCACGCTGACAAGCATGGTTTCATTCATGTAAAGGCTTAGCATGCCTCTCTCTCTCTCAATTTGATCAAAGTTTTGCAACCTCTTCGTTTTTATCACCGTAGTGTTCAAAAGGGGTTTTTGAAAAACTTAGGTTAATGCAATGAGTTTGGCGCGCAGGAGAGCAGACGAGATGTACTGTCAGCCCATTCGAATCCTTTGCCACAACTAACTCATACTGAAAGCAAGCATGAAAATGAGATAACCACAACTGTTTCATTCAGATTTGTTGGTGTAACTGGCTCCTCGGCAGAAACAGACTCAAAAAACAAAAACAGGTAATTACAAGACAAAACGGTGTTCGAGGCAACAACCCCGGAATCACCTGGTATTCTATACAAAGGGGACTGATTCGCTACCACAAGACAGACCTTTAAGCAAAAAGACTGACTCAAGACAAGGAGACAGACTCAAAACAAAAGACTGACTCGATACCCAAGCCAGAATTTACAAAGCTAGCGTTCACAGATGCTCAAAAATGCTTGCCAGACGCTACATCCAAAATATACCAAATGCCGCCCACAGGTGGTTTACTTTCTGATTACATACTTGTAGTATCTGTGTCCTCAAAATCCAATAACTGGGTGGTAACGGACTTGGCTGAGGTGGGCGGGAGGATAACCTCGTTGTCAATCAAATCTTGCACCTCATGACAGAGGTGGAAACAATTGTCGGTAGCATGGCCTGTCTGCTGGTGATTCGCGCAGTAGCAGGGAGATTCTTCGGGAGAGGCCGAGGCTCCAAGGGTTTAAGGTGTCCCCTCTCGGTAAGGATCTGAAGTGCCTTAGACAGAGGCATGTAGAGAGCATGAAAGGTCCTGCACCCTCGGGGCAGGTACTTTACAGTCTGAGCGTTCTTACTAGCCGCACAAGCAAAAGGGTCGGCAGGCGCTGCCTTAGTTTTCTGATCTTTCCCAGGTGCAGGGGTGGGAACAGGAGAAACTGTTCTGGCATGACAGGGCCTATCCCGATTTTCCAACTGACTTGAACTCCCCTCAGGTGGAGTGGGGAAAGCATCCTCCACAGTTTTTGCCACAACTGCGGATATCTGTTGCTTGTTCATCCCCCCGGCTTTCAAAGCCTCGACTGCCCGCAGCAGTTGTTCAATGGGATCGGCATCTGCCTTCATTTTGTCTTTTCCTCTGGCCTCAGCCTGATCAAGGGTTTGGGTTGATGTTGATATGTCATTGCCATAGCTGGAGGCCATCTCCGGTTGGCTAAGTTCGATCACAATTCGCCCCAACAGCGGGGGCTCCTGGGGTACAAAACTCCCGGCATATGGTGCGGCTGGAGGTGAAGCTGACATTCCGTAGGCGAGATTCGCCACGGACCTCTGGAGATCACTTATCATCCCCATTAGTTCAAATTTAGTAGGCTCACGAGCCTGGTATAGCTGGGGGGCCCAGACCGGGTGCGCAACAGGCGACCTGGGTGGATGTGGCATATTAGTATTGGTCTCACCTTGCAGAGTGATCCCTTGATCTAATGCAGCTGTCATAACTACGATCTCTTCCGAATTCTGCGTCATCATAAGTCCTGCCTCAGCAAGGGGGAACACTGGCTATTCTGTATCAATTCTCTGGACACTCTGAACTGAAAGGAAAAACAAACAGTATTTCAGCCCAAACAGATCAAACGCGGGTGTAGCCGAACAACTGCACTCTTCTACTGATCGCTGTTCCCCAGAATCACTGTTCCCAAAACTGAACCCAATACCCGCAGATAACTGATTCTCAACAACACTGATACTGGTGCCCTCAGGCCTGATACTCAAACTTGCAAATTGACATGTACTTTCCCTGTAGAGAAACACTCCTAAAAGCACATAGCAAGTAAAGAGAGCCAAAACACCCCTATGTTGGGGTAGGGTTTCCCTGTCTTATTTTGTCAGGAACTAGGGTTTCACTACGCACGCAACGGTTTTCAAACAACCTAACATCGGGTAAGCAGCCTGTCCTAACTTTGAATGGTCACTATGGATCCGAATATGCACTAGGTCGACTGGTCGAAAAAGGTGCCCCGATAAAACCGGGGTTTGTGTTCCCATACTGTCAGAGCCCATAACCGGTCAGCCTTATGGTCATGCCTTGAAGAGACAAGCCTCCGGCAAACCTTTCAGGAATGGAAGATGGCAAACACTGTGTTCCTAGGCGCACCAATGCACATGCAATGCAAAGAGACACATAAATGAAATCAAAATAGGATATCACGAGTTCGAGTCAAGCTCTCTAAACTCCCCAACGGAGTCGCCAGAAACTGTAGACGCGCCCGCGTGGGGGGCCTCGCTGCTACAGTTCGGACTCGATTTGTGTCACGGTTCTTAATCTGAACCAAAGAGTCCAAATCCGGCAAATCGTTTTGAGAAACAGATTTTTTTGAAAAGAAGTGCCAAACATGGACTGCTTTGCCAGATACAGAGTCGCCACCTAAATAATTTTTATGGGGGAATTTAGGAAACCCTGACTCGGTGCCGAAGGCCACATGTCTGTCATCACCAGAGTTGCCTCAGCTCGGGAGCTAGGGTATGATTGGGGAAGGTCAGCTATGAGCACCCCCTCTCGCCCGATCCGAAGATCGGCCTCTACTAACCGTGATATCCGTTTTTGAAAACGTTATGTGTTCTTGTTCCGGTTATTAGCCTAGAATTACTATGTTATGCGCGCAGCAAACAAGTATAGACTAGATTGCCTAATTTGGAAATAAGCATTGCATATCCGTTTATCTTGAAAAACGTTTTGGAATTTGCTACTTGCAAGTAGGCTAAAATACAGATTTCAACGAGTTTTTTCCAACTCAGACAATCCAACCTTCACCCACAGGCATCCAAACAGTTATATCACATAAGCATCTAGCCACATGGTAAGCATGCTGTCATAATAACATTCACACGCATGCGGTATGCTAAAGCATAAAATACTTACATCGTATTTCGTGCCAAAACAATAAACTAGTTAGCCAAGATGCATGGTCCTAGTTCATGTCGAATTGACTAATGCAACACATACAGGATGCAATTAGAGTAGGCTCGGCTAACCTAAACATGGCATGTGAAATGCAATCAATTGATACACGTATTCAATTTGGAATTGAAGTACAAATGCAGTTAGCATGATGTACCGAGCCCGGTGCACGCGGGACAAATGTATGGATGTACGCATGCACAGCATAAGGTATGCTAATTTAAACATGCCCTAATCTACCATCATAAGCAGGTAAATAAAAGGGAAGAAAGAAGTGGGGATTGGAAGACATGCACACACACGCACCCACACTTATTACATATTCGCCCTCGCTCGGAGGGACCAAAAGAATAATACAAATAATTAACCTACAAGCTAATTAATTATTACAAATCACCTAATTAATTAACAAATTAACTAAGCACAAGAAAAGTAATAACAGGGGCCTCGGGAAGAGGGTTCGATGCGCGCATGCTCGGGTCTTGCTCGGAAGTGCACTGCCATGCATAGGTTGCCTCTGTTTTCCCTACTATACTTCTCTGAAGGCTGCCAAACTCTCAGGATTGCTTCCCTGGACATTGGGAGACACCATCGGCTGAGTATAATGGCCACCGGCAGTGGTATGTGATCACCGGCTATTGGTGAAGCTATCGGCCCAGGAAGGATTGCCGGTCGGCACTGGACACTGCCGGTCGGCAGAAAGTTCTTGCAGAATCTGCAATTGACAGCAGCAGAGGGCAAGGCAGAGCATGGCAATGCAATTCAAGCAATGTATGCACCAATCATGTCTCTTATCATGTTAGTGACTCAAAGGGACATGTTCCTTGGTTCTCGGACCATCAATCGCGCATTTCCATGCGTGATGGCCCAAGGGACCAAGTGTGCACATTTTGATGTCAAATGCAAGGCAAACCAACAAACCAAAGCCCAATTCCTATCACTAGATCAAGGAACAAGACATGCATGCTAGATGCAATGCAACCTAGGCATGTAAGCTAAGGATGCAACATGGAAATGCAAGATGTACATGCAAGCATGCAAACAACATGCAAGGTAAGCATGCAAGCAAGCAAAGGATGGATTTAAACATGATTTGGACAGCTCTAATTAGGCCCAAAACAGTGGTCATAGTGCCCAAAATGAAGGACTAAAACACACGCACACATGCATGCAAAGGATGTCCAATACTTCAAGCATTTAAAAGCAATTCTCAAGCACACTTAAGAGGATGCAAACATGGACAAATGACATGCATTAAGCTCTGAAAATCATGCAAGAATATGGTGCTAAACCAAGCAAACAAGATAGGCTAAGCATGCGATAAATGGCCCAAGTACTTGAAGCAAGTCAAAGGGACTTGAACCATGGCTAAGCCAACCAAGCCTCACAAGGCCAAGAGGACTTAAAACAGGTCCAAGGCAGACCTAGACCATGCAAAGGGGACCCCTAGATGGCATCTAAGTGGCTCAAATTCAAAAGCATGCACAATGACCAAAACATGGAGCATATAACACAAGCTCATAAAGCATCAAAGAGACATCCGAGGCAAGCATACAAGCATGCTAAGGGGACTGAAATGGTGCTACCAATGATGCCAAACCATTAAATCAAAGCAATTAATGCATGCCATACCCTCACATACTTAAGGCCAACAAGCCGGAATGCAAAGGGGCTATACTAAGCATGCCAAAGTCGACCCAAACAACCTAGGACAGACCTCAAACATGGCAAAATATGCACAAAAGCTTCACAAAGCTAAGCCTAAAACATGTTAGAACAATGGTTTACAACCTAAGGCATGTTAAGGCAACAAAGTGGCATTACAAGGTAGGTATGCTAAGCATACATGATGTACCAAAACCAACTAAAAACAGAGGCATATTATGGCATAATAAGCACAAAAAACAGCCAAGGCATGGTCAACATGAAGCTTAGCTAGGTGCTCCCTCAAGAGGCTAAAAATGGTCCATTTCAAGGACATCAAGGAGAGGGGGTGCCCCTCTCCTTCTTGGGACTTCCAGGCACCATCCTTACCACTGAAATCCCTCAAGATTTGAAGGATTTCAGTGGTGGGGAGGCCCAAACACCAAAGTCTTGGAGCTTACACAAAATAGCACAAAATGGAGCCTTACAAGGCTTAAGAGGGGTCAAACAATCTCAAACAACAAAACACCCTAGACAAACTGTTTAGAGGGCCCAAAAATAGAACTTTTATGTATTATACACCAAGCTCAAACACAGTTCTAAGATAGGAAAAAATAGAATGCAAAAATAGGGAATAAAGGAGCAAAAGTCTTACCCTTGTAGACCCTCTTCAAAGATGAAGCTCCAGCTGGTTTTTCAATCTCAAAACCACTCAAGAACCTCAAGAACAATCTCTGGTCCTTCAAGAAACCAAGGAAAGGTGTAACACTATGTGTTTGTGTGCAATACTAAGAACAAATGCACCTAGAACACTCAAGAGAGAAAGAGAGAGATAGAATAGCTACAACTATACTAACCCTTGGACCAGATCTCTCCTCTGTATTTTTTGTCTCTAAAATGTCTAACCTAGAGCCAAGAGGGGAGGGCTCCTCTTATAGAGGAGCCAATCTTGTAAAGCTTACAAGATAAGCTAACAAGGAAGCCATCCCTCTATACACGTGTATGGAGGGGAACAAAATGCCATACAGCTGTATTAAAATATCTGTAAAAGCAGATGAACAGTAGTCGGCTGCTCAAAATTGCCATTTTATCAAAATGGAGTGCCAACCGGCAACAAAGAATGCCGACCGGCAATATACATTGCCGATGGCATCAAAACACCAGCCGGTGGCTTCTGGCCATGGCCGGAGATGTGTGGGGATGCCTCACAAGGCATTCCCTGCCCCTCCATGGCAAAACACAAGTGTTTGGTGCAAAACCAGACACTAAACAGTCGAGTTCGGAGATCCTGAGGCAAGGCGCGTAGCCGAGACCTCCGGGAACTCCAAACGAACACAAACATGGATGATCACCGGGTGTTCAAACGGTGACGTCCAAGTCTTGAGGACGGTCAAAAATGGGGTGTCTACAGACCCCTCTTAGGGATTGTTTGGCCCCATTTTTGTGCTATTTTGGTGAGCTCCGGGACCACCTTGTTTGGGCCTCCTCACCACTGAAATCTCTGAAATCTTGAGAGATTTCAGTGGTATGAATGGTGGTTTAAGGTCCCAAGATGGAGAGGGCCACCCCCTCTCCTTGTTGTCTTCAAAATGTGCCATTTAAGCCTCATGTGTGAGCACCATTTTTGAACTCATGTTGGCCATGTTTCAGTAGGTATTTGGTAGTATTTTTCCATGCTTTACCTCTGTTTTTACTTGGTTTAGACATACCATGCTTGTCTTGCATACATGTCTTGTAATGCCATGAATTGCCTTAACATGCCTTGTGCTTTGAGCCTTGTTTCTAGCATGTTTTTGGCTTAGCTTTGTGAAGCTTTTATGCTTGTTTTAGCATGCTAAAGGTCTGTTTTTGGTTATTTGGGTTGTCCATGCTTTGCTTTGTATAGCTACCATATAATCCCTCTTGTAGGCCTTAGGTACTGACCCCTCTAGCATGCCATCCTTGCATCATTTCAGTGGTTTGGAACCACTTGTCATGTCATTTCAGTCCTCATGATATGCTCGTATGCTTGCATTTGATGCCCCTTTCATGCTTTAAAAGGTTGGTGTTTCTTGCTCCATGTTTGTGCCATTGTGTATGCCTCTAGGATTAGATCATTTAGATGCCATCTAAGTGGTTTTTGGGGCTTACTTTTGCATGATTTAGGACTGTTTTAGTTCATTTTGGTCATTTGCTTCATATGTCATATGGCCATGGTTTAAGTCCTTGGGCTTGGTGGCATGCCTAGGTTGCATTGTAGATTGATTTGGCACCTTCTCTAACATGACTTTCAGAGCTTATAATGCATGCCATTTGTCCATGTTTGCATCCCCTTAAGTGTGCTTGAGAGTTGTTTCTATATGCCTAAGTGTTAGTCCTTGTGTGCATGCATGTTTGCATGTCATTTTGCCTTCATTCTTGAGCATATTGGCCACTGTTTTGGGCTTAGTACGGAGCTGCCCAAATTAGTTTAAGTCCATAGTTCGCATGTTGTTACATGCTCACCTTGTGTGTTGTTGCATACTTGTGTGTTGTCACATGTTTAGGTTGTCTAACATGTTTGCTCCATGTGTTGTGGCATGATTGAATGAAGTCACATGCTTGCTCGCATGCTTGAACATCCCCATTGTATTTGGCATACTTATTGGTTAGCATGATCGTCACATGCCTTGTATGCTTGTTCGCATTGCTCATGTTGCATACTAGCTCATACGTCTAGGTTGCATTGCATTGACATGCATGCTTAGCCTCTTGAATTGAGTATGATAGAGGTTGAGCTCCTTGCTTGTTTATGTGCATTTCATTTGAAATCAAAGTGCATAACTTTGTTTCTTGGGCCATCACGCATCGAAATGCGCGATTGGTGGTCCGAGAACCAAGAACCATGTCCCTTTGAGTCATAAACATGATAAGGGATGTGTTGGTGCACACATTTGCTTGGAATGCATTGCCATGCCTTGTTTTGCCCTCTGCTGCTGTCAAAACAGGATTCTGTAGGAAGATTTGGCCGGCCGGCCATTTTTAGTGCCGATAGACCAACAATTGGTGGCCAATAGCTTAACCAGTGGCCAGTGATCATTTCCTTTGGCCGGTGGTATCCCACAGGGTTCATAGAGTACACCTTGGGAATTTTGTAATGATCAGAGAAGGAAAACAGTGTGGACAGAGGCAACTTGTGCATGGCAGTGGACTTCCGAGCGGAGCCGAGCACGCATTGCATTGGGTCCTCTTCTCGAGTCTGTTTACTGTTTTATTAAGATTAGTTAATTTGCTTAACTAGTTTAATTGGTCTGTAATGTTTAATTAGCTTGTTGGTTAGTTAAATCTGTATTATTCATTCGGCCCCTCCGAGCAAGGGCAAATTTGTAATAAGTGTGGGTGCGTGTGTGCATGTCTTCTAACCACCACTTCTTTCTCCCTTTTACTTACCTGGTTTGATGGTTAGTACTAGGGTATATTTAATTTAGCATCCTTATGCTATGCATACGTGCATCATTCATCAGTATTGCATGCATCGGGCTAGGCGCATCATACTAACTGCATAGTATTTCAAATCTAACTTGAATATGTGCATCAAATGGTTGCATTTCACATGCCATCCTAGGATTAGCCGAGCCTATCCTAATTGCATTCTGTATGCGTTGCATCAGGCACTTAACATGGACTTGGATCATACATTGATTGCTAACGAGTTCTTTGTTTTGGCTTGGAGTACACTGTAAGTATTTATTGCTTTAGCATCTCGCACGAGTGTGAATGTTAACATGACAGCATGCTTACCATGTGGCTAGATGCTTATGTGATATGAACTGCCTGAATGCCAGTGGGTGAAGGTTGGATTGCTTGAGTTGGAACAACTCATCAAAATTTGTGTTTTAGCCTACTCGCGAGTAGCAAATTTCAAAACATTTTCCAAACAAACGGATATGCGATGCTTTGTTCCAAATTAGGCGATCTAGTCTATACTTGTTTTGCTGTACGCATCACATAGTAATTCTAGCTAATTAACCGCAATAAGAACACATAACGTTTTCAAAATTGGATATCATGGTTAGTAGAGGCCGATCTTCAGATCGGGCGAGAGGGGGTGCTCATAGCTGACCTTCCCCAATCGTACCCAAGTTCCCGAGCCGAGACAACTTTGGTAATGACGGACACGTGGCCTTGGGCAAACGAGTTAGGGTTTCCTAAATTCCCTCATTAAAAAATATTTAGGTGGCGACTCTGTATCTGGCAAAGCAGTCCATGTTTGGCACTTTTTTACAAAAATCTGTTTTCCAAAACGATTTGACGGATTTGGACTCTTTGGTTCAGATTAAGAACCGTGACAATTTGAGTCTGAACTGTAGTGAGCCCAAAACGAACAGAACGGGACTCATCCACCCGGGACGTTCGGGAACGTCTACATCGGCATTTCCTACACTGATGGTGGCAGCTGACGCTGTTGTCTCAAAATCTCTGTCATTTCTTGTATTATTCTTTCCAGTCTATCAAATCGGGCTATGGAAGAGTCTGCCAGCTCGTATGCCCTTACTTTATCCGTGTTCTACACAAATTCTTATTAAGCCTTACCAAATACCGGGATGCCCAATACAAGGATAAACACCGATACACATGCGTACATTCACACATAGGCATATTTAATCACATACGTAACAGATGATTGCACACTTATCAGATATCGCATGTTGAACATTTACTAAGTAGTTATATACTCAAATCATGTTCATATTTCACATAGACACCAATTTGCAGAGTCAAATGCACATAGGCAACTTTTCATGATTCATATGTTCATGTATGTGCATTATAACAAAACAAACTCGGTATACACGTTAGTGCAACAATTCATATCTCATATAATCACATGTTTTCAACATTTGATTAAACTTGCATTATGCTCTATACAAAAGATTCACAGGTATGCATATACAAAGGAGCATACGTATTCAAATATTTTGCAATGCAAGCAATTCGCAAACTTATAGCACATAATCGTTCATATCAAAATAGTTAGGCATATTCTTGATGCTTCCAAATTCATACTTATCATATGAATGCATCCTAGATCTTCTCTAGACGCTTATTGCTCTTTTGGACAAGTGTGTGAGTTATTAACTCGTGCTCTGATACCACTCTGTCATGACCTGAACCCGCCCCTATGGGTTAAGGCCATAACCGGCCAGTAATCACGAGATTACCTACGGCCTCAAACCAAATAAGACAAAACTCATCAGAGTAAAGGGGCCAAATCGGAAGCAAATTTAAAACTTTGTCCATAGAGCCATGCTTATATGCACATCATAACATTCTATACATACATATGTTAATAACTCACAATAGAAAGTATAGTAACATGAAGTTCTATACAGACAGGATCATTCAAATCTAAGTCAGCCAAAACAAAGCTAGACATACACCAAAGTCCTTGCCAACATGACAAAATAACAGAGAATGGCAGAAGGGCGAAGACGTGTCTCGTACGTGAGACGCAAAGGCTGACTCTTCAAAACCTTAATTGTCCCATACAGACTTCACTGGGGCTGGGTTTGAACTTTTCTTGGCTCACCTACAAACACATGAATGAGCGTGAGCGAAAGTCCAATGAATAATATCAAATAAAGAATATACATTGGAACAATATACATCAAACGACCTTGGGCCCAATTTACATTTCTACTAATACATACATACATAGACATATGTAAGTTAAGTAACTACGGTTCCAAACACATCAAACGGCCTCGGGCCCAATTCATTAGTGTCAAACTGTTATTCGTGTCAAACTAGCCTTTGGCCTTTTCAAACTTCCATATCAAACTGTCCTTTTA
This sequence comes from Camellia sinensis, assembly GCF_055761805.1. Taxonomy (NCBI): domain Eukaryota; kingdom Viridiplantae; phylum Streptophyta; class Magnoliopsida; order Ericales; family Theaceae; genus Camellia; species Camellia sinensis. Next base: position 8,109,164 of record NW_028128988.1, read on the forward strand.
GGCCTTTCAAACTTTCATATCAAACTGACCTTTAGCCCATTCATGCATGTCAAAATGGCCTCTGGCCCATTCATGCATGTCAAACTTTCATTTGTGTCAAAACGGCCTTTGGCCCAATCATTTATGTCAATCGGCCTTCGGCCCAATCATTCATGTCAATCGGTTGTCCATAATTCAAACTAGTAAACTTGTAAACAAATAAACAATTGGACAATTGACAAACTTCAAAATATCGATATTACTCACAGTGATCGGCTTGTGGATTTGCCCTGGAGCTTGACCCGACACATCACATAACACATATGGGTCACAAACGATTCAATCTGTTCTTTAATTCACATATTTCTCTTTAGGCTTCATTCTTATCTCTTTAACTCAATTACAATGCTCAAAAGAGTTAAAGGAGAGTGTAGTGCCTTCATACAACAAGCCCCACTAACATTTATTTAATAATAATAAATAATTGGGCTCTAATTTATCAGTTTAATCAATTTAATCTGGTCCGGATCAATTTTTCAATTAAACTTCACCGTAGGCTCTAAAAATTATGCCAATCACAATGGCATAATCAATTTTGGGTTCTGTGGCCGATAATGCCTTCAATTTAAATTCCGAAGCAGATAATCCAACAGATATTCCTACGGTGAACAGATAGAAATTCAAAACCACATATATTCATGTAAATGGCACTCAAAATCATATCAAACACATAATCATATGCATAAGGAGGATGAATTAACATAATATAGAATAGGGGTATCACAACCACCTTCGTGGAGGCTTTTGGACAAACAAACAGGAAATCTTGCAACGAAGACACAAACAAACAAACAATATGCACACTTCAAACAGGCCTTGTAGCTTGCTTTTCGTGCTCCTTTAGGATACGATAGCCCTATAGTTCAGACTCCTGTAATTCTGAATCTGATTTCACAAGTACAATGTGTAATAGATAAAACACAAATGGGTCCTAATCCAGCAAATCTTTTGAGAAAATCGAGTTTGAATCAAAATGCCAAAAATGGACCACTTTGCCAAATTACAAAGTCGCCACCTAAATATTTTTGAGAATTTTAGGAAACCCGTGACTCGTACCAAAGGCCACGTGTCCGTCATCACCAAAGTGTCTCGGCTCGGGAACTTAGGTATGAGAGGGGAAGATCATGAGTTGAGCACCCCACTCACCGGATCAAAGATTGGCCTCTACTAGTCATGATGTGATTTTCATATACAATATATGCTCTTGTTCCGGTTTATTAGGCTATTTTTACTATGTGATGCATGCAGGTATAGACTATTTCACAAAATTTGGGACGCTTTGATGTCATTTTGTTTGAAAATTATTTTGAATATGTACCACTTGAAAAAGTGATCCTGTACATACACTAATCAAATCATCCCAACTTAAGCAATTAGCCTTCATCCACTGGCATTCAAACAGGTATATCACTTAAGCACTTAGCCTCATGGTATTTATTCTTGATATGGAAACAATCTCACGTATGCAACATGCTAAAGTGAAAAAGCTCATTTAGTACTCAACCAAGGCAAGCCAAAAGAAATAAAATAGTTAAAAAAAATGCATGATCCTAACAATGTAAAATGACTAACGTAACATATACAACATGCAACTAATGGGCTCGGCTACTAGTATGGCATATGAATCAATTCAAGACATGCAAGAGAGCACGTATTCGAGTAAAGAATTCGAAATTGACATTGGTTAGTATGATGAGCATCGAGTCTTACGACATTTATAAACCTTAATCATTTTCACAAAATCGATCCTTTTCAAACTCTTCATTTTTACCATTCACTTTTATGTATCTAAACTATTCCTTTATATATATATATATAGTTTTATACTAGTTTTGAATCCTTTCAATATTCACAGTTCTGGAAACATTGTTTTGGGTATTGTTAACTGTTAAGTATTCCAATAACGTAGTTAAACAATGTGTGGATATGGAACACTAGTTATATTTCAAGAGCATGGTTTGTGGTGCTTTGATTTTGTTGGGTTGTATCTCGTCAAAAGGCCATGATTGGCGGATAGAATTCTTATTGGAAAATTTTTCCTCCTCTTTCTTTTCTTTTGATGACAAGGGTTGAGGACTTCCGAAATGATGTGAGATATTCTTTTGAAAATTGGGTTGCCTTATCTTCTTTTGTGGAAGTTGTTTCTTGTTTATCACGTAAAATCTTTTGTGTTGAGAGAATCTTCTAGAAACGTTTTGTTAAGTAGAAGTCATTTGTGATTAATTTGGAGATGATGATGGTTATGAATTGAAGAATCTTCTCATTGTTGACATGTGAACTATTGAATTGTTGTGCATTGACATTATTATAGGGAAATTGAGATTTGGAAAATTCATGCATCATAAACTTTTAAATTTTTATCTTGTGACTTTTAAAATGTTGCGTATTGAAGGAGTTGAAAGGGGGTAAGTAGTCTATGAGTCCGGGTAGTGAGGTGGGTTTGGTTGAGTTGTGTAAAGTAATTGATACCTGCGCGAGGAGTAGAGGTGCCCCAATTTCCTTGTCTATGCTTATCCCCAAATGAATGTGGGAAAATGTTTTTGGGTGTCTACTAGTCCTGCTGTATAATAGTTGGCAAAAGTGGAAAAACTGATGATTTTGGGTGCCTACGTCCTGCCGTATAATAGTCGGCAAATGTGGAAGGGAAAAAGGTTTTTGGGTGCCCCTCGCCCCGCCGATTCTGGATTTAGCAAATGTGGGACTATTTTCAGTATACAAATATATATATATATATATATATATGTATATATGAGTGTTTTGGTCGGGTGGCTCTCTCTTGGGATGTCATTTATTTACCACCCATGTTTTTAGAAGAATTATTATCTAATATTCAGCATGGCCATTTAAACTTATAAAGAAGATTTACTTTAACATAAATTCTATACTTTCATAGCATGATCATGTGTATTTCAATTAATTATATAATGTGTTAAATATATTTCCTGATGAGCAATCTCTCACCCCAAAAAACTAACCATTTTCAGGAAATAAAGTTGACGAGCCATCTAAATGATTTACTGTGGAAAGCAATTTGGATGAAGTATGAATGATCACTTGTTTGATGTTTTGTGTTGAAGCCTTGGGTTATTTTGTATAAATGTGAAGGATTTTATTTTTAAATTATGGACACTTTTGATAGAGTGTAGTCCCTTTTGATTTCTCTATTTTGCATAACTTCTTACTTTTGAACTATTTCACTTTAACCATAAACATAAGCTAACTGTATTGAAATTCTTGGGAATAGTTCAACGGGGAAGAAGTGTTATGGAGTTGTATTATTATTTCTTTCTCCACTGTTTGTATCTATGTGGGATGAGATAGGGGAACAGGATTTGGGTGGTGTTTTGCCTGGGCATTATGTCTTGCTTACGATGTCATAGTGTATTTACCACTCCATGATTGTAGATGAGACTTTGAATGGAAATCATGCATTGAACATTTTTGGTTTTGAAATTAAAAATATGGATTTTATCCTAAAAAGTGCATGGTATGATCATATGCATTTTGATCCTTTATATGTCTTGTAAATAGTATTTCCTAATGGGCATTAGCTCACCCCAACTAATAGCAATTTAGGAATTGATGGTGTGACCCCGCCCAAGTGACAAGGAAGTGAAGATTTTGAATGGAGCACGTGGGCTCATTGGATGTTATTTGTTGAAGCTCCAAAGCTAATGTGTGTTGGGACTAAATGTCCACCCTTTTGTGTAACCAAGGGGTTTCCCTTGAAACTTGTACGCCATTAGGGCATCTTTACTTTTGATTTCTTTAATTTTGTGAACTATAACTTGTATTGTGAGCTTAAGATGTAATAGTTTAATATAGTTCGATGAGAACGAGATTTACTAAATGAGAGATAATATTTTTCTTAAAGCATTATCTTACGAGAAATGGATTTATTTGATGGAAACCGGTAATTATTTAATAAAAATTGACTATATAAAGGTTTAGAATTTTGAGGGCATTACATGCTGCCCTCTTGCTGTGACGGCATCGTGCTGTCATGGCACTGACCCTATATCCTATGTAAATCATATAAAGAGAATGCAAGCTTTAAAAAAGAAAAAGAAAAAGAAAAATTAAAATCATGTTTTCTTCGTCAATTGTGAACTAAAATTGTCTCACATATAGATATTTCTAGATTTAACGACAAAGGAATTACAAGTTAAAAAGCTTTCTTTTTTTAAAACAAACTAAATGTTGCCTCCTAGCTGTGACAGCACTGTGTTGTCATGACACTGGCCTGTATCCTATGTGAACAATATAAAAAAATGCAAGATTTAGAAGGGGAAAAAAAAAATCTTGTTTTCCTTAATCAATTGTGCACTAAATTCGACTGACATGTAGATGTTAGTGATTTAAAAACAAAGGAATTATAGGTTAAGAAATAAATGTAGCTGAAATGGAATGATAAACATAATACATATCACAATTATTTTGATACTTATAATGACCAACATATAAAATAAAAGATTTAAGAAAAAACATGTAAATTTATAACATTGTTTAACATCTAAATGAACACAAGATTTTGTAAATCTCTAGAAGTATGGTCGCAATGTGGAGATTTAAATTTTTAACGCAACTTTTTCTTTTTTCGATTTCCGCTTTCTTTTTTCTTCTTTTCCCTTGCTGCGATCATTATCATTATTGTGGTCAATTTCCTATCTTCACCATCATTCTCACATGTTGTTATGCTTTTTTCGATCTTTATTTTTCTTTTCCCTTCTTTTCCCTTGCCATCATTCTTCCATTTACTCTTAGGTGAAGGAACAAAAATCAAACCTGTTTCGTTTTGCTTTACTGGTAAATCACCTAATTCATCAATTGATTTGCATCGTCTTGCACGCTTTTTGTTTAGCTTTTGCATTGATTTAGTATTACTTCCTTGTTCTCTTTCTCTTTTAGAATATATACATACAGAAGAATTTACCTTGATTAAGTCTATAGGTTCTTGTAGTCCTATGTGCTTTGGAGAAATTAAAAGAAAAGTTAGATGACTTCTCATATGACCACCTATGGCTTTTTCATTAGAGAAGCATTTTGAGGAAATTAGACATGTATATTTCTTTATTGATGGGGATGGTCAACGGCTTGTTCACTTGTATCGGTCTATTTATGGTGTTGCAAAATGGTTAGTGAGTTAAATGTTGAGTAAATAACAAGTAGGCTTGACCGAATAAATGTAACCAATTGTTCACTCCTATCGGTCTATAAAGGCTTGTTCACTCCTATCGGTCTATAATTCCAAGAGTTTGTCTTTAACCCTCCCGCTTTGATTTTCCATAACCAATAAATAAAATAAGTCACCAAAACATGATTTTTGTGACTAAATTATGTTAGTCGTGTAAAATACAAATTTTTGCTACTAAATTGCTTTTTAGTTGGCAAATATGATTTTTTCGCAATTAAAACTTATTTAGTTGGCAAAAAGTGTACTTTCTTGTAGTGATTTACCACATCTGTGGAGTTCTTTTGCTTAAACCCTTGTTAGGGTTTAAGTCTGACTTCGAGTTTGAATCCTACAGGATTACATTTTGTTATCGTAGGTGGTGATGTGATCATCAACATCATTGTTGTCATTTTTCCTTTCTTTACCTTGAATCTCACATCTTGTTTTGTTTTCCTCCCTTTTCCATTTTCTTTTTTCTTCCTTCCCTTCCCGCAATCATAATCATCATTGTTGTCGTTTTTCCTTTCTTCACCTTTATTCTAATCTATTGTTATGTTTTCTTCCATCTTCTATTTTCCATTTTTCTTCTTTTCCCTTGAAATCATCCTTCCATGTACCATTACCAAGCATCATAATAATAAGAGCCACCTCTTCAATAGGTGGAGTAACATAAATCAAATTTCCTTCCTTTTGCTTTACTAGTAAATCACCTATAGAAGTTGGTACATTTAAAAAAAAAAAAAATTTGAATTCAAGTTAAGCAGCTTTCTTTTTTTAAAACAAACTAAATGTTTCCTTCTTGCTATGATGGCACTGCATTGTCACGGCACTGGCCTTGTATCCTATGTAAACAATATAGAAAGAATGCAAGATTTAAAAAAAAATAAAAATAAAAAAATTAATTTTTCTTAATCAATTGTGAACTAAAATTGTCTCGCATATAGATATTGGTAGATTTAATAACAAAGGAATTATAAGTTAAAAAGCCTTCTTTTTTTTAAAACAAACTAAATGTTGCCCCCTAACTGTGATAGCGCTATGCCATCATGACACTGGTCTTGTATCCTATGTGACCAATATAAAAAAATTTAAAAAAATGCAAGATTTAGAAAGGAAAAAAAAAAAAATCAAAATCTTGTTTTCCATAATCAATAGTGCACTAAATTCGACTGACATGTGTAGCTTGCTTTTCGTGCTCCTTGGAGGGGTTTAGTCTCCTTGGATACAATAGCCCTACAGTTCGAACTCTGGTGGTTCTAAATCTAGTTTCACCAGTGCAATGTGAAATAAAAAAACACAAATGAGAGTCCAAATCCGGCAAGTTTTTGGAAAGTCGATTTACAATAAAAAATGCCAAAAGTGGACTGCATTGCCAGATTTCAGAGTCACCAACTAAATATTTTTGAAAAATTTAGGAAACCCATGACTCGTGCCAAAGGCAAGTTGTCCGTCATAACCAAAGTGTCTCGGCTCGGGAACTTAGGTATGAGAGTGGAAGGTCATGAATTGAGCACCCCATTCACCCGATCAAAGATCGGCCTCTACTAATTATAATGTGATTTTTATGTACAATATATGCTCTTGTTTTGATTATTAATATGCTAACATTACTATGTGAGGCACACAAGTATAGACTAAGTCACCTGATTTAGAATGCTTTGATTTCATGCTTTGTTTGAAAAGTGTTTTGAATATGTGCTATTTGAAAAGGTCAGCTCATATATGCATTAATCAAATCATCTCAATTCAAGCGAACTAGCCTTTATCCATAGGCATTCAAGAGGTATATCAAATAAGCCCTTAGCTTCATGGTAATATGCTTGATATGGAAACACCATCATATATGCAATATGCTAAAGCCAAAAATGCTCACCTACTACTCAACCGAGGCAAGTCAAAATAGAAGAAAGTAGTTAGAAAAAGGCATGCTCTAATATGCAAATAACTAATGCAACACATACAAAATGCAACTATAAGGTTTGGTTTATTAACATGATATATGGCTCAACTCAACGTATGTGATAGTGCACATATTCAAGTAAGTAGGAAATTACAATAATGTTAGAATGATGAATCGAACTCGATGTATGCAAAAATGGATACAAGTCAAGGTAATGGAGTGAAACCAAAATATGATACTATATGTAACCATCATAAGCAAGTAAATAAAAGGGAGAAAGAATGGGGTGGGAAGACATACACAATAATCCAATTTTGCCCTCACACGGGAGGGCCTGAATGAATATCCTACTTTGTTAAATATTACAATACCAAATAAATGAATAGGCTGAATTAACTAATTATTATAAATCTGAATTAAGCTAATTAATTACATATATTAATTAATTAAATAATAAATTAAAGGACTAGAACAAGGGGCGAGGAGCCGCATGCACAAAACTAAGAACATCCTCTCGGAAACCCTTTGTTTGCTGCCAGATTCTATTTTGTTTGCAGTCAGAAATTAATTCTATTTTTTCCTCAGCTTCTGCTTTGTTCTACAAGAGAAATACCATTGCCTATACAACAAAAGGTGGTCGGCCGGTCTTGAGAAGTGGTTGGCCGGACAGAAAGGTGGTCGGTCAGCTACTGTTTTTGGGTTTTGCCCTACTCCCATAGAATCAAAACATAGCAAAAATAGAGTGTTTCCAGGAGATGTTTATCCTCTTTGCCTCTCCCTATCATGAAACTGATCAAGGGAGGAGTAGACTCGATTCACAAATCATCAATTGTCGCAAAGTTGTTTCATGATGATCTACGAACTGGTAGGAAAAAAGATCAATAAATAGAAGTAAAAGACCAACAAAACCATTCCCCTATCATGGAGTTACCTCAAGGGAAGTGGTAGACATTGCTTCTTGAATCATTAACATCACTAAAGAGTATGTAATGATTTGAGATGCAATAGGTTCAATATAACATTCAATTGACCCCAACCCAATTTTATTATTTTTTTTACCACTTTTGTTCCAATTTTAACCTCTTTTACATTACCTTGCCATTCTTTATTCATTGTTTTCCAAAAGTGATAACTACGTCCACTAAGTGCAAAAACCAATAAAGAGGAGTGTCAAACAAGAAGTTGTGCTTAACATGAGAGAGATGTAACGCCTTAGTAATGAACCCCTGAAGAGATTAAACCATTAAGCATGGAAAGTCTCTTTCTCAAGCCTTGAGCAACAAACTAGTGTTTAAGATAACTCTTAATCAAAGAAAGCAAAGAAAGGAGGGATGTTGCAGAGATGATTATGCAAAGGTAATGATGACAAATGAATATTTACATGGAAATTATATAAAAAGAGCTATCAACTCAAATAGATTGGTGTCTATGGCCTAAGCCACCAAATCTATGAGGACTTTACAACAATATAAGCATGGTAGTCAAAGCATAACTATGTAAACATACTAAATAGCCCCATAAATGGCACAAAACAATGCTGAAAATCAGTTTGAAAAGCTAGCAAAAGTAAACCAAAAAAAAAAGAAGAGAACAAAGCTAGTAAGCAAGCCTAAGGAAGGGTGGTGTAGACGTGCCCCGAGAACTGCCCGGGATCCTGGCTGCGATGGCGCGAAATCTCGTTTTGTTCTAAGCTACTACAGTTCGGACTCAATGTCATGGTTCTTAATCTGATATCAAAAAGTGCAATGTAAGACTGAAAAATCACCAAAGAGTCTAAATCCGGTAAATCGTTTCAAAAAACTGATTTTATAAAGAAGTGCTAAACATGGACTGCTTTGCCAGATACAGAGTCGCCACCTAAATATTTTATTTTGGGGGAATTTAGGAAACCCTGACTCATGCCTAAGGCCACATGTTCGTCATCACCAAAGTTGCCTCGGCTCGGGAACTTGGGTACAAGAGGGGAAGGTCATGCAATGAGCACCCTCGCTTGCCCGATCAAAAGATCGGCTTGTACTAAGCATGATATTTTGTTTTTGAAAGCACATGTGTGTTCTTATTCCAGTTAATTAGCTAATCTTACTACGTGATGCGCACAACATACAAGTATAGACTAGATCGCCTAATTTGGAACAAAACATTGCATGTTCGTTTATGAAAATGGTTTGAAGTTTGCTACTCGCAAGTAGGCTAAATTCGGGATTCAATGAATTGTTCCAATTCAAGTAATCCAACCTTCACCCACAGGTATTCAGGCAATTAATCAAATAAGCAGTTACCCTCATGGCAAGCATGCTTTCATGGCAATACTAATACACATGCAGTATGCTAAAACGTAAACACTCGCAGTGTACTCCGAGCCAAAACAAAGGACTAGTTAGAAATCATGCATGATCCTAGTTTATGTTAAAATGGCTAATGCAATGCATGCGAGAATGTAACTAAAATAGGCTCGGCTATTCTAGAATGACATGTGAAATGCAACTTGGTACATGTATTCAAATTGAAATTGAAATACAATGCAGTTAGTATGATGCGCCGAGCCCGGTGCATGCAATACAGATGAATGGATGCACACATGCAAGCATAAGGTATGCTAAACAAAATATGCCCTAAAACTAACCATCGTAAGCGGTTAAGTAAAAGGGAGAAAGAAATGGGGGTTGGAAGACATGCATCACACACACGCACGCTTATACAACAGTTGGCCCTCTCGACGGAGGGACCGAATAAGAAGCTAACTAGCTAATCTAAGCTAATTAAACTAATTATTACATCACAACGAAGCTAATTAACTAATCCTAGTTAACTAACTATTACAAAACAATTAAGCAGCTAAATGCATTAACTACTTAAATACAGAATCCAAAGCATAAACTAGCTAAGCAAATTAGCTAAGTAAAGCAATAAAACAAGATCCTTGGAAGGAGAAGAGTACATGCATGTCTGGTCGCCTCGTTCGGAAATCCGTTGCGATGCCCCAACTTGCCTCTGTTTGCAATTGTTCTCAGAAACTTGCACCAAGCTCCAGAAAGCTTCAATGCCACCTTGGGAACATGTGGGAGGGTGGCCGACCGGTTGTTGGTGTGGGAGACCACCTATCGACCACTTTTTGTTGTTGCAAGACAGAAAAAATGGTCGGCCAGCTAGTTTTTTTGTCCGGTCGACCAGTTGTTGCTGCATTCCTCCAATTTGCTGCAACAGAGAGCAAGAAAGGGCATGACAATGTATTTGCAAGGTATGTGTGCATAACCACCCTCCCTATCATTTCATAAGCTCAAGGGAGTGTGGTTCTCGACCCTCGGGCCACCAATCGCGCATTTCAATGCATGATGGCTGAGAGGCGAAGTTGCACAATTCAATATGAAAATGAATGCACACATAAACACATAAGGCCTAAAACTCTATCATACTTGATCAAGAGCGTCGGCGATCGAGAATTGAGGCACGTTTCATCACTTCAAGTATGAAACGTCCCTCGTTTCCCGTGTTTGGACTAACACCTATTCCAAACTCAATGCAACACATAACATGGCATGCATAATGCTATGTAACATGGAGTACGCAAAAATGCAATGTAACACAAGCATGCAAACATACAATGCAACATGAACAACCTAACAAGGCTAATGGCATGCACAATGTACAATGCTAAGAACATAGCATACTCAATGCAATGGACAACATGGCATACACAATGCGATGAACTACATGGCATACACAATGCTAAATCAATCATGCAAACAACATGGTATACTCAATGCGATGAACTACATGGCATACACAATATGAACAAGAACTTAGCATGCACAATGCAAACAACAACATAACATGTACAACACGATGTAACATGGTATACACAATGCTCAATGGACTTAAACCAAAATGGATAGACCTCAGCCATGCCCAAATCAGTGCCCATAACATCAAAATAAAGGCACAAAAGGCAAGGCATGCGTGCATAATGCATTGGCCATTCAACTAGGCCTAAGAGCACAACTCTCAAGAGTGCTCAAGGAGTGATAAACATGGAAGTGTGACAACACTAAATGCACTGAAATAAGGTATGAAATGATGCCAAATCATTCAAACAAAGCAAGCATAGCATGCAAAGGTCCTTAAAGCACGAAGCTAGTAAAGAGGACTACAAAGGGGGCATGCAATACATGGCATAAGTGCATGAAACAACCATGGACAGAGCTTAATTAGGCCTAAACAAAGACCAAAACATGCTAAGATGGAGGCTCAAATACCTAGGCAAGATGGCATACATGCAAGGCCACAAACTAGGCAACAATGCACAACACTCAAAGGCACTTAAAGAGTGAATGAAGTGGGAACATGGTGATGCTAAATACTCTGAAATAACATGTTAAGTGATGCCAAATCATGCACACAATACAAATGAGGCATGCTATGGTGCCCGAAGCTTGAAGCTAGCCTAGGCACTTGTACTATAACTATGCAAAACATGAAGCATGTGATCAAGGCAACCCAAAATAGTCCTAGAATATGTTAAAATAAGTCTAAAACATGCATGGAAGGAAGCCAAAACAAGCTAGCATGAAGGGCATAAGGCATGGTGAATGCAAGGCAAATAAGGTGGTTTACACTACACCTATTAAGACCAAGCATGGAATGACTTAACCAACAAAAATTAGAGTTATATCATGGCAAAATAACCCCAAGTAAACACTGAAATGATAGCTCGCAAGCTTAGGTGTGAAGGCATACACAATGATTCATGTTAAGGCATAAAGGGGCAAACCCTCCAACGCATTGAAAGAGTGATAAATGTAAGTGCATGAACATGAAACATGGACTGAAATCACATTACAAATGATGCCAAATCATTCAAATAGTCCAAGTAATGCATGCTAGTAGACTTGATGCACAAAGCTAACAAGCTAGAATGCATTATAGCTATACAAAACATGACATGCATGACCAAAACAATATGAATTAGAGCTAAAGCGTGTTAAAACATGGACAAAAGCTTCTTGAAATTAAGCCAAAAGCATGCTAGAATGGCATGTTAAAGCATGATGCATGTTAGGCTATTTCATGGAATTGCACTACAAGTGCATAGAGTATGCAAGGGGTGACCAAAACAAACCCTAACAGAGGTATGACATGGCAAAACATCACCAAAAACATGCTGAAATGGACACAAAACAAGCTAGAATGACATGCTACTTCATGAAGCATACAAGACTAGTTTGTGTGATTTACACTACAAGTGTATAAGGCATGCATGGAGTGACAAAGCCAAGTAAAAATAGTGGCATGCCATGCTAAAATAAGCCCAAATACAAGCTAAGATATGGCCAACATAAGCTTAACAAACATGCTCACACATGAGGCATTCAAAGCAAGTAAACAAGACACAAGGAGAGGGGATGACCCTCTCCTATTTTGGACCCCAAAAACACCTTTCCACCACTGAAAATCCTCTGGATTTCAGTGGTAGAAAGGTCAAAACAAGGTGGTCCCAAAAGCTCACAAAGAAGGCACAAAAGCAAGGCCAAACAAGGCCTAAGAGGGGGTAGACAACCCCCAACCAAAAAGTGACCTTAAACAAACGTATTAAGCATACAAAATTAGAACTTTTTTTAGTTTAGATTTAAGCTTAAAACAATATGCAAGTGGGTCCAAAAGCTTAAGCAAAACAAAGGGTTTAAAGGGTTAAAGGCTCACCCTTGTAGACCAACTTCAAAATCACAACTTTAGTAGGTTTTTCAAGCTCAAACCAAACCAAAAACATCAAAACCAGCTCCTAAGCACCTCAGCAACAAAAGGATGGTGTTTGAGTGTGTGTTTGTGTGTTAAAGTATGAAGAAATTACACTTTAAGACACAAATATGAGACCAAGAGAGAGATATAGAGATATATGTGTATGTATATCTTAATGCACAAAATCTCCACTTGGAGAAGGGAGGGGGAGCCTCCCTCTTATAGAGAAGCAAGGCTCAAGCTTCTTGAAGAAGCTAAAGGTTCAAGGCCATCCCTTCATACACGTATGGAGGATGGTTTCAGTGCCTTCCAACTGTGCCAGTTGGAAGAAAATATCTCCAAAAAGGTGACAAAAAGAAGCCGACCACTTGAAGTGGTTGGCCAACTACTTTAAGTGGTCAACCGACCACTATAAGTGGTCTCCCAAAAATAAAAGTGGTCGGCCATGGTGGGAGAAGGTTAGCAGCATGAAAACAAGCAAATGGTGTGGTGGCCGACCACTTTTGATGGGCCAAAGACCAAGGAGACCAGTTGTCAGACCAGAAAACTGGCTGGCAGGAAGGATAGTGGTTTGCGGGGAGAGAAACTGGCCTCCCACCCTTGTACCACCTTCCAAACAAGGAAAACAAGGTTTGTATAAAAAACAAACCAAAATGGATGCAAGACGAAAGTTCGGGAGGCAAAGCGCGCAACTGGGAGCCTCGAAAACTAGCTGACAAGCACCAAAAGTGGTTTGCGACCACAAAAGTGGTCTCCCAAACCACAGTGGCCCTCTAGGCCAAGGAAACAATGGTTCAAAAACCACGCCAAACGGAGAACGTTAAGCGGTCCAGAGACAAGGCGCGCGGCCGAAGGCTCTGAAAATCAGAAACTAGTCTCCAAGCGGGAAAAGTGGTCTAGGATCACAAAAAGGGGTCTACGACCACAAAAGAGTGGTCTACAAGACCTCTCCTTCCCTCAGGCAAGGAAAACAAGGCTTGGTCCACAAACTGAGCCGAAGCACAAAGAGTTCAGAGGCCCAGAGGCAAGGCACTCGGCCGAAACTCCGGAAACTCGAAATGAGCACAACATGCACTATCACCGAGCGCTCAATCGATGACGTCTGAGTCTTAAGGTTGATAAAAAATAGAGTGTCTACAGGTGGCTAACCCCTCCACTTTTTGGACCTTAAAATCAAATGTTTTAGCCTTTGAAAACTCTTAAAATTAGTAGCCAAAAGTAAAGAAACATGTGGAAAAACAAGGATATAAGCTATGGGATAAGGTTCAAGAAAGGGTGGTTAACCCCTCCACCTTTAGTAGCTTTTAAATCACAAGTTTTAGCACTTGAAAATAGTCCAAAATAGTGTATAAAAGAGAAGAAAAGAGTCGTGCAAATAAGAGAGAAGATGGCAAATGCTATACCTCTTGAAGAGAGGATGTTCTTTGGTTCACTATAGCTATTCCAGTTTTGACTTGTCACTTGTTGTATTCTGGACTCGGGTATGTATGGTTTTGAACGATGATTCATATCTTGTTTTCCTTGTCTCTCCTCTACGTTGGTTATTGGGTTGTAGTTGTGCATTTGGAATAGGTTGGTTGCTTATTTTTCCAAACCTTGTTGCCCAGATTTTTGGTCCTCCGCTCGAGCGGCCTTTCTTGCGCTCGAGCGAGATTTGCAAACTCTCAGTACTTTGCACATCTGCAAAAGTACTGGAGGGGTGTCTTTTAAGCTTGAGCGGCGTTTCCCACACTCGAGCGGGTGGGAGCTTGAGTGGCCTTTCTTGAGCTTGAGCAGTTTGTCTGTTGTCTGCAAAAGTATTAGATGTGTGTATTTTGCGCTCGAGCGGGCCACTTATTGTGTTCGAGCGGAACAACTTATTGTGTCTGACACTTGAGTGTCAACTCTTTCGCTTAAGCAGACTGTGCGTGTATCAGATCGTGAAAATGACATTTTATATCACTTTTTTAGATCTATTTACTTTAAAACCCTAAAACCAAGAGCCTCTCTCTCTAAACTTCCCTTCTCTCTATATTTTCATCTAGATCTAGTGATATCTCCACCCTACTTCCCATGATAAAAAAATAGAGCTTCTCAAGATCTTCATTTTGATCCAAACAAAGTTGGGTTTCGGTGTCCTTGGAGTTTCAACCTTACTTTGCTCGGCTTCTCTTCTTGAGGTGGGGATTTTCTACACTTTAATATGGTTTTTAACTTAGTTATTTGTCGTTGTGTAACAATGGTGAAATTGGGTGTAGTGTAAACAAACCTACGGTTTGGGTGTGAAGTGAAAGGAGGGTTTTTGGTGAATGTGAAATAAATGAGTGTGGGGGTTTGAATATGAGATCTTGTTGTGTCAAAATGGTTGATTTTGATGCTTGGGTTAACATTTGGGAAAAATGGGGTTTTTGCCCTAATTGAATCAAATTGTTATTTTGTGTGAATAATTGAAATTGACATTGAAAATGTGAAATTGGAAGACTATTGATATGAATATTATATCATGCCTTTGGAAATTTTGAATAAGCTATCTGTCTTGCAATTGAATATCTATTTAGAAATAACTGCATTGGGCTATCGGTGGAGGATAGCTATGATTATTGTAGAAATTGCATGAGGTTTAGGTGAATTAAAACTAATTCATGGTTGGTTATCCTTGAATATGATCATGTTGTAAATACATTATATATGTATGTTTGTTTAGGAGAGAAGGGGATGTACTCCATGTATGATTATTTTGTAGATACACATTGTATGTGTATTTGATTGGGAGGACAAAGGGGATGTACTCCACTATTTGGGAGGAGAAAGGGGATGGACTCTATTATAATTAAGTTGGCTGGAGTGTCTTGGGTGAAAGTCCCGAAATTTATACATGGGTGCCGATTCCGCGGACGAAATTTCTGTAAAATGGTAGATTGAAGTGTTTGTGTGTTAATGGTGTGATTGTAGAAGCATTGAGTTGTAGTCTCATTTGGATTATTGAAAAATAATGAAATTGGCTCATGTATTCAAGTGAATTGGAGGAAAATGAAATGAAATATGGACGTAGCATTCTATGACTATGTTAAAATGTGAATGCTTTATCCCTGGCATTGTATATGCATACTGCACTTATATCTCCATTAAATCTCATATCTTATGTTAGATCATTCCTACTGGGCTGTGGCTCACCCTATTTGGGGAAAACCATTTTCAGGTGTTTGTGACATGCCTCCGCCAAGGCAATAGCTTGGAGGGACTTTTGGGAGCAAGAGCTTCTTCATTTTGATTGTAAATTTTTGTATAGCCAAGGGTTTTATTTGTATGAGCTAGTCTCACTGTTGGTGTAACTATGTCAAGGCTTGGAAATGTAAGCCTATAGGGCATTTGTTGACACTAAACTCTTTTGTACTATTTACTTTATGAAATCAAAGGACAATGTACACTGATTTATGCAGTTATTTTTATGTTTTGAATTGTATTCATTGTATAATTTTGGGGGCGTTACATTCACAAAACAAAAAGTGATCACCCTCAAGAACTAAAATTTTGGCTCAATAAACTTAGCAAAGAGCCTCAAAATTTTGTTTTAGGAAGTGTATGTATAGTGTATGTATATTGCAAGATAGAGAGGGACAGCGTTTGACTAGTTTTTGGCTCTTGGCAAATTTTTCTAACCTAAAACCATAAGAGATGGTCATCTATTTATAGAAAAATAGGTTCCCCTATCAGAAATATCTGTATCAAGCCAGCTGGTGCAAGACATGCACATGGGGGAACAACTGGCAGCAAAATATCTGCTGGCCACTAGACATGAACGGCCGGCCTTAGAGAGGGACGACCAGCTAATAAAAATTGGCCTACTGGCTACTTTTTTGGCCAGCAGGCCTCTGAGTGGTCAGTTTAGAAAAAAATTAGGTTTGGTCCAAAGGAGGTGCAAGGTTTTAGGCTCTAAAACTCAAAACTGAAGCTCTTTGCTGAAGAAATTGAACGGTTTGTACAACATATTATTTCATCATTGAGTGTTCACCATGAGGCGCCCAAGCCTTAAGGGAGGTCAAAAATGAGGTGTTTACAACATGTAGATATTGGTAGATTTAAAAACAAAGGAATTACAAGTTAAAAAATAAATGTAGCTAAAATGGAATGATAAACATAATACTATCATAATTATTTTGATAATTATGATGACCAACATATAAAATAAAACATTTAAGAAAAAACTTGTAAATTTATAACATTGTTTAATACCAAAATGAACACTAGATTGTGCAAATCTCTTGAAGTAAGACAACTTCTTTGGTCACAATGTTGAGAATTAAACATTCAACAAAACGTTCATTTTCGATTTCCATTTTCTTTTTTCTACTTTTCCCTTGTCGTGACCATCATCATTACTGTTGTCGATTTTCCTATCTTCACCTTCATTCTCACATGTTGTTATGTTTTTTTCCGTCTTCATTTTTCCTTTTTCTCCTTTTCCCTTGCCTTCATCCTTCTATTTACCCTTAGAAAGCATCATAATAATACGAGCAACCTCTTCATCAACAGGTGAAGGAGCATAAACCAAACCTGTTTCATTTTCCTTTATTGGTAAATCACCTAATTCATAAATTGATTTGCATCGTTTTGCACATTTTTGGTTTAACTTTTGCATTGATTCACTATTATTTCCTTATTCTCTTTCTCCTTTAGACCATACAGATACAGAAGAAGAATTTACCTTGATTAAGTCTACAGGTTCTTGTAGTCCTATGTGCTTTGGAGAAAGTGGAAGAAAAGCCAGATGAGTTCTCATATAACCACCTATGGATTTTTCATTATAGAAACATTTTGAGCAAATTAGACATGTATATATCTCCATTGATGCGGATTGTTGACGACTTACAGTGTTGCAAAATGGTTAGTGAGTTAAGTGATGAGTAAATGACAACTAGGCTTGACCAAATAAATGTAACCAATCAACAGGTGTGAAACAAATACAAACTAGATTGCGCTTAGAATAATAAGCACATCTATAATTCCAAGAGTTTATCTTTCAAGCTCCCGCTTCGATTTTTCGCGACCAGCAATTAAAATTAGTCATCAAAACATGATTTTTGCAACTAAATCATGTTAGTCATGGAAAATAAAAAATTTGGCTACCAAATTGTTTTTTTTTTCGCAATTAAAAATTATTTAGTCGGCAAAAGTATAATTTCATGTAGTGATTTATAGAATGTATGGAGTTCTTTTCCTTCAACCCTTGATAGGGTCGAAGTCTGACTGCAAGTTGGAATCCTATTGAAGTACATTTTGTCATCATCGATGGTGGTGTGATCATCAATATCATTATTGTCATTTTTTCTTTCTTCACCTTCATTCTCACATGTTGTTTCGTTTTCCTCCATCTTCCGTTTTATTTTTTCTCCCTTCCCTTCGGCAATCATTATCTTCTTTGTTGTCGTTTTTTCCTTTTTTCACCTTCATTCTCATATATTGTTATGTTGTCTTCCATCTTCTGTTTTCCTTTTTCCTTCTTTTCCCTTGAAATCATCCTTCCCTTTACCGTTAGCAAGCATAATAATAATAAGAGTCACCTCTTCAACAGGTGAAGTAACAAAAATCAAAATCGTTTCCTTTAATGAATTACAAGTAAAGAAGCTTTCTTTTTTTTAAAAAAAAAAAACAAACTATATGTTGCCATTTTGCTGTGACGGCACCGTACTGTCACGGCACTGGCCCTATATCCTATGTAAACAACATAAAGAGAATGGAAGATTTAAAATAAAATAAAAAACAAAAATCTTGTCTTCTTAATCAGTTGTGAACTAAAATTGTCCCACATATAGATATTGGCAAATTTAACAACAAAGGAATTACAAGTTAAAAAGCCTTCTTTTTTTAAAAAAAAAAACAAAATGTTGCCCTCTAGCTGTGGCAGCACTGTGATGTCACGACACTGTTCATGTATCCAGTGTGAACAATATAAAAAAAAAATGCATGATTTGGAAATGAAATAAATCAAAATCTTGTTTTCCTTAATAAATTGTGCACTAAATTTGACTGACATGTAAATGTTGGTAGATTTAAAGACAATGGAATTATATGTTAAGAAATAAATACAGCTAAAATGGAATGATAAACATAATACCTATCATAACCAACATATAAAATAAAACATTTAAGAAAAAACATGAAAATTTATAACATTGTTAATATCCAAATGAACACTAGATTGTGAAAATCTCTTGAAATATGACAAGTTCATTGGTCACTGAAAAATCTAGTAATCCCCTAGATGTTGATTTGTGATTATGTATCAATTTTAAGCAGTAAATAACAATCCCAATCAAACAATCAAGATAAATCGATACAATGATTTTACGTGAAAAAACCACAATTGGAGCACCTCCAATTGTGATAAAAAAACCATGGGCAAAAGCCACAAAACAATCCATTAAAAAGACAAAAAGGAATTACACAAGTGTTCTCTCAATTACCTAGCGAATCTACGCCCGAATTGAACTGACCTCAATGTGTCTCTTCCACCACCATCTTCACCTCGGAATTATCTTGCCCAACGTTGAATCCACAAAACCAATGTCGAATCATGACGATGAGCCACTTCAGAATCCACCAAAGCTTCAGGCTCGAATTCCCTGGAATTCACCGAAGAACAACACTCTTTTTGTATTGAATAAACAAACAATCCTTTGATGTATACTTCTTAAACCATGAGTTGAATACTCAATCAAACATCAAAGAAAACTAGCAAAATAGCCCCAGATATAAATCTTAATATCTAAGAAGAAGATTTGGAAGCGTAACCCTAGATTTGGAGCAACTTGAGGTTTTATAGAAGCTGAGATCGCAAGGTCTGCTCGAGCATGAGAATGGATGCTCGAGCGGGGACTCTATATCGCTTGTTCCAAACTAGGATGTACGCTCAAACTGGGAAATGGATGCTCAAGCGTAAAAACACGCCTCACAGCATATTTGCAGACTGGTCAAACTTCTGGAACCAAACATTCTCCGCTCAAGTGCACAAACAGCCGCTTGAGTGGACAAGCAACTTTGAATGCTTTTTTGCATTTTGTTTTAGGGGCGCTGCCCCTCAACCCTACTGTGGCACTGCTGCAATGATCCAGAATTTTTCCCTCTGCTCGAGCGGGGAGTGGACGCTCGAGCGGACTTGTGAGGCTTCCAGTACTTTTGCAGTCTGTCCAAAATTCTGAGAGTTGTGAATTCCCGCTCGAGCGTGGGAATGGTCGCTCGAGCGGCCAGCTTTGTTGGTTTATGCGCTCAAGTGCAAGATAGGGCGCTCGAGCAGTCTGCCTGGTTGAGTTTGAATTTCTGAGACTAGTGGGATTTTTTTTGACCTTTTATTATTGTGTTTGGAGCCTCACTATTTTATTTTGGGGTATTGATCGAAGTGGTAACATGATGGTAAAGTAAGATTAGATCAAAAACTTTAATTCGGATAATTTCCTTCAAACAATCGTCACTCTTTTGCCCTTTTCTTTTTTCACACTTTGAATTTGGGTGTGAGGCTAAAATCATGGGAAAGCTTGTTTCCGGGACTTTGATTTGGATACAAGAATGACCTAAGACAGAGTTCGGATGAGAGAGTTATATCCATTTGAAGTTTTAGTATCTGTGCTGGAAGTAGGTACGCTCGAGCGTGGAAAGCGACGCTCAAGCGGACTGCGCAAATTCAGCAAGCTTAAAAGCACTTTTCTAGATCATTCTTCACACCTCCATCTTCTCTCTTCATCCCTCTCACCCTTAGTCCGAAAACCCTAGAGATTTTGGCCCAAATACCTTCCATTTTTCAAAGATTTGGCCAAGATCTCTTACCAAAAAGTGAAAAATGCTTGAAGAACTCACTTTTCAACCAATTGAAGTTTTTATTTGTGAAGGAATCTCATCAAAGCTTTGCTCTTTTGCTTGATTCTTGAGGTAGGGGTCCTAGTTCTTCTTCAATACTTGCACTAATAGATAGATTTGTGGTATTTTGATTATATAAACACAAAATCTACATTTTTTAAGCATATAGTGTTACATCATGACATTGGGGGCTTAAGGGTTTGAAGTGTTGGGGTTCAATTGTTAGGTTAAGATTGTGGATTATGAACCTTAGGAGTACAATCAATGGGAAAATTGGAATAAAAAGTAGCGGTGTGAGAAGTTTTAATTTTTCTTGAAAGTCTTGATTTTTCTTGAAAACCGTAAGTTGACTCATGATGATAATTAATGATTTTGCCTAAATTGAAAGTATAATCATGAAATTGAGAGGTTGAATTTTATACATACAAGTTTAATTGAATTTTGGAAGTGTTTGAAAATTATGTAAAAATTAGTAATTGAACCTTTATTATGGATATTGTAAATCATGCTATAATATGAAATGAAATTTGGGAAAAAAGATTTGTTAATGATATGGATGACATGAGCTTTGGGATGAAATGATAAAATGGAGATTTAAGAGTTCACATTGAATTATGTTGAATTGCATTAGTGGTGTTGAATTGAATTGTGTTGAATTATGTTGAAATGAATTGTGTTCAATTTTGTTGACTATGTTGAATTGTGTTGAATCATGTTGAGTTGGGTTGAGTTGTGTTGGCTTGTGTTGTGCTGGTACCCGCGCGGGGAGTTGAAAAAGGTTTTTGGGGGCCCACGTTCCGTCGTATAATAGCCGGCAAATGTGGTGGTGGTTTTGAATTAAAGGTGCCCAATTGCCATGTCTAGACTTATCGTTGGACGAATGTGGGAAAATTGATTTTTGGGTGTCCACACAGTCCTGCCGTCTAATAGTCGGCAAAAGTGGAAAAATGGATGCTTTTCGAAAATGTTTTGGGTGCCCACGTCCTACCGTATAATAGCCGATAAATGTGGGAGATTATTTAAAAAAGTTGAAAAATGGTTTTTGGAGAAATATGGTTTTTTTTGGAAGAAAATGGCTTTTGAGAAAATGGTTTTGGGAGTTCACTTCCCACCATATAATAGCTGGCGAAAGGTGAAAAATGTTATGGATTGGGTGCCCGCTATCCCGCCGTAGTAAGTCGACAAAAGGTGGATTGTGTTGAGATGTGTGTTAAGAAGTGTGTTGAGTTGACGATGTTATTTGTGATTTGTGATGAATCTGTGAAATTGCAAATTGATGAGTAACTTGGAATAAAGAGGAAATGCACATAGACATTATTTGTAAAGAATGGAATCTAAAAATGGGTAAGGGGATTATGGATTGGTGATGGTGAACTTAATGAATTAGTTGTGACAATAAAGGTAACTTATAAGTGTTGTTTTGTAAATAAATGAGGGACTGAATTGAAAGGGGTTTATTAATCTTGTGTTATCTTGAAACAAAATTTAGAGAGTGTAAATAACGGAGTGAATTGAGTATAGGAGAATTGTTTGTAAACCAAAGAGGGAATTTCAACTTGAAGTTATGGAGTTCTAAATAAATATAATGAGTAGAAAGGAAGAATGAAAGAAAAAGAAGAAGATTAAAAATGGAAATTAAATGAGAAATATTTTGAGAATTGGTTAATAATTTTTAAATGATGTTGTTTCTCAAATATGTTTGTTTCAAAAGGATCTATGGTTTTCTAAGGTTAAGGGATAATTTTTAATGGCTGAAGGTTTTTCTTAATAGCGTTTAAATAGTTTTTTGAAAAAAAAAAGAAGTTACTTTACTTATGATATTTTGAAATTATAAAATGTCACCCTACTATATGGTATCACCCTGCATGTATGATCATTTCTATCTATGTGTTAGTTATTGATTTATAACTATGAGATTTCCATTGGGCATTAGTGCTCAGCCCTTGTTGTGTTATCTTTTTACAAGAAGAAAGTTTGGATTCTTTGATTGAAGAGTTACGGAGTCCTTGAGTCCCTTTGTGTAACTTTATAGTGGATGTAAAGGAAATGGATCTTGTATTTGTATTTGTTTATTTGTAGCTTCATAATAGGAGATTGGCATGTATTGTTGTCATTATAATATTCATTGAGAGAGAGAGAACTTGTGTGATTGTATTTCTATTACTCAAGAGTAATAGATATTTGTAAAAAAAGAAAAGAAAAGAAAAGGACCTAAATCAAAGGCTTTGGTAATGTTTTCATGTAATAAAAACTTGGGGCATTTCAACTGCCCCGGACCCACCAAGGGGTGCTGCTCCCTGGACTCCCGTGAGCTGACCGGGCAGCTCGATCCTTGTCATAGTCAGCGAAGTGGCAAACATGAAAGAATTAACACCACCAACTTCTCTGCAAGGCACAATTCGAGGTTAGATTTGCATATAAAAACTCATAGCCTCACTGAAATAAAAGTGAGAATATAAGTACAACTGAAAGGAGTTTTGTCAAACGGAATTGCCAAGAATAAAAACCTAATAGTCACAATGTTGAGATTTAAACTTTTAACACAACATTCATTTTCAATTTTCATTTTCCTTTTTCTTCTTTTCGCTTGCCGCGATCATCATCATTATTGTTGTCGATTTTCCTATCTTCACCATTATTCTTACATGTTGTTATGTTTTTTTTTTACATCTTCATTTTTCCTTTTTCTTCTTTTCACTTGCCATCAACCTTCTATTTACCCTTAGAAAGCATCATAATAATAAGAGTAACCTCTTCATCAATAAGTCTTGTATAGACAGATGGGAATTGTTGTGAGTTTGGGGTAACTGGTTTGGAGTTACATTTAGGGACTTTGGTTTTGTGAGCATTTTTGCGCTATTATGTGATTGGTGATTGTGAAATTTCCTTCTTGTGTTTTATTGCGTCGTTGGCATTTTGGAATTTCTAGGGATTATTATCGTAGAAGTTCTATGTTGGTGCTATGGCATCACCGTGGAGGTGATGGGTGTTGTTGAGTGACCATTGTGGTTCACTGGAGAGATGTTGAACAAATGATTTTGGGAAAAATAACCTTCTTTTGATGTGGTAGCCTTGGATGGTCTTGTTGAATTGAAACTATTTTGGCTTTAATCAGAAATATAAGTTTTCAATTTAAAAAAAAAAAAAAAAAGCTGAATAGGTATTTTGGCTATGAACAACACTTGCGATTTTCAAAAAATGGTTTTGAAATCTTTAGGTTTTGTTGTGGAAGGCTGAAAAGGTATTTTGGTTATGGGCAGTGCGAAATTGAGCATCTTTTGAGGAAGGAAGTATTTTAAGGAAAATGGAGAAAAGAGAAATTTTTCCTAAACCTGAATGGGTTGTATTTTACTTTGTACTATGGAGTGGTGTCATGATCTAGCTTGAGTTGATAGTTACGTGTTATATGTTTATCTGGCAAGGAATTTGGAATTCGTCGAGCGTGAAGGTGTCGTAAAATTGCTTATTTAACCATGTTTTATTTTTTGTTCTCTTTTTACAAGAGTTGACCGAGGGTTTTGTGTGAAAGTATTTTCTTGTTCTTTGTGTTCGAGTGTTGAGCACTCGGTGGTGATTTGGGTGTTATCGGTGGTGAGACGTGGTTTACATCTTTGAATCCGAGGTGGTTGATGTCTTTGGGTCTGAGAAGTTGTTGTGGTGGTTGTTTTTTTCTTCTCTCATCGACCACAGCGAGTTATGTAAGTTAGAGAGGCATCTGTGCTCGTTCCTTGGTGTTTTGTTGTTTGGGGGTCTTTGGGGCCCGAGGTGTTGGACTGAGATCCAAGAACTTATCCCCAGGTACATCTAAATTTAGGTTAGCGTTGTGTTTTCTTTTATATATTGGGTAGCCTTTTTGTTTTTGGCATTTCTTTAATTTCGGGGATGAAATTTCCTAAGTGGGGAACATTGTAGTGGCCCGAGTCAAGTCAACTCGAACCGTTTTATTTTTGGTTGGGACATGAGGTTGTCCCGAGTGACTTACACCATTTCTAGTGAGCTTAGACCTCTAGAGTGCCTTCGGTTGGCTGATGGGCAGTAGCCAAGTGTTTCAGGTTTTGGCAGTTGTGCTCATGATGGGCTGTGTTGGGGGATAGCACCCACAAGGGGCAGCGACCAAGCCGTGGCCAAAGTGGCTCTCAGGTTCTTTAGCTGGGGGAGAGTGTGTTGCCGGTGGCGTGGGCCGCGAATAGCACAATCACATTTGTGGTAGTCCTGTTTGCGACCGCGACCTGATTGGTTACCTAGCTCACGGCTGTGGTTTGGCCTTCGCGCCCGCAGTTTGCCTGTCTATAAAAGGTTTTAAAAGTCGAAAATATCTATTTTTCTTGATCCAAGCTCCTCTCTCTCTCTCTCTCTCTCTCCCCCCCCCCCCCCTTCACCATTCCAACCCTTTAAACTTTTTGAGCTTGGATTTCATCTACTTTTACCCAAAATGTAGAGCTCAGCAAGGGCTTCCATTTAATCTGAGTGGATCTTCTTTTCATCGCTGGTGGCTTTTCTGACTTGTCTCCTCTTCGCTTCAAGAGTTAGGATCTATTTCCTTAACTTGATATGAGTTCGGTGGTGTATTTATGACGTATTTTGTTATATAGATTTTGTTGTTGTTGGGTTGAATTTGGAATTATGATTTGGGGGTTAGGGGTTTGTTTGGTTATGCATTTGCTATTAAAATCGATATATCAAATTTCAAGTGGGTTTCTAAAAGTGGAAGCGCTCCAATTTGTGAAAAAACCTAAATAAAATTGTTTTGAGGAGTTAGATGGATTTTTGCAAAAGGATTTGGGTAGAAAGAAAATGGTTATGGGATTTTGGAAGTAACGAGTATCGAATACTCTTTTGGGAATTTTGGGTTTGTTGAGATAACCACATGGGTTTTACTTATGTGATTCTGAGATTATTGGATTATAGATATCTATGTTATTATCTTTTAATTATTGTATTAGAGCTAACTGTTTTAGCTATCGGTGGAGGATATCATTGCCATGTGTTATAAATTGCATATGGACTAGACAAACTGGAATGTTTATGAAATCACACATATCATGATGAATGTCATGGATTTTGGAACTCAAAACTGTAAGTTTTGGAAATGTTATTTGCGAATTGTCACATCATGTTTGGAAAATATTTAGTATCATTTGGAAAATATTATTTTTGGAGCATGGTAAATAAAGTGGTAAAATTATAAGAGGGTATTAAAGCAGAACTAAGTTGGCCTGTGTGTCCATGGTGAAAGACCTAAAACCCGCGCGGTAGGTGCTGATTTCATCTAGATAATCCCGGAGAAATGGCATAGTGACTTGTATAGTTACTATTATGAACACTAGCACTGGAGATTTACCCATTTTGTTTATTACCGCTTTAATATGAAAAGGATGTTTTGAAAACTATTTAGCAATGTAATTGTTGTTGTTTAGTGATGTATTCGCCTTGGTTTTAGCAATGTATTTGCTGGTTGGTATTGTGTTATACCTAACTTGTTTTGGAAATAGATTTATTCAAATAGATGTTTTGAACTCAGAAAAGGTTTTGAATAAACGAATGGTTTTGATGATTGGAAAGAAAGGATTTGTTGAGAAATCAAACGGATTTTAAAAACGTATTGGGCATATTGTATATATGTACTGTATCATGATCATTTATGCTAGTGGAGCATATTTAGTTTTTGAAGTACTCTCTACTGGGCTTTATGCTTATCCTACATGGCTGAAAATATTTTTCCGGTGTGCATAAAAGGATGTGGACTAAGACGTTGAAGTTGTGTTTGGAACCGGGTAGGATGGTTCCTTTATTTGTAGGCCATGGGCCATTTGTTTTATTTATTAGGCCGCGTGCCATTCTTGTAAGAGTTACACCCTTTGTTAACGATGTAAGCCTTTGGGCATTTCAATTTGATAAATATATCATTTGTTATATGTTTTAGTCAAAGAACATCCATTCCACGTAGATGTGAATGTAGGGTGTATGAAATCGAAATAACACATGTATTGTGTGGCACTATCGTACCCATTTGCATGAGAGATATTATTTATTTTGATATGATTGTCGTCTTTTTCCTTATTGGCTTTGGGTATTTTCACGTTGGCCAGACTCTGTAAATTTGGGGCATGACAATTGTTGCTTCCTTCTTCTCTTTCTCCTGTAGAATATACATATACAAATAATATTACCTTGATTAACTCTACAGGTTCTTGTAGTCCTGTGGGCTTTGGAGGAATTGGAAGAAAAGCCAGATGAGTTGTCATTGACCACCTATGGCTTTTCAATTAGAGAAGCATTTTGAGCAAATTAGACATGTATATTTCTTGATCGATAGGGATAGTCAATGGCTTGTCCACTATAGTGTTGTAGAATGGT
Organism: Camellia sinensis; assembly: GCF_055761805.1. Taxonomy (NCBI): domain Eukaryota; kingdom Viridiplantae; phylum Streptophyta; class Magnoliopsida; order Ericales; family Theaceae; genus Camellia; species Camellia sinensis. Next base: position 8,136,196 of record NW_028128988.1, read on the forward strand.
TAGCGACTTAAACGATGAGTAAATGACAAGTAGGATTGACCAAATAAACGTAACCAATTGAAAGTCTTAAACAAACACAAGCTAGATTGCGCTTAGAATCATAAGTACATCTATAATTCAAAGTGCTTGTTTTTTAACCTCTTACTTCGATTTTTTGAGACCAATAATTCAAATTAGTCGCAAAAAACATGATTTTTGTGACTAAATCATGTTAGTTGTGGAAAATAATAATAATAAAAAATTTGGCAACCAAATTATTTTTTTAGTCAGAAAAAGTGATTTTTTTCGCAACTAAAAATTATTTAGTCGACAAAATTGAAATTTCTTGTGGTAATTTATTGCATCTGTGGAGTTCTTGTGCTTCAACCCTTGTTAGGGTCAGAGTCTAACTTTGATTTGAATCCTGGTGGAGTACGTTTTGTTGTTGTCGGCTGTGGTGTGATCATTGGCATCATTTTTGTCATTTTTCCTTTGTTCACCTTCATTCTCACATGTTGTTTCATTTTTCTCCATCTTCCATTTTCTTTTTTTTATTTTTTTTTTCTCTCTTTTTCCCCTAACGCAATCATCATCATCATTATTGTTTTTTTTTTCCTTTCTCCACCTTCATTCTAATATAATGTTTTGTTTTCTTCCATCTTCTATTTTCCTTTTCTTTTCTTTTCACTTGCCATCATCCTTCCATTTCCATTAGCAAGCGTCATAATAATAAAAGTGACCTTTTCAACAGGTGAAGTAACAGAAATCAAATTGGTTTCCTTTTGCTTTCCTGGTAAATCACCTATAGATGCTGGTAGATTTAAAAACAAAGAAATTACAAGTTAAGAAGCCTTCTTTTTTTTAAAACAAACTAAACGTTACCCTCTTGCGGTGACAGCACCGTGCCGTCATGACATTGGCCCTGTATCATATGTAAACAATATAAAGAGAATGGAAGATTTAAATAAAATAAAAAACAGATTTAAAAATCAAAATCTTATTTTCTTAATCAATTGTGCACTAAGATTTCCTCACATAAATGTTGATAGATTTTAAAACAAAGGAATTACAAGTTAAGAACGCTTATTTTTTAAAAGAAACTAAACGTTGCCCTCTTACTTTGACAACATGGTGCTGTCACACAACTAGCCCTTTGGCCTATGTATACAATCTAAAAGGAATGCAAGATTTATTTAAAAAATAAATAAATAAATAAATAAATAACAATTCAAAATCTTGTTTGCTTAATTAATTGTGCCCTAAATTTGCCTGACATGTAGATGTTGCAAGATTTAAAAACAAATGAATTATAAGTTAAGAAATAAATGTAGTTAAAATGGAATGGTAAACATAATACCAACCATAATTATTCTGATAATGATGATGACCAACATATAAAATAAAACATTTAAGAAAAAACATGGAAATTTATAACATTGTTTAATACCCAAATGAACACTAGATTGTGCAAATCTCTAGATGTAAGACTACTTCTTTTGCCACAATGTTGAGATTGAAACTTTTAACACAACGTTTATTTTCGATTTCCATTTTCTTTTTTCTTCTTTTCCCTTGCCGCAATCATCATTATTGTCGTTGTTTTTCCTATCCTCACCATCATTCTCACATCTTATTATGTTTTCTTCCATCTTCATTTTTCTTTTTTCTTCTTTTCCTGTGCCATCATCCTTCCGTTTACCCTTAGAAAGTGTGATAAACCGACTCCATATTATGCTTTCATTCTTAAATTATCTATGTGATTATATGTTTGGTGTGAAATTGCATGTTTAATTGCATGAATGATATGATTTTGAATTTCTATCTATTGATTGTTGGAAAATCTATTGAAATTAGAACTTTGAGCTGAAAATTGAAGGTCTTAGAGATGGCAGAAACCAAAATGGATTGAATATCTATGATCAGCATGATTTTTAGAGCCTAACATGAAGTTTTGTAAAAATTTGATTTGGAATGAATTAATTGCATTTAATTAAGCTAGGAAGTTAAGTTATAACTAATTAACCTACACTTTTAACTTAAATTAAGATAGATATACCTCAGGCCTTAGAGAACTTAGACTTGGACTAAAAAATATCTTGTTGGGAGGTTCTAGAGAGAGAGAACAAGAGGAGAAAGGGAGAAGATCAACTAGAGGCTTGAAAGCTTGGGAATTTGCAGGGGAAATTCAAGGAATTAACTCAAGGTATGTATAAATCAACTCAACCTCTTAGAACACCTTTTCACTTGTTTAAAATTAAGACTTGAAATGGAGATGTCACACCCAAAAGAGTTCGAGTTTTGCATTAAGAGCTTAATTGAACTATATTCATGGAATTGTACTTGGATCCCTTGGATTTATTTGAATTAAGAATGAATATCTTCATATTTGTTTGTCTTGAGGTTACTTGTGAGAACTTGAGCCCTAATCTTTAGCTTTTGTAAGATTTGAACTCAAAGAGTTACTCACAAAGTGAAGCTTTAAGTGAACTTGGATGAACATGAACAAATTCATGAATTCATGGAATCTAGGGCCATGATTTTGCAATTTAAGCAAGTTTTGATCCAACTGAGTTTGGAATGCACTTTATTTATGTATATATGTCATGTTTTTGAAGTGGATTTACATGAATTGGGCTTGAAAATGAGTTTGGAAGCTTAAGGTTGGATCAATTTTCAGACTGCCCAGAACCATAAGTGCGGATCTCACAGCCATACGTGCGGAAAACAGAACAAATCAGAGCTTTGCTACTGTTTTAATTGCATGTACGGGCCGCAAGTGTGGTGAGGGGCTTCCACATGTCCGAAAAACAAGAAGAAAATCTATCAATTTCTGTTAACCTCTTTGAACCTCTGAACCTGTTTAGGAGCATGTTTAGAGCCTCTGGAACGTCTAAAGATAAACAAAAAATGAACAAATCGTAAAATAATTAAATAAAGGAAAAGGCTAAGAAATGAATGAATTGTTTACCGAATTCGTATATGTGTTATGTTGTGTAGGTCACCTACCAGAAAGACCACCGCATGGCCAATATCACTGTGAGTAATAGTATGGTAAAGATATGTTTTTAAAGTATTTATTTTCTTTCTTAAACGATATGCTTTTTGTAATTTGTATTTTTTTGAAATGAATGAGTTTCATGAAATGTAAATGACATATGAAATGCGGGCCCAAGGCTGTTCTTTTTTATATGATTTGCTTGGACTTGAGGTCATTCTAAACAAGTTTGACTATGTTGGGCTCAAGGCCGTTCTATTCATATAATGGGCCTAAGGCTGTTCTGTTAATATGTTGGTCCTAAGGCTGTTCCGTGTTATGTTGGGCCCAAGGCCGTTCCGAGTTATACTGGGCCCAAGGTCATTCTGTATTGTGATTATGAACATTGTTATGGAAGATACATTCGAATGTTGTTTTAAAGCACATGCTCATTCATTAAACCTCTTTACTTTACTATTATTCATTAAGCTTTGCTCACTCCGTATTTTATATATGTATGTAGGTGATCAATCTGGAGACCAACCTTAGGTCAACCTTAGGAGTTGCTTTTGTGGATCTACACTGTCCAGCCTCCAAAATAAAGCTTTTACCTTTTGAGAATTCCAGTGTGAACGTTACACCTTTTGTTGACTTTGCTACGATGCTTGCTATGAAGATGTAACTTTATGATAATAACTCCTCGTGTATAAGTTTTGTTGTATACTTGTGTGTGATTATATTAACTTGGGTATGTAAGCATTGCTCAATGGACATTATGCTATAGTATTTTCTTCTGTTTAGGCCCCATTATTGTAAACTCTATGTACCCTATTTGAGGTCGTAGGTAATCAAGGGATTACTGACTGGTTATGGTCCAAACTTTTAGAGGTGAGTTTGGGTCGTGATAGTTTAGTATCAAAGCACGAGTTAATACCTCACACACAGGTCCATTTGAGCTATAAGGAGTCTAGAAAAGACTTCGGTTGCATTAATGCTGCCTGTATATGATATGAATATGACATGAAACATGATATGAAAGATGATATGAAGTATGAAACAAAGATAAATTTTATCACTATGTACTTGTGCGTATGTTCTGTGTGTGTTATAATCTATTGTTCTATAGATTATGGTGAGAACGAGGGCGGATGAATTGGAGGAGGCTACCTCCATACGGCTTGATTGACTAGAAATAATGATAATGGAAATGGCAGAGGCTATGAGACAACAACAACAACAACAACAACAACAACAACAACAACAACAACAACAACAATAACAACAACAACAACGACTGCCACGACCGCCACCTATGCCTGATCCACTTATGGCACAAGAAAACCAAGCAGAAGATCAAACCATCGCACTTATGAAAGAGTTCAAAAAGATGAAACCACCTTTATTTCATGGAGGTGTGGACCCCACTTAAGCCCAAAGCTTGTATGTTAGGAATTGAGAAATTGTTCGAGGTTTTCCCTTGAACTAAGGCACAAAAAATGCTACCTGCCGCCTCTACATTGGAAGGCGAAGCACGAAGATGGTGGATGCTTATACGGGATGAACATCGAGGTTTAAACTGGACTCAATTTTTAGAAGTCTTTTATGACAAATATTTTCCACAGTGCATCTAAGACAGGAAGGTCACCAAGTTTGAGAATTTGAAGCAGGAAAACAAAATTGTAGTAGAGTATGAAGCACAATTTATAGAACTAGCTTGTTTTTCACCACACATGGTGGATACGGACTACAAGAAAGAAAGGAAAATCGAGGGAGGACTCCGGAATGCCATTTTAGAGTGGATCAATCTTTTAAAGTTGCCAAAATACATTGATGTGTTGGATAGGGTATTAATGTCTGAAGCTAATATAGCTGCTCAAAACCGAATCTCAGAGTGGAAAGGGAAAAGACAAGGTATTAATGTGCAGAAAGGATCAGCATTTTCACAAAATAAGAAATTGAATTTGGGAACCTCCTCCAGCATTTCCAATTCTACTCATGACTTAGCAGCAACTTGCCCAGAGTGTGGAAAGAAACACTACGGAGTTTGTTAACAAACAATTGGGGCTTGCTTTAAGTGTGGAAAGACGGGCCACTTAGTGAGGGATTGTCCCAAAAAAGAGCAACAAAATATTAATAGAGCAACTGCAAGTTCAACCAGTTCAACTCCAGCTCCAACAACAAAGACTACAATGAAGCCTAACAGTATAAGAGACAAAGTCAGACAGGGGAGAGTCTTTACCCTTATTCCTAGTGATGTTCAGAATACAGAGGCTGTGGTCTCAGGTACACTCTTTATCAATGGCTAACTTGCTCGTGTGTTACGTGATTCAGGTTCCACTCATTCCTTTGTTTTGAAAACATTTGCTTCTAATTTGAATAGACCTATGGACCCATTGAATTGTGTATTGTGTGTGTCTTCACCTTCTGGGGGCTCTATGATATGTGCTTCTATTTATCCTACATGTGAAATTTTAATTGGGGATGTTCACTTATATGCTAATTTGATTTCTGTTGATATGGATCATTTTGATATAATTTTGGGAATGGACTGGTTAAGTAAATATCATGCGACCATTGATTGTATGTCTAAGCAAGTTGTCTTCCGACCTCTGGGACAACATGAATTTACTTTTGTGGGGCATGGAGTAATTCCTCCACCTTATTTGATATCAGCCATGAAAGCATGTAAATTATTGCAAAAGGGTTGTCAGGGCTATTTGTGTAGTATTCTGCATGTACAACCAGCAAATGTGTGTGTTGATAATATTCTTATCATCCGTGAGTTTCCGGATGTTTTCCCAGATGACTTGCTAGGGAATTTGGTAGATCGTGAAATTAAGTTCGTAATTGATGTTGTGTCGAGAACTCAGCCAATTTCAAAGGCTCCTTACAGAATGTCAATGGCATAAATGAATAAATTGAAAGAACAGTTGCAAGAATTTCTTGATAAAGGGTTGATCTGACCGAGCACCTCACTTGGGGGTGCACTAGTTCTTTTTGTAAGGAAGAAAGATGGGACACTCTGGTTGTGTATTGACTATCGGGAGCTTAATAAAGTGACTATAAAGAATGAGTACCCTTTGCCTAGGATTGACGATTTATTTGATCAGTTGCAAGGAGCACAAGTATTTTCCAAAATAGATTTGAGATCCAGGTATCATCAATTGAAAGTAAGAGCCAAGGATATTGAGAAGACTGCTTTTCGAACCAGGTACGGCATTACGAATTTTTAGTTCTGCCATCCGAAATTACAAATGCACCGGTGACCTTCATGGACCTAATGAACCGCATTTTAAAACCATACTTGGATGAATTTGTAGTTGTGTTCATTGATGATATACTCATTTGAGAATAATTCTTCAAACACTTAGAGACAAGATATTATATGCTAAATTAAAGAAATGTGAGTTTTGGTTGCATGAAGTAGTGTTCTTGGGGCATATGATTAATAAAGAGGGTGTTTTTGTTGACCCACAAACGATAGAAGCTATTGTGAACTGGCCCACCCCAACTAATGTAACAACAGTGCATAGTTTCTTGGGTTTAGTAGGATACTACAGAAGATTTGTTAAAGATTTTTCCAAGATTGCAGTGCTAGTTACTCAATTGACACAGAAGGGTATTCCTTTGGAGTGGACAGAACAAAGGAATCTGCCTTCCACGAGTTGAAAACAAAGTTAACCATAGCACCAATTCTTGCCTACTGGCTAGTATATAAGGGTTTGTTATTTATAGTGACGTTTCTTATAAAGGATTGGGATGTGTACTTATGCAGAATGAAAGGGTGATTACATATGCTTCTCGTCAACTTAAGCCTCATGAAAAGAATTATCCCATACATGGCTTGGAACTAGCTGCAGTGGTTTTTGCATTAAAGATATGGTGACATTATCTATATGGTGTAACATGTGAGGTCTACACTGACTATAAATGCCTGAAGTATTTCTTGAACCAAAAAGAGATAAATATGTGACAAAGACGATGGTTGGAACTTATTAAAGATTATGACTTGCAACTTTATTACCATCATGGTAAAGCTAATACGGTAGTAGATGCACTTACCATAAAGTATATGGGGAACCTAGCATGTTTGCTTACAGGGTGGAAAGAGTTGCTACTCGAGTTGGAAAGAATAGAACTGGAGATTGTGCTACGTGAATAGGGCGGAGTGTTAGCTGCCATATCAACACAACCAATTATTATTGAAGAGATTAAGCAAAGACAAGTGGAAGATGAGTTTCTTAAGAAAATTTGTGATGAGATAGAAACAAAGCCAAAACCAGGGTTCATTTTTGAAAAGTTAGTGCTAAAGTTTAAAGAAAGATTATGTGTTCCAAATGTCCCAGACATTAAAAGAAGAATTATGGAGGAAGTGCATAATTCTAAATTTGTAATGCATCCCGGTAATACAAAAATGTACCAAGATGTCAAGAAAACCTTCTGGTGGCCTAACATGAAAAAGGAAATTGCAGAATTTGTTTTGAAATGTTTACAATAGTAAAAGCGAAGCACCAAAAATTGGCGGGTTTACTTCAGCCTCTCCCAATTCTGGAATGGAAGTGGGAGCACATAACCATGGATTTTGTGGTTGGCTTACCCCGAACACCCCGAGATATGAATTCTATATGGGTTATTGTAGATAGACTGACTAAATTTGCTCACGTTTGGCCCATGAAAACTCTTTACAATGCGGATAAACTTGCTACTGTGTATATCAACGAAATTGTTTGATTACATGGTGTTCTAGTTTCAATTGTATCCGATAGAGATCCTAAATTTGTATCAAAATTTTGGCAAAGTTTACAGGATGCATTGGGGACAAAGTTGAGGTTCAGTACGGCATTTCACTGCCAAACAAATGGTCAGTCAAAAAGAACAATACAAACGTTGGAGGACATGTGTTAGATGTGTGTTTTGGACTTTCAAGGAAGTTAGGAAACTTACCTATTGTTGGCCAAATTTGCATACAACAACAATTTCCATTCGAGTATAGGGATGGCACCATATGAAGTTTTATATGGGAGAAAATGTCGATCCCTAATTTGTTGGACCGAAGTTAGTGATAGAGCATTGTTTGGGCCTAAAATTGTACAAGTAACTACCAAGAAAATCAAGACCATTCAATAAAGATTGAAAACCGCCCAAAGTCGGCAAAAGAGTTACGTGGATCAAAGAAGAAGGGATTTCGAATTTGAGGTTAATGATTATGCTTTTATCAAGGTCACTCCGATGAAAAGGAGAATAAGATTTGGAAATAAAGGGAAATTGGCGCCTCGATACATAGGTCCGTTTCAAATTTTGGAAAGATTAGGTCCAGTTGCTTATCGTGTTGCCTCACCACTGGGTATGGAACAAATACATAATGTGTTTCATGTATCAATGTTACGAGGTTACGTCCAGGATCCTTCTCATGTTATAGCCTACTGTCAGATTGTTTTAGATGAGGATATGGTCTATGAAGAAAAACCCATTCAGATTATGGATCGATAAGTGAAACAGTTATGGAACAAGACAGTCCCAATGGTGAAAGTTGAATGAAAAGAACTCTACGAGAAGGAAGCCACATGGGAACGAGAAGAAGAAATGAGACAATGATATCCTGAGTTATCTTCAACTTGAGGTAACATAAGTTTGAGGGACCAAACTTCCTAAAAGGGGGAAGACTGTGATAACTCAACTCCATATTATGCTTTCATTCTTAAATTATCTACGTGATTATATGTTTGGTGCGAAATTGCATGTTTAATTGTGTGAATGATATGATTTTGAATTTCTACCTGTTAAGTGTAGGAAAATCTGTTGAAATTAGAACTTTGAACTGAAAATTGAAGGTCTTAGAGACAACAGAAACCAAAATTGATTGAATATCTATAATCAGCATGATTTTTAGAGCCTAACATGAAGTTTTGTAAAAATTGGATTCGGAATGAATTAATTGCATTTAATTAAGCTAGTAAGTTAAGTTAGAACTAATTAACCTACACTTTTAACTTAAATTAAGATAGATATATCTAAGGACCTTAGAGAACTTAGACTTAGACTAAAAAATATCTTGTTGGGAGGTTCTACAAAGAGAGAGAGAGAGAACAAGAGGAGAAAGGGAGAAGATCAACTAGAGGCATGAAAGCTTGGGAATTTGAAGGGGAAATTCAAGGAATTAGCTCAAGATATGTATAAATCAAATCAAACTCTTATTATACCTCATCACTTGTTTAAAATTAAGACTTGAAATGGAGATTTCACACCCAAAAGAGTTAGGGTTTTGCATTAAGAGCTTAATTGAACTATATTCATGGAATTGAACTTCGATCCCTTGGATTTGTTTGAATTAAGAATGAAAATCTTCATATTTGTTTGTCTTGAGGTTACTTATGAGAACTTGAGCCCTAATCTTTAGCTTTTGTAAGATTTGAACTCAAAGAGTTACTTACAAAGTGAAGCTTTAAGTGAACTTGGATGAACATGAAGCAATTCATGAATTCATGGAAGCTAGGGACATGATTTTGGAACGTAAGCAAGTTTTGATCCAATTAAGTTTGAATACACTTTATTTTTGTATATATGTCATGTTTTTGAGTGGATTTACATGAATTGAGGCTTGAAAATGAGTTTGGAAGCTTAAGGTTGGATTAATTTTTGGACTGCCCAGAATCGCATGTGCGAAGCTCACAGCCACATGTGCAGAGAATAGAACAAATCAAAGCTTCGCAACTACTTTAATTGCACGTGTGGGCCGCATGTGCAGCACATTTCCCATGTGCGGCGAGGGGCCTCTGCACATACGAAAAACAGGGAGAGAATCTGTCTATTTCTGTTAATCTCTTTGACCTTCTAAACCTGTTTATGAGCATGTTTAGACCCTCTGGAATGTCTAAAGATAAACAGAAAATGAATGAATCGTAAAATGATTAAATAAATGAAAAGGCTAAAAAATGAATTAATTGTTTACCGAATTCGTATATGTGTTATGTTGTGTAGGTCACTTTCCAGAAGGACCACCGCACGGCCAATATCATTGTGAGTAACAGTATGTTATATATATATTTACGTATTTATTTTCCTTCTTAAAGGATATGCTTTCTGCAATTTGTATTTTTTTTAAATTAATGAGTTTCATGAAATGTTGGCTCGAGGCCGTTCTATTTTGATATGATTTGCTTGGACCTGAGGTTGTTCTGAACAGCTGTGACTATGTTGGGCCCAAGGCCATTCTGTTCATATGATTCAGAATGAGGTCGTTCTGTTAACATGTCGGACCTAAGGCCATTCTGTGTTATGTTGGGCCCAAGACTGTTCCGAGTTATGCTGGGCCCAAGGTTGTTCCGTAATGTGATTATGAACATTGTTATGGGAGATACATTTAAATGTTATTTTAAGGCACATGCCCATTCATTAGATCTCTTTACTTTACTATTATTCATTGAGCTTTGCTCACTCCGTATTTTATATATGTATGTAGGTAATCAATCTGGAGAGCAACCTTGGGTCAGCCTTAGGAGTCGCTTTTGTTGATCGGCACTGTCAAGCCTAAAAAATGGAGCTTTTACCTTTTGAGAATTCCCGTGTAAATGTTACACCTTTTGTTAATTTTTCTATGATGCTTGCTATGAAGATGTAAATTTAAGATGATAACTCCTTGTGTATAAGTTTTGTTGGGATACCCTGATATGTATACTAGTGTGCGATTATATTAACTTGGACATGCAAGCACTGCTCAATGGACATTATGCTATAGTATTTGTTTCCACTTAGGCCCCATTATTGTAAACTCTATGTACTCTGTTTGAGGGCATAGGTAATCAAGGGATTACTGGCCGGTTATGATCCAAACTTTTAGGGGCGAGTTTGGGTCGTGACAGAAAGCGTCATAATAATAAGAGCAGCCTTTTCATCAACAGGTGAAGGAACATAAATCGAACTTGTTTATTTTGCTTTACTGGTAAATCATCTAATGCACCAATTGATTTGTGTCATTTTGCACGCTTTTAGTTTATCTTTTGGATTGATTCACCATTGCTTCTTTCTTCTCTTTCTCATTTATAACAAACAGATACAGATGATATTACCTTGATTAAGTCTACATGTTCTTGTAGTCTTATGGGTTTTGGAGGAACTGGAAGAAAAGCTAGATGAGTTGTCATATGACCACCAATGGCTTTTCCATTAGAGAAGCATTTTGAGCATATTAGAGATGTATATTTCTCCGTTGATGGAGATGGTCAATAGCTTGTCCACTCCTATCAATCTATTTATAGTGCTGCAAAATAGTTAGTGACTTAAATGATGAGTAAATGACAAGTTGGCTTGACCAAATAAATGTAACTGATCGAAAGTCTGAAACAAATACAAATTAGATTGTGCTTAGAATAATAAGTACATCTATAATTCCAAGTGCTTGTCTTTTACCCTCCCGCTTCGATTTTTCAAGACCAACAATTCAAATTAGCCACCAAAAACATTGGGTGTGTTTGGTTTGTGTTTGTAGAGTAGTTTTTGAGATAAAAAGTATGAAAATTTGTTTGGTTTGCCTTTTATCAAAAATGGTTTTGGAAAATTGTTTTGGAGAAGGAGTTTTGAAAAAAGTGATTGATTTGATGTGTATGAGAGAGTGTGTGATTTTGGAAAGTAGGTAACCAAAAAAAATTTTGAAATGTTTTTTGGAAAAATTTGTTTCGTTTGATTGCTCCTGAAAATTTGTTTGTAGAGAATTTTTTCCAAAAATTTTTATGAAAACAAACCAAACAAGCCCACTATTTTTGCAGCTAAATCATGTTAGTCGTGGAAAATAAAAAAATTTGTCTACCAAATTTTGTTTTAGTCGGCAAATGTGATTTTTTTCGCAACTAAAAATTATTTACCCAGCAAAAGTGTAATTTCTTGTAGTGGTTTATCGCATCTATGGACTTCTTGTGCTTCAACCCTTGTTCAGGTTTGGGTCTGACTTCGAGTTTGAATCCTAGTGGAGTACATTTTGTTATCGTCGGCGATGGTGTGATCATCCGCATCATTGTTGTCATTTTTTCTTTATTCACCTTCATTCTCACATGTTGTTTCATTTTTCGTCATCTTCCATTTTCATTTTTCTCCTTTTCCCCTGACGCAGTCATCATCGTCATTGTTGTTGTTTTTTCCTTCCTTCACCTTCATTCTAATATATTGTTATGTTTTCTTCCATCTTCTATTTTCCTTTTTTCTTCTTTTCACTTACCATCATCCTTCTATTACCATTAGCAAGCATCATAATAATAAAAGCAACCTCTTCAATAGTTGAAGTACCAAAAATTAAATTTGTTTCCTTTTGCTTTACTGGTAAATCACCTATAGATGTTGGTTGATTTAAAAACAAAGAAATTACAAGTTAAGAAGCCTTCTTTTTTTAAAACAAACTAAACGTTACCCTTTTACAGTGACATCATTGTGTTGTCACGACACTGCCCTATATCCTATGTAAACAATATAAAGAAAATGAAGATTTAAAAAAAAATTAAAATTAAAATCAAAATCTTATTTTCTTAATCAATTGTGCACTAAAATTTCCTCACATATAAATGTTGGTAGATTTAAAACAAAAGGATTACAAATTAAGAAGGCTTATTTAAAATTTTAAAAAAATAAAAAATAAAACTAAACGTTGCCCTCTTGTTTTGACAGTACAATGGTATCATCGTACTGGCCCTTTGTCCTATGTAAACAATCTAAAAAGAATGCAAGATTTAAAATATATATATATATATATATATATCAAAATCTTGTTTCCTTAATCAATTATGCCCTAAAGTTTCCTGATATGCAGATGTTGCTAGATTTAAAAACAAATGAATATAAGTTAAAATGTAAATATAGTTAAAATGGAATGGTAAACATAATACCAACCATAATTATTCTGATAATGATGATAACCAACATACAAAATAAAATATTTAAGAAAAAACATGGAAATCTATAACATTATTTAATATCCAAATGAACACTAGATTGTGCAAACCTCTAAACATAAGACCACTTTTTTCGTCACAATGTTGAGATTTAAACTTTTAACACAACGTTTATTTTTTATTTCCATTTTCTTTTTTCTTCTTTTCCCTTGCCATCATCCTTCCATTTACCCTTAGAAAGCATCATAATAATACGAGCAACCTGTTCATCAATAGGTGAAGGAATAGAAATCACACTTGTTTCTTTTGCTTTACTGGTAAATCACCTAATTCATCAATTGATTTGCATCATTTTGCACACTTTTTGTTTATCTTTTGGATTGATTCACTGTTGCTTCTTTCTTCCCTTCTCCTTTATAACATACAAATAAAGATGATATTACCTTGATTAAGTCTATAGGTTCTGGTAGTCCTATGGGCTTTGGGGGAACTAGAAGAAAAGCCAGATGAGTTGTCATATGACCACTTATGGTTTTTGTCACGCCTTAATTTTTATTTCTCAAAAACATTACCAAAACCTTTAATTTATGTCCATTTATCAAATACATTTATAAATACAAATAACCATTACACTTAAATACTAGAAATATATAGTTCTCTCTCGAATAAATACAACAATAATACATGCCACTATTTACATTGACATACTCATAAACCCCACATCACAATAAACATCTCTCATTTACACTTGTCACATACAAGAAAAGAAACTTTTCTAATCTTCAATCCGGTGTTCCTAACTTCGTTCCTGAAAATGGTTAAAATAGATGGGATGAACACGAAGTCCAGTAGGAATCTTCAATGATTCTCAATAATAAAATATCTAGATACATGCGATCATGAATGCTAAAGAATGATACATACATAAATAATGTGCTCTTTTCATACACAAAATACAATACATATAGGTACTACCATTCTCATAAGAAATCCAAGAAAACTTTTCATTGAAAACTCTTCCTTTTGTTTTCGTATCCTTCTAGTAGAGTTTTCGAAAGTTCTTTTCAAAAATCCCCTGTTAATATTACATAGAGGCCAAGAATATAGAAACCATTCAATTCTACTATAATTCACACCAAGCCATTACCCCACTATAACCCACATAAAAAGAATCAACTCAATTTTATCTATTCAACTTTACATAATTAAATTATTCATTTCCCATAATCATAATCAGAGTATAGGTCTCATTATAATCATTTCACGAAATCCAATAGAAACCGGCTCCATTACCAAGCCACATCGTCACACCACACGCTTTTCTAGGTGCTGCTCTGGAAGGAATGTGGAACCTCTGTTAAGCGCTACGCTTTATTGGTCACGAGCCAGAAGAAATGCAGAACCTCACGCTTTACCGGTCACAAGCCGAAAGGAAAGTGAAACCTTAACATATCTCAATAGACTACACGCTTTACCTGGTGCTACTTCGGAAGAAAGGCAGAACCTTTATTAAGTGCTACGCTTTACTGGTCACGAGTGGGAAGGAAACGGACCCTTATTCCAATATCACCATCCATTGTTCCATCATGTTATCCATTGTTACAATTCAGACAAAGTCAACAACATCAGTTATCAATTCCATCACACATTAATCTAACAACACATCCACCATAAGCGTAACGATTGTCTTTAGAAACAATCGCAATTCTTGTGTGCCATTTCTCTCTTTACTACTCCACTTTATGAACAAATCTTGATATGCAATTTTTGAAACACAATAATTATTATATTTTATCCAAGATTTAGTGATTTAATCACCAACATTAATTTCTTTAACGTAACCCTTGTATATAATAATCAATTTTCACAACCACTAATTATCATCATTATTTATACTTATCTTAACCAAACATGAACTTAATTTTACGCCTGGTTTGGGACAAACTAAAAAAGTCAAAAGTTAAAAACTTACTAAAAAAACTAAAAAGTCTATACTATTCAAGGGTAGCTTGTGAGGGAAGCCACTAGGGCACAATTATTATTTTGCCCTTTGAATTCAACTACCCAAAAAGTCAAAAAGTCAAAAGCGTAAAATTGTCATTTTGATTTTATTATAATATTTTATTACACACCTTTTCGTAAAAATTCAAAAAGTTATCACAAATATATATATATTTTTTCTCTACTTTTTTAACTAAAAAGTTAAAAAGTGCATTTATATAACACATCCCAAACAATTACCTAATGTCAATTGGAACATTCTTTATTTCCAAAATACATTCCACAACTAGGTTAGGCATAAATTAAAGCCTTTTACTTAAAAGCATAAAATATTGTTCTAACCACTTAAAACTTCCTTAATCCGCCTCAATTTGTCATTTAATTTCTCTATTTTGGAAACCCTAGCTTTCTTTACATGCTTTGTGAAAATCTCATCAAGATGAGGTTTTTATGCAATAGAAATCTACCACCCATCCATCTATATAAGAAAATATTGAAGAGAAGCAAAGAAAATCCCTACCTCAAGAGAGAAGAGAAAGAACCCAAAATTTCAACTTCAACGAAAATACGATCTGCTTAGATGGATAGAAAGCCCTCGGCGCGCTCTTCGTTTTTATATGAGGAACATGGGGTAAAAAATAAAAAAAAAAAAGAAAAGAAAAAAAGAGATGAAACCCAAGCTTAAAAGCTTGAAACCCACAACAATGGTGGAAAAGAGAAACAAGAGAGAGAAGGAACAAGAGAGAATAAAGAATGACCAAAAGTGACTTTTATATGTGCTGAATTCAGACATTTTGCTCGAGTGACCAATCCTTCGCTCGAGTGAACAAGACAAACTCCTAGAAGTTCAAACCAGATAAGGCAGACCGCTCGGGTGAACACTCCTGCACTTAAGCAAACATCAACAACTCTCAGAATCTCACTCAAACCTGCAAAAGTACTGGGAGCTTCGCAAGACCGCTCGAACGATCATTCCATCGCTTGTGTGATGAGAAAAAAATTCTAGAGTGCTACAGTTTTTCCATTAGAGAAGCATTTTGAGCAAATTAGACATGTATATTTCTCCATTGACAAGGATGGTTGACGGCTTGTCCACTCCTATCGGTCTGATTATAGTGTTGCAAAATGGTTAGCGACTTAAATGATGAGCAAATGACAAGTAAGCTTGACCAAATAAACATAATCGATCGATAGTCTGAAACAATACGAACTAGATTGTGCTTAGAATAATAAGTACATCTATAATTCCAAGTGCTTGTCTTTTATACTCCCGATTCGATTTTTCGAGACCATAATTCAAACTAGTCACCAAAAACATGATTTTTGCGACTAAATCATGTTAGTCGTGAAAAATAAAAAATTTTGGCTACCAAATTGTTTTTTAGTCGGCAAATGTGATATTTTCACAACTAAAAATTATTTAATTGGCAAAAGTGGTCTACAAAAGTGTAATTTCTTGTAGTGATTTATCGCACTTGTGGAGTTCTTGCAACACTTTTGTTTCTAAGTCCGCTCGAGCAAAGAATGTTACGCTTGAGTGGAAAATTTTAACTCTCAGTATCTTGTGAGTTTGCAGGTAGGACACTCGAGCGCAGGAAGTTGCACTTGAGCGGTGAATGTTGGTTCCCAGTTGTTTCACTGTAGCTCTGAAAAACTTATGAGACTTGTCATTTTATGCTCGAGCGAGGGATTCGTCACTCGAGCGGGCCTCCAAGTTTGTGTCTTAGGCTTGAGCGTGAGAAGTGGCGCTCGAGCGGACTGCACGACATCAACAACTTAAAAAAGATGATTCTAGATCAATCTCTCACTTTTTCCTTTCTATTTTCCTTCCCCTCTTCCTATCTCTAAGAAACCCTAAATTTCTACTTTAGAATACCTCACACTCACTTAAGATTCAACTAAAAATCTCTTGCTAAGAGTGAAGAACACTTGAAGAGTATCATTGTCTACCGATTGGAGTGTGAATTAGTGAAAGATCATCGTAGAAGCTTTGCTATCTTTGCTTGATTGTTGAGGTAGGGATACTTTTACCCTAGTATTTCTTTATTTTGAAGAGATTTCATGGCCTGGTTATGACTTATGAGTTAGTTTGAAGATCTTGTTGGATTAAACCCATATTCACATGCACGAACCATTTTATTTGATATTGCTTGAATTTTCTTAAATCTTTTTACAAAATATGTATATATATGCTATTTAAACCCATATCTATGATAAATGAGAAAAATCCCCAAATTTGGTGAAACCTTAATTTTTTATTTTTTATTTTTTTAATTTGGGTAGGAAACACTAAATTGAATGGAAATTTCTTTAATTTATGGAACGTTACGAATAGTAGAAAGAAGAAAAACGTGAATGTTGATATAGTAAAAGAATTATGGATTGGATGTAAATTCTCTTTGAATGTTATGTGGTGTTTCATCTCTTGTGTTGTGGGATGCTTGTTGATGAAATGGAAAAATGATAGAATTGTAATTGTGCGTGAGTCCGGGTAAGAGTCGGTTTTGAATATAGGGTGCTGTGTTGGTACCCGCGCGAGGAAGGTTAAAGGTGCCAAAATGCCCTGTTGAGGCTTATCATTGGACAAATGTGGGAAAAATATTTTGGGGTGTCTACAAAGTCCTGCCGTATTGTAGTCGACAAAAGTGAAAAAATGAATGGTTTTCTTTGGGTGCCCACTCATTGCCGTATCATAGTCGGCAAATGCGGGGGCGGTTTTTAAAACAAATTCCCTTTGTAATGTTTTGTTGCAAGGATACCATAATCTTGTGCAAGTAATTAAATACTTGGTTAAATCTGTCCTACTGGGCATATCACTCAACCCTATGTTATTTTTCAGGAAATGATGAAATACCACCACAGTAAAGCTTGGAGTAGAACTTGTCGACCTCTGGGATTAAGACTTAGAGATGTTTTGTTCTTAAGACTCCATGTTTTGTACTAAGACCTCATATTACTATTTTCTGTTATTTCTTGTATGCCCTTGAGGCCCATTTTGATGTAATGCCATCTTGCTTCTTGAACTAAGTTTTTTTGGGATATGTACATTGGGATATTGCAAAGTGTTGAATGCCAGTTCAATGGGAGAGATGGCCTCTGTTTGGCATTTTGCTATTGTGGTCGTGAATTGTATCCTATCATTTTGGCTTGGCATTACAATTCTTGTGCTTCAACATTTGTTAGGTCTAAGGCTGACTTCGAATTTGAATCATGCTGGAGTACATTTTGTTATCATCAGTGGTGGTGCATTCATCAGTATCATTGCTGTCATTTTTCTTTTCTTTACCTTTATTCTTACTGGTTGTTATGTTTTCTTCTATCTTCTGTTTTCCTTTTCCTTCTTTTCCTATGCCATCATCATTCCATTTACCTAAAGAGAATGTGACTCTTTTTATTCAATGCAAGATAGAATTACAGAACTTGTATTTATAGAGAAACAATAACTACCTTCTAACCTCCTAACCTAACCATAACTGCAATCTAACCATAACTGCAATCTAACTTTAGTTCTAACAAACTAACTATTAAAATAACAACGTGCAACCTTTAGTTGAGCTGGACGACTATAAGCTGTTGTAGAGCTTTAGTGCTGCTGGTGCAGCTGTTGCAGAGTTAGCTTGAGCCTCATCCTGAGCATTATGCTTAACAGTCCCCCGCAAACTGAGAGCAGTGGGAAACACCTGAAGTTTGCCCTGAAGGTATTGAAATCTGGAAACTGAGAGAGGCTTTGTGAGAATATCAGCAATTTGGTCAGTTGACGCAATATGACAAATAGCAAGTTTCTTGGCAGCAACTTTCTCACGAACAAAATGATAATCGACTTCAATATGCTTAGTTCTAGCATGGAAGACTGGATTGTGAGCCAAGGCAATTGCAGACAAGTTATCACACCATAAGGTAGGAATAGCCACAGAGACATGAAGTTCAGCTAGAAGCATGCCAAGCCAACTCAACTCAGCAGATACCTGAGCTAAAGCACGATATTCTGCCTCAGATGAAGATCGGGAAACTGTTGGTTGCTTTTTAGCACACCAAGAGATGAGATTGGGACCAAGAAACACACAGTAACCTGTGGTGGATCGTCTATCAAGAGCACTGCCAGCCTAATCAGAGTTTGAAAATGCATTGAGAACAAGAGGGCCAGAGGTGAAATGCAAGCCATGACTTAAGGTACCCTTGAGATATCTGAGGAGCCGTTTAACACAAGAAAATAGTTGAGTAAACCCAACTCTTTCATGGAAAAAACTGAGTGCATATGTTGAACAAGAGTAGAGATATAGAGAGGATCACTCCCAGTAAGAAGGATGTCATCTACATAAACAAGTAGAACAGTAATGGAAGTAGAGGTGTGTTTGACAAACAAAGAGGAGTCACAATGACTAGGAACAAAATCATGAGAAAGAAGAAAAGAAGAGAAAGTGGAGAACCAAGCTCGAGGAGCTTGTTTTAAGCCATAGAGAGCCTTGTGCAATTTACAAACAAGGGATGGATGTTTAGCATCAAGAAAACCTTGAGGTTGATGCATATAAACTTCCTCTTCAAGAATGCCATGAAGAAAGGCATTTGAAATGTCAAGTTGCTTAATAGGCCAATGAAAATGAAGGGCTAGACATAAGAGAACTCTGATGGTAGGTTGTTTAGCTACAGGACTAAATGTTTCATGATAGTCTACACCCTCAGTTTGAAGAAAGCCTTTAGCAACAAGTCTAGCTTTGTGTCTTGCAACTTAAGAGTAGGTAATCTATTGATCAAGAAAACTGCAGTAGCAAGAGCATCAAACCAGTAAATCAATGGCATGGAAGAATGATGCATAAGAGTGATAGTGGTGTCAATTAAATGTCTGTGTTTTCTTTCTGCAACACCATTTTGAGCAGGTGTGTGAGGACATGTTAATTGATGAACAATACCTTTTTGTTTAAGAAAGGTTTGAAAAGGAAGACTAAGGTATTCTCCCCCATTATCACTTCTTAAAATTTGAAGATGAGTAGTAAATTGAGTTTCAACAAAGGCCTTAAATTCCAGAAATTTTGAAAAAACTTCACTTTTATAATGAAGAGGAAAAATCCAAGTGAACTTACTACAATCATCAATGAAGAGAACATAGTATTTATAACCAGAATAAGAGGCTGAAAAGGGGCCCCAAACATCTGTGTGAATAAGGGCTAAAGGCTTGTTAACAGTAGAGTTAGACAAGCAAAAAGGTAATCTATGACTTTTTGCCACACAGCAGGATTCACACAGAGTAGAGTTATTATTGGAATTATGTACAGGAGATGAATGCATGAATCTATTGTGTGCTAAAACATGCTGAAATTTTTGAGAAGAAGGATGACCCAGCCGGAAATGCCAGTTGGATATAGCAGACTTCTTTGGACAGTTAGATGCAGCAGATTGCTTTGTACAGGAGAAGCAGGCTGGTGAAGAAGAAGATGCAGAAGATGATGAAGAAAGGGGATAGAGGCCATGAGCATAAGGTCCTCTATGCAGCACTTTCTGAGTAGCCTTGTCCTGAATCAGAAAAGAATGAGAATCAAAAGTAACAGTACAATTGTTGTCCTTAGTTAGTTGATGAATGGAAAGTAAGTTGGAGGAGATAGAAGGAACATAAAGGAGATTGTGAAGTTGAAAAGGAAATGTAGGTGTGGGAAGAAGACCCTTACCAGTGTGAGTGATAGGTAGAGTGGAGCCATCACCGACAGCAACTTGATCTTGTCCAGAATAGGGATGATAAGAGGAGAAATTAGCAAGATCATTAGTCATATGACTGGTTGCACCAGAGTCAAGAAACCAGTGTGAAGAGGATGCAGGTGTGGATGCTACAGATGAAGGTGAGGCAGAAGCAATATAGGCTGTGGGACTGGTACTGGTTTGAATAAAGGAGGTTTGATGTGGACTATTCTGTGAACTATTCTGAAAAGATGAATCCATTCTGTACCAGCAGTCTAGTGCAGTATGGTTCAGCTTTCCACAGATCTGACAAACCACAGCATTAGTAGGATTAAAGTTGGGCCGACCTCTGTGATATTGACCACTACCTCTGAGAGGACTACCATGCTGTGAACTGCCTCGGAACCGACCACTACTCTCTGAACCTCTGGAACCTTCTAAACTTCTGAAAACTTCTGAACCTCTAGGAGAGGAACCTCGGCCTCGAAAAGAAACGCGATGACCTCCTCTGTTACCTCCTTTATAGTTTCCTCTTGTTACAGAATAAGCAAATGGAATTTCAGCTGTATGAGTCTGTTTCAGGGAAGACTCAATATGAATAGACTCTGAACACAGTAATGAAGACAAATCTTCCATGGAAATAGGATCAGATCGAGCTCTAATGGTGGTCTTGAAAGCATTGTATTCATCTGGCAAACCATTAAGAACTAAGAGCACCAGATCCTCATCGTCAACTGGTGCTGAAGCTAGAGCAAGCTGATCTGAAATGGACTTGAATTGATTCAAGTAGTCTTCCATTGTTGAACCTTTTTTAACAATACGAATGAGTTTATTTTTCAACTGATGAATATGAGATCTCGAAAGAGAGGTAAACCTTTTAGCAAGAACAGACCAGACTTCATGGCTAGTCTGACAATGAATAACAGAAGTGTAGAGAGACGAAGACAATGTAGCTGTGATGCAACTCAACAGATGTGAATCAATAGTGATCCACTGTGTGTAATCTGGATTCAGAACTTCTTGATTGTTTGAGTCAATCACAATAGAGGATGGACATATGATAGTACCATCAACAAAACCAAGAAGCTTTGTAGCTTTCAAGATGTTATGAAACTGACTTTTCCAGACAATATAATTGGTTGAATCAAGTTTCGTAGGCACAAAAGCATTCAAGTTTGAAATTAAGAGTGTAAGATTTGCAGGTAAAGAAGAGCTTGAAGGTGTAGGGTTTGAAGAAGCCATAGCAATATCTCAAAGGATTTCTGCTCGCAAGAGCTTGATGGCTCTGATACCATAAAGAGAATGTGACTCTTTTTATTCAATGCAAGATAGAATTACAGAACTTGTATTTATAGAGAAACAATAACTACCTTCTAACCTCCTAACCTAACCATAACTGCAATCTAACCATAACTGCAATCTAACTTTAGTTCTAACAAACTAACTATTAAAATAACAACTTGCAACCTTTAGTTGAGCTGGACGACTATAAGCTGTTGCAGAGCTTTAGTGCTGCTGGTGCAGCTGTTGCAGAGTTAGCTTGAGCCTCATCCTGAGCATTATGCTTAACATTACCATTAGCAAGCATAATAATAATAAGAGCAACCACTTCAGCAGGTGAAGTAACAGAAATCAAATTTGTTTCCTTTTCCTTTTACTGGTAATCACCTATAGATGTTGGTATATGTAAGAAGAAAGGAATTACAAGTTAAAAGGCCATTTTTTTTAAAACAAACTAAACGTTGCCATCTTGTTGTGACAACACCGTGCTGTCACGACACTGGCCCTGTATCCTATGCAAACAATATAAAGAGAATGAAAGATTTAAAAAATAAATTTTAAATAAAAAATCAAAATCTTCTTTTCTTAATCTATTGTGCACTAAAATTGTCCCACATGTAAATGTTGGTAGATTTAAAAACAAAAGAATTACAAGTTAAGAAGGCTTATTTTTTTTGAAGGAAACTGAACGTTGCCCTCTTGCTTTGACAGCACGGTACTGTCACAATACTGGCCCTATATCCTATGTAAATAGTATAAAGAGAATGTCAAATTTAAAAAACTAATAATAATAAATCCGAATGTTATTTCGTTAATCAATTTGGACTAAATTTGCCTGACACGTAGATGTTTGGTAGATTAAAAAACAAAAGAACTACAAGTTAAGAAAAAATGTAGCTAAAATGGAGTGATAAACATAATGCGAACCATAATTATTCTGATAATGATGATGATCAGCATATAAAATAAAACATTTAAGAAAAAACATGGAAATTTAAAACATTGTTTAATACCCAAATAAACACTAGATTGTGCAAATCTATAGAAGTGAGACAACTTGTTTTGTCACAATGTTGAGATTTAAACTTTTAACACAATGTTTGTTTTCGATTCCCATTTTCTTATTCTTCTCTTGCCATCATCCTTCCATTTACCCTTAGAAAACATCATAATAATTAGAGCCACCTCTTCATGAACAAGTGAAAGAACATAAATCAAACTTTTTTTTTTTTTTTTTTGCTGTATTGGTAAATCACCTAATTCATCAATTGATTTGCTCGCTTTCGGTTTGTCTTTAGCATTGATTCACTGTTGCTTCCTTCTTCTCTTTCCTCTTTAGAACAAACAAATATAGATGAATTTACCTTGATTAAGTTTACAGGTTCTTATAATCTTATGGGCTTTGGAGGAGCTGGAAGAAAAGCCAGATAAGTTCTCATATGACCACCTTTGCTTTTCATTGGAGAAGCATTTTAAGCAAAATTTGACATTTATATTTCTCCATTGATGGGGATGGTCATTGGCTTGCCCACTCCTATCAATCTATTTATGGTGGTGCAAAATGGTTACCGACTTAAATGATGAGTAAATGACAGGTAGGCTTAACCAAATAAACGTAACCGATCGAAAGGTCTAAAAGAAATACAAACTAGATTGCGCTTAGAATAATAAGTATATTTATAATTCCAAGAGCTTGTCTTTTACTCTCCCGCTTCAATTTTTCGTGAACAATAAATCGAATTAGTTGCCAAAAACATGATTTTTGCGACTAAATCATGTTAGTCGTGGAAAAAAAAATTGGCTACCAAATTGTTTTTTAGTCAACAAATGTGATTTTTCCGCAACTAAAAATTATTTAGTTGGAAAAAGTGGTTGACAAAAGTGTAATTTTTTGTAGTGAATGGACTTCTTGAGTTTCACTTTTAGGAGTGGAATGGGAAGACAAGATTTTCTTTCAAGTTATATGGGTTTGAGTTTCAACTCTCCCAATATGTTAATCTAACAACTAACCAATAACTATCACCAATCAAAAAAAATAAAATAGAGTTCATGCCCCTATCAATCAACACATAATCAAACCCATCTACAAATTTCAATCAAAGAAAATAAAATTTTCAAGTTCAAACAACTTAAAATAATACTTATCTAAGCTTGTAACAACCTTTCTATCAAATACTATAGAGAGTTACGTAATTGTAAGTCATAGACTTTCTATAATCATTAACATGACATTAGATATCTTCGTAAAGGAACTTCTTGAAGTCATCCATATGTGTTACCTGCAAACGCAATGGGATAAGAAAAGAGCCATCTTCATTATGACCGGGGAGGATGAATGCCTTCCCATCATATCCGATTGCTCCGGGTATCATGCAAATTTCCTTTCCCCACCCAAAATCCGTACCATATAAGGGTAGCCTAGTCCAATTAGTAATGGACATATTTGGATTCCCATAGAAAGCTCCTTGACTACTTCCAACAGTATGATTGTATCGAAACTTAGATAAATCTGGTTCATTTTTCAGAAAAACTAAACATGACCTTATGTATTCATCAGTCACTCTCTCTATAACTTCTCTTAACTTTTCCGCTCTATAACCTAATGGTTTTGACACAATGTCCCCCGAGGTAAGGGTTGCTACTACTGGCAAGACAGTGCAACCGAAATACCACTTAGGCAATGGTGGTTGCAAACGGGTACGAAAATCCACAGCGATACGAACGTTAGTTAGTTGCTCACTTTCATGCTGACGTGCCTTGCATGCACACCTCCACATATGAGCAGTAACACTTTCATACCTTGTAAAGGCGTGGTTAGTACTGGTGTCACTATTTCGATACTCATTAGCCTTGTTCTTCAACTGGTTGATTTGTTCTTTGCTAAGCTTTAGCATAGCCACGTCAGTCTTCTTGTTTCGCTCATCTGTGTTGTTCGAGTGGCCTATTAAGAGCGGCGGTGGCTTGAAATCTGAGTGATCAAAGCTTGTTTTCGGCAAAGGATCCTCAAGTTGTAAGATTGTTCGATCAAGAAATGGGAGGTTCTCTGGTTTTTCACAACGCGCAATTCGAGCCCACTCGGAGATGAAGTGAGCTGCACATTCACCATCAGCAAGGGCATGCGATATACCCAAGCCAAGACTAAATCCACCACAACTAAACTTGGTGACTTGAACCAAAAGCAATGGTAGCTCATGAATTGGTCTGTCATAGTCCACTAATGGTATGAGTGCTCTAGTCTTTGAACTCGGACAGAAGTCCCCAAAGTCATCTATTTTGGCTTCGGATTCAGCTTCGAGGAACTGGGCACCCATGGAGTTGCAGTTGATCTTGTTGAAAATATTACAGGAAGTTCCATTAGAATAAATATTATAACAAGGGAAAATTCAATTATTATTCCTTATATTTTGAGTCATATGTCACTTTAGTTCTTATAATTTCAATTGGCTTAATTTTAATTTTGAAATTTTTGATTTTGTTTCAAGTTGATCTAATTGATTTCAATTGTTAGCATTTATTTTTATGACAAATGCATACATAAGCAGCATGATCCATGCACAAAATTATAAACTTGATCAATTCAGTGACTTAACCTTGACCAACTCAAGTCAGTGATAATTTTCTGCAAAAAAAAAAAAAAAGAAGTAACGGTTTTATCTATTGGACTAAATTAACACAAAATCCAAAATTAAATATCAAAATTGAACCAATTGAGAGTATAAGGGTCAAAACGACATAAATGGCAAAATATAGGGATTATTAATATAATTTACCCTTATAACAATTATAACAATGGGTTAACTATATTTTTGGTTCCCCAAAGTATGAGTCTTTTGTCATTTTGGTTTCATAACATTTAAATTGTGTCAATTTTGATCCTCAATATATAAAAGTATTTCAATTTGGTCCTCGATGTTTAAATTGTGTCAATCTGGTCCATAATATATGAAAGGATAAAATTTATTTTACCTCTTGTGATTTGAGGCCAGAGCACTTTATCCCTATATGGTTCAAATATAGCCAGAAGGCCCCCATGTGATTTTGAATCAAAATGCAACTACTAACACTATTAACTATAGATGTGAAATTACTATAATACTGTTAAATTCTATACTTTTTTTGTTATTTTCTTTCTGTCCCCTTTCATACACATAATGTGTAATGTCTGACATTAATTCAATTAAATCATAATTGTTTATAAATTCTTAATTATTTATTGTAATTCTTAAATTTTTATTCTAATTTTAATTTAATTATATTTTAGATCACAATTAATCCTAAATATTTAATTATTTACTGTAATTCCTAACTTTTAAATCTAATTTTAATTTAATTATATTTTAGATCACAATTAATCTTAAATTCTTAATTAATTATTATAATTCCTAACATGTTAATTTAATTTTAATTTAATTATATTTTAGATCAATCCTTAAATATTATTTATTTTTATTTAATTATATTTTAAATCAATCTTTAATTATATTTTAGATTAATCCTTAATTATATTTGGATTTATTTTATTTTGATTAACATATTAATTTAATTTTAGGTTTGGACAAAATTAGGGTAAAATTGTCTTTTTATTATATAATTTTACTTAATTTTTTCAAAAAACCAAATCTACTCTAAAAAATGGTGTGTGATATACCTTTCATTAAATTGGATATAAAAACTAACGACGGCACTTTAATTAATCCAAAACTATATGAGGACTTTCGGAATATTTTTGAACTATAAAAGAATGAATAGCTCTAGGTACAAACCAAATTTAACCCTATATAGAAAGTGTCTCAATTTAGTCCACTAATCTAACTCTGTTAATAGACATATAGGGGGACTAAATGGAAATAGTTTTTAAAAATATTTCAATATGGTCCCCACGTAAATTATTTTCTTTCTTTCTCTTGATTAAAATAAATAAAAGAAATTTGAAGAAAATAGTTTGTTCATGCTCGTGATATATAGGCTAAGAACCCCAGTAGAGACTAGTATGATTCAATTCAACATTTTGTTTGGGTTTGATCGTGTTGTAACTCTATAATTCAAATTTGCTATATCATTTGATGAATTGCATGTTGATATTGAACCCCGCAGCCCCCCCCCCCCCCAAAAAGGAAGTACAACTAGTCCAACCCCGCTGCCCCCGCCCCAAAAAAAGGAAGTACAACTAGTCCATGAACGGATCACGTTGTAAAAATTGGATAAGTTTGATCTAAGCTTACAAATAAGGAGCCTCCTAAAAAGATCTACTAAATTCATTAAGTTGTGTCAAAGAATAAAAACGGTATTTTATTGACTGCAATTCCTTGTCTGATGTGTATAAAATACTTCTTTGACTGAGGGTTTCACTACAACATTTTCTTAGTTTAGTGACATTTGAAAGTGCCACAAAACTATTCTTCTAACGACATTTTTTGGTCTTGTGGCATTTTGAACAAGTGCCACTTCTATCGGTGCCACGGTAGATATGAGTGCCACGGTAGATATGAGTGCCACGGTAGATACTTACAAGTGCCACTGCACCATCATGGCTGAAAACTTTCAATGACATTTTAATGTGATGGTAGATATTATTTGTGGCACTATCAAGTGCCATTAAAAAAAGAGTTAGTGACACTTGTAAGTGTCATTACACCATCAAGACTAAAACCTTTCAGTGACACTTTAATGTCATGATAGGCACTATTCGTGACGCTATCAAGTGTCATTCATGACGATAATTCGTTGTAGAACAATTTGATCCGTTCTTGCGGAGACTCGAACCGCCAACCTTCCGCACCATAAACCTTATACACCACACTCTTCCCACTACACCTCTATAGCACCACATGATTAGATATGCAACATATATTATTTATATAGTACATACATCCATATTAATATAAAAGTATATGTATAAACATAATTATTTTATTGAACATAATTTATGTAAAATAAACTATTTACTACCAAAATAAAAAAAAGACCACTTTTGGCGACTAAAAAATATTTTAGTCGCCAATTCTATACTTTTGGCTACTAATTGTTTTTTAGTTGCTAAAAAACTTAACTTTTGTCAACTAAAATCGGATTTGGTCGCCGAAGATGCACTTTCACCTACCAAAATTTTGGTCACCAAAAAATTTTATTCCCGCCTTAGGATTTTAGTTCTCCCGCGCTAAAAATGACCACTTTTGGCGATTTAGTTGCCGATTGTAGACTTTTGGCTACTAAAATTTTTTTTGGCACCAAAAAGCTTTACTTTTGGCTACTAAAATTTTTATAGCCGGTAAAACCCATATAATCAGCGACCAAACTTATTTTTAGTCGCCAATTGTAGACTTTTGGCTACTAAATTTGTTGAGTCGCCAAAAAGCTTTACTTTTGGCAACTAATGCTGTTTTGGTCGCTGAAAGCTATACTTTCAGCAACCAAATTTTTTTGGTCAGGAAATTTAGTCGCCGAATATGCTTTTTCCTGTAGTGTATATTGAGTTTAATTCATTTATTTTTAATCATTTACTTCATTTTAAAAATTTAGAAAATATATTGGCATTTTTTGTTTTTTCAAAAATGTCATTATAAGCTTGGAAAGTTTTTGGCTTAGTGGCATTTCTCAAAATGCTATAAAATATTTGTTTATGACACTTTTCACCTAAGTGCCATAAAAAGTAATTTGCACCACCTAGTGTCCTGACATTTTTTACAAAATGCCATTGCAACTAAAGTTTAGTGACATCTGTTGGTAAATGTCACGAACATAATTTTGTGTGTCATTATTTTATAAAATGTCATAAAATTGATATGACATTTCTTTATTGAAATGCCACTAGAGCCTTATATGTTTTGTGGTTCTGTGGCATTTTTCTAAAACATTTAATGCCAATTTTTATTTTTGTGGCATTTTCTAAAAACATGCTACTAGTGTAGTGTCACTAAAGTGTAAATTTGTTGTAGTGACATTTTTGTTGTAATGAAGTGACACTTTTTTTAATTGAAATGCCACTAGAGCCTTGTATGTTTGTGGCTCTATGACATTTTTCTAAAAAATGCCACCAAATATTCTTTTTGTGACATTTTTTAAGAACATGCCACTAGTATGGTGTCACTAAAATATGTTTTTGTTGTAGTGTTGTGACACTTGTTCATTGAAATGTCACTAGAGCCTTTTATGTTTGTCGTTTTGTGGCATTTTTCAAAAACGTGCCACTAAATATCATTTTTGTGGCATTTTCTAAAAATATGCCACTAGTGTAGTGCCACTAAAGTATGTTTTTGTTGTAGTTTTGTGACACTTGTTCATTGAAATGTCACTAGAGCCTTTTATGTTTGTCGTTTTGTGGCATTTTTCAAAAACTTGCCACTAAATATCATTTTTTGTGGCATTTTCTAAAAACATGCCACTAGTGTAGTGCCACTAAAGTATGTTTTTGTTGTAGTGTTTCCAAATCTATAACATTAAAAAGTGTTTCAATTTGATTTCTCAATACATCTATTAAGTTAGTTTGAGAGACCAACTTAAAACACCTTTTATTTGTTGAAGCTTAAATTGAAACCCCTTTAAACATTAGTGACTAAAATAACACATTATTACTCATACATTTTCTTCTTCTTTTTTATTTATTTATTTTGGTGAACACAATATTCATACTTTGAGGACTTAAAATGTAAATAATCCTATAACAATTAACCAAAAACAAAAAAATAAAATATTAATAAAAAAAATTTAGAAAAGCTGTTTACTTGAAGGCGACCCCTAGCAATCCATTGGAGGCGTCCAGCGAAAGGGTAGAATATGATTAGTGCTTTGCCTAAAGAGTCTTTTAGAGTATGTATTATCGCATTCAGCGTCAACTCACCAGACGGTTGATAGAAGTAAACAGTAGGTGCATGAGTTATGGTATTAAACTGATCAAATTCTGACAAATATATGAGCCCAGTTGGTGTTTCCTTATCTGGTTTCACCATGTAAGAGGCCTTTAAGGTCACCATTGTTGGAGAGAAGAAAGAGAGGAGTGAGTTTTGGTTGTTCCTGCTTGTGACTTTCTTGTGAAGTCTAACGCTTTAAATAGAACTAATCATCGATGGATGACATTGTTTTGCGGAATGGCGTACAAATAAAAAAATTTATATAAAGTATTCTTAGAGCATCTCCAACGGTAGTAGGCATTTTACCTATCTGAATATTACTATAAAGTATATATTTTATTTTGCCTATCAACTGTTTTATGTTTTTACTCCAACCATGCTCTTTATTTTAGCTATTTATCCAAATACTATTAATTTTATAGAATGCCACGTCAACAACAAAGATGGAGGGAAATGATCCTAATGAATGAATACATTTTGCCTAGCGTTGAAGGCTAGCTACATGTAGCTAGTGAATATGAGTTGAGGCAAAATGCCTAATCATATGCCTAGTGCATTGGAATTGAAAAAAGTGAATTACACTAGGCATTTTAACTAACAAGTATTATATGCCTAGTGCATTGGAGATGCTCTTACAAAATAATATATCTATACTAATATTAAATGAAAGCTTAGATTGGTTTAGTAAAACTTTCTCTTCTCGTGTCACTTCTCGTGTCACGTGACAACTTTATATATGTTAAAATAAAACAAAATATTATACACAGCGTAAGTAAGTTTTAAACTCAATATTTTAAGTTTTATTAAAAACATACTTAATACTTAAACAACATACATATTATGATATTAAATTCTTTATTATTTATTTTCATTGTTAGTAAACTGCATTACACACGTATCGCATGTGTCGCCCGTTAATATGGGTTAATATAAACCTTTCACATTAAAATTAAACATCCCTAAAGAGGCAATGATTCATTTCAATACCACTATCTTTTATACCTCTCCATATTCTATTTGGTGAGCCTTGCGTCGGGCCTACTATGATGATTTAAACAGTTCATCTTCTAGGTCAACAGTAAAGATGAATTGTGCAAAAAATTAATTTTATCGGATATGACTAGATACATGAACAAGTTTTATTTTATTTATTAATTTTTTTAAATAAACGGAAGCTATGAGCTTAAACTTAAGCAGACCATTATATAAAATTAAATGTAATTTGTTCATCTATTTGTTGATATTCGATGAAATTGATTGACGATGTTCACTACGAATTTTATCAATTGAGCGATTCGTATCATCATTATGGACCTAAAGTGGGGCTCACAAAATAAAATCCGGAAGAGTATAGAATATAATAGAATGCAGATGAGGCATTCTTATATTGCTTTAGTACCCAAAAAAATTTTTGATTACAGAAACTAATCACATTATACATATAAATAGACAAGATTTTTTAAGATTTATTATGAGATTCATTTTTAAAATTTTAAAGCTTGAGACCCTCAGTGGGGGTACTGGGGGTCCTCACTGATTGGTCCAAAAAAAAACAATTTTTTTTTTTTTTTTTTTTTAAGTTTTTGGCCATTGCCAGCCCCCCACGTGGAGGTGGGGTGCTGGGGGTCCTTCCCTGCTGGGGTCTCCAGCAGGGCTCTATATATATATATATATTTCTGTGTCTCATTTTATAATCAATTTATATATTTATAGTTTTTTTTTTTTTAGTGCATGATAAAATTTTTTGCAAATTATTAAAAAGGAAAGAATAGAACAACAGATAAACACGTGTCAAGTGGGCATAGTAGGCCGAATTATTTGAACAAGTGGGCTTGGTAGGCCCAAATGACATAAATATGATGGTTGTAGAGTATTGTTTTGTGGCTATCTATAACCAAAATAAAAGAAAGTCAATCCAGACCAGCAAATTATAAAAGCAATTTCAATCAATACTTTTCAATCACTATTTTTAATACGAGATAGACATAAGAGTAATATTGTAAGATATTATTTGATAACTTAATTCAATATTAAAATTTAGCGTTGTTAATCTTGTCTGGTATCGGATTGTACCAGCCGGTACATTACATTTTAGGCAGCAACTGGTGCAAGCTGCTCTTAGACTTCGTTTAGCTTGTTATAATTTTAATTTAAAAGTTAAAAAAATTATTAAAAAAATTTTAAAATATATAATCTATATTAAAATGTTAAAGATTTTTTTTTTTATTTTTTATGTAATTTTTTTAAAAAAATTAAAAAGTAATTTTCAATATACTATTTTTTTATTTCATATTTTAATTAAAAAATTATTAAAATAATATATTCCTAAAACGAGATATTAGCAGTTGTTTGGGATGTCCTCAATAAGTATATTTTTTAATTTTTTAGATTAAAAAATTGAGAGAAAAAATATGATTGTTTAGAATAACTTTTTGACGTTTTATGAAAAAATATATATTAAAATATTATATAAAATAACAAAATTATCATTTTACCCCTATGCCCTATGCGTAGTGACAGTGACTATTGAAGGAAGCAATATAGAATGCTTTGAATTGTGTGTGTGTTGGGGAGGCGGGGGGAAAACATGCTTCACATTTATATAGATAGAATGAGACTTTCCTTTAGTCCTTTATTGGACTGAAGGGGCTTACCACGGGTCTCATTTTAATAATTTGAATCGTTCAATATGTAGAACTTGTCAAGTACTATATACCTGTAAAAAATTACGTTGATCGGATATTGATAGCTATATGATCAAATCAATTTTGTATAATAAAAAATGGACGATTAAAAATAAATGGCTAAAAAAATATGATTTGATCACATATATATCGATATCTGATTAACGTGATTTTTTACAATCATATAGTAGTAATCAACGAGTTCTACATATTGACGGTTTCGATTATCAAAACGGAACTTATGATAGGCCCCCACAGGCTGAACAATACCGATTTTATAAATTTTTTGTGCAGCCGATTAGATAATTTGTATTATCTGGTTCAGACTGTACCATGACGTCAATGACTTTTTGGGTTTTATTTTTTTTGTGTAAATTTATTTATATATATATATATATATATATTTTTGTGAATAATAATAATTTATTAACTTTTTAAAATTTTTATTTTTTCAAAGCCATACCAAACCCGCCCTTGGTTCCATCCCAATTACTAATTTACCAGCTTGTGCCGTGCTATTCTGTATATATTACCAATGTTTTGCCTAATTTCTAGTCAATTCAGAGTGTTCCGTTGTGTACCAATTGAAAGAAAAGAGGAGGAAGCTGCTTTTATTTTGATTAGATGCAAAAAATGGTGGAAAACAAAAAAGATAGGGCAAATTACCTATATTCCCTTGAGATTTAACAAAATTATAGATATTTTTTTTAAAGTTTGAGAAATTATAGATATCTCCTAAATGTTATATTTGCATAACAAATTAAGAGATAAATTGTTATGAAAATATAAACTTTAAAAAATAATTTGTTATAAAAATATAAATTTTAAGAAATATTTATAATTTTCAAAATCTTAAAAATATATATATATATATATATCTAATTTAACTAAAATTCGAAAGAGATATATGTAATTTGCCCAAAAAATAAGTTGTATTGTCAAACCCATTAATGGGATTGCTTTGGAAACAGGAATTTATGTGGTTGTTGTGCGGATAGATAACAGTCATTAATAGGATAGCCACGAGTTAGGTTTAGAACACATTTATAGAAATTTGTCTTATTTCATATCATGGTCTTGTTTGACGGGACTTATTTTCATCTTATTTTAATTTTTAAGTTAATTTAAGTTATTTTAATATATTTGATTCAGCTTAATAATACAGTTTATACCTTTTTGTAAGTTAAAAATCAACTTATTCTTTTAGTGGGTGAGGAAAAACTTAATTTATAAGTCAAAAATTAGTTTATGTTCACAGTTATAAGTTATAAGCTGTTAGGTTATAAGTTATAATCACTTTCTTACGGCTCTACCAAACGGGGCCATATCGGGGTAAGATAAGTTGGAAAATGACGAAACTGGGGCACGTGGAGGACCCGTTAATTTCATAAGTTTAAAAATAAAAATATTAATAAAAATTATAAATTATTTAATATATTACAAATAATTTATAATTAACAAGAATTATATTATATAAGATAGAAAATAGATGAATAAAAATTAATATTAAATATAATGTTTTAGTATTTTAATTTTATTATAATAAAAAATAAATATATTATATATTATATACAGATAAGTATATTTAATATTTAATAAATATAATTGAGTGGGGTTCTGTTGGAACAGGACAGAGGAAGAAAAACGGAAAATGTTTCGTAACTCAAATTTTGTGGCTCAAAAGTGGCTCAAATGGCCAAAACGACGTCGTTTTGGCCATTTTTATGTTGTTCTGTACTCAAAACGACGTCGTTTTGGCCATTTGAGCCACTTTTGAGCCACAAAATTTGAGCTACGTAGCATTGTCGAAGAAAAACCCGTTCCTGCTCTATTTCTTAATCGGGCCAGGAAAAAAATCATGCGGGGCAAGGCTTGGAATGTCTGTGTGGAGCAGAGCAGGGAAAAATGACCACCCGTAGTCACTATTGTGCGACCCATGTTACTTATTTTGTTGTTCATTTTGATAATCAGAATTGTTAATTTTTAAGATACATTAAGTAGAATATATTTATAAAAAATTAAACTAATCTGATATCGATAGACCTTTGATCAATCGTATTATGTGTTTGTAAAATTTTTAATTTGAGAAAATTACAAAAATATCTCAAAATTTGACCTTATAACAAAATAGATCATGAATTTTTAATTTTGTCAATTTAAACCCTAAATTTTTAATTTGTTTTCAATCTAAACTATTTATCTATTTTCCTTAAGTAAAATCAATGAAAAAGTGATATTTTAATCATTAAACTTAATAAATAAACAAATAAGTATTTCAGACATTTTATATATTCTTACATTGAGTTTAATAACTAAAACATTTTTTTCTATCAGTTTTACTTAACGACATAAATAAATGATTTAGATTGAAAATAAAGTAAAAAATTAAGATTTAAATTAATAAAATGAAAATTTTCAAATTTATTTTACTAAAAGACTCAAACTTTAGGGTTTTTTTTTTAATTGTTTCAAATTTTATTTATTTATTTATTTATTTTTTTGGTGCATGATCAATAATTTATGACACCAGATAAACATGTGACAAATGGACTTGGTAGGCCCAAATGACAGATAAATATCATTGTTGTTGAATTATTATTTCAATTGTGATGCACAGATTTTCACAATCTCCACTCTCATTCTAATCACTCATAATGTGAGATTCACATATACAAGAGTAGATCCTACACACACATCAAGAGCCAAGATAAAATTAGAGATCATGAATCCCCCAAAAGAGGGTCCCAAACATTTTTGTTATTATTTTAACAACATAAAAGCAATTTCAATCAACATTGAGAAATGTTTGGGTATGCAAGGTGTATACTATATGTATTTACATAAGTTTTTATAAATATATATAATTTATGATTTTTAAAATTTTTATGAGCTAACTTACTTATACTTGTGAATACTTATACAATTTTGTAAGATAACTTTCAGATATTTAGAAGAATTTACACAAATATCCATGATATATACTTGCACACTTGATAATTGTCCGTACTGTTAAAACGAGATAAACATAAGAGTTATAGCGATCCCGGATTTACCCTTGTTGTACAGTGATCCGGACATGTGTCCGTGGAGGTTGGTAGTTGATTATTATCTTGTTTACATCCTTTTTACTTTGTAGTTGGGTTATGGGATGTGTTGGGCAGGTTTGTTACAGGTTGGTTGAGTTTAGAAACCAAAACTAGTTGCCCAGATTTTGACCTGTCCGCTCGAGCGGGGGTTTTGGCGCTCGAGCGGGAATTG
This sequence comes from Camellia sinensis, assembly GCF_055761805.1. NCBI lineage: Eukaryota > Viridiplantae > Streptophyta > Magnoliopsida > Ericales > Theaceae > Camellia > Camellia sinensis. The sequence continues at coordinate 8,171,762 of NW_028128988.1, forward strand.
CACCCATCCAATATTTTCCTGTGCAGTGTTGGACGCTCGAGCGTGGGATTGGCCGCTTGAGCGGGGTTGTGTGAGTGCCGCTCGAGCGGGGAGTTGGAAGCTCGAGCGGAGACCTGGTTCTGTAAAAGTTCTAGGAGTGTGCATCCGCCGCTCGAGCGGGATTGTTGACGCTCGAGCGGGAGTCTGTGAGTGACGCTCGAGCGGGGCGACTGAGTTTAAGTTCCGTGTTTTGACTTTTCAAATCACTTTTTCACTTTCTCTTCTCTCTCATACTTTTCCAAAAACACCATTGTTGAGCCTCTCACTCTAGAACTCTACCTTCTCTCTAGGTTTTGATCTAGTATTAGTGATTTGCTCATCTTTGGCCTTTACAAAAAAGTTGTTGATTGTCGAGGGCTACTTTTTAATCTAAAAATTTCGGGATTTGGAGCACGTTGGGTTTTGTCATCTTCTCCCTTGGGGCTCCGAATTTGAGGTAGGGATATCCTATTCCTCTTTATGGATTTTGTCTTTAAATTTTGGTATTTGGAGATGTTGGGGTTGGTTTGGTACTTTTGTGAAAGTTTGGGACTTTTGTGTTATTTTACAAAAGTTGGGGTTTTATTTATAATAAACCTAGATGCATGTTTGGCATAGAGAAATGGAATTAATGTTGAATCATTGATGGAAATGGAACCTAAGGGTTGTAATGTTAATTACGGAAAATGACCTAATTACATTGATTGATTAATTGGGATAATTAATTGTGAGAAATGAGGAAATGAAATGGAATTGTGGAGATTGGGAATGCATGGGGTTAAAGGATGTAGTTGAATTATTTATCACTCACCGAAATGAAATGTTGATTGAATATCCAATTGTACATTTATTTTCTGTTTAGAAATAATTGCTTTGGGCTATCGGTGGAGGATAGTCGTGATTGTTGTAGACAATGCATGATGATTAGGCAAACGGAAACTAATCAATGGAATGTGTCATGGAAATTGACGGTTGATAGAATACATTAACTGTATGTATTGAGTGATTGTATATAGAATCAATGTGTTTGTATACGTTATGTGTAGAGGAGGAGATGGGGGATGTACTCCGTGGTTTAGGGGAAGATGGGGGATGTACCTCTAAACCGGATAGTGTTGGGAGAAGATAGGGGATGAACTCTGTAGATACAGCTCATATGCTTGTCTAGAGAAGTGAAGATAGAGCTAATATGCTTATCTTTATGAAGTGTGGATACAACTTATATGCTTGTCTGTGAATGTGGGATATTGTTGTCATACATATCTGTTGAGAATGGGGATATAGCTTATATGCTTATCTGTGAATGTGGGATATAGTTTTTATACATATCTGTTGAGATGATGGTAGAACTAATATGCTTATCTGTTGAAAAAGGGAAAATGAAAAGTAACTTGGACTTATAAGTCGGATGACATAAAATGTGATTTATGTGGATATATCAGTGTTGGCCATCTATCAATTGTTAATCTTTTAGTCATTGTTCATGGTTGGTTTAGTGTATTTCTACTGGGCTGTGGCTCACCCTATATGGGAATATCATTTTTCAGGTACAGGTAGCACGCCACCTCCAAGGTCATAGCTTGGGAGGCTAGAGGCGAGCAGATTGTTGTTGTTTTAGTTCCTTTTTGATGTATTACATGTATATTCAAGCCGAGAGCTTAATGTGTAGATGAGTTAGCACTCTTTTGTTGTAACCAAGTGTTAACTTGGAAAGCTGTAAGCCCGTAGGGCATTTTGCTTTTATTGTTAACATGTAATTCATTTGTAATGAAACTCTGATGAATAGAAGGTTATGGTTATTTCATATGTCAATGAATATCTTATTTGATGGGTTTAATGTTATTATTTTGAGGGCGTTACAAGAGTAATATTGTAAGTTTGTAACTTATAGCATAAAGAGTTGATTATTTAATTGTTACAATTGACAATGGAAAGATCAAAATAAAATTTTAATAAAAGTACAAATAATATCACAGGAAATTATGTAAATAATATCTTATAATACTCCTAAAATATTTTGGGTTTGGTTTGTGTATTGAAATAATTTTTTTTTTAAAAAAATTTGGGCAGAGGTTAGAATTTTTTTTGATTTGTTTAGTTATATATTTTGAAAATAATTTTGGGGTTTAGAAGTATAGGATGATTTGATATTTTATTGTAGTTGAGTATATGTGTGTGAGATAAAAAGTGATTGTGAATGAGAGGAGAGAGAAAAAAGTGATTAATTAATGTGTCGGAAAGAAAAAATGATTTTGAAATTTTCTTTTAAAAAAATTTAAACCAAATAAAATTTAAAATTGTTTCTAAAAAATTATATTTGGAGATACAAACCAAACAAAGCCTTCATAACTTTTCTTCAATTTGATGCACAAGTCATGGCATATGCACTGCTCGTCTAAACGAGGAAACAAAAATCACTTGATTATGAAATAAACAAGGAAAATTATCATGGGGTTCTGTTTTGTTTTGAAAATTATTATTAATCTTATCACATTTTAATGTAAGTAATTTCCTATTTTTTATAAATTGTCTGAAAATTTTCAAATCTTCATAATGGTAGAATTTATCACGATTTCACACTTCTCATTTAATATGAAAATTAATTTCACAAATAATGTTAATTTATTTAAATTTTTATAATTAATAATATTTTAATTGTTGAAATTAATTAAAATTTTCTAAATAAAAGAATAAGTATAAAATTTATCAACCATCTCACGCATTGAGAATATATGAATTCGCTACGATATTATTTTCCATAGCACTATTGATGGAAATTTCATAAAATTTTTATCACTTTGAAATGTTTATCCAAAACAATTTCATAGTATGAAACAACAAAATGATGAATTGTATGCCATGATTTTGTCAATCCAATTGTTATTTATGATTTTATTTAATATAATATTTTTATTTTTTAAAATTAAAATTTAAAGTAAATTAAAATTATTTACAAAATTATTGTTCATATTAAACGACAAGAGTAAAATTGAAATAAAATACGTTATTATGAAAAATTAAACTTTTGGGAAATCCTACGTAAGCAGAGACTCAAAATTTTAATATAAGGAGCGATCATATACTACTCATAAAAAAAATTAAAAAATTATGAATTAAAAGGTCAAATCTTACACAGAAAAGTGAAAAAGAAGGTACAAATATGTGTATAAATAAGCATATTTCCTTATTTATATGTTAAATTGCAAAAGATAATAATTATAAAATAATCCCCATACTAAAATGAGACATTTTAGGTTGTGTTCCGCATTTTTTCGCAGCATTAAAAACTTATAATTAGATAAATATTTGTTATATTTTTTTTAATAATTTTATACCTTGACTCTATTATTTCATAGATATAAAGGGACGACAACTTTTGAAAGGACAACAAATTATTTTTTTTTTTAACAATTTAGAGACAAGATAATATAGAAAATATTTTTTGAAATATTAAGAGGGCGGTCGCTTCTCGTATTCCTTTCAGATCCGTCCTTGATTGAAATGCACGCATAGCAAGATGCACGCATTCAAATAGTAAAGCTACTTAAGATTGGTTTGGCATTTGTTAATATAGTCAATTTTTTTTTTTGTGTTTGAACTTTTTTTATGTTATTTTTTTTAGTCTTGTTTGGTTTTTATTTTTAATTTTTTTTTGATTTTTTAAGAAAAAAAAAGAATAATTATGAGTAAAAAATAATATTTTATCTTATTAACTTTTATAGGTAATTTTATATTTTTGTGATTTTTTAATCTCAAAATAAATGTCAAACCAGGCCAGGGGCTTAGGAATCCGGATCCTCGGTGTCACTTTCCTGCGGTACAATCCTGCAGCCCTCCAAAACGACGTCGTTTTGGGGGGTTTTTTGTTTTTTGCTTTTTTTTCTTCTTCTTCTTGCCAAATTTAGAGAGAGAAAGCAGAGAGAGAGAGAGAGTGACAGAAATGGAAGCCGAGAAGCTCTCCATCGCCGAAGCTCCTCCCCTCACGACGGGAAGAGATCCAGATCCAACTCTTTGTGTTTTTGTTTCTTTCTCTTTCTCTCTCTTTTTTTTTTTGGATGACCATGGCCATTCGACAGAGCTCTGTTCTTGGTTGAAGTTTCCTAATAGAACATCATAGAATCATTTTGTATCTTTGGACCCTTGAATTCCTGTGTTTTTTTGGGTTTCTTGCTTGATGATTTTTAGGTGAACATAATCTGTAGATTTAGATCCAATTTTGATGGGGTTTTTTTTTTTCTTTAGATCAAGAAATGAAACATTTTTACTTTTTATATTGGTCTCTGATTCTATAATTTTTTTTGGGGGGGGGGCCTCTTTTTTTGTAGATATAACCAGTAAAATTTGATGCTTCAGTTTCAGTTTCAGATTGAATTTTTGATGGGTTTCTATTGGGTTTGATTCACATATATGGGAAGAGCTATATTTGATGGTAATCTTTTTTGTTGTGGGTTTGGTGAAAAAGATGCTGAATTTTGAGTGTTCCAGATTGGTTTGTTGATGGGTTTTCAGTAGATTTTGATGTTAATCACAGCTTCATTTATTTAAAGTTTGTGAAAATGGAGAAGCAAACAAATTTTGGTTGTGGGTCTGTCGTGAATTCGGGTAGAGAAATGAAATTAGAAGAAGATGAAGAAGATTTCCAGAGTTGTTGCGAAGATGAAGATGAATTGATGGAGAGGGAAGAATCAGCGAAGGAAAGTTCGAAGGACATTCTTGATGAAGGTTCAGTGAATATGTTCTTCAAGGGTATATCGATAGCTAAGTCTGGAGAATGTGGCACTGGGCTTTCATTTCTGAGTTTGTTTGTTTGTTTTTTTATTTTTTTTTATGAAAAGTTCAGATCTAACTCTTCTGCACCGAAACCCCACTCTTCTTCTCTCCTCCTCCGGTACTCTGTTCCATGCCCGAAACACCACCCGATTTCTCAACCCCACTCCCACCATTCCCAAATAGGATTCGTTTCCCAACAATGGCCGCAATTCCTTCAAGTACCGGGGGGGATTTCGGGTTCAGTACCGGCCGGAACAGAACCATGGGTTTGTGGGTTTGCAGGAATTTAATGAATGGAAGAACTGGAAAAAGGGTCCTCTGTCCGGTCGGAACGAAACCCATCAACAGAAAGAGAGAAGAGAGAGAAAGAAAGAAAAGAGAGAGAAAGAAAGAAAAAAGAAGAAGAACAGGAAAAAAAAAAACAAAAAACAAAAAACCTCCAAAACGACGTCGTTTTGGGGGGCTAAGGATTGTGCCGCAGGAAAGTGGCACCGAGGATCTGGATTCAGGGCGTAGAGCAACTCTGACATAAGAGATAAAATGGGCAACTTAGGCATTTTTACCTTAGGGCTGGTTTGGCATAGCTTAGAAAAAATTAAAAATTAAAAAGTTATCATTATTTACAATATATATATATATATATATATATAAAATAAATTTACACATAAAAAATACAACTCAAAAAGTCATTGACGTGATGGTATAGTCTGAACCAGATGGTACAAATTACTTAATCAACTGCACAAAAAATTTACAAAAAACGGAGTTGTTTGGCCCGTGGGGGTCCACTACGGGTCCCGTTTTGATAATCGGAATCGTTGAATGTGTAGAACTTGTTAGTTACTATATGGCTGTGAACAATCACGTTAATCGGATATCGATAGTTATGTGATCAAATTAGATTTTTTTTCAGTCATTTATTTTTAATCGTCCATTTTTTTATACAATACTGATTTGATCACATAGCTATCGATATCCGATCATCGTGATTTTTTACAGACATATAATACTTGACGATTTCTACACATTAATCGGTTCAGATTATTGAAATGAGACTTGTGGTAAGCCCCTCTAGTCCGATGAAGGACTAAAGGAAAGCCTCATCCTATATTATAAATCTGAAGCATGTATGCCCCCACCACATAATTCAAAGCATTCCGTATTGCTTCCTTCAATAGTCACTGTCACTATGCATAGGGCATAGGGTAAAATGATAATTTTGTTATTTTATACAATATTTTAATATACATTTTTTCATAAAAAGTCAAAAAATTATTCCAAACAATTATCTTTTTTTTTTCAATTTTTTAATTCAAAAAATTTAAAAATATACTTATTTAAAACATCCCAAATAATCTTTAAAAATATATAGACATTAGACATTAGACATATATATATATATATATATATATATATATATATATATATATATATTTTAAGAGGCTCAACTCTGACATAAGAGATAAAATGGGCAACTTAGGCATTCTTTCTAGGGGGTTGGCTCACGGATTGGAGGGTATTATTCATCTGTGAAATTTATTATGGGTCTTATTTTGATAATTTAAATTATTTAATATATAGAACTCATCAAATATTATGTCTGTAAAAAATTATGTTGATCGGATATCGATAGTTACGTGATCAAATCAGTTTTGTATCAAAAAAATAAAAGGTAAAAAAATAAATATTTGACAAAAATTTGATCCGATGAGATAGCTATTGATATTCGATCAACGTGATTTTTTATCGACATATAGTACTCGACGAGTTCTACATAATGGACGTTCAAATTATCGAAATAGGACCCGTGATAGGCCTCTATGGGCCCAACAACACCTTCTAGTCCAATATTTATATGTGTGTCTGTGTGTTTGTTTGTTTGTCTGTCTTTTAAGAGGCTCTCCATGAAATAAAGGATTTTTACCTATTTTCATATTGACTCTCAATTTTTCTCTGTTGGAACCCATCAATCCGTATTTTATTTTATTTTTATTGCATTACTAATCTTTTATAAATGGATATTGCTAGTGATAGGAAATTTTTGCAATGATCTATTAAAGTTTTGTGTGAAGTTATTTATATATATATATATATATATTAATTGTAACTATTGTGCAAATGTCATATTGGCAACCACGTCATAATTATGTGCTTACGCAGTGTGATATAAAAATGTATTTTTTTATTTTATGTATATAACATTTTTGTTTTGAAAATTTATTGACTTAGCTTGTATGGTTAGGTGAAATAGAGAGTGTTATTGGAGTATAAAGTGAGTAAAATACAAAGTGTATTTTTTTTTGTACTTTTGCTAGGTAAAATGTATGGTTGTTGAAGTTGCTGGACTCATTTCCAATAATAATAATAATGATAATAATAACTACTGTAAATTAAACTCACCTCCCTTGATGTTTAAAAAAAATACAATTAGTCTTATATTTTTAATATAATTACACTGACTTCTATCAAGTTTTAATTCATATAACACTTACGTCATTTTTCATCAATAATTCATTAATCATTTGAATGAAAAAATAATGTTATTATCACTTTCTTCCTAAAATATATATTTATCTTTATTTATTTTAGTGTCTACTCACCATTGGTATTTTTAGTTTTGATCATTTTAATCATATTATAAAAGAAATTAATATAATTATATCAAAAGTATAGAATTAACTGTATTTTCTTTAAACTTAAATAGAAGTGAGTGTACTACTATTACTACTACTAATAATAATAATAATAACAAGGTAACTTCGGTTACTTTCAAAATCAAACATGATGCTAGTAGATTAATGGGTAAATTACAAATACACGATTTACTTAAAATATAAATTGTTTCGTGTGGTTTGAAAAATTATAGATATTTCATTGTTAAAATTTTTTATTTAACAAAATTAATTAAAAAAATATTAGGTTTTTGCAATTGGCAATCCCGTTAGACAAAACTCCATTTAGTTGTATTAGGTTTTTATAATTGGTAATCTCATTTGACAAAATTCATTTTACTTGTAATTTTATTCGCTCTTTTGTTTTAGTGAGGATGTGAGTGTTTAGATGCGAATTTAACCTGAATTGTGTCTATGCAAATGAGTTTGTGATCTTGAGACTTTCATGTTTGCTACTTCGCTGACTATGTACGGAGAGTTAGTAAGGTAAAAGAAAATAAGGTACACCCTGTTATTATTTATTATCATTGTGGAATGTATGGTTATATTTACCCTTATTGTTATGAGTTACATGGGAGAGTGTCTCATAGAGGTGAAAGAAATTTTAATACCTTGTGGGATAGAAGACATTTCATTGTTCGTAATGAGGTTAAGGGTCATATTAGACCTCATTGTGTTGATTTGCTTGAGACCAAACACAACGAGAGGTTGTGTTTGCCTAGGCCTAGGAATAGGAGGTTGGAAAGCAAGTCAAGATGGGCTTCCATTGAAGGGAAAGGGAACCACAACGTCAAAACACCACCCAAGAACTGCGATTCTTACAACTTTGTTCATACTAAAGCGGTTTGGGTGGGAAAGCTTGACTTGTGTTAATTTGTTTATTCGTGTTTGTTTTGTTTTGTTTGTTTTCTTTTTGTTTTGAATTTTTGTTTGTTTGTTTGTTGTTGGGTCTTTTGTGTGTGTTTGTGCGTTTCTTTCTTGCTTTCCATAAATAAATAAATAAATAAATAAAATAAAATTCAAAAATATTTTTCCAGTATGGTTTTGCAAGCTTGAAAATTTTGAGAAGTTCTTGGAGTATATTGGAATTGATGAGAATATCCATTATTTGTTAATGTATGTGTGCTTTTTGTGGTCATTACTTATTTCAAATTGTGTGTACTTTAATTAGTATGTCTCATTCTATACACACTCTTGGATTAGTAAATACCGAACTCTTCCGCATAAGTAATCAAAGTTCTCTATGTACTACTAGTAGTGTTTCATGTGTTTTCCTTGAGAAATTGACCAATGCTAGCATATCTTAGGTGATGTTAAGTCTATTAACCCTCTATCATTTATTTACATCTCCACGACTTTCCCCTCAGGTCATTGTAGTCAAGGCATGAGGAAAAAGCTACCTCAGACTCACCAACCAAGCTATCCTTATTTTTTTCCATGCGTCTGGAGTTAGGTTTCCATACTCTTGAGTGTAAACGCCACCAGTGAGTGCGCAAAAGATAGAAAGAAAGAAATAATAAAATTCTCATTGACTGAGGGGGAGTCTTCGCCTTTACTTAACAAATACCCCTTAAACACTAGAGGTTTGACTTTTCTCAGTCACTTACATATTCTTTTACTGGAGGTCTAGCCATCATATCACTACTACAATTTGAATCTAGTGTTTATCGAACCCTAAGAGCCACACACACACTTTTATCATGGGATCTATACTTTTCACATGTTGCATCACATTCTTTCATGAGGAATCTTCCAAAGGTTGTGCATATTGTGTTTTCAAGTAATTGTATTTCTTGGATATTCTTGTATGTTTTAAGGTACAAATCTGAAATTCCTTACTTGCTCTACCATATTATTTTTGTCTTTTTCTTTTTGCTCATTGTTTTTGGTGCTTATGGTTGCTTTTAGTGAGGGGGAGTTTGATTAATCTTTGCAGAGGAGTTTTTTTTAGCATGGACTTACATTAATTGGTTTTGTAAGGGAGATTGGTGTTAGTTGATTTGTATGTTGCTATGCACTGCGTATTTATTACTTATATCTTGTATGCTATTGATTATTACATCATCCTATCATTGCTCATGTGGTTTATGCTCTTATTTTAGTTGATTGAGCTTCCTTTGACAATTTATGACAAAAAATGGGGGAGAATTTGAGGGGAGTTTTTTTTTTTTTTTGGAGTATGTCTGCATGTTCTTAAAATTTTCTTTTATTCATGTAGCTTGTTCTTAAAATCTCCATCTATTCATGCTCTAAGATAATTTTGTCATATGTCTAGTGCTTTCATATACTCTTGTGGCACTAATAGTTGTTTTGCAGATCATGACTTTGAGAAAGAAGTTAGTTTTTGTTGGTTGTAATGGGTTAGGGTGTTTAGGATTTTCTTTCTTAGGTGTGTTTTGTCACGGAATTACCAAAGGGGGAGATTGTTAGATTTTTGTAATTGACAATCCTGCTTGATAAAACTCATTTTAGTTGTGATTTTATTTGCTCTTTTGTTTTAGTGAGAATGTGAGTGTTTAGATGCAAATCCAACCCGAATTGTGCCTATGAAGAGGAGTTTGTGATCTTGAGGCTTTTATGTTTGCCACTTCGCTGACTATGTACAGGGAATAAAGTTTTACCACTCGAGTGGTTGGCCTATATGTTTTTCACTGCCTTTACTCTTATCGCTCAAGCGGTGAAGTGTGCGCTCGAGCAGTCTTCACGATTCAGTTTACTATAAAGTGCGCAGTTTGATATTTTTAGGGTTTAAGCCGTCTAGAGTCTTAGAGAGAAAGAAAAGACAAAGTCTTTTCTATTGGAAGTTGTTTTATATGAGTTTCCTTGGTGTATAAAAGGTGATCAATTGATCAACGAACTACAGATTGTCAAACATCAAGGGTTGTTTCTTCTATTACGTTCACAAAAGATAGAGGTGTTCTGCAGTGGATTTCAGGGAATTGGGGCCTGAAGCTTTGGTAGATTCCAGAGTGGCTCATCATCGTGTATTCGATATTGACTTGTGGATTCAACGTTGGGCAAGACAATTTCGAGATGCAGACGGCGGTGGAAGAGGCACATCGAGGTCGATTCAATTTGAGCGTTGATTCGCTACGTAATTGAGGGTACACTTGTGTAACTTCTTTTTGTCTTCTTAGTGGATTGTTTTGTGGCATTGGCCCGTGATTTTTTTATCATAATTGGAGGTGCTCCAATAGTGATTTTTTCCACGTTAAATCGTTGTGTCTATTTGTCTTAATTTTTCATTAGGATTGTTAATTATTGTTTTAAATTGAAACATAATAATGAATCAATATCTCAGGGATTTTAGACTTTTTCAAGTTGTATTTTTATTCACTATATTATATCTGTGAGTTATGAGAGTTTAGATGCGAATCCAACCTGAATTGTACCTGAGTAAAGGAGTTTGTACTGACATTCCATATCTTGTTTTGAGCATTCCTTATTTGCAACTTCGCTGACTAAGTATGAGGATCGAGTTGAAAAAAAAGTCAAAATTGATTAACAGCTCGAGTGGTCTTTTGTGTGCTCGAGCGGTGAAATGGTTCATCTAGTATCTCTGCCTGCATTTTGAACTTCTGGGAAACATGTTTTACCGCTCGAGCGGTTGGCCTATATGTGAGCATCGTCTTTAGTCACTCCGATCGAGCGGTAAAGTGAGTACTCGAGTAGTCTTTGTGGATGTATTTAGTATCAAGTGCATTGTTTGCTATTTTTATGGTTTAACCTGTCCAGATTCTCAGAGATAAGTAAAAAACAAAGTGTTATATATTGAAGGGTGTTTATATATGAGTTTCCTTGATGATTTGAGGGTGATCGATTGATCACTAAGCTTCATATTAACTATCATCAAGGGTTGTTTTGTTCTTTTATTTACAAAAAAGATAGAGGTGTTCATTGGTGATTCTGGAAAACTTAGGCCTAAAGCTTTGGTGGATTCTAGAGTGGCTCATCATCATGGATTCGACATCGACGTTGTGGATTCAACGTTAGGCAAAGCAATTCCGAGGTGAAGACGGTGATGGAAGAGGAACATCGGGTTTGGTTCAAATCGGGTGTGGATTCGCTTGGTAATTGAGGGTTTTCATGTATAATTCCTGTTTGCCTTCTTAGCAGATTGTTTTGTGGCTTTGGCCTGTGAATTTTTATCACAATTGGAGGTGCTCCAATTGTGATCTTTTTCATGTTACATCATTGTGCTGATTTGTTGTTGATTGTTTGATTGAGATTGTTATTCGTTGTTTAAAACTGAATCATAATCACAAATCCATATCTCGGGGATTTTTAGAATTTTCAAAAAAAAAAGCAAAATTGCTAATTGCTCTTATATACAATAATAAAATTACCTAAATTATTAATAATAAAAAAAATTGACATCATTAAAAACTATTAATTGACTCAATGATAAAAGGGACAACTTGTTATGAAATTAAAAACTTCAGGGGCATGATGTAATTTCTAGAACCACAGGGGACAATTCATATTTTAAACAAATTTCAGAGAGTGTAGTTGTAATTTACCAAAAAAAATTTAAGACAATGGTGATACCATATAATTGGTATCATCATCCAATAATTTCTTATCTTTTATTTTCTATGTATATGTGGCACAACAGTTGTACTTGAAAAATATAACTGACCCTTTACATCATATAATTGTTTTGTATGTTGGTGATATTATGTCATCGATATCACCGTTATACTAAATTTTTACTCTATAGGGGTGTACTATATTGTAGACTCGACTTTCTTCGCACGCCCCCCTTTCGGAGAGGCACGAATTGGTCCTACTACAGTTTGAACTCATGTCACGGTTCTGAATCTAATATCACAAAGTGCAATATGAGACTGATAAATACCAAAGAGTCCAAATCCAACAAATCGTTTTGGAAAATCGATTTTGAATAAAAAGCGCCAAACATGGACTGTTTTGCCAGATTACAGAGTCGCCACCTAAATATTTTATTTTTAGGAAATTTAGGAAACCTTGACTCGTGCCAAAGGCCATGTGTTCGTCATCACCAAAGTTGCCTCGGCTCCGGAACTTGGGTACGAGAGGGGAAGGTCCTGAAATGAGCACCCCCGCTCGCCCGATCAAAGGATCGGCCTCTACTACCATGATATGCTGTTTTATAAACCTCATGTGTTCCTATCTAGTTATTTGCTAACTTTACTATTTGACGCACACACAATCAAGTATAGACTAAGTTGCGAGAATTGAAACGTTTCGATTCATGTTTGTTTTTGAAAATGGTTTGAAAATGCCACTCTCAAGTGGGCTAAAGAGCGGATTTGCCACCTTAAGTGGGCTTAAAACATGATTTTGCCACTTCGCAAAGTGGGCTTAAAAAAACTCACAATCATCGAATTGTCCCAATTCAAGCAATAAAGCCTTCATCCATAGGCATTCAAGCAATTTAGCATTTAAGAAAATAGCCTCATGGCAAGCATGCGAAACATGGCATCACTCACACTTATGCAAGAATGCTAAAGCGTAAAACTTATAGTGTACTCCGAGCCAAAATAAAAGCTAGTTAGAAATATGCATGATCCTAACTATACAAGATGCCTAACGCAACACATGCAATAATGCAATTAAATAGGCTCGACTATCTAAGATGGCATATGAATGCAACGATTTGATAACATGCTTTGAAACACGTATTCAAATAAGTGTATTGAAATTGTGATGTAGTTTGAATGATGCGCCGAGCTCGGTGCATGCAAGACAAATGAATTATGCAAACATGCAAGCATAAGGTATGCTAATTGAAAAATACCCTAAAACTAACCATCGAAAGCGGTTAAATAAAAGAGAGAAAGAAGTGGGGTTGGAAGACATGCACACACACACGCATGCTTATTACAACAATACACCATCTCGAAGGAGGGTCCGAATAAATAAGCTAAGCTACACTAAGCTAATTATTACAAACCAACTAATTAACTATTATAGCTAATTAATTATTACAAACCAAATCAAAACAAATAGCTATGCTAAGCTAATTAAAATATTACAACAAAAATTGAATAATCAGCTACACTAAGCTAATTAAAGAAATAAAACGGCCTCGCGGGTGAGGGAGACATGCATGCTCGATTACATGCTCGGTTGTCTCTGTTTACATTTGCCTTAATCTCTGAACATCGAACCAACATTCCAGGCTGCTTCTGCCTTAACTCAGATATACTTTTGCACAAAAATGGACTGGTGGCCGGTCGGCCACAAACACTGGCCGGTCGACCACTTGCTTTTCCAAAATGCTATTTTTGCTGCAACAGAGAACAACAGAGGCAAAGCGAGGCATTTTGCAGGAAATGTATGCACTACCACTCTCCTCATCATTTCTCAAGCTCAAAGGAGTGTGGCGCTTGGTTCTCAAGCCACCAATCAAGCATCTTAATGCATGATGGCCAAAGGACCGAGCTTGTACAAGGTCAATGAATGCACAAATATACGGAAATGGAGCCTCCACCCTATCATGCATGATCAAGGGGCAACGACGACCAAGAAACGTGACACGTTTCATCACTCTGAGTATGAAACGTCCCACATTTCTTGTGTTTGGATTAATGTCCGATCCAAACACATGTAATGCAACACAAATGCTCATCTTGCACAAGTTTTACTTTGCTCAATTCTGATTTACACATTTTACATTATCGATTAATCCTTTAACCGATTAAGTCCAATGTGAAAGTCCTCTAACGAGAGAGGGTTCAACCAAAAGATGGTTTAAGACATGAGAGAGTTCATGCCTTTGGCTAGAAGGAACCCTTAAAAGAGAGTTAAAGCCATCGAGCTTAAACTCTATCTCAAGCTTAAACACAAACATAAGGCCAACCAATCCTCAAAACAAATCAAAAGTGAAGAAATGAGGGAGATGACAGATATTTCAATGCTAAAGTGGCATGAAAAACAATACAACAACATGCAAACAACACATGTACAACATGTTAAAGGCCAAAAGCATTGAAACTAGTGATGGACACAACACTAGAGGCATGCAATACAATGCTCAAAAGGAACCAACAGTCCAAAAAAGTCCTAAAACACCCTAAATAGAGTTCTAAAATATGCTTGAGATAAGCTAAGAATAGCTATATTAAGAGGCCAAAACAATAGCACATGCTAGGCAATTTAGCACAATTGCACTACAAGCATATAAAGCAAAGCTCATGTGATCAAACCAGCTCAAAATAAAGCTTAATCATGCCAAATCAGTGACCTAAACATGCTGAAACTTAGGCACAAAAGGCTTGGCTTACAAACAAGACACAAAGCACAACTCTCAAAAGCAATGAAAGAGTGGGATATGTGAGAGTGTGACAGTAATATATGCTCTGAAATCACATAAAAAATGATGCTATATCATGCAAACATCACAAGCAAAGCATGATATAGGCCCTAAAACTCAAAGCCAGTAAAGGCCATTTACACTATAGTTATACAAAGCAAAGAACATATGACCAAGACCACCCAAAACAGAGCTAAAGCATGCTAAATCAGTAGCAAAAATGTGCTGGAGTTGAGCTAACACAAGCTAGAATGATAGGCTAACTCATTAGGCATGCTAGGCTAGTGAGCAAAATTACACTACAAGTGTGAGAAGCAAACAAGAGGTGCTCCAACCAGCCAAAAACAGAGTTATAACATGTTAAAATAAGGCCAAAAACATGTTTGAACTAGACTACAAAACGGTAGAAAAGCATGCTCAAGTACTAGGCCATCAACACATGCAAACAAGAGACAAGGAGGGGAGGCCACCCCCTCTTATTTTGGACCTCAAAACCAACTTTTTACCACTGATATTCCCCTGGAATTCAGTGGTTAAAAGGCCAAGAAAAGTGTATTTCAAAAGCTTTGAAAGATGGCTTAAAAGGCTTTACAAGCCAAAGAGCAAAAGGAAGAAACCACCCCCTAACCAAACAAGACTCAAACCAACATTTTAGACCTTTAAAAATAGAGTTTTTAGAGGTTAAAACCAGCTTCAAAGTAGCACACAAAGGTGGCCAAATAATGAATTAAAGCAAGGCTTAAATGGGTCAAGTTCTTACCCTTGAAGCACAACAACAAATGGCCACTTTCTAAGCCAAAACCAGCTTTTCAAAGCTCAAATAAGACTTCCAAGAACCTCAGCTACAAGGTAGTCTACGTTGGCTAAGAGGTTGTATGTAAAAATGTAAAGAAAACTCACTTTTAAGCACAATATAGGAAGAGAGAGAGGATTCTAGAGAGAGAGAGAGAGAGAGAGTGAAATTTTGCTCACAAAAATTCTGAACCCCTCAAATGGGGGAGAGACCCCCCATTATATAGAAATACAAGCCAAAGGCTTGCATACATCCCTCCATAGATGTGTATGGAGATGGCATTCAGTGACCAACAACTGGCATAGCTGGCAAAGAAAATATCTGAAAAAGCAGAAAAATGGCTATCGACCATTTCAGGTGGCCGGCCGGCCACCTTCTCTAGCTGACCGTCCACTTCAAGTGGCCGGTGAGGGGAACAAGTGGCCGAAAAGTGCCAAAAGAGGGCCAACGAGGCTGAAAAAGGAGAAAAACGGCCGTCGGCCACTTTCGGTGGCCGGCTGGCCACCAAAAATCTGTTTCCAAGCCCGACTTTAAATGGGCATATCTCCTTCGTCTGGACTCATTTTCAGGTCATTCTTGTGTCTAAATTGAAACCTCGGAAGTAAGATTTCCAATGGTGGCATCCTCACATCAAACTTCCAAGTGTGCTAAGAGAAATCCCTTGTTTAGTGCAGACTGCTTAGTTTCGGTCCAACTGGATTGATGCCTAACTTCAACCAGCCATATCTCCCTCATCTGGCCTCGGCTTAAGGAGATTCTTGAGTGAAAAATGAACCCCAAGAAGTCCTGTTTCCAATGGTGGTGGCCCCATAGCTGAAATCCAAGTGTACAAACGGATTGGCCTGATTTAGCGAGGGCTGCTCAATTCTCTCTTAACGGTTCATGCCCAACTTCTTCCCCAACTGGGTTTTTTTCCCTCTCCTCCATTTTTTTTCAACTTCAAACCTCTAAACAAGATGTTTTGGAAGATTTTTCAAAAATTTCACCTCTCTTTCATGCATTGCCACTTTGTCGTTGCTCGGTTTACCGAAAAGCGCAATATTTGACGAAATGCGAGCCTCAGAGCATCGTAGAATCATTTTCAAAAATATTTTGAAAGAGAGGGTTTTAAGGTCTAAAAATCATTTTGGTCAAAAGGCTTTGGTCCTCAAATGGGGTGTAAGATTAGGATTTGACTCTCTCATCTTGCCGAAGAAATCGAACCTTTGCACTACATAGCCTGCACTATCGAATGATCAATCAGTGGCGCCCAAGTCTTAAGGATGGTCAATGGGGTGTCTACATTGCCCCTATTTGACAAAATTGGGAAGTCATGAAATGACGTGAGTGAATGTCAAAGCCCAGAGACGACCCATTTTTGACAAGGCCGCAGACTTGGACAAATAAAAAAACTGCAGATGTAATTGGTTGAACCCAAAGGTTGCCTACGTATCTCTTTGCAAGGAATCAAACCAGCGTAGTTCAGGGGCATGATGCAAAATGATATGCAATGTAGTGAAACAATGTAATGAAATAATGCACATGATATACAATGTATTTGAATCATCAAAGCACAAATAGTGCAAAACCACACAAATATCATAAAGGATTGGCGATGAAAAATCAAACTATGTTTAACACAGAAAAGGTGCCGGAGCCCTCAAACCACAATTCTCTTAGTGGAATAGGCATGTGCACATGCAGAATTGTGTGTTTCGCAGAACAAATACAGAGTACAAGTAATTGGGTGGCACGATATAAGTGATGAATGATCTATTGAGGAAAGATCATGATCCTAAATGCTGAATGCAACAAGACAACGTACAATGCAATGGATGCAGTGAATAAGGCACGCAGCAAAACCGCATTTCTACCTAGAAAAGGTACGGACACAAAACAGACCATGTCTAACACAAAAAAGGTGCCGAAACCCCCAGACCACAATTCTCTTAGTGGAATAGGCGCATACACATTATCACAGAACCATACTTCAACGAAGGAAATGTATGAGCACATGCCAGACTAACCTTAACATGGAAAGGATGCAAGCAATAAAACAGATATGATGCAATAGATGTAACAGAGAGTGCAGTAGATGCAAAAGGGTGACAAACTCCAACCACGTTGGAATCGTGAGAGGAGGAAGAACAATTCCCAAACACGTCAAAATCGTGTGAGGAAGGGGACACTCAAACTATGCTAAAATTATGAAAAGACGTCCAAAGAAAATGACTCAGGGGGTACGTTCCACGCATCCTGAGATAAATTCCAAATACGCTGAAATCGTGTGAGGAAAGGAGCACTCTAACCACGCTGAAATCGTGAGAAGAGGACAAACAAACCAACCAGGAATGCGTTCCACGCATCTTGAAATAAATTCCAAACACGCTGAAATCGTGTGAGGAAAGGAGCACTCTAACCACGTTGAAATCATGAGAAGAGGAAAAAGAAACCAATCAGGAATGCATTCCACGCATCCTGAGATAAATTTCAAACACGTTGAAATCGTGTGAGGAAAAGAACACTCTAACCACGCTGAAATGGTAAGAAGAGGTCTGAAAACAACCAATCAGGAATGCGTTCCATGCATCCTGAGATAAATTCCAAACACGCTGAAATCGTGTGAGGAAAAGAACACTCTAACCACGTTGAAATCGTGAGAAGAGGTCTGAAAACGACCAATCAGGAATGCGTTCTATGCATCCTGAGATAAATTCCAAACACGCTGAAATTGTGTGAGGAAATGAGCACTCTAACCATGCTGAAATCGTGAGAAGAGGGCAAACAAACCAATCAGGAATGTGTTCCACGCATCCTGAGATAAATTCCAAACACGTTGAAATCATGTGAGGAAAAGAATACTCTAACCACGCTGAAATTGTTAGAAGAGGTCTGAAAACAACCAATTAGGAATGCGTTCCACGCATCCTGAGATAAATTCCAAACACGCTAAAATCGTATGAGGAAAAGAACACTTTAACCACGCTGAAATCGTGAGAAGAGGTCAGAAAACAACCATCAGGAATGCGTTTCATGCATCCTGAGATAAATTCCAAACACGCTGAAATCGTGTGAGGAAAGGAGCACTCTAACCACGCTGAAATCGTGAGAAGAGGACAAACAAACCAATCAGGAATGCGTTCCACGTATCCTGAGATAAATTCTAAACACGCTGAAATCGTGTGAGGAAAAGAACACTCTAACCATGCTGAAATCGTGAGAAGAGATCTGAAAACAACCAATCAGGAATGCATTCCACGCATCCTGAGATAAATTTCAAACACGTTGAAATCGTGTGAGGAAAAGAATACTCTAACCACGCTGAAATGGTGAGAAGAGGTCTGAAAACAACCAATCAGGAATGCGTTCCATGCATCCTGAGATAAATTCCAAACACACTGAAATCGTGTCAGGAAAAGAACACTCTAACCACGCTGAAATCGTGAGAAGAGGTCTGAAAACGACCAATCAGGAATGCGTTCCATGCATCCTGAGATAAATTCCAAACACGCTGAAATCGTGTGAGGAAAAGAACACCCTAACCACGCTAAAATCGTGCGAAGAGGTCTGAAAACAACCAATTTGGAATGCGTTCCACGCATCCCGAGATAAATTCCAAACATGCTGAAATCGTGTGAGGAGAAGAACACTCTAACCACGCTGAAATTGTGAGAAGAGGTCTGAAAACAACCAATCAGGAATGCGTTCCACGCATCCTGAGATAAATTCCAAATACGCTGAAATCGTTTAAGGAAAAAAAAAACTCTAACCACACTAAAATCTTGGAAGAGGTCTGAAAAGAACCAATCAGGAGTGCGCTCGACGCAACCTGAGATAAATTCCAAACATGCTGAAATCGTGTGAGGAAAAGAACACTCTAACCAGGCTGAAATCGTGAGAAGAGGTCTGAAAACAACCAATCAGGAATGCGTTCCACGTATCCTGAGATAAATTCCAAACACGCTGAAATCGTGTGAGGAAAAGAACACTCTAACCATGCTGAAATCGTGAGAAGAGGTCTGAAAACAACCAATCAGAAGTGCGCTCGACGCAACCTGAGATAAATTCTAAACATGCTGAAATTGTGTGAGGAACAGACACTCTAACCACGCTAAAATCGGGAGAAAAGGTCCAAAGAAAAACAATCAGGAGTGCGTTCCATGCATCCTGAGAAAGCCTCGGGGGACAACGATCCCAAACACTGCACGACATGAAAGGATAAATGATACAAGATAACACAAGATGCAAATAAATGCAATACGTGTGATGATATGATACATGTTAGAAGCAATGTAGTGCATGATGTTTAGGGAATGCAATAAACAAATAAAGTGGCGCTTTAGAAAGCACCTCATGGGGCGAGTGGCGATGAACCGCTCTACTCTGATGGGATCTCCCCTTGTGTTCTTCGAACTCTTACATTCAACTCACAGTTTAAAGGTCCTGAAATACTGACAAGGAGTGACATCTGCATGTAGAAGCCACGAATGCCGCTTTTCTTCCTTATCATATTCACAACTTTCCCTATTCTCCAACGGGGTGACAGACTAGGTTGGTTCAGTATCCAGAATTGAGGTGCACACATGCTATCTCAATCTATGGGGCTGTCATACAGATTTCAAGCTGAGGATACACCCTTGGGTATTCAAACTCTAGGAACTCATTGCAAACACAGCCAAGATGCCTCTGGCAGGGAATGGTATTCGGGAGAGCACTTTGGTTGCCATTCTGGCTTGAAGCAGACTTGATCTTGAGCTTGAAGTAGAGGCACACTCATACTTCAGAGCATTGACAAGGCCTGAGGGGGTACATCCGGAGTGCAATCTCGGAACTTACTGAAGGTGAAACAAACTTAGATGCTCCAAATTTTCCCACTTTTCTTTTACTTTGCAGTTTGGAACCTATATAGCTTCAGTTAGGTCCTTGTTCTATTGTTCTTATATGACCTGGGTTGAACCCTGCAGTTTATGAAAGAAGGAATTCAGTTTTACACAAATGTGGAGAACGACACATCACTTTGAGCACAAAACGATTTATTTTTGAAATTGAGATTGAGAATGAGTTTCTAACCGGGTATTGAGCCTACGACTGAACACCGCACACCATGACTCGACAAAGGAAAAACAAAGGTAAAACAACCTAAACACATCTATTGACACTCAAAACGACTCAAAACAAGAATCTAAACAAAAAAAAAAAAAAACAAACACAACACTCGGATATGTTCTAATGACGAGAGACCTCTAGCAGTTCACGAGGAACCTGCTTCTCCGAGGTATTGTTTCCCACCCTTTCTCATTTGTGATCCTCACATCACTTGGCACTCAATCTCTTTTTCCCCAAAAAGCCATTTCCTCACTTTTCACTCAACGCACATCTCTCTATTCTTCAATCTCTCTTATTTTTTATCCCTCCCTTGGGTGGTTGATGGATAAAAAGAAAGACGTGGGCTCTGGCCCCTAGTATTCTACTAGATCTCCATTCTTTCGCTGACAACTAGTGAGCTCTCTGTAGACCGCCCGAACTCGCTCCGCGCGCGAGGGCTCAAATTGGGTTCTTAGCTAGTATAGTTCGGACTCCTGTCACGGTTCTGAATCTAATCTCACAAAGCGCAATGTAAGACTGATAAATCACCAAAGAGTCCAAATCCGGCAATTGGTTTTGGAAAATCGATTTTAATCAAAAACCGCCAAACATGGACTACTTTGCCAGATTTCAAAGTCCCCACCTAAATATTTTGCTTTGGAAAATTTAGGAAACCCTGACTCGTGCCTGAGGCCACGTGTTCGTCATCAACAAAGTTGCCTCGGCTCGGGAACTTGGGTACGAGAGGGGAAGGTCCTGAAATGAGCACCCCCGCTCACTCGATCAAAGGATTGGCCTCTACTAACATGATATGCTGTTTTTATAAACACATGTGTTCTTATTCCGATTATTAATCTAGAATTACTATGTAATGCGCACAGCATACAAGTATAAACTAAATCACTCAATTTGGAACAAAATATTTCATGTTTGTTTTTCGAAAATAGTTTGAAGTTGCTACCCTCAAGTAGGCTAAAATGCGGATTTACCACCCTTAAGTAGGCTTAAAACATGATTTGCCACAAACAAGTGGGCAAAAAACGCACATTTTGATGAATTGTTCCAATTCAAGTAATAAAGCCTTCATCCATAGGCATTCACGCAGTTTAACATTTAAGCAAATAGCCTCATGGCAAGCATGCTATAGATGGCAGCATTCACACTTATGCAAGATGCTAAAGCGTAAACACTTACAGTGTACTCTGAACCAAAACAAAAGCTAGTTAGTACTCATGTATGATCCTAACTATGTTAAGATGCCTAATGTAACACATGCAAAAATGCAACTAAAATAGGCTTGGTTATTTAAGATGGCATATGAATGCAACACTTGATAACATGCTGTTAAACACGTATTCAAGTAAGTGTATTGAAATGCGATGTAGTTTGAATGATGCGGAGCTCGGTGCATGCAAGACGAATGAATGATGCATGCATGCAAAGCATAAGGTATGCTAATTGAAATATGCCCTAAACTAACCATCAAAAGCTGATAAGTAAACGGGAGAAATACGTGGAGTTGGAAGACATTCACACACACACACACACACACACACACACACGCACTTATTACAACATTGTGCCCTCTCGACGGAGGGTCCAAATAAATAAGCGCTAACTAGCTACGCTAATTAAGCTAACTATTACAAATTACTACATAGATCTATTAGCTAAGCACGTTAACTAATTAAGTACAAAACCAATGAATTAACTAGCTAAGCAAAGCAGTTAAAAGGCCTCGAGGGCGAGGGATGCATGCAAGCTCGGTTGCGTCCTCTCGGAAATCCCCGCCCTACCTTAAGATGCCTCTTTTTGCACACCTTTAAACCTCTGGAAATTGTGCCAACTTCCAGGTTGATTCTGACCCATCTCAGGAACATGCTGAGGGATGATCGGCCAGAGATGGTGGCCATCGGCCAGTAATGATGGCCGGTCGGCAGGCTTTGATGGCCGGTCAGCTTCTCTGGTGGCCGGTCGGCTGGGAGATGTGGCCGGTCGGCCACTGCTTCCCTCAACTTCCTCATTTTGCTGCAACAGAGCACAAACAAAGGCATGACAGTGTATTTGCAAGGGAATGTGTGTACCGCCACACTCCTTATCATGCCTCAAGCTCAAAGGAGTGTGGTACTCGACTCTTGGGCCGCCAACCGAGCATCGCAATGCACGATGGCCGAGAAGCCAAGTTTGTACAAGTCAATGAATACACAAATAGACTCGATGAGCCTCCACCCTATCATGCACGATCAAGGGTGTCGGCGACTAAGAAATGAGGCACGTTTTGTCACTTTGAGTATGAAACGTCCCTCGTTTCTCGTGTTTGGATTAACGTCCGATCCAAACACATGCAATGCAACACAAACATGTTATCTTGGCATGTTTTACTTCAATTCAATTTGTTTACTCATTTTAGATTACCAATTAATCCTTTAATCGGTTAAGTCCAAAAGTGAGAAGTCCTCTAAATGGAAAGATGAACTAAGCCACAAGCATCTTGAGCATGAAAGAAGCATCATGCCATTGGTTAGTAGAAACCCTCAAGAGAAGGCTAAAACCATTAGGCATGAACGCCTCGATTTCGTGCTCAAACCAACAAAGGGCTTAAAACTTCTTTCAAAGTGATATAACAAATGAAGAATGGGATGCAATGACATATATTCCAGCACTGAAATAGTATGCTAAATGACATCAAAACACGAAAATGACGCATGCAAGGCATACTCGGAGTCGAAAGCATTGAAACTAGCAAAGAGCATAGCACTATAAGCATACAATACTAAGCCTAAATGACCAAACCAACCCCTGACAGAGGTTAAATATGCCAAAACAGTGGCTGAAATATACTAAGATCAAGGCATATAACACAAGGAAAATATACACATTTGATGGCTCGCAAACAAGGCATGAAGACATAACTCTCAAACACATTGAAGGAGTGGAAAATGTGAGAGTGTGGCAATGACATATGCTCTGAAATTACATGCCAAGTGATGCCATATCATGCACACATCACAAATATAGCATGCTAGTGGTCTCAAAACTCAAGACTAGTGAAGCCATTTACACTATAGCTATAAAAAGCAAGCCCCAAAAGGCCAAGAACACTCAAAATAGTCCTAAATCATGTCAAAATTATGCCAAAAACATGCATGGAGTATAGCCAAGACAAGCTAGAATGAAAGGCCAAAACACCAAGTACACTAGGCTAATGAGTGAGATTGCACTACAAGCACATGAAGAATGCAAGAAGTGACCAAACCAGCCCAAAACAGAGTTATATCAGGTCTTAAAAGTCACAAAAACATGCTTGAAAAGAGCTAACATAAGCCACAAAAAGATACTACTTTATAGTGCTAACAAGGAATGGCAAGGAGAGACAAGGAGGGGAGGCTATCCCCTCCCATTTGGGACCTCAAAACAAGCTTTTTTGTTACTAAAAATCCCCTGGATTTAAGTGGTTAAAAGGCCAAAAAGAGGTTGTTTGAAAAGCTTTGAGAGATGGCTCAAAAGGCTTTACAAGCCAATGAGCAAAAGGGAGGAAACGCCCCCTAGCCAAACAATGCTTAAACCATCATTCTAGAACCTCAAAATCAGAGTTTTTTATAGTTCAAAACCAGCCTCAAAATAGTCCAAAACAATGGAAAAAGGAGGGTAAAGCAAATGTGCAAAAACAAGCTGGAAAGGGAGAAGTGCTTACCCTTGAAGCACCTTGAAGCACAGCAGCAAAACTAGCCAAAATGTGAGCCAAAATTAGCCTTTTGGAGCTCAAACAAAGTCCCAAACTACCTCAACCCAAATATGATCAACTTTGGTTAAGGGTCTCTTCGCAAAAGTGTAGGAAATTCTCACTTCTAAGCCTAAAACAAGAGGAGAAAGAGAGAATTCTAGAGAAAGGGGAGAATTTGCCCACAAATCTTCCAGAGAGAGGATTCTAGAGTGAGAAGCTCCCCAATTTTCTAACTCTTCAATATGTTCTACTCTTGAATATATGAGATATAGCTTCATATATAGCAAAAAGAGAGCATTTGGTCGAAAATATCTGAGCTAGGACAGGTGGCGCAACCTGGAAACAGCTGGAGGACAAAATATCTTCAAAAATTTTGAGTTTGGGTCACTCTTGGCCGGCCGGCCATCTTTGGGGCCGACCTGCAACTTGTGATGGCCGACTAGCCATCTCCGTGGCCGACTGTACACATTTGTGGCCGACAGGACATTCTACTCTGCAGGTCCAACTTTAAACGGGCATAACTGCTTCATATGGACTCCTTTTCAAGTCATTTTTGTGTCCAAATTGAAGCCCCAGAAGTAAGATTTCCAACGGTGGCAGCGTTGCATCAAAATTCTAACTTTGCTAAGAGATATCTCTCTTTTAGTGAAGACTACTCATTTCCAGCTCAATCAGATTGATGCCTAACTTCAACTAACCATATCTCTCCTATCCAGACTCGGCTTTAGAAGATTCTTGAGTGTAAAATGAAGCCCTGGAAGTCTTCTTTCCAACTGTGGTGGCCTCATAGCTGAAGTCCAAGTGTGAAAATGGATAGGCCTGATTTACCGAGGGCTGCCCGACTCTCTCTCTTAACGATTCATGCCCAACTCTTTCCCCAACTGGGTTGCTTCCCTCTCCTCTTCTTTTCTTCAACTCCAAACCCCTAAACAAGATGTTTTAAATATTTTTCAAAGAGTTCACCTCTCTTTCATTCATTTCCACTTTGTCCTTGCTCGGTTTACCGAAAAATGCGACATTTAAAGAAATGTGAGCCTCGAAGTATCGCAGAGAAACCTTTTTCAAAATATTTTGAAAGAGAGGGTTTTAAGATTTAAAATCTTTTTGGTCCAATAATGGGGTGTGAGGTTTGGATTTGGAGTTCTCCTTGCCAAAGAAATCGAACCTTTGCATAGCATAGCCTGCATGACTGAGTAAGCAATCAGCGGCGCCCAAGTCTTAAGGGCGGTCAAAAATGGGATGTCTACAGTTGCCCCTCTTCGACAGAACTCGGAAGTCATGAAGTGACGTGAGTAAATGTCAAAGCCCAGAGACAACCCATTTTTGACAAGGTTGAAAACTTGGGCAAACAAGCAAGATGACAGAATAGATGCCCCCGCAGGCAGGGGCAAAATGCAAATGACATGCACAATGCAGAACATAACTTATCATCATGCAAAGAAAGCTGTAATGAAACATTTGAATGCAAGTGCTAGGCATGGTAAATGTAACATTTTAAGCAAGCGAATAAGATACAACAGTCTCACACATTCCAACAGAAAATGATGTAAGAAAATATGCAATCTTCACTGCGCTTCTCGCGGGGAAGGCCCAAAGCAATCGCCGAGAACACCCGATGTCTCAAGCAAGATTTCAACGTGAAGTGAGCGTGTGTGATAGATACACAAAGTGAACGTGAGATAGATACACAAAGTGAGCAAAGTGTGATAGATACACAAAGCAAACGTGTGATAGATACACAAAGTGAACGTGTGAGAGATGCACAAAGTGAGCATGTGTGATAGATATAGAAAGCGAACGTGTGATAGATACACAAAAGGGAACGAAGTGTGACAGATACACTAAGTGAACGAAGTGTGATTGATACACTAAGTGAACAAAGTGTGATAGATACACTAAGTGAGCATGTGTGATAGATACACAAATGAGCATATGTGATAGATACACAAAATGAGCATGTGTGATAGATACACTAAGTGAACAAAGTGTGATAGATACATAAAAGTGAACGAAGTGTGATAGATACACAAAAGGTGAACGAAGGGTGATAGATACACTAAGTGAACAAAGTGTGTTAGGTACACTAAGTGAACATGTGTGATAGATACACAAAAGTGAACGAAGTGTGATAGATACACAAAAGGTGAACGAAGCGTGATAGATACACTAAGTGAACAAAGTGTGATAGATACACTAAGTGAACATGTGTGATAGATACACAAAATGAGCAAAGTGTGATAGATACACTAAGTGAACAAAGTGTGATAGATACACTAAGTGAAGATGTGCGATGGATGCACAAAGTGAGCATGTGCGATAGATACACAAAGATGAATATGTGCAATAGATACACAAAAATGAACATGTGTGATAGATACACAAGGATGAACATGTGCGCTAGATACAAAAAAATGAACAAAGTGTGATAGATACACTAAGTGAAGAGAGTGTGATAGATACACTAAATGAACAAAGTGTGATAGACACACTAAGTGAAGAGAGTGTGATAGATACATTAAATGAACAAAGTGTGATAGATACACTAAGTGAAAATGTGCGATAGATACACAAAACATAATTAATTTTAAATGGAACTCCTCTGAATGAACCGCACATCCAATATCATCTGGTTGCGCCAGCTTCAAATGAACCGTACATACAATATCGTGCATGTGTGAGAAAGAAACTCGATAGGTACCATGCAAATACAATGCATGTCACATGCGTGACGAATGATCATAATATGATGTTTAAGGCATGCTCCATGCACAATATGCAAGAGATGAAACAGAAACATACTCTATGCAAAAGGATCAACGACGTACATCCAATGTAACGTGTATATTCTATGCGACAACAAGAATAAGTATAGTACAAGATGCATTTATGTAATATGTGTGATAATAAGATACATGTTTCAAGCAATGTAGAGCACGATGTCTAGGGAATGCAATAAACAAACAAAGCGGCACTTTAGAAAGCACCTCATGGGGTGAATGGCGATGAACCGCTCTACTCTGATGGGGATCTCCCCTTGTGTTCCTCGAACTCTTACCTTGCGTTCTTCGAACTGTTTCCTTCAACTCATAGTATAAAGGTTCTGATATGCTGACAAGGATTTTTCATGTAGAACACTTTGGATGCCGCCTTTCTTGCTGACCATATTCACAACTTTCCCTATTCTCCAATGGGGTGGCAGACTAGGTTGGTTCAGTATCCAGAATTGAGGTGCATACATGCTATCTCAACCTATAGGGCTTCTATATAGATTTCAAGTCGGGGATACACCCCTGGGTATTTAAACCAGACTTTAGTCTCGGAAATCCCGAACCTTTGTGTTCTAGGCATCAGCTATTTGAACTCTAGTTTTCACCATCTCAGTTGATCTCCTAGAAACTCATTGCAAACACAGGTAGGTGGCTATACCAGACCACCAGAAGTCGTTCGGGCACGACAAACATCAAAGGAATTGCACCTTTAGAGGATTTAAGGTCTCTTAGACCAAAGAGTGCACAAGATAGTGCGAGTGGAGATGCAGGATTGAAGGTCTCCTAGACCAGAGGATTTAAGGTCTCCCAGACCAGAGAGTGCACAAGACAGTGCGAGTGAATGCACAAAACAGTGTTAAGAAGATGCACAAAACAGTACGATGCAGGTTGAAATGCACAAGACAGTGCTAACAAGATGCACAAAACAGTGCGATGCAAGAGTAAATGCACAAAATAGTGCTATACAGGTGCACAAGACAGTGCGATATGGATTAAATGCACAAAACAGTGTGATGCAATGCACTAACAAGTACAGGTAAGGTGCGCAAGATAGCGTGGGCAATGCACTAACAAGTGCAGGTAAGGTGCGCGAAACAGCGCGAGCAATGCATTGACAAGTGCAGGTAAGGTGCACAATACAGCGCGATGCAAGTTCAATGCAAAAGATACAAGCATTTTCTATGCAAGATGAGAGCATGTAATGAAATGCACAAGATAGTGCGATGCGCGAGAAAGCGCGAGTGTAAACTGCACAAAAGAGTGCGATGCGCCAAAAAACGCGAGGGTAAACTGCACAAAACAATGCGATGCGCAAGAAAGCGCAAGTGATTTTGAAATGCACTAAACAGTGCAATGCGCTAAACAACGCGAGTGATTTGAAATGCACTAAACAGTGCGATACGCTAAACAGCGCGAGAGATTTGACATGCACTAAACAGTACGATGCATTAAATAGCGCGAGTGTAATGCAATGCATAAGATAGTGCAAGTGAAACACAACCACAAGATGCACAAGACAATGCAAGTGATATGAAATTGTGAAATAGATGCACTGAGTAAGATTATTGTACGATAGATGCGAGATGTTGATTGAAAGGATGTTTGATGCAAGATGACAAGAGCATATCCTATGCAAACTTGAAAGCATATTCTATGCATGAGACAAGAGCATATTCTATGCAAGAGGCAAAAGCATATTCTATGCAAGAGACAGTCATATTCTATGCAAATTTGAAAGCATATTCTATGCAAGAATCACAAACAATGCGCGGCATGCATGCAATAGAAGTGTATATGAAAATGCACATTCTATTCAAGAGAGAGGCATCAAATATGTACTTTGGTGCCTCCGATTTACCTCTCAGAGGACTTTGCAACATGCTCAGCTCATAAGGGTACACCCTGTTCATATTGGCGAGAGATAACATTTGCATGTAAAAACCACGGGTGCTGCTTGGACTGCCATTCTGACTTGAAGCAGGCTTACGTTTGGGGTCGAGATACACTCATACTACAGAGAAAGGGGAGGCCTGAAAAGGTGCACCTGAAATGCAGTCTCAGATTTTGCTGGAGTTGAAACACGTTGAGATGCTCCAAATTTTCCCTCTTTTCTTTTGGTTTACAGTCCGGAACCTATATAGCTTCAGATAGGTCCTGGTTCTACTGTTCACACATGACCTGGGTTGAACCATGAAGTTTTATGAAAGAACAAATCCTGTTTTGCACACATGTGGAGAATGGCACAGCACTCTGAGCACAAAATGATTTGAAATTGAAAAATGAGTTTTTCGACAGGGTATTGAGCCTATGACTGACCATAGCCAAAACGACTCAACAACGGAAAACAAAGGTAAAACAACCTAAACACATCTATTGACACTCGAAACAACTCAAAATAAGAATCAAGACAAACAAAAACACACACACAACACTCGGACGTGTACCACCAGTGGAAGACCTCTCAGTTCACGAGGAGCCTGTTTCTTCGGGTATTGTTTCCCATCCTTTCTTATTTGTGATTCTCACATCACTCTGGCACTCAATCTCTTGTTTTCTGAAAAAGCCCTTTTCTCATTTTTTCTCTCAGCGCACATCTCTCTATTCTTTAATCTCTTTTTTTTTTTTTATATCCCTCTCCTGGGTGGTTAATGGATAAATAGGAAGTTGTGGGCTTTTGCCCCTAGTATTCTACTAGATGCTCCTTTCGCTCACAACTAGTGAGTTCTTCCACAGAGGGGTTGTGATGCGACTGGATGTACAGCAGATCTGCAATTGACATCGGTTGACGACATCCCTAGCTTAGCATGATCGACCCACTGGCCAGGTATACAATTGATTGGCCTCACACATTGCATTTTCTACGTCCCCATTTCGGGTCAGATGCCAATTTTTTGATTTGATCATCCATATGAGGGAACCGAATATCCAGTTCTAGTTCTAGTTCGTGCTTCACACTTGGCTTGATACCTCGCTACTTGGAGAATGAGAGAGCTTTTGGCCCTTTGCTGATAGCTTCAGCTGTGCCCTTTCTGGCGAATATGGTGCCCTTTCTAGCAAGTACGGTGCCCTTTCTAACAAGTATGGTGCCCTTTCTGGTGAATGCATTGATAAAGGGGGAAAAGACAGAAAACCTGACTCGATTGTGCCCCTAGTCATTTTGACCATTTTTTGTTTTTGAGTTTTCTACTAAAACAATTTTGATCAATATGAGAGGTAGATTAACATACTTGTTCGATTTTTTGATTCGAAATCATGCAAGTTAGGCTATGAGCACTGAAAATTTTCCTTTTTTGGGTCCAAGATATGGTCCAGTTTTGGAAAAATTGAGCAAATTTTCGAGAAAATTAGTCAACTTCATTAAAAATTCTAAAAACTTATTTTTACAAATGGCCACTGCTCGACCAACACCGAATTTACTCTTGAGATACACAACCTCAGATCCAAAACAATGGAAAATTGCCCCTTGTCTAAATGGCACTGCACGACAACGGAAAGTTGCCCCTTGTTTGAATGGCATCACAGCGCACTGTAATCAGTCCTCAAAGTGACGATCACAACCAAACTCTTGGAAACAAAAACAACAAAGATGACCTGTTCAATCTCATAGACAGGACAGTTGAATTTGAAGTGTTTTCGGTTGGACTTCAGAATGAAGTTGCCTACATATCCCACAGATGGGAATCAAGCCTTACGCAGTTCGGGGTTAAGGTACACTCGAGTATTTAGCCTCTCATTTTGCGCTCTAACTTTTGCCAAGGCCGCCCTTTCTAGGTTTTCAACCTTGCGAGATATGTTTTTCTTTTTTTTTTTTCATTTCTTTTCATTTATTCTTTTTTTTCTCATTCTTTTCTTCTTTCATTTTCTTCATTTTTTTATTTTTGTTCTTTTCTTTGCTCTAACTTTTGCCTGGGTCGCCCTTCTGGGTTCTCAGCCCAACGAGCCTCTTAAGGGTAAAAGTGTAACATGTCCATGTTGAATGGTCATAGGATCTCAAAGTCATCTGAATCCTGGAGAATGGCTGTTGTTTGTTGATAATGTAGGAGTCCATCCGATGGGGGCTGAAGTTGCCCGTAGTGTTGTGGATAGGAACTCGATTGTCCTTCAGCAAAATTTTTCTTCTTTCAGCTGCTCAAATTTGGCTTTCTTGCCAGTCTTCATTTAGCTTGAGAAATGACTCATCTTTGACTCTTCGAGCACATCTGACATTTTTGCCTCTTGTTCAAGGGCTACTTCTAATCTAGCTTTGCAAGCTTCCTTTGACGACATCTAACCTTCTTGATCTGAACTTCTTGCCCCTAGTTCAAGGGTTGCTTCCAAATCTGGCCTGGTAGGCCTCCTTTGCGGTTGACCGTTGAACATTTTGAATCAAAGTTCAAGGTTTGAAAGCAAAAGGGGGGTCGAGTCACAAGGCTAAGAGCGATCCTATGCTGCATAATCTCAAGATCAATTCCACGCATGTCTTCGCAGGACCATGCAAAACATTTTTTGAAACTTTTTAAGAAAGCGACTAGCCGCTCGCGCTGAAGACAATGCAGAACCAATCTGGATCAAGCTAGGATCCTTCTCAGTACTCACGTTAACAAACATGATCTCATTCATTAAAGACTTAGCATGCCTCTCTTTCTCTCAATTGATCAAATTTTTGCAAATCCTGAGGTATTCCTTCATCTTTGTGTTCATCACAGTGTTCAAAAAGTTTTGAAAAACTTAGGTCAATGCAATGATTTAAAAGCACAAAAAAGTAGGTGAAAATCTCTGCCGTTTCATTTCAAATCTTTTGTCATA
Source organism: Camellia sinensis (assembly GCF_055761805.1). Classification (NCBI taxonomy): domain Eukaryota; kingdom Viridiplantae; phylum Streptophyta; class Magnoliopsida; order Ericales; family Theaceae; genus Camellia; species Camellia sinensis. Next base: position 8,203,653 of record NW_028128988.1, read on the forward strand.
ACTGGCTCCAAGGCAGGAACATACTCAAAAGAAAGAGTGTAAAAGACAAACACAAAACAAGCAAGTGATGTCTGAGGTAACACTCCCGAAATCACCCGACTCCAACACAACAAGACTGACTCAATACAATAAGACAAACTCAATTGACTCAGTACAGAAAGACTTACTCAATACAAAACAACAAGATTGACCCAATACCCAAGTCAGAAAGTAAAATTAACAGCATTTGTACATTGCTCAAAACAGTGCGTGGCATCCACTACATCTGGAGTAAAATGAGCGCCATCCGCGGGTAGTTCATCCCCTGATCAAATGATCACATTATCTCCCAAGTTCACTGATCCAGTGTCGATAGACTTTGCAGAGCCTGGTGCGATGATGACCTCATTGTCAATTAGATCTTGTATTTCGTGGCGAAGACGGTAACAACTATCAGTGCCATGACCGGTTTGTTGATGGAAGGCACAGTACTTGGCAGCATCATGACTGCCTGGAAGACGACCAGGGAGAGGCCGAGGCTCAAGGAGTTTGACATGGCCTTGTCAAACGAGGATTTGGAAAGCTTTGGGCAAAGTCATGTAGAGGGGATGGAAGACCCCCTGACCTCGGGGTTGGTACTTCACGGTTTGTGGAGTTTTGCTGGATGCACCAGCAAAGGGATTGGTAGGCGCTGACTGGGTTTGTTGATCTCTTCCGAGTGCAGGATTAGAGCTGAAAGGAACATTCCTAGTACAACGGTCCTTTTCCCGGCTTGCCCCTTCATTCAAACTGCTCTCATTTTGAGTGACAAAAGTGCCATCCACAATCTTTGCAACAACTGCAACCACTTGTTATTTGTTCAGCCCTTCGGATTTCAAAGCCTCAATAGCCCACTGAAGGTGTTCATGGGAGCCAATGCCTTCCCCTACCTTGTTCTTACCACCTGCCTCCACTTTGCTAAGGGATTGGTCTTCTTCCAACGTAACCCGTCCTAAGATTGGGGAGCCTTTTGGCGTGAAACTTCTAGCATGTGATGTGGTCGATGATGGAGCCAATATCCCAGAGGCTAGATCTGCCACAGTTCTCTGAAGATCTTCAATCATCCTCATCAGCTCAGAAGTAGTGGGTTCACGGGTTTGAGATGATTGGGGCTCGAGTGCATCCATCATACACAAGTCTAGGCTCTCTGGAATGAACACCTCAGGCTTGGGTAAATGAGCTGGGGTGATGTATATGCTGGGGTTGTAGGTCAATGGTAGTGTGTGGATAATGTTGAAGTAGGCAGGAGATATTTGGTCATTGGGGTCTTGAGGTGGAGCTATCGTCCGATTGTCGATCAGATTCTGGACGTCATGACGAAGACGGTAGCAACGATCAGTGCCATGACCGCGCTGTTGATGATGCACACAGTATTTGGTGGGTTATGTCTGGCAGGGAATGGGTCAGGCAAAGGTTGAGGATCAAGGGGTTTGAGATACCCTCTTTCTATCAAGACTTTTAGTGCGCTAGTCAAGCTCATATAGAGGGGGGTGAAAGTTCTACCTTGAGCCCGGGCTGGGCCGGCTGTTTGTAGGCTTGGATTGGTAAAAGGGTCGGCTGTGGCGACTGTATTGATCTCAATGGGTTTGGGAATAGTGCTACTACCAGCATTGGTACTCCCTGCAAAAACCCTCCTTATTGGTTCACTTGTTCTGGGAATGATCCCACTGTTGAATGTATTTTCGATCTGAACCCCCAGTTCATGCAAACTTTTGAAAGTGAATAGTAGAATGACTATCAACTTTTGCAACATATCAGGCTCAAGGTTGCACACCATCATCTGCACTTGATCCCTCTCAGAAGGCCGATCTGTCATCTGTGCTGCCTTTGCTCTCCATCTTGCAACAAATTCCACAAAAGGTTCTGTAGGATTCTGATGGGTTGCTTCAAGCTCTTGGGTGGTCATTTCAACTTAGGTATTGTAAGAATACTAATCAACAAAGGCCTCAGCCAATTCTTTCCAGTTCTGTTTCACTGTATTCTCCAACTTGGCATACCAAGCGGTTACTACACCCGACAGGGTTCTTCCATACAGAGAGAGTTTCTGTGGCTTAGTCAGACCCATCGGCTTCAGGGCATCCAAGAAAAGCCGGATATGTACTATAGGATCTCCAGACCCGTCGAAACGGTCAATATATGGCATTTTGAATCTATCTAGGAGCCGTACGGCAACCTTGGGGTACCCATCCACGATGTCGGGAATGGAGTTAAGGCCCTGTGCCTTTTTCAAGGTTAGCAATTTTTAATGAGGTCGGGTCGAGCTCATTAATATCAAGGGAATAAAGCCTCTCCTTAGGCTGCACCAGGGGTCTGAAAACTCGAGCTTGAGCCAACCCTTCTCAAGGATCTGGACCCTGCAAATCTTCGGCTGGGGTCCCGAGACCGGATGTGTGGCAGATGCCCCAGATGGGCATTGCGTTTCAGCATTGGTCTCATCCTGCACGACAGTTCCCTAATTTAATGCTGCTATCACGGCCACAACTTCTTTCGAACCCTGTGTCATCACGGTCTGCTGATTTTGAACAAAGGTGATGTGGCTGGTGACTGTCGGATCAATTGAACTGGTGAGCCCTGATTGGCCTTTCTTTGCCTTGCCTCGGCGAAGGAAATATTGGTTGCCCTTGAATGGAATCTCTGACCTAACAAAGTCTATCAACACAAGTCCAATGCACCCAGGGGATATCGGAGCCTTTTGAAGCTATGGTTCCAAGACTACCTTGCAAAAGAGAAAACAGATAGCATCTCAGCCTGATTTCACTAGAATAGATATGAGCATAGCTGAATGACCGTGCTCTCTACTGAATTCTGCCCAAAATTCTTCCTGTAAACTGATACCCTCAGGCCGATACTCAGACTTACAGCTAATACATACATCCTGTAGAGATACACCCTAACAACACACATCAAGCAAGTGAGAGCCAAAACACCCCTATGGTGGGGTAGGGTTTCCCTATCCTATTTTTTCAGGAGCTAGGGTTTCACTACACACATAGCGGCTTCAAACAACCTACATTCGGGTAAGCAACCTGTCCTAGTTTGGAATGGTTACTACGGCTTCCAATTTACACTAGGTCGAATGGTCAAAAAGGGTGCCTCGGTAACAATCGAGGTTTGTGTTTCCATCGTGGCAGAGCCCGTAATCGGTCAACCTTATGGCATGCTTTTCCAAGCAAGCCTCCGGCAAACCATTTAGGAATGAAAGATGGCAAACACCGTGACTTAAGCGTACCAATGCAAATGCAATGCAAAGAAAAACATAAGTGTAAACAAAAAAACATTTGGGCATCATTTCCTACATGTTTTCAAGGCTTATAATGCATGTCATATGTCCATGATCATTCCTTTCTAAGTGTGCTTAGAAGTAATCTTTTGATACTTAAGCATTTAGGCCTTCAACATGTGCATGTGTGTATGTGTTTAGTTCTTTGTTTTGGTCACTTTGGCCATTGTTTTAGGCCTAATTAGAGTTGCCTAAATCATGTGTAAGTCCACCTTTCCATCAATTTGCATTGCCTCATGTTTGCTTGTATGCTTGCATAAGTGTCTTGCCATGCCATGTTGCATCCTTAGCTTGCATGCCTAGGTTGCATTGCATCTTGCATGCATGCCTTATTCCTTGATTTGGTGATGGGAATTGGGCCTTGGTTTGTTTGTTTGGTTTGCATTTCATTTGACATGAAAGTTGCACACTTGATCCTTTGGGCCGTCATGCATGGAAATGCGTGATTGGCGGTCCAAAAATCGAGACACATGCCCCTTTGAGTCACAAACATGATAGGGGGCATGATTAGTGCATACATTGCTTGAATTGTATTGCCATGCAAGTTCTGTCCTCTGCTGCTGTGAGTTGCAGGTTCTGCAGGCATTCTTTGCAGACCGGCAGTGTACATTGCCGACCGGCAATTATTCTTCTGCCGATGGATCAATTTTGTGCCGATGACCACAATTTGCTGCCGGTGGTGACTCTACTCAGCCGGTGGTGATTCCCAGTATCCAGAGAAGCATCCTTGAGACTTTGGTAGTCTTCAGAGGGGCAGAGCAGGGAAAACAGAGGCAGACTATGCATGGCGGTGCAATTCCGAGCAAGACCCGAGCACGCGCTGCATCTGGCTCTCCTCCCGAGGCGGTTTAATGCTTTTTCCTAGTTTAGTTAACTTGTTAATTAATTAGGAAATTTGTAATATTTAATTAGCTTGCGTAGTTAATTTGTATTATTTATTTGGTCCCTCCGGGCGAGGGCGAATCTGTAATAAGTGTGTGTGAGTGATGTGCATGTCTTTCAATCCCCACTTTTTTCTTCCCTTTTATTTACCTGCTTTGATGGTTAGTATTAGGGCATGTTTGAATTAGCATACCTCATGCAATGCATGCGTGCATTCATCCATTTGTTTTACATGCACCTGGCTCGGTACATCACGCTAACTGCATTTGTATTTCAAATTTCAAATTGAATACGTGCATCAATTGGTTGCATTTCATATGCCATGTTTAGGTTAGCCGAGCCTACTCTAATTACATCTTGCGTGTGTTGCATTAGTCAATTTGACATGAACTAGGATCACGCATGTTTGCTAACTAGTTTATTGTTTTGGCACGGAGTACGATGTAAGTATTTATGCTTTAGCATCTCGCATGCGTGTGAATGTTAACATGATAGCATGCTTACTATGTGGCTAAGTGCTTATATGAGATAAACTGTTTGAATGCCTGTGGGTGAAGGTTGGATTGTTCGAGTTGGAAAACTCGTTGAAATCCGTATTTTAGCCTACTTGCGAGTAGCAAATTCCAAAACATTTTTCAAAACAAACGGATATGCAATGCTTATTTCCAAATTAGGCAATCTAGTCTATACTTGTTTGCTGCGCGCATAACATAGTAATTCTAGGCTAATAAATGGAATAAGAACACATAACGTTTTCAAAATCGGATATCATGGTTAGTAGAGGCTGGTCTTTGGACCGGGCGAAAGGGGGTGCTCATAGCTGACCTTCCCCGATCGTACCCAAGCTCCCGAGTCGAGACAACTCCGGTGATGACGGACATGTGGCCTTCGGCACCGAGTCGGGGTTTCCTAAATTTCCCCTTAAAAAATATTTAGGTGGCGACTCTGTATCTGGCAAAGCAGTCCATGTTTGGCACTTCTTTCCTAAAATCTGTTTTCTCAAAAAGATTTGCCAGATTTGGACTCTTTGGTTCAAGATTAAGAACCGTGACACAAATTGAGTCCGAACTGTAGCGAGGGCCCCACGCGGGCGCGTCTACAGTTTCTGGCGACTCTGCTGGGGACTTAGAGAGCTTGACTCGAACTCGTGATATCCTATTTTGATTTCATTATGTATCTCTTTGCATTGCATGTGCATTGGTGCGCCTAGGAACACAGTGTTTGCCATCTGCCATTCCTGAACGGTTTGCCGAAGGCTTGTCTTGTCAAGGCATGACCATAAGGCTGACCGGTTATGGGCTCTGACAGCATGGGAACACAAACCCCGGTTTTACCGGGGCACCCTTTTCGACCATTCGACCTAGTGCATACTCGGATCCGTAGTGACCATTCCAAGTTAGGACAAGCTGCTTACCCGATGTTAGGTTGTTTGAAAACTGCTGCGTGCATAGTAAAACCCTAGCTCCTGACAAAATAGGACAGGGAAACCCCACCCCAACATAGGAGTGTTTTGGCTCTCTTTACTTGCTATGTGCTTTTAGAGTGTATCTCTACAGGGAAAGTACATATCAGTTTGCAGGTTTGAGTATCAGGCCCGAGGGCACCAGTATCAGTGTCAGTTATGAGAATCAGCTATCTGCGGGTATCAGATTCAGTTTTTGGGGACAGTGATTTCCGGGAAACAGTGATCAGTAGTAGAGTACAGTTGTTCAGCTACACCCGTGTTTGATCTGTTTGGGCTGAAATGCTGCTTGTTGTCTCTTTCAGTACGGACAGCTGGTACAGAATAGCTAGTGCCCCCCCTTGCCGCGGCAAGACTTGTGATGACGCAGAATTCAGAAGAGATCGTGGTTATGACAGCTGCATTAGAGCAAGGGATCACTCTGCAAAGTGAGGCCAACATTGATGTGTCACATCCACCCAGGTCGCCTGTTGCGCACCCGTTTTGGGCCCCCCAGTTATACCAGGCTCGCGAGCCTACTACATTTGAACTAATGGGGATGATAGGTGATCTCCAGAGGTCTGTGGCGGATCTCGCCTACGGAATGTCAGCTTCATCTCCAGCCGCACCATATGCCGGGAGTTTTGTATCCCAGGAGCCCCCGCTATTGGGGCGAATTGTGATTGAACTTAGCCAACCGGAGATGGCCTCCAACTATGGCAACGACATATCAACATCAACTCAAAACCCCGATCAGGCTGAGGCCAGAGGAAAAGACAAAATGAAGGCAGATGCCGATCCCATTGAACAACTACTGTGGGCAGTTGAGGCTTTGAAAGCCGGGGGGGTGAACAAGCAACAGATATCCGCAGTTGTGGCAAAAACTGTGGAGGATGCTTTCCCCACTCCACCTGAGGGTAGTTCAAGCCAGTCAGAAAATCGGGATAGGCCCCGTCATGCCAAGACAGTTCCTCTTATTCCAGCCCCTGCACCTGGGAAAGATCAGAGAGCTAAGGTGGCGCCTGCCGACCCTTTCGCTTGTGCAGCTAGTAAGAGCGCTCAGACTCCAAAGTACCTACCCCGGGGGCGCAGGACCTTTAATGCTCTCTACATGCCTCTGTCCAAGGCACTTCAGATCCTTGCTGAAAGAGGACACCTTAAACCCTTAGAGCCTCGGCCTCTCCCGAAGAATCTCCTCGCTACGCATGATGCTGCTCAGTACTGCGCGTACCACCAGCAGACAGGCCATGCCACCGACAATTGCTTCCGCCTCTGCCATGAGGTGCAAGATTTGATTGACAACGAGGTTATCCTCCTGCCTACCTCAGCCAAGTCCTTTACCACCCAGTTATTGGATTTTGAGGACACAGATACTGCAAGTATGTAATCAGAAGGTGAACCACCTGCGGGCGGCATCTGGATGTATTTTGAATGTGGCGTCTGGCACGCATTTTTGAGTGGCTGTGAACGCTAGCTTTGTAAGTCCTGGCTTGGGTATCGAGTCAGTCTTTTGTTTTGAGTCTGTCTCTTTGTCTTGAGTCAGTCTTTTTGCTTAAGGGTTTGTCTTGTTGTAGCGAGTCAGTCCCCTTTGTATAGAATACCAGGTGATTCTGGGGTTGTTGCCTCGAACACCGTTTTGTCTTGTAATTACCCTTTTTTTTGTTTTGAGTCTGTTTCTGCCGAGGGGCCAGTTACACCAACAAATCTGAATGAAACAGCTGTTGCTATCTCACTTTCATGCTTGCTTTCAGTATAAGTGCCAGAGAATTTGATTGGGCTGACAGTACATCTCGCCTGCTCTCCTGTGCGCCAAACTCATTACATCAACCTAAGTTTTTCAAAAACCCTTTTTGAACACTGCGGTGATAAAAACGAAGAGGAAGGAATTCCTCGGGTTTTGCAAAATTTTGATCATTTTGAGAGAAAGGAGAGGCATGCTAGGCCTTTTAATGAATGAAATCATGCTTGTCGACGTGAGTACTGAGAAGAACCTTGGCTTGATCCAGATTGGTTCCACACTATCTTCGGCATGAGCGATTCGTCGTTTTCTTAAAAACTTTCAAAAACAAATGTTTTACACGGCCCTGTGAAGACCTGTGTGGAACCGCTTTTGAGCTTGTGCAGCCTAGGATCGCTCTCAGCCTCAAGTTTCAACCCGTTCGTTTTCAAACCTTGAACCCGTTCAGAAAGTTCAACGGTCAAATGCCATGTAAGGTCTGTATGGCCAGATCAGAAGCAGCTCTCGAGCAAGAGGCATCAAAGCCGTATCAAAAAGATTAGATCTCACCAGAAGAAGCTCGTGGAGCAACCACGATGGATTCTTCCGCAAATCATTGCAACAGCCGTTCTCCTAGACACAGAGAGGCTTCAACTTCAAAAACCATTTGGCATGGACTTGTTACACTTTTACCCTTTGAGAGGCTCGCTAGGCTGAAAACCCGGAAGGGCTACCCAGGCAAAAGTTAGAGCAAGAGCAAAATACAAAAAATACAAAAAAAAAAAGAAAGAAAAGAAAAGAAAAGAAAAATATATGCGGAAAAGAAAAGAAAAAGAAATGAACAAAAGAAAATAAAAAGAAGCTCGCAAGGTCGAAAACCCGCATCGGGCGCCTTGGCAAAAGTTAGAGCCTGAAAAGTGAAGGTTAAAATACCCGAGAGTACCTTAACCGGAACTACGTGAGGCTTGATTCCCATGTTTGGGATACGTAGGAAACTTCATCATGAAGTCCAGCCCCCAACGCTTTCATAGCGTCTCAGTCCATGCAATGGTTTCAATTTCATCCGAAAGTCCAGTCACCAATACCTTCCAAGGCGACTGTGTCCATATATTTGTTATAACCGTCTTCGTCATCTCTGTGTCCAAGAGCTCGACCACCGCCAATGAAGACTGTTTGCAGACTGCTGCGGCACCATCCAAACAAGGGGCAACTTTCCATTGCCACGAGTTGCCGTGAGCCGCCACTCAAACCAGGGGCAACTTTCGTTGCCATCCACCCCCCCTTTTTTAAGCCAGGGGCAATTTTCCATTGCCTCCAATCCAAGGTTGCGCATCTCAAAGAGTAAGTTCCATGCTCGTTGAGCATTGACTGTTTGCAAAATAGTTTTTGAAATTTTTTACTGAGGTTGACTATTTTCTCAAAGACTATCCCATTTTCCAAAACTGGACCATTGTCTTGGACCCAAAAAGGAATTTTTCAGTGCTTACAGCCTGACTTGCATGGTTTTCAAATCAAAAATCGAACAAGTACGTTGATCCAACTCTCATCTTGATCAAAACTGTTTTAGTAGAAAGCAAAAACAAAAAATGGTTAAAATGATGAACTAAGGGCACAGTTGAGTCAGGTGTTCTGTCTCTCCCCCGTCGTCAGCATACTCGCTAGGAGGGCACTCTACCCACCAGAAGAAATAGCCGTGGGCTAACGACATTGGGCATGAACCCGCAACTTCTTATTCATTCATTAATCACCTTGGGGAGGGACGAAAAATGAGAGAATGAAGAATAGAGAGGTGTAAGTTGAGAGAAAAAGCGAGCCAAAAGGTTTTGAGAGAAAAACCGAGCTTGAGTGCCAGAGTGATGTGAGAGTCACAAATGAGAAAAAGGTGGGAAACAATACCCAGAGAAACTAGCTCCTCGTGATCTGAGGTCCCCTGTCTTCGTTAACGCGTCTGTATGTCGTGTCTTTTCTTTTGTTTACCTCAACCTTTTGTTTTGGGTCTTTTCTGAGCGTGTCTCGTTGTGTTTAGGTCGTGTACCCTTTTGTTTGAGTCCCCCCCGCTGTGTTCAGTTGTAGGCTCGATACCCCGGTTTGAAAAACCCTTATTTAATTTCAAAAATCGTTTATACTCAGAATGCTGTGCCATTCTCTATATTTGAGCATGCTTCAACTCCAACCGGTTCCGTCTTTGAGCTCTGTCTTGTCAGATTGGGCCGTTCGCTCAGAATTTGCTGTGTGCAGAATGAACCGAATGCTGGGTTATGGGCTGTATGCAGATTAATCCCCAACAGAGTAAGGGCTGTGTGTCCAGAATCAGGTAGTGGGTTGTTTGGGTTTATTTTGCTGTTGGCTGTTTAGTTATCTGATTATTACCACTGTGCAAGTGTTCAATTTTCAGACAACGAATCATATTCCATTTACATTGAGGTGTAACATGATGGGATGCGATGCAATACACGAGATATGTAAAGGTAACACTTTTTAAGCAAAAAAATTTGTTCATTTCATAATCTTTTTTAAGTACAAAGTTTTGAGGAAAACAAAAATCTGCCTGCCGCAGTACAAAGCATCCTAACTACCAACAAAAAGGAAAAGTACAAGAAAGAGGAAAAAACAACAAAATCTGTATCCGTGTCCAGTGACTCCAAGGGCTAACGGTCTGTCCTAGTCCTCTTCCTGGATGAAGGTCCAGGAGCATCATCAGCATCGTCGTCAGAGCCCGAGCTAGTGCCGCCTCCGGTCTCCTCCTCTGATGACTCCGCCTCTGACTCGACCTCCGCCTCCGACTCGTCATCCTCATCATCATCATCATCAGGGACGGGTGCCCGCGAACTGCTCCCGACATGAGTGTGCCCCACCTTGGAGCGGGGGAATACTCTGCACTCCTCATCTCTCCCTCGGGCGGGGACGGAAGGTCCAGCCGGAGCACCTCCTACCCCGGGAATCTGGAAGGGAGGCTAAAAAAGTACACAAAAGACAAATGCATCAGTATACTGTGGATAGTTTATCAGCGCAGAATGCAGTGTATGAGTATAGTGTGCGAATGCTGTGGATAGTTTATCAGTGTAGAATGCAGTGTATGAGTACAGTGTGCGAATGTTGTGGACAGTTTGTCAGTGCAGAATGCGGTGTATGAGTAAAGTGTGTGAATGTCGTGAGCAGTTTATCAGTGCAGAGTACAGTGCAGAATGCAGTGTATACAGTGTATCAGACGCTGTGAGATCAATGTATCAAGTGTTGTGTCATGCATCAGATTACGTGAATCAGCTTGTGAGTGATTTAAGGCCGTGATCAGAAGAACATACCGGAATGCTGTAGAGGGCCAGGAGATCAAAGGTCCGCTGTAGCATCCCCATCATGGAGGCATTCATCTCCAATGACTGCCGGGTGTACACAAAAGAAGCCTACAAAATATCAGATGCATCAATATTCTGTGGAATATCAAATAAACTGAAATGAAATGATTGTACAAAAACGTAGTAATGCATACCGGAGGCAAGTCGGGGACACCGACAAACTCGTGATCAGCCGGCGGAGGGGCGAAGGGGATCTGATAGGTCGCCCCGCCCTGCCCTCGGAAAGTCAGTGAAGAAGGCAGAACAGGCCAACCGGTCCCCCGTCCCCCCTGGACTCCACCCCTGCCACGAACTCGGGCCCTCCTAGAAGCTCCAGCTCTAGCTCCCACTCCTGTCCTCGCTGCTTGCGCCACGGGCCTAGCTCCCTCAACCCGACGGCCGCCGCTCAGAGGCCGCATGAGATACGTCTGCACGTACTCTCGGTAGTCGCCGATGCCTCTGAAGCGGGTCGCCTCCCAACCGATAGTGTAATCGGCCATCTGCTCGGTGGTGAGCCTTTCAGTCTCCCTCATATCCTCGGGAGGGTGAGCCGGGACTATCTGCTCTGGTAACCCTAGGGTCTGGCGTAAGAAACGCTCACCCAGGTACCAAGCCCGACAGACCGGGCCCTCCAACATGATCCGGAAACGCGAGGTCTCATCGGCACCAGCAAACCGATCCCGCGTCACGGCTGGCAAAGGAGCCCAAGGCTGCCAGGTGATCTGAAAATGCAATACAGCTTGTTATCTACTGTTATTGAAATATGCAGTGGAAAGGCGAAGCTAAAATAAACTATAAAAGTTGAACATACCTCCGCGGCGGTAATGGTGTCGAAGTATCGGCGGAAGAAGCTGAAAGTCTCTCGCTGCCTCCAGGTGCATCTCCAGTCAAAGCGGCGCGAAAAAGGGACGACCAGAGGGGTCTCCGTGACTGGCACGGGTGCAAGCCTAGGAAAGTAGGCGTAAACCCACAACTGCAAGGTAAACACCAGTGCGTTTATCAGATAAAGCAGAATATAGAATAAAGCAGAAATAGCAGAGCCACGTGTTGTGCAGTGTATTGTGCAGAGTATGCAGTGTGAGCAGTGTACAGTCAGTGTAAAGCAGAGTGTATGTGTGTGCCGTGTGTACAGTATACAACAAGTATAAAGCAGACTACAGTGTGTGCAGTGTACAGAGTACAGAAAAGCAGAAAGCAGAAATGTAAAAGGGAAAAGGACGTACCTCCCAGACACGCCAATAGCCCCCGAGCAACTGTCCGCTACCGCGGGAAGCTGAGCTCATATATCCGTAGAGGGTGGCCAGAGCGGCGCCACCCCAGTCGTAATGCAAGATGCCTCGGACGTCCACCAGTGCGCTGAGCAAGCAGAGAGGCACGGTGTTCGCCCGGTCGGCGAAAATGGTTGTCCCAAACAAAAACATGGGGAAGCCGCGAGCGTACCTCTCCACGACCTCCGGAGTCATCGGGGCTGCATCAACAAGGGTGGGCTGGACCCAGAACTGCACCTTGAACCAGGAATATCGGACATAGCCTGGACGAGTGAGAGGTGGCACCTCATTGAGCAAATGGATCTGAGCGGCAGTCCACTCGTCCATATCAATATCGAAAGGGATCGGATCACCCCCTACCCCGATGCCTGTGAGCATCGAGAAATCGTAAGGGGTCATCGTCATGTCCCCTGCCGCAGAGAAATGGAATGAATCAGTGGTGTCCCACCACCTCTCCACCAGAGCGGCGAGGAGAGGTCTGTATGTAGTGAGCCTGGAGAGTCCTCTGCAGAAGGCGCCGAAACCCGCCTGGTCCACGATGTGACGGACCGCATCAGGAAGCTCGGCGTACCAGTCCCGAGCAACGGTGTTCCCATATCCATGAATGGTATGGGAATCTCCCTGTAAACAGAAAACAACAATTGCAAGGCAACATTCAAAATGCAGTTCTAAGAAGCACATAGATGTAGCATGCGTGCAAGTTTGACAGATTTAAACAAATACCGGGTGCCGGTGTGCTTACAGTGAACTACAGCGTGTGATGCGTCAGCGTGTTTGGGTGGTTCAGAGCGAGATATAGCATGCGTGCAAGTTTGACAGATTTAAACAAATATCGGGTACCGGTGTGCTTACAGTGAACTACAGCGTGTGATGCGTCAGCATGTTTGGGTGGTTCGGAACAGATGTAGCATGCGTGCGAGTTTGACAGATTTAAACAAATACCGGGTGCCGGGTGTGCTTATAGTGAACTACAACGTGTGATGCGTCAGCGTGTTCGGGTGGTTCAGTACAGTATGGCATGTGTGCGTGTTAACAGACTCAAGCAAATACGGGGTACCAGTGTGTGTGTAGTGAAATATAGTGTGCGCCGTGTGTTTGGGTGATTCAGGGCCAGTGCAGTGCGTGTGCATGTGTCAGTCTCAAGCAGATATCAGTTACACGTATGTTTACAATCAACTACAGTATACAGGGTATCTGAGCTAAAGCAGTTAAAGAGCACAACTAGCTACGACAGTTTTGTATCCTACATTGCAGAAAGTAAAGCAGAGAAAAGGGAGTTACCTCGGAAGCGTCAAAGGACAGGTGGGAGGTAGGCTCCCGCAGCAATAGCTCGGGTGGCACGTGCCTCTCGAAGCTCCGAAACTGGCGCAGCCCGTCAGGGGGCAGAACATGAATCGCCGGCCGGTAGGTCGCCGGGTCGAACGGGCGCTCGCTCAAGGGTAGGAGTTCGACCCCAGGATCCATCTCATGATTCGGGGGAGTCCCACCGCGTGGAATGTCATCCGCCATGTCAAGAATGATGAGAAAATAGCCGGAGGAAGGAGAACCGGGCTAGAATATGGAAAGTCAACCGAAAAGTCAACCCCCGAGAAGGCCGAAAATGACCGAAAAGGCCGGGATGTGAAAAGGGCACGGAAATCAAGAGGAAAGCAAGGGGAACAAACCCCAAAAAGGTGGGAACGGCAAACGAGGCACCGAAACAAAGATTTGTTCGGTTGAAAATGTCCGAAACGCGAAGAAAATCGCGAATCCGACGACGAAACGGGCGTAGAACGCGAAGAAACGGAGGAAACAGGAGAGGAAAACACTCTAGAGAGAGAAAGTGTGGATTTTTGGTGGAAGAGGAAGTGAAAAATAGGGTTTAGAAACCTTATTTTAAAACACCCGTGGTGAAATGTCGAATCTGCCCCGACTCAGGAAATTTTTGCCGGTCGGCAACATTTTGTGCCGGCTGGCAGAATATTGTGCCGATGGGATTATTTTTCAGCCGATGAACAGCAGGTGGCTTCCCCTCCCGGCCGGTGGAGTTCCCACAGCCTTGTTTAGGCCATATGAGTAGTTTTTGGTCTTCATAGCTCAAGAAAATGCAAGAAAGTGTATCTCCGACGCTCAACCGGCCTCCGTTTTGACCTCGGACCGCGTCTTCTGTGTGTAGCACTCCAACTCATACAATGGTGTATCCTTTTCGTATCCTTTTTAGCTTTTACAAAAGCTCAAAAGTTGCCCCATGCGCATTGCATTTCAATCGCGCTGTTTAGCACATCGCATTGTTTTGTGCATTGCATTTCACTCGCGCTGTTTAGCGCATCGCACTGTTTTGTGCATTGCATTTCAATCGCACTGTCTTGTGCACACTCGCGCTGTTTAGCGCATCGCACTGTTTTGTGCATTGCATTTCACTCGCGCTGTTTAGTGCATTGCACTATTTTGTGCATTGCATTTCAATCGCACTGTCTTGTGCACACTCGCGCTGTTTAGCGCATCGCACTGTTTTGTGCATTGCATTTCAATCGCGCTGTTTAGCACATCGCACTGTTTTGTGCATTGCACTTCAATCACGCTGTTTAGCGTATTGCACTGTCTTGTGCATTTCAAAATCACTCGCGCTGTTTAGCGCATCGCACTGTTTTGTGCACTTCAAAAACCATCGCACTGTTTTGTGCATTGCATTTCAATCGCGTTGTTTAGCGTATCGCACTTTCTTGTGCATTTCAAATCACTCGCGCTTTCTTGCGCATCGCACTGTTTTGTGCACCTTACTTGCATCTTGCATGTATCCTATCGCGCTATCTTGCGCACCTCACTTGTACTTGTTAGTACATTGCATTGTTTTGAATACAAACCGGCTTCGCGTACCGTATAAGTCCAATTGTCAAAGTCTACATTCCGTGTGGCATGCGTGTCACACTTGCTTCATTCTGCATCTTATGAGGCATGCGTGTCTCATTCGTTTCATTTTGCATCTTATGAGGCATGCGTGTCTCATTTGTATCATTTGGCATCTTATGAGGCATGCGTGTCTCATTTGTTTTATTTTGCATCTTATGAGGCATGCGTGTCTCGTTTGTATCATTTTGCATCTTATGAGGCATGCGTGTCTCATTTGTTTCATTTTGCATCTTATGAGGCATACGTGTCTCATTTGTTTCATTTTGCATCTTATGAGGCATACGTGTCTCATTTGTTTCATTTTGCATCTTATGAGGCATGCGTGTCTCATTTGTTTCATTTGTTTCATTTTGCATCTTATGAGGCATGTGTGTCTCATTTGTATTATTTCCCATTTTCATCGGCATGCGTGTCTCATTTCCATTTGCATCATGCCTCGTTTTCATTGGCACGTGTGCCTTATTTTCATCGGCACGTGTGCCTCACTTTCATCGGCACGTGTGCCTCACTTTCATCGGCATGCATGTCTTATTTTCATTGGCACGTGTGCCTCATCTTCATTGGCACGTGTGCCTCATTTTCATCGGCATGTGTGTCTCATTTCCATTGGCATGCATGTCACATTTTCGTTGGCATGTGTGTCGTCATTAGCATTAGCATGCGTGCCTCATTTGCATTGTCATGCATGTTGCTAACAACATTGTACCTGTTAAGTTTGTCTTCTTTTCAGGCACGATATTGCATGTACGGTTCATTCGAGGCTGGAACGACCAGACGAACCGCACAGGTGTCCAGACGGTCTAGGAGACCTTAAATCCTTGGGAGGTGCGAAACCTTCAGTGCATTGATATGTGCAGTTCACTTGCATTGTTATGCATTCCTTGTGCAATATACACGGTCTAGGAGACCTTAAATCCTTGGGAGGTGCGAAACCTCCGGTGCATTGATGTGCGCAGTTCGGTTGCATTGTCATGCATATCTTAAGCCGCGTGTTGTCGCACATTCCATGCAACATGCATGTTATACATCATTTGCATTTTAAAAAACACATGCATTGTCATGCATACATTTGGCATCACGGTCTAGGAGACCTTAAATCCTTGGAAGGTGCGAAACCTTTGGCACATTGATGTGTGCAGTTCTGTTGCATTGCCAGGCGTGTCTTAAGCCACAGGTGTGTCCACGGTCTAGGAGACCTTAAATCCTTGGAAGGTGCGAAACCTTCGGCACATTGATGTGTGTAGTTCACATGCATTGTTATGCATTTCTTGTGCAATCTCCACGGTCTAGGAGACCCTAAATCCTCGGAAGGTGCAATTCCTTTGGTGTTTGTCGTGCCCGAACGACTTTCGGTGGTCTGGTAAAGCCACCTGCCTATGTTTGCGGTGAGTTCCTAGAAGACCAACTGGGACGGTGGAAACTAGAGTTCGAACGGCTTCTGCCTAGAACGCAAAGGTTCGGGAGTTCCGAGACTAAAGTCTGGTTTAAATACCCAGGGGTGTATCCTCGGCTTGAAATCTGTATGGAAGCCCCATAGATTGAGGCGGCATGTCTACGCCTCAGTTCTGGATACTGAACCAACCTAGTATATCGCCCTGTTGGTAAGATAGGGAAAGTTGCAATCATAGTCATTGCATCATAGTGCATTGTCATGCATTTCCATTGTAGCTCGCATGTATCCATTGCATTTTCCCCAGTAGATCGCATCATACTGCATTGTCATGCATTTTGTAAATATCCATTCCATTACATATTTGTAAATATTACATTGTAGTTTGCATGCATTCATTGCATCACCTTCCATCTATGGCTAGCGCCTTTCCATGTTGAGCTTGGTTTGGTATGTGCCCATACTTCTCGTGTCAAAGCATAGTTCAGTGGACCGTTCTATGTTAGCCGCGGCTTGTTTGTGTGCATGCCTTTCCTAGGCAAGATTTGGTTTGGCTCGCGTGCCATATCCATTGCATTGTAGTTTGCATGCATTCATTGCATCACTTCCATCTATGGCTTGCGCCTTTCCATGTTGAGCTTGGTCTGGTATGTGCCCTTACTTTTCACGTTAAAGCACAGTTCTACATGTGTACACGCCTATTCCACGCTGGTATGTTGGTTTGAGGGTTGCGGCACCTTTTCTGTGTTAGACATGGCTCGTATGCGTACATGCCTTTCCTAGGCAAGATTTGGTTTGGCTTGCGTGCCATATCCATTGTAAATATTCATTTCCATTGCATTTTAGATTGCATGCGTTCACTGCATCACCTTCCATCTATGGCTTGCGCCTTGCCATGTTAAGCTTGGTCTGGTATGTGCCCATACTTCTCGTGTCGAAGCATAGTTCAGTGGACCATTCTATGTTAGACGTGGCTTGTATAAGTACATGCCTTACCTAGGCAAGATTTGGTTTGGCCCGCGTGCCATGTCCATTGCCATCTCCCTATTGTATCCATGTATATTGCATTGTAGTGTAATCTTAGCATCCAGCATTAGGATCATTGTCCTTTCTCTAGCGGGTCGTTTCCCCACTTGTGTCAATCCCCCCCAATACTCGTTCTTGTGTCTGTCTACAATGCTCATAGTTCAGTTGACCGTTCTATGGTAGACAGACTTGTTACCTCCATCAATCTATTTGACATAGGTGTGGTTTCGAACCACTCGTGATTGGATCGTAATTCAATTGCTTTGCATATAGTTTGCATCGTTTCAATTGCATTGCATTTTCATTTGCTTTATTTATACATTGTTTTGTATATATTGCATGATCATAAGTTGTGTCCGGCTCTGTGCATTGTCTTGCATTTTGCCCCTGCCTTCGGGCGCATATCTTGTTTGTCTTGCATGTTTGTCTAAGTCTTCGGCCTTGTCAAAAATGGGTCGTCTCTGGGCTTTGACATTCACTCCCGTCATTGTTATGACTTTCGAGTTCTGTCAAAGAGGGGCAACTGTAGACACCCAATTTTTGACCGTCCTCAAGACTTGGACGTCACCGTTTGAACACTCGGTGATTATCCATGTTTGTGTTCGTTTGGAGTTCCCGGAGGTTTCGGCTACACGCCCAGCCTCAGGATCTCCGAACTCGACCGTTTAGTGCCTGGTTTTGCACCAAACACTTGTGTTTTGCCTTGGAGGGGTAGGGAATGCCTTGTGAGGCATCCCCACACACCACCGGCAGTGGCTAGAGGTCACCGGCTGGTTTTTGCTGCCATCGGCAATGTATATTGCCGGTCGGCACTCCTTTTTGCCAAAATGGCATCTTTGGCCGGCCGATTACTGTGCATCTGCTTTTTCAGATATTTTGTCATAGCTGTCTTGCAGTTGGCTCCCCTCCATACACGTGTATGGAGGGATTTCTCTCTTTAGAAGCTTGTCTTGTAAGCTTTACAAGACAAAGGCTCTATAAGAGAGGGTCTTCTCTCTTGGCCTTAGAGTTAGACACTTGAGAGACTTGAGACATTTTTAGACAGCCATTTTTAGGTTTTTGAGTTCTAGGGTTAGAATCCATACACTTTCTATCTCTATATCTCCCTCTTGTGTGTGTTTAAGTGCATTTGTGTCTTACTTTTGCACACAAACACATAGTGTTTCACCTTCACTTAGCTACTGAGGTTCTAAGAGGTTGGTTTTGAAGTTTTGGAGCTGTTTTCAACCTAAAAGGAGCTGTTGGAGCATCATTGTTGAAGGGGTCTTCAAGGGTGAGAAACTAGTCCCTTTATTCCCCAATCTTGCATTGTATTTCTACCTATCTTAAAATCGTTTTTGAGCTTGGTGTATAATACAAAAAAGTTCTGTTTTTAGGCCCTCTAAATTGTTTGTTTAGAGTGTTTTGTGGTTTGGAGGTGTTTGACCCCTCTTAGACCTTGTAAGGCCCTATTTTGAGCCATTTTGTGCAAGTTTCGAGACTTTGGTGTTTGGGCCTCTTCACCACTGAAATCTTGAGGGATTTCAGTGGTGGAGATGGTGCCTTGAAGTCTCCAAAAGGGAGGGCCACCCCCTCTCCTTGTTGTCCTGGAAAGGGACCCTTTTTGGCCTATTGAGAGAGCATCATGTTAGAGTGTATATTGATCATGTTTTGGTTGTTTTCCATGCTTATTATGCCATGATATAACCTTGTTGTGTGTTGGTTTTGGTACACCATGCATGCTTAGCATACCTACCATGTAATGCCATGTTATTGCCTTAATATGCCTTAGGTTGTTAGCCTTTGTTCTAGTATGTTTTAGACTTAGCCTTGTGAAGGTTTTGTGCTCATTTTGCCATGTTTAAGGTCTGTCCTTGGTTGTTTGGGTCGGATTTGACATGCTTAGTATATCTCCTTTGCATTCCGGCTTGTTGGCCTTAAGTGTATGAACGTATAGCATGACATTCTTGCATTGATTTAGTGGTTTGGGACTATCCACCATGTTATTTCAGTCCTCTTATCATGCTGATATGCTTGCATTTCATGACCCTTTTGATGTTTCAAGAATTGATGTTTCATGCTTCATGTTTATGCCATTATGTATGCCTCTAAGATTGGGTCATTTGGATGCCATCTAAGTGGTTCTTGAGGCTTACTTTTGCATGATTTGGGGCTGTTTTGATTCAATTTGGTCATTTGATTCATGAGTCATATGGTCATGTTTTAGGTCCTTAAGTTTGGGCGCATGCATAGCTTGCATTGGTAGGTTAATTGGGCATCATTTCCTACATGTTTTCAAGGCTTATAATGCATGTCATATGTCCATGATCATTCCTTTCTAAGTGTGCTTAGAAGTAATCTTTTGATACTTAAGCATTTAGGCCTTCAACATGTGCATGTGTGTATGTGTTTAGTTCTTTGTTTTGGTCACTTTGGCCATTGTTTTAGGCCTAATTAGAGTTGCCTAAATCATGTGTAAGTCCACCTTTCCATCAATTTGCATTGCCTCATGTTTGCTTGTATGCTTGCATAAGTGTCTTGCCATGCCATGTTGCATCCTTAGCTTGCATGCCTAGGTTGCATTGCATCTTGCATGCATACCTTATTCCTTGATTTGGTGATGGGAATTGGGCCTTGGTTTGTTTGTTTGGTTTGCATTTCATTTGACATGAAAGTTGCACACTTGATCCTTTGGGCCGTCATGCATGGAAATGCGTGATTGGCGGTCCGAAAATCGAGACACATGCCCCTTTGAGTCACAAACATGATAGGGGGCATGATTAGTGCATACATTGCTTGAATTGTATTGCCATGCAAGTTCTGTCCTCTGCTGCTGTGAGTTGCAGGTTCTGCAGGCATTCTTTGCAGACCGGCAGTGTACATTGCCGACCGGCAATTATTCTTCTGCCGATGGATCAATTTTGTGCCGATGACCACAATTTGCTGCCGGTGGTGACTCTACTCAGCCGGTGGTGATTCCCAGTATCCAGAGAAGCATCCTTGAGACTTTGGTAGTCTTCAGAGGGGCAGAGCAGGGAAAACAGAGGCAGACTATGCATGACGGTGCAATTCCAAGCAAGACCCGAGCACGCGCTGGATCTGGCTCTCCTCCCGAGGCGGTTTAATGCTTTTTCCTAGTTTAGTTAACTTGTTAATTAATTAGGAAATTTGTAATATTTAATTATCTTGCGTAGTTAATTTGTATTATTTATTTGGTCCCTCCGGGCGAGGGCGAATCTGTAATAAGTGTGTGTGAGTGATGTGCATGTCTTCCAATCCCCACTTCTTTCTTCCCTTTTATTTACCTGCTTTGATGGTTAGTATTAGGGCACATTAGAATTAGCATACCTCATGCAATGCATGCGTGCATTCATCCATTTGTTTTACATGCACCTGGCTCGGTACATCACGCTAACTACATTTGTATTTCAAATTTCAAATTGAATATGTGCATCAATTGGTTGCATTTCACATGCCATGTTTAGGTTAGCCGAGCCTACTCTAATTACATCTTGCATGTGTTGCATTAGTCAATTTGACATGAACTAGGATCACGCATGTTTGCTAACTAGTTTATTGTTTTGGCACGGAGTACGATGTAAGTATTTATGCTTTAGCATCTCGCATGCGTGTGAATGTTAACATGATAGCATGCTTACTATGTGGCTAAGTGCTTATATGAGATAAACTATTTGAATGCCTGTGCGTGAAGGTTGGATTGTTCGAGTTGAAAAAACTCGTTGAAATCCGTATTTTAGCCTACTTGCGAGTAGCAAATTCCAAAACATTTTCCAAAACAAACGGATATGCAATGCTTATTTCCAAATTAGGCAATCTAGTCTATACTTGTTTACTGCGCGCATAACATAGTAATTCTAGGCTAATAAATGGAATAAGAACACATAGCGTTTTCAAAATCGGATATCATGGTTAGTAGAGGCCGGTCTTTGGACCGGGCGAAAGGGGGTGCTCATAGCTGACCTTCCCCGATCGTACCCAAGCTCCCGAGCCGAGACAACTCCGGTGATGACGGACATGTGGCCTTCAGCACCGAGTCAGGGTTTCCTAAATTCCCCCTTAAAAAATATTTAGGTGGCGACTCTGTATCTGGCAAAGCAGTTCATGTTTGGCACTTCTTTCCTAAAATCTGTTTTCTCAAAATGATTTGCCAGATTTGGACTCTTTGGTTCAAGATTAAGAACCGTGACACAAATCGAGTCCGAACTGTAGCGAGGGCCCCACGCGGGCGCGTCTACACAAGGCAGTGAAAATAGAGGCAGTAATGGTATGGTACGGGCTTTCCAGACAAGACAGGTTCGGGCATGCATCACTCGCTCACCTCGAGGCGGGGGCTGTGGCCACCTCTCTTCCTTTTGCATTCATTTTGCTAAGTAAATTAGAAATTCTGTAATAATTTATGTGTTTATTATTCGGACTGTAATATTTATTTGGACCCTCCGAGTGAGGGCAATTGTGTAATAAGTGTGCGTGAGTGTGTGTATGTCTTCCAACCCCACGTCTTTCTTTCCTTTTATTTACCCGCTTATGATGGTAGACTAGGGTATATTTAAATTAGCATACCTTATGCTATGCATGCGTGCATTCATACATTTGTCTTGCATGCACCGGGCTCGGCGCATCATTCTAACTGCATTTGTGTTTCAATTCCAAATTGAATACGTGTTAGTTGTAGCATTTCACATGTTATAGATTAGCCGAGCCTATCTTAGTTGCATCTTGCATGTGTTGCATTAGCCATCTTAACATGAACTAGGATCATGCATACGATTACTAACTAGTTTTTGTTTTGTCTCGGAGTACTCGATAAGCATTTATGCTTTAGCATACCGCATGCGTATGAGTGTTGCCATAACAGCATGATTACCATGAGGCTAGCTGCTTATGTGATATAACTACTTGAATGCCTGTGGATGGAGGTTGAATTGCCTAAATTGGAAAAATGCATTAAAACTGTGAGTTTTAAGCCCACTAGATAGTGGCAAAACCATCTTTTCTAAAAGCCCACTCGAAGGTGGCAAAACCTGCATTTTAGCCTACTTGCGAGTAGCAAACCATCTTCAAAACAAGCATGAAATGTTTTGCTCCAATTTAGGTGATTTGGTCTATACTTGTTTGCTGTGCGCACAACATAGTAATTCTAGGCTAATAACCGGAATAAGAGCACATAACGTTTTCAAAACAGAATATCATGGTTAGTAGAGGCCGGTCTTCGGACCGGGCGAGAGGGGGTGCTCATAGCTGACCTTCCCTAATCGTACCCAAGTTCCCGAGCCGAGGCAACTTTGGTGATGACGGACACGTGGCCTTTGGCATCGAGTCAGGGTTTCCTAAATTCCCTCAAAATAAAATATTTAGGTGGCGACTCTGTATCTGGCAAAGCAGTCCATGTTTGGCACTTCTTTCAAAAAAATCTGTTTTCTCAAAACAATTTGCCAGATTTGGACTCTGTGGTTCAGATTAAGAACCGTGACACAAATTGAGTCCGAACTGTAGCGGGCCCCACGCGGGCGCGTCTACAGTTTCTGGCGACTCTTCTGGGGAGTGTTAGAGAGCTTGACTCGAACTCGTGATATCCTGTTTTGATTTCATTTATGTGTCTCTTTGCATTGCATGTGCATTGGTGCGCCTAGGAACACAGTGTTTGCCATCTTTCATTCCTGAACGGTTTGCCGAAGGCTTGTCTTGTCAAGGCATGACCATAAGGCTGACCGGTTATGGGCCCTGACAGTATAGGAACACAAACCCCGGTTCTACCGGGGCACCCTTTTCGACCATTCGACCTAGTGCATATTTGGATCCATAGTGACTATTCCAAATTAGGACAGGCTGCTTACTCGATGTTAGGTTGTTTGAA
Organism: Camellia sinensis; assembly: GCF_055761805.1. Taxonomy (NCBI): domain Eukaryota; kingdom Viridiplantae; phylum Streptophyta; class Magnoliopsida; order Ericales; family Theaceae; genus Camellia; species Camellia sinensis. The sequence goes on from NW_028128988.1 coordinate 8,226,750, forward strand.
AACTGCTGCGTGCATAGTGGAACCCTAGCTCCTGACAAAATAGGACAGGGAAACCCTACCCCAACATAGGGGTGCTTTGGCTCTCTTTACTTGCTATGTGCTTTTAGAGTGTATCTCTACAGGAACGTACATATCAGTTTGCAGGTTTGAGTAACAGGCCCGAGGGCATCAGTATCAGTTTATGAGAATCAATTATCTGCGGGTATCAGGTTCAGTTTTGGGAACCGTGATTCTGGGGAACAATGATCAGTATCAAGGGACAGCGTGTTCAGCTTATCAACTGTGTATTATAAATACCTAGCTATGCGTTGTATGTGTTTATTTTGCGCCGTTGTGCTGTCCGATTGTTTGTTTATTTACTGCTTTATTTATCTTTTTGCTAGGTAGTTTAGCACCATTGCTTCCAACCCGATAGATATTCCCCAAGCACTCTGGATTAGAGGTCGTCGGCTCCATCAATCTGAGGATCTGGGAGACGGACAACCAGTGCACCACTCTCTACTCCCGGTTACTAGACGGAGGATAGTTGGGCAGAGGGCATCAGTTCAACAGTCAGTACAGAGGGCTTTGTCTACCCCACCTGTGTACAGTAGGGATCAGGATTCCGTTTCACCCACAGAAAGGGAGCATATACCGATAATTCAGCCAGAACAGAACAGTATGGCTAGTTTAGAGGAGATGGTGCGCCAACTCCAAGAAAGCATGAAAGTAATGCAGCAGGATGCTGTCCAATAGGCAGAATTCGCCAAACAACAGGCCAAAGTTATGAACGAGCAAGCAGAGTTAATCGTAAGATTACAGCAGCAAACTGGAGCATCCGCTTCACAACAAGTCCCTCCCCCACTAAGGGTTTCAATACCCGAAGAAACACCGAATACCCGGAATGTCCAAGAAGATACAGATATCCCAACGGGGCCGGCTCCGTCCCCGATTCTACCTCAACTATCCAAAGCACCCACTCCTATCAATCAATCGGATTCTCCTTTCGAGTCCGAGGTGGACCCATGGCATTAAAAATGAGCAAGCTTGAAAAGCTGTTCAAGAAATCTCAAGGTGTGAAGTCCATTCCAGACATTGAGGATGGATACACCGATGCAGCCGTGACGCTGCCAGATCAGTTTAAGATGCCACAAATTGATCGTTTTGACGGATCTGGGGATCCTATGGTGCACCTACGACTGTTTTCAGACATCCTAAGGCCAATGGGCCTCACTAGACTACAGAAGCTGTCTCTATTTGGTTGGACCCTGTCAGGCGTAGCAGCCATATGGTATGCCAAATTGGAGGATGATGTCAAGAGAAGTTGGGACGAGATGACTGAGGCCTTCATCTTGCAGTACTCATACAATACGCAAATCGAGATCACGACCCGGGATCTCGAGACAACGAGGCAAGAACCCAAAGAAAGCTTCTCAGAATTTGTAACCAGATGGCGGGCTAAGGCTTCGATGATGACCTTAAGGCCCACGGACAAAGACCAGATTCGGATGATTGTGCGCAATCTTCAGCCGAAGTTAATGCAAAAGATGATTGTACTCCCCTTCCCTACCTTTTCTGATCTGCACGAAATGGGGGTGCAGATTGAGGATGCCTTAAAGCAAGGCTTGATTGATAATGATCGGGAGCAACCTCGCAGAACTTTCAATCGTAATACTAATACAGGCCCGAGTGGCGCTACAACTACCAGGACCTCCGAAGTGAGTATGGTCACCACCAACCCTCCCCCGAGAACTATGGCAGCCGCACCATTCTCCGGTGCGTCCGGAAGCAACCCACAAACAGCCAAATACCCTCCCAAAAACACCAGAACCTTCGCTCCGCTCTATATGCCCCTGTCCAAAGCTTTGGGGGTTCTAATCAGAAAAGGGCATCTAAAGCCCCTAGAGCTGCGGCCCTTACCAGAAAGACTCCCCGCTGGCCACAATCCAGCCAAGTATTGTGCATTTCACCAACAGCACGGTCATGACACTGACCTGTGTTTCCGATTACGTCATGAGATTCAAGATCTCATTGATAATGGGGTGATTTTGCCTCTTGAGAAACCCAACGTTACTACCAATCCTCTCCCCACACATAACCAAGCTCCACCACCCAAAAGAGTTAACTTCATCCATACCGGGGTCATGTCCTACGATCCTAGTATTTATATCACACCTTCCTATCTGCCTAAGCCGGAGGTTTTCTTTCCCGACTGCACCGATTTGTGCATGATGGACGTCTCTATAACCCAACCCAAGCCAGCGGTGGTGACCATCGAGAGCAGGAAAGAGAAGACTCCAAAGGAGAAGGGGGTTGTCGAGCTAGAGTCTGCGGAATCTGAGAGTGATGTTGGGAATGCTTATAATCCGAGTGACTACATTTCGCCAATAGGCCAGAATAGACCAGATGTGGAATTTCCAGCAAGAGGAGAGCTGTGTGCGATCCAAGGGGACAGTCCAGGACAGGGAATAGATGATCTAACGGCTGTAGAAGAGGACCTTGCCCAGTTCCAGTTTTACAGTAACCAAGATCCAGGAAACTCAGCCGTCAGCTGGTTCGATTATGAGGAATCAATGGAGGCCACGGGATGGTTGGACGATCAGCTAGATGTGGTAGGAGAGTTTCAGTCAGGACAAGGCCTGGCAGGGGCAGGAATGTCAGTAACAGCCGGGAGGGTCGAAGAACAGAGTACATCGCCGGAGAGCGCCGGTGTCAAGAATTTCGCTCGAGATTGGAGCATTTTGAGTACAGGGATTATTGAACAATCAACCGCATTGACACGGTCAGAACAGGAAAGATTTGAAGATTCCGAGAGAATCAGGAAGGCAAAAGCCCACGTGGGGGTTGAGACCGCCGCAAGTACAGAAACGGGGAATGCCGTGAGCATAGGAATAGAAGGTACTGCAAGTATTGGAACAGTCATGCCAGAACCGGACAGGTGCTTGTCAGCGGCAGATGGAATGTGGTGGGAGGACGATGATCTATGTCTTGCCCACACAGACGAGGATTGGGGGAGTAACCAACCAAATGATACCTGGTATATCGGCGACGTCGATCACATGACTAGAAGTGGACGGTACTTCAGGCCTCCACACCTAGATCAACCAGAGGCGTTTGGAAAAGGTAAGGAGTCAGAGAAGCAAAAGGAAAAGCAACTCGAGGATGAGGCCGTATTGAGACAATTGAAGAAGATACAAGCAGACATCTCCATCTGGGGGCTGCTTATGGCTTCTCGAGTACATAGACAGGCTGTCCTTTCGGCCATGGATAAAGCCAAGCTTTCTGTAGACATTACGCCCGAACAGCTGGTGGGCCTAGTTTTTTCGGGAGGGGCTACCCCAATGTTGACCTTTTCTGACAAAGAATTGCCACCTGAGGGTGCGAACCATAACAAGCCACTCTACATCTCTGTGGAGTGCAGAGATAAATGGATACCCGTGGTGCTTGTCGACACAGGGTCCGCCATCAACGTCTGTCCAGCAAGGACAACCTATGCGATCGGTTTGAAAAACGCGGATTTTGTGCCAACGGCCCAGGTGATTCATGCGTATGACAACACAAGCCGAGAAGTAATGGGAACAGTTAAGTTTCAAACAAAGGTTGGGCCGGGACAGCATGAGATAGATTTCCATGTCTTGGAGGTTCCTGCAACTTTCAACCTGCTTTTAGGGCGGCTGCGGCTGCATCAGGTAAAGGCAGTCTCCTCCACTTTACATCAAGTGGTGAAATACCCCTATGGGAAGGGAGTAGCCATCGTTTTCGGAAATTCATCGATTCATCCGCCGCCAGAAGTATCTACTCCTGTTTGTACAGGACATCATGGCTGCTAATGAAGGGGTATATGTCAGTGCTCAGGCAGTCTATCTCATGAACAAGCTCCAACACATCCCCGGGATGGGATTGGGCAAGAGCGGGCGGAAGGGCGTCGCAGCATTGGCCGAAGTGCCGCACAACCCTCATACCTTTGGGTTGGGTTATCTACCCACCAAAGAGGACAGGATAAGGAAAGGAAAGGAAATGGTCGGAAGAGCCAGAGCAAAGAAGGCTAGGAAGCCTTTTGAGTTGATGCATAGGCCCATTCAGGGTACCCTAAACGGACGCTTCGTCCGGGAGGGGGAGGACTTTCCGTTTTGTGGCTTCCCAGAACCATGGCTGAACGCGGAGAAGAAGCGCATGCCAGGTTTCGAGATTTTCTTTGACCTGCAGCTACCTGAGAATGACATCACCGAAGGGCGGGCTGATCTGTCGGCTGAGACTGAACAGAGTAAGGAAGTGCAGTCTGAGGACGCTGAAAACGAAATGGGGGTAGCACTGGCATGTCTACTTTCAGATCCTCCGATCGAACAGAAGTGCTTGAGGGATAACTCCTTGGTATGCATGATCGGGAATGAAACGGCTGCGGGCCTACCATCAACTATTTTGGATGCATCCATCACACCCTCTCTCATTTGGCAGTACGAGGAAGGATTTTTTTCTAGCAGCACCGGGTCAAGTAGTGAGCCGAAATCTGATTCCACCGAGTCCTGTGAGTCGAAATCAGGTTCCAGCTCGACTGAGTCTGAGTCCGGTATTCCCGGGGGTGATAACCCAGATGCCACAGTCCTGTCTAGGTCGTCATTTTCTTTTTCTTTTGAGTCTGTTATAACAGAAGAATCAGACGGCTTGGAAGTATTTAATGAGAATGATGTGAATGTGGTTTCTGAGTATTTTTCTGTGCCTTTGATTTATTGCTTAAATCAGGATTTTCAAAATTTTGATGAAAACGACGAGGAAGAAATTCCTCCGATTTTGCAACAATTAATTGATCATGAGTAGGAAAGATTTGTTAAACCCTTAATGGATGAAATCACTACTGTGAACGTTGGTACTGGAAAGGACCCGCAACTGGTCCAGATCGGGTCCACGTTGTCTTCGGAGGAACGCGAGCGCTTAGTCGCTTTATTAAAAGATTTCAAAGATGTTTTAGCGTGGTCCTACGAAGACATGCCTGGAATCGATCCTGAGATTGTACAACACCGGATCCCTCTTGACCCCGAGGCCCGACCGATTAAGCAGATGCTCAGAAGGATCCGCTCTGATTGGGCCATTAAGATCAAGGAAGAGGTCACCAAGCAAATCGATGCAGGCTTCCTGCTGGTATCCGAATACCCGACTTGGTTGCCCAACATTGTCCCAGTGCAGAAGAAGGATGGAAGAATTCGGGTATGTGTAGACTTCAGAGATTTGAACAGGGCCAGTCCGAAGGACGACTTTCCCTTGCCACACATTGATGAATTGGTAGATTTCACGGCGGGGCATGCCTTGCTCTCGTTCATGGACGGCTTCTCAGGCTATAATCAGATAATAATGGCGCCCGAAGACCGGGAGAAGACTGCATTCACTAACCCCGTGGGGTACATATTGCTACAGAGTAATGCCGTTTGGGTTGAAGAATGCTGGAGTTACTTATCAACGGGCAGCGACCACAATACTGCATGATATGATCCGCAAAGAGGTGGAGGTGTACGTGGACGACATGATTGTCAAGTCCAAAGAAAGAGAGGGCCACTACACCGCCTTACAAAAGTTCTTTCAAAGGATCAGAGAGTTTCGGCTGCGGTTGAATCCTCAGAAGTGTACATTCGGTGTTACAGCGGGAAAAATGCTAGGGTTTCTGATTACACAAAGGGGCATCGAAGTCGACCCTTCCAAAATCAAGGCCATCTTAGAAATGCCACCACCAATGACTGAAAAGGAGGTGCGAGGCTTTCTGGGTAAAGTGCAATTCATAAGACAGTTTATCTCAAAACTAACCTTGACTTGTGAACCACTTTTTGGTCTCCTGAAGAAAGGAAAGAAATTCCAATGAGACGGCTGATGTCAAGCAGCTTTCGAACAGATCAAAGAATATTTACAGAACATGCCCGTGTTGTCACCACCAGAGCCGGGGAAACCGTTGATATTGTACCTTTCAGTAACTGAGACTACCATGGGCTGCATGCTCGCACAAGAGTCAGAGGACAAAGTAGAAAGGGCCATCTACTATCTGAGCAAGAAGATGCTGAATTACGAAATCCGCTACACTCCGCTAGAGAAGGCTTGTTTGGCCTTGGTATGGGCTACCAGGAAGCTGCGACACTACCTGTTAGCTCACTCTGTAATGTTGGTTTCACGCTTAGATCCCATCAAATATCTTTTCGAGAAACCAGCACTTACGGGTAGGCTAGCTCATTGGCTGCTGTTGCTTTCTGAATTTGATCTGAAGTATGTGACACGCAAGTCAGTAAAAGGAAGAGCGGTAGCGGAGTTCCTTGCCGACCACCCGGTTGAGGGGGATGAAGCGGTTGAGTACCTATTCCCAGATGAAGCCATTCTGCACATCGAAGACGAAACTTGGACGATGTACTTTGACGGAGCGTCAAGCCAGTACAGGTATGGGATAGGAGTGTTGCTGATAGCGCCTGACGATTCCCGTATCCCCTTAGCATTCAAGCTCCGGTTCAAAGTCTCGAACAACGAAGCAGAATATGAGGCATGTATTGCTGGCCTAGAAGCAGCCCTAGAACTAGGGGCGAGACGGTTGGATGTCATTGGGGATTCGAACCTTGTTGTATGTCAAGCAAAAGGAGACTGGAAAGTCAAAGAGGAAAAAATGATAATTTACCACCAAACCTTGGATTTGTTAATTCCTCGATTTGAGAAGCTAAGTTTCACCCACCTAGTAAGAGAGAACAACAGGTTCGCAGATTCACTAGCAACTCTATCTTCCATGATAGACATCCCATCCGGGGTCCGGATGCGTCCAGTCATTATTGACCAGAAGTTTGCGCCAGCGTACGAGTCGATTTCCGCCATAGATGAGGCTCAGGACGACAACCCCTGGTATTACGACATTTGGAACTTCTTGGAAAAGGAGGCGTATCCAACAGGGGCAAATGCCAAGGATAAAAGGGCAATCAGAAGGATGGCTATTCAGTTCATCATCTGCGGGGGTAAGCTGTATAAGAGAGGTCATTTGGGAATGCATAAGCTCTGTGTAGAAGCTGAAGAGTCGAAGCGCCTGATGGAGGCCATCCACGGAGGAGAATGTGGGGCACATATGAATGGAGTAATGCTGGCCAGAAAGATCCTCAGACAGGGCTACTACTGGTCCACCATGGAAGAGGATTGTATCGGGTTTGTTCAGTGATGCCATAAATGCCAGATCCATGCAAACCGCATGAACATCCCGCCGTCAAAACTGTACAACATGACGTCCCCATGGCCGTTTTCGGTTTGGGCAATCGATGTGATCCGAGCTGTTACCCCGAAGGGATCGAATGGGCATGAGTTTATCCTGGTAGCGATAGATTACTTTACGAAGTGGGTCGAGGCCCAATCTTATGCGGTGTTGAAGGCTTCACACGTCGCAAAGTTTATCAGAAACAACATCATCTGTCGCTACGGGGTTCCAAACGAGATAATTTTAGATAACGGTTCCCACTTCAAGAAGGAAGTGATAGACTTGTTGGAAAAATACAATGTGGCTTTTCATAAGTCGTCAACATACCGGCCGCAGACCAATGGAGCGGTTGAGGCTGCCAACAAGAACATCAAGCCTATACTGCAAAAGATGGTGAAAACCTACCGGGATTGGCCAGATAAGCTGCCGTTTGCTCTGTGGGGCTATAGGACTTCAATTAGAACTTCTACCGGAGCGACTCCGTATTCATTAGTTTATGGGATGGAGGCCGTTCTACCTATCGAAATTGAGGTTCCGTCCTTACGAGTATTGGCTGAGTGTAAAATAGCCGAAGCAGATTGGCAGCAGAGTAGGTTCGAGGAACTCATGCTCTTTGATGAGAGAAGACTGAAAGCACTGTACCATGTCCAAAGTTATCAGCGTAGAATTGCCCGAGCTTTCAACAAGAAGGTTAAGTCCAGGAATCTAAAGGAAGGGGATTTGGTGCTCAAGGACAACCGAGCTCCCATCCACGACCCAAGGGGCAAGTTCAGACTCAATTGGACGGGTCCCTACATCATCAAAGCTATCTGGTCAGGTGGAGCTGTGGTTCTGATGGACCTAGATGGCCTGGAATTCTCCCAACCGATCAACATGGACAAGTTGAAGAAATATTACCCTTGAGAGGCTCGCTAGGCCGAAAACCCGAAAGGGCGACCTAGGCAAAAGTTAGAGCACAAAAAATTGGAAAATATAAAAACTAAGCTCGCAAGACTGAAAACCCGTAAAGGGCGACTTTGGCAAAAGTTAGAGCGCAAAAGGAGAGTAAAAATACCCGAGTGAACCTAAGCCTGAACTACGTAAGCCTTGATTCCCATCTTTGGGATACGTAGGCAACTTCATCCTGGAGTTCAGCCATAACCCTTTTCCCCGATCAACTTTGTCCATTCGATCATCTCGGTCATCTTTGTCTATTTAGCATTCAAGGGTTCGGTTATGATCTTCGGGGCAACTTTCCATTGCCATGCAGTTCCGCGGTACTCTTCAGACTAGGGGCAACTTTCCAGTTGCAGGGATCTGGGGTTGTGCGTCTCAGTGACGGATCTCAGGTGTGTCCAGTTCTGATCCATATCGAAAATGATTTTGAAAAGTTTTAATAAGAGCCGACTTTGTTCAAATTAATCTTTTAACAACTAAGACCATTTTTGGACCAAAGCGGAAAATTTTCAGTACCACAGCCTTCAATTTCATTGATTTCAAAACAGAGTTCTCCAGCTCTTGCATACAATCGAAGTTGCTTTTTATTACATTCATAAAGAAAACTTGAAAGTACTAATAAAACAATAAATCCGGGGCATAGTCAAGTCAGGTGCTCCTACGCCCCCTCCCAGAGCTGGACGAAGCCTCTGATGCCTAGCTGGGCCCAATCTGTGCCTCTTCATTAAGCCAATCCACGCACTCGTCAGACAAAGTATAACTGAAAGTGGGAGCGGGGGCCAGGAGTTCTCTCGTCCTCCACGCGATGGCCTGCCGGGCAAGCTGTGTGCCTCGGGCTGGAAATGCGGCAGGGTACTCTATCCCCTCTGGCGGGCAGATCTGATCATGGCCGAATTGGCGTCGAATCCGAAATGGGAAGTAGAATACACAGTGAGTGAGACCAATCAATTGAATCCCAGTCTGCCAGAACATACTATAACTCATTGCCGGAAGGCTCAGCCAAGGGCACCGCCAAGCAATAAGGTCTGCAGACAAGCGACACATCCAAGCGAACCACCATCCCTCATCCAGGGCATTGACTAGACGGTGCCGGAAGAAGTAACCGCGAGCTGAATATGCTGGGCAAGAGTCCACAACCTGCAGTTTGTCCATCAACCATACCTGGGGAGGGATGAAAAATAAGAGAATAAAGAATAGAGAGATGTACGAGGAGAGAAAAGCGAGAATAGGGTTCTGTGACAAAAGACCGAGCTTGAGGGCCGAGTGATGTGAGCGAGCGAATATATATGTAAGATTGGGTGGGAAACATTACCTGTAGTAGTAGTGGACTCCCCTCTAATCTGGTCGTCTCGTGACGATAAAAGGCGTCTAAGCCCATCACTGTCTCAGCCAGAATCATGGCAATACAGCTCTTGCCCTCCTTCAAGCCTTGGGCAACCTCGGTCAGTCGGACACTAGACCCTCCAGAGCCTGAGACAAATAGAAAATGAGATAGCATACACAAATAGAGGGCATGTCGTCGGAAGCCTTGCCAGTGATGGTTGTTGCGATCACCAGCATCAGAAAACCGATAGATCAAACTCGGACTATCCAGCATCCCATCACAAATCAGAGACCGAGTGTCACGCATACTGAGTCCACACGTTTGCCCTAAGGATTGGGCATGGCCAAAATTAAGTTGGGGCAGGATCTCCTCATCGCGCTCGGACTCCATTAAGGCTCGGAAATCTTCAAAGGTAGGACATATCTCTTGCCCAGCGAAACTAAAGACATGCGTCACCGGATTCCAAAACCTTGCCGTGGCATGGAGAAATGGGAGGTGCAATGGGGTACGACCCAGAGTGAATAGTGCATTTATGCCGAAACCCCGAAAATTTAACTTTTCCGAGCCATCCAAGCTAGCAATCCAAGTTGTGAGATTTTGGGCAAGAAACTCTTCCATTAGAGCAAATCAGTGTGGAATTGAGAAAAACTACGAAGCTGGGATCTTTTGTAGGAGATAAGGTTGGGTGGAGGACAGGTGTCAACATTCTGGTGATTCCCTCATCCATAACCGGCCGGCCAAATATTCTGCCGACCGGCCATTACCTTTTGCCGACCGAACAAATTTCTGGCCGATGGCCATTCCTTGTGGCCGATGGCCTCTACCCCTGGCCGATGGGCTTCCTCCTGGTTCCCTGAGCTGTTTATGCTAGGGATTGGGGAACTCCACCACCTCCGATCCCTCCCCCGGTGGTCAATTCTTGCATAGTCACACTTGTCTGCTTATCGAATTATTGTACATTTGTTTATCGAGTTGTACTCACACTTGTTTAGTTATATCATGCCTTTGTTTTGCTTATCGAGTTGTAAGTCGGTTCACTACCTGATTATTACGATGCAAATACTCGGTTTTCAAACTGAGTTCAATTCCGTTGACATTGTGGTGTGATACCTTGCGATGCGATGCATAGAAAGTTTACGAATGCAACATCTTTTGAACAAAATGGTTGTTTTATTCCCGTCACGTGCTTTGAAAAAATGTGTAATTTGAGAAAGAATAAAACCTGCCCGAGGCAGTGCAATGTGTTTAAACTACCAGTAAAAAGGAAAGTAAAACATAGAATGACAGGATAGCAAAGTGTCAGAATTGATACCAGTAAAACTCCCCTTGCGGTTAACGCACCTTCCGCGCCTTTGTTCGGGTCAACTACATGGCTTGGCACCTTCATTACTTGAGACCATGCGGGGAAGCACGCTTTTGAAACATGGACCTTCGAGTTGACCTCAGGCCACAACTTCTGCGAACGATGCTCGATACGTACGAAGAACGTCCCTTCCCGTATCCTTTTCATGTCTTAAGGATTCCCACGAATCGTTTCAATTATGCTGTGTTACAATATTTTACATCCCTGCATTATGAATGATAAGTTTTCACTCACATGTGTTCAAGTTTCTCCTTATACACATTACTTGCGTAGACCGCATGTTAAATTCATTACTTGCGTAGACCGCATGTTTTACTTGCGTAGACTGCATGTTAATTTCATTACCTGCGTAGACCGCATGTTTTGCTTGCGTAGACCGAATGTTAATTTCGTTACTTGCGTAGACCGCATGTTTGTAATTAATTTCAGTACTTGCGTAGACCGCATGTTAATTTCATTATCTGCGTAGACCGCATGTTTGTAATTAATTTCATTATTTGCGTAGACCGCATGATAATTTCATTACTTGCATAGACCGCATGTTTTGCTTGCGTAGACCGCATGTTAATTTCATTACTTGCGTAGACCGCATGTTTGTAATTAATTTCATTACTTGCGTAGACTGCATGATAATTTCATTACTTGCGTAGACCGCATGTTTTGCTTGCGTAGACCGCATGTTAGTTACGTTACTTGCGTAGACCACATGTTTGTTACGTTACTTGCAGACAACTGTTCCCAGACCAGACTAGACCCGGGTGAACTGAGGTGTAACTGCTGAAGAAACTATACTAGTAAATTCTGCCTGAACCTCCTTTGTCTTCTAACTGGTGGGGGTGAGGTAAACACAGGTTGCTTCTGAACCAATTCTGACCTGACAAAGTCTATCGATACAAGTCCAGAGTACCCGGGGGATATTGGAGCGTTTTGAAGCTATGGTTCCAGGACTACCTTGCAAAAGAAAAAAAAAACAGACAACATCTCAACCCAATTTCACTAGAACGGATATGATCACAACTGAATGACTGTGCTCTCTATTGAATTCTGCCCCAAAACAAATGCCAACTTGGCAACTGATATGCATATCCCTGTACAGTTTCACTGTAAAGCACGTAACAGCCAATTGAGAGCCAAAACACCCCTATGGTGGGGTAAGGTTACCCTATCCTAGTTTCGTCAGGAGCTAGGAGTTCACTACGCAAACATGCGGTTCCAAACAATCCTGCATTCTGGTGAGCAACCTGCCCTAGTTTGGAACAGTCTCTATGGCTTCTGATATGCAACTAGGTCAATTGGTCAAAATGGTGCCTCAGCAAGACCACCTAATATACCTCTCGCTCCTAACACCGAGAAGTGACAGGAGGATCAAATGGTACAGCGGTAGTCCATATCCAAGGTTTATGTTCCCATCGTGGTAGAGCCCATAACCAGTCAGCGTTGTGGCACACTTTTCCAAGCGAGCCTCCGACAAACCGTTCAGGAATAACAGATGGCAAACACCGTGACTTAGGCGCACCTATAAAATGCAATGAAAAGAAACACATAAATGTAGATAAAACTACATATCATGAATTCGAGTCAAGTTCTCTAAATCCCCAACAGAGTCGCCAAAAACTGTAGACTCGACTTTCTTCGCGCCCCGCCCTTTTGGAGAGGCGCGAATTGGTCCTACTACAGTTCAGACTCCTATCATAGTTCTGAATCTAATCTCACAAAGTGCAATGTGAGACTGATAAACACCAAAGAGTCCAAATCTGGCAAATCATTTTGGAAAATCAATTTTGAATAAAAAGCGCCAAACATGGACTGTTTTACCAGATTACAGAGTCGCCACCTAAATATTTTATTTTTGAAAAATTTAGGAAACCCTGACTCGTGCCAAAGGTCATGTGTCCGTCATCACCAAAGTTGCCTTGGCTCGGGAACTTGGGTACGAGAGGGGTAGGTCTTGAAATGAGCACCCCCACTCGCCCGATTAAAGGATCGGCCTCTACTACCATGATATGTTGTTTTATAAACCTCATGTGTTCTTATCCAGTTATTTGCTAAATTTACTATGTGACGCACACACAATCAAGTATAGACTAAGTTGCGAGAATTGGAACGTTTCGATTCATGTTTGTTTTTGAAAATGGTTTGAAAATGCCACCCTCAAGTGGGCTAAAGCATGGATTTGCCACCTTAAGTGGGCTTAAAACATGATTTTGCCACTTCGCAAAGTGAGCTTAAAAAAACTCACAATCATTGAATTGTCCCAATTCAAACAATAAAGCCTTTATCCACAGGCATTCAAGCAATTTAGCTTTTAAGCAAATAGCCTCATGGCAAGCATGCGAAACATGGCATTACTCACACTCATGCAAGGATGCTAAAGCGTAAAACTTACAGTGTACTCCAAGCCAAAATAAAAGCTAGTTAGAAATATGCATGATCCTAACTATACAAGATGCCTAACGCAACACATGCAATAATGCAATTAAATAGGCTCGACTATCTAAGATGGCATATGAATGCAACAATTTGATAACATGCTTTGAAACACGTATTCAAATAAGTGTATTGAAATTGAGATGTAGTTTGAATGATGCGCTGAGCCCGGTGCATGCAAGACAAATGAATGATGTAAACATGCAAGCATAAGGTATGCTAATTGAAAAATGCCCTAAAACTAACCATCGAAAGCGGTTAAGTAAAAGAGAGAAAGAAGTGGGGTTGGAAGACATGCACACACACACGCATGCTTATTACAACAATACGCCCTCTCGAAGGAGGGTCTGAATAAATAAGCTAAGCTACACTAAGCTAATTATTACAACAACTAACTATTCTAGCTAATTAATTATTACAAACCAAACCGAAACAAATAGCTATCCTAAGCTAATTAAAATATTACAATAGAAATAGAATAATCAGCTACACTAAGCTAATTAAAGCAATAAAACGGCCTTGCGGGCGAGGGAGACATGCATGCTCGATTGCCTTCTCTTGAAAATCAATCACTTTGTCATTGGTTGTCTTTGTTTACACTTGCCTTAATCTCTGAACATCGAACCAACATTCCAGATTGCTTCTGCCTTAACTCAGATATACTTTTGCACAAAAATGGACTGGTGGCCGGTCGGCCACAAAAAGTGGCTACCGGCCACAAACACTGGCCGGTCGGCCACCTGCTTTTCCAAAATGCTGTTTTTGCTACAATAGAGAACAACAGAGGTAAAGTGAGTGTAGACACGCCATTTTTTACCGACCTTAAGACTTGGGCGCTACTGATTGTTTACCTGGTGGTGAAAGATGTGCAGAGCAAAAGTTTGATTTCTTTGGCAAGAGGAGAGTCAAATCCAAACCTCACACTCCATTTTGGACCAAAACTATTTTGAATGGTTTTTAGACCTTAAAACACTCTTTTTCAAAATATTTTTGAAAAGAAGTTTCTATGATGTTCTGAGGCTCGCATTTTGTCAAATGTTGCGCTTTTCGATAAACCGAGCAAAGACAAAGTGGAAATGAATGAAAGAGAGATGAAATCTTTGAAAAATCTTCAAAAACATCTTGTTTAGGGGTTTGGAGTTGAAGAAAAGAGGAGTAAAGGGAAGAAACCAAGTTGGAGAAGAAGATGGGCATAAATTGCTAAGAGAGAGTTGAGCAGCCCTCGCTAAATCAGGTCTATCCTTTTGAACACTTGGATTTCATCTATGAGGCCACCACCGTAAAGCCGAGTCCGGATGGGGGAGATATGATTGGCTGAAGTTGGGCATCATTCCGGTTGGACCGAAACTGAGCAACCTTCATTAAAAGAGGGATATCTCTTAGCACACATGAAATTTTGAGGTGAGGCTCCCAAATTGGAAATAAGACTTCCGGGGCTACAGTTTAGGCTCAAGAATAACCTAAAAAGGAGTCCAGATGAAGGAATTAGGCTTGCTTCAAGTCGGGGACCAGCATTGATTTTTTCCATCAGCCTTTATGGAAGTCCATCGGCCACAATTTGACCACAGCAGCTATGGGTCAGCCAAAAGTGAACCTTATCGGCCAAAAATGATGGTCGATTGGCACCAAAGATGGCCGGTTGGCTAGAAGTGTCTAGAAAGTCCAGAATTGACAGATATTTTCCTTTCCAGCTGTTATACATTGCATCAGATATTTCCAATTGAGATATTTCGACCAAAAACTCTTATTTTTCTATATATAGAGCCTTATATCTCATTTCTAAAGGGTTAGAACATTGAAGCAATTTTGGGAGCCTCTCTCTCTAAAAAATCCTCTCTCTCTAGAAATTTAAAAGCCAAATCTCTGCCTCTCTCTCCTTCTCTTGCCTTTGTGTGCATAACAAGAGCTATACTTGGAGATATACCTCACCTTTGCCTAGGCATCCTTGATCAAACTCAACCACCATTGGGCTGAGGTTCTTTGAGGATCATTTTGAGCTCCAAAAGCTGGTTTTAGTTCAGAGTTTGGACCTATTTTGCAGCTGTGCTTCAAGGGTAAGCATCTCTCTCTTTTAAGCTCATTTTGTACACTATCTTGGTCACCTTTGCATGCTTGTTTTGCCACCCTTTCAAATTATTTTTGGCTTGGTTTTGAACTGAAGAAAGGTCTGATTTTCAGTCCTAAAAGTGTTGGTTTAAGCCTTGTTTGGCTAGGGGTTGTTTCCTGCCTTTTGCTCCTTGGCTTGTAAAGCCTTTTGAGCTATCTCTCAAGCTTTTCAAACAACTCCTTTTTGGCCTTAAAACCACTGAATTCCGGAGGAATTTCAGTGGTAGAAAACTGTTCAAAATAGGAGAGGGTGGTCCCCTCTCCTCTTGTCTTGCTTGCTAGTGTTGATGGCCAACCAAATGAGCATGTGTTTTTACTTCTTTATGGCTTTGTTTAGACTCATTTTTGTGACTTATCAGACCTGCCATAACTCTATTTTTGGCTGTCTTGGTCACCTCTTGCATGCTTATTTCACTTGTAGTGTAAATCCTCTTTGCTAGCCTTGTTAGCCTTACAAAGAAGCATGCTCTTGTGGTTTGAATTAGCTTAGTTCAACCATGTTTTTGGTGTTATTTTGGCATGTTATAATATTGATTTTGATTGGTGGACTCACCTCTTGCATGCTTTATACACTTGTAGTGTAAGCCATGCTTACTAGTCTAACATGCTTGATGTTTTGGCCAATCATGCCAGCTTATTTTGGCTTTACTCCATACATGTTTTAGCATTATTTTGACATGCTTTAGGACTATTTTGGTTGTTCTTGGCCTTTTGAGGCTCGCTTTGTATAGCTATAGTGTATTTGGCTTTGCTAGCCTTGCACTTTGGGCCCCCTAGCATGTCATATTTGAGCTATTTGCATGATATGGCATCATTTGGTAGGTAATTTCAGACCATAAACCTCTGCCATGCTCTCATGTTTATCACTCTTTAATTGTGTTTAAGAGTTGTGCCATTATACCTTGTTTGTGAGCTAATTCGGGAGCCTATCTTTCTTGCCATCTTTGTTGTGAGTCCAGCATGTTTTTGTTGCCATTTTGACCTGCCTTAGGTCTATTTTGAGTGCTTTAGATCATTTGAGCATTGCTTGGTATGGTTGTAGTGTAAAGCTCTTGACTAGCTTTGTATTTCAAGCCATTTTGCATTCTTTGTTTGAGCTATTTTCATGATCTGGCATCATTTGGTAGGTGATTTCAGAGCATATGTAATTGCCACACTCTCACATTTTCCACTCCATCAATGTCTTTCAAAGTTGAGCTTTATGCCTTCCTTGCGAGCCATCATTTGAGCATGCTTTTTCTTGCTTATCATGCTATCATTTCAATCCATTTTAGCCACTGTTTCGGCATGCATAAGGACTGTTTGGGGTTGGTTTAGTCCATTGTACATTGTATTGCATGGTCATAGTGTAAAGCTCTTAGCTAGTTTCAATGCTTAAGTGTTCTAGCATGTTGTGCATGTGTTGTTTGCATAGTAGAGTCTTGCATTTCATGCCACTTTAGCACTAAAAATCTGTCATCTTCCTCATTTCTTCACTTTTGATTTGTTTTGAGGATTGGTTAGTCTTGAGGAAGTGTTTAATGCTTGGGATTGAGTTCTATGCTTAAATGGCTTCAACCCTCTTTTGAGGGTTACTCCTAGTCAAAGGCATTGGTCTCTCTCATGCCTTAAACCATTCTCTTTGATAGACCTATCTCTCATTAGAGGACTCTCACATTTGGACAAGTTGATTAATGAATGGATTAGTAATGTTAAAATGTGTAAACAAAATCAATCAAGTAAAATGTGCCAAGATAAGTATGCTGCATGTGTGCATTGCATTGTGTTCAACTGGACGTTATGTTGAACACAAAGTGAATTGGTTCATTTCATACTCGAAGTGATGAAAATGGGCCAATCCCCTTTGTCTCCATTGCCTTTGATTATCCATGATAAGATGATGGTCCAAGTGTCTTATTTGTCAGGCATTTATTGACCTCGTGCAATTTGGCTTCTTTGTCCATCATGCATTGAGATGCGTGATTGATGGCTCGAGAGCCGAACACTACACTCCTTTGAGCTTTAAACATGATAAGGGGTGAAGTTGCACAACATTTTCTTGTAAATGTATTGCCATGCCCTTGTTGGTCCTCTGCTGCAGCAAAAGGAGCAGTCTGCAGGAAGAGATGGCCGATCGGCTATCTGGAGTGCCGATCGGCTAACAATTTTTGGCCGATATCATCAAAGTTGGCCAATGGCCATTGTTCTCTGGCCGATGGCCTCATATTTTGACCGATGGCCTCTCAGCATGTCCATGAAGTGGTTCAGAAGCATCACAGAGATTTTCACAGTTCTCAGAGGTGCAAAACAGTGCAAGCAGAGGCAACATGAGGCATGGCAACGAATTTCCGAGCAAAGCGATCGGGCATGCATCATTCAATCATTTTGAGGCGGAGCTGTGGCAGCCTCTTTATTTTCTTACTTAGTTGGTTTTGTAGCTTAATTAATTTGTTTAATTAGTTAAGAGTTTTGTAATAATTAATTAGCTAGGGTAGTTGATTAATTAGTTAATTTGTATTATTTATTCAGACCCTCCGTCGAGAGGGCGAATTTTGTAATAAGTGTGCATGAGTGTGTGAATATCTTCCAACCCCACGTCTTTCTCCCTTTTACTTACCCGCTTATGATGGTTAGTTTTTAGGGCATGTTTCAATTAGCATTCTTATGCTATGCATGTTTGCATCCATTCATCTGTATTACATGCACCAGGCTCGGCGTATCATACTAACTGCATTGTGTTTCAATTCCTACTTGAATACATGATTATCAAGTTGCATCCACATGTCATCTTAGGATAGCCGAGCCTATTTCTAGTTACATTTTACATGTGTTGCATTAGCCATCTTAACATGAGTTAGGATCACGCATTGATTACTAACTAGCTATTGTTTTGGCTCAGAGTACTAGGTAAGTGTTTATGCTTTAGCATCTTGCATGAGTGTTTGAGTTGCCATGATAGCATGCTTGCCATGAGGCTAACTGCTTAAATGATATAACTGCCTGAATGCCGGTGGGTGAAGGTTAGATTACTTGAATTGAAACAATTCATTGAATACGAGTTTTAAGCCCACTTGAGGGTGGCAAAATCATGTTTTTTTCTAAGCCCACTTGAGGGTGGCAAATCCACGTCTTAGTCTACTTGCGAGTAGTACCTTCAAACCATTTTTCAAACAAACAAACATGAAATGTTTTGTTCCAAATTAGGCGATCTAGTCTATCCTTGTTTGCTGTGCACATCACGTAGTAAGATTAGCTAATTAATCGAAATAAGAACGCACGTGTTTTCAAAAATTTGATATCATGTTTAGTAGTGGCCGATCTTTGATCGGGCGAGCGGGGGTGCTCATTGCATGACTTTCTCCGATCGTACCCAAGTTCCCGAACTGAGGTAACTTTGGTGATGACGGACACGTGGCCTTCGGCACGAGTCAGGGTTTCCTAAATTCTCCCAAAATAAAATATTTAGGTGGCGACTCTGTATCTGGCAAAGCAGTCCATGTTTGGCACTTCTTTCTTAAAAATTAGTTTTCCAAAACGATTTGCCGGATTTGGACTCTTTGGTGATTTATCGGTCTCGTATTGCACTTTGCGGGATTAGATTCAGAACCGTGACATTTGAGTCCGAACTATAGTAAGCAAAGCCCAGGGGCGCGTCTACAGCGAGGCATTTTGTAGGAAATGTATGCACTGCCACTCTCCTCATCATTTCTCAAGCTCAAAGGAGTGTGGCACTTGGTTCTCAAGCCACTAATCAAGCATCTCAATGCATGATGGCCAAAGGACCGAGCTTGTACAAGGTCGATGAATGCACAAATAGACTCAAATGGAGCCTCCACCCTATCATGCATGATCAAGGGGCGATGGCGACCAAGAAACGTGACACATTTCATCACTTTGAGTATGAAACGTCCCACATTTTTTTGTGTTTGGATTAACGTCCGATCCAAACACATGCAATGCAACACAAATGCTCATCTTGCACAAGTTTTACTTTGCACCCCCACTAACTTGTGCATTGTCTTGCACCCCACTAACTTGCATTGTTTTGCAAACTTATCTAACTTGCATTGTTTTGCAAACTTATCTAACTTGCATTGTTTTCCAAACCTATCTAACTTGCATTGTTTTGCAAACCCATCTAACTTGCATTGTCTTGCAACTTCACTAACTTACGTTGTTTCGCACTTTCTCTAACTTGCGTTGTTTTGCACCCTCTCTAACTTGCGTTGTTTCGCACGTTCTACCTGCATTGTCATGCACTTCACACTTCACTTGCGTTGTCACACACTTTTCACTTGCATTGTGCAGACACCCCATTTTTGACCGCCTCAAGACTTGGGCATTACTAATGGTTTACATGGTGGAGAAAGGTGTGCAGGGAAAAGACTCAGTTTCTTCGGCAAGGAGAAAGGCAAATCTCAACTTCACACCCCATTTTGGACCAAAGCTATTTTAGATGGTTTTTAGACCTTAAAACCCTCTCTTTCAAAAAAATTTTGAAATAAAATTTCTACAATGTTCCGAGGCTCACATTTTGTCAAATGATGTGCTTTTCGATAAACTGAGCAAGAACAAAGTGGAAATGAATGAAAGAGAGATGAAATCTTTGAAAAATCTTTCAAAACACCTTGTTCGGGGGTTTGGAGTTGAAGAAAAGAGGAGAAGAGAGAAGAAACCTAGCTGAGGAAGAAGTTGGGTATGAACCGCTAAGAGAGAGTCGAGTGGTCCTCGCTAAATCAGGCTTATCTGTCTATGCACTTGAAGTTAAGCTATGAGGCTACCACCATTGGAAAGAAGACTTCCGGGGCTTCATTTTTCATTCAAGAATCTCTTAAAGCCAAGTCCGGATGGGGGAGATATGATTGGTTGAAGTTGGGCATCATCCTGGTTGGACCGAAACTGAGCAACCTTCACCAAAACAAGCATAACTTTTTTCATAGTTAGAATTTTTATGCAAGGCTGGTTCGATTGGAAATCTTACTTCCGGGGCTTCAATTTGGACACAAGAATGACCTGAAAAGGAGTTCATATGAAGGAGTTATGCCCGTTTGAAGTTGGACCTGCAGAGTAGATTTTTCCTGCCGGCCGACCAAACAATGTTCCGACCAACCAGAACAATGTACCGGCCGACCAAATAAGTAGCAGGCCGACCATTTATAGTAGCTGTCCAACCAATTTTGCTGGCCGGTGGCCTTCCTGCGTGTTCTACAGACTGAACGGATGCTAGCTGTGCCACCTGGAGGGCACAAACTGGATGCTCCATACACGTGTATGGAGGATGTTTGCCCTTGGTTTGAAGCTTCTTTGAGAAGCTTTAGACTTGTTTCTCTATAAAGGAAGGCCTTCCCTTCCTTGTAGAGGGTTCAGAACCTGGTTTGAAGGCATACACACTTCTCCCTCTATATCTCTCCCTTTAGGCTTCAAAAGTGTGAAGCTCTTGCCCCTTTGCATACCAACTCCATAGCCTAACCCTTCCACCTTTGCTTGGAGCTTCTTGGAGGTCTTGAGAGGTCCTAAGGAGCTGCATTTTGGGACCAGAGGCTGCTGGAGTTTCTTGGCTACAAGGGTAACACCCTATTCCCTCTTTTGGCTTTATTTTGCTCCTTCTTTTTGCCATACTTGAAAGCATATTTAGGCTTTGTCATAAACTGAAAAAAGTCTTGTTTTGAGCTTCTAAGAATGTTTGTTTAAGACTATTTTTCTATTGGGGGTCATCTACCCCCTTGCATGCTTCATTTTCTCTTGTTTTAAGCCATGCATTAGGGCCTTTGTAGTGAGCTTTGTTGGCCCTTTTGACCACTAAAAATTTCAGTGGTTATTATGTGTTTTTGAGCATCAAAATCAGAGAGGGATGACCCTCTCATCCCTTGTTTTGTTTACTAGCTTTCTTGGCCTTTCAAAGGAGCCCCTATTTGCATGTTTTCAAGCCATGTTTCAGGCTACTTTTTGTGAGTTTTGTGACCTGCATAGGCTCTATCCAGAGTCCTTTTTGCCATGTTGAATGTCTATTGTGCATGTGTAGAGTAATCCTCTTCAAGGTGTTTCAAAGGGGCCTTTACTTGCATGCTTCCTAGGCTCATTTTAGGCCCTTTTCAGTGAGTTTTAGGGCCATCATAACCTCTGTCCAGAGGTGGTTTTGCCATTTTGTATGTCCATCATGCATGTGTTGAATAACCCTCTTATTGGCCTTTCAAAGGAACATATCATTCTTGCATGCATTGGCTATGTTTCCATGGGTTTTTGGGCATTATTTGGCATGGCATACTTCTGTTTTTGGCTGGTTTGGTGAGCTCTCATTTTCTTCATATAGTTGTAGTGCAAATCATGGTTCACTAGCTTGTATTGCATGATCTTTTGGCCTTTAATTCTAGCACTTTTTGGCCATGCCTTAGACTGATTTTGTGCATATTTTGGATTGCCTTAGCTCTATTTTTGGGTCTCATGGTCGAATGATGTTTGTTTTGCATGCTTGTAGTTCAATGTCCATGCTTAGTTTTGAGTTTCGAGGTCTATTATATGCATATACTGAGGTGTTTTCATGTTTTGGGGCCATTAAATATCATATTTCAGAGCTTACATGTATGCCATATTTCCATGATTTTCACTCTTTAAATGCGTTTGAGAGTTGGGCTTGTATGCCTTATTTTCGAACCTTTGAATGAGCTTCATTTCTTTACATATTGAGCCATCATTTTAGGCCAGTTTCCCACTATCTTAGAACTGCCTAGGGTCTATTTGGGGCTGGTCTTGCCATTTGTGCATCACTTTGTGTACCTCTAGTGTAATCCGCTTCACTAGTTTCGGTAATTGTGCTATCTAGCATGCATTGTGTGAAGTGTTTGCATGATTCGGGACCATTGTGCATCATGTTTCAGAGCTGGAGAATGTGTGTTTCCATGCCATATTTCATCCCATGCCATGCTTTGATAGAGTGGCATTTGATGCCTTAGGTTTGGTCCCTTGCATTGGGCATGTTTGCATGAGCGTTCTTGTCTAATTTCAATTGTGTATGGCCACTGATTTTGGGCATAGATGAGGCCTCCATCTTTAGTTTAAGTCCATTTACCATATTGTTCAAAGTTGCTTACTTTGCATCATATTTACATGCTTGTTGCATACTAGTCCTATTGCATCTTGCTTGCATACTTAGGTTGCATAGCTTTGTGTGTGCATTTCTTGCCTCTTGATCAAGCATGATAGAGGTTGGCACCTCCTTATGTGTTTTTGTGCATCTTCATTTGATATTGAAATTGCACACTTGGCTTCTTTGGCCATCATGCATTGAAATGCGTGATTGGTGGCCCGAGGGTTGAGGGCCATACTCCCTTGAGTCCATAACATGATAGGGAGGGTGGCTGTGCACACATTCTCTTGAAAATTCTTTGCCATGCACTGTCTGTCCTCTGTTGCAGCAAAAACAGGGCTCTGCAAGAATAAATGGCCGACCGACAATCTTTAATTCCGACCGACAAAACATATTTGGCTGAGAGCCCAAACTTTAGCTGGTGACCAGTTTTCAATGGCCGGTGGCACTTTATTTTGGGTCGGTGACCTTCCAAAACACTCAGGGAGTGGTTCAAAAAAATTCTGGAAACTTGTATAATTTTCAGAGGAGCAAGGCAGTGTAAACAGAGGCAGCTTTTGGTATGGCAACGGATTTCCGAGCGAGAGGAACCGAGCTTGCATGCATCCCTCTTCCCGAGGCCATTTTACTACTTTCCGTAGCTTAGTTAATTTGTTAATTAATTAAGGGTTTGTAATATTTAATTAGCCAGGATAGTTAATTATTCATTCGGTTTGTATTATTATTCGGACCCTCCGAGAGAGGGCACAATGTTGTAATAAGTGTGTGTGTGTGTGATGCATGTCTTCCAACCCCACGTCTTTCTCCGTTTTATTTACTAGCTTGTGATGGTTAGATTAGGGCATGTTTCAATTAGCATACTTATGCTCGCATGTTTACATCCATTCATCTATCTTGCATGCACCGGGCTAGGCGCATCATGCTAACTGCATTGTACTTCAATTCCAACTCAAATACGTGTATCTAGTTGTCACATTTCACATGCCATTCTTAGATTAGCCGAGCCTATTCTTAGTTGCATTCTTGCATGCGTTGCATTAGCCATCTTAACATCAACTGGGATCATATATTTGATTGCTAACTAGTTTCTATTTTGGCTCGGAGTACTAGGTAAGTTTTTATGCTTTAACATCTTGCATGCGTGTGAGTGTTGCCATGATAGCATGCTTGCCATGAGGTTATGTGCTTATGTGATATAATTGCCTGAATGCGTGTGGGTGAAGGTTGGATTATCTGAATTGGAACAATTCATGATTGCGAGTTTTAAGCCCACTTGAGAGTGGCAAATCACCATGTTTTCTAAGCCCACTTGAGGGTGGCAAAATCTGCATTTTTTTAGCATACTTGAGAGTGGCAAACCGCTTTCAAAAACAAACATGAAATGTTTTGTTCCAATTCAGGCGATCCAGTTTATACTTGTATGCCGTGCGCATCACATAGTAATTCTAGGCTAATAACCGGTTTAAAAGCACATATGTTTTCAAAACTCAATATCATGTTTAGTAGTGGCCGATCTTTGATCGGGTGAGCGGGGGTGCTCATAACTGACCTTCCCAAATCGTACCCAAGTTCCCGAGCCGAGGAAACTTTTGTGATGACGGACAAGTGGCCTTAGGCACGAGTCAGGGTTTCCTAAATTCTCCCAAAATAAAATATTTAGGTGGCGACTCTGTATCTGGCAAAGCAGTCCATGTTTGGCACTTCTTTCTAAAAAATCAATTTTCCAAAACGATTTTCCGAATTTGGACCCTTTGGTGATTTATTGGTCTCACATTGCACTTTGCCAGATCATATTCAGAACCACGCATTTGAGTCCGAACTGTAGTGAGCCCCAAATGAACAAAACGGGGGGATTTCCCTCCCGGGACGTTCGGGGACGTCTACACATTGTTATGCATGTTTCTAACGATATTGTACCTGTTAAGTTTCTTTCTTTTGTAGGCATGATATTGTATGTACGGTTCATTTGAAGCTGGCGAGATCAGACGAACCGGACGGTATTGTATTCTCCGCGTGAGACGTAGCGAGAATTGTATAATTCTCTTACATCCTTTCTGCATGTAATGTAGTTAGATTTGTGTTCACCTGCTTAAAACTGTTGCATGTTTTGCTTCATTACAGCTCCCTCTGTATGATCATAAGTTATGTTCGACACCGTGCATGTCATTTGCATTTTGCCCCTGCCTTCGGGCACATATCTTTGCCATCTTGTATGCTTGTCTAAGTCTTTGGCCTTGTCAAAAATGGGTCGTCTCTGGGCTTTGACATTCACTCCCGTTATTTTTATGACTTTCGAGTTCGGTCAAAGAGGGACAACTGTAGGCACCCCATTTTTGACCGTCCTCAAGATTTGGACGTCATCGTTTGAACACTCGATGATCATCCACGCCTGTGTTCGTTTTGAGTTCCCTGAGGCCTCGGTCGCGCGCCTTGCCTCAAGATCTCTCAACTTGTCTGTTTTGTGCTTGGTTGTGGACCAAACACTTGTGTTTTTGCTTCTGAGGGAAGAGGCTGGCTTGTTTGCCATCCCTTGAACCCATCGGCCAAGGCTTGAAGCCGTTGGCCTTGTTTTCTTTCCATCGGCCAAAAGTTTTGGCCGATCGGCACTCTTTTTGGTCGATTGGCACTTATGTTGGTCGATCAACTATGTTTTCTGGCCAAACCCTGTTCATCTGCTTTATGCAGATATTTTATGCTAGCTGCCACAGCTGGCATGCACAATTCACCCCCTCCATACACGTGTATGGAGGGATTTGCACCTTTGCTTAGCTTCTCCTAGAAGCTTTGAATTTAGATTTCTATAAGAAGGGAGCTCCTCCTCCCTTCTCAGAGGTTCTGAAAAATAGGGTTAGAGAAGTTCTATCTATCTATCTCTATATCTCCCTCTCTTTACATCTTTGTGTGTGTTTTTGTACTTTAAAGGGTGTTTTGTTCACACTATTGTACACAAACACCTAGCAATACACCATCCTTGGTTGCTGAGGTGCTAGGGAGTTGGTGTTAGGGTTCTTGAGGTGATTTTGATAAGAGAAAGTTGCTGGAGTGGTATTCTTGAAGAGGTTCTTCAAGGCAACAGGTTCTTCAGTGCCAATCGGCAACAAACATTTGGCTAAGAGCCCTATTTTTGGTCGATGACCAGTTTACCTTGGCCGATAGCCTCATCTTTTGGCCGATAGCCTCACAGCATGCCCACAAGGTGGTTTAGAAGTGTCACAGAAGTTGACACAATTTTCAAAGGTACAGAGCAGTGCAAACAGAGGCAACATGAAGCATGGCGATAGATTTTCGAGCAAAGCTATCCAAGCATGCATTCATCCCTCATCTCGAGGCCATTTTAGTGTTTTAATAACTTAGAATAGTTATTTATTTCGATTTAGTTATGTAATTAATTAATTAGCTTGTTAGTTAGTTAATTAGATTAATTTTTATTATTCTTTCGGTCCCTCTGTCGAGAGGGCGTAATTATGTAATAAGCGTGCGTGTGTGTGATGCATGTTTTCCAACCCCACGCCTTTCTCCCTTTTACTGAACCGCTTACGATGGTTAGTTTTATGGCATACTTTGTTTAGCATACCTAATGCTCGCATGCGTGCATCCATTCATCTGTATTGCATGCACCGGACTCGGCGCATCATACTAATCGCATCGTATTTCAATTCCAATTTGAATACATGTATCAAGTATTGCATCTCACATGCCATTTTAGAATAGCCGAGCCTATTTCTAGTTGCATTTTGCATGTGTTGCATTAGCCATCTTAACATGAGCTAGGATCATTCATTTGATTACTAACTAGTTTTTGTTTTGACTCGAAGTACACTGTAAGTGTTTATGCTTTAGCATCTTGCATGTGTGAGTGTTAACATGATAGCATGCTTGCCATGAAGCTAATTGCTTATGTGATATAATTGCCTGAATGCCTATGGGTGAAGGTTGGATTACTTGAATTGGAACGATTCATTGAAATCCGTGTTTTAGCCTACTTGCGAGTAGCAAACTTCAAACCATTTCCAAACAAATGGATATGCGATGCTTTGTTCCGAATTAGGCGATCTAGTCTATACTTGTGTGTTGTGCACATCACATAGTAATTCTAGCTAATTAACCGGAATAAGAACGCATGTGTTTTCAAAAACAAGATATCATGCTTAGTACAGGCCGATCTTTGATCGGGCGAGCGGAGGTGCTCATTGCATGACCTTCCCCAATCGTACCCAAGTTCCCGAGCTGAGGCAACTTTGGTGATGACGGACACGTGGCCGTAGGCAACGAGTCAGGATTTCCTAAATTCCCCGAAAATAAAATATTTAGGTGGCGACTCTGTATCTTGCAAAGCAATCCATGTTTGGCACTTCTTTCTTAAAAATCAGTTTTCCAAAATGATTTGCTGGATTTGGACTCTTTGGTGATTTATCGGTCTTGCATTGCACTTTGCGGGATTAGATTCAGAACCGTGACATTTGAGTCCAACCTGTAATAGCAAAGCCCAAGGGGCGCGTCTACAAGCGGTCCCAACAACTTCTTTTGAGTTGTGGATTGGTAGGAAACCTAGTTTGAGACACTTACATATTAGGGGTTGTTCAGCAGAGGCAAGAATCTTCAACCCACAAGAGAAATAGTTGGACTCAAGAACAATATATGGATATTTCATTGGTTATCCGGACAAGTCTAAAGGGTACAAATTTTATTGTCCTAATCGCAATACGAGGATAGTGGAGACTGATAATGCTAGATTCCTAGAGAATGGTAAAATTAATGGGAGTGAGAAAACACGAGTGGTGAATTTCGAGAAAATTAGGGTGGATATGCCAACATTTGACCCTTATCGAAAAATTGTTTTTCCTCAGACTATTCCACAGGCTAAGGCAAATGAACAACATAATGAAAATCCTTCACCACCTCATGTTTCACCACTTCATGAAGATACCACCTTTGAAAATATTATAGAACCACCACAACCGGCGGTTCTGAGAAGATCTCAGAGGGAAAGAAAGCCTGCAATTCCAGATGATTACATGGTGTATCTACAGGAATCTGATTTTGATATTGAGATTAACAAAGATCCAGTCTCATTTTCACAGGCCATGAATAGTGGTGATTCTACTAAATGGGTCAATGCTATAAATGAAGAGTTAAAATCCATAGAACAGAATGGTGTTTGGAATCTCGTCGAATTGCCAAATAATTGTAAAAAGGTCGGGTGTAAATGGGTCTTTAAGACCAAGCGCGACACAAAAGGAAATATCAAACGATTTAAAGCCAGACTTGTTGCCAAGGGTTTTACTCAAAAAGAAGGCATAGACTATATAGAGACCTTCTCTCTAGTATCTAAGAAGGACTCGTTTAGAATCATCCTAGCATTGGTAGCTCATTATGACTTAGTGTTGCTTCAAATGGATGTGAAAACTGCATTTTCTGAATGGGAATTTGGATGAAGAAATTTATATGGAGTAGCCAGAAGGATTTGCAAAGAAAGATGAACATTTAGCTTGCAAATTAAAGAAATCCATATATGGCCTTTAACAAGCTTCCAGGTAATGGTATTTAAGGTTTAATGATACCACTATCTCTTTTGGATTTAAGGAAAATGCAGTTGATCAGTGCATATATCTGAAGGTTAGTGGGAGTAAGTTCATTATTTTGGTTCTATATGTGGATGACATTTTGTTAGCTAGTAATGACCTTGGCTTATTGCATGAAACCAAGGAATATCTCTCCAAGAACTTTAAAATGGTGGATATAGGTGAGGCAAACTATGTTATTGGCATAGAGATCTTTAGGGATCGATCTCGAGGATTGCTAGGACTATCTTAGAAATGATATATTGATCGTGTTTTGGAGAGATTCAATATGCAGTTTTGTTCTACCGGTGATGCACCCATCATGAAGGGTGATAAATTAAGTAAAAAACAGTGTCCAAGGAATGACTTGGAAAGAAAACAAATGAAGGACATTCCATATGCATCAGTACTAGGGAGCTTGATGTATGCCCATACATGTACCAGGCCATATATTAGTTTTGCAGTTGGAATGTTGGGAAGATTCTAAAGTAATCCTGGAATGGAACATTGGAAAGCAATGAAGAAGGTTATAAGATATCTTCAGGGAACAAAGGACTATATGCTCACCTATAGGAGATCAGAACAGTTGGAAGTGATCAGATACTCAGACTCAGATTTTGCTGGTTGCCTTGATAGTAGAAAATCTGCATCATGTTTTGTTTTTCTACTAGCTAGTGGAGCAATTTCATGGAAGAGTGTGAAGCAGTCCATTATTGCTTCATCTACTATGGAGGCTGAGTTTGTGGCATGCTTTGAGGCTACAAATCAAGCTTTATGGTTGCGAAATTTCATCTCAGGACTTAGTGCTGTTGACTCAATTGCCAGGCCGCTGAAGATATATTATGACAATACCGCATCAGTTTTCTTCTCTAAGAATGGAAAGTACTCCAGTGGTTCCAAACACATGGAAGTAAAGTACTTTGTTGTTAGAGAAAGAGTCCAGAAACAACAAGTGTTAATTGAAAACTTAAGCACATCTTTTATAATTGTTAATCCATTCACAAAGGGATTGCCACCAAAGACATACAAAGAGCATGTTATTAGGGTAGGTCTTTTAAGCAACCCTTGATGTGTATGGTTAATCGTGAGTGCTTATTTTTATTTGACACTATTTGCGCAATAATAATTTTGTTTCTATTTTTCCTGTTTCTAAAAGTGTGTGTACACATTAATTTGAATATTGATAAACATGAAATGTCTTAACAAGACAAATTACAGGGGCCTTTCAGGAAAATAATTACATATTCCAATAATGGACTGGGTTGGTGAAGGTCATCGATGGTGTAGTGCATAGAAAGAAATATGACATAAATGTTATATAACTGCTATGACTCACATTGGTGATCTGAAGTAATCACAGTATTATAGTTTCTAATATATCTGAACTTATTGGCTATTTTTAAAATTTGTGATCACATGTCAAAGTTTTTAGTGTGGAATCCAATGAGTCAAAAATTTTATAAATTGCATATTTTTTTTGAAAAACTCATAATTGCATCATAATCGGCTTAATAGGCTAAGTGGGAGAATGTTGGATTTATTTTCTAGCGTGGCCCAATAGCCTATATATATTTACATGTTTTAATTTATTTGGACTCCATAATTAGATAAAGCCAATATTTGATATAAAGTTCAGTAATTAGAATTTTAATATATTTACTCTTCTAAGATAAGAAGGAAACATTGATGGATAGGAATTCTTCTGATAGAGTTTATCTGGCCCTCTTCTCTCTTCTATGTAAGGATGGGTGACTCCCCTTTAATATCATGAATATTTTTCCATCACTCTAAGTCTTATAGTCATCCTAATTAAGAGAGACAGAGAGATGAAGGTGAGCCAAGAATTAAAGGTTCAACTATTAGGGGTATTTTCTCAACTTCTCTATAATTCAATGGCTGACAAAGATATGTTCGTTTTATTCTTGAATTGTATTGAATTCAAGATCCTATAAAGTTTAATTCTGCATTATTATTATGGTTACATATATTATTAAATCTTACGAAGCTCATAGAGCTCCATGAAGTTGGGTTGAACACTATTGAACACACAATCATTCCTGAGCTTCCAAATTGACCACAAAACAACAAGTGGTAAGGCAATCCATATTTGGAGTTCCTGCTTCCCGATTCTAGTGCCAATCCACCAATCAAATAAATCCACCACATATCCTGGGCATACCCAGTATAAACCCCACCAATCTATGATGCCAAACCAAATTTTCTATATAAAGGGACAAAGAAGCAATACATGATTTATGGACTCAGGTTGTGCTTTGAAAAAGATGCATTGAGTGTCAACCTCGCCTCTAAGAACACCAATATTTTGAAGGAATGCAGAGGTTTTGATTCTGCCTTTCCAAGCCAGCCAAGAAAAAAATTGTACTTTTGGTAGTGTGAAGTTATTCCAAATGAACTTAGGCATAGACAAATTTGGACCTTTATTGGACTGGATCCAACAGAATAAATCAGAAGATTTGAAGACACCCTTATTTGAAGCTTTCCATCTCATACTATCCTCCACCTCATGCCTTAACAGTGGCCCATTACCCAGTAACCTTTGCAGATTTTGAACTTCCTCAGCTTCTCATGCCAACAGGGGTCTCCTAAAGGTTAAGTTCCAGTTGGAAGAACTATATTTCCTATCAATGAAGTCTTTAAGAGAACCATCTTTATTAGAAGAAAGACAAAATAGTCTAGGAAAAAGAGATTGAAGACAGCCACCACCTAGCCAACTATCCTTCCAGAAAGAAATGTTGGCCCCATTTCCAACAACCAACTCAGAATTAGCCAAGAATAAGGTGAGTAAATTAGGGTTGCCTGAAGCTAAACCCATAATGTCTTTCAAGATCCAGGAACAATTAGCAATAGTACCTTGGGAGTGAAACCAACTACTTGGTCTGTTGCTATACTTGCTACAAAGCAATCTTCTCCAAAGGGCTTGTTTTTCATTACAGAACCTCCACCACCATTTAGCAAGTAAACACTCATTAACTTGACACAAACTTCTTACACCTAATGCTCCTTGCTTTTTTGTCAATGAGACATCCTTCCAGCTGACCAGATGGACCTTTCGTTTGGCCTCTGAGTCTCCCCACAAAAAAGAAGCTTGAATTTTATCCACCTCTTTGATTACACCCTTTGGCATTATAAAAAGTGAAAGATAAAAGATTGAGAGACTTGATAAAACTGACTTGATGAGGGTGAGTCTACCAGATTGGGAGACTTGACAGAACATATATTTTAGGAACCTAGTGTATTTTATTCTAAAATGATTCATTGCCTCGTATTTTCTTCTTCTTTTTTTCTTTTTGGCTAGATAATACTTTAACCTAGTAATCTAATTAATCTAGTAATTTGTGTCAATATCAAGCATGTGGTTCAACATTAAAGTTGCATCGAAAAGCCTGAACCTATCTCAACTTGACATTATGCTCTTGATGAAAGCAATATATTGACACTTAACAAAAGCCATCTACGATATTTCTTCGACGAACTTAAAACATAAAATTTACATTCAAGATATGCATGCCAAAAAATTTAATAATAAATACATAGAAAATTGATTTGTAATAAGCCTGTGAAATGAGAAATATAAAGTAAATAAAGGTAATTAAAACATTTACCTGGAGCAATATAGCCAATGGTACCTAAAGTCCTGGTCTGTATTGCAGTCTTATTTTTAGCTAAAATTTTTGCAATGCCGAAGTCAGCAACATGTGCAACCATGTCATCATCTAGAAAGACATTGCTCGACTTCAAATCACAATGAACCACATGCTCTAATTGACCGTAATGGAGATATTCCAGAGCTAAAGCTACATCAATCATGATGCCAATCCTTTGAAGGAGATTAAGGTAGGAGTTATGAGAATATAACAACATTTCAAGGCTTCCATTAGACATATATTGCAAAACCAATGCTCTTAACTTAGGGTTAGAGCATGTCTTTATAACTCCAACGAGATTTCTATGTCGAGTTGTTCGCAACACTTTACATTGTATATCAAAACTCCTGAAAGATCCTTCAAGTTACAAATTTAAAACCTTAACGGCGACAATTGTCCCATTTGTACACCTTTGTATATTGAGCCATAGCCTCCTACTCCAAGCAAGTTGGCTTCGCAGAAGTCATCTGTGGCTTGTAGAAGCTCTAGATATGAAATCATTCTGTGCTCCGTTGTTGAATATAAATCTATCTAATTTTGACTTTGGACATTGTTTCCATGATTTCTTTTCACGACATACACATCAATAGAAAAGATTAGCATCAATGCAGTGACATGAAGAATGTATCAAAGATTAATTTTAATCATCGACTTCTCGAAACTATTGCTTGCACATGGTGGCACTTTCAAAATAGGATTCCCACAAAGTGCTTCATTCTCCATGAAAGACCGTGATGTGACGTTCATGAATGACCCTTCATTTGGAATCTACCGAGCCAACTCATTACAAGAGAAATTCCTGTATTGGATATGTGAAAGTGCCTCAAGAGACTTAGGTATCTGTCCAGATAGATTGTTGTGTGAAAGATCCAAGAAATCCAATGTTATCAAATTGCCCATTGTGTTGGGAATGGGTCCCGAGAATGAATTCCTAGACAGGTTCAAAGAAGTTAGGCTTTGAAATGACCCAATAACTCTCGGAATGCTTCTTGAGATTTGATTCCAAGATAAATCCACGATTTCCATCACTCTCGAGGGTCTTATTTTTGGATCTAGACTTCCACCTAATGAATTGAATGCAAGATTCAAGTTCCTTAAAGTTTCAAGGTTCCATAAACTCGACGGTATGAAGGTCAATTTATTATGAGAAAACTTCATCACCTGCAAACCTCTAAGATTTTCAATGCAAAATGGGATCGATTGAGATAACTTATTTTCCTCTGCATGAACTTCACCTAAGTTGCTCAAAAGGAAAATCTCATTTGGAATTGATCCATAGAAGTTGTTACCACTAAGATACAACCTTTGCAAGCTTTTAATTTCTCCAAGAGTTGATGGGATGTTTCCATTCAGATTATTTCCAGCCAATGCAAGTACATTCAAATTCCTCAAAGAACCAATCTATTTAGGAATTGTACCAATTAGTTGGCTTTCAGATACATAAAGTTCTTGGAAAGAGTTTGAAAGATTTCCAATAGAATTAGGTAGGGTGCCACTCAATTTATTTTGTCTCATCCACAACTCCACCAAGGAAGTACAATTTGTCAAATCTGTGAGAAAACTAAGTTAAATACTTCTTGGTTCGTTTGTCAGTTGATTTGAATTAAATACAAATTTTCTAGGTGTTTTAGATTGCCTAAATGTTTTGGTACTGGTCCAGTAAACAAGTTGGCACCTAGCATTAGCATAGTGAGCTTAGAAGAATTGGAGAGAAGAAGGGATGTTTCCAGTTAGTTGATTGTGATCCAAAAAAAGGAATTCAAGATTAGGAAGGAAAATCCCATTATTTGTTGGAAAGTTTCCAGAAAAGGCATTAAAATTCAAGACAATTACAACCATTGAAGACTTGTCAAAAATTGCAGGAGGTATTGGACCTGTGAGATAATTTAATTCAAGGTCAATTAACTTTAAATTTGGAAGTTATGCCAATTTAGTTGGAAAGTTTCCATAAATGTGGTTTATTTCTAGCCCAAACCCTTCTAAGCTTGAAATGTTGCCAAAGGAATGTGGAATAGTACATATAAGTTCATTCAGTCCGAGAGAAAGGAAACGTGGAGTGGGTAAGGTGCTCAACTCTTTCGGAATTCTACCACTAAATTTATTACCCCAACGAGATATGGCTTTAAACCTTTGACATTGGTGTAAACCCAGTGGGATGTTTTCTTCTAACATATTATAATATAAATAAAGGGTTTTTAGGCGACACAAATGGCCTATTTCATCTGTCAGATGACCATTGAAGCTATTGTTCCTAAGATTGAGTAGTTGGAGGAAAGAAAGATTACCAACATGAGGAGATATGGTGCCTTCGAGACCCATGTTGCGAAGCTTCAAGCTTGTGACTCTTTGCCTACGTCGGCTGCATAAGACCCCGCCCAGCCACAAAAATTGGTTTATTTCATCTAGTTACTCAACACATTGTTGGGATCATTTTTGATGGATGATTTGAAGATAAGGAGAGCTAATTGGTCTATGAAGTTCGAGGAACATATGGCCAAATCAACCATGCGTAAGTGCACTAACAGTGCCAGAGCGGGTTGGTGCTCGAGCGATCTTTCTTGCGCTCGAGCATTGGTTTGTTGTCTGCAAAACTACTGGATGTGTGTTTTCTACGCTCGAGAGTCACCTCTTGCACTCGAACGATGAGCGTCTTGTTCTTTGTGTCTTGGCGCTCGAGCAGAGCAACTTATTATATCAGACGCTTGAGCATCAACTCTTGCGCTCAAGCAGACTGTGTGTATATCAGATCACGAAAATGGCTTTTTACATCACTTTTTCAGATCTTTTCTCCCTAAAACCTAAAGTTGAGACCCTCTCTCTCTATATTTTCACCTTGTTCTAGTGATTTCTTCACCCTAATCCCTTTGATAAAAAGGTAGAACATCTCAAGATCTCCACTTTTATCCGAATAGATTTGGGTTTGGGCATCTTTGGAGTTTCACCCTTGCTTGGCTTGTCTTCTCTCTTTGACATAGGGATTGTCTACACTTTCATATGATTTTTAGCTTAGTTATTTGTCATTGTGTAACAACGGTGGGATTTGGGAGTAGTTTGAGCAAACCTAGGGTATGGGTGTGAAATAAAAAGAGGGGTTTTTGGTGAATGTGAAATAAATGGTTATGGCTTTTGTATAGGAGGTTATATTGAGTCAAAATTGTTGATTTTGGTACTTGGGTTGATATTTGAAAAAGTGGGAGCTTTGCCCTAAATGGGTGAAATTGTTATTTTGTATAAATAACCGAAATTGACATTGGTAGATGTGAAAATAGAGGATTATTGATATAAATGGTGGAGTTGGACATGTGCTGTCTCTCACCTGTGGAAATTTGAATAATTTATCTATTAAGAAGATTGTATAGCTGTTTAGAAATATCTGTCTTGGGCTATCGGTGGAAGATAGCTATGATTGTTATAGAAATTGCATGAGGATTAGGTAAATTAAAACTAATCTATTGTTGGTTGTTATTGAATGCGACCATGTTTTAAATACATTGTATATGTACAATGTTTAGAAGGAGAAAGGGGATGTGCTCCACTATTTTGGAGGAGATAGGGGATGGACTCCATTGAAATTAAGTTGGCCGGAGTGTCCATGGTGAAAGTCCTAAAATCTTGTGTATACATGGGTGCCGATCCCGCGGACAAAATTTTCGTAAAATGGCAGTTTGAAGTATTTTTGTAATAGTGAATTGAATTCAAAAACCACTGAGTTGTAGTCTTAGTTGAGTTGTTAAAAGATAATGAAATTGATTCTTGAATTGAGAAGAATAAGTGAACTTGAAATGTGTAACGCCCCAAATTTCTAGCCCAAATGATAATACAACAATCATGGCTCTTTCAAAGAAAAACGAATATAAATTTCCAAACTTACATTACATGATAGAGTAGTTCTTCATGCAGCAGTACATCAATCCAACAACAAAATAAACAAATAATTACCCCCAAGGGTTTACAAATTTCCAAGGCTTAAGCCCGGTTACACAAAACGCTTATTTAAACCCACATAAATACAGCCTTTGGCTTACAAAATAGAGTCACGCAAAATAAGAGCATTATACTCCCAATACACATACTTCCATGCCCCTAGTTGGGTGGAATCACCACATCTTTTCCTGCATAAAAATCTCGTAGGGTAAGCATAAAGCCCAATAGAAAATTCTTAACAAAGTATATACATTTTATACAAGTCTCAAGAGATGAAATGCACATACTATGCTATGCCCTTTTTGAAGATAAATTACATTTTTCATCTTTTGAAAACCATCATGCTCAATGATGTCATGCAATTTCAATTGTTCAAAACTTAACAATTTATTTCAAGGGCAGTAAATACGTCTCTAGTAATCCCTAGGCTGGTGTCTGCAAGTAGACTATACGAGTACTACCAAATTGTCAGTTTTACTGGTATTAACCGGAAGACTCGACACCTATCCGCGCGGATTTTCAGTCTTTCACCCCGGACCCGCAGGCCAATTTATTCAATATCATCTACACCACCTATCAAGACTTACCAACATATTTACCCCAAACCATTTCATGAAAACTTATTTCTCAACATTCTTTTCTCAATGCAAGTTTTCAAATTAACCTTCAAAGTCTAATGTAATAAAATGAAATGATATGCCAATTTCACAAGATGAACATAAATATTTTTATTCCAATTCATCATCCAAGGGATAACACAGTTTCCTTTTCTCTAGTATTCTCAACAATTTAGTCATTTCAAGACTATATCAACATTCTGAATAACCATTTCTAAAATGAACAATAATTCTCATAATCCACAAAATTAATCATTTATACAAATATAAATAAGAAATTTTCTAAACATCATTTATTTTGGCACACAAAAATAAATATAACAATATTACCCATGGATTTTCAATCTCTTTTAAAATCCCCAATTTCTAGGTTTTCTCACCAAACTACACAGCTTAAATCTTTTGAAAGAAAACTCTCGAAAATCATCTTTTCTTCAATCAACAAAGATCAAAACCCATAAGATCATTTTAAAAGAACAAGAGGCAAACCAACTTTCAAAATCGCTCAACTTCTTAAATCAAAACAAATTTTCAGAAGCTAACAAAGGATGATTTTGAAAATCATCTAGATCTTGCAAAACTATATATATAACTCAAAGAAAATCTCTACCTCAAGTTTTGAAGAGAATCTGAGATGAAACCCCAAAATCTACGGTGTTGAAACTCGATCTCCACCGCACACAATGAAGCCCTCGAGATGATAACCAACTTTGGTAAAGAACTTAGGCCTAAATCCCAATGGATTTGGAAAAATCAAAGAGAAAGGATGACTTCTAGAGAGAGAAGCTCTAGATCTAGAAATTTGGAGAGTTTTAGAGAGAGAGGGGGCTGCAAAAAGTGATCTGAAACCCTAATTTACAGACTGATATAACAAGGTCGCTCAAGCGTGAAATACACTTTTTCGTAAGCAATTTCTATTGAATTTTGCATTTTTGCTTTCGGCGAGCTCGACCCCCGAAGTTGACTAGGTCAAAATCGGGAACGCTACAAAATAAATTGAGGGAAGATGGATTAAAATATGAACATTGGCACTTTACGATCATATAAAATGTGAATGTTTTCTCACAAGCATTGTATCAGCACATTATACTTATATCTTTGCTAAATCTCATATATTGTGTGAGATTATCTCTACTGGACTTTGGCTCACCCTATTTGGGGAAACTATTTTTCAGGTGCTGGTGACATGCCTCCACCAAAGCAATAGCTTGGAGGTACTTTTGGGGAGCAAGAGCTTCTTTATTTTGTTTTATTCTTTTGTATAGCCAATGGCTTAATTTGTATTGAGCTAGGCTCACTTTTGTGTAACCAAGCCTTGACTTGGAAAGATGTAAGCCTATAGGGTATATGACTATATGTTTAGTTTCAATCCTCTTAACATTGTAATACATGCTATAGATTCAGGATGAACATTTATGAATGTATATCGCATGTGTTAACTTTTGTAAACAAACTTTGATAAATGAATGTACCTTATTTCTATTATTCTTTCACTTATGAGTTGGATTTGTTGTATTATTTTGGGGGCGTTACAACTTGGTATCAAAGCGTACCGGGTTTGTATACTTTGGATGTATGGGAAGTGGTTAGTATCACAATGGGTTTGTCTCACTTGGTTGAGACGTTAGTATGTATTGTATGCTTATGCGATAACATGCTTACATGATTATATGGGTATGGGATTTAGTTCCTCAGATATTGATTGGGTCTACGGGTTTTTGGAAGTCCTATTAGATGAGCACTTGATCGCGGCTATTTCTAAATGGAACTCTGGCACCGCCGTGGGATGGTTATTATCTAGGAAAGAAATTCATATGTGTTATGTGATTACGTGTCTATATAGAATGATTTATTGTTGTCCATTACATTAAGACGCGAGGGAGTTAGCTTCGGCACATTTATAAATGTGCTAATACATTTTGTTACCTTTATTAGTACGTCAGGAAGTGGACGTGGTAGTGGTAGGCGTGGTAGGCCTAGAAGGCATGAAATGCCTCTACCGAATGATATTCCGGCACAGGAAGAAGAGGTTAGTCAGGCTAATGTCGCTGAACCGACTGGTCAACAGGCCGTGGGTGCCTTAGCCTGCAAAATGGTCAGAGCATTACGAGAATCCATGGACATTCTTAAGGCTAAGAATAAAGTCCATGCCCAAGTAGCTGAAGCAGGGGCATCTTTTCTGAAGAGAGAGTTTTTTTGATCAAATCTGGATGAGTTTTTGGGTGATCCCAGGAAGCCACTGAAAGCGGATGAGTGCTTAGAGTAGATGGTGAAGACATTTGAGATGCTCGGCATTGAAGATGGGGGTTTGAGAGTGACCTTGGCGTCCTTCCAACTGAAGAAAGACGTAGGTCAATGGTGGAAGTATGTGCAAGGGCACATTAGAGAGACTTGGGAGGCTTTTGTCGACACCATATAGGACAACTTTTTGCCTCCCACTGTTAGAGAGAAGTTAAGAGATCAGTTCTCCAAGTTGGTGCAGCTGAACACACCAGTGGCTGAGTTTAGGCTTTTGTCGACACCATATAGGACAACTTTTTGCCTCCCACTGTTAGAGAGAAGTTAAGAGATCAGTTCTCCAAGTTGGTGCAGCTGAACACACCAGTGGCTGAGTTTGTGGCCACATTCACTAGTTTGTCGAGGTTTACACTCGAGCTTGTTGCGACTGAGGAATGCCGTTGTCTGGAGTTTGAGAAATGGTTGAGAACTGGGCTTATGTTTAGAGTGGCAAGATCCATGATTAGAGATTACGGGCGCCTTGTGGAGGCGGTGGCCCATCTTGAGACCATTATGCAGATGGAGGAGGTGAGATTGAAGTGCTCTAGGAGGAGCCAAGATAATC
This sequence comes from Camellia sinensis, assembly GCF_055761805.1. Taxonomy (NCBI): domain Eukaryota; kingdom Viridiplantae; phylum Streptophyta; class Magnoliopsida; order Ericales; family Theaceae; genus Camellia; species Camellia sinensis. The sequence continues at coordinate 8,265,758 of NW_028128988.1, forward strand.
AAAGGGACAATAAGAGGCAAAGGGGTTCTAACCCTCAGTCGTCCCAGGGAGCTCAGTTGAGGTCCACTTTTCGGGTACCGAGTTTAGGTTATGGGAAAGGTGGCCATAGAGATTTTACTTGTTTCAAATGTGGTCAATTAGGCCACAAGTCTCCAGCTTTCCCACAGAGAGGAGGAGGGCAACGGTCTGCACCATCTTCGGTTCGTTCTCAGAGCTAGAGTCAGGGGAGAGGGCAGCCGGTCGCATGTTATCAGTATGGGTGTAGCTCGACTTTTCCGTGCTCTTTTCGGAAGGTGAAACGGTCCTACAGTGTCGGACTCTCGTGGTTCTAAATTTGATTTCACAGGTGCAATGTGAAATAGTGAAAACACAAAAAGAGTCTAAATCCGACAATTCTTTTGGAAAATCAATGTTTTGAATCAAATGCCAAAAATGGACTACTTTGCCAGATTTACAGAGTCGCCACCTAAATATTTTGTTTTGGGAAATTTAGAAAACCCGTGACTCATGCCAAAGGCCATTAGTCCGTCATCACCAAAGTGTCTCAGCTCGGAAACTTAGGTATGAGAGGGGAAGGCCATGAATTGAACACCTCACTCGCCCGATCAAAGATCGGCCTCTTCCAATTATGATGTGAATCTTATTTACATTATATGCTCTTGTTCCAATTATTATGTTAACTTTACTATGTGATGCATACAAGTATAGACTAATTTTGCAAGCATTGGAATACTTGATTTATGTTTGTTTTAAAAAAGTGTTTTGAATATGTACCACTTGAAAAAGTGATCGCATATGAACATTATTCAAATCATTCCAATTCAAGCAAATAGCCTTCATCCACAGGCATTCAAGCAGTTTATCAATTAAGCATTTAGCCTCATGGCAAACATGCTAGATATGGCAATAATCACACTCATGCAATGTGCTAAAGCAAATAAAAGCTTACCTCGTGTTCCAAGCCAAAAAGAGAAACTAATTAGAAAAATGCATGATTCGTATGCAACATGACGAATGCAACACATGCGATATGCAATTACTAGGCTCAGCTACTAATTTGACATATGGATCAATAACATGCAGTCTAAGCATGTATTCAAAGAAGTACAAGCAATAACAATGCGAGGTAGAATGATGAACCGAGCCTCGATGCATGCAATACAAGTGGATGCAAACATGAAATATGCTAAATGAAACGTGATGCCCTAAACTAACCATCATAAGCTAGTAAATAAAAAGGAGAAAGACGTGTGGTTGGAAGACATACACAAATTATTACATATTTATCCTCACGTAGGAGGGTCTAAATCAATGCCCAATAGTCCAAATTAAACTAATTATTACAAAACCAAGTGAATTAATAAGTAACTAAATAATAAGCTACAAATCTGAAGATGCACAATGCTCACATGCACAGTGTCCAGAAGCTGCTCTGTCAGCCCATATTATTTTGTTTCGCCTTCATCCACTGCCCTCTTTTTCTGCACAACATACTGCCTTACCATTCATTGATGCCCAATTGGCCCTCACTGACACCCGGCCAGGCCTAAGGAAGGTCGGCGGTGGCTTTGTTTCATGTAACTCCATTTGGTGCTCTGAAGTGAAAACAGTGCAGACAGAGTGTTTTGTACTGTATTTGTCCCTCTCACACTTCTCTGTCATGGGAAAGCCTCGAGAGAAGGTTGAAATTGATTCAAAAAACCATCAATGCGCAAATTGATTGCTTGATAAACCTTAGATACAATTTTGGACAAAAATCAATGAAATGCAATGAATTTGACCACCCCTCCCTCTTGTCATGGAGTGAACTCAAAGAGGGTGGTAGAGACGCTTCAAGAATCATCAAAACGCCATGAATTAGCGTATGATCATTCTTGACTCGATTAACTTGGCATAACGTCCAGCCAAGCCTAAGCAATTTAAGCCATTTTCTTTAAGTGTGTTGATTGCTTTTCTTTTAGTCATTTCCATTCTTTAGTCCATTTGTCCGAAACGATGATTAAGTCCTCTAAGAGGGGAGAAACATCAAACAGGAAGTAATTCTCAAAATGAAAGAAAGATTACACCGTTGACAATGAATCTCCGTAGAGATTAAGCCATTAAGCACAAAACTTTAGTTCATGTGTTGAATAACCATCAACCATTTGAAACAACTCTCAAATGAAATAAAGGAGTGACAACTTGATTATTAAAATGAGATTATAAATGAATTGAAGAAAAGCTAGAACAACATGCAACAAGCTATGCATCAAACTTATGAGATAATAAATGAAATAAACAAAGATAGAAGTAATTAACTTGACTAAGACAGCCCTAAAACAGTCTAAAATGAGCCTAAAATAGCGGCTAAATTGTAGGAAAAGAGCTCAAAAGTTAAGCAAAAACAAAGGCATTAAAGTTATGTAAACAAAAGAACAAGGAGAAATGGCCAATCCCTCCAATCATGTTTTTGGGCCTCAATTTAACTTTGAAAATCAGTATATAAAGGTAAGAAAAATAGAGGAAAAGAGTATTAGAAGATGAAAGAAGAAAGTGTAAAATTATACCTTTGAAAGAGAGGTAAGCTCTTAGTTAACAAACTTGATTCCAACACCCTCAAGTTTGAGTTATGGTTTTCAAATCTCCATCAAATTCCAAGTCCAAGCTCTATGTTGATATGGTATGGATGGATGATATAAAGATTATGAAAGTAGGAAGATGACTTACAAAAGAAGGATTATGCTTATATATTTCTAAACCTTGATATATATCAACCTCTTAAACTTTCAACCTCTCAACCTTCTAACCTTTCTCTAACCTCTCTCTAACCTTTTAACTCAATCCAACAGCTTCATATTTATAAAGACTGAGCAGCCGATCAAAATATCTACAAAAATAGACAGCTCGCAGATATTTACATAATCTGCTTTGAAAAGTCAAGAAGCCCGACCGGGCATTGATACCCACAGCCGGCCATCACTGAGGCACAACCGGGCCTCAGTGTATTTCCACTGTTCTACACTTTCAGGTTCAATGCAGGTTGGTACAATGTTCAAAATTGAGTTTCTGGGTTAGACATACAGTGGATATGACAAGTTGGGATTGTTTAGAGCTTGAAATCAGATTTCTTTGTTAAGAATTCAAACCATTTACACAATGTAACCTTCATCATCGAGTGCTCGGAATCAAGCACTTAAGTCTTACGAGTGGTCAAAATTGGGGTGTCTACAGTTGCCCTTCTTTGACAGAGCTCGAAGTTATGAAGTGATATGAGTGAATGTCAATTCCCAAAGATGACCCATTTTGACGAGGCTGTAAGACTTGGGCAAACAAACAAAATGTAGATGCAGTTGGTATAACCCGAGGGTTGCCTACGTATTCCTTTGCAAGGAATCAAACCTACGTAGTTCAAAGGCAAAAATGCAAAACGATATGGAAAATATAACTTATGATCATGCAATGAAACAATCAAAACAACAATGTAACGAGAATTCAAATGATATACAACGTAAGCAATCTAAGCCACAATCTAAACCATGAGTAGTGCAAAACACACGAATACCATAAAGGAATGGGGATGCAAATCAAACTACGTTTTATATAGAGAAGAAGTGGCAGCACGAGCCAAATGATGCCTAACATAGGTTAAATGCCTACATCCTCAATACTGGCTTTTAGCGCAGCATGAATGCTTACACATAATAGAACCATGTTTTAACGTGGAAGGCAGTGTGAGCGCATGCAAAACTATGTTTTTTGTAGAAAGAGAAAGAGTACAAGTAATTTGGTGGTATGATATAAGTGAGAAATGATCTGTTGAGGAAAGATAATGATCCTAAATGCTGAATGCAATAGAACAAAGTACAATGCAATGGATGCAATGGGTGAAATGAGAACCATGTCTTACCTAGAAAAGGTATAGACACAAAACAAACCACGTCTAACACAGAAAATGTACCGAAACCCTCAAACCTCAATTCTTGCAAAATAGGCGCGTACACATGCAGAGTTATATTTTAACGTGAAAAGTATGAGTACATGCCAAACTACGTTAAACATAGAAAGGATAGTATGATAAGACAGATAATGCAGTAGATACATGAAATAGATGATATATACAATGCGACATAAGTAATAAATTATAATGGATATGATAATGTCGTTAGGAAGTGAAAGTACCTTATAGGGGCAATTGGCGAGGACTTACCTTACGCTACTGGGGAGTTTTCTTTTCCTCTTGGTTAAGCTTCCAAATCACAGGTATTACTCTTTTTCTTTTTCTTTTTTCTTTTTTTGGCTATGTTTATAACTTTCCCAATTCTTCAACAGGGTGACAGACTAGGTTAGTTCAATATCCAGAATTGAGAAGCATACAAGCTACCTCAACCTATGGGGTTGCCATAAAGATTTCAAGCCAAGGATACACCCTTGGGTATTTAAACCAGACTTTAGTCTCAAAAATTCCGAACCTTTGCGTTCTAGGCATCGCCATTCAAACTCTAGTTTCCACCGTCTCTGTTGATCTCTTAGGAACTTATTACAAATACAAGCAGGTGGGATATTCCAAACTGCCTGAAGTCGTTCGGGCACGACAAACACCAAAGGAATGACACCTTTAGAGGATTTAAGGTCTCCCCAGACGTGCACAAGATAGTGCGATGGGATTGAAATTGAGATGCGCAGTAGATGCTTGAAGTGAAATCATTGTGTGATAGATGCACAACATGAAAGGAGGAAAGATTGTGTGAACACCAGGCGCACCTGATGTTTGCAATAGAGTAAATCAATATCCTAACGCATCTCATGTGAAAGGGGAAGCAGTTGTGTGAACAGATAGGCGCACCTACTGTTTTTAACCGATTTTCAATCCTAATGCGTCGCACGCGAGAGGAGGAGGGTTGGTATGAACAGACAGGCGCACCTACTGTTTTTAACCGATTTTCAATCCTAACACATCGCATGCGAGAGGAGGAGGAGTGGTGTGAACAGACAGGCGCACTTGTTGTTTTTAACCGATTTTCAATCCTAACGCGTCACACGCGAGAAGAAGAGCGGTGGTGTGAACAAACAGGCGCACCTACTATTTTTAATCAATTTTCATTCCTAACGCGTCGCACGCGAGCAGATGAGGGGTGGTGTGAACAGAGTCACACGCGAAAGGAGGAGGGGTGGTGTGAACAGACAGATGCACCTGCTGTTTTTTACCGATTTTCAATCCTAACGCGTCGCCCGCAAGAGAAGGAGGGGTGGTGTGAACAAACAGGCGCACCTACTATTTTTAACCGATTTTCAATCCTAACACGTTGCACGTGAGAGGAGGAGGGGTGGTGTGAACAAACAGACGCACCTGCTGCTTTTAACCGATTATCAATCCTAACACGTTGTACGCGAGAGGAGGAAGGGTGGTGTGAACAGAAAAATGCACCTGCTATTTTTAACCGATTTTCAATCCTAACACGTCATACGCGAGAGGATGAGGGGTGGTGTGAACATATAGACGTACCTACTATTTTTAACCAATTTTCAATCCTAACGCGTCACACGCGGGAGGAGAAGGGGTGGTGTGAACAGACAGGGGCACTTGCTATTTTTAACCAATTTTCAATATTAACGTGTCACACGCGAGAGGATAATGAGTGAATCCAAACGCGTCTCACGCGAGAGGATAAATTGCTGACAAGGGGTAACCTTTACATATAAAAGCCACGGATGCCGCTTTTCTTCCTGATCGTATTCACAACTTTCCCTATTCTACAACAGGGTAATGGACTAGGTTGGTTCAGTATCCAAAATTGAGGCGCATACACGCTACCTCAACCTATGGGGCTGCCATACAGATTTCAAGCCGGGGATACACGCCTGGGTATTTAAACCAGACTTTAGTCTCGGAAATCCCAAATCTTTGCATTCTAGGCATCGCCATTTGAACTCTAGTTTCCACCATCGCAATTGGTCTCCTAGGAACTCATTGCAAACACAGCTAGGGTACTACACATAGATATTCACATATGGTATACACATGTTCATATATGGACAAAATACATATAGATATATACGGTATACATATACACATAGACAAACAAAATACATACAGATATGTACATACGGTATACATATATACAAACATATACGGATATATACATAAATATATATGGTATATGACAGCATGCATACGTGAAACACGTAAAAAGAAAGAAAAAACAAAAAATGCATGGATGTGGGGATACAGGGTTTCGAACCCCTGACCTCAGGCATAGTCTCTTGGTCCCTCAACCACTAAGCCAGACCACTGAACCAAGCCACTCTTGTGATAAGATATGAAAACAAATATATATATATATATATATATATACATAGATATGAGACATATATACATAAAACCAAAACAAAACAAAACAAAAAGAAACACTCATTGTGGGGTTTGAACTCCTAACCTCTCAATTCTTAACTACTGAGCCAAACCACTAACCCAAGCCAACTCTTATGACAAAATATTCGAATATATAATACATATATACAATACATATACATAAAACCAAAATACAACAAAAGAAACACTTGTTGTGGGATTGGAACCCCTAACCTCAGGTTTCTCTAAGCCCTCAACCACTGAGCCAAACCACTAAACCCAAGCCACTCTTGTGACTGAATGTTCAAACAAACAAATATATATATATATACTTATACAAAACATATATATATATACATAAAACCAAAACAAAACAAAAGAAGTGCTTGTTGTGGGGTTCGAACCCCTGACCTCGGGCTTCTCCAAGCCCTCAACCACTTAGTCGAACCACTAAACCAAGCCAACTCTTATGACAAAATATTCCCATAAAATATACATAATACATAAAAATATACAATACATGTATACAACTCTCCCGCCTCTCTCTCTTCCTTGGAAAGCCCCGCCTGACACACGGCCTCGCTGCTTTGCGTCAATCGGCCGACAATCACCTTGACTCTCTTTCCCTCTTTGTCTTTCTCTTTCGTCTTCTTCTCCTTCTTCGTCATTCTCTCTTCTGTTCTTCTATCTTCTTCTTCTTCTTCTTCTTCTCTTCTGTCTTTTCCTTCATCACTCCTTGCGAGAGACAGAACAGAAAGACTAAGAAAGATAGAAAGGTTTTCTAAACTCAGTTTGTTCTCTACCATTTTTCGGCGATTCCTTTCTTTTACACCCCTCTCCTCTTACAATGGGCTCACCTCGTCCCCTCACTCTTTTTCTAGACCGTAATGATCCCATGAGTTCTCCTGGACATAGTGCCCCCGCTCCAACTCATCCTAACCTTCCTACACTGACGATTGAGCAAATAATAGCAGCTCAATCTTACATTGAAGCCAACCATTACACGCTAAAGTCGTGTATGGAGACAGTGGCCGCGGTCACTAACTTGTCTCACCAACTGCAAAACAAGACATGTGAGGCGTACCGGGTCAACACTCAACTCTCTCTGCTCCAGTGCATGTACAAGGATGCGCGAGTAGAGATTTATGCACTGAAGGTAAAGAACAAAGAGCCGAAACGACAGTCCACTTCCATGGCCCGATTCGGAGCACCGTCGTACTTTGCCTTTGATGGTCGGCGTAGGGGGCAACTCTCCCAGCGGTTGTGGAAATACTGAGGTAGGGCCTTCAAGGGTCTTCCAAGACGAAATTGAGATGAAGAAATTGGCACGAGAGTCAAGCAAATGAGGTCAGCGTGTGGCCGTCGCCAGAGAAAAAAAGAAGAACAAGATCTCTCTCTCTCTCTCTCTCTCTCTTTTTGCTTTTTGAAAACTCTTCTTTTCTTTATTTATTTTTCTCACACATTTTTTTATTTCCTTGAAAACACATATTTTTTGTTTAAATTCTCAAAAACAAATTCTCTTCTCTTTTTTTTTTTTTTTTGTAAAAACAAACTTCTTATATTTATTTTTATTTTATTTTTTTTAAAAAAAAACATTTTCTGTGTATTATTTTTTGTTTCAAAACCTCATTTAATAAATAATTACGGAAAAGAAAGGAAGCAAAACAGAAAACAGAGAAAGGGAAAAAGAAAGAAGAACAAATAAAAAAAAATTGACAGAAATAGATCGAGGCCCGGGCTTTGATGTATTTCTGCCAATTTTTTTTATTTGTGGGCCTTGGTGATGCACAGCCGGGGATCGGGACTGCCGGTCGGCCTTCGATAGCGGCAGGGGTAGTTTCGCCCTTTTCCCGCAAATTTGTTTGTTTAAAACAAAATAAACCCTCATTTTCACTTATCCTCTCATCTGAAAAACACTCTCTCTCTCTAGCCTCCCTCTCTCTCTAGATTCCCTCTTTCTCACAAAAACCCAACAACCCTCACAAAACTTTCCTAAAAACCTTTGTTTTTCTCTACATTTTGAACCGATTGAAAATTGATTTGGTTGAGTCTTGGGTTTCTCTTGGTTTTCTCTCACATATTGCCCACATTTTCCTTCTTCTCCCTTTGATTTTTCATCCTCCCTTTATTTTCTCTCTCCTAGGGGTAGGATTTGGGGATTTTCACTCATCCTCTCATTTTTCCTCACTTTTTCTCCACTTTTCAATCTCCTCTCTATGGCTAGTGACGAAGTACCCATTTTTGACCTTGCCATAGGCATTGGGGCTAGCCTGGGCGTGGACATAGAGGTAGAGGAGGCTGCGACATTGCTTCATCAAGCCGAGAGGCTATTTGATGCAGCTACATACCAGCTGCGTACACATGTACCACCCCTTGGGGGCATATTGAGATTTGAGGCATTCATTCCAAGGATAGACGAGGACATCTTACTACGAGAGCCCTCAGAGCATTTGTTTACTGATGCCTCTACGGCAAGCAACTTTCCTTTGTTTTTATACTCTTTGGATTTCACTCGAACTTGAATACGAACTTGAATTTCACAAGCTAAAACCATATTCCCCTTTGACAGGTAGTAGCTAGGAGGATCAGTGGCTACGGATCGATATCTGGTCCCGTACGCTAGTATGAGACGCTTCCTGTAGTGGTTCGCACAGCGGTTGATGCAGCTGGCTTCGGGCCCTTCTACTCCGGGCTTATTTAGATGAGGGCAGAGTCACGGCTTTATGGGACCCTGGTAGAGAGATGGTGGGACACCACCAATTCATTCCATTTCTCTTCGACCAAGGAGATGACGCTGACCCTGTATGACTTCTCGATGTTGACCGGATTGCGGGTTGGGATCGGCGGCGCAGTCCCCTTTGATCCAGACATGACCCTATGAAGGGATGCACGGCGCCAGCTTCTAGGGGCGATCCCTGACATTATCAGCCACGGGATGGTGCAATACAGCTGGTTCTTGGAGCATTTTTTCGACATTCAGCCCACTACTATAGAGGAGGTTGTTCTGTACACCCGCGGTTTTCTTATATATCTTCTTGATACTACCCTGTTTGCTAACATGGAAAATACCAAGGGGCTATATCTTCTGGGGGCACTGGTGCACCTCCCCTAGGTAACAGGTTATGATTGGGATGGTACCGACCTGGCCATCCTATATTGCTATATGAGCTTCGCCTCCCACCGTAAGGCGGATTCACTCGGCGGCTACTGGAGGGTTTGAGAGGTATGCCTTAAACTCATCTTTTCTGTTTCTGCATTTTCTATTCATTTGCATTTCATTTTCTGTTTAGTTACTTCATCCATCTGTTTCTGTATGCAGCTCTAGGTGTATACCTACTTCACTTCCTTGGCTCCAATCCCAATGAGGCCTATTGAGATGTCAGTACCCCGCTCCCGGTACTACAACTTGCAATTTGAGCAACACCACCTCGTAGATCGCACCTTCCCATACTTCAACCGCTTCTTCGATACGATCACCGCAAATCAGGTAACAAAACATCATACCTTAACTGTTCATGTATGCATACTGTATTGTTTCTTATACACTACACAGTCGTTCTCGTACTGTTACATTTGTACCATATTGCCTTTCTCAAACTGTACTGACTTCTGACATCGCACTGATCACACTACACTGATTTCTATCATACTACATTATTTTCTGTCAGATTGATTGGCACCCGTGGGCGAGCATTCCCCATGCCTCGAGGATGGTCTATATCGCCGCATGGCATGCCTCCACCATGCGAATTTTATTTGAGGGCCCCTTTGGCCGGGCTTACTATCTGTGGGAGAGAGGTTCATCCGCAAACACAGGGCGTTGTTGATCCTGATGTTCCATTTCCTCTTCCACTAATTATGAGGGTAGTTGATGAGCTGCAGGATGGTCCTCAGATCGACCTTCTAATGTCAGGCGAGGACGGTGATCGACATCATATGCCCGGCGACTTCACTACCTTTTTACACTCTTGGGTGATGGTGCCTCTTACCCCGGGTGTGGCCCATGCTGTTTCAGAGATTGCTACTGGAGCTACTATTGGTTGTGATATGCCTACTGAGGGTGCCCCTACTGGAGGTACGCCTGCCATTGGTCCTCTCCCTGGGTTCCCGGTGATTCCTACTGCGATTACTTTCATGAGTCCAAATGGAGTGATCCGGCAGATTCCCCTTGATCATATTGAGGAGGAAGACCGTAGTATAGTATTTGCCCCTGGCATTGAGCAGGTATACACTCTTCTATGCTTCTACTCACTGTACTTTTTCTGTTATCTCTGTTCATTGTTCTATGCTACTTCACATCTTATTCCTTTTGCAGATACCCCGGGCATTTGGCGACGAACTTGCTCGGATGATTGGCCGGCTTCTCCTCATGGTACAGAGGAGAGAGACTACCCTGGTCACCTATGGGATTGAGGTACATTTTGTTTACAGTTTTGTTGTTGCCATACTGTAAACTTCTGTTAATGCATACTGATATCTGCCCTCTTTTCAGCTTGAGCTAGCAGTGCCTGCGGGACCTTCTACAGCTAGTAGGCAGAGACGGGGCCGAGGAAGGGGCCATGGAAGAGCTATTCAGGGGAGAAGTCGAGTGAGGCAGCGTTCACCTTCTGAGGAGTCCATGGAGGAGTACATGACCTCCGAGGGTGAGGGAGAGGAGGTTGACTTGCAGTCGAGCAGCCCTAGTGATGACAGCGATCCACCTCCTTCGCAGCCGAGGAGGAAGAGGGCAATGATGGGATATTGATGCTGACGATTTGCTTTTTTGTTTTGTTTTTTTATATTTTTGTTTTGTAGTTTAAACACTAGCTTCAAATAGACCCTTTATTTTTGAAGGCTTCTTTTTTTTTGTTTTTGTGTTTTTCTTTGTAAAGCAATGACTGGGGTTGGTCCTGTTAGTTATGAAAACAATTTTTTTGTTAAATGATTTCCTTGCACAATACGATGATTGGCACTTGCATATAATGAACAGTATAACCCTTGCATTACAACCCGTGGATCTACGAATGCTTTGTTCTTGAATTGAATCATGAATCGGATAATGACTTACAACCAGTCAAAATGTAAAATACAACTTGATAATAGAAAAATGAAATGAAAATAACTCGAAAAAGCTAAAACACACTTGGTATAAACAAAACAAGACTCAAAAGTACAGTCGCGGTCCACCCGAACGAAGGCCACTTCTGCTGCTACTGCACTGATCTGGATTAGCACCAAGACCCGACCGAGCTTCACTAATCCATGGCTGGGCATCACTGATGCACGGCCGGCTGTCGGTCAGTGCCGTCCAGCTATTATGCACAGCTCCATCCCAAAATTCTATAAATGGTGCTCTTATGCTATTTTTCTGGCAGATTCATAACTCTTTGATTTTTTGCTCTCAAAATGGAGACATTATTTGTCAATAGGCTTCGAGACTGGATAGCCACTTTGGATGGCTCGGAAAAAGTGAATTTTCGCAGTTTTGGCCTAAACGCCCTTTTTTCTTTGAGTTGCACTTCTCTTTGCTTTCCATTCCTCCATGCCGCAGTTCGATGTTGGAACCCGATCACACATGTATTCCAATTTGGATCTCAAGAAGTATGTCCAACACTCGAAGACTTTCAAGCACTGATGGAATGTCGACGCGGTGAGGAAATTTTGCCTCAACCCCGTTTTGGCCATACCCAAGCTTTGGGGCAAATGTGCGGATTATCAGTGCACGAGGATCGGTCTTTGGCACATGATGGGGAGCTGGACATCCCCGGTTTAGTTCATCAGTTTTCTGCTATTAGAGATAGGAGAGACCTTCTTTGGCGCAGCCACCAACAACATGCTCTCTGTTTATGCCTACTTGTGCAATTCCTAATTGCCCCTATTTTTGGTGGAGCTAGTATCCGGTTGATTGAAATGTCCCAATGCCTTAAAGAGGGTAAGAGTTGTATTGGTTTGGCACTGGCCGAAACTTTGATGGGCCTGGATATTGTTCATCGACGGGAGACCACCAAGTTTGCAGGAAGTCTGCTACTTCTCCAGGTATAATTTCACACCCTTCTGATTTATGAATCTAATGTCACTCAACGCTCAAGCTCTGTTTTTCTCTCAACATACACATCTCTGTTCTTTAATCTCTCTGATTTTGCATCTCTCCCCAGGTATGGTTGATGGACAAACTAAAAGTAGTAGACCCTTGCGCTGAATACTCGGCTCAAGCTTACTTCCTTCGCCAACGATTAGTCGATTTCCCTTTAGAAGGGTTGTGGAACGACTGGATATGTAACCGATCTGCAGCTAACATAGCTTGGCGTTGTCCCTGGCTTGATTTGGCCGAAATGAGTTACAACATGACACGTCAGCCCGGCATACAGTTGATTGGTATGACGCACTGCGTGTTCTACTTTCCCTTCTGGTTCAAACGTCAGTTTGGACATAATCAGATTTGTCCAGATGAGGGAGTAAAATAACCGACTTCATTTCCTGTTCGTGCTTCAAATTTGACTCGGTACCTCACTGCCTGCAGAACAAGAGAACTTCTGGTCCCTACCCTAAATTTCAATTACATCCTTTCTAGTGAGTGCTTAGCTTGGCTCAAGGATGAGGAACAAATTAGGTCAACTTTGGCTACAGAGACTTTCACGGATATTTCCACGCATGTGGGTGCAAGGAAAAGGAAGAGAACTGACACCTGACTCATCTATGCCCCTAATTTTATTACTTTGATCTTTCTTTTCAAGTTTTATGTAAAAGTAACTTTGATTTGTATCAGAGAGTTAGAGAATGTACTTGATGTTGAAATCAATAAAAATTAAAGTTGTAAACATTAAAACTTCTTCTTTTGGTCCAAAAATGGTCTTAATTGTAAAAGGAGAATGTTTGGGAAAAATCAACTTTGATTAAAACCTTTCAAAACCACTCGTTGTCTGACACGCACAGAATCAATCCTTAAGATGCACAGCTCCAAATCAAAAGATCATACCATAATGAAGATCATAACCAAACTAACAAATAATGAACAAAGATGACCTGATCAGATAAGATAGTCGAGCTGGAGATAATTACGACCGAACTTTAGGATAAAGTTGCCTATGTATCCCGAGGATGAGAATCAGGTCATACGTAGTTCAAGTTCGGGTTCACTTGAGTGTTGACTCTCTCGTTTTACGCTCTAACTTTTTGCCAAAGTTGCCCTTTCTGGTTTTCAACCTTACGAGCTAAATTTTTCTTTTTTTTTTTAATTTTTCATGCTCTAACTCTTGCCTGGGTCACCCTTTCGAGTTTTCGGCCTAACGAGCCTCTCAGGGGTAATATTTCTTCAACTTGTCCATGTTGATTGGTTATGAAAATTCTAGGCCATCTAGGTCCATGAGAATGACTGCTTGATGATGTAAGGACCAGTCCAATTGGGCCTGAACTTGCCCCTAGGGTCATAGATGAGAGCTCGATTGTCTTTGAGCACCAGATCTCCTTTCTTGAGATTCCTAGACCTAACATTTTTGTTAAAAGCCTTAGTAATCCTGCATTGATAGCCTTGAATATGATACAATGCCTTCAATCTCCTCTCATCAAATAACATCAATTCCTCAAATCTATTCTGTTGCCAGTCGGCCTCCGTTATTTGACACTCAACCATAACCCACAGTGATGGTACTTTAATTTCAATTGGCAAAACAACTTATATGCCATAGACAAGAGAATCAGGAGTTGCCCCTGTAGATGTCCAGATCGACGTTCTATAGCCCCAAAGTGCAAACGGGAGTTTCTCTGGCTAGTCCCTATAGGTTTCCACCATCTTCTGTAGGATTTTCTTGATGTTTTTGTTTGTAGCCTCAACTGCTCCATTGGTCTACGGCCTATATGTTGATGACTTATGGAAAGTCACATTGTACTTTTCAAGCAGGTTTTTCAGCTCTTTCTTGAAGTGCGAGCCATTGTTTGATATGATCTCGTTGGGCACCCCATATCTATAGATGATGTTATTTTTTATAAACTTAGCCACGTGTGACGTCTTTAGCATAGAATAGGATTGGGCCTCTACCCACTTAGTGAAGTAGTCGATCGCTACCAGAATGTATTCGTGCCCGTTTAACCCTTTTGGTGTAACTGCACCGATAACGTCGATTCCCCAAACTGAGAAAGGCCATGGCGAAGTCATATTGTAGATCTTTGACGGCGGAATGTTCATACGATTGGCATGGATCTGATATTTGTGGCATCACCGTACAAAACCAATACAGTCCTCCTCCATAGTGGACCAGTAATACCCTTGCCTGAGAATCTTTCGGGCTAACATCACTCCGTTCATGTGCGCTCCGCACTCTCCTCCATGGATGGCCTCCATCAGGCGCTTTGATTCCTCTTCTTCAACACACAATTTGTGCATTTCCAAATGGCCTCTCTTGTACAACTTTCCCCCGCAGATGATGAATTGGACGGCCATACACTGTATTCCTCGTTTATCCTTGGCATTTTCCCTTGGTGGATACATTTCCTTTTTCCAGAAAGTTTCAAATGTCGTAATACCGGGGGTTTGTGTGTTGAACCTCATCTATTGCGGTGATGGTCTCATAAACAAGCGTATACCTTTGTTCAATAATGATCGAACTCATCTTCACTCCAAGCGGGATGTCCACAATGGAGGATAGAGTTGCTAGCGCATCAGCAAACCGGTTGTTCTCTCTTAGTAGATGTGTGAACGTCAATTTTTCAAACCTCGGAATTAGCACATCCAGGGCTTGATGATAAACCTTCATCTTCTCTTCTTTAACTTTCTAGTCTCCATTGGCTTGAGAAACAACCAAATTCGAATCTTTGATGACGTCCAACCTTATTGCCCCTAGTTCTAGGGCAGCTTTCAAGGCAGCAATACACGTCTCGTATTCTGCGTCGTTGTTGGATACTTTGAACCGGAGTTTGAAGGCTAGAGGTATATGGGAATCATCAGGTGCTATGAGTAATACACCTATCCCATAACCATATAGGTTAGATGCTCCGCCAAAGTACATTGTCCACGTTTCCTCTTCTATCAGCAGGATGTCTTCATCTGGGAAATGATACTCTACTGCTTCATCTCCTTCTACGGGGTGGTCTACTAGAAATGCTTGTTTTCAGATGTGCTAACGCCAATGGGCCTATCTAGGACTCAGAAACTGTCACTGTTTGTGAGAACCTTGTTTGATGTGGTGGCCATCTGGTACGCTAAGTTGAAGGACTCTACAAAGCAAAATTGGGAGGAGTTATCTGAGGCATTTGTCAACCAGTACTCTTATAACACTCAAATAGAGGTAACCATCAGTGAGTTGGAGACTACTACCCAGAACCCCAAAGAATCATTCATTGACTTTGTTGCTAGATGGAGGGCAAAAGCAATAAGAATGACAAATAGACCTTCTGAAAAAGAGCAAGTCTAGTTGGTGGTCCAGAACCATGAGTCAGATATGCTACAGAGAATGATAGTGGTACCGTTGTCCACATTTGCTTCCGTACACGAGTTAGGGGTCTAGATTGAGAGTGCATTCAAGAAGGGTATCATCCACAGAACTAGTGAACCTGCAGAAGGCCATTCTCTCAGAGTACCAATGCTAGCAATAGCACAATTCTGCAGCCTACAAATGTCAGTACTGCTGTCACAACGGCTAAGATGGCTGATCCCTTGCTACTGGCACAACCTCATAACCTTCCCCATAAAAATGCCTAATGGGTTCAAACTTTCAACTAACAACTTATTTGTCAATAGACTATTTTAATTAGAAAGTTAAAAAGTCATTAAAAATTATCACATCAGTCTATCCATTTTTTTAAAATATTTTCTTAGTAAAAAATTTAAAATTTATTAAAATAATTAATTTTCAAACAAAGTCTAAGTATTAAGGATATAAAACAAATAGACTTGACTCCCATTGACCACTTTAAAAAAAATTATAAATAAAGTCACTTCACAAATTTAAATTTCACAACTTTTATAAGAAATATATATATATATATATATATATATATTTTTGCAGTAAACAACCTTCAGTGTGTATGATTTTAAATTTTCAAAAATAGTTGATTTTTCATACTTTGTTGTCTTTCATGGAATTTTTTCATAATTTAGTCCTTTTTTTTATTTTTTAAATGCACCTAAACAGTAATATTTTTAAAAAAATCAACAAATAAAAGAAATTTTCAATATATATATTTGTATTTAGTGAATTTTTTTTTCAAAAATTCAAAATTATTTTATTTTTTAATTATATTTAGAGTAAGTGAATTTAAAAGTAAAAGGAATTTGCTTAAAAAATTCAAAATTTGGTTTTAAAAATTATTACCAAACAAAATGATTTAAACTTCTCAAAGCAATGAATTTTTAATAGGTGTAGATTCTTATTTAATAGGATCAAATTATGTAAAATAAAATATTAACAATGTAAACAGGAGCCGTTAATGGCACGACATAAAATTTATAGCTTTGTTTGGTTTAAGTTTTCAGTTTTAATTTGTCTTTATTGAATTTTTTTTTCTTCATATTTTGGTCATTTTTTAAATGAATCAAGATTATAAACATTTAAAAAAGTAAAATAGTTTAACTGAAATGAGAAAAGAATTCACTAAAAAAAAATAAAAATATAAAAAAAATCACTAAAAATAAACGATAACTCATCTAAAGTAGTTTTTGAAAAATCAAACCATACAAACACTATTATTTCAAGCAAGTGCTATTTAAAAGGACACTTTTACCCTGACTCTTCAGTCCCTGTTCCATTGATACAATTTTCTCCATATTTATAAAAAAATTATTTAATGATTTTGGGCAAATCTATGTAACGTCTTAACTTGATATTTTATTGATTTAAAAATGCTATGAATGTGAAAAAGTGTTCCAAATTTAGAAGGTAGATTCCCTTCAATGTAGGAGGGCGTTGTTTTGGTCAGTGGGGTTCATCATGAGTACCGTTTCAATAATTCAAACAGTTCATTTTGTCAGGCACTTTGTGTATATTATCCACATAAAAAATTAGATTAATTTGAAAATCATAACATATTTAATTTATCATTTTTGTCAAAAAAATGATTTATTTGCAAAAATACAATTGTAATTTATTTTTTTATTAAATAAACTAATATGCTCTTTGGCAATATGAGTTTGTTGCATTACAATTTACAACTCATTCGAGTTTGTTCAGCTTTGCATTCCAAACTCATTCATCAATTCGAGCTTGATTAATCCTTGTTCCAGTTTAGGGATTGATAATATCCCCTTGAAGAAACTTATAAGTTTTGATTATGTTAAACCCTGCAGGTGGATTTTGTATTCGACAGATCAAATAAGTTAAGTGGAAGGTCTCAAGAAAATATTAAAAAGTCCATTAAATATAATCGTTAGTAATTTATTTAATTTGCAAGTATTAGTAACCCGTGGAGAGATAAATAAGCATTTAATAATATTAAGCTTGAAATATAATTTGGAGATTAAGATGGAAGTGCAGTAATAATTCTTTAGTGGTATGAATTATAATTTATGAAATTAGAAATTATACTTGAGGTTGAATTAAGTTTTCCTAATTCTAGAGGGAGTCCTAATCCTAATATATTCCTAATGGTCCCTGCATAGCCTATATATATGCGTCCTTGTAGCTCTTTAAAGCATAATAATTTTTCGGGTTTTAGAGAGAGAGAGTAAAAAGGTTCACGTTTTTTAGCCCACACGGTAGAAGATCGTAAGATGCAACCGAATTTGGAATTTATCAACTACAATCTTCTGTTCATGATTTAAACGAGATCAAACTAGATAGATCTTGAAAGTATAAACTCTAATTCCACCTTGTAGAATTTTATAGATCACTGTAATTTTTTTTTTTTTTTTTGTCTAATCTATATGCGATATCACTAGGTCTTGGGAATTCAGTCCCAACAGTATTTACACTGAATTTAAAGAATATGTATATATATATATATATATATATATGACAAGCATAATTTTAAAAATATTATTTTATTTTTTAAAGATAAATACAATTAAATCAGGTGGCTAAAAATCATAAACAAAATCATTCATTCTATTTGGTTTTGAATTTTTATAAACACTTTTTCAGTTTTCAATTCATTTTTTTTAGCGAACTTTTAAAATATTTTAGTCAATTTTTTTTATGCATCTAATTTAGATGTACTTAAAAAGTAAAATATTTGAGAAAACTCTTAAAAAATTAGTAATACAAAATTTTACTGGATTTTTGTATTCTTTTGTATTTTATAGTATTTAGTGAATTTTTTAAAAGATTTTTCACAAATTTTATACTTTTTAAGTGTTGTTTAGATTATGTGGATCTAAAAAGTTTTTAAGAAAAATAGAAAAAAAAATTGACAAAAAAATTTAAAAAGTATACAAAAATAAAATAAAAAAATATTCATGAATTTAAAACTCAAAAACAAATTTTAAAAACTCAAAACAGAATGACTAACATTCGGACTTTTAGATCTATACGTCATACATAGAAAAATAAATAAATAAATAAATAAAAATTAAATTAAATTAAATTAAAATCCAACTAAAATTATATAAAGCCCGACAATATTATTACAAATCATAACAATATTTTATTTTAACAATCACCTCACTAAAAATTAAAAAAAAAAAATGAATATTTTGATAAATGTTTGAAAGGGCAACAGTTGAAACAAAGGATTAATTGAAACATGTGCAATGTGCGTGTCAAATACTTTGGATTTGAAGGAATTGTTGTTTGATCTTGTTCAGCTTGCCAAGGACCTTCTTAATGTCCCTCCTCTCCACAGGTAACTCACTGGTGCAGTCCGAACCCAACTCTAAAATAGCAAGAAGAATGCTATGTGAGGCAACCATGTCACTGCCATTTTGCATCCTCAATAAACTACCATCCACTATTTTCATAATTTTGTTGGGAAGTGATGTGCTCACCCATTGCCTTAAATTGATCTCTGCAGAGAACATTTCATCTGTGGGTTTCTTTCTTGTGAATGTTTCCAAAGCATCATACCATAGCTATATATGTCACCACTTGTTGAGACTTGTCCTTCAAAACCATATTTTGTGTAAAATATGAGAAATGTTATATATTATTGATTTTTGTTATCATTTTATATCGCCATCTACATGTATACTTATATTCTTTGTTTGAAAATAATTATGAAGAAATTAATGGAAACCACTAATATATTGCCAAATACCCTGTGTCAACATAAATTTCAGAACATAAACCTTATACTTTAGATCATTTACCATGTGTATTATCAAGCAATCGAGACAAAATGACATACCTGAATTCATTGATGAACGGTTAAACGGAAGCGTGATTATCAATGAACTCTTTGTTATTGATTATGTTATTGCCTTCTAATCCTTTCCCCTTTGGTGCCTTATGTTTCTCCTTTAGAGAATTTAGAAAGAAAAATGACAGTGTTCTTATTTTTCCACTTGGGAAGGAATAGGGACCATAACCTTTTAAAAGTTGTAATTGGTTTTCAAAACTGAAAGGTTGTGGAAGTTCAAAAGGAATAAAAACCAATTTTAACCATTATTGGTTTTAATTTCTATTTATTGGTTTTCAAAACTGAAAGGTTGTGGAAGTTCAAAAGGAATGAAAACCAACTTTAACCAATATGTTTTAATTTCTATTTCTGCCCCTCATAGAAATAGAAATTATACAACTAGTATCTACACATTAGGTCCATAACACATATACCCTTAAGTCTATTAACTAAATTGAATCACTTAAATTCTAGGCTTCTTATAAATGATAACACCACATTTAATTATGTGGTCCCATTGAGACATTATCTAACACCCTGGTCATATAAAAAAGAGAATGGCTCTTCTCTATACTCGTATCCTCCGCACTTCTCTGTACTTTATTTTTTGGGTTTTATTTTAGACCCACATTGATAATCTAAACCGTTCATCTTGTAATCTCAACAATTTATATGAGTTATATAAAAAAATAGTTTCATCATATATCACTAGATGTATGAATAAATTGCATCTTGCTTTTTAAAATGGATAGTAATTGTGAGTTTAAACTTAAACTTTTCTTTCTATAAAACAAGAAAGTGATTTGTTCATCAATATCCAATGAAATTGATTTTTTGTACTTCATTATAAGATTTACAAAATGAACAGTTTAGATTATTATTGTGAGCCTAGAATGAAACCTAAAAAATGAAGTATGAAAAAATATGGAGGATATGAGTATAGAGAGAGCCATACCCACAAAACAATAAAAAATAATTTTTTTTTAAAAAAAAAGTGAAATGATAGCCTTTGAAGGAGATAGCTCAATTAGGCAAAATATTTTATTTCCAAATTGGTTAAAATGATGGATAACATACACACCTTTGATCCATAAAATATATAGTTTGTGTCACTTTAATATACCAAGTTTAAATTTTTGTCTGTTAAGTTTTTAAATTTCAGTCAAACTTCTCCAATTTCGCACTACTGTCTAAACTTTACCGAAATAGTAATAGTATGTAGCCCTGTTTGGTAGAGCTGTGGGAAAGTGCTTATAGCTTATGCCTAAACAGCTTATAGCTTATAACTTTCAGCTTAAGCTGATTTCCAGCTTATTCTTAAAGCATCTCCTGCCCCACTCAAAGAATAAGCTGATTTCTGACTTCCTCAAAGCTATAAGCTATAAGCTATAAGCTAAACCAAACACATCAAAATAGCTTAAATTAAGCTGAAAGCTGAAATAAGCTGTAAATAATTTCTGCCAAACAGGCACTGTGTGTCATATAACTTATGTCTCTAAAATTTTAAATTTAGCAATTTTATACATAACATTGTAAGGCTATACTTTGTGTCCTTAATTAGACTTTAAAGACCAAAGCAACAAAATTGAAGACTTTGGAAAATAAAGTAACACCCACACACTTCCAGGATTATAATTGTAGTTATTATTATTATTATTATTATTTAAACAATTCCTTTGAAATTAAACCAATTTGTTTCAATCAAAATTTTAGAAATAAAATTGACAAAATTAAAATTGGGACGACAAAAATCACATAACATATATTTAGGAACCTAGTGTATTTTATTCTAAAATGATTCATTGCCTCATTTTCTTTTTAATAATCCCTTAACCTAGTATTCTAATTAATCTAGTAATTAGTGTCAATATTAGGCATGTGGTTCAACTTTAAAGTTGCAGTGAAAAGCCTGAGAGCCTATCTCAACTTGCCATTATGTTCTTGATTAAAGCAATATATATTGACACTTAACAAAAGCCATCTACGGTATTTCTTTGACAAACTTAAAACATAAAATTTACATTCAAGACATGCATGCCAAACAAATTAATAATAAATACATAGAAAATTAATTTGTAACAAGCCTGTCAAATGAGAAATATAAAGTCAATAAAGGTAATTAAAACATTTACCTGGAGCAATATGGCCGATGGTACCTAAAGTCCTGGTCTGTATTGCAGTCTTGTTTTTAGCTAAAATTTTTGCAATGCTGAAGTCAGCAACATGTGCAACCATGTCTTCATCTAGAAGGACATTGCTCGGTTTCAAATCACAATGAACCACATGCTCTAATTGACCGTAATGGAGATATTCCAGAGCTAATGCTACGTCAATCATGATGCCAATCCTTTGAAGGAGATTAAGGCAAGAGTTATGGGAATATAACCACATTTCAAGGCTTCCATTAGACATATATTGCAAAACCAATGCTCTTAACTCAGGGCTAGAGCATACCGTTATAACTCCAACGAGATTTCTATGTCAAGTTGTTCGCAACACTTTACATTCGACATCAAAAACTTCTGAAAGCTCCTTCAAGTTGCAAATTTAAAACCTTAACGGCGACAGTTGTCCCATCTGAAAGTACACCTTCATATACTGAGTCCAAGCAAGTTGGCATCACAGAAGTCATTTGTGGCTTGTAGAAGCTCTAGATATGAAATCATTTTGTGCTCCGTTGTTGAATATAAATCTATTAGATTTTGACTCTGGACATTGTTTCCATGATTTCTTTTCACGACATAAACACCAATACAAAAGATTAGCATCAATGCAATGACAGGAAGAATGTATCGAAGATTAATTTTAATCATCGACTTCTTGGAACTATTGCTTGCACATGGTGGCACTTTCAAAATAGGATTCCCACAAAGTGCTTCATTCTCCATGAAAGACCATCATTTGAGGTTTAAGAACGACCCTTCATTTGGAATCTCCCCAACCAACTTATTGAAAGAGAAATTCATGTATTTGATATGTGAAAGTGCCTCAAGAGACTTAGGTATCTGTCCAGATAGATTGTTGTGTGAAAGATCCAAGAAATCCTATGTTATCAAATTGCCTATTGTGTTGGGAATGGGTCCCAAGAATGAATTCCTAGATAGGTTCAAAGAAGTTAGGCATTGAAAAGACCCAATAACTCTTGGAATGCTTCCTGAGATTTGATTCCAAGATAAATCCACGATTTCCAACACTCTCGATGGTCTTATGTTTGGATCTAGGCTTCCAACTAATGAATTGAATGAAAGATTCAAGAACAGTAAATTTTCAAGGTTCCATAAACTCGACGGTATGAAGGTCAATCTATTATTAGTAGATCCATCACCTGCAGACTTCTAAGATTTTCAATGCAACTTGGGATTGATCCAGATAAGTTAGTTAGCTCTAGATAAAGTTTCCCTAAGTTGCTCAAATGGCAAATCTCATTTGGAATTGATCCATGAAAGTTGTTATCGCCAAGATACAACCTTTGCAAGCTTTTAATTTCTCCAAGAGTTGAGGGGATGTTTCCATTCAGATTATTGAAAGACAATGAAAGGACATTCAATTTCCTCAAAGAGCCAATCTCTTTAGGAATTGTACCAATTAGTTGGTTTTTAGATACAGAAAGTATTTCCAAAGAGTTTGAAAGATCTCCAATAGAATTGGGTAGGGTGCCACTCAATTTATTTCGATGCACCTCCAACACCACCAAGGAAGTACAATTTGTCAAATCTGTGAGAAAACTAAGTTCCATGCTTCCTGGTTTGTTTGTCAGTTGATTTTGAAATAAATTCAAATGTTCTAGGTGTTTTAGATTGCCTAAATGTTTTGGTACTGATCCAGTAAACAAGTTGGTAGCTAGTGTTAGCATAGTGAGCTTAGAAGAATTGGAGAGAGATGAAGGGATGTTTCCAGATAGTTGATTGAGATCCAAAAGGAGTAATTCAAGATTAGGAAGAAAAAGGCCATTATTTGTTGGAAGGTTTCCAGAAAAGGCATTAAAATTCAAGACAATTTGAACCATTGAAGACTTGTTAAAAATTGCAGAAGGTATTGCACCTGTGAGATAATTTAATCCAAGGTCAATTATCTTCAAATTTGGAAGTTGTGCCAATTCAGTTGGAATGTTTCCATAAATGTGGTTCATTTCTAGCCCAAATGCTTCTAAGCTTGAAATGTTGCCAAAGGAAGGTGGAATAGTACCTATAAGTTCATTCTGTCCGAGAGCAAGGAAACTTAGAGAGGATAAGGTGCTTAACTCTTTCGAAATTCTACTACTAAATTTATTACCCCAAAGAGATATCATTTCAAGCCTTTGACAATGGACTAAACCCAGTGGGATGTTTCCTTCTGACATATTATCAGACAAATAAAGGGTTTTTAGGCGACGCAAATAGCCTTTTTCATATGTTAGATGACCGTAGAAGCTATTGTAGCTAAGTTCGAGTAGTTTGAGGAAAGAAAGATTACCAGCAGGAGGAGATATGGTGCATTCGAGACTCATGTTGCCAAGGAGAAAGCCCGTGACTGTTTGCCTACGTCAACTGCATAAAACCCCCGCCCAGCCACAAAAATTGGTTTCTTTCGTCCAGTTACTCAACACATTGTTGGGATCATTTTTTATGGATGATTTGAAGCTGAGGAGAGCTAATTGATTTGTGAAGTTCGAGGAACAAATGGCCAAATCAACCATGCATAAGAGCACTAACAGTGCCAGAGCTCCCATAAGAGAAGCATCGTACAGCCTCCTCGCGGACATGATTGAGAAAGAGAGAGTGTGTGTATGCTTATGCTTCAGCTTGTGAAAATGTATGCTTACCATAGTCATATCCATACAATGTATATATTAGAGGTGAACAAGATTCAGATTGGTTGAGTTTAGAAGTAAACCATGAGCAAATCATTACTTACGGTTTTATGAAATTTGAAATTAAATCGAATCATTTGTATCTAAAAAAAAAAATTGCTTTTGGGGTGTGGTCGATCAACTTAATTTGTTATAGGTATATTTTACTCGATATATTTTAAAAAGTGAACGGTTTGAATAATTAAAATAGATCCCGAAATGATCCCAAGGAAAATTGTGCAATAGAGATCACCACACTATCTTTTTAGGAGGTGTTTGGGAAGAATTTTTTGATTTTTTGATATAAAATTGCACTAAAAAATTAAATAGGTTAAAATAGTTAATAAGATAAAATATCACATCAAATCCATAATCATTTCACTTTTTACTTACAAACATTACATCTAACTACAAAAAAAATTCAACCATCTTATCAAATACAACTATTTTAGAACAAACTAATGGTGGAATAGTTTGCAAATGAAACTAATATCCTAGTCTTATTGAAATCTGAAAATTGAGTCATTAGAACCAACTTGGGCAATTTATTCATGTCCTTCTCTCATCCATAATGTCTTTATGAAATGGTTAAGATGGCTCTTCTGCTGTGCCTGAGTTTATGTAATTCTTTATTAAGTAATTGGGATATTGCCGTTGTATGTACTTTAGGATTGGGGGTTAAGAGAGATTGTTTTTGTGATGGAAAGAAAAAAGAAATGAAGTATGGTGATAAGATTGTTAATTTACTCCATGTTTTCTTATCACCCATTAGTCGGATTTATATCCTCTCCTCTAGTCATTGTTAATTTTTGCATAATTGGAATAAGTACAAATCTCCCAAATTCTGCTAAAATCAGATTGTGTAGATTGTAATGAGCTCCTTATAGAAGTGATCTGGACCATTTTCTAAAGGCACAGCACAATACAGAGCAACATGAATGGATAACCTGCATTTGTGGTAACTGGTAAGAAATAAATATAATAAACAAAGTCTTAAAAGGTTCTTGAAGAATTGTGTTGAACTGTGTAGATTTAACTTCCATCATTTTTGCATCAACCAGGAGGATAATATAACCCATTTGAAGTTATTGGTAGCTATTGATGACTATGTAGGTTATTCCTCTTCTTGATACAAGAACTACAGAAAGAAGGAAGTATATACTATATTGCTAACTAATTCATGAAGAATTTTCCGTACTTATTTTCTTTAGAATAAATTCAGGGTATTTGTTTATGTAATAATCAGTCTATTTTACTTTGTTTGTTTGTTTTTTTGTAATGGTAGATTGAGTTGAAAAAAAAAAATCAAAAGCAGTTGCTCAAAATCAAACCCATTAAGAAACCCATTAAGAGTTCAGATTGAGTTGAGAAAACACTTCAGAGTTACATAGAATTGCATGAAATCAAATGGGCGAAGAATACAAAGTCCACATGAAAAGAAATTCTCAGTGAGGCATATTTACAAACACGTATGGTGCATTCGATTGGTCAAAAATCAAAAGCAGTTGCTCAAAATCAAATACCATATTTAGATTCCAAAAACAAAATTCTTCATATTTAACATGTAACTTTCCACTTTGATCTTAACTAACCAACACATAAAAAATAAATAAAAATCATCTTTCAGCTCAAAATTCAACATAGTGAAGGTTGGAGACAGAGGCGTTTGATCTAAGATTTGAGGGCAAAGCAAAGCAAAGTAGAAAATCAAAGAGTTTTGGCCTTGATCATGTCGATGGGTTGGATGACACAGGTAGCAAGCAAGGCTCCGCCATTGACGAAGGGTTTCACTGTGGGCCATACTTCTATGGATTTTGGCTTCTCCTTTCCCATTTCTTCTTTTGTTTCTCACTGAAGGAAGAGGTCGTAACAATGGTGGAGCAAGGGTTGTGTGGTCAGTCACTAGATTAGGGGGTTTTTTAAAAAAAAAATTCCTGTTTTCCTGGTACAAAACGACGTCGTTTTACAATAGGCGACCAAATTTTTTTTTCGCAAAAAAATTTCAATTCCTGCCTCCACGTTTCAAATTTCCCTCCCAAACTTTTGGCAACTAAAAGACCAAATTAGTCGCAGAAAAGGTACTTTCGCCGACAAACTTTTTTAGTCACCAAATCTCAATCAACGGCGACTAAAATATTAGTCACTAAAAGTACTAATTTGGCGACTAAATTTTTTTTTTGGTTGCTGAAAATAAGTTTTTGGTCGCCAAAGAAAGAAAATAATTTTTTATTTTCCATTCGGTGACTAAATTGTTTTAGTAGGCAAAACTCAATATACGACAACTAAAATAATTTTGGTCGGGGAAAATAAGTTTTTGGTGACTAAAATTTTGGTCGCCAATTCCACGACCAACTTATTTTTTATCTTTTGCGACCAACTTATTTTTTGGTCGCCAAAATATGACCTTCCGCGACCAAATTTGTAGTTGGTCGCCTAAAGCATATCACTTTCTGCGACCAACTCATTTTTTAGTCGCCAAAATATGAGCTTCTGCGACCAACTCATATTGGTCACCAAAAATAATGACCATTCGCGACTAATTAATATTTGATCGCCAAAAGGTAACTTTTAGCTACAAACTTTTATATTAGTCGCGGAAAGTGCTCGCTAAAAGTGCAAATTCTTGTAGTGATAGTGAGTGAGATCAATAATAATGTCATGACATATGTTGGTGCACTAATTAATACACTAACTAACACATATAATATTACCAAAAACTAGAATAACCAACTTCTCAAATTTGCCTTAATCAAAACTAAAATGACAACAACTAGCACATTAAAGTTATGGGGAGAAACTTCCAAGGAGAGCCATAACTTGTAATTCACTTCAATCACTTAACAAAAATGCTTTTGGGTCAAGTCAGGTGGTCTTGACTCCATAGTCAATCAATGACTTCATAAAAAATGTCAAATGGGTTCAAACTTTTAATTTATTATTAAGGAAATAAAAGAGGTAGAGTGGACTCCCAATGACCACTTTAACAAAATTTTATTAAAAAAGTCACTTCACAAATTTTATAAGAAAATTATTATTTTTGGCACTAAACAATATTCATTGTGTTTGATTTTAAATTTCAAAAACAGTTGGAGCTTTTATTTTTGGAAAAATTACCAAACAACGGAGCTCGGGAAAAAGTATTACCACATGGCTTATTTTTCAAAATTTCAACAGTAATAGAGAGTACAAAAGTGTTAGATTTTTGTTATTAGCAATCCTGTTTGACAAAACTCCTTTCAGTTGTAATTTTATTCGCTCTTTATTTATGTGAGGCTATGAGTGTTTAGATGCGAATCCAACCTAAATTATGCGCAGAGGAGTTTGTGAGCTTAATCCTTTTATGTATGTCACTTCGCTAACTAAGTCGAGGATCTCACAGAAGTTTGACTTGTCTACAAATATACTGAGAGTTGAGATTTTCCGCTCGAGCGCCACTTCTTGCGCTTGAGCATAGATCCTTATTCAGAAACATGTGTTTAAGTCACACCTCTCGATCTTCAATTCCTGTCCTCAAGCGGAGATCGCGACTGTAGACGCGCCCGCGTGGGGCCCTCGCGCTACAGTTCGGACTCAATTTGTGTCACGGTTCTTAATCTGAACCAAAGAGTCCAAATCCGGCAAATCGTTTTGAGAAACAGATTTTTGAAAAGAAGTGCCAAACATGGACTGCTTTGCCAGATACAGAGTCGCCACCTAAATATTTTTTATGGGGGAATTTAGGAAACCCTGACTCGGTGCCAAAGGCCACGTATCCATCATCACCAAAGTTGCCTCGGCTCGGGAGCTTGGGTACGATTGGGGAAGGTCAGCTACGAGCACCCCCTCTCGCCCGATCCGAAGATCGGCCTCTACTAACCGTGATAGCCATTTTTGAAAATGTTATGTGTTCTTATTCCGATTATTAGCCTAGAATTACTATGTTATGCGCATAGCAAACAAGTATAGACCAAATTGCCTAAATTGGAACAAAACATTGTATGTTTGTTTTTGAAAATGGTTTGCTACTCGCAAATAGACTGAAATGTAGGTTTTGCCACCCTCAAGTGGGCTTTAGAAAATATGGTTTTTGCCACTATCTAGTGGGCTTAAAACTCACAGTTTTAATGCATTATTCCAATTTAGGTAATTCAACCTCCATCCACAGGAATTCAAGCAGTTATATCACATAAGCAGCTAGCCTCATGGTAATCATGCTGTCATGGCAACACTCACACGCATGCAAGGATGCTAAAGCATAGAACTTACAGAGTACTCCAAGCCAAAACAGAAACTAGTTAGTAATCACATGCATGATCCTAGTTCATGTTAAAAATGGCTAGTGAAACACATGCAAAGATGCAATCTAGACAGGCTCGGCTATTCTAAGATGGCATATGATGATGATACAACTAACACGTATTCAACTTGGAATTGAAGTACAATGCAGTTAGTATGATGCGCCGAGCCCGATACATGCAAGACAAATGTATGGATGCATGCATGCATAGCATAAGGTATGCTAAATTAAATATGCCCTAATACTAACCATCGAAAGCAGGTAAGTAAAAAGGAGAAAGAAGTGGGGATTGGAAGACATGCACACACGCACCCACACTTATTACAAATTCGCCCTCGCTCGGAGGGACCAAAAGAATAGTATAATTAATTAACTACAAGCTAACTAATTATTACAGTCCGTTAACTAGTTAAGCAAATTAACTAATCTAGGAAAACAGTAAACAGCCTTGGGAAGAGGGCCCCATGCAATGTATGCGCGGTTCCGCTCGGAAAGTCACAGCCATGCACAAGTTGCCTCCACTTTGACTGTTATCCTCCTCTGAAGACTGCACAAGTCCCAGGGTTGCTTCTCTGAATGCTTCGGAACATCACCGGCTAAGGGGATTTTCCACCGGCCATGGAGAATGACCACCGGCCTATGATTGAGATATCGGCCACGGATGGATGGCCGGTCGGGACTGCATATGGCCGGTCGGCCAAATCTTCCTGTAGAATCTGTTTTGACAGCAGCAGAGGGCAAAACATGGCATGGCAATGCATTTCAAGCAATGTTTGCACCAACCACACTCCTTATTATGTTTATGGCTCAAAGGAGCATGGTACTTGATTCTCGGACCACCAATCGCGTATTTCAATGCGTGATGGCCCAAAGAACCAAAGTGTGCAATTTCAATGTGGAATGAAATGCAGATAAACAAACAATGAACTCAACCTCTATCATACTCAATTCAAGAGGCAAAGTATGCATGCCAATGTAATGCAACCTAGGCATGTGAGCTAAGTGTGCAACATGATCATGCAAACAACAAAACCATGTGCAATGGGCCATGAACTAAACAAGTAAGCATGCAAGGCATATAATATCAGTGTTAATGACACACATGCAACAACATGAAAGGCATAACACACGTAAATATGCAAAGCAACTCAACACAAGAAGCATGCCAAATGCAATGGCACTTAAACATACAACATGTTAATAAACTAAGTACCTAAACATACAAACATGTATAGCATGCAACAACATGCCAAAGGGATGGTCTTAAACTAATTTGGATAGCTTTCTACTAGGTCCAAAACAGTGGCCACAATGATGCAAGTGAGGCAACAAAATACATGGAATGGATGCACAATGCATTAACCAATCTTAAGGCACAAAAATGCAACTCTACCAAAGCATGGCAAGGAGGAAATATGGCATACAATGGTGCATGTTCCAGATCTGAAATGGCATACCAAATGACTCCAAAATGACCCCAAAACAAGAAAACACTACCATTTAAGCATGCAAGAAACTTCAAAACTCAAAGCTAGGCATGGGCATTGCACTACAAGCATGCATAACAAGCGTTATTCGACCATGAGGCATGAAAACAGTGCTAAAGCAGTCCAAAACATGCATGAAATCAGTTCAAGGCATGGCCAAAAAGTGCTAACATGAAGGGCCAAAACAAACATGCAACATAGACTAGTAAACATGGTTTACACTACATGTATATGGAGCAAAAGAGAGGTCACCAAACCAGCCCAAAGCAGTAACATGGTATGTCAAATAAGCCCCAAAAACCCATGGAAACAAGGTCCACACATGCTAGAATGGGGTGTTCCTTTGAAAGGCCAACAAGAGGGTTACTCTACACATGCAATAAGGACATTCAACAAGACCAAACCAACTCTGGAAATGGCTTATGGGGGTCCTAAAACCCACTGAAAAATGCTTGAAACAAGGCTTGGAAGCATGCAAATAGGAGACCCTTTGGAAGGCCAAAAAGGGCAACAAACAAGGCAACAAGGGAGAGGGTCACCCCTCTCCTTCTTAGGACCTCAAACCATCATCCTCACCACTGAAATCCCTCAAGATTTCAGTGGTGAGGAGGCCCAAACAAGGTGGTCCCGGAGCTCACCAAAATCACACAAAAAAATGGGCCAAACAAGGCCTAAGAGGGGGTAAACAACCCCAAACACAAAAGTGGTCTTAATAAAGTATCTTAAAAACAAAAAAAATAGAAATTTTTTATGTTATACACAAAGCCCGAATCCTCAAGAAAGACAGGCTAAAAGGGTGTGCAAAAACGGGGAATAAAGAGGGTAAGAAGTTACCTTTGAAGACCAGCAAGAACCAGCAGCCTTTAGGTCTCAAAAACCAGTCCTCAACCTTTGAAAACAAGCTCCAAGAACCTCCAAGTGATGATGGAAGTGTGTGGCTATGAAGTGGTGTGCAATAGGCCAAGAACAAGACCCTTTTGGACCCTCTAACCCACAAAAATGTAGAGAGAGAGGGAGATATAGAGAGGGAGTGATATATATATCATATATAACTGATTTTTCTAACCCTCAAATGGAAGGAGAGGCTCTCCTTATATAGGCCAAGGCAAGGTGCCAAGCTTCTAAGAGAAGCTAACAAGGTTCAAGCTTCTTGGAAAAACTAAAAAGGGCCAAGCTTCTTGGAGAAGCTAAGAAGATTCAAGCTTCCTCAAGAAGCTAAAAAGGTTCAAGCTTCTTGGAGAAGCTAAAAAGGTTCAAGCTTCATGGAAAAGCTAAAAAAAGGTCAAGCTTCTTGGAGAAGCTAAAAAAGGGTCAAGCTTCTTGGAGAAGCTAAAAAGAGTCAAGCTTCTTCGAGAAGCTAAAACAGGGGCAAGCTTCTTGGAGAAGCCAAAAAGGGTCAAGCTTCTTGGAGAAGCTAAAAAAAAGGTCAAGCTTCTTGGAGAAGCTAAAAAGGGTCAAGCTTCTTGGAGAAGCTAAAAAGGTTCAAGCTTCCTCAAGAAGCTAAAAAAAGGTTCAAAGGGGTCAAGCTCCCTCAAGAAAAGGTCTCGGCCAGGAAAAGTGGCCGATTGATCAAAAACAGTGGCCGGCCGACCAAACACATTGCCGACCGACCATCAATAGTGCTGACCGGCCATCACCAATGGCCGGTGGCAAGGAAACAAGGCCGGTGGCCTCAAGCCATGGCCGGTGAGGTGTGGGGATGGCCTACAAGCTACTTCCCACCCTCAGAAGCAAAACAACAAGTGTTTGGTGCAAAACCAGACACAAAACAGTCGAGTCGATAGATCCTGAGGCAGGGCGCGTAACCGAGACCTCCGGGAACTCAAGACGAACACGAACAAGGATGATCACCGAGTGTTCAAACGATGATGTCCAAGTCTTAAGGACGGTCAAAAATGGGGTGTCTACAGCGACTTTGTTTGCTATAAAGCTGCAGTTCAGTTAGATTTTAGGGTACAACTTCCAGATCTACTTCTTAGGTATTAGGGTTTTCATCTGGAGCCTCTTCACTAGTTTCTTTGATGTTTTTATGAGTTTATCTCATGGTTTAATTCGTCCACATCAAAGGATTATTTGATCATTCAAAAAGAGAGAGTTGTTTTTCAGTGGAATCTGAGGAACTTAGGCCTGAAGTTTTGGTAGATTCTGGAGTGGCTCATCGTGTGAAGCTCCTGAAAAATGTATTTTCTTTAAAAACCCTTACGATTGAATTATTTCCTTAAAGCCCCTTAGTTTCTTAAATTATTTCGAATCTTGCCGGTTAGTACATTTTTTTTAAAAATTTTATCGGAACAAGAATATCCTAGCCGAATTAGGTTCCTTAGCCTAATTTAATTTAATTATACATAAATAAGGTTCCAATATATGAGTTAAATTCCAAGCCCTCACTTCTTTTTATACTAGTACATGTACTTTTTATATTGTAGTACCACCAAATCAATTTGTGGATCTATATATATTAGGAATATCTCCATAGTACACATATATTGAATAGAATATTTCCCATTTTCCTTCCCTATGGCCGACCAACCTAGGGGAGTGTGAGGGCTCAATTTTCAAGGCTTGTAATCATGGCAATCTAGAAGCAAAAGTACCAAGTACCCCTAAATCAAGGGATTGTGTTCCCAACCTAGTTCCATTCCAATAGAGGGTAACTAAATCTTGTCTAATCACATAATTAAGTCCCCTAATCACTTCCTATTCCTTTAGACTCCAAGTAAATCCAAACTTCTCAATCCAATTCCAACTAGTGGGCCTTTGTGTCTTTTCACACCAAATTTGTCTATATATACAACCACCCTCTTAGCATAGCATAAACAAGCAACACACACACACCTACATTCGGCCTAGAGGACGGAAAGGAGAGCAAGAGAAAGGTTTTGAGAGAGAGAGTGAGGAAGGAAGAGGAGAGCAATCTTGTTCAACTTGGCCTAGCCTAGCAAGTAAGCCACAACACAACCCTCTCTTTTATTCTCCTTTTTCAAATACATGCTCTTAATGGATCTAAACATTGTTTTCAGATGTGTTTTAGTGATTTTCTTGTGCTAAAAATGAAAGGAGTTGAGCCATGATTCTACTCTTCTTGTAGTTCCCCTTAATCGGTACAAAACTATCTTTTTCATACCAATCTCTCAAACTTTCCAAGGGCACACCTTTAAGATAAATTTCTGAGTTTAATATATATTATTTAGCATATTTTCATCACACAAAAGAAATGAAAAATTTCCCTTAGTGGATCTCTTTTCTCACAAATCTTCTTGTTTTGAGTATTGTGCATTAAAATTCTGTTTTTACGGCCAACTTTCAAAAATCATAGAAAAATGTAGAAAACTCTTCCGGACCTCATTTTTATGCCAAAATCTTCCTTAAGAAGTTATTTTTCAAGGAAAATTGGTTTCATTGAAAAAGAGTGAGCTGTTTGTAAGAAAATCCGATTTTCGTAACGATCGACGAATCTGGACAGCGTTGGAGTGTTTAAAAATCTAGAAAAGCTATCACATTTCCGAAATATGTTCTGGAAACTAGATTAAATTCTCTTCAAACCATAGGAAGTCCGAGTTCGGGAAAAGTTTGAAACAACCCTTTCGATTTTAATCTTTAACGGGTACTAAATCTAAAATTTCTGTTTGCCATTGGTATTTCATGCTATTGTGTTCATGAATATGCTTGTTAGTATATATGAATGTGTCTTAATATGATATCACACATGCCATGGTTGTATATCTTATATTTTAGCCCTTCAATGATGCTTACACTTATGCAAGTTTATTCTTGTTACTTGCTTGTACTAACCAACTTAAAAGATTAATCTAAACAGAAACTTAATGGGGTGGCTAATGGGGTTTCCATCACATGAGTATTATTATGAGATAAATTTATGTCCTAATTGAATTGTTTGGCGAGGCGTGTTCCCCTTTGAAAATTTCAGTCTTGCGCAAGTAGTTGTTCGGAACCCTTGAACGGAGCGGTTGTATTCAGACCCTAGGTAGTTTGGTGTAAGGAGGGAATGGGCAAGGCCCTATTTTACCGTCTCTTTTGAGGCCCTACGGTTGGCGCTACGCGGTACATAACCGTTCGTAGGCATCCGAGGTAAGATCTGCAACAAAGCAGCAGAAGAGGGGGCATACCGAATAATCCGCGTCCAATTCTTGTGGTTGGGAGGACGAAGTCTCTTTGGAGGATTTCTAGTTTACTAACACCTAACTTTGTAACCCTTTGCTTGTTTAGTTGAATATCATGCTTCATTACTTGTTGTCATATTTGTGATTGTGTATTAGACTGGGAAAAAGGGATGGGGTGTGTGTGCATTTACTGGGCATTCGAAGCTAATGGCGTATCATGCCAGGTACTGAAGAAGATACCGCGCCATGAGACAACGAACCAGAGACCTTTGAAGACTTCTGGTTATCTTAGACTAGCTAAACTTCTTTTTTTTTTTTGTTTTGTACAGTCCCTCAGAAACCTCATCTATTGTTGGAATGTAATATTGATGGGATTTACTCTTATAATTAGGGTTATATGTAATTATCCTCTTGTTATTGTACGCATAATGTGTATTTTGTCAACTTAGTTTCCTACGTCACTCTTGAGACCTTGCGCCAATGCCATGTAAGATCTGTCAAAAAGGTAGTTTACTGCCTAAGAAAGCTGGACTTAAAAGGGAGGCTAATTTGACTCCTCCAACGATCTGGGATCGTATTGGTATTGTCCATAGGACTCAATAGTGACTTTCCCTTGGCTACCACCCCTAGTGTAAATTTTTGGGGCATCATACATTGTCGTGGATTCGACATGGACGCTATGGGTTCAACGTTGGGCAAGACAATTCCGAGGTGACGACGGTAATGGAAGAGGAACATTGGGATCGGTTCAATTCGGGCGTAGATTTGCTAGATAATTAAGAATACACTTCTACAATTCTTTTTTGTCTTCTTAGTAGATTGTTTTGTGACTTTGGCCCATGGTTTTTTTAATCATAATTGGAAGTGCTCCAATTATGGTTTTTCCACATTAAATCGTTTTGTCGATTTGTCTTTGATTGTCTAATTGGGATTGTTATTTATAGTTTAAAATTGAAACATAATCGCAAATCAATATCTTGGGAATTCTAAGGATTTTCAAAAAGTTAATACAATAAAATGAAATTTTGAATTGATTATACCATTTGGAAAATGTTTAAGCAACTACAAAAAAAAAAATTCTTCATAATTTGATCAATTATAATGTGATATGATACATAACAATTTTTTATTTGTCATATATTCTATTATGTAAGGTTTATCCATCTTGTTACAACATGAATAAATTGAATAATCCAAATTATAAATATCTGCCATTACTCTTACCATTTTACCCTAACTCTCACACCCAATCCTCACCCTGTCTCTCTCGAATCTCTCTCTCTCTCTCCCTCTCACAGATCATACACACGCATACACTCTCATACATCACGTCACATACATACACAATCTAACATAATAAAAAAAGCAGGATAAAATTTATCTTTACACTTTTACATTTATTTTATTTTATTAAAATATATTTAACATTTAATTAAAAAATTCTATTTTTATAGAATTAATACCATTCTAAAAATATCAATAGAATTGTAGACGTCCCCGAACGTCCCGGGAGGGAAATCCCGTTTCGTTCATTTGGGGCTCGCTACAGTTCGGACTCAAATTGTCACGGTTCTTAATCTGATCTCACAATGTGCAATGTGAGGTTGATAAATCACCAAAGAGTCCAAATCCGACAAATCATTTTTTAAAACAGATTTTTTTGAAAGAAGTGCCAAACATGGACTACTTTGCCAGATACAGAGTCGCCACCTAAATATTTTTTATGGGGAAATTTGGGAAACCCTGACTCGTTTGCCTAAGGCCACGTGTCCGTCATCACAAAAGTTGCCTCGGCTCGAGAACTTGGGTACGATTGGGGAAGCTCACTTCGTGAGCACCCCCGCTCGCCTGATCAAAGATCGGCCTCTACTAACCATGATATCAAGTTTTGAAAACATTATGTGTTCTTATTCTGGTTATTTAGCTAATCTTACTATACGATGCGCACAACACACAAAAGTATAGACTAGATTGCCTAATTTGGAACAACGCATCGCATATCCATTGTTTGGAAATGATTTGAGGTTTGCTACTCGCAAGTAGGCAAAAATATAGATTTCGATGAATTATTCCAATTCAAACAATCCAACCTTCACCCACAGGCATTCAGGCAGTAAATCAACTAAGCGATTAGCCTCATGGTAAGCATGTTGTCGTGTTAACACTCACATACATGCAAGATGCCAAAGCATAAAAACACTTATAGTGTACTCCGAGCCAAAACAAGAAACTAGTTAGCAATCATGCATGATCCTAGTTCATGTTAAAATGGCTAATGCATCACATACAGAATGTCACTAGAATAGGCTCGGCTAATCTATGGATGGCATGTGAAATGCACAGATAACATGTATTCAAGTTAGATTTGAAACACCATGCAATTAGTATGATGCGCCGAGCCCGGTGCATGCAATACAAATGAATAAATGCACACATGCATAGCATAAGGATGCTAATTGAAATATGTCCTAATACTAACCATCAAAAGCAGGTAAGTAAAAGGGAGAAAGAAGTGGGGATTAGAAGACACGCATCACACGCACGCACGCACGCTTATTACACAATTCGCCCTCTCGGAGGAACCAAAAGAATAATACAAATTTAACTAACTATCAAGCTAATTAAATAATTACAGACCACTTAACTAGTTAAGCAAGTTAACTAAGCTAATAAAGCGGTAAAACAGCCTCGAGAAGAGGGTCCAATGCATGCGTGCTCGGAATGGCTTCGCCCGGAAATCCACCGCCATGCACAAGCTGCCTCTGTTTTCTCTACTTTTCTCCTCTGAGACTTACACAAATCCCAAGAATGCTTCAGCATCACTCCCTGACGGTTGTGGGATGTCACCGGCTAAGGGGGAACGCCACCGACCATAAGGAATTTTTCATCGACCAAATATTCAGCTCTCGGCCAAATATTATTGGTCGGTCGGCACTTTAGGCAATCGACCGGCCATCCATTCCTGTAGAATCCTGTTTTGACAGCAGCAGAGGGCAAACATGGCATGGCAATGCATTTCAAGCAAATGTGTACACCAACACCCTCCTTATCATGTTCATGACTCAAAGGAGGATGGTCCTTGACCCTCGGACCACCAATCGCGCATTTTAATGCGTGATGGCCAAATGAGTCAAGTTGTGCATTTTGATGTCAAATGTAATGCACACAAACACATAAGGCCCAACCTCTATCATAATCAATTCAAGAGGCAAGGCATGCATGCCAAATGCAACCTCAGCATGCGAGCTAAGTATGCAATATGAGCATAGGCACAAGCAATGTATGTTAGGCACATAACCTAAGCAAACAAGCATGCGAGGCATGTAACAACATATGCAAGCTAACAAGCATGCAAGATGCAATACCAACATGCAAACGTGCAAGACATACTACATGTTGAGCAACCAAGACAAAAGGAAGGATGCATGCCAAATGCAATGTGATTCAAGCATGCAACACATGCGATAGGCTAAGTATGCAACAACACACAAGGCGAGTATGCAACAACACACAAGGCGAGCATGCAACAACATGCGAATGATGGACTTACACCAAGATGGACCGCTCTCTACTAGGCCCAAAACAGTGGCCAAATGCCAAGAACATGAAGTCTAAAATACATACAAACATGCATGCAAGTTGGCCTAAAGACTAAGGCACAAAAGAGGGACTTTTAAGCACACTTAAAAGGGGCAAGCATGGATATATAACCAACATGCTAAACTCTGAAAACATGCTAGAAAAGGTGTCAAACGAAACAAACCATGCAAGTAAGGCATGCAAGCAAGCCCAAAGCTTAAGGCTCACCAAAGAGGCATTGAACTACATTTAGCAAAACCAAACATGACATGATTTGAAGAACCAAAATTAGAGTTTTAGCATGTTAAAACAAAGCCAAAAAACACATTGACATGGCATACTAGAGGCCTAAACATGATGGCATACGCAATGACACATTCATGGAGCATGAAACACAAACTCTTTAAGGCCTTAAAGGAACATCAAATGCAAGCATACAAGCATACCACAAGGACTGAAATGATGCTATAAGTGGTGCCAAACCACTGAAACAAGCCAAGCAATGCATGCTCAACACTCACGCACCCAAGACTAACAAGCCAAAATGCAAGGTGGCTATACAAAGCATGTCATGGATGGCCAAAACAACCATGAACAGACCTTAGGCATACTAAAACATGCATAAAAGCTTCACAAAGCTAGGCCAAAACAAGTAAGCATAGTAGTCTAGATGCTAAGTACATGTTAAGGCAATTTCATGGCATTACAAGACAAGTATGCAAAGCAAGCATGGTGTGTCCAAACCAAATTAAAACAGTGCTAAATCATGGCAAAATAAGCACAAATGACACTTAAGACATGGCCAACATGAACTCAAGAAAGGTGCTCACACATGAGGCTAAAATGGCCAATATTGAAGGCAACAAGGAGAGGGGATGGCCCTCTCCTTCTTAGGACCTTAAAGCACCATCCCCACCACTGAAATCCCACTGGATTTCAGTGGTGAGGAGGCCCAAACAAGGTGGTCCCGGAGCTCACCAAAATAGCACAAAATGGGGGCCAAACAAGGCCTAAGAAGGGTCAAACAACCCCAAACACCAAAACAACCTTAAACAACTATTTTAAGCACTTACAATTAGAACTTTTATATGTTATAAGTTAAGCTTAAAAATAGATGCAAGGATGGATAAAAGCCTATGCAAAAATGGGGAACAAAGAGCAAAGTTCTTATCCTTGAAGACCCCTTTCAAGAACTGAGCTCCAGCTACTTCCTCAAGCTTGAATCCACTCAAGAACTTCAAGAACACCCCTTTGGCTCCTCAGTAACCAAGGTAAGGTGTGATACTAGGTGTCCTAGTGCAAAACTAAGAACAAAACACCTTTGAACACACACAAAGAGCAAAAGAGAGGGAGATATAGAGATAGATAGATACACAAGACCTAACCCTAATTCAGACCTCTGGAACTCTTTTTTTGTAACCCTCAAGGAGGGAGGAGGAGACCTTCCTTTATAGAGGAACACTCTTGCAAAGCTTACAAAACAAGCTAAGCAAGAGTGAAATCCCTCCACACACGTATATGGAGGGGGTGCAAAGTGGGTGCCAGCTATCACAGCTGGCACAAAATATCTGCCAAAAGCAGATACACAGTGATCGGCCAGCCAAAAATGACAAATTGACCAAATAAATGGTCGACCGACCAAACAGAGTGCCGATCGGCCAAACATTTGGCCGATGGCAACAAAACACAGCCGGTGGCCTCAAGCCATGGCCGGTGAGGTGTGGGGATGGCCAACAAGCCATTCCCTGCCCCTCAGAAGCAAAACACAAGTGTTTGGTGCAAAACCAAACACAAAACAGGCAAGTCGAGAGGTCTTAAGGCAAGGCGCGTAGCCGAGACCTCCGAGAACTCAAGACAAACACGAGCATGGATGATCATCGAGTGTTCAAACGGTGACGTCCAAGTCTTGCGGACGGTCAAAAATGGAGTGCCTACAAGAATCTTTAAAATGCGATTAATATTTGCATATTTAATAAAAATTTAAATTAGTAATTCAAAAAATATAAAATTTATTTAATTAAAATTAAAATGATTTTTATGGTTTAAGTTAATATACATAATAAAATTCTTAAAAATTTCCTTTTAAATTGATCTATAGGAGAAAACATAGAGAGAAATACAAATAAAAACAAAAATATTAACTCAAACCATACAAATAAAAATAATTGCTACGACCATAAAAATAAAAAATAATATTTTATAAAATATATACAATCTAATTTGATGAAAATAAATACAAGAAATATATTTTAAAATTCTCAAAGGTTACTTTCATTTCAAAAAAGAGATTTTTTTTTTTTGAAAAAAGAAATGAAATAAATTAAAACTGAACAAAATTGTGCCTGCAAAATTCAAATATTTCATATATATTTAAAATAAAAATAACTTAATAAAGACTGAGAGCTCTAATTTTGAAACTCTAAAGAGAGCTCTAGTGATGTGGCAAGGAGTGGGGCCTACATGTGATGTGATGTGTGTGCCTATGATTTTGTTTTTTCTTTTTCTTTTTATCTTGCCACATCATTAGAGCTTAAGTTTCCAAGGGTTTACAAATTTCCAACACTTGAGTCTGGTTACATAAAACGGTTATTCAAATCCACACACATACAACCCTTGGCTTACACACAGAGTCACAGCAAAATGAGAGTCTCATACTCTCAACACACATTTCCTTGCCTTTAGTTAGGTGGCATCACCACTTCTTTTCCTGCACAAAAATCCCGTACAGTGAGCATAAAGCCCAGTAGGAAATCCTCATCAAAGTATATACATTTTATACAAGTCTCAAGAGATGAAATGCACATGCCATGCTATGCCCTTTTGAAAGAAAATCGCATCTTCATCTTTGAAAACCATCATGCTCAATGATGTCATGCAATTTCAATTCTTCAAAACTTAACAATTCATTTCAAGAGCGGTAAATACTTCTCTGGTAATCCCTAGGTTAGTGTCTGCAAGTAGATTATACAAGTACTACCAATTTGTCATTTTTACCAGCATTGACTGGAAGGCTCGACACCAATAATCTGTCATTTTTACCAGTATTAACTAAAAGGCTCGACGCCTATTCAATTTCATCTACAACACCTGTCAAGACTTACCACTGTATTTACCCTAAAACCAATTCATGAAAACTTGTTTCTCAACATTCTTTTCTCAATGCAAGTTTTCAAATCAACTTTCAAAGTTTAATGTAATAAAATGAATTGATATGCCAATAACACAAGATGAATACAAATACTACTACTCTAATTCATCATCCAAGGAATAACACAATTCCCTCTTCCCAAGTATCCTTTACAATTAGTCATTTCAAGACTATTTCAACGTTTTCAACAATAATTTTCAAAATGAACAATAATTCTCATATTCCCTGAAATTAATCATTTATATAAACATAAATAAGAAATTTTCCAAGCATCCATTTATTTTGGCACACAAAATAAATATAACAATATCATTCATGGATTTTCAGTCTCTAAAAAAAAAATCCCCAAATTCTAGGTTTTCTCACCAAAACTATAAACCTCAAATCTTTTGAAAGAAAACTTTCCAAAATCATCTTTTCTTCAATCAACGAAGATCAAAACCCATAAGATCATTTTAAAAGAACAAGAGAGAAACCCACTTTCAAAATCGCTCAACTTCTTGAATCAACAATCAATTTTCAAAGCTGTCGAAAGATGATTTCGAAAATCATATAGATCTTGCAAAAATATATATATATATATATATATAACTCTAAGAAAATTCCTACCTCAAGTTTTGAAGAATAAATGAGATGAAACACCAAAATTTACAATGTCAAAAATCGATCTCTACCACACACAACGAAGCCCTCGTGAAGTTACACAACATTGATGAAGAACTTCGGTCTAACTCCTAACAGATTTGGGGGAATCAAAGAGAGAAGATGACTTCTAGAGAGAGAGAAGCTCTAGATCTGGAAATTTTGGAGAGTTTTAGAGAGAGAGAGAACTGAAAAAGTGATCTAAAATCTCCCCTTATAGATTGATATAACATGGTGCACTCGAGCGTGAAATACACTTTCCCGTAAGCAATTTTATAGCGATCCCGGTTTTACCCCGACCTTTATTGTGTTCCAAACTCGGGTTCTGTGATTGTATACTATTGCCTATGTCTTGTCTCCTCCCTTTAATTCTTTGAATCTGAGTTTTGGGACTTGTTGGACGAGTTTGGAACAGGTTAGTTGTCTTTTGGTATAAATGGTTGTTGCCCTGATTTTGACCTCTTCGCTAGAGCGAGGCTTCTTGCACTCGAGCGAGCCCTGTGAAAATGTTTCTTCGCTCGAGTGAGGCTTCTTATGCTCGAGCGTGCATCTGCATTGGGTGACAGACCTGAAGCTTCGCATTCTACGCTCGAGCGACACTTCTTGCGTTCAAGCGAGGCAACCTTTTTGTGTCTGGTCGCTCGAGCGAGCCTGGTTTACATCAGTTCACAGCAGCGCCATTTTAGCTTCATTTTTTTATCTCTTTTACACCCACAAACCCTAAATCTGTAACTTCTCTCTCTAGAAGCCACATTCTCTCTAAGGTTTCATCTAAATCCATTTTGTTCTTGACCCTAGTGCCTTTGAGAAAAAGGTAGAGGGCTTCAAGAGCTTCATGTTGATCCAAGTAAGAGTTGGTTTCGTCATTTTTGGAGTTCAACCTTGCTTTGCTCATCTTCTCCTCTTGAGGTAGGGATTTTCTACATTCTAATGTGGTTTTTAGCTTAGTTATTTGCTATTGTGTATAGATGATGAGATTTGGTTGTGGTTTGGACAAATCTAAGATTTGAGTATGAAATGAAAAAATGGGTTTTTGATGTATGAGAGATAAATGAGTATGGGGTTTGAATATAAGATCTTGGTGTACCAAAATAGTTAATTTTGGGTGTTTGAGTCAATATTGCAAAGAGGGGGATTTTTACCCTAAATCGATAAAATGATTATTTTGTATAAATAATTAGAATTAACATTGAATATGTTAAATTAAAGATTATGATTACAAATAGTGATATTGGATATGTATTATCTCACTTATGGAAGTTTTGAATAAACTATTTATTTCGATATTGAATATCTCTTTAGAAATAAATGCATTGGGTTATCGGTGGAGGATAGCTATGATTGTTGTAGAAATTACATGAGGATTAGGCGATTTAATGCTAATCCATTGTTGGTGTCATTAAATATGACTGTGTTATAAATACATTGTATATGTATGTTTATTGGGAGGAGAAAGGGGATGTACTCCAAATATGATTATGTTTATAAATACATTGCATGTGTATATTTGTTTAGGAGGAGAAAGGGGAGGGACTCCATTTAAAGCAAGTTGGCCGGAGTGTCCTCGGTGAAAGACCCAAAAATTTATATATAAATGGGTGCCGGTTCCTTCGGACGAAATATCCGTAAAATGGCAAGTTGAAGTGTTTATGTGTGTTTGAATAGTTGGAAAACCATCGAGTTGTAGTCTCATTTTGGTTGTTTAAAGATAATGAATTTAACTCATGAATTGAGTAGCATATATGAATTGGAAATGAATTGAAGGGAAATGAAATGAGGTTAGGTCTTAGTGGCATATGAATATGCAGGCCTTGTGGATGTTGTAGTAACAATATTGTTTATGCACATATGTAGACGCGTCCCGCAGAGGGGGACCTTCGCTGCTACAGTTCGGACTCGCGATTTTTGTTGTCGCGATTCTTAATCTGAACCAAAGAGTCCAAATCTGGCAAATCGTTTTGAGAAACAGATTTTTGAAAAAGTAGTGCCAAACATGGACTGCTTTGCCAGATACAGAGTCGCCACCTAAATATTTTTAAAATGGGGAAATTTAGGAAACCCTGACTCGGTGCCGAAGGCCACATGTCCGTCATCACCGGAGTTGTCTCGGCTCGGGAGCTTGGGTACGATCGGGGAAGGTCAACTATGAGCACCCCCTTTCGCCTGGTCCGAAGACCGGCCTCTACTAACCATGATATCCGATTTTGAAAATGTTATGTGTTCTTATTCCATTTATTAGCCTAGGATTACTATGTTATGTGCACAGCAAACAAGTATAGACTAGATTGCCTAATTTGGAAAGAAACATTGCATATCCGTTTGTTTTGAAAATGCTTTGGAATTTGCTACTCGCAAGTAGGCTAAAACACGGATTTCAATGAGTTTTTCCAACTCAAACAATCCAACCTTCACCCACAGGCATTTTAAACAGTTTATCATATAAGCATTTAGCCGCATGGCAAGCATACTGTCATGGCAACATTCACACGCCTGTGGGATGCTAAAGCATAAATACTTACATTGTACTCCGTGCCAAAACAGTAAACTAGTTAGCAAACATGCATGTCCTAGTTCATGTTAAAAATGGCTAATGCATCACATACAAAAATGCAATCTAGGCAGGCTCGGCTAACCCTAAACATGGCATGTGAAATGCGGTCAACTACCACATATTCAATTTGTGAATTGAAGTACAGATGCAGTTAGCGTGATGTACCGAGCATAATGCATGCAATACAAATGCATGGATGCACGCATGCATAGCATAAGGTATGCTA
This sequence comes from Camellia sinensis, assembly GCF_055761805.1. Taxonomy (NCBI): domain Eukaryota; kingdom Viridiplantae; phylum Streptophyta; class Magnoliopsida; order Ericales; family Theaceae; genus Camellia; species Camellia sinensis. Next base: position 8,310,186 of record NW_028128988.1, read on the forward strand.
AATTAAACGTGCCCTAATCTACCATCATAAGCAGGTAAATAAAAGGGAAGAAAGAAATGGGGATTGGAAGACATACACACCACCCACGCACACTTATTACAGATTTGCCCTCACTCGGAGGGACCAAATAAATATTACAAATTAATTAACTACGCAAGCTAATTAATGATTACAAATTAATTAATTTAATTAACAAATTAAATTAAGCTAAGAAAACAGATAAATCACCTCGGGAAACGCGCCGCCATGCATAGGCTGCCTCTGTTTTCCTTCCTTCACTCCTCTGGAGGCTGTCAAAACCTCAGGACTGCATCCCTGGACACTGGGGAGGGTCACCGGCTGAGTGGAATTACCACCGGCAGTGGTGTGTGGCCATCGGCACAAAATGAAGCTGTCGGCAGAGGAATTGTTGCCGGTCGGCACCTTACACTGCCGGTCGGCAGAGCGTTCCTGCAGAATCTGCAAATGACAGCAACAGAGGGCAAAGCAAAGCATGGCAGCACAATTCAAGGCATATATGCACCAACCATGTCCCTTATCATGATAATGACTCAAAGGGGCATGTGCCTCGATTCTCGGACCACCAATCACGCATTTCCATGCATGATGGCCCAAAGAACCAAGTATGCAACTTTGATTTCAAATGCAATGCAAACCAATCAAACCAAACAAGGCCCAATTCCTATCATCAAGTCAAGGAACAAGGCATGCATGCAAGATGCAATGCAACCTAAGCATGCAAGTTAAGGATGCAACATGGCATGGCAACTAACTTATGCAAGCATACAAGCAAACATAGGGGCATGCAAATGGATGCAAAGATGGACTTATGCATGAATTAGGCAGCTTTAAATAGGCCTAAAACAGTAGCCAAAATGCCCAAAAATGGAGGCTAAACACACATGCACACATACACATGTTATGGTCCAAACCTTAGGCACAATTGAACAACCCTCAAACACATTTGAAAGGGGGAATCATGGACTAATTAGCATGCAACATAAGCATTGAAATCATGCTAAAACATGGTGCCAAACCAAGCAATAAATCAAGCCAAGCATGCAACAAATGGCCCAAATGCTCAAAGCAAATCAATAGAGTATTGAACTACACTTAGCAAGACCAAACATGGCATGAACTCATTGACCAAAAATAGAGTTTTGGGACATTAATACGAGGCCTAAGGACCACTTAGATGGCATCCAAATGACTCAAAAACAAAGGCATGCATAATCACCAAAACATGGAGCATGAGATGACAACCTTACAAGGCATTAAAGGGACATCAAATGCGAGCTCTCAAGCATACAATAAGGTCTGAAATGGCATGGTGGATGGTCCCAAATCACCAAAACAATGCAAGGATAGCATGCTATACATTCACATACTTAAGGCCAACAAGCCGGAATGCAAAGGGGCTATATGATGCATGCAAAGTTCGACCCAAACAACCTAGGACAGACCTAGGACATGGCAAAACGTGCACAAAATCTTCATGAGACTAAGCCTAAAACATGCTCCAACAAAGGTTAACAACCTAAGGCACATTGAGGCAATAACATGGCATTACAAGGCAACTATGCTAAGCATGCATGGAGTACCAAAACCAACTTAAAATCATGTTATATTATGGATATATAAGCATGAAAAACAGCCTAAACATGCTCAACACACACTCAAGCATAGGCTCTCTTTAGAGACCAAAATATGCCCTTTTCAAGGACAACAAGGAGAGGGGGTGGCCCTCTCCTTCTTGGGACTTCAAGGCATCATCTTCACCACTGAAATCCCTCAAGATTTCAGTGGTGAAGAGACCCCAACACCAAAATCCCGGAGCTAGCACAAAATGGCTCAAAATGAGGCCTTTCAAGGCCTAAGGGGGGTCAACCACCCTCAAACAACAAAACACTCTTAATAAACAATAAAGAGGGTCTAAAAACAGAACTTTTTTATGTTATACAATAAGCACAAAAACAGCTCTAAGACAGGTAGAAAATCAATGCAAAATTGGGGAATAAAGGTGTAAGTTTCTTACCCTTGATGATCCCTTCACAAATGGTGCTCCAAAGGCCTTCCTTAGCTTGAATCCAACACCAAAACTTCAAAACCAGTCCCTTAGAACCTCAAGAGCCAAAGGAAGGTGAAGCACTATGTGTTTGTGTGCAATAGTATGGACTAAACACACTAAAACACACACAAGAGGGAAAAAGAGAGAGATAAGGTATAACAAACCCCAACCCTAGATCTCAAACCCTAACAATGGCTGTCTAAGCTCTCAAAATATCTCAAAATGTCTAACCTCTCAAGCCAAGAGACCTCTCTCTCTCTATATGGCACTTCTTGTCTTGTAAAGCTTACAAGACAAGCTTCATAAGAGGGAGATCCCTCCATACACGTGTATGGAGGGGAGCAAAAGCAAGACAGCTGTCTTAAAATATCTGCAAAAGCAGATGCACAGTAATCGGCCGGCCAAAAATGCCATCTTGGCCAAAAAGAGTGCCGGCCGGCACTAAAAAGTGCTGACCGGGAACAAATAGTGCCGGCCGGCCGGTGGCAGCAAAAACCAGCCGGTGGCCTCTAGCCACTGCCGGTGATGGGTAGGGATGGTCTACAAGCCCCACCCTGCCTCTCAAGGGCAAGATGCAAGTGTTTGGTGCAAAACCAGACACTAAACGGTCGAGTTCGGGGATCCTGAGGCAAGGCGCGCGAGCCGAGACCTCCGGGAACTCCAAACGAACACAAACATGGATAATCACCGAGTGTTCAAACGGTGACGTCCAAGTCTGGAGGACGGTCAAAAATGGGGTGTCTACAGTTGCCCCTCTTTGACAGAACTCGAAAGTCATAACAATGACGGGAGTGAATGTCAAAGCCCAGAGACGACCCATTTTTGACAAGGCCGAAGACTCAGACAAACATACAAGACAAATAAGATATGCGCCCGAAGGCAGGGGCAAAATGCAAGACAATGCACAGAGCCGAGCATAACTTATGATCATGCAAAGAAAGCTGTAATGAAGCAAACATGCGACAGTTTTAAGCTAGCATACCAAACTACACTACAATGCAGAAAGGATGTAAGAGAATTATGGAATTCTCAATACGTCTCACTCGGGAGATACAATACCTGTGCGGCTCGTCTGGTTGCACCAGCTTCAAATGAACCGTACATACAATATCGTGCCTGAAAAGAAAACAAACTTAACAGGTACAACATTGTTAGCAACATGCATGACAATGCAAAAAAAAAAAGTGGGGTACTTGAAATGCGTGACAGCGCAAAGCAAGTGGGGAGCATAACAATGCTGCGGAAATACAAACATGTAAGTGGGGCATGCGGTCTATGCAGGCAACGGGATTGATCATAAGCATGCGGTCTACGCAGGTGACGAAACTAACAAGCGGTCTACACAGTTTAAAATATGCGGTCTACGCAGGTGATGAAACTAAACATGCGGTCTACGCAAGTGACGAAACTAACAAGCGGTCTACGCAGATATTGAAATTAAACATGCGGTCTACGCAGGTAATGAAATTAAGCATGCGGTCTACGCAATCAAAACATGCGGTCTACGCAGGTAATGAAATTAAACATGCGGTCTACGCAATCAAAACATGCGGTCTACGCAGGTATTGAAATTTAAACATGCGGTCTACGCAATTAAAACATGCGGTCTACGCAGGTAATGAAATTGAACATGCGGTCTACGCAAGCAAAACATGCGGTCTACGCAGGTATTGAAATTGAGCATGCGGTCTACGCAAGCAAAACATGCGGTCTACGCAGGTATTGGAATTAAACATGCGGTCTACGCAATCAAAACATGCGGTCTACGCAGGTATTGAAATTTAAACATGCGGTCTACGCAATTAAAACATGCGGTCTACGCAGGTAATGAAATTGAACATGCGGTCTACGCAAGCAAAACATGCGGTCTACGCAGGTAATGAAATTTAAACATGCGGTCTACGCAATCAAAACATGCGGTCTACGCAGGTACGGTAATGAACATGCGGTCTACGCAAGTAATGTAATTAACATGCGGTCTACGCAAGTAAAGAAATGATATGCGCAAAGCCGCGCAACAGAATGCAATGCGCAAAACAGCGCGATGGTTTGAAATGCACAAAACAGTGCGCAGGTTTGGAATGCACAAAACAGTGCGATGCGCAGAACAGCGCGAGGTTTGAAATGCACAAAACAGTGCGATGCACAGAACAGCGCGAACAATTTTGAAATGCACAAATCAGTACGATGCGCAGAACAGCGCGAGGTTTGAAATGCACAAAACAGTGCGATGCGCAGAACAGCGCGAACAATTTTGAAATGCACAAAACAGTGCGATGCTAAGTGCGACACGCATGCCACACGGAATGTAAACGGGCTTAAATGCGCAACAACGCACGTATTCTGGAATGCATGACAATGCATGGAATGGGAATGCAATGATGATGCATGAGAAATGTGCACGACAACGCAAAGGGGTGCGTGTTGCGACGCTTGTAACACGTGCATAACAATGCAAATGAGTGGCGCACGACAGCGCGATGTAATGCACCGAAGTAGTGTGATGAACTTGTGCAACACACATGGGGCAACTTTTGAATTCAAAAGGATACAAAAAGGATACACCTTGTACGAATTCGAGTGCCACGCACTGGAGACACGGCCCGAAGTCAAAACGGAGGCCGGTTGAACGTCGGAGATGCACTTTCTTGCACTTTCTTGAGCTATGAAGACCACAAACTTCTCATATGGCCTAACCAAGGCTGTGGGAACCCCACCGGCTGAAAGATAAGGCCACCGGCTGGCCACCGGCACAAAAATAATTACACCGGCACAAAAAAGTGCCGGCCGGCACAAAATATTGCCGACCGGCAAACAGTTGCTGGTGCGGGGCAGTTTTGACTTTTCACCTTGGGTGTTATAAAATAGGGCTTCAAGCCCTATTTTCTCACTTCTCCACCGCCGAAATCCCTTGTTCTCTCTCTCTAGAGTATTTCTCTCTCATTTTTCGCCCGTTTCTTCGCGTTCTACGCCCGTTTCGTCATCGGATTCGCGTTTCTCTTCGCGTTTCGGACGTTTTCCACCGATCACATTTTCGTTTCGGTGCCTCGTTTGGCGTTCTCGCCTTTTCGGGGTTTGTTCCCCTCACTTTCCTCTTCATTTCCGTGCCTTTTGACATTCCGGCCTTCCCGGCCATTTCCGACCCTCTCGGGAGTTGACTTTTCAGTTGACTCTTCGTATTCCGGCTCGGTTTTCCTTTTCCGGCCATTTTCACACCACTCTCTATATGGCGGACGACATTCCACGTGGCGGGACTCCCTCGGACCACGAGATGGATCCCGGGGTCGAGCTCTTACCACTGAGCGAGCGCCCGTTCGACCCGGCGACCTACTGGCCGGCGATCCATGTTCTGTCCCCAGACGGCCTGCGTCAGTTCCGGAGCTTTGAGAGGCATGTGGCGCCTGAGCTACTGCTGCGTGAGCCTACCTCCCACCTTTCATTCGGCACTTCCGAGGTAACTCCCTTCTTTCTGCTTTACTTTCTGCAATGTAGGATACAAAACTGCCATAGTTAGTTGTATTCTCTAACTGCTGAAATCTGATATGCCGTAGACCGTAGTTGACTGTAAACATACATACAACTGATATCTGCTTGAGATTGGCACATGCACACACGCTGCACTAACCCCGAATCACTCAAACACACGGCACACACTGTTTTTCACTGTATACACACTGGCATCCAGTATTTGTCTGAATCTGTTAGATTTGCACACATGCTACATCTGTTCTGAAATACCCAAACACGCTGACACAGCACACATATTTTTCTGTAAGCACACCGGCCCCCGGTATTCGCCTGAATCTGACAAACTTGCATACATGCCATATTTGTCCTTTCAAAACTGCATTTTGAATGTTGTCTTGCAATTGTCGTTTTCTGTTTGCAGGAGGGTTCCCATACCATTCGCGGGTATGGGAATACTGGTGCACGGGAGTGGTATGATGAGCTCCCTGATGCGGTCCAGCGCATCGTGGACCGAGCGGGCTTCGGCACCTTCTGCCGAGGGCTCTCTAGGTTGTCCACATGCAGACCTCTTCTTGCCGCTTTGGCGGAGAGGTGGTGGGACACCACCGATTCTTTCCACTTTTCTGCTGCAGGGGATATGACGATGACCCCTTATGACTTCTCGATGCTCACAGGCATCGGGGTAGGAGGGATCCGATCCCTTTCGACACCGACATGGATGAGTGGACCGCCGCTCAGGTCCATCTACTGGGGGAGGCCCCACCACTAGCTCATCCAGGCTTCGTGCGGTACTCCTGGTTCGAAACACAGTTCAGGGTTCAGCCCGTTTTGGAGGAGGTGCAGATGACCCCGGAGGACGTGGAGAGGTATGCTCGCGGCTTCCTCATGTTTCTATTCGGGACCACCATTTTCGCCGACCGGGCGAACACCGTGCCTCTCTGTCTTCTCAGCGCACTGGTGGACGTCCGGGACATCTTGCACTACGACTGGGGTGGCGCTGCTCTGGCCACCCTTTACGGATACATGAGCTCGGCTTCTCGCGGCAGCGGCCAGCTGCTTGGAGGCTACTGGCGGGCTTGGGAGGTACATTTCTTCTCCGCTTTTTTCATTTCTGTCTCGTACTTTCTGTACTCTGTACACTGCACACACTGTGATCTGCTTTACACTTGCTGTATACTGTACACACGGCACACACATACATTCTGCTTTACACTGACTGTACACTGCTCACACTGTACACTGTACACAATACAAAACACGGCTCTGCCATTTCTGCTTTATTCTGTATATCCTGCTTTATCTGATGGTCATACTGACATCTGTTTTGCAGTTGTGGGTTTACGCCTACTTCCCTAGGCTTGCACCTGTGCCAGTTGCAGAACCTCCTCCGGCTGTCCCGTTCTCGAGTCGCTTTGACGGGAGATGCACCCGGCGACCACGGGAGACATTCGGCTTCTTCCGCCGATATTTCGACACCATCACCCCGGCCGAGGTATGCTTTACTTTCAGTTCATTTAGCTTCGCTTTCCCACTGCATATTTCAATAACAGTAGATAACAAACTGTCTGTCACTTTCAGATCACATGGCGGCCATGGGCTTCCTTGCCGTCGGCGATGCGGGGTCGGTTCCCTAGTGCTGAGGAGACCTCGCGTTTCCGGATCTTGCTAGAGGGCCCGGTCTGTCGGGCTTGGTACCTGGGGGAGCGTTTTCTACGCCAGACCCGCGGGTTACCTGAGCAGATAGTCCCGGCTCACCCTCCTGCAGAGATGAGGGAGACCGAGGGGCTCACCACTGAGCAGCTGGATGATTACTCCATCGGCTGGAAGGAGGCCGGCTTCCGAGGCACCGGCGATTATCAGGAGTACGTGCGGACGTACCTGATGCGCCCCTTGAGTGGTCGTCGAGCAGAGGGGGCCAGGCCTGTAGCATCGGCGGCTGGGGCCAGAGCGGGAGCAGGGGCTGGATCTTCGAGGAGGGCCCGGGTCCGTGGTAGGAGTAGAGTGCAGGGAGGACGAGGAGCTGGCTGGCCTGCCCTGCCTGCTGTACTGACTTTCCAGGGGCAGGGTGGGTCGACCTATCAGATCCCCTTCGCCCCTCCACCGGCTGGTCATGAGTTCATTGACGTCCCCGACTTACCGCCGGTATGTTCTACTGCATTTTGTACAGTTATTCAATTCAATTTACTTGATATTCCACAGAATATTGATGCGTCTGATACTTTTGCAGGCTTCTTCGGGGTACACCCGTCAGTCGTTGGCGATGAATGCCTCGATGATGGGGATGCTCCAGCGGACATTTGACCTCCTAGCCATCTACAGCATACTGGTATGTCCTTCTGACACTGGCCTCAAACCATTCATCCACTGCTTTACATAATTTGATTCATGGCACAACACCTGACACACTGATCTCACAGCATCTGACACACTGCATACACTGCATTCTGCACTGTACTCTGTACTGATAAACTGCTCACGGCATTCCTACACTGTACTCATACACTGCATTCTGCACTGTTAAACTGCTCACGGCATTCGTACACTGTATTCACACACTGCATTCTGCACCTTTAAACTGTCTACAGTATACTGATGCGTTTCCCTTTTGTGTACTTTTTCTGCCTCCTTTCCAGATTCCCATGGCAGGACGTGCTCCAGCTGGGCCTTCTGTCCCTGCTCGGGGGAGAGATGAGGGGGGCAGGATATTTCCCCGTACCAGGGGAGGGCGTACTCACGTCGGGAGCAGCTCGCGAGCTCCAGTCCCGGATGATGACGATGACGAGGAGTCAGAGGCGGAGGCAGAGTCATCGGAGGAGGAGACCGGAGACGGTTCTAGCTCGGGCTCTGACGACGACGCTGATGATGCTCCTGGACCCTCGTCCAGGAAGAGGACTAGGACGGACTGACAGCCCTTGGGAGTCGCTGGACATAGATGCAAATTTTTGCTATCTTTTCTTTCTTGTACTTTTCTTTTTGTTGGTAGATAGATTACCGTGTACTGCCGCAGGCAGATTTTGTTTCCAAAACTTGTACATTTGAAAAGATAATGAAATGAAATGGAATTTTTATCTGAAAAAAGTGTTTACATTGACACATTTCATGCATTGCATCGCATCTCATCATGTTACACCTCAATGTAAATGGAATTGATTGGTTATCTGAAAATTGAACACTTGCACTGTAATAATCAGATAACTTAAACAGCCAACGGCCAAAATAACCCAAGCAATCCACTGCCTGATTCTGGACACACAGCCCTTGCTCTACTGGGGATTAATCTGCACACAGCCCATAACACAGCATTCAATTTATTCTGCACACGGCAAATTCTCAAACGAACAGCCCCAATCTGACAGGACGGACCTCAAAGATGGAACCAGCTATGGTTGAAACATGCTCAAATGTAGAGAATGGCACAGCATTCTGAGCATAAATGATTTTTGAAATCAAAAGAGGGTTTTCCAAACCGAGATATCGAGCCTACAACTGAACACAGCAGGGAGGACTCAAATATAGGTACACGACCTAAACACAACGAGACACGCTCGGAAGAGACTCAAAACAAAATGCGAGACCGCCAAATCAAAAGGACACGACACACAGACGCTTAAACGAAGATGGGGGACCTCGGACCACGAGGAGCCAGTTCAATCTGGGTATTGTTTCCCACCCTTTCTGATTTGTGATCCTCACATCACTCGACTCTCAAGCTCGGATTTTTCTCTCAAAACCCTTTTTCTCGCTTTTCTCTCAACTCACACCTCTCTATTCTTCAATCTCTCATTTTCCATCCCTCCCCGGGGTGATTGATGAATGAACAGGAAGTTGCGGGTTCACGCCCGATGCCGTTAGCTCACAGCTATTTCTTCTGGCGGGCAGAGTGCTCTTCTGGCAAGTACGTCGGTGACGGGGGAGAGACAGAACGCCTGGCTCAACTGTGCCCCTAGTTCATCATTTTAACCATTCTTTTCGTTTTGGTTTTCTACTAAAACAGTTTTGATCAAAATGAGAGTCGGATAAACGTACTTGTTCGATTTTTGATTTGAAAAGCATGCAAGCCAGGCAGCAAGCACTGAAAGTTTTCCTTTTTTGGGTCCAAGACAATGGTCCGATTTTGAAAAATGGAATAGTTTTTGAGAAATAGTCAACCTCAGTAAAAATTTTCAAAAACTATTTTTCAAACAGCTGATGCTCGACAAGCATGGAGCTTACCCTTTGAGATGCGCAACCTCGGATCGGAGGCGATGGAAAATTGCCCCTGGTTTGAAGGCGGGTGGGAGGCAACGGAAAGTTGCCCCTAGTTTGAATGACGGCTCACGGCGGCTCGTGGCAACGGAAAGTTGCCCCTTGTTTGGATGGTGCCGCAGCAACCCGCAGACAGTCTTCATTGGCGGTGGTCGAGTTCTTGGACACAGCGATGACGAAGACGGTCACAACACATATATGGACACAATCACCTTGAAGGGTGTTGGCCACTGGACTTTGGGATGAAGTCGAAACCATTGCATGGACTGAGACGCTTATGAAAGCGTTGGGGGCTGGACTTCATGATGAAGTTGCCTACGTATCCCAAACATGGGAATCAAGCCTTACGTAGTTCCGGTTAAGGTCCACTCGGGTATTTTAACCTTCACTTTGTTTGGCTCTCACTTTTGCCAAGGCGCCCAATGCGGGTTTTCGACCTTGCGAGCTTCTTTTCATTTTCTATTTCTTTTTCTTCTTTCTTTCTTTCTTTTTTCTTTTGCATTTTTTGTCTTTTTCTTTTCTTTTCTTCTTTTTTGTATTTTTTGCTTCTCTTTTTTTTTATTTTTCTCTTGCTCTAACTTTTGCCTGGGCCGCCCTTCCGGGTTTTTGGCCCAGCGAGCCTTTCAAAGGGTAAAAGTGTAGCAAGTCCATGCCAAATGGTTTTCGAAATTGAAGCCTCTCTGTGTCTAGGAGAACGGCTGTTGCACTGATTTGCAGGGAATCCATCATGGCTGCTCCACGAGCTTCTTCGGGCGAGATCTACTCCTTCTGATTCGACTTTGATGCTTCTTGATCGAAGGCTACTTCAAAACTGGCCATACAAACCTTTCATGGCGTTTGTCCGTTGAACTTTCTGAACGTTCTGAACGGGTTCAAAGTCGGAAAACAAATAGGTTGGATCTTGAGGCTGAGAGCGATCCTAGGCTGCGCGACCTCAAGAGGGATTCCACACAAGTCTTCGCAGGGCCGCGTAAAACATTTGTTTTTGAAAGTTTTTAAGAAAGCGACGAATCGCTCGCGCCGAAGATAGTGCGGAACCAGTCTGGATCAGGCCAGGATCCTTCTCAGTACTTACGCTGACAAGCATGGTTTCACTCATTAAAAGGCTTAGCACGCCTTCCTTTCTCTCAAAATGATCAAAATTTTGTAAAACCCGAGGAATTCCTTCCTCTTCGTTTTTATCACCGCAGTGTTCAAAAAGTTTGTTTTTGGAAAACTTAGGTTAGTGCAATGAGTTTGGCGCGCAGGAGAGCAGGCGAGATGTACTGTCAGCCCAATCAAATTCTCTGGCACTTATGCTGAAAGCAAGCATGAAGTTGAGATAGCAACAGCTGTTTCAATCGGCTTTGTTGGTGTAACTGGCTCCTCGGCAGAAACAGACTCAAAAACCAAAACAGGTAATTACAGAACAAAACGGTGTTCGAGGCAACAACCCCAGAATCACCTAGTATTATATACAACGGGGACTGACTCGATACAACCAGACAGACCCTTAAGCAAAAAAAAGACTGACTCAAGACAAAGAGACAGACTCAAAACAAAAGACTGACTCGATATCCAAGCCAGGATTTACAAAACTCGGTCTCACCGATGCTCAAAAATGCGTGCCAGACGCTTCATCCAAAATATACCAAATGTTGCCCGCAGGCCGTTCGCTTTACATACTCGCAGCATCTGAGCCCTCGAAATCCAACAACTGAGTGGTGACGGGCTTGCCTGAGGTAGGTGGTAGGATAACCTTGTTATCAATCAAATCCTGCACTTCATGACGAAGGCGGGAACACCCATCGGTACTGTGACCGGACTGTTGATGGTACGCACAGTACAAGGTAGCATCATGAGTGGTGGGGAGATTCTTCGGGAGTGGCCGGGGCTCCAAAGGCTTAAGATGCCCATTCTTCGCCAATATTAACAATGCCCTAGACAAAGGCATGTGGAGGTCGTGAAAGACTCTGCGCCCTCGGGGCAGGTACTTTGCAGTTTGAGGATTCTTGCCAGACGCGCTGGCGAAAGGATCAGCTGGCGCTGCCTTAGCCTTTTGAACCTTTCCCGGTGTAGGGGTGGGAACTACTGGAATTGTCTGGGCATGACGGGGCCCATCCCGGTTTTCTGTCTGGCTTGAACTGCCTTTGGTTGGAGCGGGGAAAGCATCATCTACAGCTTTGGTCACTAATGCAGATGTTTGTTGCTTGTTCATCCCTCTGGCCTTCAGAGCCTCGACTGCCCACAGCAGTTGCTCAATGGGGTCGGCGTCTATCTTTGCCTTGTCCTTTCCTCTGGCCTCAGCCTGATCAAGGGTCGGGGTTGACGTTAGTATGCCGCGGCTGTAGCCGGAAGCCACCTCTGGCTGGCTGAGCTCTATTACAATCCGCCCCAGTAGCGGGGGCTCCTGTGGTACAAAATTCCCGGCATACGGCGCCGCTGGCGGTGAAGCCGACATTCCATAGGCGAGGTCTGCCACAGACCTTTGGAGATCGCCTATCATCCCCATCAATTCAAAGGTGGTGGGCTCACGAGCCTGGTATAACTGGGGAGCCCAAACCGGGTGCACAACGGGCGACCTGGGCGGGTATGACATACTGATGGCGGCCTCACTCTGCGGAGCGGTTCCCTGCTCCGATGCAGCTACCATAACCACAATTTCTTCTGAACTTTGTGCCGCCATAAATCCTGCCTCAGCAAGGGGGAGACACTGGCTATTCTGTTTCAACTCTGCAACTCTCTGAACTGAAAGAAAAACAGACAGCATTTCAGCCCAAACTGATCAAACACGGGTGTAGCCAAACAACTGTACCCTACTGCCGATCACTGTTCCCAGAAGTCACTGTTCCCGCAAACTGAACCGATACCCACGGATAACTGATTCTCACAACTGATACTGATACTGGTGTCCCCAGGTTTGATACTCAAACTTGCAAACTGACATGTGCGTTCCTGTAGAGCAACACTCTAAAAGCACATAGCAAGTAAAGAGGACAAAACACCCCTATGTTGGGGTAGGGTTTCCCTGTCCTATTTTGTCAGGAGCTAGGGTTTTACTACGCACACAGCGGTTCTCAAACAACTTAGCATCGGGTAAGCAACCTGTCCTAGCTTGGAATGGTCACTATGGATCCGAATATGCACTAGGTCGAATGGTCAAAAGGGTGCCCCGGGTAAACCGGGGTTTGTGTTCCCACGCTGTCAGAGCCCATAGCCGGTCAGCCTTATGGACATGCCTTGACAAGACAAGCCTCCGGTAAACCGTTCAGGAATGACAGATGGCAAACACTGTGTTACTAGGCGCACCAATGCACATGCAATGCAAAGAAACACATAAATGAAATCAAAACAGGATATCATGAGTTCGAGTCAAGCTCTTTAAAACTCCCCAGCAGAGTCGCCAGAAACTGTAGACGCGTCCCGCGGAGGGGGACCTTCGCTGCTACAGTTCGGACTCGCGATTTTTGTTGTCGCGGTTCTTAATCTGAACCAAAGAGTCCAAATCTGGCAAATCGTTTTGAGAAACAGATTTTTGAAAAAGTAGTGCCAAACATGGACTGCTTTGCCAGATACAGAGTCGCCACCTAAATATTTTTAAAATGGGGAAATTTAGGAAACCCTGACTCGGTGCCGAAGGCCACATGTCCGTCATCACCGGAGTTGTCTCAGCTCGGGAGCTTGGGTACGATCGGGGAAGGTCAGCTATGAGCACCCCCTTTCGCCTGGTCCGAAGACCGGCCTCTACTAACCATGATATCCGATTTTGAAAACGTTATGTGTTCTTATTCCATTTATTAGCCTAGGATTACTATGTTATGCGCACAGCAAACAAGTATAGACTAGATTGCCTAATTTGGAAAGAAACATTGCATATCCGTTTGTTTTGAAAATGCTTTGGAATTTGCTACTCGCAAGTAGGCTAAAACACGGATTTCAATGAGTTTTTCCAACTCAAACAATCCAACCTTCACCCACAGGCATTTTAAACAGTTTATCATATAAGCATTTAGCCGCATGGAAAGCATACTGTCATGGCAACATTCACACGCATGTGGGATGCTAAAGCATAAATACTTACATTGTACTCCGTGCCAAAACATTAAACTAGTTAGCAAACATGCATGTCCTAGTTCATGTTAAAAATGGCTAATGCATCACATACAAAAATGCAATCTAGGCAGGCTCGGCTAACCCTAAACATGGCATGTGAAATGCGGTCAACTACCACATATTCAATTTGTGAATTGAAGTACAGATGCAGTTAGCGTGATGTACCGAGCATAATGCATGCAATACAAATGCATGGATGCACGCATGCATAGCATAAGGTATGCTAAATTAAACGTGCCCTAATCTACCATCATAAGCAGGTAAATAAAAGGGAAGAAAGAAATGGGGATTGGAAGACATACACACCACCCATGCACACTTATTACAGATTTGCCCTCACTCGGAGGGACCAAATAAATATTACAAATTAATTAACTACGCAAGCTAATTAATGATTACAAATTAATTAATTTAATTAACAAATTAAATTAAGCTAAGAAAACAGATAAATCACCTCGGGAAACGCGCCGCCATGCATAGGCTGCCTCTGTTTTCCTTCCTTCACTCCTCTGGAGGCTGTCAAAACCTCAGGACTGCATCCCTGGACACTGGGGAGTGTCACCGGCTGAGTGGAATTACCACCGGTAGTGGTGTGTGGCCATCGGCACAAAATGAAGCTGTCGGCAGAGGAATTGTTGCCAGTCGGCACCTTACACTGCCGGTCGGCAGAGTGTTCCTGCAGAATCTGCAAATGACAGCAACAGAGGGCAAAGCAAAGCATGGCAGCACAATTCAAGGCATATATGCACCAACCATGTCCCTTATCATGATAATGACTCAAAGGGGCATGTGCCTCGATTCTCGGACCACCAATCACGCATTTCCATGCATGATGGCCCAAAGAACCAAGTATGCAACTTTGATTTCAAATGCAATGCAAACCAATCAAACCAAACAAGGCCCAATTCCTATCATCAAGTCAAGGAACAAGGCATGCATGCAAGATGCAATGCAACCTAAGCATGCAAGTTAAGGATGCAACATGGCATGGCAACTAACTTATGCAAGCATACAAGCAAACATAGGGGCATGCAAATGGATGCAAAGATGGACTTATGCATGAATTAGGCAGCTCTAAATAGGCCTAAAACAGTAGCCAAAATGCCCAAAAATGGAGGCTAAACACACATGCACACATACACATGTTATGGTCCAAACCTTAGGCACAATTGAGCAACCCTCAAACACATTTGAAAGGGGGAATCATGGACTAATTAGCATGCAACATAAACATTGAAATCATGCTAAAACATGGTGCCAAACCAAGCAATAAATCAAGCCAAGCATGCAACAAATGGCCCAAATGCTCAAAGCAAATCAATAGAGTATTGAACTACACTTAGCAAGACCAAACATGGCATGAACTCATTGACCAAAAATAGAGTTTTGGGACATTAATACGAGGCCTAAGGACCACTTAGATGGCATCCAAATGACTCAAAAACAAAGGCATGCATAATCACCAAAACATGGAGCATGAGATGACAACCTTACAAGGCATTAAAGGGACATCAAATGCGAGCTCTCAAGCATACAATAAGGTCTGAAATGGCATGGTGGATGGTCCCAAATCACCAAAACAATGCAAGGATAGCATGCTATACATTCACATACTTAAGGCCAACAAGCCGGAATGCAAAGGGGCTATATGATGCATGCAAAGTTCGACCCAAACAACCTAGGACAGACCTAGGACATGGCAAAACGTGCACAAAATCTTCATGAGACTAAGCCTAAAACATGCTCCAACAAAGGTTAACAACCTAAGGCACATTGAGGCAATAACATGGCATTACAAGGCAACTATGCTAAGCATGCATGGAGTACCAAAACCAACTTAAAATCATGTTATATTATGGATATATAAGCATGAAAAACAGCCTAAACATGCTCAACACACACTCAAGCATAGGCTCTCTTTAGAGACCAAAATATGCCCTTTTCAAGGACAACAAGGAGAGGGGGTGGCCCTCTCCTTCTTGGGACTTCAAGGCATCATCTTCACCACTGAAATCCCTCAAGATTTCAGTGGTGAAGAGACCCCAACACCAAAATCCCGGAGCTAGCACAAAATGGCTCAAAATGAGGCCTTTCAAGGCCTAAGGGGGGTCAACCACCCTCAAACAACAAAACACTCTTAATAAACAATAAAGAGGGTCTAAAAACAGAACTTTTTTATGTTATACAATAAGCACAAAAACAGCTCTAAGACAGGTAGAAAATCAATGCAAAATTGGGGAATAAAGGTGTAAGTTTCTTACCCTTGATGATCCCTTCACAAATGGTGCTCCAAAGGCCTTCCTTAGCTTGAATCCAACACCAAAACTTCAAAACCAGTCCCTTAGAACCTCAAGAGCCAAAGGAAGGTGAAGCACTATGTGTTTGTGTGCAATAGTATGGACTAAACACACTAAAACACACACAAGAGGGAAAAAGAGAGAGATAAGGTATAACAAACCCCAACCCTAGATCTCAAACCCTAACAATGGCTGTCTAAGCTCTCAAAATATCTCAAAATGTCTAACCTCTCAAGCCAAGAGACCTCTCTCTCTCTATATGGCACTTCTTGTCTTGTAAAGCTTACAAGACAAGCTTCATAAGAGGGAGATCCCTCCATACACGTGTATGGAGGGGAGCAAAAGCAAGACAGCTGTCTTGAAATATCTGCAAAAGCAGATGCACAGTAATCGGCCGGCCAAAAATGCCATCTTGGCCAAAAAGAGTGCCGGCCGGCACTAAAAAGTGCTGACCGGCAACAAATAGTGCCGGCCGGCCGGTGGCAGCAAAAACCAGCCAGTGGCCTCTAGCCACTGCCGGTGATGGGTAGGGATGGTCTACAAGCCCCACCCTGCCTCTCAAGGGCAAGATGCAAGTGTTTGGTGCAAAACCAGACACTAAACGGTCGAGTTCGGGGATCCTGAGGCAAGGCGCGCGAGCCGAGACCTCCGGGAACTCCAAACGAACACAAACATGGATAATCACCGAGTGTTCAAACGGTGACGTCCAAGTCTGGAGGACGGTCAAAATGGGGTGTCTACAGTTGCCCCTCTTTGACAGAACTCGAAAGTCATAACAATGACGGGAGTGAATGTCAAAGCCCAGAGACGACCCATTTTTGACAAGGCCGAAGACTCAGACAAACATACAAGACAAATAAGATATGCGCCCGAAGGCAGGGGCAAAATGCAAGACAATGCACAGAGCCGAGCATAACTTATGATCATGCAAAGAAAGCTGTAATGAAGCAAACATGCGACAGTTTTAAGCTAGCATACCAAACTACACTACAATGCAGAAAGGATGTAAGAGAATTATGGAATTCTCAATACGTCTCACTCGGGAGATACAATACCTGTGCGGCTCGTCTGGTTGCACCAGCTTCAAATGAACCGTACATACAATATCGTGCCTGAAAAGAAAACAAACTTAACAGGTACAACATTGTTAGCAACATGCATGACAATGCAAAAAAAAAAAAAAAGTGGGGTACTTGAAATGCGTGACAGCGCAAAGCAAGTGGGGAGCATAACAATGCTGCGGAAATACAAACATGTAAGTGGGGCATGCGGTCTATGCAGGCAACGGGATTGATCATAAGCATGCGGTCTACGCAGGTGACGAAACTAACAAGCGGTCTACGCAGTTTAAAATATGCGGTCTACGCAGGTGATGAAACTAAACATGCGGTCTACGCAAGTGACGAAACTAACAAGCGGTCTACGCAGATATTGAAATTAAACATGCGGTCTACGCAAGCAAAACATGCGGTCTACGCAGGTAATGAAATTAAGCATGCGGTCTACGCAATCAAAACATGCGGTCTACGCAGGTAATGAAATTAAACATGCGGTCTACGCAATCAAAACATGCGGTCTACGCAGGTATTGAAATTTAAACATGCGGTCTACGCAATTAAAACATGCGGTCTACGCAGGTAATGAAATTGAACATGCGGTCTACGCAAGCAAAACATGTGGTCTACGCAGGTATTGAAATTGAGCATGCGGTCTACGCAAGCAAAACATGCGGTCTACGCAGGTATTGGAATTAAACATGCGGTCTACGCAATCAAAACATGCGGTCTACGCAGGTATTGAAATTTAAACATGCGGTCTACGCAATTAAAACATGCGGTCTACGCAGGTAATGAAATTGAACATGCGGTCTACGCAAGCAAAACATGCGGTCTACGCAGGTATTGAAATTGAGCATGCGGTCTACGCAAGCAAAACATGCGGTCTACGCAGGTATTGGAATTAAACATGCGGTCTACGCAATCAAAACATGCGGTCTACGCAGGTATTGAAATTTAAACATGCGGTCTACGCAATTAAAACATGCGGTCTACGCAGGTAATGAAATTGAACATGCGGTCTACGCAAGCAAAACATGTGGTCTACGCAGGTAATGAAATTTAAACATGCGGTCTACGCAATCAAAACATGCGGTCTACGCAGGTACGGTAATGAACATGCGGTCTACGCAAGTAATGTAATTAACATGCGGTCTACGCAAGTAAAGAAATGATATGCGCAAAGCCGCGCAACAGAATGCAATGCGCAAAACAGCGCGATGGTTTGAAATGCACAAAACAGTGCGCAGGTTTGGAATGCACAAAACAGTGCGATGCGCAGAACAGCGCGAGGTTTGAAATGCACAAAATAGTGCGATGCGCAGAACAGCGCGAACAATTTTGAAATGCACAAATCAGTACGATGCCCAGAACAGCGCGAGGTTTGAAATGCACAAAACAGTGCGATGCGCAGAACAGCGCGAACAATTTTGAAATGCACAAAACAGTGCGATGCTAAGTGCGACACGCATGCCACACGGAATGTAAACGGGCTTAAATGCGCAACAACGCACGTATTCTGGAATGCATGACAATGCATGGAATGGGAATGCAATGATGATGCATGAGAAATGTGCACGACAATGCAAAGGGGTGCGTGTTGCGACGCTTGTAACACGTGCATAACAATGCAAATGAGTGGCGCACGACAGCGCGATGTAATGCACCGAAGTAGTGTGATGAACTTGTGCAACACACATGGGGCAACTTTTGAATTCAAAAGGATACAAAAAGGATACACCTTGTACGAATTCGAGTGCCACGCACTGGAGACACGGCCCGAAGTCAAAACGGAGGCCGGTTGAACGTCGGAGATGCACTTTCTTGCACTTTCTTGAGCTATGAAGACCACAAACTTCTCATATGGCCTAACCAAGGCTGTGGGAACCCCACCGGCCGAAAGATGAGGCCACCGGCTGGCCACCGGCACAAAAATAATTACACCGGCACAAAAAAGTGCCGGCCGGCACAAAATATTGCCGACCGGCAAACAGTTGCTGGTGCGGGGCAGTTTTGACTTTTCACCTTGGGTGTTATAAAATAGGGCTTCAAGCCCTATTTTCTCACTTCTCCACCGCCGAAATCCCTTGTTCTCTCTCTCTAGAGTATTTCTCTCTCATTTTTCGCCCGTTTCTTCACGTTCTACGCTCGTTTCGTCATCGGATTCGCGTTTCTCTTCGCGTTTCGGACGTTTTCCACCGATCACATTTTCGTTTCGGTGCCTCGTTTGGCGTTCTCGCCTTTTCGAGGTTTGTTCCCCTCACTTTCCTCTTCATTTCCGTGCCTTTTCACATTCCGGCCTTCCCGGCCATTTCCGACCCTCTCGGGAGTTGACTTTTCAGTTGACTCTTCGTATTCCGGCTCGGTTTTCCTTTTCCGGCCATTTTCACACCACTCTCTATATGGCGGACGACATTCCACGTGGCGGGACTCCCTCGGACCACGAGATGGATCCCGGGGTCGAGCTCTTACCACTGAGCGAGCGCCCGTTCGACCCAGCGACCTACCGGCCGGCGATCCATGTTCTGCCCCCAGACGGCCTGCGTCAGTTCCGGAGCTTTGAGAGGCATGTGGCGCCTGAGCTACTGCTGCGTGAGCCTACCTCCCACCTTTCATTCGGCACTTCCGAGGTAACTCCCTTCTTTCTGCTTTACTTTCTGCAATGTAGGATACAAAACTGCCATAGTTAGTTGTATTCTCTAACTGCTGAAATCTGATATGCCGTAGACCGTAGTTGACTATAAACATACATACAACTGATATCTGCTTGAGATTGGCACATGCACACACGCTGCACTAACCCCGAATCACTCAAACACACGGCACACACTGTTTTTCACTGTATACACACTGACATCCAGTATTTGTCTGAATCTGTTAGATTTGCACACATGCTACATCTGTTCTGAAATACCCAAACACGCTGACACAGCACACGTATTTTTCTGTAAGCACACCGGCACCCGGTATTCGCCTGAATCTGACAAACTTGCATACATGCCATATTTGTCCTTTCAAAACTGCATTTTGAATGTTGTCTTGCAATTGTCGTTTTCTGTTTGCAGGAGGGTTCCCATACCATTCGCGGGTATGGGAATACTGGTGCACGGGAGTGGTATGATGAGCTCCATGATGCGGTCCAGCGCATCGTGGACCGAGCGGGCTTCGGCACCTTTTGCCGAGGGCTCTCTAGGTTGTCCACATGCAGACCTCTTCTTACCGCTTTGGCGGAGAGGTGGTGGGACACCACCGATTCTTTCCACTTTTCTGCTGCAGGGGATATGACGATGACCCCTTATGACTTCTCGATGCTCACAGGCATCGGGGTAGGGGGGGATCCGATCCCTTTCGACACCGACATGGATGAGTGGACCGCCGCTCAGGTCCATCTACTGGGGGAGGCCCCACCACTAGCTCATCCAGGCTTCGTGCGGTACTCCTGGTTCGAGACACAGTTCAGGGTTCAGCCCGTTTTGGAGGAGGTGCAGATGACCCCGGAGGACGTGGAGAGGTATGCTCGCGGCTTCCTCATGTTTCTGTTCGCGACCACCATTTTCGCCGACCGGGCGAACACCGTGCCTCTCTGTCTTCTCAGCGCACTGGTGGACGTCCGGGACATCTTGCACTACGACTGGGGTGGCGCTGCTCTGGCCACCCTTTACGGATACATGAGCTCGGCTTCTCGCGGCAGCGGCCAGCTGCTTGGAGGCTACTGGCGGGCTTGGGAGGTACATTTCTTCTCCGCTTTTTTCATTTCTGTCTCGTACTTTCTGTACTCTGTACACTGCACACACTGTGATCTGCTTTACACTTGCTGTATACTATACACACGGCACACACATACATTCTGCTTTACACTGACTGTACACTGCTCACACTGTACACTGTACACAATACAAAACACGGCTCTGCCATTTCTGCTTTATTTTGTATATCCTGCTTTATCTGATGGTCATACTGACATCTGTTTTGCAGTTGTGGGTTTACGCCTACTTCCCTATGCTTGCACCTGTGCCAGTTGCGGAGCCTCCTCCGGCTGTCCCGTTCTCGAGTCGCTTTGACGGGAGATGCACCCGGCGACCACGGGAGACATTCGGCTTCTTCCGCCGATATTTCGACACCATCACCCCGGCCGAGGTATGCTTTACTTTCAGTTCATTTAGCTTCGCTTTCCCACTGCATATTTCAATAACAGTAGATAACAAACTGTCTGTCACTTTCAGATCACATGGCGGCCATGGGCTTCCTTGCCGTCGGCGATGCGGGGTCGGTTCCCTAGTGCTGAGGAGACCTCGCGTTTTCGGATCTTGCTAGAGGGCCCGGTCTGTCGAGCTTGGTACCTGGGGGAGCGTTTTCTACGCCAGACCCGCGGGTTACCTGAGCAGATAGTCCCGGCTCACCCTCCTGCAGAGATGAGGGAGACCGAGGGGCTCACCACTGAGCAGCTGGATGATTACTCCATCGGCTGGGAGGAGGCCGGCTTCCGAGGCACCGGTGATTATCAGGAGTACGTGCGGACGTACCTGATGCGCCCCTTGAGTGGTCGTCGAGCAGAGGGGGCCAGGCCTATAGCATCGGCGGCTGGGGCCGGAGCGGGAGCAGGGGCTGGATCTTCGAGGAGGGCCCGGGTCCGTGGTAGGGGTAGAGTGCAGGGAGGACGAGGAGCTGGCTGGCCTGCCCTGCCTGCTGTACTGACTTTCCAGGGGCAGGGTGGGTCGACCTATCAGATCCCCTTCGCCCCTCCACCGGCTGGTCATGAGTTCATTGACGTCCCCGACTTACTGCCGGTATGTTCTACTGCATTTTGTACAGTTATTCAATTCAATTTACTTGATATTCCACAGAATATTGATGCGTCTGATACTTTTGCAGGCTTCTTCGGGGTACACCCGTCAGTCGTTGGCGATGAATGCCTCGATGATGGGGATGCTCCAGCGGACATTTGACCTCCTAGCCGTCTACAGCATACCGGTATGTCCTTCTGACACTGGCCTCAAACCATTCATCCACTGCTTTACATAATCTGATTCATGGCACAACACCTGACACACTGATCTCACAGCATCTGACACACTGCATACACTGCATTCTGCACTGTACTCTGTACTGATAAACTGCTCACGGCATTCCTACACTGTACTCATACACTGCATTCTGCACTGTTAAACTGCTCACGGCATTCATACACTGTATTCACACACTGCATTCTGCACCTTTAAACTGTCTACAGTATACTGATGCGTTTCCCTTTTGTGCACTTTTTCAGCCTCCTTTCTAGATTCCCATGGCAGGACGTGCTCCAGCTGGGCCTTCTGTCCCTGCTCGGGGGAGAGATGAGGGGGGCAGGATATTTCCCCGTACCAGGGGAGGGCGTACTCACGTCGGGAGCAGCTCGCGAGCTCCAGTCCCGGATGATGACGATGACGAGGAGTCAGAGGCGGAGGCAGAGTCATCGGAGGAGGAGACCGGAGACGGTTCTAGCTCGGGCTCTGACGACGACGCTGATGATGCTCCTGGACCCTCGTCCAGGAAGAGGACTAGGACGGACTGACAGCCCTTGGGAGTCGCTGGACATAGATGCAGATTTTTGCTATCTTTTCTTTCTTGTACTTTTCTTTTTGTTGGT
The DNA here is from genome assembly GCF_055761805.1 of Camellia sinensis. Lineage (NCBI taxonomy): Eukaryota > Viridiplantae > Streptophyta > Magnoliopsida > Ericales > Theaceae > Camellia > Camellia sinensis. Next base: position 8,333,037 of record NW_028128988.1, read on the forward strand.
AGATAGATTACCGTGTACTGCCGCAGGCAGATTTTGTTTCCAAAACTTGTACATTTGAAAAGATAATGAAATGAAATGGACTTTTTATCTGAAAAAGTGTTTACATTGACACATTTCATGCATTGCATCGCATCTCATCATGTTACACCTCAATGTAAATGGAATTGATTGGTTATCTGAAAATTGAACACTTGCACTGTAATAATCAGATAACTTAAATAGCCAACGGCCAAAATAACCCAAGCAATCCACTGCCTGATTCTGGACACACAGCCCTTGCTCTACTGGGGATTAATCTGCACACAGCCCATAACACAGCATTTAATTTATTCTGCACACGGCAAATTCTCAAACGAACCGCCCCAATCTGACAGGACGGACCTCAAAGATGGAACCAGCTATGGTTGAAACATGCTCAAATGTAGAGAATGGCACAGCATTCTGAGCATAAATGATTTTTGAAATCAAAAGAGGGTTTTCCAAACCGAGATATCGAGCCTACAACTGAACACAGCAGGGAGGACTCAAATATAGGTACACGACCTAAACACAACGAGACACGCTCGGAAGAGACTCAAAACAAAATGCGAGACCGCCAAATCAAAAGGACACGACACACAGACGCTTAAACGAAGATGGGGGACCTCGGACCACGAGGAGCCAGTTCAATCTGGGTATTGTTTCCCACCCTTTCTGATTTGTGATCCTCACATCACTCGACTCTCAAGCTCGGATTTTTCTCTCAAAACCCTTTTTCTCGCTTTTCTCTCAACTCACACCTCTCTATTCTTCAATCTCTCATTTTCCATCCCTCCCCGGGGTGACTGATGAATGAACAGGAAGTTGCGGGTTCACGCCCGATGCCGTTAGCTCACAGCTATTTCTTCTGGCGGGCAGAGTGCTCTTCTGGCAAGTACGTCGGTGACGGGGGAGAGACAGAACGCCTGGCTCAACTGTGCCCCTAGTTCATCATTTTAACCATTCTTTTCGTTTTGGTTTTCTACTAAAACAGTTTTGATCAAAATGAGAGTCGGATAAACGTACTTGTTCGATTTTTGATTTGAAAAGCATGCAAGCCAGGCAGCAAGCACTGAAAGTTTTCCTTTTTTGGGTCCAAGACAATGGTCCGATTTTGAAAAATGGAATAGTTTTCGAGAAATAGTCAACCTCAGTAAAAATTTTCAAAAACTATTTTTCAAACAGCTGATGCTCGACAAGCATGGAGCTTACCCTTTGAGATGCGCAACCTCGAATCGGAGGCGATGGAAAATTGTCCCTGGTTTGAAAGCGGGTGAGAGGCAACGGAAAGTTGCCCCTAGTTTGAATGACGGCTCACGGCGGCTCGTGGCAACGGAAAGTTGCCCCTTGTTTGGATGGTGCCGCAGCAACCCGCAGACAGTCTTCATTGGCGGTGGTCGAGTTCTTGGACACAGCGATGACGAAGACAGTCACAACACATATATGGACACAATCACCTTGAAGGGTGTTGGCCACTGGACTTTGGGATGAAGTCGAAACCATTGCATGGACTGAGACGCTTATGAAAGCGTTGGGGGCTGGACTTCATGATGAAGTTGCCTACGTATCCCAAACATGGGAATCAAGCCTTACGTAGTTCCGGTTAAGGTCCACTCGGGTATTTTAACCTTCACTTTGTTTGGCTCTCACTTTTGCCAAGGCGCCCAATGCGGGTTTTCGACCTTGCGAGCTTCTTTTCATTTTCTATTTCTTTTTCTTCTTTCTTTCTTTCTTTTTTCTTTTGCATTTTTTGTCTTTTTCTTTTCTTTTCTTCTTTTTTGTATTTTTTGCTTCTCTTTTTTTTATTTTTCTCTTGCTCTAACTTTTGCCTGGGCCGCCCTTCCGGGTTTTCGGCCCAGCGAGCCTCTCAAAGGGTAAAAGTGTAGCAAGTCCATGCCAAATGGTTTTCGAAATTGAAGCCTCTCTGTGTCTAGGAGAATGGCTGTTGCACTGATTTGCAGGGAATCCATCATGGCTGCTCCACGAGCTTCTTCGGGCGAGATCTACTCCTTCTGATTCGACTTTGATGCTTCTTGATCGAAGGCTACTTCAAAACTGGCCATACAGACCTTTCATGGCGTTTGTCCGTTGAACTTTCTGAACGTTCTGAACGGGTTCAAAGTCGGAAAACAAATAGGTTGGATCTTGAGGCTGAGAGCGATCCTAGGCTGCGCGACCTCAAGAGGGATTCCACACAAGTCTTCGCAGGGCCGCGTAAAACATTTGTTTTTGAAAGTTTTTAAGAAAGCGACGAATCGCTCGCGCCGAAGATAGTGTGGAACCAGTCTGGATCAGGCCAGGATCCTTCTCAGTACTTACGCTGACAAGCATGGTTTCACTCATTAAAAGGCTTAGCACGCCTTCCTTTCTCTCAAAATGATCAAAATTTTGTAAAACCCGAGGAATTCCTTCCTCTTCGTTTTTATCACCGCAGTGTTCAAAAAGTTTGTTTTTGGAAAACTTAGGTTAGTGCAATGAGTTTGGCGCGCAGGAGAGCAGGCGAGATGTACTGTCAGCCCAATCAAATTCTCTAGCACTTATGCTGAAAGCAAGCATGAAGTTGAGATAGCAACAGCTGTTTCAATCGACTTTGTTGGTGTAACTGGCTCCTCGGCAGAAACAGACTCAAAAACCAAAACAGGTAATTACAGAACAAAACGGTGTTCGAGGCAACAACCCCAGAATCACCTAGTATTATATACAACGGGGACTGACTCGATACAACCAGACAGACCCTTAAGCAAAAAAAAGACTGACTCAAGACAAAGAGACAGACTCAAAACAAAAGACTGACTCGATATCCAAGCCAGGATTTACAAAACTCGGTCTCACCGATGCTCAAAAATGCGTGCCAGACGCTTCATCCAAAATATACCAAATGTTGCCCGCAGGCGGTTCGCTTTACATACTCGCAGCATCTGAGCCCTCGAAATCCAACAACTGAGTGGTGACGGGCTTGCCTGAGGTAGGTGGTAGGATAACCTTGTTATCAATCAAATCCTGCACTTCATGACGAAGGCGGGAACACCCATTGGTACTGTGACCGGACTGTTGATGGTACGCACAGTACAAGGTAGCATCATGAGTGGTGGGGAGATTCTTCGGGAGTGGCCGGGGCTCCAAAGGCTTAAGATGCCCATTCTTCGCCAATATTAACAATGCCCTAGACAAAGGCATGTGGAGGTCGTGAAAGACTCTGCGCCCTCGGGGCAGGTACTTTGCAGTTTGAGGATTCTTGCCAGACGCGCTGGCGAAAGGATCAGCTGGCGCTGCCTTAGCCTTTTGAACCTTTCCCGGTGCAGGGGTGGGAACTACTGGAATTGTCTGGGCATGACGGGGCCCATCCCGGTTTTCTGTCTGGCTTGAACTGCCTTTGGTTGGAGCGGGGAAAGCATCATCTACAGCTTTGGTCACTAATGCAGATGTTTGTTGCTTGTTCATCCCTTTGGCCTTCAGAGCCTCGACTGCCCACAGCAGTTGCTCAATGGGGTCGGCGTCTATCTTTGCCTTGTCCTTTCCTCTGGCCTCAGCCTGATCAAGGGTCGGGGTTGACGTTAGTATGTCGCGGCTGTAGCCGGAAGCCACCTCTGGCTGGCTGAGCTCTATTACAATCCGCCCCAGTAGCGGGGGCTCCTGTGGTACAAAATTCCCGGCATACGGCGCCGCTGGCGGTGAAGCCGACATTCCACAGGCGAGGTCTGCCACAGACCTTTGGAGATCGCCTATCATCCCCATCAATTCGAAGGTGGTGGGCTCACGAGCCTGGTATAACTGGGGAGCCCAAACCGGGTGCACAACGGGCGACCTGGGCGGGTATGACATACTGATGGCGGCCTCACTCTGCGGAGCGGTTCCCTGCTCCGATGCAGCTACCATAACCACAATTTCTTCTGAACTTTGTGCCGCCATAAATCCTGCCTCAGCAAGGGGGAGACACTGGCTATTCTGTTTCAACTCTGCAACTCTCTGAACTGAAAGAAAAACAGACAGCATTTCAGCCCAAACTGATCAAACACGGGTGTAGACAAACAACTGTACCCTACTGCCGATCACTGTTCCCAAAAGTCACTGTTCCCGCAAACTGAACCGATACCCACGGATAACTGATTCTCACAACTGATACTGATACTGGTGTCCCCAGGTTTGATACTCAAACTTGCAAACTGACATGTGCGTTCCTGTAGAGCAACACTCTAAAAGCACATAGCAAGTAAAGAGGACAAAACACCCCTATGTTGGGGTAGGGTTTCCCTGTCCTATTTTGTCAGGAGCTAGGGTTTTACTACGCACACAGCGGTTCTCAAACAACTTAGCATCGGGTAAGCAACCTGTCCTAGCTTGGAATGGTCACTATGGATCCGAATATGCACTAGGTCGAATGGTCAAAAGGGTGCCCCGGGTAAACCGGGGTTTGTGTTCCCACGCTGTCAGAGCCCATAGCCGGTCAGCCTTATGGACATGCCTTGACAAGACAAGCCTCCGGCAAACCGTTCAGGAATGGCAGATGGCAAACACTGTGTTCCTAGGCGCACCAATGCACATGCAATGCGAAGAAACACATAAATGAAATCAAAACAGGATATCATGAGTTCGAGTCAAGCTCTCTAAAACTCCCCAGCAGAGTCGCCAGAAACTGTAGACGCGTCCCGCGGAGGGGGACCTTCGCTGCTACAGTTCGGACTCGCGATTTTTGTTGTCGCGGTTCTTAATCTGAATCAAAGAGTCCAAATCTGGCAAATCGTTTTGAGAAACAGATTTTTGAAAAAGTAGTGCCAAACATGGACTGCTTTGCCAGATACAGAGTCGCCACCTAAATATTTTTAAAATGGGGAAATTTAGGAAACCCTGACTCGGTGCCGAAGGCCACATGTCCGTCATCACCGGAGTTGTCTCGGCTCGGGAGGTTGGGTACGATCGGGGAAGGTCAGCTATGAGCACCCCCTTTCGCCTGGTCCGAAGACCGGCCTCTACTAACCGTGATATCCGATTTTGAAAACGTTATGTGTTCTTATTCCATTTATTAGCCTAGGATTACTATGTTATGCGCACAGCAAACAAGTATAGACTAGATTGCCTAATTTGGAAAGAAACATTGCATATCCGTTTGTTTTGAAAATGCTTTGGAATTTGCTACTCGCAAGTAGGCTAAAACACGGATTTCAATGAGTTTTTCCAACTCAAACAATCCAACCTTCACCCACAGGCATTTTAAACAGTTTATCATATAAGCATTTAGCCGCATGGCAAGCATACTGTCATGGCAACATTCACACGCATGTGGGATGCTAAAGCATAAATACTTACATTGTACTCCGTGCCAAAACAGAAAACTAGTTAGCAAACATGCATGTCCTAGTTCATGTTAAAAATGGCTAATGCATCACATACAAAAATGCAATCTAGGCAGGCTCGGCTAACCCTAAACATGGCATGTGAAATGCGGTCAACTACCACATATTCAATTTGTGAATTGAAGTACAGATGCAGTTAGCGTGATGTACCGAGCATAATGCATGCAATACAAATGCATGGATGCACGCATGCATAGCATAAGGTATGCTAAATTAAACGTGCCCTAATCTACCATCATAAGCAGGTAAATAAAAGGGAAGAAAGAAATGGGGATTGGAAGACATACACACCACCCACGCACACTTATTACAGATTTGCCCTCACTCGGAGGGACCAAATAAATATTACAAATTAATTAACTACGCAAGCTAATTAATGATTACAAATTAATTAATTTAATTAACAAATTAAATTAAGCTAAGAAAACAGATAAATCACCTCGGGAAACGCGCCGCCATGCATAGGCTGCCTCTGTTTTCCTTCCTTCACTCCTCTGGAGGCTGTCAAAACCTCAGGACTGCATCCCTGGACACTGGGGAGTGTCACCGGCTGAGTGGAATTACCACCGGCAGTGGTGTGTGGCCATCGGCACAAAATGAAGCTGTCGGCAGAGGAATTGTTGCCGGTCGGCACCTTACACTGCCGGTCGGCAGAGTGTTCCTGCAGAATCTGCAAATGACAGCAACAGAGGGCAAAGCAAAGCATGGCAGCACAATTCAAGGCATATATGCACCAACCATGTCCCTTATCATGATAATGACTCAAAGGGGCATGTGCCTCGATTCTCGGACCACCAATCACGCATTTCCATGCATGATGGCCCAAAGAACCAAGTATGCAACTTTGATTTCAAATGCAATGCAAACCAATCAAACCAAACAAGGCCCAATTCCTATCATCAAGTCAAGGAACAAGGCATGCATGCAAGATGCAATGCAACCTAAGCATGCAAGTTAAGGATGCAACATGGCACGGCAACTAACTTATGCAAGCATACAAGCAAACATAGGGGCATGCAAATGGATGCAAAGATGGACTTATGCATGAATTAGGCAGCTCTAAATAGGCCTAAAACAGTAGCCAAAATGCCCAAAAATGGAGGCTAAACACACATGCACACATACACATGTTACGGTCCAAACCTTAGGCACAATTGAGCAACCCTCAAACACATTTGAAAGGGGGAATCATGGACTAATTAGCATGCAACATAAGCATTGAAATCATGCTAAAACATGGTGCCAAACCAAGCAATAAATCAAGCCAAGCATGCAACAAATGGCCCAAATGCTCAAAGCAAATCAATAGAGTATTGAACTACACTTAGCAAGACCAAACATGGCATGAACTCATTGACCAAAAATAGAGTTTTGGGACATTAATACGAGGCCTAAGGACCACTTAGATGGCATCCAAATGACTCAAAAACAAAGGCATGCATAATCACCAAAACATGGAGCATGAGATGACAACCTTACAAGGCATTAAAGGGACATCAAATGCGAGCTCTCAAGCATACAATAAGGTCTGAAATGGCATGGTGGATGGTCCCAAATCACCAAAACAATGCAAGGATAGCATGCTATACATTCACATACTTAAGGCCAACAAGCCGGAATGCAAAGGGGCTATATGATGCATGCAAAGTTCGACCCAAACAACCTAGGACAGACCTAGGACATGGCAAAACGTGCACAAAATCTTCATGAGACTAAGCCTAAAACATGCTCCAACAAAGGTTAACAACCTAAGGCACATTGAGGCAATAACATGGCATTACAAGGCAACTATGCTAAGCATGCATGGAGTACCAAAACCAACTTAAAATCATGTTATATTATGGATATATAAGCATGAAAAACAGCCTAAACATGCTCAACACACACTCAAGCATAGGCTCTCTTTAGAGACCAAAATATGCCCTTTTCAAGGACAACAAGGAGAGGGGGTGGCCCTCTCCTTCTTGGGACTTCAAGGCATCATCTTCACCACTGAAATCCCTCAAGATTTCAGTGGTGAAGAGACCCCAACACCAAAATCCCGGAGCTAGCACAAAATGGCTCAAAATGAGGCCTTTCAAGGCCTAAGGGGGGTCAACCACCCTCAAACAACAAAACACTCTTAATAAACAATAAAGAGGGTCTAAAAACAGAACTTTTTTATGTTATACAATAAGCACAAAAACAGCTCTAAGACAGGTAGAAAATCAATGCAAAATTGGGGAATAAAGGTGTAAGTTTCTTACCCTTGATGATCCCTTCACAAATGGTGCTCCAAAGGCCTTCCTTAGCTTGAATCCAACACCAAAACTTCAAAACCAGTCCCTTAGAACCTCAAGAGCCAAAGGAAGGTGAAGCACTATGTGTTTGTGTGCAATAGTATGGACTAAACACACTAAAACACACACAAGAGGGAAAAAGAGAGAGATAAGGTATAACAAACCCCAACCCTAGATCTCAAACCCTAACAATGGCTGTCTAAGCTCTCAAAATATCTCAAAATGTCTAACCTCTCAAGCCAAGAGACCTCTCTCTCTCTATATGGCACTTCTTGTCTTGTAAAGCTTACAAGACAAGCTTCATAAGAGGGAGATCCCTCCATACACGTGTATGGAGGGGAGCAAAAGCAAGACAGCTGTCTTGAAATATCTGCAAAAGCAGATGCACAGTAATCGGCCGGCCAAAAATGCCATCTTGGCCAAAAAGAGTGCCGGCCGGCACTAAAAAGTGCTGACCGGCAACAAATAGTGCCGGCCGGCCGGTGGCAGCAAAAACCAGCCGGTGGCCTCTAGCCACTGCCGGTGATGGGTAGGGATGGTCTACAAGCCCCACCCTGCCTCTCAAGGGCAAGATGCAAGTGTTTGGTGCAAAACCAGACACTAAACGGTCGCGTTCGGGGATCCTGAGGCAAGGCGCGCGAGCCGAGACCTCCGGGAACTCCAAACGAACACAAACATGGATAATCACCGAGTGTTCAAACGGTGACGTCCAAGTCTGGAGGACGGTCAAAATGGGGTGTCTACAGTTGCCCCTCTTTGACAGAACTCGAAAGTCATAACAATGACGGGAGTGAATGTCAAAGCCCAGAGACGACCCATTTTTGACAAGGCCGAAGACTCAGACAAACATACAAGACAAATAAGATATGCGCCCGAAGGCAGGGGCAAAATGCAAGACAATGCACAGAGCCGAGCATAACTTATGATCATGCAAAGAAAGCTGTAATGAAGCAAACATGCGACAGTTTTAAGCTAGCATACCAAACTACACTACAATGCAGAAAGGATGTAAGAGAATTATGGAATTCTCAATACGTCTCACTCGGGAGATACAATACCTGTGCGGCTCGTCTGGTTGCACCAGCTTCAAATGAACCGTACATACAATATCGTGCCTGAAAAGAAAACAAACTTAACAGGTACAACATTGTTAGCAACATGCATGACAATGCAAAAAAAAAAAAAAAGTGGGGTACTTGAAATGCGTGACAGCGCAAAGCAAGTGGGGAGCATAACAATGCTGCGGAAATACAAACATGTAAGTGGGGCATGCGGTCTATGCAGGCAACGGGATTGATCATAAGCATGCGGTCTACGCAGGTGACGAAACTAACAAGCGGTCTACGCAGTTTAAAATATGCGGTCTACGCAGGTGATGAAACTAAACATGCGGTCTACGCAAGTGACGAAACTAACAAGCGGTCTACGCAGATATTGAAATTAAACATGCGGTCTACGCAGGTAATGAAATTAAGCATGCGGTCTACGCAATCAAAACATGCGGTCTACGCAGGTAATGAAATTAAACATGCGGTCTACGCAATCAAAACATGCGGTCTACGCAGGTATTGAAATTTAAACATGCGGTCTACGCAATTAAAACATGCGGTCTACGCAGGTAATGAAATTGAACATGCGGTCTACGCAAGCAAAACATGTGGTCTACGCAGGTATTGAAATTGAGCATGCGGTCTACGCAAGCAAAACATGCGGTCTACGCAGGTATTGGAATTAAACATGCGGTCTACGCAATCAAAACATGCGGTCTACGCAGGTATTGAAATTTAAACATGCGGTCTACGCAATTAAAACATGCGGTCTACGCAGGTAATGAAATTGAACATGCGGTCTACGCAAGCAAAACATGCGGTCTACGCAAGTAATGAAATTTAAACATGCGGTCTACGCAATCAAAACATGCGGTCTACGCAGGTACGGTAATGAACATGCGGTCTACGCAAGTAATGTAATTAACATGCGGTCTACGCAAGTAAAGAAATGATATGCGCAAAGCCGCGCAACAGAATGCAATGCGCAAAACAGCGCGATGGTTTGAAATGCACAAAACAGTGCGCAGGTTTGGAATGCACAAAACAGTGTGATGCGCAGAACAGCGCGAGGTTTGAAATGCACAAAACAGTGCGATGCGCAGAACAGCGCGAACAATTTTGAAATGCACAAATCAGTACGATGCCCAGAACAGCGCGAGGTTTGAAATGCACAAAACAGTGCGATGCGCAGAACAGCGCGAACAATTTTGAAATGCACAAAACAGTGCGATGCTAAGTGCGACACGCATGCCACACGGAATGTAAACGGGCTTAAATGCGCAACAACGCACGTATTCTGGAATGCATGACAATGCATGGAATGGGAATGCAATGATGATGCATGAGAAATGTGCACGACAATGCAAAGGGGTGCGTGTTGCGACGCTTGTAACACGTGCATAACAATGCAAATGAGTGGCGCACGACAGCGCGATGTAATGCACCGAAGTAGTGTGATGAACTTGTGCAACACACATGGGGCAACTTTTGAATTCAAAAGGATACAAAAAGGATACACCTTGTACGAATTCGAGTGCCACGCACTGGAGACACGGCCCGAAGTCAAAACGGAGGCCGGTTGAACGTCGGAGATGCACTTTCTTGCACTTTCTTGAGCTATGAAGACCACAAACTTCTCATATGGCCTAACCAAGGCTGTGGGAACCCCACCGGCCGAAAGATGAGGCCACCGGCTGGCCACCGGCACAAAAATAATTACACCGGCACAAAAAAGTGCCGGCCGGCACAAAATATTGCCGACCGGCAAACAGTTGCTGGTGCGGGGCAGTTTTGACTTTTCACCTTGGGTGTTATAAAATAGGGCTTCAAGCCCTATTTTCTCACTTCTCCACCGCCGAAATCCCTTGTTCTCTCTCTCTAGAGTATTTCTCTCTCATTTTTCGCCCGTTTCTTCGCGTTCTACGCCCGTTTCGTCATCGGATTCGCGTTTCTCTTCGCGTTTCGGACGTTTTCCACCGATCACATTTTCGTTTCGGTGCCTCGTTTGGCGTTCTCGCCTTTTCGAGGTTTGTTCCCCTCACTTTCCTCTTCATTTCCGTGCCTTTTCACATTCCGGCCTTCCCGGCCATTTCCGACCCTCTCGGGAGTTGACTTTTCAGTTGACTCTTCGTATTCCGGCTCGGTTTTCCTTTTCCGGCCATTTTCACACCACTCTCTATATGGCGGACGACATTCCACGTGGCGGGACTCCCTCGGACCACGAGATGGATCCCGGGGTCGAGCTCTTACCACTGAGCGAGCGCCCGTTCGACCCAGCGACCTACCGGCCGGCGATCCATGTTCTGCCCCCAGACGGCCTGCGTCAGTTCCGGAGCTTTGAGAGGCATGTGGCGCCTGAGCTACTGCTGCGTGAGCCTACCTCCCACCTTTCATTCGGCACTTCCGAGGTAACTCCCTTCTTTCTGCTTTACTTTCTGCAATGTAGGATACAAAACTGCCATAGTTAGTTGTATTCTCTAACTGCTGAAATTTGATATGCCGTAGACCGTAGTTGACTATAAACATACATACAACTGATATCTGCTTGAGATTGGCACATGCACACACGCTGCACTAACCCCGAATCACTCAAACACACGGCACACACTGTTTTTCACTGTATACACACTGACATCCAGTATTTGTCTGAATCTGTTAGATTTGCACACATGCTACATCTGTTCTGAAATACCCAAACACGCTGACACAGCACACGTATTTTTCTGTAAGCACACCGGCACCCGGTATTCGCCTGAATCTGACAAACTTGCATACATGCCATATTTGTCCTTTCAAAACTGCATTTTGAATGTTGTCTTGCAATTGTCGTTTTCTGTTTGCAGGAGGGTTCCCATACCATTCGCGGGTATGGGAATACTGGTGCACGGGAGTGGTATGATGAGCTCCATGATGCTGTCCAGCGCATCGTGGACCGAGCGGGCTTCGGCACCTTTTGCCGAGGGCTCTCTAGGTTGTCCACATGCAGACCTCTTCTTACCGCTTTGGCGGAGAGGTGGTGGGACACCACCGATTCTTTCCACTTTTCTGCTGCAGGGGATATGACGATGACCCCTTATGACTTCTCGATGCTCACAGGCATCGGGGTAGGGGGGATCCGATCCCTTTCGACACCGACATGGATGAGTGGACCGCCGCTCAGGTCCATCTACTGGGGGAGGCCCCACCACTAGCTCATCCAGGCTTCGTGCGGTACTCCTGGTTCGAGACACAGTTCAGGGTTCAGCCCGTTTTGGAGGAGGTGCAGATGACCCCGGAGGACGTGGAGAGGTATGCTCGCGGCTTCCTCATGTTTCTGTTCGCGACCACCATTTTCGCCGACCGGGCGAACACCGTGCCTCTCTGTCTTCTCAGCGCACTGGTGGACGTCCGGGACATCTTGCACTACGACTGGGGTGGCGCTGCTCTGGCCACCCTTTACGGATACATGAGCTCGGCTTCTCGCGGCAGCGGCCAGCTGCTTGGAGGCTACTGGCGGGCTTGGGAGGTACATTTCTTCTCCGCTTTTTTCATTTCTGTCTCGTACTTTCTGTACTCTGTACACTGCACACACTGTGATCTGCTTTACACTTGCTGTATACTGTACACACGGCACACACATACATTCTGCTTTACACTGACTGTACACTGCTCACACTGTACACTGTACACAATACAAAACACGGCTCTGCCATTTCTGCTTTATTCTGTATATCCTGCTTTATCTGATGGTCATACTGACATCTGTTTTGCAGTTGTGGGTTTACGCCTACTTCCCTATGCTTGCACCTGTGCCAGTTGCGGAGCCTCCTCCGGCTGTCCCGTTCTCGAGTCGCTTTGACGGGAGATGCACCCGGCGACCACGGGAGACATTCGGCTTCTTCCGCCGATATTTCGACACCATCACCCCGGCCGAGGTATGCTTTACTTTCAGTTCATTTAGCTTCGCTTTCCCACTGCATATTTCAATAACAGTAGATAACAAACTGTCTGTCACTTTCAGATCACATGGCGGCCATGGGCTTCCTTGCCGTCGGCGATGCGGGGTCGGTTCCCTAGTGCTGAGGAGACCTCGCGTTTTCGGATCTTGCTAGAGGGCCCGGTCTGTCGAGCTTGGTACCTGGGGGAGCGTTTTCTACGCCAGACCCGCGGGTTACCTGAGCAGATAGTCCCGGCTCACCCTCCTGCAGAGATGAGGGAGACCGAGGGGCTCACCACTGAGCAGCTGGATGATTACTCCATCGGCTGGGAGGAGGCCGGCTTCCGAGGCACCGGTGATTATCAGGAGTACGTGCGGACGTACCTGATGCGCCCCTTGAGTGGTCGTCGAGCAGAGGGGGCCAGGCCTATAGCATCGGCGGCTGGGGCCGGAGCGGGAGCAGGGGCTGGATCTTCGAGGAGGGCCCGGGTCCGTGGTAGGGGTAGAGTGCAGGGAGGACGAGGAGCTGGCTGGCCTGCCCTGCCTGCTGTACTGACTTTCCAGGGGCAGGGTGGGTCGACCTATCAGATCCCCTTCGCCCCTCCACCGGCTGGTCATGAGTTCATTGACGTCCCCGACTTACTGCCGGTATGTTCTACTGCATTTTGTACAGTTATTCAATTCAATTTACTTGATATTCCACAGAATATTGATGCGTCTGATACTTTTGCAGGCTTCTTCGGGGTACACCCGTCAGTCGTTGGCGATGAATGCCTCGATGATGGGGATGCTCCAGCGGACATTTGACCTCCTAGCCGTCTACAGCATACCGGTATGTCCTTCTGACACTGGCCTCAAACCATTCATCCACTGCTTTACATAATCTGATTCATGGCACAACACCTGACACACTGATCTCACAGCATCTGACACACTGCATACACTGCATTCTGCACTGTACTCTGTACTGATAAACTGCTCACGGCATTCCTACACTGTACTCATACACTGCATTCTGCACTGTTAAGCTGCTCACGGCATTCATACACTGTATTCACACACTGCATTCTGCACCTTTAAACTGTCTACAGTATACTGATGCGTTTCCCTTTTGTGTACTTTTTCAGCCTCCTTTCTAGATTCCCATGGCAGGACGTGCTCCAGCTGGGCCTTCTGTCCCTGCTCGGGGGAGAGATGAGGGGGGCAGGATATTTCCCCGTACCAGGGGAGGGCGTACTCACGTCGGGAGCAGCTCGCGAGCTCCAGTCCCGGATGATGACGATGACGAGGAGTCAGAGGCGGAGGCAGAGTCATCGGAGGAGGAGACCGGAGACGGTTCTAGCTCGGGCTTTGACGACGACGCTGATGATGCTCCTGGACCCTCGTCCAGGAAGAGGACTAGGACGGACTGACAGCCCTTGGGAGTCGCTGGACATAGATGCAGATTTTTGCTATCTTTTCTTTCTTGTACTTTTCTTTTTGTTGGTAGATAGATTACCGTGTACTGCCGCAGGCAGATTTTGTTTCCAAAACTTGTACATTTGAAAAGATAATGAAATGAAATGGACTTTTTATCTGAAAAAGTGTTTACATTGACACATTTCATGCATTGCATCGCATCTCATCATGTTACACCTCAATGTAAATGGAATTGATTGGTTATCTGAAAATTGAACACTTGCACTGTAATAATCAGATAACTTAAACAGCCAACGGCCAAAATAACCCAAGCAATCCACTGCCTGATTCTGGACACACAGCCCTTGCTCTACTGGGGATTAATCTGCACACAGCCCATAACACAGCATTTAATTTATTCTGCACACGGCAAATTCTCAAACGAACAGCCCCAATCTGACAGGACGGACCTCAAAGATGGAACCAGCTATGGTTGAAACATGCTCAAATGTAGAGAATGGCACAGCATTCTGAGCATAAATGATTTTTGAAATCAAAAGAGGGTTTTCCAAACCGAGATATCGAGCCTACAACTGAACACAGTAGGGAGGACTCAAATATAGGTACACGACCTAAACACAACGAGACACGCTCGGAAGAGACTCAAAACAAAATGCGAGACCGCCAAATCAAAAGGACACGACACACAGACGCTTAAACGAAGATGGGGGACCTCGGACCACGAGGAGCCAGTTCAATCTGGGTATTGTTTCCCACCCTTTCTGATTTGTGATCCTCACATCAATCGACTCTCAAGCTCGGATTTTTCTCTCAAAACCCTTTTTCTCGCTTTTCTCTCAACTCACACCTCTCTATTCTTCAATCTCTCATTTTCCATCCCTCCCCGGGGTGACTGATGAATGAACAGGAAGTTGCGGGTTCACGTCCGATGCCGTTAGCTCACAGCTATTTCTTCTGGCGGGCAGAGTGCTCTTCTGGCAAGTACGTCGGTGACGGGGGAGAGACAGAACGCCTGGCTCAACTGTGCCCCTAGTTCATCATTTTAACCATTCTTTTCGTTTTGGTTTTCTACTAAAACAGTTTTGATCAAAATGAGAGTCGGATAAACGTACTTGTTCAATTTTTGATTTGAAAAGCATGCAAGCCAGGCAGCAAGCACTGAAAGTTTTCCTTTTTTGGGTCCAAGACAATGGTCCGATTTTGAAAAATGGAATAGTTTTCGAGAAATAGTCAACCTCAGTAAAAATTTTCAAAAACTATTTTTCAAACAGCTGATGCTCGACAAGCATGGAGCTTACCCTTTGAGATGCGCAACCTCGAATCGGAGGCGATGGAAAATTGTCCCTGGTTTGAAAGCGAGTGGGAGGCAACGGAAAGTTGCCCCTAGTTTGAATGACGGCTCACGGCGGCTCGTGGCAACGGAAAGTTGCCCCTTGTTTGGATGGTGCCGCAGCAACCCGCAGACAGTCTTCATTGGCGGTGGTCGAGTTCTTGGACACAGCGATGACGAAGACAGTCACAACACATATATGGACACAATCACCTTGAAGGGTGTTGGCCACTGGACTTTGGGATGAAGTCGAAACCATTGCATGGACTGAGACGCTTATGAAAGCGTTGGGGGCTGGACTTCATGATGAAGTTGCCTACGTATCCCAAACATGGGAATCAAGCCTTACGTAGTTCCGGTTAAGGTCCACTCGGGTATTTTAACCTTCACTTTGTTTGGCTCTCACTTTTGCTAAGGCGCCCAATGCGGGTTTTCGACCTTGCGAGCTTCTTTTCATTTTCTATTTCTTTTTCTTCTTTCTTTCTTTCTTTTTTCTTTTGCATTTTTTGTCTTTTTCTTTTCTTTTCTTCTTTTTTGTATTTTTTGCTTCTCTTTTTTTTATTTTTCTCTTGCTCTAACTTTTGCCTGGGCCGCCCTTCCGGGTTTTCGGCCCAGCGAGCCTCTCAAAGGGTAAAAGTGTAGCAAGTCCATGCCAAATGGTTTTCGAAATTGAAGCCTCTCTGTGTCTAGGAGAATGGCTGTTGCACTGATTTGCAGGGAATCCATCATGGCTGCTCCACGAGCTTCTTCGGGCGAGATCTACTCCTTCTGATTCGACTTTGATGCTTCTTGATCGAAGGCTACTTCAAAACTGGCCATACAGACCTTTCATGGCGTTTGTCCGTTGAACTTTCTGAACGTTCTGAACGGGTTCAAAGTCGGAAAACAAATAGGTTGGATCTTGAGGCTGAGAGCGATCCTAGGCTGCGCGACCTCAAGAGGGATTCCACACAAGTCTTCGCAGGGCCGCGTAAAACATTTGTTTTTGAAAGTTTTTAAGAAAGCGACGAATCGCTCGCGCCGAAGATAGTGTGGAACCAGTCTGGATCAGGCCAGGATCCTTCTCAGTACTTACGCTGACAAGCATGGTTTCACTCATTAAAAGGCTTAGCACGCCTTCCTTTCTCTCAAAATGATCAAAATTTTGTAAAACCCGAGGAATTCCTTCCTCTTCGTTTTTATCACCGCAGTGTTCAAAAAGTTTGTTTTTGGAAAACTTAGGTTAGTGCAATGAGTTTGGCGCGCAGGAGAGCAGGCGAGATGTACTGTCAGCCCAATCAAATTCTCTAGCACTTATGCTGAAAGCAAGCATGAAGTTGAGATAGCAACAGCTGTTTCAATCGACTTTGTTGGTGTAACTGGCTCCTCGGAAGAAACAGACTCAAAAACCAAAACAGGTAATTACAGAACAAAACGGTGTTCGAGGCAACAACCCCAGAATCACCTAGTATTATATACAACGGGGACTGACTCGATACAACCAGACAGACCCTTAAGCAAAAAAAAGACTGACTCAAGACAAAGAGACAGACTCAAAACAAAAGACTGACTCGATATCCAAGCCAGGATTTACAAAACTCGGTCTCACCGATGCTCAAAAATGCGTGCCAGACGCTTCATCCAAAATATACCAAATGTTGCCCGCAGGCGGTTCGCTTTACATACTCGCAGCATCTGAGCCCTCGAAATCCAACAACTGAGTGGTGACGGGCTTGCCTGAGGTAGGTGCTAGGATAACCTTGTTATCAATCAAATCCTGCACTTCATGACGAAGGCGGGAACACCCATTGGTACTGTGACCGGACTGTTGATGGTACGCACAGTACAAGGTAGCATCATGAGTGGTGGGGAGATTCTTCGGGAGTGGCCGGGGCTCCAAAGGCTTAAGATGCCCATTCTTCGCCAATATTAACAATGCCCTAGACAAAGGCATGTGGAGGTCGTGAAAGACTCTGCGCCCTCGGGGCAGGTACTTTGCAGTTTGAGGATTCTTGCCAGACGCGCTGGCGAAAGGATCAGCTGGCGCTGCCTTAGCCTTTTGAACCTTTCCCGGTGCAGGGGTGGGAACTACTGGAATTGTCTGGGCATGACGGGGCCCATCCCGGTTTTCTGTCTGGCTTGAACTGCCTTTGGTTGGAGCGGGGAAAGCATCATCTACAGCTTTGGTCACTAATGCAGATGTTTGTTGCTTGTTCATCCCTTTGGCCTTCAGAGCCTCGACTGCCCACAGCAGTTGCTCAATGGGGTCGGCGTCTATCTTTGCCTTGTCCTCTCCTCTGGCCTCAGCCTGATCAAGGGTCGGGGTTGACGTTAGTATGTCGCGGCTGTAGCCGGAAGCCACCTCTGGCTGGCTGAGCTCTATTACAATCCGCCCCAGTAGCGGGGGCTCCTGTGGTACAAAATTCCCGGCATACGGCGCCGCTGGCGGTGAAGCCGACATTCCATAGGCGAGGTCTGCCACAGACCTTTGGAGATCGCCTATCATCCCCATCAATTCGAAGGTGGTGGGCTCACGAGCCTGGTATAACTGGGGAGCCCAAACCGGGTGCACAACGGGCGACCTGGGCGGGTATGACATACTGATGGCGGCCTCACTCTGCGGAGCGGTTCCCTGCTCCGATGCAGCTACCATAACCACAATTTCTTCTGAACTTTGTGCCGCCATAAATCCTGCCTCAGCAAGGGGGAGACACTGGCTATTCTGTTTCAACTCTGCAACTCTCTGAACTGAAAGAAAAACAGACAGCATTTCAGCCCAAACTGATCAAACACGGGTGTAGCCAAACAACTGTACCCTACTGCCGATCACTGTTCCCAAAAGTCACTGTTCCCGCAAACTGAACCGATACCCACGGATAACTAATTCTCACAACTGATACTGATACTGGTGTCCCCAGGTTTGATACTCAAACTTGCAAACTGACATGTGCGTTCCTGTAGAGCAACACTCTAAAAGCACATAGCAAGTAAAGAGGACAAAACACCCCTATGTTGGGGTAGGGTTTCCCTGTCCTATTTTGTCAGGAGCTAGGGTTTTACTACGCACACAGCGGTTCTCAAACAACTTAGCATCGGGTAAGCAACCTGTCCTAGCTTGGAATGGTCACTATGGATCCGAATATGCACTAGGTCGAATGGTCAAAAGGGTGCCCCGGGTAAACCGGGGTTTGTGTTCCCACGCTGTCAGAGCCCATAGCCGGTCAGCCTTATGGACATGCCTTGACAAGACAAGCCTCCGGCAAACCGTTCAGGAATGGCAGATGGCAAACACTGTGTTCCTAGGCGCACCAATGCACATGCAATGCGAAGAAACACATAAATGAAATCAAAACAGGATATCATGAGTTCGAGTCAAGCTCTCTAAAACTCCCCAGCAGAGTCGCCAGAAACTGTAGACGCGTCCCGCGGAGGGGGACCTTCGCTGCTACAGTTCGGACTCGCGATTTTTGTTGTCGCGGTTCTTAATCTGAATCAAAGAGTCCAAATCTGGCAAATCGTTTTGAGAAACAGATTTTTGAAAAAGTAGTGCCAAACATGGACTGCTTTGCCAGATACAGAGTCGCCACCTAAATATTTTTAAAATGGGGAAATTTAGGAAACCCTGACTCGGTGCCGAAGGCCACATGTCCGTCATCACCGGAGTTGTCTCGGCTCGGGAGCTTGGGTACGATCGGGGAAGGTCAGCTATGAGCACCCCCTTTCGCCTGGTCCGAAGACCGGCCTCTACTAACCATGATATCCGATTTTGAAAACGTTATGTGTTCTTATTCCATTTATTAGCCTAGGATTACTATGTTATGCGCACAGCAAACAAGTATAGACTAGATTGCCTAATTTGGAAAGAAACATTGCATATCCGTTTGTTTTGAAAATGCTTTGGAATTTGCTACTCGCAAGTAGGCTAAAACACGGATTTCAATGAGTTTTTCCAACTCAAACAATCCAACCTTCACCCACAGGCATTTTAAACAGTTTATCATATAAGCATTTAGCCGCATGGCAAGCATACTGTCATGGCAACATTCACACGCATGTGGGATGCTAAAGCATAAATACTTACATTGTACTCCGTGCCAAAACAGTAAACTAGTTAGCAAACATGCATGTCCTAGTTCATGTTAAAAATGGCTAATGCATCACATACAAAAATGCAATCTAGGCAGGCTCGGCTAACCCTAAACATGGCATGTGAAATGCGGTCAACTACCACATATTCATTTTGTGAATTGAAGTACAGATGCAGTTAGCGTGATGTACCGAGCATAATGCATGCAATACAAATGCATGGATGCACGCATGCATAGCATAAGGTATGCTAAATTAAACGTGCCCTAATCTACCATCATAAGCAGGTAAATAAAAGGGAAGAAAGAAATGGGGATTGGAAGACATACACACCACCCACGCACACTTATTACAGATTTGCCCTCACTCGGAGGGACCAAATAAATATTACAAATTAATTAACTACGCAAGCTAATTAATGATTACAAATTAATTAATTTAATTAACAAATTAAATTAAGCTAAGAAAATAGATAAATCACCTCGGGAAACGCGCCGCCATGCATAGGCTGCCTCTGTTTTCCTTCCTTCACTCCTCTGGAGGCTGTCAAAACCTCAGGACTGCATCCCTGGACACTGGGGAGTGTCACCGGCTGAGTGGAATTACCACCGGCAGTGGTGTGTGGCCATCGGCACAAAATGAAGCTGTCGGCAGAGGAATTGTTGCCGGTCGGCACCTTACACTGCCGGTCGGCAGAGTGTTCCTGCAGAATCTGCAAATGACAGCAACAGAGGGCAAAGCAAAGCATGGCAGCACAATTCAAGGCATATATGCACCAACCATGTCCCTTATCATGATAATGACTCAAAGGGGCATGTGCCTCGATTCTCGGACCACCAATCACGCATTTCCATGCATGATGGCCCAAAGAACCAAGTATGCAACTTTGATTTCAAATGGAATGCAAACCAATCAAACCAAACAAGGCCCAATTCCTATCATCAAGTCAAGGAACAAGGCATGCATGCAAGATGCAATGCAACCTAAGCATGCAAGTTAAGGATGCAACATGGCATGGCAACTAACTTATGCAAGCATACAAGCAAACATAGGGGCATGCAAATGGATGCAAAGATGGACTTATGCATGAATTAGGCAGCTCTAAATAGGCCTAAAACAGTAGCCAAAATGCCCAAAAATGGAGGCTAAACACACATGCACACATACACATGTTACGGTCCAAACCTTAGGCACAATTGAGCAACCCTCAAACACATTTGAAAGGGGGAATCATGGACTAATTAGCATGCAACATAAGCATTGAAATCATGCTAAAACATGGTGCCAAACCAAGCAATAAATCAAGCCAAGCATGCAACAAATGGCCCAAATGCTCAAAGCAAATCAATAGAGTATTGAACTACACTTAGCAAGACCAAACATGGCATGAACTCATTGACCAAAAATAGAGTTTTGGGACATTAATACGAGGCCTAAGGACCACTTAGATGGCATCCAAATGACTCAAAAACAAAGGCATGCATAATCACCAAAACATGGAGCATGAGATGACAACCTTACAAGGCATTAAAGGGACATCAAATGCGAGCTCTCAAGCATACAATAAGGTCTGAAATGGCATGGTGGATGGTCCCAAATCACCAAAACAATGCAAGGATAGCATGTTATACATTCACATACTTAAGGCCAACAAGCCAGAATGCAAAGGGGCTATATGATGCATGCAAAGTTCGACCCAAACAACCTAGGACAGACCTAGGACATGGCAAAACGTGCACAAAATCTTCATGAGACTAAGCCTAAAACATGCTCCAACAAAGGTTAACAACCTAAGGCACATTGAGGCAACAACATGGCATTACAAGGCAACTATGCTAAGCATGCATGGAGTACCAAAACCAACTTAAAATCATGTTATATTATGGATATATAAGCATGAAAAACAGCCTAAACATGCTCAACACACACTCAAGCATAGGCTCTCTTTAGAGACCAAAATATGCCCTTTTCAAGGACAACAAGGAGAGGGGGTGGCCCTCTCCTTCTTGGGACTTCAAGGCATCATCTTCACCACTGAAATCCCTCAAGATTTCAGTGGTGAAGAGACCCCAACACCAAAATCCCGGAGCTAGCACAAAATGGCTCAAAATGAGGCCTTTCAAGGCCTAAGGGGGGTCAACCACCCTCAAACAACAAAACACTCTTAATAAACAATAAAGAGGGTCTAAAAACAGAACTTTTTTATGTTATACAATAAGCACAAAAACAGCTCTAAGACAGGTAGAAAATCAATGCAAAATTGGGGAATAAAGGTGTAAGTTTCTTACCCTTGATGATCCCTTCACAAATGGTGCTCCAAAGGCCTTCCTTAGCATGAATCCAACACCAAAACTTCAAAACCAGTCCCTTAGAACCTCAAGAGCCAAAGGAAGGTGAAGCACTATGTGTTTGTGTGCAATAGTATGGACTAAACACACTAAAACACACACAAGAGGGAAAAAGAGAGAGATAAGGTATAACAAACCCCAACCCTAGATCTCAAACCCTAACAATGGCTGTCTAAGCTCTCAAAATATCTCAAAATGTCTAACCTCTCAAGCCAAGAGACCTCTCTCTCTCTATATGGCACTTCTTGTCTTGTAAAGCTTACAAGACAAGCTTCATAAGAGGGAGATCCCTCCATACACGTGTATGGAGGGGAGCAAAAGCAAGACAGCTGTCTTGAAATATCTGCAAAAGAAGATGCACAGTAATCGGCCGGCCAAAAATGCCATCTTGGCCAAAAAGAGTGCCGGCCGGCACTAAAAAGTGCTGACCGGCAACAAATAGTGTCGGCCGGCCGGTGGCAGCAAAAACCAGCCGGTGGCCTCTAGCCACTGCCGGTGATGGGTAGGGATGGTCTACAAGCCCCACCCTGCCTCTCAAGGGCAAGATGCAAGTGTTTGGTGCAAAACCAGACACTAAACGGTCGCGTTCGGGGATCCTGAGGCAAGGCGCGCGAGCCGAGACCTCCGGGAACTCCAAACGAACACAAACATGGATAATCACCGAGTGTTCAAACGGTGACGTCCAAGTCTGGAGGACGGTCAAAATGGGGTGTCTACAGTTGCCCCTCTTTGACAGAACTCGAAAGTCATAACAATGACGGGAGTGAATGTCAAAGCCCAGAGACGACCCATTTTTGACAAGGCCGAAGACTCAGACAAACATACAAGACAAATAAGATATGCGCCCGAAGGCAGGGGCAAAATGCAAGACAATGCACAGAGCCGAGCATAACTTATGATCATGCAAAGAAAGCTGTAATGAAGCAAACATGCGACAGTTTTAAGCTAGCATACCAAACTACACTACAATGCAGAAAGGATGTAAGAGAATTATGGAATTCTCAATACGTCTCACTCGGGAGATACAATACCTGTGCGGCTCGTCTGGTTGCACCAGCTTCAAATGAACCGTACATACAATATCGTGCCTGAAAAGAAAACAAACTTAACAGGTACAACATTGTTAGCAACATGCATGACAATGCAAAAAAAAAAAAAAGTGGGGTACTTGAAATGCGTGACAGCGCAAAGCAAGTGGGGAGCATAACAATGCTGCGGAAATACAAACATGTAAGTGGGGCATGCGGTCTATGCAGGCAACGGGATTGATCATAAGCATGCGGTCTACGCAGGTGACGAAACTAACAAGCGGTCTACGCAGTTTAAAATATGCGGTCTACGCAGGCGATGAAACTAAACATGCGGTCTACGCAAGTGACGAAACTAACAAGCGGTCTACGCAGATATTGAAATTAAACATGCGGTCTACGCAAGCAAAACATGCGGTCTACGCAGGTAATGAAATTAAGCATGCGGTCTACGCAATCAAAACATGCAGTCTACGCAGGTAATGAAATTAAACATGCGGTCTACGCAATCAAAACATGCGGTCTACGCAGGTATTGAAATTTAAACATGCGGTCTACGCAATTAAAACATGCGGTCTACGCAGGTAATGAAATTGAACATGCGGTCTACGCAAGCAAAACATGTGGTCTACGCAGGTATTGAAATTGAGCATGCGGTCTACGCAAGCAAAACATGCGGTCTACGCAGGTATTGGAATTAAACATGCGGTCTACGCAATCAAAACATGCGGTCTACGCAGGTATTGAAATTTAAACATGCGGTCTACGCAATTAAAACATGCGGTCTACGCAGGTAATGAAATTGAACATGCGGTCTACGCAAGCAAAACATGCGGTCTACGCAGGTAATGAAATTTAAACATGCGGTCTACGCAATCAAAACATGCGGTCTACGCAGGTACGGTAATGAACATGCGGTCTACGCAAGTAATGTAATTAACATGCGGTCTACGCAAGTAAAGAAATGATATGCGCAAAGCCGCGCAACAGAATGCAATGCGCAAAACAGCGCGATGGTTTGAAATGCACAAAACAGTGCGCAGGTTTGGAATGCACAAAACAGTGCGATGCGCAGAACAGCGCGAGGTTTGAAATGCACAAAACAGTGCGATGCGCAGAACAGCGCGAACAATTTTGAAATGCACAAATCAGTACGATGCCCAGAACAGCGCGAGGTTTGAAATGCACAAAACAGTGCGATGCGCAGAACAGCGCGAACAATTTTGAAATGCACAAAACAGTGCGATGCTAAGTGCGACACGCATGCCACACGGAATGTAAACGGGCTTAAATGCGCAACAACGCACGTATTCTGGAATGCATGACAATGCATGGAATGGGAATGCAATGATGATGCATGAGAAATGTGCACGACAATGCAAAGGGGTGCGTGTTGCGACGCTTGTAACACGTGCATAACAATGCAAATGAGTGGCGCACGACAGCGCGATGTAATGCACCGAAGTAGTGTGATGAACTTGTGCAACACACATGGGGCAACTTTTGAATTCAAAAGGATACAAAAAGGATACACCTTGTACGAATTCGAGTGCCACGCACTGGAGACACGGCCCGAAGTCAAAACGGAGGCCGGTTGAACGTCGGAGATGCACTTTCTTGCACTTTCTTGAGCTATGAAGACCACAAACTTCTCATATGGCCTAACCAAGGCTGTGGGAACCCCACCGGCCGAAAGATGAGGCCACCGGCTGGCCACCGGCACAAAAATAATTACACCGGCACAAAAAAGTGCCGGCCGGCACAAAATATTGCCGACCGGCAAACAGTTGCTGGTGCGGGGCAGTTTTGACTTTTCACCTTGGGTGTTATAAAATAGGGCTTCAAGCCCTATTTTCTCACTTCTCCACCGCCGAAATCCCTTGTTCTCTCTCTCTAGAGTATTTCTCTCTCATTTTTCGCCCGTTTCTTCGCGTTCTACGCCCGTTTCGTAATCGGATTCGCGTTTCTCTTCGCGTTTCGGACGTTTTCCACCGATCACATTTTCGTTTCGGTGCCTCGTTTGGCGTTCTCGCCTTTTCGAGGTTTGTTCCCCTCACTTTCCTCTTCATTTCCGTGCCTTTTCACATTCCGGCCTTCCCGGCCATTTCCGACCCTCTCGGGAGTTGACTTTTCAGTTGACTCTTCGTATTCCGGCTCGGTTTTCCTTTTCCGGCCATTTTCACACCACTCTCTATATGGCGGACGACATTCCACGTGGCGGGACTCCCTCGGACCACGAGATGGATCCCGGGGTCGAGCTCTTACCACTGAGCGAGCGCCCGTTCGACCCAGCGACCTACCGGCCGGCGATCCATGTTCTGCCCCCAGACGGCCTGCGTCAGTTCCGGAGCTTTGAGAGGCATGTGGCGCCTGAGCTACTGCTGCGTGAGCCTACCTCCCACCTTTCATTCGGCACTTCCGAGGTAACTCCCTTCTTTCTGCTTTACTTTCTGCAATGTAGGATACAAAACTGCCATAGTTAGTTGTATTCTCTAACTGCTGAAATCTGATATGCCGTAGACCGTAGTTGACTATAAACATACATACAACTGATATCTGCTTGAGATTGGCACATGCACACACGCTGCACTAACCCCGAATCACTCAAACACACGGCACACACTGTTTTTCACTGTATACACACTGACATCCAGTATTTGTCTGAATCTGTTAGATTTGCACACATGCTACATCTGTTCTGAAATACCCAAACACGCTGACACAGCACACGTATTTTTCTGTAAGCACACCGGCACCCGGTATTCGCCTGAATCTGACAAACTTGCATACATGCCATATTTGTCCTTTCAAAACTGCATTTTGAATGTTGTCTTGCAATTGTCGTTTTCTGTTTGCAGGAGGGTTCCCATACCATTCGCGGGTATGGGAATACTGGTGCACGGGAGTGGTATGATGAGCTCCATGATGCGGTCCAGCGCATCGTGGACCGAGCGGGCTTCGGCACCTTTTGCCGAGGGCTCTCTAGGTTGTCCACATGCAGACCTCTTCTTACCGCTTTGGCGGAGAGGTGGTGGGACACCACCGATTCTTTCCACTTTTCTGCTGCAGGGGATATGACGATGACCCCTTATGACTTCTCGATGCTCACAGGCATCGGGGTAGGGGGGATCCGATCCCTTTCGACACCGACATGGATGAGTGGACCGCCGCTCAGGTCCATCTACTGGGGGAGGCCCCACCACTAGCTCATCCAGGCTTCGTGCGGTACTCCTGGTTCGAGACACAGTTCAGGGTTCAGCCCGTTTTGGAGGAGGTGCAGATGACCCCGGAGGACGTGGAGAGGTATGCTCGCGGCTTCCTCATGTTTCTGTTCGCGACCACCATTTTCGCCGACCGGGCGAACACCGTGCCTCTCTGTCTTCTCAGCGCACTGGTGGACGTCCGGGACATCTTGCACTACGACTGGGGTGGCGCTGCTCTGGCCACCCTTTACGGATACATGAGCTCGGCTTCTCGCGGCAGCGGCCAGCTGCTTGGAGGCTACTGGCGGGCTTGGGAGGTACATTTCTTCTCCGCTTTTTTCATTTCTGTCTCGTACTTTCTGTACTCTGTACACTGCACACACTGTGATCTGCTTTACACTTGCTGTATACTGTACACACGGCACACACATACATTCTGCTTTACACTGACTGTACACTGCTCACACTGTACACTGTACACAATACAAAACACGGCTCTGCCATTTCTGCTTTATTCTGTATATCCTGCTTTATCTGATGGTCATACTGACATCTGTTTTGCAGTTGTGGGTTTACGCCTACTTCCCTATGCTTGCACCTGTGCCAGTTGCGGAGCCTCCTCCGGCTGTCCCGTTCTCGAGTCGCTTTGACGGGAGATGCACCCGGCGACCACGGGAGACATTCGGCTTCTTCCGCCGATATTTCGACACCATCACCCCGGCCGAGGTATGCTTTACTTTCAGTTCATTTAGCTTCGCTTTCCCACTGCATATTTCAATCACAGTAGATAACAAACTGTCTGTCACTTTCAGATCACATGGCGGCCATGGGCTTCCTTGTCGTCGGCGATGCGGGGTCGGTTCCCTAGTGCTGAGGAGACCTCGCGTTTTCGGATCTTGCTAGAGGGCCCGGTCTGTCGAGCTTGGTACCTGGGGGAGCGTTTTCTACGCCAGACCCGCGGGTTACCTGAGCAGATAGTCCCGGCTCTCCCTCCTGCAGAGATGAGGGAGACCGAGGGGCTCACCACTGAGCAGCTGGATGATTACTCCATCGGCTGGGAGGAGGCCGGCTTCCGAGGCACCGGTGATTATCAGGAGTACGTGCGGACGTACCTGATGCGCCCCTTGAGAGGTCGTCGAGCAGAGGGGGCCAGGCCTATAGCATCGGCGGCTGGGGCCGGAGCGGGAGCAGGGGCTGGATCTTCGAGGAGGGCCCGGGTCCGTGGTAGGGGTAGAGTGCAGGGAGGACGAGGAGCTGGCTGGCCTGCCCTGCCTGCTGTACTGACTTTCCAGGGGCAGGGTGGGTCGACCTATCAGATCCCCTTCGCCCCTCCACCGGCTGGTCATGAGTTCATTGACGTCCCCGACTTACTGCCGGTATGTTCTACTGCATTTTGTACAGTTATTCAATTCAATTTACTTGATATTCCACAGAATATTGATGCGTCTGATACTTTTGCAGGCTTCTTCGGGGTACACCCGTCAGTCGTTGGCGATGAATGCCTCGATGATGGGGATGCTCCAGCGGACATTTGACCTCCTAGCCGTCTACAGCATACCGGTATGTCCTTCTGACACTGGCCTCAAACCATTCATCCACTGCTTTACATAATCTGATTCATGGCACAACACCTGACACACTGATCTCACAGCATCTGACACACTGCATACACTGCATTCTGCACTGTACTCTGTACTGATAAACTGCTCACGGCATTCCTACACTGTACTCATACACTGCATTCTGCACTGTTAAACTGCTCACGGCATTCATACACTGTATTCACACACTGCATTCTGCACCTTTAAACTGTCTACAGTATACTGATGCGTTTCCCTTTTGTGTACTTTTTCAGCCTCCTTTCTAGATTCCCATGGCAGGACGTGCTCCAGCTGGGCCTTCTGTCCCTGCTCGGGGGAGAGATGAGGGGGGCAGGATATTTCCCCGTACCAGGGGAGGGCGTACTCACGTCGGGAGCAGCTCGCGAGCTCCAGTCCCGGATGATGACGATGACGAGGAGTCAGAGGCGGAGGCAGAGTCATCGGAGGAGGAGACCGGAGACGGTTCTAGCTCGGGCTCTGACGACGACGCTGATGATGCTCCTGGACCCTCGTCCAGGAAGAGGACTAGGACGGACTGACAGCCCTTGGGAGTCGCTGGACATAGATGCAGATTTTTGCTATCTTTTCTTTCTTGTACTTTTCTTTTTGTTGGTAGATAGATTACCGTGTACTGCCGCAGGCAGATTTTGTTTCCAAAACTTATACATTTGAAAAGATAATGAAATGAAATGCACTTTTTATCTGAAAAAGTGTTTACATTGACACATTTCATGCATTGCATCGCATCTCATCATGTTACACCTCAATGTAAATGGAATTGATTGGTTATCTGAAAATTGAACACTTGCACTGTAATAATCAGATAACTTAAACAGCCAACGGCCAAAATAACCCAAGCAATCCACTGCCTGATTCTGGACACACAGCCCTTGCTCTACTGGGGATTAATCTGCACACAGCCCATAACACAGCATTTAATTTATTCTGCACACGGCAAATTCTCAAACGAACAGCCCCAATCTGACAGGACGGACCTCAAAGATGGAACCAGCTATGGTTGAAACATGCTCAAATGTAGAGAATGGCACAGCATTCTGAGCATAAATGATTTTTGAAATCAAAAGAGGGTTTTCCAAACCGAGATATCGAGCCTACAACTGAACACAGTAGGGAGGACTCAAATATAGGTACACGACCTAAACACAACGAGACACGCTCGGAAGAGACTCAAAACAAAATGCGAGACCGCCAAATCAAAAGGACACGACACACAGACGCTTAAACGAAGATGGGGGACCTCGGACCACGAGGAGCCAGTTCAATCTGGGTATTGTTTCCCACCCTTTCTGATTTGTGATCCTCACATCACTCGACTCTCAAGCTCGGATTTTTCTCTCAAAACCCTTTTTCTCGCTTTTCTCTCAACTCACACCTCTCTATTCTTCAATCTCTCATTTTCCA
Organism: Camellia sinensis; assembly: GCF_055761805.1. NCBI lineage: Eukaryota > Viridiplantae > Streptophyta > Magnoliopsida > Ericales > Theaceae > Camellia > Camellia sinensis. The sequence goes on from NW_028128988.1 coordinate 8,362,066, forward strand.
TCCCTCCCCGGGGTGACTGATGAATGAACAGGAAGTTGCGGGTTCACGCCCGATGCCGTTAGCTCACAGCTATTTCTTCTGGCGGGCAGAGTGCTCTTCTGGCAAGTACGTCGGTGACGGGGGAGAGACAGAACGCCTGGCTCAACTGTGCCCCTAGTTCATCATTTTAACCATTCTTTTCGTTTTGGTTTTCTACTAAAACAGTTTTGATCAAAATGAGAGTCGGATAAACGTACTTGTTCGATTTTTGATTTGAAAAGCATGCAAGCCAGGCAGCAAGCACTGAAAGTTTTCCTTTTTTGGGTCCAAGACAATGGTCCGATTTTGAAAAATGGAATAGTTTTCGAGAAATAGTCAACCTCAGTAAAAATTTTCAAAAACTATTTTTCAAACAGCTGATGCTCGACAAGCATGGAGCTTACCCTTTGAGATGCGCAACCTCGAATCGGAGGCGATGGAAAATTGTCCCTGGTTTGAAAGCGGGTGGGAGGCAACGGAAAGTTGCCCCTAGTTTGAATGACGGCTCACGGCGGCTCGTGGCAACGGAAAGTTGCCCCTTGTTTGGATGGTGCCGCAGCAACCCGCAGACAGTCTTCATTGGCGGTGGTCGAGTTCTTGGACACAGCGATGACGAAGACGGTCACAACACATATATGGACACAATCACCTTGAAGGGTGTTGGCCACTGGACTTTGGGATGAAGTCGAAACCATTGCATGGACTGAGACGCTTATGAAAGCGTTGGGGGCTGGACTTCATGATGAAGTTGCCTACGTATCCCAAACATGGGAATCAAGCCTTACGTAGTTCCGGTTAAGGTCCACTCGGGTATTTTAACCTTCACTTTGTTTGGCTCTCACTTTTGCCAAGGCGCCCAATGCGGGTTTTCGACCTTGCGAGCTTCTTTTCATTTTCTATTTCTTTTTCTTCTTTCTTTCTTTCTTTTTTCTTTTGCATTTTTTGTCTTTTTCTTTTCTTTTCTTCATTTTTGTATTTTTTGCTTCTCTTTTTTTTATTTTTCTCTTGCTCTAACTTTTGCCTGGGCCGCCCTTCCGGGTTTTCGGCCCAGCGAGCCTCTCAAAGGGTAAAAGTGTAGCAAGTCCATGCCAAATGGTTTTCGAAATTGAAGCCTCTCTGTGTCTAGGAGAATGGCTGTTGCACTGATTTGCAGGGAATCCATCATGGCTGCTCCACGAGCTTCTTCGGGCGAGATCTACTCCTTCTGATTCGACTTTGATGCTTCTTGATCGAAGGCTACTTCAAAACTGGCCATACAGACCTTTCATGGCGTTTGTCCGTTGAACTTTCTGAACGTTCTGAACGGGTTCAAAGTCGGAAAACAAATAGGTTGGATCTTGAGGCTGAGAGCGATCCTAGGCTGCGCGACCTCAAGAGGGATTCCACACAAGTCTTCGCAGGGCCGCGTAAAACATTTGTTTTTGAAAGTTTTTAAGAAAGCGACGAATCGCTCGCGCCGAAGATAGTGTGGAACCAGTCTGGATCAGGCCAGGATCCTTCTCAGTACTTACGCTGACAAGCATGGTTTCACTCATTAAAAGGCTTAGCACGCCTTCCTTTCTCTCAAAATGATCAAAATTTTGTAAAACCCGAGGAATTCCTTCCTCTTCGTTTTTATCACCGCAGTGTTCAAAAAGTTTGTTTTTGGAAAACTTAGGTTAGTGCAATGAGTTTGGCGCGCAGGAGAGCAGGCGAGATGTACTGTCAGCCCAATCAAATTCTCTAGCACTTATGCTGAAAGCAAGCATGAAGTTGAGATAGCAACAGCTGTTTCAATCGACTTTGTTGGTGTAACTGGCTCCTCGGCAGAAACAGACTCAAAAACCAAAACAGGTAATTACAGAACAAAACGGTGTTCGAGGCAACAACCCCATAATCACCTAGTATTATATACAACGGGGACTGACTCGATACAACCAGACAGACCCTTAAGCAAAAAAAAGACTGACTCAAGACAAAGAGACAGACTCAAAACAAAAGACTGACTCGATATCCAAGCCAGGATTTACAAAACTCGGTCTCACCGATGCTCAAAAATGCGTGCCAGACGCTTCATCCAAAATATACCAAATGTTGCCCGCAGGCGGTTCGCTTTACATACTCGCAGCATCTGAGCCCTCGAAATCCAACAACTGAGTGGTGACGGGCTTGCCTGAGGTAGGTGGTAGGATAACCTTGTTATCAATCAAATCCTGCACTTCATGACGAAGGCGGGAACACCCATTGGTACTGTGACCGGACTGTTGATGGTACGCACAGTACAAGGTAGCATCATGAGTGGTGGGGAGATTCTTCGGGAGTGGCCGGGGCTCCAAAGGCTTAAGATGCCCATTCTTCGCCAATATTAACAATGCCCTAGACAAAGGCATGTGGAGGTCGTGAAAGACTCTGCGCCCTCGGGGCAGGTACTTTGCAGTTTGAGGATTCTTGCCAGACGCGCTGGCGAAAGGATCAGCTGGCGCTGCCTTAGCCTTTTGAACCTTTCCCGGTGCAGGGGTGGGAACTACTGGAATTGTCTGGGCATGACGGGGCCCATCCCGGTTTTCTGTCTGGCTTGAACTGCCTTTGGTTGGAGCGGGGAAAGCATCATCTACAGCTTTGGTCACTAATGCAGATGTTTGTTGCTTGTTCATCCCTTTGGCCTTCAGAGCCTCGACTGCCCACAGCAGTTGCTCAATGGGGTCGGCGTCTATCTTTGCCTTGTCCTTTCCTCTGGCCTCAGCCTGATCAAGGGTCGGGGTTGACGTTAGTATGTCGCGGCTGTAGCCGGAAGCCACCTCTGGCTGGCTGAGCTCTATTACAATCCGCCCCAGTAGCGGGGGCTCCTGTGGTACAAAATTCCCGGCATACGGCGCCGCTGGCGGTGAAGCCGACATTCCATAGGCGAGGTCTGCCACAGACCTTTGGAGATCGCCTATCATCCCCATCAATTCGAAGGTGGTGGGCTCACGAGCCTGGTATAACTGGGGAGCCCAAACCGGGTGCACAACGGGCGACCTGGGCGGGTATGACATACTGATGGCGGCCTCACTCTGCGGAGCGGTTCCCTGCTCCGATGCAGCTACCATAACCACAATTTCTTCTGAACTTTGTGCCGCCATAAATCCTGCCTCAGCAAGGGGGAGACACTGGCTATTCTGTTTCAACTCTGCAACTCTCTGAACTGAAAGAAAAACAGAAAGCATTTCAGCCCAAACTGATCAAACACGGGTGTAGCCAAACAACTGTACCCTACTGCCGATCACTGTTCCCAAAAGTCACTGTTCCCGCAAACTGAACCGATACCCACGGATAACTGATTCTCACAACTGATACTGATACTGGTGTCCCCAGGTTTGATACTCAAACTTGCAAACTGACATGTGCGTTCCTGCAGAGCAACACTCTAAAAGCACATAGCAAGTAAAGAGGACAAAACACCCCTATGTTGGGGTAGGGTTTCCCTGTCCTATTTTGTCAGGAGCTAGGGTTTTACTACGCACACAGCGGTTCTCAAACAACTTAGCATCGGGTAAGCAACCTGTCCTAGCTTGGAATGGTCACTATGGATCCGAATATGCACTAGGTCGAATGGTCAAAAGGGTGCCCCGGGTAAACCGGGGTTTGTGTTCCCACGCTGTCAGAGCCCATAGCCGGTCAGCCTTATGGACATGCCTTGACAAGACAAGCCTCCGGCAAACCGTTCAGGAATGGCAGATGGCAAACACTGTGTTCCTAGGCGCACCAATGCACATGCAATGCGAAGAAACACATAAATGAAATCAAAACAGGATATCATGAGTTCGAGTCAAGCTCTCTAAAACTCCCCAGCAGAGTCGCCAGAAACTGTAGACGCGTCCCGCGGAGGGGGACCTTCGCTGCTACAGTTCGGACTCGCGATTTTTGTTGTCGCGGTTCTTAATCTGAATCAAAGAGTCCAAATCTGGCAAATCGTTTTGAGAAACAGATTTTTGAAAAAGTAGTGCCAAACATGGACTGCTTTGCCAGATACAGAGTCGCCACCTAAATATTTTTAAAATGGGGAAATTTAGGAAACCCTGACTCGGTGCCGAAGGCCACATGTCCGTCATCACCGGAGTTGTCTCGGCTCGGGAGCTTGGGTACGATCGGGGAAGGTCAGCTATGAGCACCCCCTTTCGCCTGGTCCGAAGACCGGCCTCTACTAACCATGATATCCGATTTTGAAAACGTTATGTGTTCTTATTCCATTTATTAGCCTAGGATTACTATGTTATGCGCACAGCAAACAAGTATAGATTAGATTGCCTAATTTGGAAAGAAACATTGCATATCCGTTTGTTTTGAAAATGCTTTGGAATTTGCTACTCGCAAGTAGGCTAAAACACGGATTTCAATGAGTTTTTCCAACTCAAACAATCCAACCTTCACCCACAGGCATTTTAAACAGTTTATCATATAAGCATTTAGCCGCATGGCAAGCATACTGTCATGGCAACATTCACACGCATGTGGGATGCTAAAGCATAAATACTTACATTGTACTCCGTGCCAAAACAGTAAACTAGTTAGCAAACATGCATGTCCTAGTTCATGTTAAAAATGGCTAATGCATCACATACAAAAATGCAATCTAGGCAGGCTCGGCTAACCCTAAACATGGCATGTGAAATGCGGTCAACTACCACATATTCAATTTGTGAATTGAAGTACAGATGCAGTTAGCGTGATGTACCGAGCATAATGCATGCAATACAAATGCATGGATGCACGCATGCATAGCATAAGGTATGCTAAATTAAACGTGCCCTAATCTACCATCATAAGCAGGTAAATAAAAGGGAAGAAAGAAATGGGGATTGGAAGACATACACACCACCCACGCACACTTATTACAGATTTGCCCTCACTCGGAGGGACCAAATAAATATTACAAATTAATTAACTACGCAAGCTAATTAATGATTACAAATTAATTAATTTAATTAACAAATTAAATTAAGCTAAGAAAACAGATAAATCACCTCGGGAAACGCGCCGCCATGCATAGGCTGCCTCTGTTTTCCTTCCTTCACTCCTCTGGAGGCTGTCAAAACCTCAGGACTGCATCCCTGGACACTGGGGAGTGTCACCGGCTGAGTGGAATTACCACCGGCAGTGGTGTGTGGCCATCGGCACAAAATGAAGCTATCGGCAGAGGAATTGTTGCCGGTCGGCACCTTACACTGCCGGTCGGCAGAGTGTTCCTGCAGAATCTGCAAATGACAGCAACAGAGGGCAAAGCAAAGCATGGCAGCACAATTCAAGGCATATATGCACCAACCATGTCCCTTATCATGATAATGACTCAAAGGGGCATGTGCCTCGATTCTCGGACCACCAATCACGCATTTCCATGCATGATGGCCCAAAGAACCAAGTATGCAACTTTGATTTCAAATGCAATGCAAACCAATCAAACCAAACAAGGCCCAATTCCTATCATCAAGTCAAGGAACAAGGCATGCATGCAAGATGCAATGCAACCTAAGCATGCAAGTTAAGGATGCAACATGGCATGGCAACTAACTTATGCAAGCATACAAGCAAACATAGGGGCATGCAAATGGATGCAAAGATGGACTTATGCATGAATTATGCAGCTCTAAATAGGCCTAAAACAGTAGCCAAAATGCCCAAAAATGGAGGCTAAACACACATGCACACATACACATGTTACGGTCCAAACCTTAGGCACAATTGAGCAACCCTCAAACACATTTGAAAGGGGGAATCATGGACTAATTAGCATGCAACATAAGCATTGAAATCATGCTAAAACATGGTGCCAAACCAAGCAATAAATCAAGCCAAGCATGCAACAAATGGCCCAAATGCTCAAAGCAAATCAATAGAGTATTGAACTACACTTAGCAAGACCAAACATGGCATGAACTCATTGACCAAAAATAGAGTTTTGGGACATTAATACGAGGCCTAAGGACCACTTAGATGGCATCCAAATGACTCAAAAACAAAGGCATGCATAATCACCAAAACATGGAGCATGAGATGACAACCTTACAAGGCATTAAAGGGACATCAAATGCGAGCTCTCAAGCATACAATAAGGTCTGAAATGGCATGGTGGATGGTCCCAAATCACCAAAACAATGCAAGGATAGCATGCTATACATTCACATACTTAAGGCCAACAAGCCGGAATGCAAAGGGGCTATATGATGCATGCAAAGTTCGACCCAAACAACCTAGGACAGACCTAGGACATGGCAAAACGTGCACAAAATCTTCATGAGACTAAGCCTAAAACATGCTCCAACAAAGGTTAACAACCTAAGGCACATTGAGGCAATAACATGGCATTACAAGGCAACTATGCTAAGCATGCATGGAGTACCAAAACCAACTTAAAATCATGTTATATTATGGATATATAAGCATGAAAAACAGCCTAAACATGCTCAACACACACTCAAGCATAGGCTCTCTTTAGAGACCAAAATATGCCCTTTTCAAGGACAACAAGGAGAGGGGGTGGCCCTCTCCTTCTTGGGACTTCAAGGCATCATCTTCACCACTGAAATCCCTCAAGATTTCAGTGGTGAAGAGACCCCAACACCAAAATCCCGGAGCTAGCACAAAATGGCTCAAAATGAGGCCTTTCAAGGCCTAAGGGGGGTCAACCACCCTCAAACAACAAAACACTCTTAATAAACAATAAAGAGGGTCTAAAAACAGAACTTTTTTATGTTATACAATAAGCACAAAAACAGCTCTAAGACAGGTAGAAAATCAATGCAAAATTGGGGAATAAAGGTGTAAGTTTCTTACCCTTGATGATCCCTTCACAAATGGTGCTCCAAAGGCCTTCCTTAGCTTGAATCCAACACCAAAACTTCAAAACCAGTCCCTTAGAACCTCAAGATCCAAAGGAAGGTGAAGCACTATGTGTTTGTGTGCAATAGTATGGACTAAACACACTAAAACACACACAAGAGGGAAAAAGAGAGAGATAAGGTATAACAAACCCCAACCCTAGATCTCAAACCCTAACAATGGCTGTCTAAGCTCTCAAAATATCTCAAAATGTCTAACCTCTCAAGCCAAGAGACCTCTCTCTCTCTATATGGCACTTCTTGTCTTGTAAAGCTTACAAGACAAGCTTCATAAGAGGGAGATCCCTCCATACACGTGTATGGAGGGTAGCAAAAGCAAGACAGCTGTCTTGAAATATCTGCAAAAGAAGATGCACAGTAATCGGCCGGCCAAAAATGCCATCTTGGCCAAAAAGAGTGCCGGCCGGCACTAAAAAGTGCTGACCGGCAACAAATAGTGCCGGCCGGCCGGTGGCAGCAAAAACCAGCCGGTGGCCTCTAGCCACTGCCGGTGATGGGTAGGGATGGTCTACAAGCCCCACCCTGCCTCTCAAGGGCAAGATGCAAGTGTTTGGTGCAAAACCAGACACTAAACGGTCGAGTTCGGGGATCCTGAGGCAAGGCGCGCGAGCCGAGACCTCCGGGAACTCCAAACAAACACAAACATGGATAATCACCGAGTGTTCAAACGGTGACGTCCAAGTCTGGAGGACGGTCAAAAATGGGGTGTCTACAGTTGCCCCTCTTTGACAGAACTCGAAACTCATAGCAATGACGGGAGTGAATGTCAAAGCCCAGAGACGACCCATTTTTGACAAGGCCGAAGACTCAGACAAACATACAAGACAAATAAGATATGCGCCCGAAGGCAGGGGCAAAATGCAAGACAATGCACAGAGCCGAGCATAACTTATGATCATGCAAAGAAAGCTGTAATGAAGCAAACATGCGACAGTTTTAAGCTAGCATACCAAACTACACTACAATGCAGAAAGGATGTAAGAGAATTATGGAATTCTCAATACGTCTCACTCGGGAGATACAATACCTGTGCGGCTCGTCTGGTTGCACCAGCTTCAAATGAACCGTACATACAATATCGTGCCTGAAAAGAAAACAAACTTAACAGGTACAACATTGTTAGCAACATGCATGACAATGCAAAAAAAAAAAAAAAGTGGGGTACTTGAAATGCGTGACAGCGCAAAGCAAGTGGGGAGCATAACAATGCTGCGGAAATACAAACATGTAAGTGGGGCATGCGGTCTATGCAGGCAACGGGATTGATCATAAGCATGCGGTCTACGCAGGTGACGAAACTAACAAGCGGTCTACGCAGTTTAAAATATGCGGTCTACGCAGGCGATGAAACTAAACATGCGGTCTACGCAAGTGACGAAACTAACAAGCGGTCTACGCAGATATTGAAATTAAACATGCGGTCTACGCAAGCAAAACATGCGGTCTACGCAGGTAATGAAATTAAGCATGCGGTCTACGCAATCAAAACATGCGGTCTACGCAGGTAATGAAATTAAACATGCGGTCTACGCAATCAAAACATGCGGTCTACGCAGGTATTGAAATTTAAACATGCGGTCTACGCAATTAAAACATGCGGTCTACGCAGGTAATGAAATTGAACATGCGGTCTACGCAAGCAAAACATGTGGTCTACGCAGGTATTGAAATTGAGCATGCGGTCTACGCAAGCAAAACATGCGGTCTACGCAGGTATTGGAATTAAACATGCGGTCTACGCAATCAAAACATGCGGTCTACGCAGGTATTGAAATTTAAACATGCGGTCTACGCAGGTAATGAAATTGAACATGCGGTCTACGCAAGCAAAACATGCGGTCTACGCAGGTAATGAAATTTAAACATGCGGTCTACGCAATCAAAACATGCGGTCTACACAGGTACGGTAATGAACATGCGGTCTACGCAAGTAATGTAATTAACATGCGGTCTACGCAAGTAAAGAAATGATATGCGCAAAGCCGCGCAACAGAATGCAATGCGCAAAACAGCGCGATGGTTTGAAATGCACAAAACAGTGCGCAGGTTTGGAATGCACAAAACAGTGCGATGCGCAGAACAGCGCGAGGTTTGAAATGCACAAAACAGTGCGATGCGCAGAACAGCGCGAACAATTTTGAAATGCACAAATCAGTACGATGCCCAGAACAGCGCGAGGTTTGAAATGCACAAAACAGTGCGATGCGCAGAACAGCGCGAACAATTTTGAAATGCACAAAACAGTGCGATGCTAAGTGCGACACGCATGCCACACGGAATGTAAATGGGCTTAAATGCGCAACAACACACGTATTCTGGAATGCATGACAATGCATGGAATGGGAATGCAATGATGATGCATGAGAAATGTGCACGACAATGCAAAGGGGTGCGTGTTGCGACGCTTGTAACACGTGCATAACAATGCAAATGAGTGGCGCACGACAGCGCGATGTAATGCACCGAAGTAGTGTGATGAACTTGTGCAACACACATGGGGCAACTTTTGAATTCAAAAGGATACAAAAAGGATACACCTTGTACGAATTCGAGTGCCACGCACTGGAGACACGGCCCGAAGTCAAAACGGAGGCCGGTTGAACGTCGGAGATGCACTTTCTTGCACTTTCTTGAGCTATGAAGACCACAAACTTCTCATATGGCCTAACCAAGGCTGTGGGAACCCCACCGGCCGAAAGATGAGGCCACCGGCTGGCCACCGGCACAAAAATAATTACACCGGCACAAAAAAGTGCCGGCCGGCACAAAATATTGCCGACCGGCAAACAGTTGCTGGTGCGGGGCAGTTTTGACTTTTCACCTTGGGTGTTATAAAATAGGGCTTCAAGCCCTATTTTCTCACTTCTCCACCGCCGAAATCCCTTGTTCTCTCTCTCTAGAGTATTTCTCTCTCATTTTTCGCCCGTTTCTTCGCGTTCTACGCCCGTTTCGTCATCGGATTCGCGTTTCTCTTCGCGTTTCGGACGTTTTCCACCGATCACATTTTCGTTTCGGTGCCTCGTTTGGCGTTCTCGCCTTTTCGAGGTTTGTTCCCCTCACTTTCCTCTTCATTTCCGTGCCTTTTCACATTCCGGCCTTCCCGGCCATTTCCGACCCTCTCGGGAGTTGACTTTTCAGTTGACTCTTCGTATTCCGGCTCGGTTTTCCTTTTCCGGCCATTTTCACACCACTCTCTATATGGCGGACGACATTCCACGTGGCGGGACTCCCTCGGACCACGAGATGGATCCCGGGGTCGAGCTCTTACCACTGAGCGAGCGCCCGTTCGACCCAGCGACCTACCGGCCGGCGATCCATGTTCTGCCCCCAGACGGCCTGCGTCAGTTCCGGAGCTTTGAGAGGCATGTGGCGCCTGAGCTACTGCTGCGTGAGCCTACCTCCCACCTTTCATTCGGCACTTCCGAGGTAACTCCCTTCTTTCTGCTTTACTTTCTGCAATGTAGGATACAAAACTGCCATAGTTAGTTGTATTCTCTAACTGCTGAAATCTGATATGCCGTAGACCGTAGTTGACTATAAACATACATACAACTGATATCTGCTTGAGATTGGCGCATGCACACACGCTGCACTAACCCCGAATCACTCAAACACATGGCACACACTGTTTTTCACTGTATACACACTGACATCCAGTATTTGTCTGAATCTGTTAGATTTGCACACATGCTACATCTGTTCTGAAATACCCAAACACGCTGACACAGCACACGTATTTTTCTGTAAGCACACCGGCACCCGGTATTCGCCTGAATCTGACAAACTTGCATACATGCCATATTTGTCCTTTCAAAACTGCATTTTGAATGTTGTCTTGCAATTGTCGTTTTCTGTTTGCAGGAGGGTTCCCATACCATTCGCGGGTATGGGAATACTGGTGCACGGGAGTGGTATGATGAGCTCCCTGATGCGGTCCAGCGCATCATGGACCGAGCGGGCTTCGGCACCTTCTGCCGAGGGCTCTCTAGGTTGTCCACATGCAGACCTCTTCTTACCGCTTTGGCGGAGAGATGGTGGGACACCACCGATTCTTTCCACTTTTCTACTGCAGGGGATATGACGATGACCCCTTATGACTTCTCGATGCTCACAGGCATCGGGGTAGGGGGGGATCCGATCCCTTTCGACACCGACATGGATGAGTGGACCGCCGCTCAGGTCCATCTACTGGGGGAGGCCCCACCACTAGCTCATCCAGGCTTCGTGCGGTACTCCTGGTTCGAGACACAGTTCAGGGTTCAGCCCGTTTTGGAGGAGGTGCAGATGACCCCGGAGGACGTGGAGAGGTATGCTCGCGGCTTCCTCATGTTTCTGTTCGCGACCACCATTTTCGCCGACCGGGCGAACACCGTGCCTCTCTGTCTTCTCAGCGCACTGGTGGACGTCCGGGACATCTTGCACTACGACTGGGGTGGCGCTGCTCTGGCCACCCTTTACGGATACATGAGCTCGGCTTCTCGCGGCAGCGGCCAGCTGCTTGGAGGCTACTGGCGGGCTTGGGAGGTACATTTCTTCTCCGCTTTTTTCATTTCTGTCTCGTACTTTCTGTACTCTGTACACTGCACACACTGTGATCTGCTTTACACTTGCTGTATACTGTACACACGGCACACACATACATTCTGCTTTACACTGACTGTACACTGCTCACACTGTACACTGTACACAATACAAAACACGGCTCTGCCATTTCTGCTTTATTCTGTATATCCTGCTTTATCTGATGGTCATACTGACATCTGTTTTGCAGTTGTGGGTTTACGCCTACTTCCCTATGCTTGCACCTGTGCCAGTTGCGGAGCCTCCTCCGGCTGTCCCGTTCTCGAGTCGCTTTGACGGGAGATGCACCCGGCGACCACGGGAGACATTCGGCTTCTTCCGCCGATATTTCGACACCATCACCCGGCCGAGGTATGCTTTACTTTCAGTTCATTTAGCTTCGCTTTCCCACTGCATATTTCAATAACAGTAGATAACAAACTGTCTGTCACTTTCAGATCACATGGCGGCCATGGGCTTCCTTGCCGTCGGCGATGCGGGGTCGGTTCCCTAGTGCTGAGGAGACCTCGCGTTTTCGGATCTTGCTAGAGGGCCCGGTCTGTCGAGCTTGGTACCTGGGGGAGCGTTTTCTACGCCAGACCCGTGGGTTACCTGAGCAGATAGTCCCGGCTCACCCTCCTGCAGAGATGAGGGAGACCGAGGGGCTCACCACTGAGCAGCTGGATGATTACTCCATCGGCTGGGAGGAGGCCGGCTTCCGAGGCACCGGTGATTATCAGGAGTACGTGCGGACGTACCTGATGCGCCCCTTGAGTGGTCGTCGAGCAGAGGGGGCCAGGCCTGTAGCATCGGCGGCTAGGGCCGGAGCGGGAGCAGGGGCTGGATCTTCGAGGAGGGCCCGGGTCCGTGGTAGGGGTAGAGTGCAGGGAGGACGAGGAGGTGGCTGGCCTGCCCTGCCCTGCCTACTGTACTGACTTTCCAGGGGCAGGGTGGGTCGACCTATCAGATCCCCTTCGCCCCTCCACCGGCTGGTCATGAGTTCATTGACGTCCCCGACTTACTGCCGGTATGTTCTACTGCATTTTGTACAGTTATTCAATTCAATTTACTTGATATTCCACAGAATATTGATGCGTCTGATACTTTTGCAGGCTTCTTCGGGGTACACCCGTCAGTCGTTGGCGATGAATGCCTCGATGATGGGGATGCTCCAGCGGACATTTGACCTCCTAGCCGTCTACAGCATACCGGTATGTCCTTCTGACACTGGCCTCAAACCATTCATCCACTGCTTTACATAATCTGATTCATGGCACAACACCTGACACACTGATCTCACAACATCTGACACACTGCATACACTGCATTCTGCACTGTACTCTGTACTGATAAACTGCTCACGGCATTCCTACACTGTACTCATACACTGCATTCTGCACTGTTAAACTGCTCACGGCATTCATACACTGTATTCACACACTGCATTCTGCACCTTTAAACTGTCTACAGTATACTGATGCGTTTCCCTTTTGTGTACTTTTTCAGCCTCCTTTCTAGATTCCCATGGCAGGACGTGCTCCAGCTGGGCCTTCTGTCCCTGCTCGGGGGAGAGATGAGGGGGGCAGGATATTTCCCCGTACCAGGGGAGGGCGTACTCACGTCGGGAGCAGCTCGCGAGCTCCAGTCCCGGATGATGACGATGACGAGGAGTCAGAGGCGGAGGCAGAGTCATCGGAGGAGGAGACCGGAGACGGTTCTAGCTCGGGCTCTGACGACGACGCTGATGATGCTCCTGGACCCTCGTCCAGGAAGAGGACTAGGACGGACTGACAGCCCTTGGGAGTCGCTGGACATAGATGCAGATTTTTGCTATCTTTTCTTTCTTGTACTTTTCTTTTTGTTGGTAGATAGATTACCGTGTACTGCCGCAGGCAGATTTTGTTTCCAAAACTTGTACATTTGAAAAGATAATGAAATGAAATGGACTTTTTATCTGAAAAAGTGTTTACATTGACACATTTCATGCATTGCATCGCATCTCATCATGTTACACCTCAATGTAAATGGAATTGATTGGTTATCTGAAAATTGAACACTTGCACTGTAATAATCAGATAACTTAAACAGCCAACGACCAAAATAACCCAAGCAATCCACTGCCTGATTCTGGACACACAGCCCTTGCTCTACTGGGGATTAATCTGCACACAGCCCATAACACAGCATTTAATTTATTCTGCACACGGCAAATTCTCAAACGAACAGCCCCAATCTGACAGGACGGACCTCAAAGATGGAACCAGCTATGGTTGAAACATGCTCAAATGTAGAGAATGGCACAGCATTCTGAGCATAAATGATTTTTGAAATCAAAAGAGGGTTTTCCAAACCGAGATATCGAGCCTACAACTGAACACAGCAGGGAGGACTCAAATATAGGTACACGACCTAAACACAACGAGACACGCTCGGAAGAGACTCAAAACAAAATGCGAGACCGCCAAATCAAAAGGACACGACACACAGACGCTTAAACGAAGATGGGGGACCTCGGACCACGAGGAGCCAGTTCAATCTGGGTATTGTTTCCCACCCTTTCTGATTTGTGATCCTCACATCACTCGACTCTCAAGCTCGGATTTTTCTCTCAAAACCCTTTTTCTCGCTTTTCTCTCAACTCACACCTCTCTATTCTTCAATCTCTCATTTTCCATCCCTCCCCGGGGTGACTGATGAATGAACAGGAAGTTGCGGGTTCACGCCCGATGCCGTTAGCTCACAGCTATTTCTTCTGGCGGGCAGAGTGCTCTTCTGGCAAGTACGTCGGTGACGGGGGAGAGACAGAACGCCTGGCTCAACTGTGCCCCTAGTTCATCATTTTAACCATTCTTTTCGTTTTGGTTTTCTACTAAAACAGTTTTGATCAAAATGAGAGTCGGATAAACGTACTTGTTCGATTTTTGATTTGAAAAGCATGCAAGCCAGGCAGCAAGCACTGAAAGTTTTCCTTTTTTGGGTCCAAGACAATGGTCCGATTTTGAAAAATGGAATAGTTTTCGAGAAATAGTCAACCTCAGTAAAAATTTTCAAAAACTATTTTTCAAACAGCTGATGCTCGACAAGCATGGAGCTTACCCTTTGAGATGCGCAACCTCGAATCGGAGGCGATGGAAAATTGTCCCTGGTTTGAAAGCGGGTGGGAGGCAACGGAAAGTTGCCCCTAGTTTGAATGACGGCTCACGGCGGCTCGTGGCAACGGAAAGTTGCCCCTTGTTTGGATGGTGCCGCAGCAACCCGCAGACAGTCTTCATTGGCGGTGGTCGAGTTCTTGGACACAGCGATGACGAAGACGGTCACAACACATATATGGACACAATCACCTTGAAGGGTGTTGGCCACTGGACTTTGGGATGAAGTCGAAACCATTGCATGGACTGAGACGCTTATGAAAGCGTTGGGGGCTGGACTTCATGATGAAGTTGCCTACGTATCCCAAACATGGGAATCAAGCCTTACGTAGTTCCGGTTAAGGTCCACTCGGGTATTTTAACCTTCACTTTGTTTGGCTCTCACTTTTGCCAAGGCGCCCAATGCGGGTTTTCGACCTTGCGAGCTTCTTTTCATTTTCTGTTTCTTTTTCTTCTTTCTTTCTTTCTTTTTTCTTTTGCATTTTTTGTCTTTTTCTTTTCTTTTCTTCTTTTTTGTATTTTTTGCTTCTCTTTTTTTTATTTTTCTCTTGCTCTAACTTTTGCCTGGGCCGCCCTTCCGGGTTTTCGGCCCAGCGAGCCTCTCAAAGGGTAAAAGTGTAGCAAGTCCATGCCAAATGGTTTTCGAAATTGAAGCCTCTCTGTGTCTAGGAGAACGGCTGTTGCACTGATTTGCAGGGAATCCATCATGGCTGCTCCACGAGCTTCTTCGGGCGAGATCTACTCCTTCTGATTCGACTTTGATGCTTCTTGATCGAAGGCTACTTCAAAACTGGCCATACAGACCTTTCATGGCATTTGTCCGTTGAACTTTCTGAACGTTCTGAACGGGTTCAAAGTCGGAAAACAAATAGGTTGGATCTTGAGGCTGAGAGCGATCCTAGGCTGCGCGACCTCAAGAGGGATTCCACACAAGTCTTCGCAGGGCCGCGTAAAACATTTGTTTTTGAAAGTTTTTAAGAAAGCGACGAATCGCTCGCGCCGAAGATAGTGTGGAACCAGTCTGGATCAGGCCAGGATCCTTCTCAGTACTTACGCTGACAAGCATGGTTTCACTCATTAAAAGGCTTAGCACGCCTTCCTTTCTCTCAAAATGATCAAAATTTTGTAAAACCCGAGGAATTCCTTCCTCTTCGTTTTTATCACCGCAGTGTTCAAAAAGTTTGTTTTTGGAAAACTTAGGTTAGTGCAATGAGTTTGGCGCGCAGGAGAGCAGGCGAGATGTACTGTCAGCCCAATCAAATTCTCTAGCACTTATGCTGAAAGCAAGCATGAAGTTGAGATAGCAACAGCTGTTTCAATCGGCTTTGTTGGTGTAACTGGCTCCTCGGCAGAAACAGACTCAAAAACCAAAACAGGTAATTACAGAACAAAACGGTGTTCGAGGCAACAACCCCAGAATCACCTAGTATTATATACAACGGGGACTGACTCGATACAACCAGACAGACCCTTAAGCAAAAAAAAGACTGACTCAAGACAAAGAGACAGACTCAAAACAAAAGACTGACTCGATATCCAAGCCAGGATTTACAAAACTCGGTCTCACCGATGCTCAAAAATGCGTGCCAGACGCTTCATCCAAAATATACCAAATGTTGCCTGCAGGCGGTTCGCTTTACATACTCGCAGCATTTGAGCCCTCGAAATCCAACAACTGAGTGGTGACGGGCTTGCCTGAGGTAGGTGGTAGGATAACCTTGTTATCAATCAAATCCTGCACTTCATGACGAAGGCGGGAACACCCATTGGTACTGTGACCGGACTGTTGATGGTACGCACAGTACAAGGTAGCATCATGAGTGGTGGGGAGATTCTTCGGGAGTGGCCGGGGCTCCAAAGGCTTAAGATGCCCATTCTTCGCCAATATTAACAATGCCCTAGACAAAGGCATGTGGAGGTCGTGAAAGACTCTGCGCCCTCGGGGCAGGTACTTTGCAGTTTGAGGATTCTTGCCAGACGCGCTGGCGAAAGGATCAGCTGGCGCTGCCTTAGCCTTTTGAACCTTTCCCGGTGCAGGGGTGGGAACTACTGGAATTGTCTGGGCATGACGGGGCCCATCCCGGTTTTCTGTCTGGCTTGAACTGCCTTTGGTTGGAGCGGGGAAAGCATCATCTACAGCTTTGGTCACTAATGCAGATGTTTGTTGCTTGTTCATCCCTTTGGCCTTCAGAGCCTCGACTGCCCACAGCAGTTGCTCAATGGGGTCGGCGTCTATCTTTGCCTTGTCCTTTCCTCTGGCCTCAGCCTGATCAAGGGTCGGGGTTGACGTTAGTATGTCGCGGCTGTAGCCGGAAGCCACCTCTGGCTGGCTGAGCTCTATTACAATCCGCCCCAGTAGCGGGGGCTCCTGTGGTACAAAATTCCCGGCATACGGCGCCGCTGGCGGTGAAGCCGACATTCCATAGGCGAGGTCTGCCACAGACCTTTGGAGATCGCCTATCATCCCCATCAATTCGAAGGTGGTGGGCTCACGAGCCTGGTATAACTGGGGAGCCCAAACCGGGTGCACAACGGGCGACCTGGGCGGGTATGACATACTGATGGCGGCCTCACTCTGCGGAGCGGTTCCCTGCTCCGATGCAGCTACCATAACCACAATTTCTTCTGAACTTTGTGCCGCCATAAATCCTGCCTCAGCAAGGGGGAGACACTGGCTATTCTGTTTCAACTCTGCAACTCTCTGAACTGAAAGAAAAACAGACAGCATTTCAGCCCAAACTGATCAAACACGGGTGTAGCCAAACAACTGTACCCTACTGCCGATCACTGTTCCCAAAAGTCACTGTTCCCGCAAACTGAACCGATACCCACGGATAACTGATTCTCACAACTGATACTGATACTGGTGTCCCCAGGTTTGATACTCAAACTTGCAAACTGACATGTGCGTTCCTGTAGAGCAACACTCTAAAAGCACATAGCAAGTAAAGAGGACAAAACACCCCTATGTTGGGGTAGGGTTTCCCTGTCCTATTTTGTCAGGAGCTAGGGTTTTACTACGCACACAGCGGTTCTCAAACAACTTAGCATCGGGTAAGCAACCTGTCCTAGCTTGGAATGGTCACTATGGATCCGAATATGCACTAGGTCGAATGGTCAAAAGGGTGCCCCGGGTAAACCGGGGTTTGTGTTCCCACGCTGTTAGAGCCCATAGCCGGTCAGCCTTATGGACATGCCTTGACAAGACAAGCCTCCGGCAAACCGTTCAGGAATGGCAGATGGCAAACACTGTGTTCCTAGGCGCACCAATGCACATGCAATGCGAAGAAACACATAAATGAAATCAAAACAGGATATCATGAGTTCGAGTCAAGCTCTCTAAAACTCCCCAGCAGAGTCGCCAGAAACTGTAGACGCGTCCCGCGGAGGGGGACCTTCGCTGCTACAGTTCGGACTCGCGATTTTTGTTGTCGCGGTTCTTAATCTGAATCAAAGAGTCCAAATCTGGCAAATCGTTTTGAGAAACAGATTTTTGAAAAAGTAGTGCCAAACATGGACTGCTTTGCCAGATACAGAGTCGCCACCTAAATATTTTTAAAATGGGGAAATTTAGGAAACCCTGACTCGGTGCCGAAGGCCACATGTCCGTCATCACCGGAGTTGTCTCGGCTCGGGAGCTTGGGTACGATCGGGGAAGGTCAGCTATGAGCACCCCCTTTCGCCTGGTCCGAAGACCGGCCTCTACTAACCATGATATCCGATTTTGAAAACGTTATGTGTTCTTATTCCATTTATTAGCCTAGGATTACTATGTTATGCGCACAGCAAACAAGTATAGACTAGATTGCCTAATTTGGAAAGAAACATTGCATATCCGTTTGTTTTGAAAATGCTTTGGAATTTGCTACTCGCAAGTAGGCTAAAACACGGATTTCAATGAGTTTTTTCAACTCAAACAATCCAACCTTCACCCACAGGCATTTTAAACAGTTTATCATATAAGCATTTAGCCGCATGGCAAGCATACTGTCATGGCAACATTCACACGCATGTGGGATGCTAAAGCATAAATACTTACATTGTACTCCGTGCCAAAACAGTAAACTAGTTAGCAAACATGCATGTCCTAGTTCATGTTAAAAATGGCTAATGCATCACATACAAAAATGCAATCTAGGCAGGCTCGGCTAACCCTAAACATGGCATGTGAAATGCGGTCAACTACCACATATTCAATTTGTGAATTGAAGTACAGATGCAGTTAGCGTGATGTACCGAGCATAATGCACGCAATACAAATGCATGGATGCACGCATGCATAGCATAAGGTATGCTAAATTAAACGTGCCCTAATCTACCATCATAAGCAGGTAAATAAAAGGGAAGAAAGAAATGGGGATTGGAAGACATACACACCACCCACGCACACTTATTACAGATTTGCCCTCACTCGGAGGGACCAAATAAATATTACAAATTAATTAACTACGCAAGCTAATTAATGATTACAAATTAATTAATTTAATTAACAAATTAAATTAAGCTAAGAAAACAGATAAATCACCTCGGGAAACGCGCCGCCATGCATAGGCTGCCTCTGTTTTCCTTCCTTCACTCCTCTGGAGGCTGTCAAAACCTCAGGACTGCATCCCTGGACACTGGGGAGTGTCACCGGCTGAGTGGAATTACCACCGGCAGTGGTGTGTGGCCATCGGCACAAAATGAAGCTGTCGGCAGAGGAATTGTTGCCGGTCGGCACCTTACACTGCCGGTCGGCAGAGTGTTCCTGCAGAATCTGCAAATGACAGCAACAGAGGGCAAAGCAAAGCATGGCAGCACAATTCAAGGCATATATGCACCAACCATGTCCCTTATCATGATAATGACTCAAAGGGGCATGTGCCTCGATTCTCGGACCACCAATCACGCATTTCCATGCATGATGGCCCAAAGAACCAAGTATGCAACTTTGATTTCAAATGCAATGCAAACCAATCAAACCAAACAAGGCCCAATTCCTATCATCAAGTCAAGGAACAAGGCATGCATGCAAGATGCAATGCAACCTAAGCATGCAAGTTAAGGATGCAACATGGCATGGCAACTAACTTATGCAAGCATACAAGCAAACATAGGGGCATGCAAATGGATGCAAAGATGGACTTATGCATGAATTAGGCAGCTCTAAATAGGCCTAAAACAGTAGCCAAAATGCCCAAAAATGGAGGCTAAACACACATGCACACATACACATGTTACGGTCCAAACCTTAGGCACAATTGAGCAACCCTCAAACACATTTGAAAGGGGGAATCATGGACTAATTAGCATGCAACATAAGTATTGAAATCATGCTAAAACATGGTGCCAAACCAAGCAATAAATCAAGCCAAGCATGCAACAAATGGCCCAAATGCTCAAAGCAAATCAATAGAGTATTGAACTACACTTAGCAAGACCAAACATGGCATGAACTCATTGACCAAAAATAAAGTTTTGGGACATTAATACGAGGCCTAAGGACCACTTAGATGGCATCCAAATGACTCAAAAACAAAGGCATGCATAATCACCAAAACATGGAGCATGAGATGACAACCTTACAAGGCATTAAAGGGACATCAAATGCGAGCTCTCAAGCATACAATAAGGTCTGAAATGGCATGGTGGATGGTCCCAAATCACCAAAACAATGCAAGGATAGCATGCTATACATTCACATACTTAAGGCCAACAAGCCGGAATGCAAAGGGGCTATATGATGCATGCAAAGTTCGACCCAAACAACCTAGGACAGACCTAGGACATGGCAAAACGTGCACAAAATCTTCATGAGACTAAGCCTAAAACATGCTCCAACAAAGGTTAACAACCTAAGGCACATTGAGGCAATAACATGGCATTACAAGGCAACTATGCTAAGCATGCATGGAGTACCAAAACCAACTTAAAATCATGTTATATTATGGATATATAAGCATGAAAAACAGCCTAAACATGCTCAACACACACTCAAGCATAGGCTCTCTTTAGAGACCAAAATATGCCCTTTTCAAGAACAACAAGGAGAGGGGGTGGCCCTCTCCTTCTTGGGACTTCAAGGCATCATCTTCACCACTGAAATCCCTCAAGATTTCAGTGGTGAAGAGACCCCAACACCAAAATCCCGGAGCTAGCACAAAATGGCTCAAAATGAGGCCTTTCAAGGCCTAAGGGGGGTCAACCACCCTCAAACAACAAAACACTCTTAATAAACAATAAAGAGGGTCTAAAAAAAGAACTTTTTTATGTTATACAATAAGCACAAAAACAGCTCTAAGACAGGTAGAAAATCAATGCAAAATTGGGGAATAAAGGTGTAAGTTTCTTACCCTTGATGATCCCTTCACAAATGGTGCTCCAAAGGCCTTCCTTAGCTTGAATCCAACACCAAAACTTCAAAACCAGTCCCTTAGAACCTCAAGAGCCAAAGGAAGGTGAAGCACTTTGTGTTTGTGTGCAATAGTATGGACTAAACACACTAAAACACACACAAGAGGGAAAAAGAGAGAGATAAGGTATAACAAACCCCAACCCTAGATCTCAAACCCTAACAATGGCTGTCTAAGCTCTCAAAATATCTCAAAATGTCTAACCTCTCAAGCCAAGAGACCTCTCTCTCTCTATATGGCACTTCTTGTCTTGTAAAGCTTACAAGACAAGCTTCATAAGAGGGAGATCCCTCCATACACGTGTATGGAGGGGAGCAAAAGCAAGACAGCTGTCTTAAAATATCTGCAAAAGCAGATGCACAGTAATCGGCCAGCCAAAAATGCCATCTTGGCCAAAAAGAGTGACGGCCGGCACTAAAAAGTGCTGACCGGCAACAAATAGTGCCGCCCGGCCGGTGGCAGCAAAAACCAGCCGGTGGCCTCTAGCCACTACCGGTGATGGGTAGGGATGGTCTACAAGCCCCACCCTGCCTCTCAAGGGCAAGATGCAAGTGTTTGGTGCAAAACCAGACACTAAACGGTCGAGTTCGGGGATCCTGAGGCAAGGCGCGCGAGCCGAGACCTCCGGGAACTCCAAACGAACACAAACATGGATAATCACCGAGTGTTCAAACGGTGACGTCAAAGTCTGGAGGACGGTCAAAAATGGGGTGTCTACAACATAGTATTTATATCTTTGCTAAACCTCATATATTGTGTTAGATTATCTTTGTTGGGCCGTTGGCTCACCCTATACGGGAATATCATTTTCAAGTACAGGTGAGGTGTTACCTCCAAGGCAATAGTATGGATGGACTCTCGGGAAGCAAGAGCATCTTAATTATGCCTTATGTGTGTATGTTTGTTATTTGTAAAGCCAAGGGCTTAAGATGTAATGAGCGAGACTAAATTTATGTAACCAAGCAATGACTTGGAAAGATGTAAGCCTATATGGCATTTAATTGGTTATTAAACAGTAAACTCTGATGTATGAAAGTATGTTGTTTCTCATATTTATTCCGCATATGAGTTATCTTTATTGTATTATTTTCGGGGCATTACAACTTGGTTTTAGAGCGTACTGGGTTTGAATACTTTGGGTACGTGGGAAGTGGTTAGTACCACAATGGGTTTGTCTCCCTTGATTAAAATGTTAGCATGTATTGTATGTTTATGTGATAACATGCTTATGTGATTGTGTGGGTATGGAATTTAGTTCCTAAGATGTTGATTGAGTCTACGGGTTTGTGGAAGTCCTATTAGAAGAGCACTTGATCACTGCTATTTCTAATTGGAACTCTAATAACGCCATGGGACGGTCATTATCTAGGAAGGAAATTCATATGTGTTTATGTGATTACATGTCTATGTGGAGTGATTTATTGTTGTCCAATGTGTTAGAACGCAAGTGAGTCAGCCTTGGCACGTTTGAAAAGTGCTAATACTTGTTGTTACCTTTATTAGGATGTTAGGACATGGGCGTGGTGAAAATAAGCGTGGTAGGCCTAGAAGACATGAGGTGCCTTTACCGGATGATATGGCACAGGAAGAAGGAGTTGGTGAAGCCAATGTGGCCGAACCGGTTAATCAACAGGCCATAGGCGCCTTAGCCCGCGAAATAGCCAGAGCATTTAGGGAGTCTATGGACATTCTCCGAGCTAAGAATCAAGTCCAAGCCCAAGTAGTTGAAACAGGGCCATCTTTCTTAAAAAGGGAGTTTTTCCGGTTGAATCTAGATGAATTTTTAGGTGATCCTAAGGAGCCATTGAAGGAAGATGAATG
Organism: Camellia sinensis; assembly: GCF_055761805.1. Lineage (NCBI taxonomy): Eukaryota > Viridiplantae > Streptophyta > Magnoliopsida > Ericales > Theaceae > Camellia > Camellia sinensis. The sequence continues at coordinate 8,384,860 of NW_028128988.1, forward strand.
GCTAGAACAGTTAGTGAAGACATTCGAGATGCTTGGCATCGAGGATGATCAGCTAAAAATGACCTTGGCGTCTTTCTAGTTGAAGGGGGATGCAGGTCAGTGGTGGAAGTACCCGCATGGGCGCATTGGAGGAACTTGGGAGGCTTTTGTAGAGACTTTCCAGGACAAATTTCTACCTCCTGTAGTTAAGGAGAAATTGAGAGATCAATTCTCTAAATTGTTACAGTTGAACACTCCAGTGGCTGAGTTTGAGGTAACCTTTACTAGTCTGTCGAGGTTTGCACCTGAGTTGGTGGCAACTGAGGAGCGCCGTTGTTTGGAGTTTGAAAAGAGGTTAAGGACCGAGCTAATGTATAAAGTTGCCAGTTCCATTACTAGAGATTATGGGCGCCTTATGCAGTCTGCAGCCCACCTTGAAACTATTATGCAAGCAGAAGATGAAAGGATGAGGGGCTCCAGGAGGAGTCAGGATAGTTAGGGAGACAGTAAGAGGCAGAGGGGTTCCTACCCTCAACAATCCTAGGGAACTCAATTGAGGTCCACTTTTCCAATACCGAGTACAGGTTCTAGGAGAGGTGGGCAGGGAGATTTTACTTGCTTTAAGTGTGGTCAGTTAGGCCACAAGTCTCCAGCTTGTCCTTAGAGAGGAGGAGGACAGCGAGCAGTATCATCTTCGGCTCATTTTCAAAGCCAGAGTTAGGGAAGAGGCCAGCCGCTCACTTTTTATCAGTGCGGGCAGGCGGGGCACTTGAAGAGGTTTTTCCCACAGTTGGGTGGTACACCTAGTGCGTCTGGTTCGACACAGACACAGAGTTACTAGCCAACACAGTCAACACCGGCCTCGAGGGCCAATCAGGGAGCCTCTTCGGCTTAGTCTATGCAGCAGGCTTATGCTCCAAGGGGTGAGCAGGTTGAGCAGAGGCCTACTGGACGTATGTATACAGTTGTAGGGCCAGATCTAGTACCTGATCCTTCTATACTGAGAGGTACCTTTTTGTTTTGCAATTCAGTTGCTAATGTGTTGATTGATACGGGTGCATCCCATTCTTTTATTTCGTATACATTTGCATCAGTTTTAGGTTTGGAGTTGGCACAGTTAGTATCTCCTATTTGTGTAGAGTCACCTATTGGTGGTCAGACTGTCTTGAGACAGGGATGCCGGGGTTGTGACATCGAGGTTGTTGGTCGTCAATTACCTTTTGCATTTGTATTAATTGACATGCTCAATTTTGATGTCATATTGGGTATGGACTGGTTATCGTCATACCGAGCTGTTATAGATTGTTACCGTTAGAAGGTTACTATATGTACCTTGAGCGGTGATTGCTTTTATTCTTGGGGGACCAGATGAATAGAGTCTTATCACCAGTATACGATCTGCGTGGGCGGAGTGAACTTAGTTGTCTCCTTGCTAGCTTTTTGAGTAGTGAGTGTGATGAAATTCGGGTTGAATTGCCAAGGGTAGTTTGTGAATACTCGGATGTTTTTTCCAAGGATCTTGTCAGTTTACTGTCTCACTGAGAGAACGAGTTCTCTATTGATTTAGTGCCTGGCACGACACCGATTTCTATGGCTCCATATAGATTTGCACTTGCTGAATTGAGTGAGCTGAAGATTCAACTCCAGGAATTATTAGATAAGGATTTTATTCACCCTAGTACTTCACCTTGGGGAGCGCCGACTCTTTTTGCAAAAAAGAAAGATAGAGCATTACGGCTTTGTATTGATTACAGGAAGTTGAACCGGGTTACTGTTAAGAATAAGTACCCTATGCCTTGTATAGATGATCTCTTTGATCAATTGAAGGGGTCTTGTTGTTTCTCTAAGATAGACCTAAGATCGAGTTATCATCAGTTGAGGGTAAGGGAGGAGGATATCCCGAAAACGGCATTCCGTGCGCGGTATGGCCATTATGAGTTTCTTGTAATGCCTTTTGGGCTAACTTATGCTCCAGCGGTGTTTATGGATTTAATGAATCGGATCTTCCGTGAATTCTTAGATCATTTTGTGGTTATCTTTGTGGACAACATTTTGATTTACTCACATTCTAAGGAGGAACACGAGGAACATTTACGAGTAGTACTTGAGTTACTTAGAGCCCATAAGTTGTATGCTAAGTTTGGAAAATGTGACTTTTGGCTGGAAGAGGTTAAATTCCTAGGGCATGTAGTGTCAAGGGAAAGGGTGACTGTAGATTCATCCAAGATAGAGGCAATGCAAGATTGGGCACAACCTAAGAATGCTTTCGAGATTCGTAGTTTCTTGGGGTTGGCTGGGTATTACCGTCAGTTTGTGAAGGATTTCTCTAGACTAGCTTCACCTTTGACTAAGTTGACTAGAAAGGAAGTCAAGTTTGTGTGGAGTGAGACTTGTGAAAAGTCATTCTAAGAGCTCAAGGTTAGACTCACCACTGCTCCAGTATTGATTATTGCAGAGAGGGGTTTAAGTTATTCAGTATATTGTGATGCTTCAAAAGAAGGTCTAGGTTGTGTATTGATGCAAGAGGGTAAAGTGGTAGCCTATAGCTCACAGCAGTTGAAAACACATGAAAGAAATTACCCCACCCATGACCTAGAGTTAGCAGCAGTGATATTTGCCTTGAAGATTTGGAGGCACTATCTATGTGGTGAGATATTTGAAGTGTTATCTGATCACAAGAGTTTGAAATATCTGTTTACACAGAAAGACTTAAATTTGAGACAGAAGAGGTGGATGGAATTCATAGAGGATTATAATTTTGAGTTGCATTATCATCCCGGGAAGGCCAATGTTATGGCCGATGCTTTGAGTAGAAAGCCAGTTAGCAGTGTAGCTTCTATCACCATCTGAGAATGGGAAATGTTGGGTACTCTTAATGAGTTTGACTTGTAACTGGGCGAGCCTGTTGAATTCGCAGCTTTGTTCTCAATAGTTGCACAACCTACACTTGTGAACCGAGTGTTGGAAGCGCAGAAGGGTGACCTTGAGGTGGAATCGTTCCGAGAGAAGATTTCCAATGGGAAGGTAGAAAGTGGTTTAACTGTGTATCCCGACCTGAGTGTGAGATACCGTGACCATTTGTTTGTACCGGAGTCTTGACGAGAGGAAGTACTCCGAGAGTTTCATTATTCGCGCCTTGCGGTGCATCCGGGAGGCACAAAGATGTATCATGATCTTAATCGCCAGTTTTGGTGGAGAGGTATGAAAAAGGATGTGGCTGTGCTTGTATCAATGCCTTACTTGTCAACAAGTGAAGGCCGAGCATCAGAGGCCAGCGGGTTTGTTGTAACCCTTGCCTATAGCGGAGTGGAAGTGGGAACATATCACGATGGATTTTGTTGTTGGTCTTCCGAGGACTCAACGGGGTAGTGATGCCATATGGGTGGTCGCTGACCGATTGACTAAGTTGGCGCATTTTATTTCTATGCGCGTAAGTGACTCGATAGATTATCTGGCCGACTTGTACATTAGGGACATAGTGAGGTTGCACGGGGTCCCTGTGACGATTGTTTCGGATAGAGATCCGCATTTCACTGCTCGGTTGTGGCAGAGTTTACAGAGTGCCTTGGGCACTAGATTGACTTTTAGTACTGCGTATCATCCTCAAACTGACGGGCAGTCCGAGCGTACTATTCAGATCCTTGAGGATATGCTTAGAGGTTGTGTCCTTGATTTTAAAGGGTCGTGGGAGAGACACCTACCCTTAGTGGAGTTTTCCTACAATAACAGTTTCCAATCGAGTATTGGCATGGCACCGTTTGAGCCCTTGTATGGTCGACCATGTAGATCTCCAATGTGTTGGGCCGAGGTGGGTGATGCACCTTTGTTTGGTCCAGAGTTGGTTCGGGAAACTATGGAGAAGGTTGCACTTATCCGTAAGAGATTAGTTACGGTGCAGAGTCGCCAAAAAAGTTATGCCGACTGTAGGAGGAGACCTTTGTCATTTGAGGTGGGTGATCATGTCTTTTTGAAAGTATCACCTAGACGGGGTTTGATGAGGTTTGGGAAGAGTGTGAAGTTATCCCCTCGGTTTATTGGCCCTTTTGAGATCCTCGAGCAGATTAGGGAGGTTACTTACCGTTTGGCGTTACCGCCACAAATTTTCGGGGTTCATGACGTGTTTCATATTTGTATGCTTCAGAAATATGAGTCGGATCCATCGCACTTGTTGGATTGGACCAACTTAGAGGTAGATGAGGATGCCTTATAAGAGGAGACACCGCTAAGAATCTTGGATAGACGGGATCAAGTTTTGCAAGGCAAGACAATTCCCTTGGTAAACGTATTGTGGAAATATCACGGAGTCGAGGAAACGACTTGGGAACGTGAATTAGAAGTCCGAGAGAAATATCCAGATTTGTTTGTTGATGCATGAGCATGTATTGAGAATTTATTTTATTAATGAAAAGTCTCAACATTGTATATGTTTTAACTTATGAAAACATTGTATATGTTATGGTTGTTTGGGGAGAACATGGATTCAATATAAACATTGCTTATGTTTTGAGAATTTGGAATATTGACGATGTTGTATTGTTTTGGAAGCATTGTATATGCTATGTACGATTTTTTTGAAAATTTGAACTTTGGTTAAACGTTGTAAATGTTTTGGGAAAATTGAAAATTTCAATTTAATTTGGGACTTGTGAATCGAGTCGGTGTGAATAGATGACCGGAGAATGGGTCATGGTGCTGAACTTGTGGGAATAACATGGCTGTAAATAGTTCAATTATGTTTTAGAGCCTGATTTGTAATTTTGGAGACGAAATTTCCTAAGGTGGGGAGGTTATAGCGATCCCGGTTTTACCTCGACCTTTATTGTGTTCTGGACTCGGGTTTTGTGATTGTATACTGTTGCCTATGTCCTGTCTCTTCCCTTTAATTATTTGAATTTGAGTTTTGGGACTTGTTGGATGAGTTTGGAACAGGTTGGTTGTCTTTTGGTATAAATGGTTGTTGCCCTGATTTTGACCTCTTCGCTCAAGCGAGGCTTCTTGCGGTCGAGCGAGCGTTGTGAAAATGTTTCTTCGCTCGAGCAAGGCTTCTTGCGCTCGAGCATGCATCTGCATTGGGTGGTAGACCTGAAGCTTCACATTCTAGGCTCGATCGATACTTCTTGCGCTCAAGCGAGGCGACCTTTTTGTGTCTGGTCGCTCGAGCAAGAACTCCTTCGCTCGAGCGAGCCTGGTTTACATCAGTTCACAACAACGCCGTTTTAGCTTCATTTTTTATCTCTTTTTCACCCACAAACCCTAAATCTGCAGCTTCTCTCTCTAGAAGCCACCTTCTCTCTAAGGTTTCATCTAAATCCATTGTGTTCTTAACCCTAGTGCCTTTGAGAATAAGGTAGAGGGCTTCAAGAGCTTCGTGTTGATCCAAGTAAGAGTTGGTTGCTCGTCTTGTCCTCTTGAGGTAGGGATTTTCTACACTCTAATATGGTTTTTAGCTTAGTTATTTGCTATTGTATATAGATGATGAGATTTGGTTGTGGTTTGGACAAATATAGGATTTTAGTGTGAAATGAAAAGAGGGGTTTTTGATGTATGAGAGATAAATGAGTATGGGGTTTGAATATAAGATCTTGGTGTACCAAAATAGTTGATTTTGGGTGTTTGAGTCAATACTGGAAAGAGGGGGATTTTTACCCTAAATTGATAAAATGATTATTTTGTATAAATAATTGGAATTAACATTGAATATGTTAAATTGAAGATTATGATTATAAATAGGGATGTTGGATATGTATTATCTCACTTATGGAAGTTTTGAATAAACTATTTATTTCGATATTGAATATCGCTTTAGAAATAAATGCATTGGGCTATCGGTGGAGGATAGCTATGATTGTTGTAGAAATTACATGAGGATTAGGCGATTCAATGCTAATCCATTGTTGGTGTCATTGAATATGATTGTGTTATAAATACATTGTATATGCATGTTTATTGGGAGGAGAAAGGGGATGTACTCCATATATGATTATGTTTATAAATACATTGCATGTGTATATTTGTTTAGGAGGAGAAAGGGGATGGACTCCATTTAAAGCAAGTTGGCCAGAGTGTCCTCGGTGAAAGACCCAAAAATTTATATATAAATGGGTGCCAGTTCCTTCGGACGAAATATCCGTAAAACGGCAAGTTGAAGTGTCTATGTGTGTTTGAATAGTTGGAAAACCATCGAGTTGTAGTCTCATTTTGGTTGTTGAAAGATAATGAATTTAACTCGTGAATTGAGTAGCATTTATGAATTGGAAATGAATTGAAGGGAAATGAAATGAGGTTAGGTCTTAGTGGCATATGAATATGCAGGCCTTGTGGATGTTGTAGTAACGATATTGTTTATGCACATAGTATTTATGTCTTTGCTAAACCTCATATATGGTGTTAGATTATCTCTGCTGGGCTATTGGCTCACCGTATACGGGAATATCATTTTCAAGTACAGGTGAGGTGTTACCTCCAAGGCAATAGTATGGATGGACTCTCGGGAAGCAAGAGCTTCTTAATTATGCCTTATGTGTGTATGTTTGTTATTTGTAAAGCCAAGGGCTTAAGATGTAATGAGCGAGACTAAATTTATATAACCAAGCAATGACTTGGAAAGATGTAAGCCTACATGGCATTTAATTGGTTATTAAACAGTAAACTCTGATATATGAAAGTATGTTGTTTCTCATATTTATTCTGCATATGAGTTATCTTTATTGTATTATTTTCAGGGCGTTACAAATTTCGAATGCATTTTGCATTTTTGTTTTCGACGAGCTGACCGAGTAGCTCGACCCTCATAAGTTGACCAGGTCAAAATCGGGATTGCTACACAATTTGACTTGCATGCACAAGTTAGATTTGCACTCATATACAACTGGACTTGTACACATACATAGACTGCACCCTACCATAAACTGCACTTGCACCTTGCTATAGATTAGACTTGCACCCACACACGTGTTGTATTTTCACTCCATCACATATTGAACTTGTATCCCACTAAAAATTTGACTTGCACCCATACACAGATTGTGCATGCACCCCACCATAGATTAAACTTGCAACCATATACACATTGTACTTGCACCCTGCCACAGATTAGACTTGCATCCATGTATAGGTTGTACTTGTACCCTACCATAAATTAGATTTGCAACCATGCAGAGATTGTACTTGCACTCAACCATTGCACCTAAGCATATGTTATACTCGTATCCTGTGCACAAATTAGGCTAGTTCCAATGCACAAGTTAAAAAGATATCAATTTCATATGTTTTTATCTTTTCTGGGAAGAAAATAATTTCTAAAATTTATAAATATTTTTTTGTTGTTTATTTTTTTTAAGCGAAATATAAATTAGTTTGATAAAAATAAACATTAAAAAAGTATTATGTATGGTGTAAGTCAGATATGTGCTGAGTGCAAGTTCAAGCTATGCTAGGTGCAAGTTAGATTTGTGTGGGGTGCAAGTCCAACCTGTCACGCCTCCAATTTTAATTACTCAGAAATATTACCAAAAGCCTTTAATTTAGGTCCAATTTTTTATTTTATTTTATTTTTTTAATTATTACCCTTGAGTAATAGAAACATAGTAATGCATGTTCTCTCTCTCTCAATGAATACAACAATCGAAATAATACAGGCCAAGCTTCTACTGCAAAGCTACCAATAGATAATTACAAATAACTAAATACATTATTCATTCCTTTTACATCTATGATAAAATTATACATAAAAGATACATGGACTCCATAACTCTTCAACTAATGAATCTGAATTTCTCTTTCCTAGAAAAAAAAAAAAAAAAAAAAAAAAAAAAAAAAAAGATAAAACAACGAGGAGTGAGCATTAATGCCCAGTAAGAATCTCATAGTTCTATAACAATAGCTAACACAGATAGAAATGATCATGTATGCAAGGTGGTATCATATAGTAAGGTGACATTTTTAAATTTCCAAAATATTATATGTAGAGTACCATTTTCTCAAAATTTATTTGAACGTTTTAAAGAAACCTTTCATCTCTTAAAAAAATTATCCCTCATCATCAGAAAAATCATAATTTCTCTTTTCAAAAACAAATGTGCCTAAGGAACAACATCATTTTAAATTTATTAACCCAATTTCAAAATATTCTTCTTTTCATTTCCATTTTAATATTCCTCTTCTCATTCCCTTCTACAATTCACAATTATTATATTTCCATAACCTCAACCTCAAAGTTCAAGTTCCCTTAATACATAAAAAAAACCCCCTCATACACTCAATTCCCACTTGTCCATCCATTATTACTATAACTCCGTAACGTAAAAATTCAAATCTCCTTTATATTCAAAAACAATTCCCCTACATTCAATTTCTACTTATCTAATGACTACATCACATCAACGTTCGCATTCTTAGATTATAATTCGACATAACACAGGGTTAATAAACCCTTTCAATTTAATTTCTTAGTTATTTATAAAACAAAACTCATAATCTTCCTTTATAGTCACAGCCATTCACTAACCCTTAATCCAATTACCATGTCATTTCCATTCTCTTCAAATAATTTCTATTTTCATTTTCCTTTCATGCCAAATTACACATCAAAATGTAATTTCATGAGTTCATCACATGTCGCACATATTATTACCGAATCAACATGTTCCTCAACACGTTCCACCTTTAGCCAATTTGATACGGCGGGATAGCGGGCACCCAAATCCATAACACCTTCCACCTTTAGCCGACTTGATATGGAGGGAAGTGGACTCCCAAAATCACCTTTTAGTTTGAAACCATCCCCCACATTTGCTGATTCCAGAAACGGCAGGGCGGTGGGCACCAAAAACATTGCAACCTTCCACATTTGCCATCTCCATAAATGGCAGGGACGTGGACACCCAAAACCATCCGTTTTCCATTTTCTGGCTCCAGAAATGGCGGGCTCGTGGACACCCAAATACATTTTCCCACATTCGTCCGGCGGTATGCGCAGACAAGGCAATTGTTGTCACGACCCCATTCCGCCCCTAGTAGAATGGTGCCGTGATGGCCAGTAATCCGAGATTACCGAAGGCCAACTTTCAAAATTCACACACAATCAGAGTATAAATATATTGGGCTCACCAGTGCGGAAGCAATATATACAAATCTAGTTAGTCCATAAGAGCTGTGCATAAGTCAAATGGAATGGCATACAACTTTACATAGCTTTACAACTTGAATACAGATAAAATGAAGTACAAAAATACAAATTACATCTTGGTAAAAGGCTTCTCAAGCCGACATGTTCAAAATACATAAGCTTCAAGATTGCCGACATTCTCACTGCCGACATAACATGCATACAAAACACACATCTCGGCGTAGCCGACTTCTTGCTTGTTACCTACATATATACATAGGGAGGGTGAGCTTGGATACTCAGTGAATGGTACAAGTAATAAAGGGGTTAAATGAATGATACCCGAGATCTTTTCAAACAATACATAGTATATCCTTATCAAAACCATACATAACATAGCTTAGCTTGGCTTGAAATAAAACATCAATCGAACCTTGGTCTTTCAAAACTTACTTACTTACTTAACATACGTCAACTTAAAACATGGGGTGATGACATTCTGGGCAAAACAAAAACATAACCTTGGCATGGAGCACACCCGTTCATAGTCCGTCGGTGGCCGATATCTTAACAAGGGTGCTACTTAGGCTTAACGTCCCCTAGCACGAAAGGACGGTGCTACCTAGGCTTAAAGTCCCCTAGCACGGAAGGACTATGTTACCTAGGCTTAACGTCCCCTAACACGAAAGGACGGTGTTACTTAGGCTTAACGTCCCCTAACACGAAAGGACTTGTGCTACAAATACTTAAAGTCCCCTGGCACGTACGAACTATGTTACCTAGGCTTAACGTCCCCTAACACAAAAGGACGGTGCTACCTAGGCTTAACGTCCCCTAACACGAAAGGACGGTTCCAAGAATGTCATCCAAAACAAAGCTTATACTTGATACATAAAATAGGGATATCATTCATGCTTAACAAATACTTTTATCAAAACAAGGCAAAGCTTTATCAAAACCTTATAACATAGCTTTATTAAAAATACCACTCACTTAGTTCTTGCGACGTCGGGATCAAAGCAAAGGTCCAAGTCCTACAAACACATGGCAAAGTCTACTGAATGTACTTCTCAAAACAAGTCTTACATGCACGCAAATGATCTCGGAAAACATGCTGGAAGTCAAAGCACTGTTTTACATGTCAGGAAGACATGCTGGGTACCAACCAGGTCTTTGCCGAGGTCCCACACCTCCTGGCCGAGGTGTGGCTACCTAGGCTTCGGCGTGCGGCTGCATGCCGACGTGCACACAAGCCAAATTAAAGGTGTGAGTGATCATGCAAGGTAGGCTAAGGTGAGATACGATGCTTGGCCTAAGTGTGAGGTCTAGGTAAGAGTGATCTCGGCGACTACACTTAGGGAAGTGAGGTCTGGAGATCTGGGTTTCCACCCGTGAAGAACAGGAAGAACATGAACATGAAGATCATGAAGAACATGCATGCTAAATTCATAACTTCTTTATTACAAAATCTGGGATTTCATGCTATGAGTTCGAAAACATGGACCTGGGTACCCACACTTAAAAATCATATGAAAAGAAACACAAAAATATGGATCTTGGCATGAGCTTTCGGATCAAAATATGACTTTTCTTGAAGAACACATGAATACTATTTTCTCTTTCTAAAACCGAACTTCAAAGCAATGCATGGCTTACAAATCATATTCAATCATGCAATGCAATAACATGAACATAATGAACAACATGGGTAGATCAAGAATCTAACATTATAACACAGATCTAACGGTTCGATCTCTAGGGATCAAGCTTGGAAATCTACTCTCCCTCAAGAACTCCTCTCCCTCTTCTAGAGCTTCTCTCTCTTCTTCAAAAACAAGGATATAGAAATGATAGGTTTCTCTCTCTGCCGGCTGACTTAACACTCAGCTCGGACACATGGCAACGGCTGGTTGGCTCTCCTCAAAAAGGTGATAGATTGACAAGACAAGTGTAAGACAAAGTGTATCTAACAAGCTACCCGGCAAGGCACTCCGGCAAGTGATGACATCGGCTAAGGACAAAGCTTCGGCAACTAAGGTGACAATGACCTCGGCTATGAAGGACAACACTTGACTAAGCTGTGCCACACCTTGGCCTAGATGTGCCACACCTCGGTCTAGGTCATGCCACTCCAGGACAAAATCACTTAGGTGCAAAGGTAACATCTCGGCCTAGATAATACACATCTCGGCCTTGGTGATGAACACCTCGGCCTAGATAATGACATCTCGGCCAATATGTCAGGGCGAAGATGGAGGTCAAACAAAGTGGTTCCAAGAAAATTCTAGACTGAAGATGACCTCGGCTTGGAATGATCTAGGCTTAACATAACTTAGGCTCGAGACACCAAGGAAGGAACAAAGCATGCACACAACACTTAGGCAAATCACATAAACACAAAACAAGACATGGACCTTACTTAGGCAAAACAAGTCACAAACATACAAATGCAAGCTTAACAAGTCATAATCATACAGATGCTCATGAACATGACTAACACATAAATGTGGGTTGTTACAATTATGCACCATAACTCCCCGCACGGGTACCAATTTCAACTCAACCCACACATCAACATTTTGACCTTCCACATTTGTCAGCTCCATAAACGGCGGGGACATGGACACCCAAAACCATTCCCCACGCTAGTACCAATTTCAACTCACCCAACACAACTCAACACAATCCAACTGAACTTAACACAACTCGACCCAACACAATCCAACACAACTCAACATGATTCAACACAATTCAACATAGTTCATCATAATCCAACATAATTCAACACAATTCAATTCAACACCACTAAATGCAATTTAACATAATTCAAGGTGAACTCCTAAATCTCCATTTCATCATTTCATCCCAAGGCTCATGTCATCCATACCATTACTAATTCTTATCCCCAAATTTGGTTTCATATTATAACATTATTTATAAGGTCCATAACAAGAGTTCAATCGCAAATTTTACATAATTTCCAAACACTTCCAAAATTCAATATGTGCAATTCAATACCTCAATTTCATGATTCTGCTTTCATTTTAGGCAAAACCATCAACCATCTTCATGTACCAAGCTAGGGTTTTAAGAGAAATTAGAGCTTTTCACCCAACACTTTTTATTCTAAGTCTTCTATTAATTATACACCCAATTTCATAAGCCCATAATCATAACCCCAAAATTAAACCCCAACATATCAAACCCTAAACCCCCAATCTCATGATTTATCATAATATGCTTAAAACCATAAATTTTGTATTTATATAAATAAAATACCACAAATCTATCTATGAATGAGAGTATTGAAGAAGAACTAGAAACCCCTACCTCAAGGACCAAGCAAACAAGCTAGATCAAAAGCCTCCTTTCGAAAATCCAAAATCCAGTCGGTTGAAAATGTTGAGCTTCAAGTATTCTTCACTTTTTTGTGAGAGATCTTGGCCAAATCTTTAAGAAATGGAAGGTATTTGGGTGAAAAATCTAGGGTTTTTTGGACTTAGGGCGAGGGAAAGGAAGAGGGAAAAGAAAAGTGGAGAGAATGATCTAGAAAATCGCTTTTTAAGTTACTGAATTCGCGCAGTCCGCTCGAGCGCCACTTTCTGCGCTCAAGCGCACTTGCTTCCAGCACAGATACAAAAACTTCAAACGGGCATAACTCTCTCATCCGGACTCCGTTTTAGGTCGTTCTTGTGTCCAAATCGAAGCCCCAGAAACAAGCTTTCCAATGGTTCAAGCCTCAGACCCAAACTCAAAGTGTGGAAAAAGAAAAGGGAAAAAGAGTGATGGCTGCTCGTAGAAAAATTATATAAGTCAAAGTTTTTCGTCCAATCTTCTTTGCCATTATGTTACCACTTCTATCAATGTCCCAAAATAGAATAAGGAGGCTCCAAACACAACAATAAAAATGTCAAGAGCAATCCCCCTAATCCCAGAAATTCAAACTCAACCAGGCAGACTGCTCAAGCGTCCAATCTTCCGCTCAAGCAAACGGACCAACAAAGCCGACCGCTTGAGCGACCACTCCTGCGCTCGAGTGGAAATTCACAACTCTCAGAATCTCGGACAGACTGCAAAAGTATTGGGAGCCTCACAAGGCCACTCAAGCATCAACTCTTGCGCTCGAGCAGAAAGAAAAATTCTGGAGTGTTACACAACCTGTGCATAAGCGTAACACTCCCAAAATATTACAACAAATCCAACTCATAAGTGAAAGACTAATAGAAATAAAGTGCATTCGTTTATCAGAGTTCGTTTACAAAAGTTAACACATGCAATATACATTTATAAATGTTCATCCTGAATCTTTAACATGTATTACAATGTTAAGAGGATTAAAACTAAACATATAGTCATATGCCCTATAGGTTTACATCTTTCCAAGTCATGGCTTAGTTATACAAAAGTGAGCCTATCTCAATACAAATTAAGCCTTGGCTGTACAAAAGAATAACACAAAATAAAGAAGTTCTTGCTCCCCAAAGGTCCCTCCAAGCTATTATCTTGGTGGATGCATGTTACCAGCACCTGAAAAATGGTTTTCCCCAAATAGGGTGAGCCAAGGCCTAGTAGAAATAATCTAACACAGTATATGAGATTTAACAAAGATATAAGTATGATGTGCTAATACCATGCTTGTGACAAAACATTCACATTTTATACGATCGTAAAGTGCTAATGTTCATATTTCAATCCATCTCCCCTCAATTCATTTCAAGTTCACTTATTCTTCTCAATTCAAGAATCAATTTCATTATCTTTCAACAACCCAACTGAGACTATAACTCAGTGTTTTTTTTTTTTTTTTTCAATTCAATTCATTACTACAAAAACACTTCAAACTGTCATTTTGCGGAAATTTCATCCGCGGGATCGGCAACCATGTATACACAAGATTTCGGGACTTTTACTCTGGACACTCAGGCCAACTTAATTTCAATGGAGTCCAACCCTCATCTCCTCCCAAACAATGGAATACATCCTCATTCTCCTCCCAAACATCATACATATACAATGTGTTTAAAATATGGTCACATTCAATGACAACCAACAATAGATTAGTTTCAATTTACTTAATCCTCATGTAATTTCTACAACAATCATAGATATCCTCCACCGATTGCCCAAGATAGATATTTCTAAATAGATATACAATCTTCTTAATAGATAAATTATTCAAATTTCCATGGGTGAGAGACAACACGTGTCCAACTCCACCATTTATATCAATAATCCTCTAATTTCATATCTATCACTGTCAATTTTAGTTATTTATACAAATAACAATTTGACCCATTTAGGGCAAAACTCCCCTTTTTCCAAATATCAACCCAAGTACCAAAATCAATAATTTTGACACAATACAATCTCATATACAAATCCATAACCATTTATTTCACATTCACCAAAAACCCCTCTTTTGATTTCATACTCCAAACCCTAGGTTTGCTCAAACTACTCCCAAATCCCACCGTTGTCACACAATGATAAGTAAGTAAGCTAAAAACCATATGAAAGTGTAGAAAATCCCTACCTCATAGAGAGAAGATGAGCCAAGCAAGGGTGAAACTCCAAAGATGCCCAAACCCAACTCTATTCAGATCAAAGTGGAGATCTTGAGATGGTCTACCTTTTTATCAAAGGGATTAGGGTGAAGAAATCACTAGAACTAGGTGAAAATGTAGAGAGAGAGAGAGAGAGTGTGTGTGTGCGTGTTTTAGAGGGAGAGGGTCTCAACTTCAGGTTTTAGGGGGAAAAGATCTGAAAAAGTGATGTAAAAAGTCATTTTCACGATCTGATATACGCACAGTCCGCTCGAGCGCAAGAGTTGACACTCGAGCATCAAACACAATAAGTTGTTCCGCTCGAGCGCCAAGACATAATGAACAAGACGCTCACCGCTCAAGCGCAAGAGGTGACGCTCGAGCATAGAAAACACACATCCAGTAGTTTTGCAGACAATAGACCGACATTCGAGCGCAAGAAAGGCCGCTCTAGCGCCAACCCGCTCAAGCGTGGAAAATGCCATTCAAGCGTAGAAATCACTCTCCCAGTAGTTTTGCAGGCTTGCAAAAGTGCTGAGAGTTTGCAAAGCCCGCTCGAGTGCAGGAAGTGCTGCTCGAGCGGAGGACCAAAAACTGGGCAACACAAGGTTTGAAATACAATTGACCAACTTGCCCAAACACAAACACAACCACAATAACCCAAAAGCCAATTTCAAAGAGACACAAAGGGAACAAGAGGTAAACAACAATATGAAAGCATTAAACCCGAGTTCGGGATATCACAAGAGTCGAGTCAACGCTAGGATCACTATAATAAGTGCAAGTCTAATCTGTGCAGAGTACAAGTCCAAGATGTGTATGGTGCAAGTCTGATTTGATTTGTGTGAGGTGCAAGTTTAACTTGTGCATGAGTGCAAGTTTAATATGTGCGGAATGCAATTCCAATCTGTACGGTGCATAAGTCCAATCTGTGTATGGGTATAAGTCTAACTTATGCACAATTTGATCTGTGTAGAGTGCAATTAAAACTTGTGCATGACTGCAAGTGTAATGAGGTGCAAGTTTGATCTATACAGTGTGCGAGTCCAAGGTATGCATGGGTGCAAGTCCAATATTAAAATGATGAGTTTTTTTTTTCGATTTATTCACCAAACTAATTTTTTATTTTTTTGAAGAAAAATAAAAAATTGAAAATTAAACCAAATTGTGCATAAAAAAATTAAAATAATTTTTAAAAATATAAAATAAAAATAATTTAAGTGAGATACTAAAAATTATATTAAAAAAATCACTTAAATAAAAAATAATAATAATCACTACAAATTAGACTTGCCTCATATACAAGTTAGACTTGCAAATCAAACTTGCACCCTACATAGATTGGACTTGCTCCCATGCACATGTTGGACTTGCACCCACACATATTGGAGTTGCACATATCTGACTTGCACCCATGTACAAATTGGACTTGCACCATGTATAGGTTGTAGTATTTTTTAATATTTATTTTTGTCATACTAATTTGTATTTTATTGGATAAAAATAAATATAAAAAATTATTCATAAATATAAAATGTTATTTTCCTTCCAGAAAAGATAGAATCATTAGAAAATAATTTTTTTATTTATCAAACTAGTTTTTACTTTTTCAAAGAAAAATTAGAAGAAAGAATTCAACCTAACATGGTGAATTAAATTTCTCACATCCTAATTTTTTTTTTCCTATTTTAATGCTAAAATATATGCTTTTTTTTTTGTCAATTTTTAATGACATATTTTATTTGTATGGATTGAGTTTTCATTTGTGTTAGCGTTTGATTTTAAAAATATTACCCCCTTTTTATTGTTTTTGTTTAAGTCATTATTTTTATTTGTATGGTTTGAGTTAATAATGTTTTCATTTGTATTTGTATTAGCATTTACGTTTTCTCTTACCAATATATATTTCAATTTAAAAATTAAATTTAAAGGATTTTACTATTTATATTAACTTAAACCATACAAGTAATTTTAATTATATAAATTGCGGATGGTGGGTTAGCGGATTAGCGAATTGACAAATTGCGGTTTGAGCGGTTTTTGGCGGATTGAAGAATATTCTAACTAATTATCATACATTTACATAATATAGAACACTAATTTGTATAATATTTTTTAGCTATATAACTGTGTGTGTCGATTTCTGACCACACTGCCAAACAGGTACTCAGCTGGAGAACACTGGCAGAATAGACTGTGCCCGAACGACCTGTCACAGAAAGATGAGATTCCAGCGGTGGTTCGTCCACCCGAGGGCACTCCGACGATCAAGTCAATTATCTCTCAAAGATAGCAAAAGTGCTTAACTCACTATTCAGAATATCAAAAGCATACCTTAGACCCATGAGGGTGTCTTACCTTTATAGCCAACACTAACCTAATCCCAATAGAAACCTAGCTTCAATGGACTCCGGCTCAATGCTAATCCTGGACTCCTAGTTAGATTGGGATAAACTCTCTAAGAGTCTTATCTTTATCCAAACTGAAGTCCTCTCTCATTCTAGGACTCTTGTCCCTTATCTGCTCATCCTGGATTCTGGTATCTTTGCAGATAACCTCGACCTAGCCGAGATTACCTCGTCGTCATGACCAAGACACGTGGCACCTCGGTTGGCACTTCGGTGGCACCTCGGTTGGCACTTCGGTGCCACCTCAACTACGTGTTGTCATTCAAAAAATATGTCCCCACAACTGCCCTCGAGGTTCTATTACCTCGGTATCCTGAGGTGATGGAACCTATATCATTTTTTCAATTTAGTACGTCGGCTAAGCTCTATTTATCCTTCATTACCAAGGTCATCATTCGTTGGCTCAATATGACCAAGACTTATAGTCTATTTTTGTCAATGCTTTAGAACCAATAATCAAGTCTGTTCAAGTTTCTCCGCCGAAATCATCCCCCTAGATGAGGTCTTGCTCCATTAAATCAAGAACTCCGAGTGTTTCTATACGCGTATGAGTTGTCATGCACAGTAACTCAACCGTTTTTTCCACGCGTCCTTTCCCTATTGAACTATACCTAACACGCGCCATCAAGTCATGTCGCATTTGCGTGCACCGCCTGACAGACACATCGTCCTAGGCACACTAATTGTGTTTTTGCCGCCCTTTTGTGTTTTGATCAAAAACGCTTCGTCATTTCACTTTTGCATCTGTCCTCTCCAAACTTTCTCTCTCTAACACTCACCTCCCAAATCCTTCATTTTCATTCCGTCGAAGCTTAATGCAACTGCTTCCACTCTCCCCCTCCAGCGAGGCATTGACCGTCCTGCCACTTGTTCCACCGTCGTTCAACTTCGGCATTTATTTCATCAGCGTCACTCTTCCTAGTAAGCCACTGCTTCCCTTCATTTCAATTTCTTGTTTCACTTCACACTGTTATGCTCGTACACTGCTACCATGATTTTATTCATGTTCTTGAATCTTCATTTATGTTGTAAATTTTTCCTTGCTTGCAATTTTGTGTTTGTTCAATCTGTTCTTGATTCATGACCTTTATGTACAAATCACACATACACTTGTTTATTTTGCCACTGTTTTTGGCCTTGCACACCTGCCCAAACTTTATTTAGTATTCTTTGATTTCTTGTTTGTCTTCTTGAGTCTGAATCATGTTCTTGTTTCTATTTTCTGTGTCTTTTTTCAGATTCTTTCCTTCAATTCTTGTTTCCATAGTCTTAGGCTTGGGATTTGTTCTAGAAACTTGATCTTTAGGAAAGCCAAACCTAAAACCCTTTATATTTTTTGAAAAATTTGCCTCAGCACACGTTTAGGTTTTATCCAAGGTCCTTTAAACCTTGACAAAACACTTCCTTCTGAAATCCAAAACCTTGTCCCTCCAGCCGACATCATGGGAATGTTTAGGTGGAGAGTAGATACTCCTACCATGCTAGAGTACTTTAGGCAGGAGTTTGCCATCCCTGCCGATGTTCACCTTAGGTTGGCAGGGGAGGAGGACTCCATCATGCCAGATAGGGATTCCATGTCTTTCCCTGTAGTGGCATTTCTTCAGTGGGGGCTTAAGTTCCCCCTTGACATCCTCTTCCGTGAAGTCCTCCACTATTACAAACTGAACCCAATGCAGCTTGCCATTAACTCTTACCGAGTTATCAATGGTATAATTGCCCTGGCTAGCCGAGAAAATGCTAGGATTACTTTAGCTGATATCTAGTACTACTATACCATGTGTGGCCTTAAGTCAGAAAAAGGCTACATCTATTACCTTAAACTGAGGTCCACAGAATACAAACTCATCGCCAACCTCCCAGACTCCAACAAGGGAGCTAGAGACGATTATTTCATCGTCTCGGCCAACTGGGAGTTCCCACCAGACGATGACCTTCACCTCTATCCCCTAAGCCAAACAGTGTTCAAAGAGGGAAATAGTAAGAGCCAAGAGTCACTTTACTTGCTTCCAAGTCTTTAATACTTTGTACCTTCTATATGTTCTAACGTCTATTTTTTCTTGCAGCTCTTCCTCAACCACCAAAGAACTTTCGAAAATCCTTTTATCCCAGCAAGGATTTCAAAAGGCTGTTGGGTTTGCCAGTTAAGCAGCTGAAAGCTCCTTTGCTGCTCAACTACACCCCAACTTACAACTCTGTACTGCCCGACGTCCCGAGAAAAAGCAGCTATCCTCCTTCAGCAACAACTCCTGCTACAACTTCGTCACCTCGGCCAAATCAGGGATCAACCTCTGATCCAGCAGAACAGCCATCAACCTCTGCTCCCCAACTGATTCCACCAGCCCAGCACCAATGCCGACGCCATGCTTCTGCCAACACTCCTACTGGTAGAACTCATAGCGAAAAATGCCGGAGTGTTGAAGTGCCAGCTTACGACCCAGCTAATCTATCCACAGCTCTGCTAGCAATCCACTTTGGCATAAGGGTCATAGTTGCCGCCACAGCCGACGAGATGGATCATAAGAAGGCTATTGCTGATGATCTTCTGGCCGACATCCCCAACGTTGTCATCGTACAATCCTCACCTTCCCAGTCTTAACCCAAACCGAAGCCAAAGAGACTGAAGAAAGCCCAACCCAAGGCAACAGTGACTTAGATCGACTCTGAGGACACCTTGCAGATCTCCAAAATAGTTGAGGTAGAAAAAAGTGCCTCTACCGCCGAAAAGAGGCCCGCCGAGACCGAACCCTCCGACTCTACCAGGTCAAAGAAGCCGAGGTCGGAGTCTGCCACAACCTAGGGGTCCCTAAAATCCCCCTGGGCCCCTCCAATCATAATTGAGGACAAGCCAGTCAGAGCTAGCGACAGCGCGACTGACATTGAAGTCTGCGTTGCCCTCTCTACTGCCTTGTTCCTTCCAAAAGACCTCGAACGCAACGCCGAGGCCAGTGAATACGAAACCTTTTCTTTGATGTTGCAGCACTCCGTACAAGTAAGCCCCTAACACTTGGTACTCTTCATTTTCTATTTTTTCATACTTAAAGAGGTTTTACTAACTTTTGTTTTTTCCATTTCTTCTAGGCAATCCAGCACGCCCACTCCTTCGCTATGCAGGCCTTCGACATCAAGAAGGAGTTGACCCGCAAGACCAAGGAGGCTGCTGGTTTGCTCAAGACCATCAATAAAGCTGAGGCCAAGATAAAGACATTGATAGATCAGGCTAAGGCAGCTAAGAAAGGCCAAAACGAGGCCGAGAAAAGGGCCGGAGCTGCAGAGGGTGTTGCTGAAGTACTCAAGGCTGAGAAAAAAGAGGCCGAAGCAAAAACAGTCGAAGCCCAAGCCGAGCTTCGGGTTGCCTTGGCCACAAAGGAAGCCGAGATCAAGGCGGCGGATGAGAAGGCCTATGCCGAGGGGGCAGTCGACGTCCGTGAGGACTGCAAGAAGCACGTCAAGAAGGCATGCAACGAGGGTTGCTCCCTTGGCTGGATGGTTGCTTGGAAAGAACTGGCTCTCCCTGAGGACTCTCTTCTTAAAGACGATAGTCGACTCGTCCTGCCATTCCCCCCTACTCCAAGCCAATTCGAGGACGAGGCTGAGTCCGAGAAGGAAGCTAAGGCCGATAAGTCTAAGAGGGCTGAAGATGTTGGGGCCAAGTCCTCAACTCTGAATGAGCAAGTCTTAGACTTGACTCAGGATGAGGAGGACGAAGTCTCAAAAGATGCCTCCCCCAAGAAGACAACATCCGAGGTGCCAATGCCGAGAAGAGCCTCGATCAAACTCTACAAGAGATCGATGCTGAGCTCGAGGCTGAGAAGGCTGCCGAGAAGTCTTCCCAACTGTCTTCTGGGGTCGAGACACAGTCCACCACCGACGCTGAGTAGTCTGTCAATAAACATTTTCCTTTGTACTTAGTACTTTTCTTGAACAATGTTTTTTAGTTTTTATTTTTGGCCGACATGCCACTTTTGTAATCTGAACAAGTAGTCCTTCTTGTAGGCCGAAGTGCCCTTTCACTTCTTTTTAATGCAAGTATAACTGCTTCTTTCAAGTGTTTTGAATGTTTGTCTTTCCTTTTCTGTCTTGTGTGATTCCATACCTAGAATATTTTGCATGTCTTCAATTTATGCCTTTAGCAGTATAGTCTCCTTGGATTATCATACCTCGGACATAACTTCCAATCTTGTTCATCTCGGCCTTGGCTTAACACTTGAAAACATTGTAAAAAATATTTTCACAAGTTTTATTTAAAACTTGCCACTTTACTTTTACTTATCAAGACTTCTGTCTTCCAATATCTTCCAAGTCTTGTCAAAATGGTAATCTCGGCAAGTACGTAGGTACTTCTTTCAATACAACCTTGGCTTGACTTCAACTTGTAAAATTTTCTTAAAAATTTCAACAAGTGTTAAAGCAATCTTCTTTTAACATAACCTCAGCTTAACTTCAACTTGTAAATTTTTCTTAAAATTTCAACAAGTGTTAAACCAACCTTGGCTTGCAAATTCTAACACCCAAGCATCGTTCTCCAGTCCTCTGCCCCCCTAATGTGAACTTAAGTTCCACTTGGGTCCTCATTAAGCATGTGGTTTTGACCTCGTCGCCGAGGTCAGATTCAAACAAAGACTGGCCGAGGTTACCAACCTTGGTCTCTCTGTTAATCTAACTGACATGTACTTAGTTTCAATCTATGTTTGACTCTGCCGATATGGCAAGTCTGGATTAATCTAACATAGTTCAACTCCATTATATGCAAGTATAATTTCTTCTCTGCCATATAATGAGTCTAAATTATTCGTCATGTTTCAATCAGAAACATAACCAACTTAGTTCAACTCTATTATATGCAAGTGTAATTCAACTATGCCATATAATAAGTATAAGTTATTCGTCATGTTTCAATCAAAAACATCGCTAACTTAGTTCAACTCTATTATATGTAAGTATAATTCAACTCTGCCATGTAATAAGTCTAAGTTATTCGTCATGTTTCAATCAGAAACATCGCCAACTTAGTTCAACTCTATTATATGCAAGTATAATTCAACTCTGCCATATAATAAATCTAAGTTATTCGTCATGTTTCAACCAGAAACATCGCCAACTTAGTTCAACTGTATTATATGCAAGTATAATTCAACTCTGCCATATAATAAGTCTAAGTTATTCGTCATGTTTCAATCAGAAACATCGCCAACTTAGTTCAACTCTATTATATACAAGTATAATTCAACTCTGCCATATAATAAGTCTAAGTTATTTGTCATGTTTCAATCAGAAACATCGCCAACTTAGTTCAACTCTATTATATGCAAGTATAATTCAACTCTGCCATATAATAAGTCTAAGTTATTCGTTATGTTTCAATCAGAAACATCGCCAAGGGACTAGTTAACTGTGTTACACAAGTTTGAAATCAAAATCGAGCTAAAATTTTATTAATTACTTCGGCTAATAATAGAAAATTTTAAAAAAATAAAAAAATCTAATAATAAAAAAACTTCAGGTTGTAAGTATTCCCGGGTCTTGGTAACTCTTTGCCTTCACTGTCTTCAAGCCGATATGCACCACTACCTAGGACCAAGATGATTCTATAAGGTCCCTCCCAATTTGGGCTAAGCTTGTCCTCTCTGGGATCCTTCTTGTTGCTGACGACCTTTCTCAAGACGAGGTCCCCAACTTGGAACTCTCTTGGGTTGACCTTCTTATTGTAAGCCCTAGCAAGCTGCTGTTGGTAAGCCCCCAGCTGAATTGCTGCTTTCTCCCTTCTTTCTTCTAACAGATCCAGACCTCGGGCCAGGAATGCCTCATTGGTTCCATTCTTAACTCCCTGGGTTCTGATTCCTGGGATGCCAACCTCAAGTGGAATAACTGCTTATGTGCCATAAGCCATGGCGAATGGGGACTCCCCAGTTGATCTTCTTACTGTAGTTCAATATGCCCAGAGTACATTGGGCAACTCTTCCACCCACTTTCCCTTTACTACTTCCAGCCTCTTCTTGATCCCATCCAAGATAACCATATTGGAGGCTTCTGCTTGACCATTACTCTGAGGAAAGCTTGGAGTGGAGTAATAATTCTTGATTTTGTACTTTGCACAGAAGCTCTTGATTAGCTTATTGTCAAACTATGTACCATTGTCTGCTATTATATTGCCCTTGGGATCCCGAACCTGGTAATGATGTTCTTCCATATGAAGTTCTTCACATCAACGTCCTGAATTTTTGTAAGGGGTTCAGCTTCTACCCACTTGGTGAAGTAATCTGTTGCCACCAGCAGGAACTTCCTTTGTCCAGTTGCTTGAGGCAGTTGTCCAACAACATCCATGCCCCATTGGGCAAATGGCCAAGGGTTGGACACTGGGTTCAAGTCCGTTGCTAGTTGATGTATCAAAGGTGCAAACCTCTGGCACTTCTCACACTTCTTGACATAAACTTCAGCATCTTTCTGCATGTAGGGCCACCAGTACCCCTGAGTAATGGCCCTATGAGCAAGTGACCTGCCCCCAGCGTGGCTTCCACATACTCCTTTGTGTGTTTCATGCAGAAAGTCTTCAACTTATGAAGGATGCACACACCTCAAAAGGGGTCCAGTAAAAGATCTTCTGTAGAGATGTCCCTTTGCCGTTAGACTGAACCTTGCTGACTTCAGCCTGATCTTGTTCGCCTCTTTGTGATCATCTGGCCGTTTCCCATCTCTAAGAAATACTATTATCGCATCCATCCAACTTGGTCCCATCTCCACACACATTGCGTCATGCTTTGTGTTCAGTGGTTCTATACTTGGACCTGACAGGTAGTCGACCATGATTGTCCTTGCCTCTCCAAGTTTCATTGCACTAGCCAGGTTGGCCAAAGCATCAGCATGGTTGTTGTTACCTCGGCTAACTTGCTGTAGTCGGCAATTCTGGAATAAGGCTACTAGTCTTCCCACCTCCTTTACATAGGCCGACATCCTTTCATCTCGGGCTTCGTATTCGCCTGTTGCCTGGTTAACGATAAACTGGGAGTCACAGAAGACTATTACCTCGTCGGCTTTCATTGTTACTGCCAACTTTAGTCCTGCAATCAGTGCTTCATACTTTGATTCGTTGTTTGAGGCCTTAAACCCTGAACGAATGGATTGTTTCAGTATCTGCCCATCTGGAGACACTAGCACTACTCCTACCCTCACTCCTTGTCGGTGTAACAAGCCCGCGGGGGACCTCGCTACAGCTCGAACTTGATTTGTAGTCACGGTTCTAAATCTGAACCAAAGAGTCCAAATCCGGCAAATCGTTTTGAGAAAACTGATTTTTAAAAGAAGTGCCAAACATGGACTGCTTCGCCAGATACAGAGTCGCCACCTAAATGTTTTTTTTTTTTAAAATGGGAAATTTAGGAAACCCTGACTCGGTGCCAAAGGCCACGTGTCCGTCATCACCAAAGTTGCCTCGGCTCGGGAACTTGGGTACGATTGGGGAAGGTCACTTCGTGAGCACCCCCGCTCGCCCGATCAAAGATCGGCCTCTACTAACCATGATATCTATTTTTGAAAACTTTATATGTCCTTATTCCGGTTATTAGCCTAGGTTACTATGTGATGCACACAGCATATAAGTATAGACTGGGTCGCCCGAATTGAAACAAAACATTTCATGTTTGTTTATTTGAAAGATGGTTTGCTACTCACAAGTAGGCTTAAAATGCAGTTTTAGCCACCCGCGGGTGGGCTTAGAAAACAATGGTTTTGCCACTATCTAGTGGGCTTAAAACAAATATTTGATGAATTGTCCCAATCCAAATAACCCAACCTTCACCCACAGGCATTCAGGCAGTTATATCACATAAGCAAATAGCCTCATGGTAAGCATGCTATCATAGCAGTCACTCACACACATGCAAGGATGCTAAAGCATAAAACTCACCGGGTACTCCAAGCCAAAACAGAATTTACATTAGAAATCATGCATGATCCTAAGTATACAGAAATGCCTAATGCAACACATGCAAAATGCAACTATAGTAGGCTCGGCTATTCTAAGATGGCATATGAAATGCTACAACTATCATGTATTCAATTTGGAATTGAAAGTACAATGCAGTTAGTATGATGCGCCGAGCCCGGTGCGTGCAATACAGATGAATGATGCAAACATGTTGTCATACTGTATGCTAATTGAAATATGCCCTAATCTAACCATCATAAGCAGGTAAATAAAAGGGAAGAAAGACGTGGGGTAGAAAGACATACATCACACTCACCCACACTCATTACAATATTGCCCTCGCGCAGAGGGTCCAAATAAATAATACAGTCCCGAATAAAAGAATATTACAG
This sequence comes from Camellia sinensis, assembly GCF_055761805.1. Taxonomy (NCBI): domain Eukaryota; kingdom Viridiplantae; phylum Streptophyta; class Magnoliopsida; order Ericales; family Theaceae; genus Camellia; species Camellia sinensis. Next base: position 8,410,209 of record NW_028128988.1, read on the forward strand.
TCCAAATATTACAGTCCAAATAATATACAAATTCCTAATTAATTAACAAATTAACTAAGAAAATAAATAAAACTGGCATGCAAGCCAGGGACTGCCTTGCTTCTGATGGATGATGCATGTCCGGGTTGTCTTGCGCGGAAATCCACCGGGATGCCCCAATTAGCCTCTGTTTAGCAGTTATTCTTGAAACGCGTGCCAAGCTCCAAAAAGTTGCTGATTCTTCATTTTGCTGCAACAGAGAGCAGGAAAGGGACATGGCAATGTATTTTCACAAATATATGCATGCCTCGATCCTCGTGCCACCAATCACGCATACCGAGGCATGATGGCCGAGGAGTCGAATTGCACAATTTAATGTAGGATGAATGCACATGAAAACACAACAAAACCTAACTCCATCATGGATGATCCGGAGTGTTGGTGACTGGGGAATTGAGACACATTCCGTCACTCGGAGTACGAAATGCACCTCGTTTCCCGTGCCCAAGCTAACTCCTATCCCGAACACGATGCAATATGCATGACATGCATGAAATGCGACTAAGATACAATCCTAACATACACAATGCTATGAAAATGAGATGCCTCGAAATGCGTGCACACGGGCACACAAACCGAGAAAATGACAGAATGTGATCTAAGATACAACCTAGTATGCACTATGCTGTAAAAATGAGATGCCTCAAAATGCGTGCACACGGACACGCAAACCGAGGCGATGGCATACACAATGCAACATGGCTAAAATGGCATGGAAAATGTAACATGGACTTATACTAACATGAGAGAGCCTCAGCCATACTCACATAAGAAGCCGGTAGATAAAAATGAAGTGCCTCGAAGTGCGTGCACACGGGTACGCAAACCGAGGCAATGGCATATGCAATGCAATATGGCAAAAATGGCATATAGAATGCAACATGGACTTATACTAACATGAGAGAGCCTCAGCCACACTCACATAAGAGGCCGATGGATGAAAATGAAGTGCCTCGAAATGCGTGCACACGGGCACGCAAACCGAGGCAACGGCATACGCAATGCAACATGGCTAAAATGGCACATAGAATGCAACATGGACTTACACTAACATGAGAGAGCCTCAGCTACACTCACATAAGAGGTCGATGGATGAAAATGAAGTGCCTCAAAATGCGTGCACACGGGCACGCAAACCGAGGCAACGGCATACGCAATGCAACATGGCTAAAATGGCACATAGAATGCAACATGGACTTACACTAACATGAGAGAGACTAAGCTACACTCACATAAGAGGTCGATGGTTGAAAATGAAGTGCCTCGAAATGCGTGCACACGGGCACGCAAACCGAGGCAACGGCATACGCAATGCAACATGGCTAAAATGGCACATAGAATGCAACATGGACTTACACTAACATGAGAGAGCCTCAGCTACACTCACATAAGAGGCCGACGGATGAAAATGAAGTGCCTCGAAATGCGTGCACACGGGCACGCAAACCGAGGCAACGGCATACGCAATGCAACATGGCTAAAATGGCACATAGAATGCAACATGGACTTACACTAACATGAGAGAACCTCAGCTACACTCACATAAGAGGCCGACGGATGAAAATGAAGTGCCTCGAAATGCGTGCACAACGGGCACGCAAACCGAGGCAATGGCATACGCAATGCAATGGCATGGAAAATGGCATATAGAATGCAATATGGACTTATACTAACATGAGAGAGCCTCAGCCACACTCACATAAGAGGCCAATGGATGAAAATGAAGTGCCTCGAAACGCGTGCACACGGGCACGCAAACCGAGGCAATGGCATATGCAATGCAATGGCATGGAAATGGCATATAGAATGCAACATGGACTTATACTAACATGAGAGAGCCTCAGCCACACTCACATAAGAGGCCGATGGATGAAAATGAAGTGCCTCGAAACGCGTGCACACAGGCACGCAAACCGAGGCAATGGCATATGCAATGCAATGGCATGGAAATCATGATATGCGCTTATACCAACATGAGAGAGCCTCAGCCACACTCACATAGGATGCCGGTGAATGAAAATGAAGTGCCTCGAAATGCGCGCACACGGGCACGCAAACCGAGGCAATGGCATACGCAATGCAATGGCATGAAAAACATGATATGCAAACATGCTAATGGATTTTCAGCAATGAAATGTGGGGGAAAACAGCCCCGAAATGAGGCGAAAACACACCCGATGCATGGAATTTCTCCCGAAATGCAAGATTAAGTACGTGAAATGAACTACAGCTATACAAAGCATGCATAATTGGTACATGGAATGAAAAGACAGAAGCAAGACAGCCCCAAAATAAGAATTTTTACAGTACAAATCATGGCCAAACAGCAAGCGAAGATAGGGCAACAATGGCATGTAAAAATGGCCCTAAACATGAGATTATGAAGCAACTCACAGCTGCTAACTCCAAATAGGTTAGGGCCCTTCAACAACATTGAAGAGGGGCCAAAAATAAGCCACTTTTCAGAATTGTAAAAACCTCAAAAACAAACATAGATATGGCTAAGCTCTTATGCAAGAAAAAGGGCCAAAAGGTGGCCAAAGAAGCAAGTGGTATATGCAATGCCCAAACTGAAAAATTCCCTTCTACAACATTGAAGAGGGACCAAAAATATGCATATTTACAGAACTGTAAAAACCCCAAAACAGTATACAAACATGCTAGAAATGCAATGCAAAATGAGGCTCAAAAGTGGCTATAACACAAAGTATACAAAATATTCCACAAACGGCCAAAGACCCTTAATGAAACATGTTAAGAAGGTCAAAATAAGACTATTTCTAGGCCTGTAAAAAGACCAAAAACAGAAGCATAATAAGCTACCAAAACATGCAAAAAAAGGGACCAAAGAGGGATATAAAGGCAAGTATAGCATGGAGGTCCCAAACAGTGTTGAGCCCTTCTTCAATGTTGAAGAGGGGCTCAAAATAAGCCTATCTTTAGTTCTGTAAAATGCCAAAAAATGGAAGCGTAATGGGCTGTCAAAGCATGCAAGAAAATGGCATTCAAGGGAGATATTGAAGCAAGTGTAAGATGGGGGGCTCAAACAGGATTAAGCCCTTCAACAAACATGTAGAATAGCTCAAAATAGACCTAGTTTTAGTTAAGTTCGGAGCCCAAAACAATAAGAAACTTGGCTAAGAAATTGGCACAAAAATGAGCTACAAAAGGGGGAAAGTCTACTTACCCTTGAAGACCATCACTTTTGTTGCTTCTTGGACCAGATTTGATGACTCTAAGCTACTGGAATCCCTTCCTTTGCTGCTGGAATGGAGTGGTGATGGTAGAGCTTGAAGATGATGAAGAAAATGGAGCCAAAACTTAAAGGAAATGGAGTGATATGTATGTATATCTTCAAAGCAACTCTTGTAACCCTTTCTCTAGAGTTGGGAGGCTCTCTATATGGATAAGAGATGGAGAGAAGAGTCTAGCAAAAGTGGAGGGAAAACGAGGCTTTTTTTCCCTCCAAAAGGGTCTCCCGGATGTAGATATTTTTGGGGGAAAACCAAGGCACAGCTGGAAAGCACACACAGTGAGGAACATGGCCGGCCTGAAATTTTTGCTGCAAGTGACCGGCCGGCCACTTCCCCTAGCCGGCCGGCTAGGTCAAAGAAAAAAAGTGGCCGGCCACCCCCTAGGATGAAGCCCCAGAAGTTAGCTTTCCAATGGCGCAAACCGTGCATTAAAATTCCTCCTGTAGAAAAAGTTATGCCCTTTTCCGTGAAGCCGCGCAGATTCGGTCCAACCAGACTTCAACCAACCACATCTCCCCCCCTAGGACTTGGACTTGGGATATTATTGAGTGCAAAATGAATCCCCGGAAGTAAGCTTTCCAATGGTGGTGGCCTCATATCTTAATTCCTCTTGTGCAAAGAGTTATGCCCGTTTCGGTGAAGCCGCGCAGATTTTTCTCCTTCCCGGATTCATGCTGAACCACTTTTGACCAAAAAGAAGTTGGCTTTTCGGCAAAATTGCTGGCCTCCCACCAAATTTTGGTGTCCTCCCATGTGTGTACATCACAAATATGTGGTTTGGGGTTGAAGGAAGTGGCCCCAAGGTGTTCAACATTGGCTCGGAAGTTAGAAAAACGGGCACTGGAGGGCGAAAATGGAACATAACTGGTTGCTAAGATAATTGCTGGCCTCCCACCCTCCAGTGACCTTCCTGGTGATAAAACAGAGGTACCTGCCAAAAATGAACAAAAACCGATACAAAACGGATGCTCGGGGGCCAAAACACGCAGTTCGGGGTCTCGAAAATGGGCTATTAAGCACCGAAAGTGGCATTCGGCCACGAAGTGGGTTTCTGAGACCCCAGTGTCCCTCAAAAGGGAGCAAACAAGATGTATGCCAAAAACTGGAGCAAACGGAGACGGTTAGGCAGTCCCGAACTGAGGCATGCGGCCAACGGTCCCGAAAAATCGGAACCGGGCTCCGAAATGGGCAAAATGGCCTACGGCCACAAAATGTAGCCCATGGCCACTGAGAGATGGTCTACGGGACCTCTCCCTCCCCTCAAGAGAAGAAACAGAGAAAACCGAGTCTGGTTCGCAAACCGAGGCAAGGCACAGAAGAGGGTTCGGAAGTCCGGAGGCAAGGCTCGCAACCGCGACTCTGAGACTTCTGAACGAGCACATTATGCAATATCACCAAGTGCTCAACTGGTGACGTCTGAGTCTCAAGGTCGGTCAAAAATGGGGTGTCTACAGTTGCCCCTCTTTGACAGAACTCGGAAGTCATAAGAATGACGGGAGTGAATGTCAAAGCCCAGAGACGACCCATTTTTGACAAGGCCGAAGACTTAGACAAAGAAGACAAGATAGACAAAGATGTGCCCGCAGGCAGGGGCAAAATGCAAATGATATGCAAGAAGATTTTGAAGATTGGACTTATACGCTACGCGAGGCCGGTTTTGAAAGTTGGACTTATACGCTACGCGAAGCCGGTTATCACTCATGGTCATGCAAAGAGAGCTGTAATGAAGCAATTATGTGAAATAAATGCAACATTTTAAGCGAATGCTAGGCAAGCAAGTAAACTCGAGCCAAACTACACCTCGTGCAGAAAGGATGTAAGAAAATTATGGAATTCTCACTGCAAATACAGTGTGCGTGTGTGATAGATACACAGAGCGAACATGTGATTGATACACAAAAAGGTGAACACAAAGTGTGATAGATGCACTAAGTGAACAAGTATGATAGATACACAAAGCGAGAGTGTGCGATTGATACACAAAAAGGTGAGCACAAAGTGTGATAGATGCACTAAGTGAGCAAAGCGAGTGTGTGATAGATACACTATTTGAGCAAAGTGTAATTGATATACAAAGGGTGAAGTGAGCAAAGTGTGATGGATACACACTAAAGGTGAACACAAAGTGTGATAGATGCACTTAGTGAGCAAGTACGATGGATATACTAAAAGGGAACACAAAGTGTGATAGATGCACTAAGTGAGCAAAGCGAATGTGTGATAGATACACTATTTGAGCAAAGTGTAATTGATATACAAAGGGTGAAGTGAGCAAAGTGTGATGGATACACACTAAAGGTAAACACAAAGTGTGATAGATGCACTTAGTGAGCAAGTACGATGGATATACTAAAAGGGAACACAAAGTGTGATAGATGCACTAAGTGAACAGAGTGTGATTTATATACTAAAAGCAAACACAAAGTGTGATAAATGCACTATGTGAACAGAGTGTGATTGATACACTAAAAGTGAACACAAAGTGTGATAGATGCACTATGTGAACAGAGTGTGATTGATACACTAAAAGTGAACACAAAGTGTGATAGATGCACTATGTGAACAGAGTGTGATTGATACACTAAAAGTGAACACAAAGTGTGATAGATGCACTTAGTGAACAGAGTATGATAGATATACTGAAAGTGAACACAAAGTGTGATAGATGCACTATGTGAACAGAGTGTGATTGATACATCAAAAGTGAACACAAAGTGTGATAGATGCACTTAGTGAGCAAGTATGATTGATATACTAAATGTGAACACGAAGTGTGATAGATGCACTTAGTGAACGAGTGTGATGGATACACTGAAAATGAACACAAAGTGTGATAGATGCACAATGTGAACAGAGTGTGATTGATACACTAAATGAATGAAGTGTGATTGATACACTAAAGAAATGAAGTGAATTGTGAACCGTGATTGATACACTAAATGAATGATCTTAAACGGAACTTCTTTGAATGAACCGTACATACAATATCGTGTATGAATGAGAAAGAAACTTGATAGGTACAATGCAATACAATACAAAAAGCAATAAATAGACAAAATAGCGTTTTAGAAAGCACCTCATGAGGTGAGTGGCGGTGAACCGCTCTGCTCTGATAGGGATCTTCCCCCGTGCTCTTCGAACACTTACCTTTAACTTACAGTACAAAGGCTCTGAAATACTGACAAGGGTTCTTCATGTAGAACCCTTTGGATGTTGCCTTTCTTCCTGATCATATTCACAACTTTTCCTATTCTCCAACGGGGTGACAGACTAGGTTGGTTCAGTATCCAGAATTGAGGTGCATACACGCTATCTCAACCTATGGGGCCTCCATACAGATTTCAAGCCGAGGACGCGCCTCTGGGTATTTAAACCAGACTTTAGTCCCGGAAATCCCGAACCTTTACGTTCTAGGCATCAGCCATTCGAACTCTAGTTTCCACCGTCGCAGTTGGTCTCCTAGGAACTCATTGCGAACACAGCCAAGATGCCTCTGGTAGGGAATGGTACTCAGGGAGAGCACTTTTGATTGCCATTTTGGCTTGAAGCAGCCTTGATCTTGAGCTTGAGGTAGAGGCGCACTCATACTTCGGAGCTTTGGCAAGACTTGAAGAGGTACACACGGAATGTAGTCTCGGAACTTACTGAAGTTGAAACAAACTCAGATACCCGACATTTTCCTCTTTTGCTTTTGCTTTGCAGTCTGGAACCGTATATAGCTTCAGATAGGTCCTAGTTTTACTGTTCTGACATGACCTGGGTTGAACCCTGCGGTTTTATGAAAGAACGAATCTTGTTTTGCACAGATGTGGAGAACGACACGGCACTCGGAGCGCAAAATGATTTTATTTTTGAAATTGAGAGATGAGTTTTCAGCCAAGTATTGAGCCTACGACTGAACACAGCAAAACGACTCAACAAGGAAATAAAAGGCACACAACCTAGACACATCGAGTAACACTCGAAACGACTCAAAACGAGAATCGAGATAAAACAAAAAGACACGACATTCAGACGTGCACAGGGAGCCTGTTTCACCGGGTAGTGTTTCCCACCCTCTTTTATTTGTGGTTCTCACATCACTCGGCCCTCAAGCTCTGTTTTTCTAAAAAAGCCCTCTTCTCACTTTTCCTCTCATCGCACATCTCTCTATTTTTCAATCTCTCATTTTTCATCCCTCCCCTGGGTGGTTGATGGATAAACAGCAAATTGTGGGCTCGTGTCCCTAGCATTCTGCTAGATTCTCTTTCTTTCGCTCACAGTTAGTGAATTCTTCCCACGGAAAGGTTGCGCTACAACTGGGTGTGTAGCAAATCTGCAGCTAACATCAGTTGACGATGCTTTGCTGGGGAGTTTGGACGTGATAAGATCTGTCCAGATGATGGAGTGGAATATCTTGCCCCATTCTAGTTCGTGCTTCGCACTTGGCTTGATACCTCGTTGCTTGGAGGGTGAGAGAGTTTTCAGCCATTTTGCTGTTAACTTCGGTTGTGCCTTATTCTGGCAAGTAGAGTGCCCTTCTTGGCAAGTATGTTGACAAAGGGGAAAAGACAGAACACCTGACCCAACTGTGCCCCTAGTTCATCATTTTGACCATTTTTTGTTTTTGCTTTCTATTAAAACAGTTTTGACCAACATGAGAGTTAGATTAACATGCTTGTTCAATTTTCTGATTTAAAATCATGTAAGTTAGGCTGTGAGCACTGAAAATTTTCCTCTTTTGGGTCCAAGAAATGGTCCAGTTTTGAAAATGGAATACTTTTCAAAAAGATTAGTCAACCTTAGTAAAAATTCTCAAAAACTATTTTTGCAAACGACCACTGCTCAACGAGCACGGAACTTACTCTCGAGATGCACAACTTCGAATTCGAAGGAAGATTGCCCCTTGCTTGAGGGGAACTGCATGGCAACGGAAAGTTGCCCCTTGTTTGAACGGCACCGCGGCGCATTGAATGGCAACGGAAAGTTGCCCCTTGTTTGAATAGCACCGCAGCGCATTGAATGGCAACGGAACGTTGCCCCTTGTCTGAATGGCACCGTAGTGTATTGTAATCAGCCCTCAGAGCGATGATTGCAACCGAACTCCCGGATACAGAAAAGACAAAGATGACCAGAACCATCGCATGGACATAATCGAATTGTTTTACGGCTGGACTTCAGAATGAAGTTGCCTACGTATCCCAAAGATGGGAATCAAGCCTCACGTAGTTCGGGGTTAAGGTACACTCGGGTATTAACCTCTCCTTTTTATGCTCTAACTTTTGCCAAGGTGCCTGTTGCGGGTTTTCGACCTTGCGAGCTTTGTTTTTCTTTTCTTTTCAATTCTTTTCATTTCTTTTCTTTTTTGATTTTTTTTTGTTCTTTTCTTTGCATTTTTTTTTGCTTCTCTTTTTTTGTATTTTTCTCTTGCTCTAACTTTTGCCTGGGTTGCCCTTCCGGGTTTTCGGCCCAGCGAGCCTCTCAAGGGTAAAAGTGTAGCTTTGTCCATGTCAAATGGTTTTGAGATCCTGAAGTCATCTGAATCCAGGAGAATAGCTGCTGTTTTGCTTTGCAAGCTTCTTTTGATGATATCTGATCTTCTTGATCTAACTTTCTTGCCTCTTGTTCGAGGGTGCTTCAAATCCGGCCACACGGGCCTCACATCATAGTTGACCGTTGAACCTTCTGAATTCAAGTTTCAAGGTTTGGAAGCGAAGGGGTTGAGTCTCGAGGCTGAGAGAGATCCTAGGCTGCACAATCTCAGGAGCGATTCCACACAGGTCCTCGCAGGACCGCGCAAAACATTTTTTGAAATCTTTTAAGAAAGCGACCAGTCGCTCGCGCTGAAGACAGTGTAGAACCAATCTGGATCGAGCCAGGATCCTTCTCAGTACTCACGCTAACAAGCATGATTCCATTCATTAAGGGCTTAGCACGCCTCTCTTTCTCTCAATTGATCAAAGTTTTGCAAATCCCGAGGAATTCATTCCTCTTTGTTTTTCACCGCAGTGCTCAAAAAGTTTTGAAAAACTTAGGTCAATACAATGATTTCAAGGCACAGAAAAGACAGAGTTCTTTAGTCAAATACTGCCGTCTCATTCAGAACTTTCGGCATAACTGGCACAAGGCAGAAGCAAATGCGAGAGCATGAAGATCACTGCTGTTTTATTCAAATCTGTTGGCACAACTGGTTCCCTGGCAGAAACAGACTCAAAACAAAATGAAAAGACAAACACAAAACAAAATGGTGATGCCCGAGGTAACACCCCCCGAAATCAACCGACTCCTACACAACAAGACTGACTCGATACAACAAGACAGACTTAACAGGACTGACTCGATACAACAAGACAGACTCAATACCCAAGTCAGAAAGCAGAATAAACAGCATTCACAAATGCTCAAAATAATGCGTGCCATACACCACATCTGGAGTAAGCTGAGTGCCGCCCGCAGGTGGTCCATCCCCCCAATCACATCACATTATCCCCCAAGTTCACTGATCAAGTGCCGATAGACTTTGCAAGACCTGGTGCGGGGATGACCCCGTTGTCAAACAGATCTTGTACATCATGGCGCAGACGAAAGCAACTGTCGGTGTCGTGACCGGTTTGTTGATGGTAGGCGCAGTATTTAGTCTGATAATGCTTTGCAGGGATAGGATCGGGTAAAGGCCGTTGTTCCAATGGCTTCAGATGTCCTTTTCGGATTAAGGCCTCTAGAGCTTTTGACAAAGGCATATAAAGCGGGGTGAAAACCCTCTTGACTCGGGGTGGATATTTGGTTCCTTGTGAGCTACGTCCGGGCGCACCGGTGAATGGGGTAGCTGTTTTTGATACGGTGGTAGCCACCATGCCCACATCAGAAGATCTTGCAGCTGCATCACCACTGGTGGTCGCATTCGAACTGCGGGAAAACGCCCTCCTGGGTTGCTCTTTCTCCTGGTCAAAGAGGCCCTGCTTCATAGCATCCTTGATCTGCACTCCCATCTCGTGTAAATCTGAGAAAGTAGGAAAGGGGATTACAATCATCCTCTGCATCAATTTTGGGTGGAGATTGCGCACAATCATCCGGATTTGGTCCTTATCCGTGGGCCTTAGAGTCATCATTGACGCCTTTGTCCTCCATCGGATTACAAAGTCCGAGAAAGTTTCCTTGGGCTCTTGCCTTGTCGTTTCGAGATCACGGGTTGTAATCTCGATCTGAGTGTTGTACGAGTATTGTGTGACAAAGGCCTCAGCCATTTCATCCCAATTCTTCTTCACTTCATCCTCTAACTTTGCGTACCAGTGGGCAGCCACACCCGACAGGGTTCGGCCGAATAATGAAAGCTTCTGTGGTCGCGTTAGGTCCATTGGCCGCAAGATGTCTGAGAACAGTCGGAGATGGACCATGGGATCCCCAGACTCGTCAAAGCGGTCAATTTGAGGCATTTTGAACCTATCGGGCAATGTTACGGCCACGTCGGTGTACCCGTCCTCAATGTCCGGGATAGCCTTGACCCCCTGGGATTTCTTGAAGAGCTTCTCAAGCTTGCTCAATTTTAACGCCGTGGGGTCGACCTCGAACTCGAAGGGAGAGTCCGGCAGATTGGTAGGTGTTTTGGATAGTTGAGGTAAAATTGGGGGCGGAGCTGGCCCGCCTGGATTGTCCGTATCATCCTGGACGTTTGGCGTCTCCCCAGGTGCTGGAGCTCCTGCTGGGGGAGGAACTTGTTGTGAAGCGGACGCACCGCTTTGCTGTTGTAGCTTGGTGATGAGCTCGGCCTGCTGAGCCATGATCGTAGCCTGCTGTTTGGCAAATTCCTCCTGACGGGCAGCATCCTGCTGCATGAGTTTCATACTTTCTTGCATTTGGCGCATCATTGCCTCCATCCCTGACGTGTTCTGCTGATCCATCTGACTGATTGGTATCTATCCCTGCAGTAGAAACTGAGACCTCAACCTGACTGTTCACTGGTGGGGTGGATAAGGGCCACTGATCTGGTAACTGCCGAACTGGTGATCTGTGCCTAACTGGCCCCTTTTACCCTGTCTCTGGCGGAGGAACACTGATTTGCCTTTGAACTGAATCTCTGACCTGACAAAGTCTATCAGCACAAGTCCGATGAACCTCGGGGGATATCGGAGCCTTCTGAAGCTATGGTTCCCAGACTACCTAGCAAAAGAGAAAACAGACAGCATCTCAGCCTGATTCCATCTGAACAGATACGAGCATAGTTGAATGAGTGTGCCCTCTACTGAATTCTGTCCCAAAATTCCACCCCAAATCTGAGTCTGATACCCACAGGTAAAGCTGACTCCCAAATACTGATAGTAATGCCCGCAGGCCTGATGCCCAAATTCGCAAACTGGTGCCCGCAGGCCTGATGCCCAAACTCATACACTGATACATGCATTCCTGTAGAGACGCACTCTAAAGCACATAACAGATAAGTGAGAGCCAAAACACCCCTATGTTGGGGTAGGGTTTCCCTGTCCTATTTTGTCAGGAGCTAGGGTTTCACTACGTACGCAGCGGTTTCAAACAACCTATGATCGGGTAAGCAACCTGTCCTAGTTTGGAATGGTCACCATGGATCCGAATATACACTAGGTCGAATGGTCAAATAGGGTGCCCCGGTAAAACCGGGGTTTGTGTTCCCATACTGGCAGAGCCCACAACCGGTCAACCTTATGGTCATGCCTTGACAAGACAAGCCTCCGGCAAACCGTTCAGGAATAGCAGATGGCAAACACGGTGTCCTAGGAGCACCAATGCAAATGCAAATGCAAAGAAACACACAAGTGTAGTCAAAAACAGATATCAAGAGTTCGAGTCCAGTTCTCTAAATCCCCAGCGGAGTCGCCAGAAACTGTAACAAGCCCGCGGGGGACCTGTAGACACCCCATTTTTGACCGACCTTAAGACTTAGACGTCACCAGTTGAGCGCTCGGTGATGCTACATATTATGCTCGTTCAGAAGTCTCAGAGTCTCGGCTGTGAACCCTGCCTCCGGACTTTCGAACCCTCTTTCATGCTTTACCTCGGTTTGCGAACCAAGCTCGATTTTCTCTGTTTCTTTTCCTGAGGGGAGGGAGAGGTCCTGTAGACCATCTCTCAGTGGCCGTGGGCTACATTTTGTGGCTATAGGCCATTTTGCCCATTTCGGGGCCCGGTTCCCGGTTTTCGGAGCCGTCAGGCCGTGTGCCTCGGTTCGGGACCGCTTAACCATCTCCATTTGCTCTGATTTTTGGCATACATCTTATTTACTCCCTTTTGAGGGACACTGTGGTCCGAGAGACCAACTTCGTGGTTGAGCACCACTCCCGGTGCCTAACAGCCCACTTTTGGGGCCCCGAACTGCGTGTTTCGGCTCCCGAACCTTCATTCTGCATTTTTGGGCTTTGACCCGAACTTAAGATAGTCATATTTTGAGCTCCTTTTCATGTTTGATTGAGGACCTCTTGATGTTTGACATCTCCATCTATCACTTGCTTCTTTAACGCTCTTTTAGGCCTATTTTTGCGCGGTATTTTAGGCTTAATTGTGAGCTGTTTCGGACTTGGTCATAAACTACAAAGTGTCTTTTTTTGAGCCCCTCTTCAACTTTGTTGAAGGGCTCTCGGCCATTTGGGTCCAGAAGCTACCACTTGCCTTTATATCTCACTTTTTGGCCTTTTTGGAGGGAAACTTGGATTGTTTTCCCTCCATTTTTTCCCTCCATTTTCCCCCCCCCCCTTTTTTCCACCCCTTTTGCCTATATATACAGCACCCTAGGTCTGTATTAAGGGTTAGAGATTTTTGTTTAGAGCTCCTATATTATATATCTCTCTCTCTCTATATTCCAACCATCAAAACTCCAAGTCCCCTACACCATTTCTTCACCATTCCTTCACCACCACCTAGCACCACCACCACCACTCTATACCAGCAGTTTGGAGGTCATTTCCAGAGGCAAGGAGCATCTTTTTCTCAAGCCAAGAGGTTGCTAAAGACTAGTCTTCAAGGGTGAGTCTCGTTTTTCCCTTTTTTGCTCTTTTCTTGGTCTATATCTTAGCCCTTCTTGCTTATACATTTGAGCTCCGACCAAAACTGAAAGTGGCCATATTTTGAGCTTATTTTCATCTTTCATTAAGGGTCTTACCCTATTTGGGACCTCCATGTATCACTTACCATTATACCCCTCTTTGGTCCTCATTTTTGCATGTTTTTTTAGCTTATCTTGCTTCTGTTTTTCGGCCATGATCAGAACTGAAAGTGGCCATATTTTGACCCCCTTGTCATGTTTCATTAAGGGTCCTTGGCTGTTTGATGAATATTTTGCATACTTCATGTTATACCCCTTTGTTGGCCTATATCTTGCGTTGCATTTTGAGCATGTTTGTATATTGATTTGGGGCTTTCCATCTACTGTAAATGTTCATATTTTTAGCCCCTTTTCAGTTTTGTAGAAGAGTATTTTTTTGTTTGGGCTTTGCATCTACCACTTGCTTCTTTGTCCATTTTTTGGCCCATTTTCTTGCATAAGAGCTTAGCCATATCTATGTTTGTTTTTGGGGTTTTTACAGTTCTGTAAAACATCATATTTTTGGCCCCTCTTCAATATTGTAGAAGGCCCCTAACCTGTTTGGGGTCAGCAGCTGTGAGTTGCTTCTTTGTCTCATATTTAGGGCCATTTTTGCATGCTAGTTTTGCCCTATTTATGTTTGTTGTTTGGCCATGCTTTGAACTGTAAAAATGCTTATCTTGGGGCTGCCTTGCTTTTGTCTTTTCATTCCATGTACCAATTATGCATGCTTTGTATAGCTGTAGTTCATTCTATGTGCCTAATTTTGCATTTCGGGAGAGATTCCATGCATCGGGTGTACTTTCGCCTCATTTCGGGGCTGTTTTCCCCCACATTTCAGTGCTGAAATTCCATCAGCATGTTTGCATATCATTTTCCATGCTATTGCATTGCGTATGCCATTGCCTCGGTTTGCGTGGCCGTGTGCACGCATTTCGAGGCACTTCATTTTCATCCATCGGCCTCTTATGTGAGTGTGGCTGAGGCTCCCTCATGTTAGTATAAGTCCATGTTGCATTCTATATGCCATTTTAGTCATATTGCATTGCGTATGCCATCGCCTCGGTTTGCGTGCCCGTGTGCACGCATTTCGAGGCACTTCATTTTCATCCATCGGCCTCTTATGTGGGTGCGGCTGAGGCTCTCTCATGTTAGTATAAGTCCATGTTGCATTTTATATGCCATTTCCATGCCATTGCATTGCATATACCATTGCCTCGGTTTGCGTGCCCGTGTGCACGCATTTCGAGGCACTTCATTTTCATCCACCGGCCTCTTATGTGAGTGTAGCTGAGGCTCTCTCATGTTAGTGTAAGCCCATATCACATTTCCATGTCATTTACGTTGCGTATGTCATTTTCTCGGTTTGCGTGCTCGTGTGCACGCATTTCGAGGCATCTCATTTTCATAGCATTGTGTATGTTAGGATTATATCTTAGTCGCATTTCATGCATGTCATGCATATTGCATCGTGTTCGGGATAGGAGTTAGCCCGGGCACGGGAAACGAGGTACATTCCGTACTCCGAGTGACGGAATGTGTCTCAATTCCCCAGTCACCGACACTCCGGATCATCCATGATAGAGTTAGGTTTTATTGTGTTTTCATGTGCATTCATCCTATATTGAATTGTGCAATTCGACTCCTCGGCCATCATGCCTCGGTATGCGTGATTGGTGGCACGAGGATCAAGGCATGCATATATTTGTGAAAATACACTGCTATGCCCCTTTCCTACTCTCTGTTGCAGCAAAATCAGGAATCAATAGTCTTCCGGGGCTCGGCGCGCTTTCCAAGAATAAACTGCTAAACAGAGGCTAATTGGGGCATCCCGGTGGATTTCCGCGCAAGGCAGCCTAAATGTAAATCATCCATCAGAAGCAAGGCAGTCCCTGGCTTGCATGCCAGTTTTATTTATTTTCTTAGTTAATTTGTTAATTAATTAGGAATTTGTACATTATTCGGACTGTAATATTTGGACTGTACTATTCTTTTATTCGGGACTGTATATTTATTCGGACCCTCTGCGCGGGGGCAAAACTGTAATAAGTGTGCGTGAGTGTGATGTATGTCTTCCAACCCCACGTCTTTCTTCCCTTTTATTTACCTGCTTATGATGGTTAGAATAGGGCATATTTCAATTAGCATACAGTATGACAGCATGTTTGCATCATTCATCTGTTTTGCATGCACCGGGCTCGGCGCATCATACTAACTGCATTTGTATTTCAATTACGAGTTGAATACATGTTAGCTGTAGCATTCCACATGCCATGTTTAGAATAGCCGAGCCTGCTATAGTTTGCATTCTTGCATGTGTTGCATTAGGCAATTCTGTATACTTAGGATCATGCATGATTTCTAATGTAGTTTCTGTTTTTGGCTTGGAGTACTCGGTAAGTTTTATGCTTTAGCATCCTTGCATGCGTGTGAGTGACTGCCATGAATAGCATGCTTACCATGAGGCTAAATGCTTATGTGATATAACTGCCTGAATGCCTGTGGGTGAAGGTTGGGTTACTTGGATTGGAATAAATCATCAACTGTTTGTTTTAAAGCCCACTAGATAGTGGCAAAACTATCTTTTCTAAGCCCACCTGAGGGTGGCAAAATCTGCATTTTAAGCCTACCTGCGGGTAGCACCATCAAACCATTTTCAAACAAACAAACATGAAATGTTTTGTTCCAATTCAGGCAACTCAGTCTATACTTGTATGCTGTGCGCATCACATAGTAACCTAGGCTAATAACCGGAATAAGAACATACAATGTTTTCAAAAATAGATATCACGGTTAGTAGAGGCCGATCTTTGATCGGGCGAGCGGGGGTGCTCACGAAGTGACCTTCCCCAATCGTACCCAAGTTCCCGAGCCGAGGCAACTTTGGTGATGACGGACACGTGGCCTTAGGCAACGAGTCAGGGTTTCCTAAATTTCCCAAAATAAAATATTTAGGTGGCGACTCTGTATCTGGCAAAGCAGTCCATGTTTGGCACTTCTTTTCAAAAATTTGTTTCTCAAAACGATTTGCCGGATTTGGACTCTTTGGTTCAGACTTAGAACCGTGACAATTTGAGAGTCCTGAGCTGTAGTGACCCCAAATGAACGGAACGGGAGCTCGTTCCTCCCGGGGCGTTCGGGGACGTCTACAGTTTCTGGCGACTCCGCTGGGGATTTAGAGAACTTGACTCGAACTCATGATATCTGTTTTTTACTACACTTGTGTGTTTCTTTGCATTGCATTTGCATTGGTGCGCCTAGGACACCGTGTTTGCCATCTGCTATTCCTGAACGGTTTGCCGGAGGCTTGTCTTGTCAAGGCATGACCATAAGGCTGACCGGTTGTGGGCTCTGCCAGTATGGGAACATGAACCCCGGTTTTACCGGGGAACCCTCTTTGACCATTCGACCTAATGCATATTCGGATCCATAGTGACCATTCCAAACTAGGACAGGTTGCTTACCCGTTTATAGGTTGTTTGAAACCGCTGTGTGCGTAGTGAAACCCTAGCTCCTGACAAAATAGGACAGGGAAACCCTACCCCAACATAGGGGTGTTTTGGCTCTCACTTATCTGTTTTTTGCTTTAGAGTGCGTCTCTACAGGAATGCATGTATCAGTATATGAGTTTGGGCATCAGGCCTGCGGGCATTACTATCAGTATTTGGGAGTCAGCTTTACCTGTGGGTATCAGACTCAGATTTGGGGCAGAATTTTGGGACAGAATTCAGTAGAGGGCACACTCATTCAACTATGCTCGTATCTGTTCAGATGGAATCAGGCTGAGATGCTGTCTGTTTTCTCTTTTGCTAGGTAGTCTGGGAACCATAGCTTCAGAAGGCTCCGATATTCCCCGAGGTTCATCGGACTTGTGCTGATAGACTTTGTCAGGTCAGAGATTCAGTTCAAAGGCAAATCAGTGTTCCTTTGCCAGAGGCAGGGTAAAAGGGCTAGTTGGGCACAAATCACCGGTTCAGCAGTTACCAGATCAGTGGCCCTTATCCACCCCACCAGTGAACAGTCAGGCTGAGGTCTCAGTTTCTACTGCAGGGACAGATAACAGTCAGTCAGATGGATCAGCAGAACACGTCAGGGATGGAGGCAATGATGCGCCAGATGCAAGAAAGTATGAAACTCATGCAGCAGGATGCTGCCCGTCAGGAGGAATTTGCCAAACAGCAGGCTGCGATCATGGCTCAGCAGGCCGAGCTCATCACCAAGCTGCCACAGCAAAGCGGCGCGTCCGCTTCACAACAAGTTCCTCCCCCAGCAGGAGCTCCAGCACCTGGGGAGACGCCAAACGTCCAGGATGATACGGACATTCCAGGCGGGCCGGCTCTGCCCCCAATTTTACCTCAACTATCCAAAACACCTACCAATCTACCAGACTTTCCCTCCGAGTTCGAGGTCGACCCCACAGCGTTAAAGTTGAGCAAGCTTGAAAAGCTGTTCAAGAAATCCCAGGGGGTAAAGTCCATCCCGAACATTGGGGACGGGTACACCGACGCAGCTGTAACTCTGGCGGACAGGTTCAAGATGCCTCACATCGACCGTTTTGATGGGTCAGGAGATCCCATGGTCCACCTGAGCTTGTTTTCAGATGTTTTGCGCCCGATGGGCTTGACAAGATTACAGAAGCTCTCCCTTTTTGGCAGGACCCTGTCGGGTATTGCAGTCACCTGGTATGCCAAATTGGAGGATTCAGTGAAACAAAGCTGGGAGGAGATGGCCGAGGCCTTCGTCGCACAATATTCATACAATACCCAAATCGAGATTACGACCCGTGATCTTGAGACGATGAGGCAGGAGCCGAAGGAGAGCTTCTCAGAATTCGTGACCCGCTGGAGGACCAAGGCCTCAATGATGACCCTTAGGCCCACTAACAAAGATCAAATTCGGATGATTGTGCGCAATCTCTAGCCCAAGCTAATGCGGAAAATGATCGTGATCCCCTTCCCTACCTTTCCAGACTTGCATGAGATGGGAGTGCAGATCGAGGATGCTATGAAGCAGGGCCTCTTTGACCAGGAGAAGGAACAGCCCAGGAGGGCGTTTATCCGCAGTTCGAATGCGACCACCAGCGGTGACGCAGCTGCAAGATCTTCCGAAGTGGGCATGGTCACCGCCACCGCACCAAAAACAACCACCCCATTCACCGGTGCATTCGGGAGTAGCTCGCAAGCAGCCAAATATCCACCCCAAGCCAAGAAGGTTTTCACCCCACTTTATATGCCTTTGTCAAAGGCTCTAGGGGCTTTGATCAAGAAAGGGCATCTGAAGCCCCTGGAGCCGCAGCCATTACCAAAGAACCTCCCTCTCTCGCACAACCCAGCCGACTACTGTGCCTTCCATCAGCGAGCTGGCCATGACACTGACATGTGCTTTCGTCTCCGCCACGAAATACAAGATCTGATCGACAACGGGGTCATCCCCGCACCAGGTCCTGCAAAGTCTATCGGCACTTGATCAGTGAACTTGGGAGATAATGTGATATGATTGGGGGGATGAACCACCTGCGGGCAGCGCTCAGTTTACTCCAAATATGGTGGATGGCATGCACTGTTTTGAGCATTTGCAAATGCTAGCTTTTGTGCTTTCTGACTTAGGTATTGGGTCAGTCTTGTTATTTTGTTTTTGAGTCTGTCTTTTGTTTTGAGTCAGTCTCTTTTGTTTTGAGTTTGTCTTGTTGTATCTAGTTAGTCCTGTTGTATAGGAGTCGGGTGATCTCGGGGGCGTTACCTCGGGCATCACCATTTTGTTTTGTGTTTGTCTTTTCGTTTTGTTTTGAGTATGTTTCTGCCAGGGAGCCAGTTGTGCCAACAGATTTTGAATGAAACAGCAGTGATTTTCACGCTTTAGCATTTGCTTCTGCCTTGTGCCAGTTGTACCAGAAATTTCAAATGAGATGGCAGTATTTGACTAAGGACTCTGTCTTTTCTGTACCTTGAAGTCATTGTAATGACCTGAGTTTTTTCAAAACTTTTTGAACACTGTGGTGAAAACGAAGAGGGAGGAATTCCTCGGGATTTGCAAAACTTTGATCATTTGAGAGAAAGAGAGGCGTGCTAAGCCCGTCAATGAATGAAATCATGCTTGTTAGCGTGAGTACTGAGAAGGACCCTGGCTTGATCTAGACTGGTTTCACACTATCTTCAGCGCGAGTGATTTGTCACTTTCTTAAAAGTTTTCAAAAACAAAATGTTTTGCGCGGTCCTGCGAAGAGTTGTGTGGAATCGCTCTTGAGATTGTGCAGCTTAGGATCGCTCTCAGCCTCGAGACTTGAGCCCTTGCTTTCAAACCTTGAACTTGAATTCAGAAGGTTCAACGGTCAACTACGATGTGAGGCTTGTGTGGCCAGATTTGAAACAGCCCTCGAACAAGAGGCACCAAAGTCAGATCAAGAAGATCAGACCTCATCAGAAGAAGCTTGCGAAGCTAGAACGGAAACACCCCTCGAACTAGGGGCGAAAATGTCCGATGTACTCGAAGAGCTGAAGATGGATCCTTCTGCAAATCGATACAACAGCCACTCTCTTGGATACGGATGGCTTCGAGATCCTAAAACCATTTGGCATGGACTTGTTACGCTTTTACCCTTGAGAGGCTCGCTGGGCCGAAAACCCGGAAGGGCGACCCAGGCAAAAGTTAGAGCAGGAAAAAGAACAAAAAGAACAAAAAAAGAAAAAAGAAGAAAAAGAAAAGAAAAGAAAAGAAAAAGAACAAAAAAAAAAGAAAAGAAAAGAATATCAAAAAAAAAAAAAAAAAGAAAAGTTGAGAAAATTGAAAAGAAAAGAAGAACAAAGCTCGCAAGGTTGAAAACCCAGAAAGGGCGGCCTTGGCAAAAGTTAGAGCGTAAAAGGAGAGGTTAATACCCGAGTGTACCTTAACCCCGAACTACGTAAGGCTTGATTCCCATCTTTGGGATACGTAGGCAACTTCATTCTGAAGTCCAGCCGTAAAACACTTCAAATTTGATCGTGTCCATGCGATGGTTCTGATCATCTTCGCTTTCTCTGTATCTGAGGATTTGATTGTGTTCGTTACTCTGAGGACTGACTACAATGCGCTGCGGTGCCATTCAAACAAGGGGCAACTTTCCGTTGCTATTCAATGCGCTGCGGTGCCATTCAAACAAGGGGCAACTTTCCGTTGCTATTCAATGTGCCGCGGTGCCATTCAAACAAGGGGCAACTTTCTGTTGCCATGCAGTGTCCTTCAGACAAGGGGCAATTTTCCATTGCCATGAATCCGAGGTTGCGCATCTCAAGAGTAGGTTCCGTGCTCGTTGAGCAGTGGTCGTTTGCAAAAATAGTTTTTGAGAATTTTTACTGAGGTTGACTAATCTTCTCGAAAAGTATTCCATTTTCAAAACTGGACCATTTCTTGGATCCAAAAGAGGAAAATTTTCAGTGCTCATGGCTTGACTTGCATGATTTTAAATCAGAAAATTGAACAAGCATGTTAATCTAACTCTCATTTTGGTCAAAATTTTTTAGGAGAAAACTAAAACAAAAAATGGTCAAAATGATGAACTAAGGGCACAGTTGAGTCAGGCTTCCTGTCTTTCCCATTGTCAACATACTTGCCAAGAAGGGCACTCTACCTGCCAGAAAAGGGCACAACTAAGGGCAGAAAGCTCTCACATCCTCCAAGCAACGAGGTATCAAGCAAAGTGCGAAGCACGAACTAGAATGGGGCAAGATATTCCACTCCATCATCTGGACAGATCTTATCACGTCCAAACTCCCCAACAAAGCATCATCAACTGATGTTAGCTGCAGATTTGCTACACACCCAGTTGTAGCGCAACCTTTCCGTGGGAAGAATTCACTAACTGTGAGCGAAAGAAAGAGAATCTAGCAGAATGCTAGGGACACGAGCCCACAATTTGCTGTTTATCCATCAACCACCCAGGGGAGGGATGAAAAATGAGAGATTGAAGAATAGAGAAATGTGCGATGAGAGGAAAAGTGAGAAGAGGGCTTTTTCAGGAAAAATAGAGCTTGAGGGCCGAGTAACGTGAGAACCACAAATGAAAGAAGGTGGGAAACACTACCCGGTGAAACAGGCTCCCTGTGCACGTCTGAGTGTCTTGTCTTTTTGTTTTATCTCGATTCTTGTTTTGAGTCGTTTCGAGTGTTACTCGATGTGTCTAGGTTGTGCGCCTTTTATTTCCTTGTTGAGTCGTTTTGCTGTGTTCAGTCATAGGCTCAATACTTGGTCGAAAGCTCATCTCTGAATTTCAAAAATAAAATCGTTTTGTGCTCCGAGTGCCGTGCCATTCTCCATATTTATACAAAACAGAGTTTGTTCTTTCATAAAATCGCAGGATTCAACCCAAGTCATGTGAGAACAGTAAAATCAGGATCTATCTGAAGCTATATAGGTTCCGGGCTGCGAAGCAAAAGAAAAGAGGGAAAATTGGAACATTTGAGTTTGTTTCAGTTTCCGTGATTATACTCTCCGATTTTATACTCTAGATGTACCTCTTCAGGCCTTGTCAATGCTCCGAAGTATGAGTGTGCCTCTACTCCCAAGCTCAAGATCAAGTCTGCTTCAAGCCAAAATAGCAATCGAAGTGCTCCCTCAGAAAACCAGCCCCTGCCAGATGCATCTTGGCTGTGTTTGCAATGAGTTCCTAGGAGACCAACTGCGACGGTGGAAACTAAAGTTCGGACGGCTATTGCCTAGAACGCAAAGGTTCGGAATTTCCGAGACTAAAGTCTGGTTTAAATACCCAGGGGTCTATCCTCGGCTTGAAATCTGTATGGCAGCCCCATAGATTGAGATAGCATGTGAATGCGCCTCGATTCTGGATACTGAATCAACCTAGTCTGTCACCCCGTTGGAGAATAGGGAAAGTTGTGAACATGACCAGGAAGGAAAGGTAGTAACTGCGGTTTGGAAGTACAAATCAAGAAAGTGCAAGAAGAACCCACTCTTTTCAGCTCAAAAGGTTTCTGCGGAATTTTCAACTTATGACTTCGATGTGTAGCTCATCATCGGTCGGTATGCACGAGGTGTATCCTTTTTGGAATGTATCATGACCCCTCCGAGAGGTAAATCGGAGGTTGCGTTTGGAAATTGGTCTACTTAAGGCTTGTATTCCCTTGTTCGGCATTTTGTTTCAAATATGCGTTGTCACGCACACTCCACTTGCATTGTTATGCATCCTTCCACCCGCATTGTTATGCACTTCTCATGCTTGCATTGTGATGCACGTTCCAATTGCATTGTTATGCACCCACTTCACTAGCATTGTTATACCCATTGCTTGCATTGTTATGCACATCTATCTAGCATTGTTATGCTCATTCGTTGCATTGTTATGCACATTTATCTAGCATTGTTATGCTCATTGCTTGCATTGTTATGCACATCTATCTAGCATTGTTATGCTCATTACTTGCATTGTTATGTACACATCACCTGCATCGTTATGCACCTTTTCACTTGCAATTGTCGTCTTTTCTCCTCTCGCATGCGGCGCGTTAGGACATCTTCAGTTTCGAACATTCGGACGAGTTCCGGTGTTCATTCATACCTTTTCTCTCTTGCATGTGATATGCTGAGAGGTTTTCTCTTGCGTGTGATACGCTGAGAAGTTTATCTTTCCTCTCTTGCGTGTGATATGCTGAGAGGTTTTCTCTTGCGTGTGATACACTGAGAAATTTATCTTTCCTCCCTTGCATGTGATATGCTGAGAGGTTTTCTCTTGCGTGTGATACGTTGAGAAGTTTATCTTTCCTCTCTTGCGCGTGATATGCTGAGAGGTTTTCTCTTGCGTGTGATACGCTGAGAAATTTATCTTTCCTCCCTTGCATGTGATATGCTGAGAGGTTTTCTCTTGCGTGTGATACGCTGAGAAATTTATCTTTCCTCCCTTGCATGTGATATGCTGAGAGGTTTTCTCCTACGTGTGATACGTTGAGAAATTTATCTTTCCTCCCTTGCATGTGATATGCTGAGAGGTTTTCTCTTGCGTGTGATACGCTGAGAAATTTACCTTTTCTCTCTTGCATGTGATATGCTGAGAGGTTTTCTCTTGCGTGTGATACGTGTAGACACCCCATTTTTGACCGACCTTAAGACTCAGACGTCACCGATTGAGCGCTTGGTGATGTTGCATAATGTGCTCGTTCAGAAGTCTCAGAGTCGCGGCCGTGAGCCCTGCCTCCGGACTTCCGAACCCTCTTTTGTACCTTGCCTCGGTTTGCGAACCAGACTCGGTTTTCTCTGTTTCTTTTCCCGAGGGAAGGGAGAGGTCCCGTAGATCATCTCTCAATGTCCGTAGGCTACATTTGGTGGCCGTAGGCCATTTTTCCCATTTCGGAGTCCGGTTTCCGGTTTTCGGAGCCGTCAGGCCGTGTGCCTCGGTTCGGGACCGCTTAACCATCTCCTATTGCTCCAGTTTTTGGCATACTTCCTATTTTCTCCCTTTTGAGGGACACTGGGGTCTGAGAAACCCACTTCGTGGCCGAACGCCACTTTCGGTGCTTAACAGCCCATTTTCGGAACCCCGAACTGCGTGTTTTGGCCCCGAAACTTTCATTTTGCAACGATTTTCGTTCATTTTTGGCAGGTACCTCTATTTTGTCACCAGGGAGGTCACTGAAGGGTGGGAGGCCAGTAATTGTTGCAGCAACCAGTTATACATCCTCCGACGCCCTCCGGCGCCCGTTTTTCGCACTTCCGGGCTAATGTTGAATACCTTGGACCCATTTTCTCCAACTTTGAACCACATATTTATGATGTACACACTTGGGAGGCCCCTAAAAGTTCATGGCCAGCCATTGATTCAACTTGACCCTTTTGACCCCTCCTTCCGGGCTAATGTTGAACCCCTTGGACCTTTTTTCTTGAAATTTGAACCACATATCTGAGATGTACACACCTGAGAGGACCCTAAAAAGAGGTGGCCGGCCAGTAATTCAAATTGACCCTTTTGAACCCCTCTTTCCAAGCTAATGTTGAACCCCTTCGACCCACTTTCTTGGACTTTTAACCACATGGTTGTGTTGTACACACATAGGAGTACCCCACTAGTTGGTGGCCGGCCGGAAAATATGATTGAACCTTTTGACCCCTAGCCGGCCGGCTAGGGGGTGTGGCCGGCCGACCACCTGCAACAAAAGTACCAGGCCGGCCGTATTCCTTGCACTGTTCCCTTTACAGCTGTGAGCCTTTATCCCCCAGAAAAGATCTTTATCCGGGGGATATTTTGTGGGGGAAAGTTACTCTCCTTTTCCCCCACCTTTACACCCCCTTTTTGGCCTATATAGCAAGCAAGATATATCCTTTAGTGTGGTTAGAAAACTTCATCTTCAAGTCTCCATACACAACTCCATCTCCATCTCTCTCATTTTCCTAAAAAGCTCCAAGTCCTACACCCCCATTTACACTACAACACCAAGCTCTACCACCACCACTCCATTCCAAGAGCAAGGAAAGGGATTCCAGCAGCTAAGAGGCAACAACTTTGGCCCAAGAAGCAACAAAAGAATTGGTCTTCAAGGGTAAGTTGCAATTTTCCCTTTTTGCCCCTTTTCTTGGATCTTTTGCAAGTCCTCCATGCTTTTTGTTTCAAGCTCCGGCCCTAACTGAAAAGGGCCTTCTTTTGAGCTCATTTTCATTCTTCATTAAGGGCTCAACCCTGTTTGAGTCCTCCATGATACACTTGCTTCATTGATCCTCTTGTATGCCATAATTTTGCATGCTATTTTTGGCCCATGAGTAATCTGTTTTTGAGCATGTTGTAAACTGATATTAGGCTCATTTTGAGCCCCTCTTCAACATTGAAGAAGGGCTCAACACCATTTGGGACTTTCATGTTATACCTACCTTTATACTCCTCTTTTCTTCCCCATTCTTGCATGCAATGGCAGCCTACCATGCTTTTGTTTTTGGCCATTTTACAGTTCTGAAAAAGTGCTTATTTTGGTCCATATTTCATGTTTCATTTAGGTCCTTTCATGGTTTGGGGTCTCCATATGCCACTTCATGTTATATCTCTCTTTTATTCCCCATTCTTGCATGTTTAGTTAGCCTGCCATGCTTTTGTTTTTGGCCATTTTACAGTTCTGGAAATAGTCTTATTTTGGCCCATTCTACATGTTTTATTAAGAGTCTTTGGCTGTTTGGTGATTATTTTGCATATCTCATGTTATAGCCACTTCTGAGCCTCATTTTGCATCACATTTCTATCATGTTTGTATACTGATTTTGAGGCTGCCATGTACTGTAAATATTCATATTTTTGGTCCCTCTTCAGTGTTGTAGAAGGAAATTTTTCAGTTTGGGTTTTGCTTATATCACTTGCTTCATTACCCCTCTTTTGGCCCCTATTCTTGCATGCCATTTTTGCCATACCTATGCTTGCTGTTTGGCCATGTTTATAACTGTGAAAGTGCCTTTTCTTGGACTGCCTAGCTTCTGTCTTTGCATTGCATGTCCATATTGTGCATGTTTGGCATAGCTATAGGCCATTTCGGGTGCCTAATGTTGCATTTCGGGACAATTTCATGCATTTGGTGTCATTTCGCTTCATTTCGGGACTGTTTTCCACCATATTTTGTTGCTGAAATTCTGTTAGAATGATTGCCATCCATTTCATGTCATTACATCACATTTTATCATCGCCTCGGTTTGCGTGCCTGTGTGCACGCATTTCGAGGCACTCCTTTTTTATCCGCCGGCATCCGATGTGAGTGTGGCTGAGGCTCACTCATGTTGGTATAAGCCCATTTGTCATTTCCATGTCATTACATCACATTTTATCATCGCTTCGGTTTGCGTGCCCGTGTGCACGCATTTCGAGGCACTCCTTTTTTATCCGCTGGCATCCGATGTGAGCGTGGCTGAGGCTCACTCATGTTGGTATAAGCCCATTTGTCATTTCCATGTCATTACATCACATTTTATCATCGCCTCGGTTTGCGTGCCCGTGTGCACGCATTTTGAGGCACTCCATTTTTATCCGTCGGCATCCGATGTGAGTGTGGCTGAGGCTCACTCATGTTGGTATAAGCCCATTTGTCATTTTCATGTCATTTCATCGCATTCTGTCACTACCTCGGTTTGCATGCCCGTGTGCACGCATTTCGAGGCATATCATTTTCACAGCATAGTGCATACTAGGTTGTATCTTAGATTGCATCCTTGCATTTTCTCGGTTTGCGTGCCCGAGTGCACGCATTTCGAGGCGTCTCATTTCCATAGCATTCTGTATGTTAGGATTGCATCTTAGTTGCATTTCATGCATATCATGCATATTGCATCGTGTTCGGAATAGGAGTTAGCCCGGGCACGGGAAACGAGGTACATTTCGTACTCCGAGTGACGGAATGTGTCTCAATTTCCCAGTCACCGACACTCCGGATTATCCATGATGGAGTTAGGTTTTAGCTGTAGTTTCATGTGCATTCATCCTATATTGAGTTGTGCATTTCGATTCCTCGGCCATCATGCCTCGGTATGCGTGATTGGTGGCACGAAGATCGAGACATGCATATATCTGTGCAAATACATTGCTATGCCCCTTTCCTGCTCTCTGTTGCAGTAAAACAAAGAATCAGCAACGTTTTGGGGCTTGGCACACATTTTGAGAACAGGTGTAAACAGAGGCTAATTGGGGCATTCCGGTGGATTTCCGCGCAAGACAACCCGGACATGCATCATCCATCAGAAGTAAGGCAGTCCCTGGCTTGCACGCCAGCTTTATTTGCTTTCTTAATTAATTCATTAATTAATTAGAATTGTGTAATATTTTGGACTGTAATATTCTTTTATTCGGGACTGTAATATTCGGACTGTATATTTATTCGGACCCTCTGCGCGAGGGCATAACTGTAATAAGTGTGCGTGAGTGTGATGTATGTCTTCCAACCCCACGTCTTTCTCCCTTTTATTTATCCGCTTATGATGGTTAGATTAGGGCATATTTCAATTAGCATACAGTATGACAGCATGTTTGCATTCATTCATCTGTATTGCATGCACCGGGCTCGGCGCATCATACTAACTGCATTGTTATTTCAATTCCAAAGTTGAATACATGATAGTTGTAGCATTTCATATGCCATGTTTAGAATAGCCGAGCCTGCTATATTTGCATCCTTGTATGTGTTGCATTAGGCATTCCTGTATACTTAAGATCATGCATGATTTCTAATGTAGTTTCTATTTTGGCTTGGAGTACTCGGTAAGTTTTATGCTTTAGCATCCTTGCATGCGTGTGAGTTCTGCCATGAATAGCATGTTTACCATGAGGCTACGTGCTTATCTGATATAACTGCCTGAATGCCTGTGGGTGAAGGTTGGGTTATCTGAATTGGAATAAATCATCAAATGTTTCAAGCCTACCTGCGGGTAGCAAACCATTTTCAAAAACAAACATGAAATGTCTCGTTCCAATTCAGGCGACCCGGTCTATACTTGTATGATGTACGCATCACATAGTAACCTAGGCTAATAACCGGAATAAGAGCATACAATGTTTTCAAAAATAGATATCATGGTTAGTAGAGGCCGGTCTATGACCGGGCGAGCGGGGGTGCTCACGAAGTGACCTTCCCCAATCGTACCCAAGTTCCCGAGCCGAGGCAACTTTGGTGATGGCGGACACGTGGCCTTTTGGCACCGAGTCAGGGTTTCCTAAATTTCCCAAAATAAAATATTTAGGTGGCGACTCTGTATCTGGCAAAGCAGTCCATGTTTGGCACTTCTTTCAAAAATCTGTTTTTTTTCAAAACGATTTGCTGGATTTGGACTCTTTGGTTCAGACTTAGAACCGTGACTGACAAAAGTCGAGTCCGAGCTGTAGCGAGGTCCCCCGCGGGCTTGTTACAGTTTCTGGCGACTTCGCTGGGGATTTAGAGAACTTGACTCGAACTCATGATATCTGTTTTTGACTACACTTGTGTGATTCTTTGCATTGCATTTGCATTGGTGCGCCTAGGACACCGTGTTTGCCATCTGCTATTCCTGAACGGTTTGCCGGAGGCTTGTCTTGTCAAGGCATGACCATAAGGCTGACCGGTTGTGGGCTCTGCCAGTATGGGAACACAAACCCCGGTTTTACCGGGGCACCCTCTTTGACCATTCGACCTAGTACATATTCGGATCCATAGTGACTATTCCAAATTAGGACAGGTTGCTTACCCATTTATAGGTTGTTTGAAACCGCTGCGTGCGTAGTGAAACCCTAGCTCCTGACAAAATGGGACAGGGAAACCATACCCCAACATAGGGGTGTTTTGGCTCTCACTTATCTGTTATGTGCTTTAGAGTGCGTCTCTACAGGAATGCATGTATCAGTATATGAGTTTGGGCATCAAGCCTGCGGGCATCAGTTCAGTATTGACGGTATCAGGCCTGCGGGCATCAGATCAGTATATGAGTTTGAGTATCAAGCCTGCGGGCATCAGTTCAGTATTGTTGTTATCAGGCCTGCAGGCATCAGTTCGGTATTATGGGTATCAGGCCTGCGGGCATCAGCCAGTATTTGAGGATTAGTTATCTGCGGATATCAGATTCTGTTTTAGGGGACAGTGATACAAGGATAATAATCAGTGTTTGAGGACAGTGTGTATTCAGCTTATTGACTGTGTGTTGATTATGCCCGACTGTGTGTCATGCATTTTATTTTAAGCTGTTATGCTGCCCGTTTATCTGTTTATTTATTTCCTTTTTCGCTTTATTTATCTTTTGCTAGGTCAGTTTTAGCACGATTGCTTCCAACCCAACAGGCATTCCCCAAGCACTTTGGACACGAGGTCGTCGACTCCATCGATCTGAGGATCTAATCGACGGACAGCCAGTGTTCCATTCTCTACCCCCTGTTACAAGAAGGAAGCAGAAAAAGCGCAGTACATCTGAACAGAGAGCACCAGAACAGTGGTATCCCCCATCAGTGGACAGTTGGATTGAGATCCCCATTGAGACAAATCTGCCAATAGTTCAGCTAAATCGAAACAGTATGACGGCACCAACCGGAGTTGAGGAGATGATACGCCAAATGCAGGAAACCATGCGGGCCATGCAACAGGATGCCGTTCGCCGAGATGAGCTCGCTAAGCAGCAGGCCGAAATTATGACCCAGCAGGCTGAGCTGATTACCAGACTGCAACAACAGAGTACAGCATCTGCTTCACACCAAATCCCTCCTCCGGCAGGAGCCCCATTACCCGAGCAGGCACCTGTTGTTCAGAACGCTCCTCCGAACACCCAGAATACTGTGCTGACTATCCAAAATTTACAAGAGGACACAAATCTTCCAACGGGGCCAGCTCTGCCCCCGCTTCCACCACAACTGTCCAAGGTCCATACACCCAATCACCCGGACTCTCCATCTGAGGTCGAGGTTGATCATACAGCTCTGAAATTGAGCAAACTAGAGAAGCTCTTCAAAAAATCCCAAGGGGTCAAGGCTATGCCGGATATCGGAGATGGATATACCGAGGAGACCGTAACGCTCCCCGATAGGTTCAAAATGCCACAAATCGACCGCTTTGATGGGACCGGCGACCCCATGGTCCATATCCGACTGTTTGCAGATGTTTTGCGGCCAATGGGCCTAACACGACCACAGAAGCTCTCACTATTCGGCCGAACCCTGTCGGGTGTGGCCTCCCATTGGTACGCAAGATTACAAGATGAAGTGAAGAAGAATTGGGATGAGATGGCTGAGGCCTTTGTCACACAATATTCGTACAACACTCAGATCGAGATCACAACCCGTGATCTTGAAACGACAAGGCAAGAGCCCAAGGAATCTTTCTCGGACTTTGTGATCCGATGGAGGGAAAAGGCGTCAACGATGACTCTAAGGCCCACTGACAAAGATCAAATCCGAATGATTGTGCGCAATCTCCACCCGAAGCTGATGCAGAGAATAATTGTAGTCCCCTTCCCTACTTTCGCAGATTTACATGATATGGGGGTGCAAATCGAAGATGCAATGAGACAAGGTCTGTTTGACCACGACAGAGAACAACCGAGGAGGACCTTCAACCGTAACAACAATGCAGGCCCGAGTGGCGCTACAAATACGAGAGCCTCGGAAGTTAGTATGGTCACCACCACTCCCCCTCCCCCTCCAAGGCCCGTGACTGCCACACCATTCTCCGGCGCGTCCGGAAGCAACACACAAAACAACCGATCCCAACCGTGGGGCCAAAGAACCTTTACCCCACTATATATGCCTCTGACCAAGGTTCTGGGAATATTGATCAGGAAAAATCATTTGAAACCCCTGGAACCAAAGCCATTGCCAAATCCACTTCCCCCCTCTTATGACTCATCAAAGTACTGCGCGTATCACCAACAGCACGGTCACGACACCGACCGTTGTTATAGATTGCGTCATGAGATCCAGGATCTTATTGACAAACAGGTGATCGCGCCTCCTGATAAACCCAATGTCACAACCAACCCCCTCTCACCACATAACCAAGCTCCTCCTCCCAAAAGAATCAATTTTATCCAGACTGGGGTCGCATCTTACGATCCTAGCATCTATATTACTCCCACCCACCTACCCAAGCCAGAGGTGCTCCTCCCCGATTGCACTGATTTCTTGTGCATGGTGGACATCTCCAAAACCCAACCAGAACCGATGGTGGTGACCGTCGAAGACAGGGCAGGGCAGCTTTTGGGAGAGAATGAGATTGTTGAATCCGGGACTGGACAGAGTTCTGCTGGGAGAGCCTATAATCCAAGCAAGTACATCCTATCAACGAGCCGAATTGGGCTAAGCGTAGAATTGCCAGAGACAGGAGAGCTATGCATGATCCGAGGGGATGGATCCGGGCTATGGGCAGATGATCTGACAGCCGTAGAGGAGGACTTCGCTAACCTGCAATTTTTAGATGACCAGGAACTGGAGGATACGTCAATCAACTGGTATGATTATGAGGGATCAGAGGAGGCCACTGGATGGCTCGAGGATCAACCAGATGCAGTGGGGGAAGCCCAACCAGAACAGAGCCCGGCAGGGGCGGAAGTATCAGTTGTGGCCGGAATGGCCGAAAGTCAAGTTGAATCGCCGGAAAGCGCCGGTGTTAAGAATTCCGCTCAAGACATGGGCATTGTAAATACAGGAATTGTTAAACAACCAGCTATACCGATGCAGTTGGAACAGGAAAAGTTTGAGGCTACTGAGAGAGCCAGGAAGGCAAAGGGCCCTGAGGGGACTGAAAGTGCTGTGTGCACGAAGACAGACAATGCTGCGAGCATATGGACAGAGAGCACTGAGAGTGCGAGTGGACCGGAGCCAGACAGGTGTCTATTGGCTGCCAGCGGAATGTGGTGGGAAGATGACGACCTGTGTCTTGCCCACACCGACGAAGGCTGGGGAAGTGGCCAGCCGGATGATACTTGGTACCTCGATGAGGTTGACCATATGACGAGAAGTGGGCGGTACTTCAAACCCCCACATCTGGACCAACCCGAGGCATCCGGGAAGGATAGAGAAGCGGAGAAACAGAAGGAGAAGCAAATTGAAGAGGAAGCTGTGCTGAAAAAATTAAAGAAGATACAAGCAGACATCTCCATCTGGGGACTGCTAATGGCATCACGAGTACACAGAGAAACTGTCATATCTGCTATGGACAAGTCCAAACTCTCCATAGACACCACGCCTGAACAACTGGTTGGGCTGGTTTTTCCGGGAGGAGGTTCCCCGGCATTAACCTTTTCGGACAAGGAGCTACCGCCTGAGGGCACAAGTCATAACAAACCTCTCTATATCTCTGTGGAATGTAGAGATAAGTGGATACCGGTGGTACTTGTTGATACCGGGTCTGCGATTAATGTCTGCCCAACCAGAACGGCATATGCAATCGGGTTGAAACCCGTGGACTTCGTCCCAACCACCCAAGTGATCAGAGCATACGACAATACCAGCAGAGAAGTGATGGGGACTGTTAAAATTCAAACCAAGGTTGGTCCAGGACAACACAGCATCGAATTTCATATCTTGGACGTTCCCGCAACCTTTAACCTACTTTTGGGGCGACCGTGGTTGCACCAGGTCAAAGCAGTCTCTTCCACTCTACATCAGATGCTAAAGTACCCTCACGGGAAAGGGGTAGCGATCGTTTTTGGGAATTCATCAATCCATCCACCGCCGGAAGTGTCCACACCTGTCTTGGAGATCGAGCACGGCACGGAGGATGTGTTTTTGTCGGGGTTCACCTTGGCCGAGGCTCAAGTGGTGCAGAATGTTATGGCTGTGAATGAGGGCATGTATGTTAGTGCTCAATCTATATACCTCATGAACAAGCTAAAACATACCCCTGGAATGGGATAAGGGAGAAGCGGCCGGAAGGGCGTCTCAGTGTTGGCCGAAGTGCCACACAACCCTCACGCCTTTGGACTGGGTTATCTGCCCACCAAGGAGGATTGGGTGAGGAAAGGGAAAGAAATGGCCGGAAGGGCCAGAGCAAAGAAGGCCGGGAAGCCATTTGAGTTAATGCGCAGGCCCATCTGGGGTACCCTGAACGGACGCTTCGTCCGGGAGGGGGAAGATTTTCCATTCTGCGGCTTCCCGGAGCCATGGCTAAATACGGAGGGGAAGCGCGTGCCTGGTTTTGAAATCTTCTTCGACATACAATTATCTGGGGATGACGTTGCCGAAGCGCAGACAGACCCACCAACTGAGGTTGAGCAATGTGAAGCAGTGGATCCTGAGAGTACAGAGCTTGAAATGGGGGTAGCACTGGCGAGTCTACTATCAGATCCTCCGATCGGCCAAGAGTGCTTGGGGGATAACTCTTCGGTTTCTGTGATTGGAGATGAAATAGCTGCGGGCTTTCCAGCGCCGATCTTGGATGCATCTATCGCACCTTCTCTCATCTGGCAATATGAAGAAGGCTTTTTATCTAGCAGCTCCGGGTCAGGTAGTGAGCCGGAATCTGATTCTACCGAATCTTGTGCGTCAGAATCAGATTCCAGCTCGACTGAGTCTGAGTCCGGTATTCCTGGGAGTGATAACCCGGATGCCACAGTCCTGTGTAGGTCGTCTTTTTCATTTTCTTTTGAGTCGTTGTAACAGAGGAATCTGACGGCTTGGAAGTATTTAATGAGAATGATGTGGATGTGGTTTCCGAGTATTTTTCTGTGCCTTTGATTTATTGCTTAAATCAGGATTTTCAAAATTTTGATGAAAACAGCGAGGAAGAAATTCCCCCAGTTTTGCAACGATTGATTGATCAAGAGCAGGAAAGATTTGTTAAACCGTTAATGGATGAAATCACTACTGTGAATGTTGGTACTGAGAAAGACCCGCGGCTGGTCCAGATCGGGTCCACGTTGTCTTCAGAGGAGCGCGAGCGCTTAGTCGCTTTATTAAAAGATTTCAAAGATGTTTTCACGTGGTCCTACGAAGACATGCCTGGAATCGATCCTGAGATTGTACAGCACCGGATCCCTCTTGATCCCGAGGCCCGCCCTGTCAAATAGAAACTCAGAAGGATTCGCCCGGACTGGGCCCTCAAGATTAAGGAAGAGGTCACCAAGCAAATTGACGCAGGGTTCCTGCTGGTGTCTGAATATCCAACTTGGTTGGCCAACATTGTTCCAGTGCCAAAGAAGGACGGCAGAATTCGGGTCTGTGTAGACTTCAGAGATTTGAACAGGGCCAGTCCGAAGGACGACTTCCCCTTGCCGCACATTGATGAATTGGTGGATTTCACGGCAGGACATGCCTTTCTTTCGTTTATGGATGGTTTCTCAGGCTATAATCAGATAGTCATGGCACCCGAAGACCGGGAGAAGACTGCGTTCACTACCCCGTGGGGTACATATTGTTATAGAGTGATGCCATTTGGGTTGAAAAATGCTGGAGCTACGTATCAACGGGCAGCAACTACAATATTGCATGATATGATCCATAAAGAGGTCGAGGTGTATGTGGACGACATGATTGTCAAGTCCAAAGATAGAGAGAGCCACTACACCGCCTTACAAAAATTCTTTCAAAGGATCAAAGAGTTTCGGCTGCGACTGAATCCCCAGAAATGCACGTTTGGTGTTACAGCAGGGAAGATGCTAGGGTTTCTGATTACACAAAGGGGCATCGAGGTCGACCCTTCCAAAATCAAGGCCATCTTAGAAATGCCACCACCAAGGACTGAAAAGGAGGTGCGAGGCTTTCTGGGTAAAGTGCAATTCATAAGACGGTTTATTTCTAAATTAACCTTGACTTGTGAACCACTTTTTGGTCTCCTGAAGAAAGGAAAGAAATTCCAATGGGACGGCCGATGTCAAGCAGCTTTTGAGCAGATCAAAGAGTACCTACAGAACCCACCCGTGTTGTCACCGCCAGAGCCGGGGAGACCGTTGATACTGTACCTTTCGGTAACTGAGACTACCATGGGCTGCATGCTCGCGCAGGAGTCAGAAGACAAAGTGGAAAGAGCCATCTACTATCTGAGCAAAAAGATGCTGGATTATGAGACCCGCTATACACCGCTGGAGAAGGCTTGTTTGGCCTTGGTATGGGCAACCAGGAAGCTGCGACACTACCTGTTAGCCCACTCTGTAATGTTGGTTTCGCGTTTGGATCCCATCAAATATCTCTTCGAGAAACCAGCACTTACGGGTAGACTAGCCCGTTGGTTGCTGTTGCTCTCCGAATTTGATTTGAAGTATGTAACGCGCAAGTCAGTAAAAGGTAGAGCGGTAGCGGAGTTCCTTGCCGACCACCCGGTTGAGGGGGAGGAAGCGGTTGAGTATCTATTCCCAGATGAAGCCATTCTGCACGTTGAAGATGAAACTTGGACGATGTACTTTGACGGAGCGTCAAACCAGTATGGGTATGGGATAGGGGTGTTGCTGATAGCGCCTGACGATTCCCGTATCCCTTTAGCATTCAAGCTCTGGTTCAAAGTCTCCAACAATGAAGCAGAGTATGAGGCATGTATTGCTGGCCTGGAAGCAGCCCTGGAACTAGGAGCAAGATGGTTGGACATCATTGGGGACTCAAACCTTGTTGTATCTCAAGCAAAGGGAGATTGGAAAGTCAAAGAGGAAAGGATGATAATCTACCACCAAACCTTAGATTTGTTGATCCCTCGGTTTAAGAAGCTAAATTTCACCCACCTCGTAAGAGAGAACAACAGGTTTGCAGATTCATTAGCAACTCTATCTTCTATGATAGACATCCCGTCCGGAGTCCGGATGCGTCCAGTCATTATTGATTAGAAGTTCGTGCCGGCATACGAGTCGATTTCCGCCATAGATGAGGTTCAAGACGGCAACCCCTGGTATTACGACATCTGGAACTTCTTGGAAAAGGAGACATATCCACCGGGGGCAAATGCCAAGGATAAGAGGGCTGTCAGAAGAATGGCTGCTCAGTTTATCATCTGCGGGGGCAAGCTGTACAAAAGGGGCCATCTGGGAATGCATAAGCTCTGTGTAGAAGCTGAAGAGTCAAAACGCCTGATGGAAGCCATCCATGGGGGGGAGTGCGGTGCACACATGAATGGAGTGATGCTGGCTAGAAAGATCCTCAGACAAGGCTACTACTGGTCAACCATGGAGGAGGATTGTATTAGCTTTGTTCGGCGATGCCACAAATGTCAAATTCATGCAAATCGCATGAACATCCCACCGTCAAAACTGTACAACATGACTTCGCCGTGGCCTTTTTCAGTCTGGGGAATTGATGTGATCGGAGCTGTTACCCCGAAGGGGTCAAACGAGCATGAGTTTATCCTAGTAGCGATAGATTATTTCACAAAGTGGGTCGAGGCCCAATCATACGCGGTGTTGAAGGCGTCGCACGTCGCAAAGTTCATCAGGAACAATATCATCTGTCGCTACGGGGTGCCAAGCGAGATAATTTCAGATAATGGTTCCCACTTCAAGAGAGAAGTGATAGACTTGTTGGAGAAATACAATGTGGCTTTCCATAAGTCATCTACATACCTCTGTTTTGTCACCAGGGAGGTCACTGAAGGGTGGGAGGCCAGCAATTGTTGCAGCAACCAGTAATACATCCTCCGACGCCCTCCGGCGCCCGTTTTTCGTACTTCCGGGCTAATGTTGAATACCTTGGACCCATTTTCTCCAACTTTGAACCACATATTTATGATGTACACACTTGGGAGGCCCCTAAAAGTTCATCGCCGGCCATTGATTCAACTTGATCCTTTTGACCCCCTCCTTCCGGGCTAATGTTGAACCCCTTGGACCCTTTTTCTTGAAATTTGAACCACATATCTGAGATGTACACACCTGAGAGGACCCTAAAAAGAGGTGGCCGGCCAGTAATTCAAATTGACCCTTTTGAACCCCTCTTTCCAAGCTAATGTTGAACCCCTTCGACCCACTTTCTTGGACTTTTAACCACATGGTTGTGTTGTACACACATAGGAGTACCCCACCAGTTGGTGGCCGGCCGGAAAATATGATTGAACCTTTTGACCCCTAGCCGGCCGGCTAGGGGGTGTGGCCGGCCGTCCACCTGCAACAAAAGTACTAGGGCGGCCGTATTCCTTGCACTGTTCCCTTTACAGCTGTGAGCCTTTATCCCCCAGAAAAGATCTTTATCCGGGGGATATTTTGTTGGGGGAAGTTACTCTCCTTTTCCCCCACCTTTACACCCCCTTTTTGGCCTATATAGCAAGCAAGATATATCCTTTAGTGTGGTTAGAAAACTTCATCTTCAAGTCTCCATACACAACTCCATCTCCATCTCTCTCATTTTCCTAAAAAGCTCCAAGTCCTACACCACCATTTACACTACAACACCAAGCTCTACCACCACCACTCCATTCCAAGAGCAAGGAAAGGGATTCCAGCAGCTAAGAGGCAACAAATTTGGCCCAAGAAGCAACAAAAAAATTGGTCTTCAAGGCTAAGTTGCAATTTCCCCTTTTTGCCCCTTTTCTTGGATCTTTTGCAAGTCCTCCATGCTTTTTGTTTCAAGCTCCGGCCCTAACTGAAAAGGGCCTTCTTTTGAGCTCATTTTCATTCTTCATTAAGGGCTCAATCCTGTTTGAGCCCTCCATGATACACTTGCTTCATTGATCCTCTTGTATGCCATAATTTTGCATGCTATTTTTGGCCCATGATTAATCTGTTTTCGAGCATATTGTAAACTGATATTAGGCTCATTTTGAGCCCCTCTTCAACATTGAAGAAGGGTTGAACACCATTTGGGACTTCCATGTTATACCTACCATTATACTCCTCTTTTCTTTCCCATTCTTGCATGCAATGGCAGCCTACCATGCTTTTGCTTTTGGCCATTTTACAGTTCTGAAAAAGTGCTTATTTTGGTCCATATTTCATGTTTCATTTAGGTCCTTTCATGGTTTGGGGTCTCCATATGCCACTTCATGTTATATCTCTCTTTTATTCCCCATTCTTGCATGTTTAGTTAGCCTACCATGCTTTTGTTTTTGGCCATTTTATAGTTCTGGAAATAGTCTTATTTTGTCCCATTCTACATGTTTTATTAAGGGTCTTTGGCTGTTTGGTGATTATTTTGCATATCTCATGTTATAGCCACTTTTGAGCCTCATTTTGCATCACATTTCTATCATGTTTGTATACTGATTTTGAGGCTGCCATGTGCTGTAAATATTCATCTTTTTGGTCCCTCTTCAGTGTTGTAGAAGGAAATTTTTCATTTTGGGTTTTGCTTATATCACTTGCTTCATTACCCCTCTTTTGGCCCCTATTCTTGCATGCCATTTTTGCCATACCTATGCTTGCTGTTTGGCCATGTTTATAACTGTGAAAGTGCCTTTTTTGGGACTGCCTAGCTTCTGTCTTTGCATTCATGTCCATATTGTGCATGTTTGGCATAGCTATAGGCCATTTCGGGTGCCTAATGTTGCATTTCGGGACAATTTCATGCATTTGGTGTCATTTCGCTTCATTTTGGGACTGTTTTCCCCCATATTTTGTTGCTGAAATTCTGTTAGAATGATTGCCATCCATTTCATGTCATTACATCACATTTTATCATCGCCTCGGTTTGCGTGCCCGTGTGCACGCATTTCGAGGCACTCCTTTTTTATCCGCCGGCATCCGATGTGAGTGTGGCTGAGGCTCACTCATGTTGGTATAAGCCCATTTGTCATTTCCATGTCATTACATCACATTTTATCATCGCCTCGGTTTGCGTGCCCGTGTGCACGCATTTCGAGGCACTCCATTTTTATCCGCCGGCATCCGATGTGAGTGTGGCTGAGGCTCACTCATGTTGGTATAAGCCCATTTGTCATTTCCATGTCATTTCATCGCATTCTGTCACTACCTCGGTTTGCGTGCCCGTGTGCACGCATTTCGAGGTATATCATTTTCACAGCATAGTGCATACTAGGTTGTATCTTAGATTGCATCCTTGTATTTTCTCGGTTTGCGTGCCCGAGTACACGCATTTCGAGGCGTCTCATTTCCATAGCATTCTGTATGTTAGGATTGCATCTTAGTTGCATTTCATGCATATCATGCATATTGCATCGTGTTCGGAATAGGAGTTAGCCCGGGCACGGGAAACGAGGTACATTTCGTACTCCGAGTGACGGAATGTGTCTCAATTTCCCAGTCACCGACACTCCGGATTATCCATGATGGAGTTAGGTTTTAGCTGTAGTTTCATGTGCATTCATCCTATATTGAGTTGTGCATTTCGATTCCTCGGCCAACATGTCTCGGTATGCGTGATTGGTGGCACGAAGATCGAGACATGCATATATCTGTGCAAATACATTGCTATGCCCCTTTCCTGCTCTCTGTTGCAGCAAAACGAAGAATCAGCAACCTTTTGGGGCTTGGCACACATTTCGAGAACGGTGTAAACAGAGGCTAATTGGGGCACTCCGGTGGATTTCCGCGCAAGACAACCCGGACATGCATCATCCATCAGAAGCAAGGCAGTCCCTGGCTTGCACGCCAGCTTTATTTGCTTTCTTAATTAATTCATTAATTAATTAGAATTGTGTAATATTTTGGACTGTAATATTCTTTTATTCGGGACTGTAACATTCGGACTGTATATTTATTCGGACCCTCTGCGCGAGGGCATAACTGTAATAAGTGTGCGTGAGTGTGATGTATGTCTTCCAACCCCACGTCTTTCTCCCTTTTATTTATCTGCTTATGATGGTTAGATTAGGGCATATTTCAATTAGCATACAGTATGACAGCATGTTTGCATTCATTCATCTGTATTGCATGCACCGGGCTCGGCGCATCATACTAACTGCATTGTATTTTCAATTCCAAAGTTGAATACATGATAGTTGTAGCATTTCATATGCCATGTTTAGAATAGCCGAGCCTGCTATATTTGCATCCTTGTATGTGTTGCATTAGGCATTCCTGTATACTTAAGATCATGCATGATTTCTAATGTAGTTTCTATTTTGGCTTGGAGTACTCGGTAAGTTTTATGCTTTAGCATCCTTGCATGCGTGTGAGTGCTGCCATGAATAGCATGTTTACCATGAGGCTACGTGCTTATCTGATATAACTACCTGAATGCCTGTGGGTGAAGGTTGGGTTATCTGAATTGGAATAAATCATCAAATGTTTCAAGCCTACCTGCGGGTAGCAAACCATTTTCAAAAACAAACATGAAATGTCTCGTTCCAATTCAGGCGACCCGATCTATACTTGTATGCTGTACGCATCACATAGTAACCTAGGCTAATAACCGGAATAAGAGCATACAATGTTTTCAAAAATAGATATCATGGTTAGTAGAGGCCGGTCTATGACCGGGCGAGCGGGGGTGCTCACGAAGTGACCTTCCCCAATCGTACCCAAGTTCCCGAGCCGAGGCAACTTTGGTGATGACGGACACGTGGCCTTTTGGCACCGAGTCAGGGTTTCCTAAATTTCCCAAAATAAAATATTTAGGTGGCGACTCTGTATCTGGCAAAGCAGTCCATGTTTGGCACTTCTTTCAAAAATCTGTTTTTTTTCAAAACGATTTGCCGGATTTGGACTCTTTGGTTCAGACTTAGAACCGTGACTGACAAAAGTCGAGTCCGAGCTGTAGCGAGGTCCCCCGCGGGCTTGTTACAATACGCTGAGAAATTTATCTTTCCTCCCTTGCATGTGATATGCTGAGAGGTTTTCTCTTGCGTATGATACGCTGAGAAATTTCCCTTCTCTCTCTTGCATGTGATATGCTGAGAGGTTTTCTCTTGCGTGTGATACGCTGAGAAGTTTTCCTTTTCTCTCTTGCATGTGATATGCTGAGAGGTTTTCTCTTGCGTGTGATACGCTGAGAAATCTCCCTTTTCTCTCTTGCATGTGATATGCTGAGAGGTTTTCTCTTGCGTGTGATACGCTGAGGAATTTGCCTTTCTTCTCTTGCGTTTGATACGCTGAGAAGTTTACCTTCCCTCTTTTGCGTGTGATACGCTGAGAGGTTTACCTTCTTCCTCTCCTATGTGTGATACGCAGAGAGATGTTGTGTGTAAGACTCCGGGTATTCTCGGTAGTCGATTTTAGCCTTCTCCGCCTGAGACGCAGTGAGAATTGCACGATTTTCTTACATCCTTCTGCATGAAATGTAGTTAGATTTGTATTCACTTGCTTAAAACTGTTGCATGGTATGCTTCATTACAGCTTTCTTTGTATAATCATAAGTTATGTTCAGCTGCTTGCATTGTCGGTTGCATTTTGCCCCTGCCTGCGGGCACATTTCTTTGCTATTTTGTATGTTAGTCTAAGTCTTCGGCCTTGTCAAAAATGGGTCGTCTCTGGGCTTTAACATTCACTCCCGTCACTTATGACTTCCGAGTTCTGTCAAAGAGGGGCAACTGTAGACACCCCATTTTTGACCGACCTTAAGACTTAGACGTCACCAGTTGAGCGCTCGGTGATGCTACATATTATGCTCGTTCAGAAGTCTCAGAGTCTCGGCTGTGAACCCTGCCTCCGGACTTCCGAACCCTCTTTCATGCTTTACCTCGGTTTGCGAACCAAGCTCGATTTTCTCTGTTTCTTTTCCTGAGGGGAGGGAGAGGTCCTGTAGACCATCTCTCAGTGGCCGTGGGCTACATTTTGTGGCTATAGGCCATTTTGCCCATTTCGGGGCCCGGTTCCCGGTTTTCGGAGCCGTCAGGCCGTGTGCCTCGGTTCGGGACCGCTTAACCATCTCCATTTGCTCTGATTTTTGGCATACATTTTATTTACTCCCTTTTGAGGGACACTGTGGTCCGAGAGACCAACTTCGTGGTTGAGCACCACTTCCGGTGCCTAACAGCCCACTTTTGGGGCCCCGAACTGCGTGTTTCGGCTCCCGAACCTTCATTCTGCATTTTTGGGCTTTGACCCGAACTTAAGATAGTCATATTTTGAGCTCCTTTTCATATTTGATTAAGGACCTCTTGATGTTTGACATCTCCATCTATCACTTGCTTCTTTAACGCTCTTTTAGGCCTATTTTTGCGCGGTATTTTAGGCTTAATTGTGAGCTGTTTCGGACTTGGTCATAAACTACAAAGTGTCTTGTTTTGAGCCCCTCTTCAACTTTGTTGAAGGGCTCTCGGCCATTTGGGTCCAGCAGCTACCACTTGCCTTTATATCTCACTTTTTGGCCTTTTTGGAGGGAAACTTGGATTGTTTTCCCTCCATTTTTTCCCTCCATTTCCCCCCCCCCCTTTTTTCCACCCCTTTTGCCTATATATACAGCACCCCAGGTCTGTATTAAGGGTTAGAGATTTTTGTTTAGAGCTCCTATATTATATATCTCTCTCTCTCTATATTCCAACCATCAAAACTCCAAGTCCCCTACACCATTTCTTCACCATTCCTTCACCACCACCTAGCACCACCACCACCACTCTATACCAGCAGTTTGGAGGTCATTTCCAGAGGCAAGGAGCATCTTTTTCTCAAGCCAAGAGGTTGCTAAAGACTAGTCTTCAAGGGTGAGTCTCGTTTTTCCCTTTTTTGCTCTTTTCTTGGTCTATATCTTAGCCCTTCTTGCTTATACATTTGAGCTCCGACCAAAACTGAAAGTGGCCATATTTTGAGCTTATTTTCATCTTTCATTAAGGGTCTTACCCTATTTGGGACCTCCATGTATCACTTACCATTATACCCCTCTTTGGTCCTCATTTTTGCATGTTTTTTTAGCTTATCTTGCTTCTGTTTTTCGGCCATGATCAGAACTGAAAGTGGCCATATTTTGACCCCCTTGTCATGTTTCATTAAGGGTCCTTGGCTGTTTGATGAATATTTTGCATACTTCATGTTATACCCCTTTGTTGGCCTATATCTTGCGTTGCATTTTGAGCATGTTTGTATATTGATTTGGGGCTTTCCATCTACTGTAAATGTTCATATTTTTAGCCCCTTTTCAGTGTTGTAGAAGAGTATTTTTTTGTTTGGGCTTTGCATCTACCACTTGCTTCTTTGTCCATTTTTTGGCCCATTTTCTTGCATAAGAGCTTAGCCATATCTATGTTTGTTTTGGGGGTTTTTACAGTTCTGTAAAACATCATATTTTTGGCCCCTCTTCAATATTGTAGAAGGCCCCTAACCTGTTTGGGGTCAGCAGCTGTGAGTTGCTTCTTTGTCTCATATTTAGGGCCATTTTTGCATGCTAGTTTTGCCCTATTTATGTTTGCTGTTTGGCCATGCTTTGAACTGTAAAAATGCTTATCTTGGGGCTGCCTTGCTTCTGTCTTTTCATTCTATGTACCAATTATGCATGCTTTGTATAGCTGTAGTTCATTCTATGTGCCTAATTTTGCATTTCGGGAGAGATTCCATGCATCGGGTGTACTTTCGCCTCATTTCGGGGCTGTTTTCCCCCACATTTCAGTGCTGAAATTCCATCAGCATGTTTGCATATCATTTTCCATGCTATTGCATTGCGTATGCCATTGACTCGGTTTGCGTGGCCGTGTGCACGCATTTCGAGGCACTTCATTTTCATCCATCGGCCTCTTATGTGAGTGTGGCTGAGGCTCCCTCATGTTAGTATAAGTCCATGTTACATTCTATATGCCATTTTAGTCATATTGCATTGCGTATGCCATCGCCTCGGTTTGCGTGCCCGTGTGCACGCATTTCGTGGCACTTCATTTTCATCCATCGGCCTCTTATGTGGGTGCGGCTGAGGCTCTCTCATGTTAGTATAAGCCCATGTTGCATTTTATATGCCATTTCCATGCCATTGCATTGCATATACCATTGCCTCGGTTTGCGTGCCTGTGTGCATGCATTTCGAGGCACTTCATTTTCATCCACCGGCCTCTTATGTGAGTGTAGCTGAGGCTCTCTCATGTTAGTGTAAGCCCATATCACATTTCCATGTCATTTACATTGCGTATGTCATTTTCTCGATTTGCGTGCTCGTGTGCACGCATTTCGAGGCATCTCATTTTCATAGCATTGTGTATGTTAGGATTGTATCTTAGTCGCATTTCATGCATGTCATGCATATTGCATCGTGTTCGGGATAGGAGTTAGCCCGGGCATGGGAAACGAGGTACATTCCGTACTCCGAGTGACGGAATGTGTCTCAATTCCCCAGTCACCGACACTCCGGATCATCCATGATGGAGTTAGGTTTTATTGTGTTTTCATGTGCATTCATCCTATATTGAATTGTGCAATTCGACTCCTCGGCCATCATGCCTCGGTATGCGTGATTGGTGGCACGAGGATCGAGGCATGCATATATTTGTGAAAATACACTGCTATGCCCCTTTCCTGCTCTCTGTTGCAGCAAAATCAGGAATCAATAGTCTTCCGGGGCTCGGCGCGCTTTCCAAGAATAAACTGCTAAACAGAGGCTAATTGGGCATCCCGGTGGATTTCCGCGCAAGGCAACCTAAATGTACATCATCCATCAGAAGCAAGGCAGTCCCTGGCTTGCATGCCAGTTTTATTTATTTTCTTAGTTAATTTGTTAATTAATTAGGAATTTGTACATTATTCGGACTGTAATATTTGGACTGTACTATTCTTTTATTCGGGACTGTATATTTATTCGGACCCTCTGTGCAGGGGCAAAACTGTAATAAGTGTGCGTGAGTGTGATGTATGTCTTCCAACCCCATGTCTTTCTTCCCTTTTATTTACCTGCTTATGATGGTTAGATTAGGGCATATTTCAATTAGCATACAGTATGACAGCATGTTTGCATCATTCATCTGTTTTGCATGCACCGGGCTCGGCGCATCATACTAACTACATTTGTATTTCAATTACGAGTTGAATACATGTTAGCTGTAGCATTCCACATGCCATGTTTAGAATAGCCGAGCCTGCTATAGTTTGCATTCTTGCATGTGTTGCATTAGGCAATTCTGTATACTTAGGATCATGCATGATTTCTAATGTAGTTTCTGTTTTTGGCTTGGAGTACTCGGTAAGTTTTATGCTTTAGCATCCTTGCATGCGTGTGAGTGACTGCCATGAATAGCATGCTTACCATGAGGCTAAATGCTTATGTGATATAACTGCCTGAATGCCTGTGGGTGAAGGTTGTGTTACTTGGATTGGAATAAATCATCAACTGTTTGTTTTAAAGCCCACTAAATAGTGGCAAAACTATCTTTTCTAAGCCCACCTGAGGGTGGCAAAATCTGCATTTTAAGCCTACCTGC
Organism: Camellia sinensis; assembly: GCF_055761805.1. Classification (NCBI taxonomy): domain Eukaryota; kingdom Viridiplantae; phylum Streptophyta; class Magnoliopsida; order Ericales; family Theaceae; genus Camellia; species Camellia sinensis. Next base: position 8,455,124 of record NW_028128988.1, read on the forward strand.
GGGTAGCACCATCAAACCATTTTCAAACAAACAAACATGAAATGTTTTGTTCCAATACAGGCAACTCAGTCTATACTTGTATGCTGTGCGCATCACATAGTAACCTAGGCTAATAACCGGAATAAGAACATACAATGTTTTCAAAAATAGATATCACGGTTAGTAGAGGCCGATCTTTGATCGAGCGAGCGAGGGTGCTCACGAAGTGACCTTCCCCAATCGTACCCAAGTTCCCGAGCCGAGGCAACTTTGGTGATGACGGACACGTGGCCTTAGGCAACGAGTCAGGGTTTCCTAAATTTCCCAAAATAAAATATTTAGGTGGCGACTCTGTATCTGGCAAAGCAGTCCATGTTTGGCATTTCTTTTCAAAAATTTGTTTCTCAAAACGATTTGCCGGATTTGGACTCTTTGGTTCAGACTTAGAACCGTGACAATTTGAGAGTCCTGAGCTGTAGTGACCCCAAATGAATGGAACGGGAGCTCGTTCCTCCCGGGGCGTTCGGGGATGTCTACAGGACCTCGCTACAGCTCGGACTCGATTTGTAGTCACGGTTCTAAATCTGAACCAAAGAGTCCAAATCCGGAAAATCATTTTGAGAAAACTGATTTTTGAAAGAAGTGCCAAACATGGACTGCTTCGCCAGATACAGAGTCGCCACCTAAATGTTTTTTTTTTTAAAAATGGGAAATTTAGGAAACCCTGACTCGGTGCCAAAGGCCACGTGTCCGTCATCACCAAAGTTGCCTCGGCTCGGGAACTTGGGTACGATTGGGGAAGGTCACTTCGTGAGCACCCCCGCTCGCCCGATCAAAGATCGGCCTCTACTAACCATGATATCTATTTTTAAAAACTTTGTATGTCCTTATTCCGGTTATTAGCCTAGGTTACTATGTGATGCACACAGCATATAAGTATAGACTGGGTCGCCCGAATTGGAACAAAACATTTCATGTTTGTTTATTTGAAAGATGGTTTGCTACTCACAAGTAGGCTTAAAATGCAGTTTTAGCCACCCGCGGGTGGGCTTAGAAAACAATGGTTTTGCCACTATCTAGTGGGCTTAAAACAAATATTTGATGAATTGTCCCAATCCAAATAACCCAACCTTCACCCATAAGCATTCAGGTAGTTATATCACATAAGCAAATAGCCTCATGGTAAGCATACTATCATAGCAGTCACTCACACACATGCAAGGATGCTAAAGCATAAAACTCACCGGGTACTCCAAGCCAAAACAGAATTTACATTAGAAATCATGCATGATCCTAAGTATACAGAAATGCCTAATGCAACACATGCAAAATGCAACTATAGTAGGCTCGGCTATTCTAAGATGGCATATGAAATGCTACAACTATCATGTATTCAATTTGGAATTGAAAGTACAATGCAGTTAGTATGATGCGCCGAGCCCGGTGCGTGCAATATAGATGAATGATGCAAACATGTTGTCATACTGTATGCTAATTGAAATATACCCTAATCTAACCATCATAAGCAGGTAAATAAAAGGGAAGAAAGACGTGGGGTTGGAAGACATACATCACACTCACCCACACTCATTACAATATTGCCCTCGCGCAGAGGGTCCAAATAAATAATACAGTCCCGAATAAAAGAATATTACAGTCCAAATAATATACAAATTCCTAATTAATTAATAAATTAACTAAGAAAATAAATAAAACTGGCATGCAAGCCAGGGACTGCCTTGCTTCTGATGGATGATGCATGTCCGGGTTGTATTGCGCGGAAATCCACCGGGATGCCCCAATTAGCCTCTGTTTAGCAGTTATTCTTGAAACGCGTGCCAAGCTCCGAAAAGTTGCTGATTCTTCATTTTGCTGCAACAGAGAGCAGGAAAGGGACATGACAATATATTTTCACAAATATATGCATGCCTCGATCCTCGTGCCACCAATCACGCATACCGAGGCATGATGGCCGAGGAGTCGAATTGCACAATTTAATGTAGGATGAATGCACATGACAACACAACAAAACCTAACTCCATCATGGATGATCCGGAGTGTTGGTGACTGGGGAATTGAGACACATTCCGTCACTCGGAGTACGAAATGCATCTCGTTTCCCGTGCCCAGGCTAACTCCTATCCCGAACACGATGCAATATGCATGACATGCATGAAATGCGACTAAGATACAATCCTAACATACACAATGCTATGAAAATGAGATGCCTCGAAATGCGTGCACACGGGCACGCAAACCGAGAAAATGACAGAATGTGATCTAAGATACAACCTAGTATGCACTATGCTGTAAAAATGAGATGCCTTGAAATGCGTGCACACGGGCACGCAAACCGAGGCGATGGCATACGCAATGCAACATGGCTAAAATGGCATGAAAAATGTAACATGCACTTATACTAACATGAGAGAGCCTCAGCCACACTCACATAAGAAGCCGGTAGATGAAAATGAAGTGCCTCGAAGTGCGTGCACACAGGCACGCAAACCGAGGCAATGGCATATGCAATGCAATATGGCAAAAATGGCATATAGAATGCAACATGGACTTATACTAACATGAGAGAGCCTCAGCCACACTCACATAAGAGGCCGATGGATGAAAATGAAGTGCCTCGAAATGCGTGCACACGGGCACGCAAACCGAGGCAACGGCATACGCAATGCAACATGGCTAAAATGGCACATAGAATGCAACATGGACTTACACTAACATGAGAGAGCCTCAGCTACACTCACATAAGAGGTCGATGGATGAAAATGAAGTGCCTCGAAATGCGTGCACACGGGCTCGCAAACCGAGGCAACGGCATACGCAATGCAACATGGCTAAAATGGCACATAGAATGTAGCATGGACTTACACTAACATGAGAGATCCTCAGCTACACTCACATAAGAGGCCAATGGATGAAAATGAAGTGCCTCGAAATGCGTGCACACGGGCACGCAAACCGAGGCAACGGCATACGCAATGCAACATGGCTAAAATGGCACATAGAATGCAACATGGACTTACACTAACATAAGAGAGCCTCAGCTACACTCACATAAGAGGCCGATGGATGAAAATGAAGTGCCTCGAAACGCGTGCACACGGGCACGCAAACCGAGGCAATGGCATATGCAATGCAATGGCATGGAAATGGCATATAGAATGCAACATGGACTTATACTAACATGAGAGAGCCTCAGCCACACTCACATAAGAGGCCGATGGATGAAAATGAAGTGTCTCGAAACGCGTGCACACGGGCACGCAAACCGAGGCAATGGCATGGAAATCATTATATGGGCTTATACCAACATGAGAGAGCCTCAGCCACACTCACATAGGATGCCGGTGAATGAAAATGAAGTGCATCGAAATGCGTGCACACGGGCACGCAAACCGAGGCAATGGCATACGCAATGCAATGGGATGAAAAACATGATATGCAAACATGCTAATGGATTTTCAGCAATGAAATGTGGGGGAAAACAGCCCCGAAATGAGGCGAAAACACACCCGATGCATGGAATTTCTCCCGAAATGCAAGATTAAGTACGTGAAATGAACTACAGCTATACAAAGCATGCATAATTGGTACATGGAATGAAAAGACAGCAGTAAGACAGCCCCAAAATAAGCATTTTTACAGTACAAATCATGGCCAAACAGCAAGCGAAGATAGGGCAACAATGGCATGTAAAAATGGCCCTAAACATGAGATTATGAAGCAACTCACAGCTGCTAACTCCAAATAGGTTAGGGCCCTTCAACAACATTGAAGAGGGGCCAAAAATAAGCCACTTTTCAGAACTATAAAAACCTCAAAAACAAACATAGATATGGCTAAACTCTTATGCAAGAAAAAGGGCCAAAAGGTGGCCAAAGAAGCAAGTGGTATATGCAAAGCCCAAACTGAAAAATTCCCTTCTACAACATTGAAGAGGGACCAAAAATATACATATTTACAGAACTATAAAAACCCCAAAACAGTATACAAACATGCTAGAAATGCAATGCAAAATGAGGCTCAAAAGTGGCTATAACACAAAGTATACAAAATATTCCACAAACGGCCAAAGACCCTTAATGAAACATGTTAAGAAGGTCAAAGTAAGACTATTTCTAGGCCTGTTCAAAGACCAAAAACAGAAGCATAATAGGCTACCAAAACATGCAAAAAAAGGGACCAAATAGGGATATAAAGGCAAGTATAGCATGGAGGTCCCAAAAAGTGTTGAGCCCTTCTTCAATGTTGAAGAAGGGCTCAAAATAAGCCTATCTTTAGTTCTGTAAAATGCCCAAAAATGGAAGCGTAATGGGCTGTCAAAGCATGCAAGAAAATGGCATTCAAGGGAGATATTGAAGCAAGTGTAAGATTGGCGGCTCAAACAGGATTAAGCCCTGCAACAAACATGTAGAATAGCTGAAAATAGACCTAGTTTTAGTTAAGGTCGGAGCCCAAAACAATAAGCAACTTGGCTAAGAAATTGGCACAAAAATGAGCTACAAAAGGGGGAAAGTCTACTTACCCTTGAAGACCATCACTTTGGTTGCTTCTTGGACCAGATTTGATGACTCTAAGCTGCTGGAATCCCTTCCTTTGCTGCTGGAATGGAGTGGTGATGGTAGAGCTTGAAGATGATGAAGGAAATGGAGCCAAAACTTGAAGGAAATGGAGTGATATGTATGTATATCTTCAAAGCAACTCTTGTAACCCTTTCTCTAGAGTTGGGAAGCTCTCTATATGGATAAGAGATGGAGAGAAGAGTCTAGCAAAAGTGGAGGGAAAATGAGGCCTTTTTTCCCTCCAAAAGGGTCCCCCGGATGTAGATATTTTTGGGGGAAAACCAAGGCACAGCTGGAAAGCACACACAGTGAGGAACATGGCCGACCTGAAATTTTTGCTGCAAGTGGCCGGCCGGCCACTTCCCCTAGCCGGCCGGCTAGGTCAAAGAAAAAAAGTGGCCGGCCACCCCCTAGGATGAAGCCCCAGAAGTTATCTTTCCAATGGCGCAAACCTTGCATTAAAATTCCTCCTGTAGAAACAGTTATGCCCTTTTCCGTGAAGCCGCGCAGATTCGGTCCAACCGGACTTCAACCAACCACATTATCCCCCCTCGGACTTGGACTTGGGAGATTATTGAGTGCAAAATGAAGCCCCGGAAGTAAGCGTTCCAGTGGTGGTGGCCTCATATCTTAATTCCTCTTGTGCAAAGAGTTACGCCCGTTTCGGTGAAGCCGCGCAGATTTTTCTCCTTCCCGGATTCATGCTGAACCACTTTTGACCAAAAAGAAGTTGGCTTTTCGGAAAAATTGCTGGCCTCCCACCAAATTTTGGTGTCCTCCCATGTGTGTACATCACAAATATGTGGTTTGGGGTTGAAGGAAGTGGCCCCAAGGTGTTCAACATTGGCTCGGAAGTTAGAAAAACGGGCACTGGAGGGTGAAAATGGAATATAACTGGTTGCTAAGATAATTGCTGGCCTCCCACCCTCCAGTGACCTTCCTGGTGATAAAACAGAGGTACCTGCCAAAAATGAACAAAAATCGATACAAAACGGATGCTCGGGGGCCAAAACACGCAGTTCGGGGTCCCGAAAATGGGCTATTAAGCACCGAAAGTGGCATTCGGCCACGAAGTGGGTTTCTGAGACCCCAGTGTCCCTCAAAAGGGAGCAAACAAGATGTATGCCAAAAACTAGAGCAAACGGAGACGGTTAGGTGGTCCCGAACTGAGGCATACGGCCAACGGTCCCGAAAAATCAGAACCGGGCTCCGAAATGGGCAAAATGGCCTACGGCCACAAAATGTAGCCCATGGCCACTGAGAGATGGTCTACGGGACCTCTCCCTCCCCTCAGGAGAAGAAACAGAGAAAACTGAGTCTGGTTCGCAAACCGAGGCAAGGCACAGAAGAGGGTTCGGAAGTTCGGAGGCAAGGTTCGCAGCCGCGACTCTGAGACTTCTGAACGAGCACATTATGCAATATCACCAAGTACTCAACTGGTGATGTTTGAGTCTCAAGGTCGGTCAAAAATGGGGTGTCTACAGTCGGTTTGAACTTCCATTAACAAACAGGTGGAAGGAGTCGCCGATGTAAATACTGTAAGGCCTAAGTTTCTCTTCTTTCCTTTGTTCTACTATCCCCAGCTGGGTTTCTTTTTGTTCACTTGGACATCGTATACCTCAGCTCAATGGAGCCCAATGTATGATGGCGCCTGGTGTGAACTCGGCTACGAAGTCGGCTAAAACTTGGCCTTTGATTATCGTTATGGGTTTGAATTCCAGGTCATATTGGCCCAACGCCACTGCCCATCTAGCTATTTTGCCTGTCAGATCTCCCTGCTGTAACAGGGAATTCAAAGGATGCTCAGTTAACACCATAATTTTGTGAGCTTAAAAGTAATGATTCAGCTTCTTGGAAGCTATTACTAATGCCAGTGTCAGCTTTTCCAAGGGTAAGTATCTGGTCTCTGCATCTACTAAGCTTTTACTCATGTAGTAAACTGCCCTTTGCTCTTCCTTTTCTTCTCTGATTACTATTGCACTCACTGCATGCTCTGAAACTACCAAGTATAAGAACAGCTTCTCTCCAGGTACTGGATTTGAGAGAACTGGAGCTGTGGTAAAATACTTTTTCAAGTCGGCCAGGGCGACTTCGCACTCTTCTATCCATAAGAAGTCTGTGGCTTTCTTCACTAAGGTAAAGAAAGGTTTACATTTGTCAACACTTCTGCTTATGAATCTATTCAGGGCTGCAGCCCTTCTAGTCAACATCTGCACTTGTTTCGCCGATGTTGAGCTTTTCAATTCTAAGATGGCTTTGATCTGATCTGGGCTTGCCTCAATGCCTCTTCTGGTAACCAAGTATCCTAAGAACTTACCAGACCCAACTCCAAATGTGCATTTCAATGCATTGAGTCGGAGCCGATATATTCTAAGGATATCAAAAACCGCCTTTAAATCTTCCAGATGATCCTTAGGTTCCTTGGTCTTCACGACCATGTCATCTATGTATACCTCCACTGTTTTGCCTATTAGATGTTTGAACATCTTGGTCACCAGTCTCTGGTAAGTTGCTCCTATATTTTTCAACCCAAAAGGCATCACTTTGTAGCAATACAACCCTTTTGGGGTGATAAATGCAGTCTTCTCCTCATCTGGGGGGTACATGGCTATCTGATGGTACCCCATGTAAGCATCAAGGAATCTCATCCTTCCATGTCCTGAGGTGGCATCCACCAATTGGTCAATTTTGGGAAGTGAGAAACTGTCCTTGGGACAAGCCTTGTTCAGGCTGGTGAAATCCACACAGACCCTCCACTTCCCATTCTTTTTGTTCACGATGACCGTGTTTGATAGCCATATTGGGTAGTTTACCTCTCGAATGGCCTTAGCCTCCAAAAGTTTATTCACTTCCTCTTCTACTACCTCAACATGTATTAACGTAGGCCTCTTGCTCGCTAGATGACAGGCTTGGCCAACCTGTCCACATTCAGTCTATGGCAAGTGACCTCGGGGTCAATGTCAGGCATCTCGTATGGTGTCCAAGCAAACACTTCAAGGTTTGCTCTCAAGAATTCCTCTAATTCCTTTTCCTCTTCCTCGGCCAATCCTAAGCCGAGAAGGAAGAAGCGCCCTTCATCCCCTTGCAGGACTAAGATCTTCTTCAGGGTTTCCTCACTTTTCTCGGCTGGTTCTTTGCCGACGTCTTCAAGGACCTCCATGTCCTCATCCTCAATCTTTGCTATTTCTGCTTCTTGTATGTTGCAGGTAGATTTCATTGCTACCATGGAGCAATTCTTTTCCTGCACCTGATCCCCTCTGACTTCCTCAATTCCTTGTTATGTTGGGAACCGCAACAGCTGGTGCAATGTTGAGGGAACAGCCCCTATTGCATGCAACCATGACCTTCCCATAATAGCATTGTAAGGGGAGGGGGTGTCAATTATTGTGAACTTCGTTTTCACCTTCTTGGTTCCAGCCTGCACTTCTAAACTTACTGCTCCCAGGGACCACGTTGGCGTTCCGTTGAACCCAACCATTGGGCCATTAGACTGCTCCAGATCATCTTGGTGAAGGCCAAGCTCCTTGTAGCACCTGGCATTCATGATGTCACAAGAGCTGCCCTGGTCAATTAAGATGCGTTTCACTTGGCACTTTCCAATCTAGAGGGATATTACGAAGGCATCGTTGTGTAGATGTTGCACCATCTCTAGGTCGTCTTCAATAAAGGACACCACTGGTCCCTGGCACTCGTCTGCCCTAGGTCTTTTTTTGCCAAACTTGATACACATGCTGTAAGTGCTTTACCTTCTGAGTCTACCCACGTATTTCATTCTCATTGACCTTCGAGTGAATCACATTGATCACTTGAGGTCCACCTGCTTGTGGTTGTGGTGTTGAAGGAGGTAGTACTGCCGGTGCCGGAGGCAGTCTTGTTTGCTTTTCCCTTGTCCTGGCCTCGTCTACTAGGTCCCTTAAATGACCTTGTCTTACCAGGTCTTCCAGATGTGCCTTAAGAGCTCTGCACCCTGAGTCAGATGCCCAACTTCATTGTGGTAAGCACAGTGCTTACCAAGGCTTCTTCCCATAAATTCGCCCTGAACCCTTGCTGGTGCTCTGTAATAGGGCTGATTTCGGATTTTCTCCAACACTTTGTAAACCGGGATTCGGAATACGGTTGTGACTGCCTGTGCAGCCCTTAACCCTGTGTCTTGTTCATTGTATCCAGTGTTACCTCGGCCTCGCTTCGGCAAGCCGTTTCTCTTCTCTTGTTTTGACGCCTTTGTCCCCGGCGTGTCTTCCTTGGCTCTCGCATACTTCTCAATTCTGGCCATGAGTTCCTCCATACTTTGTGGCAATGTCTTTGCCAATGATTTTCGAAGCAGACAATCATCATTCAGGCCGTTCTTGAAAGACACGACCGCCACCTCTTGGTTGCACCCGGGTATTCAGTTGAACACCTCATAATACCTTTTGGCATAGGCCCTAAGGCTTTCATCCTTGTTGATTCACAGAGCCATCAGAGAGTCCACCCTCAACGGCTGTAGTTTGTTTGTCACAAACCTGGCCACGAACATCTCGGCCAGGCCCTCCCAGCTTTTCACAGTTCCTTTCGGCAACTTGTGAAACCAGTCCGATGCGATTTTCCCAAAGGACGAAGGAAACACCTTGCAGAGCAATGGCTCGTTCCCGGTGTATAGTGCCATTGAATTCAGGTACAAGCCAACGTGAAAGTTAGGGTCCGACTTACCGTCGTATATCTAGAATCTCGGCATGTGAAACCTCTTCGGGGCTTCGAATTTGTCCAATTCTAACGAGATCGGCGTTCTTGGTTTGACTGGAGAAGTCACCTCGGCATCTTGTCGCTTCCTCTGTAGGTAATCCCTCAGATCTTCCTTGGTCTGTCCAGGAGCTCGGCTATCTCTGGATTTCAACATTTTCGGTGCACTACTTCCAGTGTCATTATGAGTCCTTTTGGACCTCCCTCTATTAGTCGTGTCGAAACAGAGTTCATTCCCTTGAACATCCCAATGTTCTTTGGTGCAGGCTTCTTTAGTTCGACATGTCTTCTGAGATTCTCCTCTCGTTGATTCTCCATGCCCGACCTCCCGTGAAGGCCAGTGAGAATGTCCCTTGGTCCTGTCGTGCTGAGAGATTGTAGGAACTGTTTTCTATCCCCCTTTTCGAGCATCTTTCTTGGCCACTGGAATCAGCGTATCTTGTAACGGGAACAGTGGCTGCATGACGTTGTTTTGCATCATGAAATTGATGACCGATTGCAGGTCTGCCAATTTGTTCGTCAAGCCCTTTATCTCACCGTCCCTCTGCAGGCATCTATCTTTCCATACCTGGAGGTTGTCCTCGTTATAATAACCGCCTCGGTCTGTCTTTTTTGGTACATCTCCTCCCTGGCCAACGTCTTTATCTCCGTGATTCTTATCACAAGTTTCTTCATTGCAGTTATCTTCCTCGACGTCAAGGTCAATATGTTTGCCACTCCTAATGGGGATGTCGTCCCCGTTCTTCTCTTTCTGTTCGTCGTTGGCCATCTATTCTCTTTTCTTTCCCACAGACGGCGCCAAATTGTGTGTGTCGATTTCTGACCACACTGTCAAACAAGTACTCAACTGGAGAACACCGGCAGAATAGACTGTACCCGAACGACCTGTCACAGAAAGATGAGATTCCGGCGGTGGTTCATCCACTAGGGGGTACTCTGACGATCAAGTCAGTTATCTTTCAAAGATAACAAAAGTGTTTAACTCACTATTCAGAATATCAAAAGCGTACCTCAGACCCATGAGGATGCCTTCCTTTTATAGCCAACACTAACCTAATCTCAATAGAAGCCTAGCTTCAATGGACTCTGGCTCAATGCTAATCTTAGACTCCCAATTAAATTGGAATAAGCTATCTAAGAGTCTTATCTTTATCCAAACTGAAGTCCTCTCTCATTCTAGGACTCTTATCCCTTATCCGCTCATCCCGGATTCCGATATCTTCGCAGATAACCTCGGCCTAGCCGAGATTAGCTCAGCGTCATGACTAGGACAGGTGGCACCTCGGCTGGCACTTCAGTGCCACCTCTGCCACGTGTTGTCATTCAAAAAATATGTTCCCACAATAACACAAAGTAATGTTACATAATATGTTCTATATATATAACCACTAATTTGTAATAAATTTGATATCTTAAATCTCTCTCACTCATTTTTACATTGATATTTCATTGGAAATTAAAAAATATATATGTATTAACTATAGCGGAGCGGAGCGGTTTGGTTGGCAGATTATAAATTTTAAAATTTAAGCAGCGGTTAGCAGTTAGAGCGGTGCGAATTGATGCGGATCGGTGCAGTTTTAGCAGATTGGACGGTATTTTGCACAACTCTAGGTGTGGGTGTGTGCAGGTTGTGTTATTGGCTATGACAGTTGAGGGTAAAATAGTAAAATCAATACAAAATTTCATTTTTTTTTTTTAATTTTTTTTATAACTTTTGTACTCTCCATTGCTTGAAATTTTGAAAAGTAGCCACCGACTGGTAATACTTTTTCCCAAGTTCCACGATCAGGTAATTCCCTTTTATTTTTTTTTATGTTTTGTTGCCTTTCATTATTTTTTTCATGATTTAGTTATTTTTAAATTTTATTTTTTAAGTAGAACAAATTAACGAGACACCCCTTTATAAATTTGTGTAAAAATTTAAAGACAAATCAAATTAATCGGATATTGATAGATCTTTTATTAAATTGTATTTGTATCTAAAAAAATATTTGGTAATTGTGTTTTAAAATATAAAATTGAATATAAATGCAATGTGATGAAAGGGTCTCATCAATTTAATTTGAGACTTCTTAAACTATTGAAAAATAACAATTTGACCTCCTGAACAATAAAAATATATAAATAGACCTTCTAAATTATTGAAATTTTTTATTTTGCCCCATAAATTATAAAAATATACAAATTAATCTCCTAAAATATTGACGTTTATTATGAGGCCTTTCCGTAAATAACTCAAATAAAGGCTAGGAGAGTTATGCAAGAGAGGTGGCCAAGCCTTTTTTTAAATCAAAACTTCGATGAAACTTGGAAGGCCATGGCTTGTAATTCACTGATGACTTCATGGAAATGCTTTTGGGTCAAACCAGGTGGACTTGACTTAATCAATGACCTCATAAAATTGGGGCGGTGTTTGGGAAGTTAAAATTTTATTTTATTTTTTAGTTAAAATTTATAAAAAAAAATAATAATAAAATAGATTAAAATAATCAATAAGATAAAATGTCACATTAAATCCATAATCATTTCACTACAAATCAAATTGATCAGATATCGGTAGACCTTTTATCAAATTATATTTGTATTTAAAAAAATATTTGGTAATTGTGTTTTGAAATATAAAATTGAATATAAATGCAATGCGATGAAAGGTTTATCAATATCTGATTAATTTTGTCTGATTAATTTAATTTGAGTTATTTACATAGAGACTTCTTAAATTATTAAAAAATATCATTTTGATCCCTAAACTATAAATACATATAAATAAGCCTTCTAAATTATTAAAAAATTTTGATTTACCCCCATAAACTATAAAAACATATAAATTGTCCTTCTAAAATTTTGGCGTATTAAGAGATCTTTTGTAAATAACTCAAATAAAGAGTAGGAAAGTTATGCAGGAGAGACCACCAAGTCATTTTTTTAATCAAAACTTGACTAGGAAAGTTATGCGGAAGAGGTCACCAAGTGATTTTTTTTAGGAAAATGTTTGGTAGCTCAAATTTTTGTGGCTCAAATGGCTCAAATCTGTCAAAACGACGTCGTTTTACACTCAAAATCTGTCAAAACGACGTCGTTTTGACAGATTTGAGCCATTTGAGCCACAAAATTTTGAGCTACCTAGCATTGTCGTTTTTTTTAATCAAAACTTCAATGTCAACAATTAGCACATTAAAGTTGTGTGGGAAGAAACTTGGAAGGAGAGCCAAAACTTGGAAGGAGAGCCATGGCTCGTAATTCACTTCATGACGTCATAAAAATGCTTTTGAATCAAGCCAAGTGGACTTGACTTCCTAGTCAATCAATTAGGAATGGCAATTTGAATGTCCGACGAGGACCCGGATTGCCCCACCCTAATAAGTTGGGTGTTCTCTGAAAATTATTTTCCATTGAAGCGGGGTTGATATTGAAAAATAGATCCCCAACGATTTTCAAGCCGGGAACGGTAATAGATCCCCGACATCCCCCTATATATATATATATATATATATGTTTACACTCACTTCACTTCACTTCACAAATCTCAAATATCTCTCTCTCTCTATCTCTCTTCATATTCGATCCCTCTTTCAACTTTTTTTTATTTATTTTTTTTATAACCGAGTGTCCAGGCCAGCACTCCTTTGGAGTGTCGCACCTCGACTAATCTTGGAGTCCTGAGCCGATCGACCAGGCAAAGACACAGTGACCCGCCAGTAGCCAGTAGCTAGTTGAGGGTAGGATTCGAACCTCAGACCTAGAGAGGAGCATATTCTTAGGTCCTGATACCTTACCCTCAACCAACTGGGCTACCCTTATGGGTTGGTCCTTCTTTCACCTTAAACCCTCCATCCACCTTAGATTTGGCTACTACAACGCTCCAACTACTTCAACGTCGTCGCTACTCCGGCATCAGCGACATCCTCGCAGCTTCATCTTTTTCACAGATGTCCTGTTCACTACTAGTGGCATCGTCTTCTTCAATTCACATACTTCTCTTTCTTCGCAATACCAAGGAAGACATCTCTATATATATAAATATATTTTTTTGTGTAGATATATATATGTGTGTGTGTATGTGTGTGCGTGTTTATAGATAACTATATATGTATATGTATATATGTTGAAATTAAGCTCATATAGGTTCTTTTCTATATTTTATCTGTTTGATTTGTATGTGATCAAGATCTGTACTGTTTGAGAAATGATTGGAACACTATCGCTGCCTCAATTGAGGAAGTCTAGATCTACAACTGCCACACTCCAACATTGTGCCCCCACCAGCTTGGGTAGCATCACCATCCTTCCAAATCTAGAAAAATGGACAATCGATCAATGTTGATATCATCTCTCTCTCTTTCTCTCTCTCTCTCTTCCCCTCTCCCTCAAGCCTTCATCTTTGTTCTACACTAAACAATCCTCTATTGCTGCTGTTTTGTTTTTTTTTTTTTGTTTTTTGGCCGAAGAATTTTCGGGGTCAGAGAAACCCAATCCGTGTTAGGAGACGGGGGCGAGGACGGTGATAGGTTCCCCGTCGGGGATAGGGGCCGAGGACGGAAAAATTTTCACCATCGAGGATCGAGGACAGGGAGTGTGATCCCCAACCCCGCCTCAGCCCGTTGCCATCCCTGCAATCAATGACTTCATAAAATTGCCAAATGGGTTCAAACTTTCAATTTTTGCAGTGTTTGGAAAGCTAAAAGTTTGCTCTCTTTTTTTTAAGTTAAATTTATATTAAAAAAAAAAAGAAAATAGTTTTTTTTTAGTTAAAATTTATAAAAAATAAAATAGGTTGAAATAATCAATAAAATAACATATCACATCAAATCTACAATCGTTTCACTTTTTCTCTCAAAAACATCACATCCAGCTACAAAAATATCCAACTCTCTTTTCAAATACAAAAAATTTTATTATACTATAGTTAAAAATTAAAATAACTTATTAAAATAGCCAACTTCCTAAATGAGACCTTAGAATTAAAAGCGGTAGACTTGACTCCCAATGACAACAACAAAATTTTATAAATAAAGTGACTTCACAAATTTAAATTTCACAAATCTTATAAGAAAAAAAAAATTGCACTAAACAACATGCATCTTGTTTGATTTTACATTTTTTAAAATAGTTTGAGTATTTATTTTTTACGTTTTGTTGTCTTCTGATGTTTTTTTTCATAATTTAGTCAATTTTTTTAAATAGGAGAAATTAGGGAGATATTCCTCTACAAGTTTGTATAAGAATTTAAAGACAACAATAATTTTCTTACTATTAAAATCCTTGAGATTTGAAAACTCAAAGTGATAAAAACAAACTTGGGTTAATTACAAAAAAAAAAAAAAATCCAAGATTTCGCGTGTTTTTAATTAAATCCAACAATTTCAATTTCGACAAATTAAACCCTGGAGTTTCATCCATGTTTCAATGTAAACCCTCCGTCTATCTCTGTCCATTTCCCTCTACTTCCTTCTTTCAAATTCAAATCCATTTGTTCAAACCCTTATATCTCCCTCGTCGTAACTTTGTTTCGCCTCATTTTTGCATCATTGAATTCACCTCATGTCTTAGTTTTCATTCCACCCCTCATACGCTTTGTTCCAACTCTTTTTACGTGTTGTTGGAGCTCTAAAAGTTAGCAAAAATAAGATTTTTCTCTCTTTAGGAAAAATTTTCATATTCAAATTCACATGTTCAAGCCCTTGTATCTCCCTCTTCGTAATTTCGTTTCACCTCATTTTCACCTCGCTAGATTCAACTCATAGCTTAGTTTTTATTTCACCCCTCATACGCTTTATTCTATCTCTTTTTACATGCCGTTAGAGCTCCGAAAGTTGACAAAAGCAAGCTTTTTCTCTTTTTTGTCTTCTTCCTCCTCTGTGGTTGGCTTGTTGCTACTGTTACTACTGATGCTGTTGTTGCTGCTTCATCATCATTATTTGCAAGATAAGGTGGTGGTGGTAATGGTGACGGTATCATCGAGGGGTGATAGGTATACAACTACCCATAAAAATCAAAAATCAAAAATCAAACGGGTCGGCGAACATGTCAGGGTGTCTTGGTTTCCAATTAAGCATCATCCATTGCATCTCTACTGCCAAGAATATTGTTATGATAATAGCAAGAGAGAGAGAGAGAGAGAGAGAGAGAGAGAGAATTCTTATTTTTAGCCAATTTTCGAAGCTCTAACAACACGCAAAAAGAGGTGAAACAAGGCTTATGAGGTGTGGAATGAAAACTAGGCCATGAGATGAATCCCAATGACATAAAAATGAGACAAAACAGAGTTACGACGAAGGAGATACAAGAGTTTGAATATGTGAGTTTGAATTTGAAAATTTTGCTCAAAGAGAGAAAATCTTATTTTTGGCCAACTTTCGGAGCTCTGATGGCACGGACAAAGAGGTAGAACAAGGCATATGATGGGTGGAATGAAAATTAGGTCATGAGGTGAATCTGAAGCGAAACAGAATTATGACGAGAGAGATATAAAGACTTGAATATATGGGTTTGAATATGAAAATTTTGCCTAAAGAAAGCAAAATCTTATTTTTTATCAACTTTCGGAGCTCTGACAACACGCATAAAGAGTTAGAATAAGGTGTATGAGGGCTAGAATGAAAATTAGGCTATGAGCTAAATCCAATGACGCAAAAATGAGGTGAAACAGAGTTATAACGAAGGAGATATAAGGGTTTGAACAGATGGGTTTGAATCTAAAATAAGGAAAAAGACGGAAATGGATGGAGGGTTCACATTGAAACACAAATGAAACTCCAGGGTTTATTTGTTGAAATTGAAACTCTGGAGTTTAAATTGAAAAATACGCAAAATCCTAGGATTTTTTTTTATAATTAACCCAACAAACTTTAACATATATAATCCAAAATGCCCTCATAATCTTAAAAATTCTAATCTTTGTCATTGTTTCTCTCATAACCTTTTAAATTGTTTAAGTAATTTTAAAATTTTTAAATTTAATAAATTTTGATTTATATTTTAATTTTTTTTATAAAATTTATATTATTAGAAATCCATTGACAAGATCTTTCAAACAAAATTTATGAGTAATATAAAATTCTCAAGAAAAATATTTTTAAAATTCTATTGACAAGATCTTTCAAACAAAAAATATCATAACTGAGTTACAAACTTTTACAACATTAATCATGAAATTTTAAAAAAATTTATTACACCGATTTGTGGCGAGATGGCTTATTTTGTAGTTGATATTACAAAATTTATACTCCATCCATCCCAAAATATTAGTTTCTTATTCCATTTTTTATTGTCCCAAAATATTAGTCCCTTTTCAAAAATCAATGACTAAAATAATATGAATTTTCTATTTTGTTCTTCTTTTAAATTCATTAACAATAAAAAAATTACAATTATGACAATTGATATTTCGCAAAAAATGTTCTTTCAAAGGATAATTTTGAAAAATTAATAGTTTTAAAGTTCATTAATTGTACTACGAAAAAACGTTGAATTTTCCAAAATGGACTATTATTTTGGGACGGAGTGAGTAGTAAATAGGTTTTTTAGCCTTGGGTTAAAAAATCCAAAAATCTAAAAAGCCAACCCACATTCCAAACAAACCCTTACAAATAACTTTAACCCGATTACAAAATCACCAATGTGCAAAAATCAAATTGGGAAAACGTGTGTTTGGTTTTAGTTTCTGAATTAAATTTTTTGAAAATTGAGTTTTTTATTTTTTGTGTTTTTTTTTCTTTGTTTTTAGTGAATATTTTTAAAATTTTGAGCTTTTTTTTTAACTTTTTTAGATCCACCTTACTTAGATGTATTTAAAAAGTAAAGTATTTGTGAAAAAAAAAATTTCAAAATTAATAAATACACAAAAATATAAAAAAATATACTGAATTTTCATAATTTTTAAAAATATTTTTGGTTTTTAATGAATTTTTTAAAGATTTTTTTTCATAAAAATTATACTTTTTAAGTGTAATGTTAGTGTGTCTAAAAATTTTAAAAAAAAAATTCTTAAAATATTAAAAAAAAATCGGTATAAATAAAAAAATACAGAAAATAAGAAAGTAGAATTTTCTGAAAAGTGTTTTGAAGAAACTAAAAACAAGCAGAATATTTTCTAAAATTCGAAGAACAATAGCTACTTTGTTAAAATATTAGTGCATAGTGATATTTATGATATGGAAACATTCACAAACGATTTTTTAATTATGAATACAGGAATTTATTGCATTTTAAGGTTAAATAAACTTAAGAAATACAAAGATGGGGCAGAAAAAATGGAACAAAAGGCTCAAAATATGTGCTAGCTAATTGATATAAGTTTCATTTGTTGGGTTTTAGTTTAATTGGCCACGCACACTTCTATTTTGGAAGATAACGGTCAATACGTTCTTATTAAAGGCAAAGATTAATAGTTACTTTTGTTGTATTGTTTATTTTCTTCCCAACCTTTTTCTTAGGCTGTGGATTATGATGGTTCGTTATAATTTTTTTCATATTATATTTTATTAAGGAGCTTTGTTGTATTGTTTATTTTCTTTCCAACCTTTTTCTCGGATTGATTATTGCGCTTATATATTTTATATATTTTCTTTCCAACCTTTTTCTTGGATTGATTATTAGGTGCTTATTTTTATTTTTTATAAGCGTAGTGATTGTGGAGTTTTCGCTCAGTATTTAATGGGGAGATTTATTAGGAAATTATTTTTTAAGTGTTTGTATCTTAATTAATTCATAAGATATTTTTATATTTCAATTGTTAGGTTTTATTCTTGGCAATCACGTTTGACAAAAGTCTTTTCAATTGTAATTATATTCGATCTTTTATTTCAGTGAAACTTTGAGTTTTAGATGCGAATCTAACCTGAATTGTGCCTTGCAGAGAGATGTTTCTTGCTTGAGCGACACTTTTGTGGCTCGAGCGAAGACAATTGAAAAAACACGCGTTTTAGTCTCCTCTCTCAAGCGACAAATCCTTTACTCGAGCGACCTTCGTGGCTCGATTTTCTATAAATATGAGTTTCAGTAAGATTTTAGGATTATGGCTTCTAGATCTTCTTCTTGGATATTAGGGTTTATATCTGGAGTTTCTTTGATGTTTGTTTGAGTTTAAATATGATTTGAAAAGTATATATTAAAGGATTGTTTGTTTCGTTCAATACAAAAAAGAGTATTGTTCTTCGGTAGATTCTGTGGAATTCGGGCCTGAAACTTTGGTGGCTTCTGGAGTGACTCATCGTCATGATTCGAAATCAGCATTGTGGATTCAACGTTGGGCAATACAATTCCGAGGTGAACAAAGGGCTGGAAGAGACACATAGGGATCGGTTCGATTTGGGTGTGGATTTGCTAGGTAATTGAGAATATACTTGTGTAATTCCTTTATGTCTTCATAGTAGATTGTTTTGTGACTTTTTCCCATGGTTTTTTTTATCACAATGGGAGGCGCTCCAATTGTGGTTTTTCCACTTTAAAATCGTTGTGTTGATTTGTCTGATTGTTTGATTGAAATTGTTATTTACTAGTTAAAATTGATACATAATCACAAATCAATATCTAGGAGATTTCTAGATTTTTCATCAATAAATCCTATTATTTGAACATTTGATCTACAAAATCTTAATTTTTATATTTAAGGTATTTTATGGACAATTCTATCCTTACAAATATTTTTTGAACTGTTAGCAATTTAGTGATATGAACATTCATATTTTACAATGTGAATATTCACATTGACAGTGTGAACATTAACATTGACATATTAACATTCACATTGATGGTGTAAATATTCACATTAACAATGTTGTTAGAAATTGGGCGCCCATGTGGCATGACCCTTAGAACCTTTTGAACCTCATCCAAATGGGTTTTGAATTTAAATTCAAACCTATTTGGATGAGCCACTCAGGATATATATCTATCATATCATGATATGGATAGATGATATAGATATCAGATATTATCTCATTTAACCAATGGATAAATGAGATAAATATAATATATATCTGATATATGGTTATGGGTAACCAAGAGAGAAAACAACGTAGGTTTTGTTTTCTACCCATAAACTGACTCTCTCCCAAGAAACAACGATCAAGTCAATTGCACTGTGGTTTGTGTGGGTGATATTCACCATTGTAATATCACCCCACTGCTGGGATTGATTTATCAGACTCTGGAAGCACGTGATTTATCCACGAGGTTCTATCATCGAAAGGTATGATATGATTATTTTATCCGCTGCATAATTGTTTGTTTTTATTTACATTGGTATCAGAGCCATTGATGGATATTTTCGTGTTTCTATTTTTACATGCGTATATATACATGTATATGCATGAATATTAATGGAGGAGGAAGATGAAGTGCACGGTTTTCTTTTTTGCATTTTAACTCCATTTAGATTGAGAGAGTGATATATCTCAATTTTATGTTGCTTAAATGTTATTTTTTATGCCATAAATGTTTTTATTGTGAAAAATGGAGTCCGTCAGTACAAAAATCGGACCGGAAAACACCCGGGAAGGCGGCGCGTGTGATTCACGCGCTGTATGACGCCGAGCAGCACCCCCACGCGCCACCACGCGCCTCCACGCGCTGAGCGCGTTAGGCACGCGCCCCCCACGCGCCACACGCGCGATCTGTCAGCTTCCTTCCACACGCGCGCGTTAGCCGCGCCGCTTCCAGCCGCGCCACGTGTGCGACACACGCGCGCCATGCGCCGCGCCGCGCCGACTCGCGCCGAGTTGCGCTGAGCCGCGAGCCGAGCCGTTTTTCCCCCTGGCTTGGCTCTAAGGCTCTGTTTGTTTGTTTTTTAATTCTGAATTGCGTTAATTGGCCATAATTTATTCGTTATAGCTTTGTTTTAAGCATGGTTGGTACCCTTAGACTCAGAATTAATTTTTCTACATTCTGTAAAATTTTAAAAATTTTATGAAAATATGTAATATTTTTTCTGTGTTAATAATTCATTTTTTATGCTTTAAAATGATGCTGGTATTGCATAAATAATTTTCTGGGGTTGAAATTTTTATTGTGGACTTCTGAAATATTTTAATATCTACTGGTAATATTGTCTCATTTTATCAGTTTCTGGATTTTTTATTTCTAATTTTATGTGTATTTATTAGTCATTTAAAATTCCAGAATATTTCAGAAAAATTTCAGAATATTTCAGAACAATGTACATTTTAATTATGGCATAATCTGAATATTGTTTCTGTTTACTAGTTTCTGGATTTTTTATTTCTAATTTTATGTGTGTTTAATTAGTTATTTAAAATTCCAGAAAATTCCAAAAAATTTCAGGATGATGTACTTTCTGTTATGGCATAATTTAAATATTGAATACAGCATTTTTTTTTGGGTTTGTAATATGTTGTAATTAGAAGAGCATGATTATTTATTTATTTATTAGAATTCCATTATTAAATAAATATAGCATGAGTTATTTGTAGATTTACATTAAAATGCTATTGTATGGAATTTATCATGCTTTGTATATGCCATAGTCAGTGGGAGGTTATTCGGTTGAGAGAAATCTTTGTAGATTAACTCCCGAAAACCAATATTTTGCGCATAAATTAAACTAAATTTTGGATAATTGTCACTTGTGGCGCAAGAGATGATTACGAGCATAGCGGATTTTCGATCTTGCGACTTGTGTAATATTGTCACTATTTAATTTAGATTTTTGCGGCAAAATTATATTATGCTAATCAAATTAATCTCAATGCGAATTTCTCTCTAAATTGATTTAGCTTATGGAAGTTAATTTGGTTGACCTAAACTTAGTAGAGATGTTCAAATGTGAACAAACTAATCCCATTCTTTAGATGAGCAAAAGTCTTGGAGACTTTAGGTCAAATCTTAATTGAGCCAAAGTAAGGAAACATGACTCAAAGTCGCCGTGTTTTTTGTTGCCTTGTTTGGCACAATAAAAACTAATGTGTGCGCTATAGTTAGCGGCACGCTACATAGTTTTGGTTGGCGAGTTTTGGAGTTATGATTAGTAAGCCCTCAATAGATCTGTATATGATCTTGACTAATGAGCTGCGCGGATTGACTTTGTAATTTGACTTGTAAATAATGTTACATCATTGGATGAAGTAACATTCAAGAGTCACGTCATCCAAGAAATGCGAGCTTAAATAAATTAGTCATTAAGTGTAAGACGAGTAGCCAGTACGAGCAGTGTTTTGCTCTCTACCCAATTATTGGGAGTAGATTGAGCGAAATTTCATGCACTATAATAGTGTGCGTTGAAATATCACGTGAAGTTAAAAGATTAGCGTTTAGAAGCTGCAAAATCTATTAACACTGAGTGAAAAGATTAGCGCTTAGTGGCTGCAAAATCTATTAGCATTGCCAACTTGTCTAAGTGTGGACACTTACTGTTTCCACACTTGAGTGTGAAACATGGATGAGGTGCTTCTTTGTGTGATTCCTTTACTAGGCTAACGTTTTGAATAACATTTACCACTAAGCGCAAACGTTGCAGCATAGTAATGAAAAGGTTAAGGCTGACAAGGTTGTTATGACTCTAAGAATTTAACGCATCGCTTGTAAGAGCATTGTGTTGAATTAGACTCTTTAGCCTAATTCGCGCTTAAGTTACTTCAGGAGCTATCATAGTTGATAGCTTATTCTCTCCTTCTTGTGGATAGTAGAATTAATTGCAAGTAACTATGAAGCGAGAAATAGAGATGGCAACAGGAGTATCGTCATCTTTCAACTAGATGTATTAAAGTGTATGGAGAATAAAATTGAATTGAAGGTGCAGGGGATTAGCACTTACTAGTTAAATTTGCGACTTAGGCGCAGTTGATATCTCCATGACATCCTTTTTATGATCTAGTGAATATGACTTAGTCGTGAGTCATTACCTAGTTGGGCCTAAACTTTTAAAACTTGTCTTCGAGAACTCACACATTAAGATGATTGGAATTAGTTTATGACATTGGTCATGAACCAGTGGCTTATTATACTTAATCACATTAATGAGATGATGACACGATGGTTTGAGTAGGCCTTCTCGGGCCCACTCGCTTATGACATCCTGCTCTCATGTGAATGTGTAACTTTGTTCGCAATGGGTGCGCACAAGTAAGTAGGAAAGCCGCAGAAGGTCATTTGTTTTGGCGCATTTAGTCCACTATGATATTTTGTGACTAGATATGTGTGAGGGTACAATAGCTAAGCCTCAATCTCGACACATTTATAGATTACGATACGCATCTGAGTCAAGACTATTTGATCTCCCATAAGTCAAAAGTTTTGAGATGATTTTTGACATTGCACATATGAGGTCGAGATCAATTAGATAAGAGTTTTTTGTGCTTTTAGTTTTGACCAAGGTGGCGAGTATCTATTTGAGTTATTTTTTCAGAAAAACTCTGTGAAGAGAGATGGATGCTTAGAACATTGATTATTCCTAGTACTCAACAACACACTGGTGTAGTAGAGATAAGGAATTAAATATTGTTAATGTTAGGTAGATAATGGCGCAAAATGTTTCCCAATTGGGAATTGCACTAGTTTGTTGCCTATATCCCTAACTAAGTGCCCTCCATATCAGTTTTTACACTCCATTTTGAGTAATGGGTTAGCAGAGAGCCATCTATGGGCGATCTGTAACCATTAAGCAGCTTATCTTTATTCTACTTCTCATAAGATTGCGAAGTTAAGACCTAGGGTTCTATAGCGCATTATTGTATGCTGTCTTGTAAACACAAAGGGTCGTGTGGCGCATTATTGTATGCGGTCATGCAAACCCTCCGGGTCATGTGTATATAGGTAAGCAGCTTTGTGGTAGTGTAACTAAGTCACATAAAGTTTTATTAGTAAAGGTGACGTGAATAGAGTTTTCGAAACTCTATAAGATGGAGAATTCCAAGCATAGCGCTCTATGTAGCCTAGTTGAGAATGGAAAG
This sequence comes from Camellia sinensis, assembly GCF_055761805.1. Lineage (NCBI taxonomy): Eukaryota > Viridiplantae > Streptophyta > Magnoliopsida > Ericales > Theaceae > Camellia > Camellia sinensis. The sequence continues at coordinate 8,478,309 of NW_028128988.1, forward strand.
AAATTTCCAATATCCTAGGGACAGTGGGAGCGATGTGTCTACTAATGGATTACTCCATTAGAGCAGAATACTCTACATTCTTAGTTGCGTGGTAGCAAATGTGAAAATTTTCCACGTCATCACTGGGTGATTGAGAGGGAAACATTCATGATTGCTCCGCAAGATGATAAAGAGCCTAGGATAATGCCAAAGGCTCTAGTCTCCTGTTTTTAGAAAGTGGATCAATGTTGCGCAGTTTAAGACAAAGTCTTTGAGGATTAACCATTTTTTATAATTTGGTTGACTTTCCATTATGACGCAAAACTGTTATAAAGTTATGCGTAATTTGGATAGTCATTTTTGAGGCATAAGGCTCGCTAGATACCGAATGGTCGCACCATTGAGGAAAGTGTAGACCATGAGAAGACTTCCTCCTGGGGAGTGAGGTTATTTTGACTTAGGCTATAATTGACATAAGTTCGGAACATTGATTTGTGGACATTGTGACCCGATTTCTCATTAGAGAATTGGATAAGTAGATCCGTAGGGATTTACCTTCTGCTTTTATGGTGAAAAGTTAGGAGCGCAAAAAGGTTGCTAGTTCCAATAAATCTTTTACAGCCTAAAGCAGTTATCCAAACAGTGGTTCTTAGATTTCGTCAAGCCATGATAGGGCAATGATGATCGATGAAGACCACTGAGGCATGATCAATGGTCCAAAAGAAGTTTTTCCTTACTTAGTCATTATGAGCCAGGAATTTATAAGGTTGTCGCCACCTAGGGTGGGCAGTCCTCCATTTTAGATATGATGGACATGGGTGATGTAATTCATATGCTCGGATGTACGATCCTTAGGGATTGTTTTAGGAAAATTCTCGGTTTGTCTTCGATGACTTACATAAGGAATATCCTAGAACGATTCTAGATGCAAAATTGCAAACCCATTGACTTACCTATCGGTAAAAGCCAGAGCCTTAGCTATTGAGTGAATCCTCAGATTGTCTTTGGGAGAAACAGATGACCTATATTCCTTGATCTTTTCTTTGTTGTGGGAGCCTAAAGTACGCTATGTGGGCGTATTCGGCATGATAAGTGTTATCTTTGATAAATGGTTAACTGAGTTGTTCAGACTTTGACCTTGCTCATTAGACTGTGGATAAAATGCTTTATTAGAAGCATATTAATTTGCTCATTGTAAAATTCAATGCGCTGGTTGGGCGCATCTGCGCTAGTTGGGCGCATTAAGAATGAACGCAAATTGGTCACCAAAAATATCTTTAGAGAGGTTGTTGCGCAAGAGGTAGTGATCTTAAATCATTTCATGTGAGGCGCACATGGTAGATTCCGTTGTATATACTTATCGCAAGAGGTGCTGATAAGGCTTATGTTTGGAATCTATAATTGCGCAAGCTGTGGTCATTTTTTTTAAATTGATCACTTATTTTGAGATGATGGGATGTTGACACTATTATGGTTTGTGTCATAATGATTAGCAAATGATGATGTCAGCAGGCAAGATTGGCTCACTCACACGAGCAATCGCCCTTGGCGCTTGGGAGCGAGCAAGGATGAGACTGGTGGTTTATTTTATTTGGAGCCAAGAGAGGCTTAAATCATCCACTATGTATGTCGCCTTGGTTATAACCAAGATGAGGTCGTGTTAAGGACCAAACATGGATGTTAGTACCCACTTTTCATGTTGTGCCTGTTATGATTAGCCAGATACGAGATCTCATTTGGCGCCTAGAAGGCGAGCAAATAGAGAATTCGAGTTAGGCGCTAGAAAGCGACTAGACTAATATCTGTACGGTGTATCGAGTATGACATCACTCTTTATGGAAGAGTTACTCCACCGTAACATGTATTCATACTATATGTGCTTGGCGACCGAGTAATGAGGTGAGAGAATGGATCCCTGCTTCCTCACCGTGTGAGTCTTACGTGTCATTATTGATATGACTTTCATTGATGTACCCTTTTGTGACTTTTGACTATGTCATAAGGTAAGGGGTTGATGTTCTGCTACTTTGGTATGTTGCCTGCGGTCATGCATGATTCGGCCTTAAGGGACATCACTGGGAAAGCGGTCAATCCTAAACTAAATGGCATGAGTGCAAAGGGAAGATCATCTAGTATTACACCACTGTTGTATATTCACTGCCGGCAACTCACATCGCTCTGTATGAGAGGCGAATTGAGTGTGAATATATTGCAAGAATTGAGAGGGTCAAACATGCTCTTTTTTGAGGGATTAGAGATGTTTTTTGGACCGGTGTAATTAGATGGGTCTGGGGTATATGAGACACTATTTCTGTTCTTTTTGGGTTGATGTCTCTATGCTGGCTCATTTTGAGTTTCTAGTATAGAGCTCCCACATGCAGGTGTTCTCAGCAGTCGCACGGTGCAGTGGCTAGTATGAGATTGTTTATTTTTGGGGAGATTGAGATTGAGACGTGGCAGTGTCATGCCAACTCATGTCCGAGTGGGAGATGTTAGAAATTGGGCGCCCATGTGGCATGACCCTTAGAACCTTTTGAACCTCATCCAAATGGGTTTTGAATTTAAATTCAAACCTATTTGGATGAGCCACTCAGGATATATATCTATCATATCATGATATGGATAGATGATATAGATATCAGATATTATCTCATTTAACCAATGGATAAATGAGATAAATATAATATATATCTGATATATGGTTATGGGTAACCAAGAGAGAAAACAACGTAGGTTTTGTTTTCTACCCATAAACTGACTCTCTCCCAAGAAACAACGATCAAGTCAATTGCACTGTGGTTTGTGTGGGTGATATTCACCATTGTAATATCACCCCACTGCTGGGATTGATTTATCAGACTCTGGAAGTACGTGATTTATCCACGAGGTTCTATCATCGAAAGGTATGATATGATTATTTTATCCGCTGCATAATTGTTTGTTTTTATTTACAAATGTGAACATTCACATCACAGCACATTCACACTGTAAATGTGAATATTATTAGGGGTATTTTGATAACTATGTCACTTATAAAATTTATTAGAACATAAGAAAATAATGTGGGCTAAATGAAATATAATAAGTAAAAAAATATTTATGAAAAAGTGCTCTTATTAATACATGTACCAATTTAATTGGGATATGTTTTTAAGCTTTGATGTTGTTTTGCCTTTGTGTCAACTTTTTGATATGTTGTGTATAGGGTGTGTGTAGTGCACTTTGAATGGTTTGAAAGTAAAATGATAAACCAAATCGTAAATGGTGGATTGATAAATAACTAAACTGCGGTTAGAGTGATTTAGTTCACTAGTTGATTGAACAATTAATATTCTTAAGCAATTATCAAACATTTGCATAGTATATAATACTAATTTGTATAATATTTTTCTTTATATATATATATAACACAACTAATTTTATATAATATTTTTCATATATAATTACTAATTTGTAACAAATTTCATATCTTAAAAATCTCTCACATTCATTTTTATTTTGATATTTCATTAAAAATTAAAAAAATACGTGTTAATTATAATAGAGCGGAGCCGTTTCGAAAGAAGATTATAAATTTTAAAGTTTAATCTGCGGTTAGCGGATAAATCGGTGTATATTAATACGATTTTAACGGATTAAACGATATTTTTGCACAACCCTAATTGTGCATGTACTCCTCAAGCTCTATTTTAGATCAATAAAATTTTCATTTTTTTACCGATTAAAATGAATAAATAAATCACTTGCAGGTTGAAGCTCCTTGTAAAACATGTGACATAAATGGCAATTGCATCCTTAAGAACAATCGTTTGAACTCATGACAATGCTTGTAAGTTGAATCATAATCAAGGACAGATCCAATATTCTTACATAGGGGCAAACCTCAAGGCCAGCCCTGTACATGTACCAATGAATATTTATAGATCATACAGATAAAAATAAGACTACTTAAATATCTCCTATTTGTTATTTTATCCTAATATCTTAATACCCGAAAATAAGACAAATATTATCTCTAATTTAAAAGAACAGTATCCTCGACTTTTTGGAGCCAAAAGTGAATTTTCAAGTTAGGGCCTTTTATATCTCATACCAAAAATAAATAAATAAATGAAATTTGTTAATGAAACAAGTACTCAATTTTGTTGAATATGATTACTAAATGTAGGTACATAGACTAAAATCTGAAAAAATAATAAAAATGATTAAATCTAGTTTTGTTACTCCATAACAACCCAACACCCCCCCCCCCCCCCCCAAAAAAAAAAAAAAGAAGACAAATTCTTCGAATTCTTCAAAATCAAGATGAAATCTAATCATCAAATATGAAATTACAAACAAGATCAAATTGCAAATTGTACATCAGAAAATAAAATCTGAAAGTCACAAATCTCAAATAAAAAATCTTAATCTAAGGACTAAATATATTTTATTTACCATAAATGAAAATTTTTTAAGGACTAAGAACAGGGCCGACTCTGACTTTTTCAAGACCCAAATGAATTTTTAACACGAGACCTTTATACATATTTTTTTTTTAAAAATGATTATATGTCTAATTTTTTTGGGGGGTATTTGACAAAATTCGTAAAAAGGTTACTTCCGGTATATATATCTATTGAAATTTACTTAAATATATATTAAAGTTTACAATAAGAAAAATGACCAAAATAATTTAAAATGAAGTATCAAATAAAAAGTAAAGAGGGTGTAACAAAAATCACTTAAACATGCATTTTTAGCTATAAATTACTAATCTAGTTCGCATAATCAAACTTATAAGCTAAATCATTTTCGATGGATAAAATTGCTAGTTCATTTAATTTTTCATTTGGCATCGTTGAGTAAAGGTAAGATTTAATCAACTCTAATTTGAAAAGATTAACTGCAAGTAGTATAATTAATCATATTCTATATATAATCCACACATTTGAAAAATAATCATTCAATAATTTCAAACAATTCAAAACATCAATTAATTTCAAATCATAACAAATTTTTTGGGCCTTTGTTTTAGTTAATTTTTCAAGACCCAAAGCAGTGGCTTTCCCAACTTGTACCCAAAGCCGGCCTTGACCAAGAATCAGAAAGTTGAGTTACAAAAAGGTTAGGGTTCCAACTAGAGTTGTAAATGAGTTGAGTCAAGCACACTAGTAAGTTGTTTAAATTTGGTTTGAAAACTTAACGAGTTCCAAAATATATTCAAGTTTGACTTGTTTCTATAATGAGTTGATCTCAAGCGAGCTTTTAACGAGCCGAACACGCGTCGAGCTCGAATAGCTTGATTGTTTATAGCGTATGTAAGTTTATCAAGTCAAATAGTAGATTGTTTAAATTTATCTTAAAAACTTAATCAGTTAAAAATTATTTATAAACTTAATTTATTTACCTACCAAATCAATCTCAAATGATCTTTTAATGAGTCAAGTTGAAATAACTTGTCTCATTTAACAGCCATAGCTCTAAGGGGATTTCTTTATGTTGTTTAGGGGCAAAGCACAAACTGACAAACAAGATAGTATTATGTAGTGCTGTTGATGTATTGATAGTAGGCCCTCATTTCTTTCTTTGGTTGTTGAGATGTTTTTCTTTTTTTATTTTTATTAATTTTTTTTATTTTTATTTTTTTGAGGGGGAGGGGGCATTTGCAGTTTGGGTCTTTCAGCCAATCTATGAATATTTTAATTTTGGGTCATGTATATGTGTTGAAAATATTTGGGGGTCCTGATTTTGTACTAATTTTGGGAGGTCCAAAGTGATTGCAAATTTGTTAAGATTATGGTTTTTTTGGGTGAATTTGTCAAGATTATGTTATTCTTAGTATAATAAGAGACAAAAGCAAAATTGTATGGCATTACAGCAAAAATATGTGATACACATACATAGAGAGATGCAAGAGCCAAATAGCACAAGATCCTTGAAAATGCCAACCGGTACAAGAGTGAGATAGAACAATTGAAGATGACACATACATAGAGACACCTGTGTGCAGCCAAAAACACACCTGTCAAACACTTTGGTTTTGAAGGAGTTGCCTTTTGATCTTGTTCAACTTGCCAAGTACTTCTTGAATTTGAATTCTCTCTGCTGCTAATTCTCTGCTACACCCCAAACCCAACTCCAAAATAGCAATAAGATTGCTTTGGGTAGCAACCATGTCTCCTTTATTATGTGTCCTCAATAATCCACTATCCACTACTTCCATAACTTCATCAGGAAGCCGTGTGCTCACCCATTGCCTTAAACTCCTCTCTTCGGTGAACATTTCATCTGTCGGTTTCTTTCTTGTAAATGTCTCCAAAAGCATTATCCCATAACTATATATATCACTACTTGTCGACACTCTTCCTTCAGAGCCGTACTCTGTCAAAAAAAATTTAAAGAAACATATCTACATATGTACCGAAGGAAAAGTACAACAAAATTGATTAAAACATTTACCTGGTGCAATGTAGCCAAGTGTGCCTAAAGTGTTGGTTTGTGTTGCAGTCTTGTTTTCGGCTAAAATTTTTGCAATACCGAAGTCAGCAACATGTGCAATCATATCTTCGTCTAGAAGGACATTGCTAGGTTTCAAATCACAGTGAACCACAGGCTCTGATTGACCATCATGGAGATATTCCAAAGCTAATGCCACATCGATCATGATACTTACCCTTTGAAAGAGATTAAGACAACAGTTATGAGAATATAAGCACTTATCAAGGCTTCCATTAGACATGTATTGCAAAACCAAAGCTCTTAACTCAGGGTTTGAGCATGTAGTTATGACTCTAACAAGATTTCTATGACGCGTTGTTCGCAGTACTTCACACTCTGTATCAAAACTTCTAAAAGCTCCCTCAACTTGCAAGTTTAGAATTTTAATAGCGACGATTGTCCCTGTAACAACCCTCATACTGTTTACTGATTAATGACCGATTGATCACCGCTTACTGTTAAACGAGACTGATAATGACTGATAACTGACTGATAATTGAACTGATTAAAAGTACTGAACTGACTGACTGAAACTGGAAACCGAATTGATTGAGTATATGTTAGTTAAATTGCATTCTATCTGTTGATTGTTTATTTGATCTGTTCGTATTTTAGTGTTTAAACTGCTAATTGAAGGCCTTATCGGCGGCCGAATCTGAAACCGATTAGTGTTCTGTGACCCTCGTAATTTATGTGATTTTATTGTACAATTATCTGAAAATTGATTAGGTATGATTAAATTAGATTAAATATGCTAATTAAAGAGTTGGACTTAATTACCGTTTTGCCCTTGAGTGGGCCACTACCTCTACACTTTGAGCTCATTATACTTGAGCCAAACACATTTGCTCAGCCATTTCTTCTTGTTCTAGCCGGATTTAGAGAGAGAGGAAGTGAGAGTCTTGAGTTCATTTCAATATTGCTTAGAATTTGAAGAGAATTGAAGGTTGATTGTTGCTTTGTGGTCCTACACTTGGAATTGAGGCTCTAGGTAAGGGAACTCAACCTTTATTGATGTGTTTGAGCTAGTTCTTGCATGAGTCATGCTTCATTGTAAAACTAAGTCATATTTTGGTTCATTGTTGTTGATTTGAAGCTCATTTCATGCATGCATGTTTGTATTGTAGATGTTTGAGTTGTTTTCATGGCAAAGGGTTACATGCATGTTCATAATCATGTTTAAGTCCATGATTTCACCATGTTTTGAAAAGAATTGGCTCCTGAGAGCATCAAATTGAAGCTTCAAAATGGTTTGAATTCATGCATGTTTGCATGTTCATCTTGTGCTTGAAAAATGGTTTAAATTGGGTTTGAATTAAACACCCTTGGGCTTTGATTTCTTAAAATTGAGCTTTGAAACATGATATCCTATGTGTTTATAAATGTTTTCCAGAAAATGGGCCCAAGAGGATTGGTTTTGATGCTTTTGAGCTTGGTTTTGGACCTGGAGCTCGAATCTGGGGTTTCCAGATTTCCGTCGTCCGCTCGAGCGGGGGAAGTGCCGCTCGAGCGGGAAAATCGAGCTTCCAGCATCTTGCACTGTTTTACAGTCCGCTCGAGCGGGCGTCGAACGGGGATTTCACCCACCCAGTACCTTTACAGTACGCTCGAGCGGGAAAGTTTGCGCTCGAGCGAGTACCTTTGTTTGCCTGTACGCTCGAGCGGGGAAACCTGAGCTCGAGTGGGACTCTGTTTTTCTGAAAATCCTGAAAATGCTTTTAAATGTGCATTTTTGCATCCTCATCCCATCCTGGGTATTCTTAGGCCTAGTTTAAGGCATTTAGATGAGGATATCGTTGTAGAACACACCAAGGCAAATTAGGGATTAAGTTATGATATTTCCCAACTGTGTAGCTTAGTGTGTGTTCAACCTGTGAACTGTGTAGGGTTGGCAACTGGGGAGACACGCTCTAGCATACCGTAGCCCAAACTCTGTGAGTAACAATTGTGTAAAGATATGTTCAACTGATATCTTTTGAATACTGAACTGAACTGTTTACTGAACTGGTATTATTTACTGAATGAATGTATGTCCTTTATTTCTGAACTGTACTGTGGCATCCTTAGTACCTACTGTTTACTGTTACTGTTACTGCGATAGAATTCTCTGTCGGTTCCCTCGTGGAACCACTACTGTTTACTGACTGATGGCCATCATTACTGTTCGGTCTTTTAAGACCTACTGTTACTGTTATGCTAATGGATGTACCACATATGACTGTTTACTGTACTGAACAACTGAAATACTGATTGAATTGAACTGTTTTCATCACTGTAAGGACATTCATTCTAAACCCCTTTACGCATTATGTTATTCACTGGGCTTTAGCTCACTGCTTATATATATATGTAGGTGTACAGGCACCAGATCGGAGCTAGGAGCGTCAGGGTAACTCCAGTTTTGTCAAGCCAGCCTATGTGCCTCACTGCGAGGTTCCGAGTTGCCATGCTATGGCTTGGGGGTGTTTTGTTCGTTTTCCCCCGTCTGTTTCCATACTGTTTGGACTACTGTACTGTTATAAAGGGATTAGGTCCCTGTACTGAGTGACTGTAAATTCTGTATAGACCGAACTGTTTTGTATAGACTGACTGTCCACTGTACCGCTATCTAGGGTAGAGTCCCTAGTTTGAATGAATGTAAATATTGTGCATACTGTTCTGTACTGTTTATGTATTAATGCATGAAAAATCTTTTTGGCATACAGACTGTCACAGCTCATTGGACATTGTTTAATTACTGTATTGGCTTCCGCCAGGCCCTGTACTCTGTTTTACTGTATTACTGTTAAGCAGGCCTTCGGTAATCTCGGATTACTGGCCGGTTACGGTGCTAAACCCATAGGGCCGGGTTTGGGTCGTGACAGAGTGGTATCAGAGCGATACTTACCACGAGTTATACCGCACACACGTGTCCAAATGAGCTATAGGGTGTCCTAGAAAAGTTATTAGGGCATCTCATGAGCATGATAAGTGTGTGGTTATGTTATGACTGAATACACACTAATGTGGTAAACTGTTAAACAAATGACTGCTTATGTTTAAAACTGTTATAACTGCTTATAGTGAAATGGACAATGCAAATGAACCTGAGTCCTCATCTACTGAGGCAAGAATGGAAAGAATGGAAAGAATGATAGAACTAATAACTGCTAGACTTGAGCAACAACAGAACCAACAGCCCCCACCTCCTCCTCCTCCGGTACAGCCGGAACCTAATGCGAATGTGGATGATGGGGATATTATTGCCCTCACCCATAAATTCAGCAAGATGAAACCGCTATCCTTTCAGGGAGGCCTCGAACCGTTAAAGGCTGAAGCTTGGGTGCTTGAAACAGAAAAATTATTTGAAGTGTTTCCGTGCTCGGAAGCGAATAAGGTATTGCTAGCTACCTTCACCCTACAAGAAGAAGCTAGAAGGTGGTGGATGTTGATCCGCGATACAAGCACTGTTATGACTTGGGCTCAGTTCAAGGAGTCCTTCTTTGAAAAGTACTTCCCTCAGTGTGTCAGGGATAGGAAAGTGACTGAATTTGAGCAACTGAAACAGGGCACCACGTCGGTTGCCGAATATGAAACGAAATTTACTGAACTTGCCCGTTATGCACCGCACATGGTGGATACTGAATATAAGAAGGCCAGAAAATTTGAAGGTGGCCTTAATGTGGCAATACTTGACCGGATAAATGTTTTGAAATTACCGACTTTTGTGGGTGTTCTCGACCGGGCATTGATGGCCGAGTCGAACATTGCAGCAGTGAAACAATCTGAAACACCAACAACTGAATGGCATGGTAAAAGGCAGGGTTTCAAATTCAAGAAAGGCAAGCACAACCCAGCCAATAAGAAACAGAACACGGGATCAATGACTAGCCCCAGCCAAGGGAGTGGGTTCATTCCACCCTGCTCTGTATGTGGTAACAAGCATAAAGGGGTTTGTCACAAATTATCTGGAGCCTGTTACAGGTGTGGCAAGGTGGGCCACATGGTTAAAGATTGCCCTTCTGCTCCTCAAGGCAATAGCAAAGCTGCAGCCAGCGGCGCAGCATCAAATGCTCCACCAAAGCCTAACCCTAAAGCTACCGGGAAAGAGCCTGTGAGGCAAGGCCGAGTGTTCGCACTAGTACCGGGAGATGTGCAGAATACCGAGACCGTTGTGTCAGGTATTCTTTCTATTTGTGCACAAAATGCATATGTATTAATTGATTCGGGGTCTACACATTCTTATGTATCGCATGCTTTCTCACGGAAATTGAATAGACCCTTAGAACCTATGAACTATTTGCTAGCCGTATCATCACCCGTAGGAGGATCTATGACCTGTGCATATATGTATCCCGCTTGTGAAATCATTGTTGGGGATATGCATCTGTTTATTGATTTACTACCATTGAACATTGATCATTTTGATGTAATATTGGGGATGGATTGGTTACAAAAATATCATGCCACTATTGATTGTGTGACCAAGCAAGTTGTTTTCCGTCCACCTGGTTTGCCTGAATTCGTGTTTAATGGGAGTGGAGTAGTACCTCCTCCGTATTTGATTTCGTCAGTGAAAGCTGTTAAATTAATTAGAAAGGGGTGTAAAGGATATCTGTGTTCTGTACTGACTGTGTCGACTGATGATAGTATTAAAACTGATGTGAATTGTATTCCTATAGTCAGAGAATTTCCATATGTTTTTCCAGATAATCTTCCAGGAGATTTGACTGATAGGGAGATTGAATTTACCGTTGATGTGATTCCCGGAACACAACCAGTTTCTAAAGCTCCGTACCGAATGGCCCCAACTGAACTGAAGGAGTTGAAAGTGCAACTACAGGAACTACTGGATAAGAAGTTTATCAGACCTAGCACTTCGCCATGGGGTGCTCCTGTTTTGTTTGTAAAGAAAAAAGATGGCTCACTGAGACTGTGCATTGACTACCGTGAATTGAACAAGGTAACTGTAAAGAATAAATACCCATTACCGCGTATTGATGACCTGTTTGATCAGTTACAGGGTGCTAAAGTATTTTCCAAGATTGATCTTAGATCCGGATATCATCAACTGAAGGTTAAACCGGAAGACATTGATAAAACTGCTTTTAGAACGAGGTATGGACATTACGAATTTTTAGTTATGCCTTTTGGAGTCACGAATGCACCAACTGCTTTTATGGACCTCATGAACAGAATTTTTAAACCATACCTTGATGACTTTATTGTTGTATTTATCGATGACATATTGATTTACTCCAAAAGTATAGAACAACATGAACATCATCTGAGACTTGCCCTGCAAACCTTAAGAGAACAGAAACTGTATGCTAAACTGTCTAAATGTGAATTCTGGCTTGACCATGTTATGTTTTTGGGGCATGTTGTTAGCAAAGACGGGATTTCTGTTGATCCGCAGAAAATTGAAGCTGTGGTGAACTGGCCTAGACCAACAAATGTGACTGAAGTCCGAAGCTTTTTGGGATTGGCTGGATATTACAGAAGATTTGTCAAAGATTTCTCCAAAATTGCCCTACCACTGACACAGTTAACACAAAAGGGGACATCATTTGACTGGACTGACCAAAGAGAATCTGCGTTCCAGGAGTTGAAAACTCGACTTGTGACTGCACCAGTTTTAACTTTACCATCAGGTACGGATGGTTATACTGTATTTAGTGATGCTTCTCATAAGGGTTTGGGATGTGTTTTAATGCAGAATGGGAAGGTTATTGCTTATGCTTCCCGACAACTGAGACCACATGAAAAGAACTACCCAACCCATGATCTGGAACTTGCTGCAGTAGTATTTGCACTGAAAATCTGGCGTCACTATCTGTACGGGGTGACATGTGAAGTATACACCGACCACAAGAGTTTAAAGTATTTCTTCACACAGAAAGAACTGAACATGAGACAACGGAGATGGCTCGAACTGATTAAAGATTATGACCTACATATACTGTACCATCCGGGAAAAGCCAATACCGTTGCCGATGCATTGAGCCGGAAATCGATTGGAAACTTAGCCTGTTTGCTTACAGGACAGAAAGAGTTGCTTTGTGACCTTGAAAAATCTGAAATTGAAATTGTTTTGAGAGAACAAGGTGGAATCTTAGCTGCTATTTCTGCTCAACCGGCACTGATTGAAGAGGTCAAAGAAAAACAGCAACTGGATGATTTCTTGAAGAAGATCATCGAGGAAAGAGAATCCAAACCGAGTCCGGGATTCAAGTTTGAGAATAATGTACTGAAATTTCAAGAAAGACTGTGTGTACCAAATGATACTGAACTGAAAAGAAGAGTTCTGCAAGAAGGCCACAATTCGAAATTGTCTATCCATCCGGGGAATACGAAAATGTACCAAGATCTGAAACAGAATTTCTGGTGGCCGGGAATGAAGAAAGAAATTGCCGACTTTGTGTCCAAATGTCTTCATTGCCAACAGGTCAAAGCGGAACATCAACGACCTGCCGGATTATTGCAACCCCTACCCATACCAGAGTGGAAATGGGAGCATATCACGATGGATTTTATCGTTGGATTACCTCGCTCCGGAAAAGGTATGGATTCAATTTGGGTTATTGTTGATAGACTAACCAAATCTGCTCACTTCTTACCTGTCAAGACAATCTATAATGCGGATAAATTGGCTGTTATCTATATTGATGAAATTGTGAGACTGCACGGAGTGCCCGTGTCTATTGTTTCTGACAGGGATTCGAAGTTTACATCGAGGTTTTGGCAAAGTCTACAGACTGCATTGGGTACTGAATTGAGGCTGAGTAGTGCCTATCATCCTCAGACAGATGGCCAGTCAGAAAGGACCATCCAAACTCTGGAGGATTTACTGAGAATGTGTGTCCTTGATTTTCAGGGAGACTGGGAAAGTCATTTGCCCTTAGCTGAATTCGCCTACAACAACAGCTACCATTCGAGTATTGGTATGGCGCCTTTTGAGGCATTGTATGGCAGAAAATGTAGATCTCCAATTTGCTGGGCAGAAGTTGGAGATGGGCCTTTGCTTGGGCCCGAGATTGTGTATGAAACAACTGAAAAAGTGAAACTGATACAGCAAAGACTGAAAACTGCGCAGAGTAGACAGAAAAGTTATGCAGATGTCAGAAGACGGGACAGAGAGTATGAAGTGGGTGATCACGTTTTTGTGAAAGTGACACCAATGAAAGGCCAGACTCGTTTTGGAGTCAAAGGCAAGCTAGCACCGAGATACGTCGGACCATATGAGATCATTGAGAAAATCAATCCGGTGGCGTATCAAGTTGCGCTTCCTCCTGAAATGGAGCATATGCATAACGTCTTCCACATCTCTATGTTGAGAGACTATCTTCGGGATCCTTTCCATGTAATAGAGCCTACTCGTGTAGTGCTCAGTGATGACTACACTTACGAGGAACGACCTATACAGATTGTTAACAGACGGATCAAGAAACTGAGAAACAAAGAGATCCCGTTAGTGAAAGTTGACTGGCAGAACCATGGTGGCGTGTATGCCACTTGGGAAAGGGAAGAGGACATGGCCAAAAGATATCCTGAACTGTTTCCACTGAATCCTGTTTTCTTCCAGAATGAAGGTAACTCGAGTTTAGAGGACTAAACTCTTTATAAGGAGGGGAGACTGTAACAACCCTCATACTGTTTACTGATTAATGACCGATTGATCACCGATTACTGTTAAACGAGACTGATAATGACTGATAACTGACTGATAATTGAACTGATTAAAAGTACTGAACTGACTGACTGAAACTGGAAACCGAATTGATTGAGTATATGTTAGTTAAATTGCATTCTATCTGTTGATTGTTTATTTGATCTGTTCGTATTTTAGTGTTTAAACTGCTAATTGAAGGCCTTATCGGCGGCCGAATCTGAAACCGATTAGTGTTCTGTGACCCTCGTAATTTATGTGATTTTATTGTACAATTATCTGAAAAATTGATTAGGTATGATTAAATTAGATTAAATATGCTAATTAAAGAGTTGGACTTAATTACCGTTTTGCCCTTGAGTGGGCCACTACCTCTACACTTTGAGCTCATTATACTTGAGCCAAACACATTTGCTCAGCCATTTCTTCTTGTTCTAGCCGGATTTAGAGAGAGAGGAAGTGAGAGTCTTGAGTTCATTTCAATATTGCTTAGAATTTGAAGAGAATTGAAGGTTGATTGTTGCTTTGTGGTCCTACACTTGGAATTAAGGCTCTAGGTAAGGGAACTCAACCTTTATTGATGTGTTTGAGCTAGTTCTTGCATGAGTCATGCTTCATTGTAAAACTAAGTCATATTTTGGTTCATTGTTGTTGATTTGAAGCTCATTTCATGCATGCATGTTTGTATTGTAGATGTTTGAGTTGTTTTCATGGCAAAGGGTTACATGCATGTTCATAATCATGTTTAAGTCCATGATTTCACCATGTTTTGAAAAGAATTGGCTCCTGAGAGCATCAAATTGAAGCTTCAAAATGGTTTGAATTCATGCATGTTTGCATGTTCATCTTGTGCTTGAAAAATGGTTTAAATTGGGTTTGAATTAAACACCCTTGGGCTTTGATTTCTTAAAATTGAGCTTTGAAACATGATATCCTATGTGTTTATAAATGTTTTCCAGAAAATGGGCCCAAGAGGATTGGTTTTGATGCTTTTGAGCTTGGTTTTGGACCTGGAGCTCGAATCTGGGGTTTCCAGATTTCCGTCGTTCGCTCGAGCGGGGGAAGTGCCGCTCGAGTGGGAAAATCGAGCTTCCAGCATCTTGCACTGTTTTACAGTCCGCTCGAGCGGGCGTCGAGCGGGGATTTCACCCACCCAGTACCTTTACAGTACGCTCGAGCGGGAAAGTTTGCGCTCGAGCGAGTACCTTTGTTTGCCTGTACGCTCGAGCGGGGAAACCTGAGCTCGAGCGGGACTCTGTTTTTCTGAAAATCCTGAAAATGCTTTTAAATGTGCATTTTTGCATCCTCATCCCATCCTGGGTATTCTTAGGCCTAGTTTAAGGCATTTAGATGAGGATATCATTGTAGAACACACCAAGGCAAATTAGGGATTAAGTTATGATATTTCCCAACTGTGTAGCTTAGTGTGTGCTCAACCTGTGAACTGTGTAGGGTTGGCAACTGGGGAGACACGCTCTAGCATACCGTAGCCCAAACTCTGTGAGTAACAATTGTGTAAAGATATGTTCAACTGATATCTTTTGAATACTGAACTGAACTGTTTACTGAACTGGTATTATTTACTGAATGAATGTATGTCCTTTATTTCTGAACTGTACTGTGGCATCCTTAGTACCTACTGTTTACTGTTACTGTTACTGCGACAGAATTCTCTGTCGGTTCCCTCGTGGAACCACTACTGTTTACTGACTGATGGCCATCATTACTGTTCGGTCTTTTAAGACCTACTGTTACTGTTATGCTAATGGATGTACCACATATGACTGTTTACTGTACTGAACAACTGAAATACTGATTGAATTGAACTGTTTTCATCACTGTAAGGACATTCATTCTAAACCCCTTTACGCATTATGTTATTCACTGGGCTTTAGCTCACTGCTTATATATATATGTAGGTGTACAGGCACCAGATCGGAGCTAGGAGCGTCAGGGTAACTCCAGTTTTGTCAAGCCAGCCTATGTGCCTCACTGCGAGGTTCCGAGTTGCCATGCTATGGCTTGGGGGTGTTTTGTTCGTTTTCCCCCGTCTGTTTCCATACTGTTTGGACTACTGTACTGTTATAAAGGGATTAGGTCCCTGTACTGAGTGACTGTAAATTCTGTATAGACCGAACTGTTTTGTATAGACTGACTGTCCACTGTACCGCTATCTAGGGTAGAGTCCCTAGTTTGAATGAATGTAAATATTGTGCATACTGTTCTGTACTGTTTATGTATTAATGCATGAAAAATCTTTTTGGCATACAGACTGTCACAGCTCATTGGACATTGTTTAATTACTGTATTGGCTTCCGCCAGGCCCTGTACTCTGTTTTACTGTATTACTGTTAAGCAGGCCTTCGGTAATCTCGGATTACTGGCCGGTTACGGTGCTAAACCCATAGGGCCGGGTTTGGGTCGTGACAGTCCCATATGACAGTATGCCTTTGTATATAGAACCATAGCTTCCTACTCCAAGCAAGTTGGCTTCACAGAAGTTAGTCGTTGCTCTTTGGAGCTCCTGATATGAAATCTTTTTGTGCTCTATTGTTGCCAATAAATCATTTGAATGCTGACCACGAACATTCTTTCTGCGATGCCCTTTCACAATCCATAGAAGAGAAGAAAATATTACCAGCAATGCAATGGCGGGAACAATGTATCGAAGCAGAACATCTTTTGTCCTCAACCTTTGGGAACTTTGGTGTGGGCAAGGTCGTACTTGCAAAATCGGGTTGCCACAAAGTTCTTCTTTCCCTATGAAAGAAAGTACTGTGAGATTTGTGAATGGTCCTTTGCTTGGAATCTCCCCTGATAGCTTATTGCAAGATAAATTTAAGAATTTGAGATGTGAAAGTGCCTCGAGAGACTTGGGTATTGGTCCAGACAAATTATTGAGAGAAAGATCCAAAAAATCTAATGCTACCAAATTTCCTATTGAGTTCGGAATGGGTCCTGAGAATGAATTCCTTGAAAGGTTTAGAGAAGTTAGTCTTTTGAAGGCCCCAATAATTCTTGGAATGTTTCCCGACATTCGATTCCAAGATAAATCCATGCTTTCCAATGCTTTAAGGGCATTGTGTGGTTCTAGGCTTCCATTTAATGAATTGAATGATAAATTCAAGAGCCTTAGATTTTCAAAGTTCCATAAACTTGACGGTATTAAAGTTAGTCTATTGGAACTAATGTCCATCACTTGCAAACTACTAAGCTTTGTTATGCAACTCGGAATCGATCCAGAAAGCTTATTCGCCTGGAGATAAATTTCAAACAAGTTTCTCAAAAGGCAAATCTCACTTGGAATCGATCCATGAAAGTTGTTAGCACTCAAATCTAAACTTTGAAGTCCCTCTATTCCTCCAATAGTTGAAGGGATGTTCCCATTCAGATTGCTTCCCGCTAACAAAAGTTCATACAAATTTCTCAAAGAACCAATCTCTTTAGGAATTTGACCCATTAATTGGCATTCGGATACATCAAGCACTTGCAAGGACATCGAAAAATTTCCAATAGAATTGGGTATTGTGCCACTAAATTTATTTTCTCCTACGACCAGTTGTTGCAAGGAAGTGCAGTTTGTCAAAGCTGTGATAAAACTAAGTTGGGTACTTCCTGGTTCAATTGTCAGTTGATTGTCTCCCAAGTCCAGCTTTTCAATGAGTTTTAGATTGCCTAAACTTTTGGGTATTGGTCCAGTAAATAAGTTACCATCTAGAAATAACCAAGTAAGCTTAGAAGAATTGGACAAATATAAAGGGATTTCTCCAACTAATTGATTGTATTCTAATTCAAGGGTTTCAAGATTAGGAAGCCATATCCTTGTAGTGGTTGGAAGATTTCCCGAAAAGGCATTCATATTCAAGTTAATTTCAGTCATTGAAGACTTGTTAAAAATTGCACGAGGTATTGAACCCGTGAGATTATTGGCTTGACAGTATAATCCACTTAGATTTGGAAGTAGTGATAGTTCTATTGGAATGTTTCCATAAATGTTGTTAAATTCTACTCCAAAGTATTCTAAGCTAGTAGTGTTGCCAAAGAAAGGTGGAATGGTACCTTGTAGGTTATTGTTTCGCCCAAGAAACAGAATATGCAGAAAGGGTAGTGTACTCAACTCTTTTGGTATGTCGCCACTAAAATTATTTGCTGAAAGAGATATAACTTGAAGATTCTGACACCGGTGTAACCCCACAGGGATGCTTCCTTCCAACATGTTGTGTTGTACTATGAGTTTTTTCAACCGACGCAAACATTCAAATTCATTTGGCAGATGACCATGAAAGCTGTTGTTGTGAATAATGAACACTTGAAGGAAGGAAAGGTTTCCAATCTGAGGAGATATGGTGCCTTGGAGACCCATGTTGAGAAGGCGCAAACTTGTGACTCTTTACCTTCGTCGGCTACATAAGATCCCAACCCAATCACAGAAGTTGGTTTCTTTGGTCCAATTGCTCAAAACATTGTTAGGATCAAAGTTGATTGAGGACTTGAAGGCTAGGAGAGCCAATTGATCAGTGTAGTTTGAGGCACAATTGGCCAACTCAAACATGCATGAGTGCACTACCAGAGCTCCTAATAGGGAAGCAATGCAAAGCCTCTTCATGGACATGACTATTAGGTGGAGTAGGGGGCGTTTAGCAAGTGAAAGTGTATGATCTCTAATACAAGAACATTTTTCACGATACCTGTGACGCGTCAAAAAGCGGGAACATCAGAGAATATATTAACAAATAAATACAAGGTTTATCTAAGATTATAAAATAGGAAACGTCACTAATGAGTCATTTGATAAATAATCAAGTAAGATCCCACGAAAGTCGAAAGAGTCAATATAGCTTATCTTCAAAGTCCAACCACTTTAGATAATAAAGTTGCCCTTTTGACAGATCTTAACAAGATATTAACATAAGGTTTACATGAGTCGACGAGAAAATAAGGAATAGGTAATAAAAAAGATATGTATAAATATATAATAATTACAAAATCATGTCTTAAATACAACATGGGATCCATCACTTACAATCTTAAAACACATTTACAAACTAGTTTCTAATCCTCTCCTAGGGTAGCCGTACGTTCTCAAATGCTTCGGCTTTGTCTTTGACCGGTCTAATAGTCTTCAATACCTCACAAGAAACGCTATGAGCTTTGAATGCCTAGTAAATGCAAACACACCCCGTCCCTTTACACCATCATATTTATAACAAACAAGTAGTGAAGCATGATATTCAAGTCAATAACAAAGAATTACAAGGTTAGATGTTAGTATTCTAGAAATCCCCCAAAGATATTTCATCCTCCCAACCACTAAAATTGGATACTAGACTATTCGGAACTCCTCATTTTTGCTGCCTTGTTGCATAACTTACCTCGGATGCTTATCAACAGTCATATACCGCGTAGCGCCAACCGTAGGGCCTCAAAAGGGACAGCGAAAATAAAAAGGTTTTATCACCTTGAATCCAACCTCATCCTTCCAAAAAAAAGTTTTATCCTCCTGAATGTCCTATCTGGACCCAGCCTTATCTCACCAAATCAAATCATCGCAAAGAGTCCAAATACGTTTGTTCCGTTATAGGGTTTACGCAATAACCGCTTGCACAAGACTTTGCTTCCGAATAGGGAACCCCTTCCGTCAACCAATCAATAACCTAGTAACTTGTCCAAAAGTTTGCAAACCCATTACCGCCTATTAAGTTTCCCATTTAAGTTAGATAATTTAAGTCAAAGTTAGAACATGCTCTTGAAACAACATCTATTGCACAAGTATGAACAACTACATAGCATAAATGGAAGGAAATAAAGTTACAACACATGTGATTAACATATCAAAATATGCACAAGTAGTTCTAGCTATATTCATGTAGTTAAGGGAATAATATCACACAAGAATATAATTTTCTAGATTTGCATTGTAATAAAGATTGTAGACAAAAAGGCATTTTCAGATTTTTCCTAAACTTGGATTTCCTATGGTTTGTAGAGAATTTTATCTAGTTTTCAAAACATATTTTAGAAGTTCATAGTTTTCCTAGATTTTTAGTTATTTAATAAATACTCCAGCGCTGTCTAGACTCGTCGACTGTTATGAAAATTGGATTTTCTTGCAAACCGCTCACTATTTTTCAATGAAACCAATTTTCCTTGAAATTTAACTATTTAAGGAAGGTTTTCACATAAAACTTAGGTTTAGAATATTTTTCTACATTTTTATAGAATTTTTGAAAGTTGGCTATAAAACAGATTTTTGATGCACAATACTTAAAATAAGAAGGTTGATGAGAAAAAATGCCAACTAAGGGAAATTTTTCACTTCTTTTGTGATGAAAACATACTAAATAATTTATCAATAAATCATATTTTTTGAGAGATGGTATGCCTTTGGAAATGATATGGTATATGGGAAGCAAAAGGTAATTTTGCATCTATTAATAGGAAATATGAGTAGAAGAAGGATCAAAACCCAATTCATCAACTTTGAACACAAGAATACCATTACAACATATCTAAAAATATTATTTTAAACTTCCAATAACATGTATTTGAAAAAGGAAATAGAAGGAAAGGTATATGGCTTACTTGAGGCTTGGTTGGTTAGCTAACAAGACTTTCTATTCCTTTCCTTTCCTCCACCAAGCTCACTCTCTTGCCCTCTCTTCCTCTCAGCCAAAAGAGGTGTTTGTGTATGTTTTCTTGTGTGCAAAATGCTAAGGGAGAGGTTGTATATATACTAAAATTGGTGTAAAAGGTCTAAAGTACGCATTGGTTGAAAATGGATTGGTTTTTTTGGATTTACTTGGAACTTAATGGAATAGTGAATGATTAGAGGTCTTAATTATGCAATTAATCATGATCTAGTTAGGCCTTGGTTAGGATTGAACCTAGGGTGGAAGCATAGTTCCATGTTTTGGGGGTACTAGCAAGCTTTTTCCATGAATTCATGGATTATGTTTGAAAAGATGTATAATTTTCTATTCTCTAGGGTGGCTGGCCATGTGCGGGATTTTGAGGAAATTATTTTACTTTTTTCTTATGTACAATTGTTGGAAATTTCAAAATATCGTATATAATATAGGTTTAAAGGTACAAGTGTGTGTATATATATATTAGTACTAGTTTGGGGTCAAAATGTGATTTAAGAAAAATATGAGGGCCAATGCCTTAAATTATGAATTTGAACATTTAATTAAGTGTAGTATTTAATTTATTTAGAATCTAAAATTTTAATTTGGTTAAAGTTTTTTTGTTTTGAATTAAACGGCGAATTGTACTAAGAACTGGAAACCTAGGGTTTCTATGTAGAAAATATACTTAGAAAATTAATTTAATTATTATTAGGATTTTAGAAATGGTTCCTAAGTTCCCGGGTTCAATTTAGGATTTGCGAGTTTTCGGTTGGCGCGCATTTCCTGCTCTATAGGTAAAATTGAAAAAAAATAAGGAATCGAGGGTCTCTATTGAAATAGTTCAAAAGTAAGGGTTAAAATAAAATTACAAAGGTTAGGGGCCTCATAGTTAAATAATTAATATTAGTGTGTAGAAATGTTTACTAAGCTATCGGGGTCAATTAGGGTTTATACAGGTTTATTCGCGACGCGTCTTCGATTCTAGGGTTAAATTTGCGAATAAAAACGTAAGGGCTTCATTATAATAACTCAAAATTTAGAGACTTAATAGGGTTCGTAAAAGTTAGGGGTCTCACAAGACCATTGCTTTGAATATATATATTTTTTGTGCAAGTTAATCAGTTGAAGAATATTATATTTTAGGGACAATTACAAAATATAAAATATAAAACCCCATGGTTAGAGCTTCTAACAAAATAAATCATGAGTTTTTAATTTTGTTAATTTAAATCTTAATCTTTTGATTTATTTTCAATCAAAACCATTCGCCTATTTTTGTTAAGTAAAACCGATTGAAAAACAGTATTGTAGTTATTAAACTTAATGTAGATATACAAAAAAATGTTTAAAATACATTTTTCATTGAATTTAATGACTAAAATGTCAAAAAAAAATTTATCGATTTTATTTAACAGAAACAGACAAATAGTTTAGATTGAAAATAAATAAAAAACTTAGGGTTTAAATTTATAAAATAAAAAACTCAAAATTTATTTTGTTATAAGGGTTAAACCTGGAGTTTTTTTTTTTTCCTTCTAATTTCTCCTATATTTTATAAATAGAAAATGATATATAAACTCACTTTTTAGACCCATTTTATAGACCTAATAATGTGTAAGTGATATGATTGATTGATGATTATAGAAGATATAAGAGAGAGTGTTACATTTAATATCCTAATTGATTGTCATATCACTAGGCTTGAAATTTGAGTCTAATGTTTTGTTTTGAATAGCAATACTCTTTTTAAATTTTAAATAATTAAGTCAAAATGGATAACCAATCATTTAAAAATCTAGCAATATGCAATGGAGATAATCACAATCTATACTACATAATACAAGAAAAAGTCTATAAGGGGGAAAAATGTACATATATATATATATATATATATATATATATTAATATATGATGTGTTTTGTTTTATGGGTAATGTTTTGGTACACACCCTTAAAAGAGAGTGTACCTTGAATTTGATTTTTATAAATATCATAACTCAATCACATGAGAGTCATAACTAAAAGAAAAAAAAAAAATAATAATTATAACCAAACACTGGTATAATTAAAGTGCTCCTAGATCATAACTACATAATGTCATAACTTAATCACAATGAATCATAATTGTTATAATCACATACCACAAAGATTGTAGCTAAATGTGCATATGTGTACCATTGAATTTCCCTTTGTAGTTTGATCGTCTCCATAATGTGGAAGTTTTGGATCTCCTATTTGTGTAGGAATTTGTAGACTGAAAGAAAAATGGAAGGAAAAAATGAGAAATAAAAAAACTAAAATGAAAGTTATTAATTATTGCAATATGTGATGAATGTAATTATTATATTATGAATGAGGTGGAGTTAATGTTGCCTAATGTTTGTGAAGAGAAATATCATAAAATGTTTTAATGGAAAAATATTAAGATTTATGTTGATATTTGTTATAAAACCTTGTGATAAGATACATACGTTGTACCTTTTTGAAGAGTGCACAGTGCAACTACATCCAATAAAAATCATAGAAAATGAAGAAGAAAAAGGAAAATTGTGCAAGACGGGACACCAAGCCATCATTTTCAATCAAAAACTTCATAAATGACAACGTCAATGCCACGGCTTGGAGGAAAGATACGTACACAGAATTTCTTGATCGAAAATTTGTGGGGTTGACGAGTAAAATAAATATGATCGAGACTTACGGTTCATTAGCAAGGACTTAATTAAAGGTGGGATGAAATTCTGTATAAATTGATGTCAAGAAATTATTTTTTGAACTTGAGATCTCACCCCATCACAGAATGATTATTAGCTGTTTTTACGGTCACTTATGAAGTATGAGTACTTTGAAAAACATGTCATATCTGGATTGGGTACTTACCGACATATGGTACCTTATATGATACTTTTACATATGTACCGGATATACGAAACACATATCCAAATTTTTTTTCTCTTAATTTTTGGCATACCCAGATGTACGTAGTACATACTCAAGCCGTACTGTACCTCAGTTAAAACAATATTTTCTTCTACTACAGAGATAAAACTCATTTAACTAGATTTCGTTTTTATTTTTAATTTTATTACTTAGCATGATTTTATAATTAAATTATGATTTGTAAGTTATTTAATATATTGATATCTAATTTTGAATTATACATTTACTTTTGATGTTAAATGTTAATTATAAATTGGATCTTAATAAATTAAACCATTTAATTAATTTTTACATTGCTTTAAATTAAAAATAAATATTTTTTTACGAGCATACCAAGTTGTACCTGTACCTTTTTTTTATAGATTTTACCATATCGACGTATCTGTATCGTACTAGTACCAGTACTCGTGACCGTACCCATGCTTCATAGATGGTCACATGTCATTTTTAATGTGTTATGATTAGTGGAGAAAATAAATTCATGATTTTATATCAGTAAGTGAAGAATATTAAAAATATATATAATATATAATGATTAGTCCTAAAATATAAATCCCCTAATGATTCAAGAATATTGAATAGTTTTTCCACACTAACCCTTGGCATTGGCTTGTAATTCACTTCAATGACTTCACAAATGCCAAACGGGTCATGCCGTCAACTTTCAAGGAAATAAAGAGTTGGAATTGACTCCACAATCTTCATACGACTTCTAACTTATGGTTACAAATGAAACGATCGTCAATTCAAATTTGGTGCATTACAATTCATTTGAGCTCGATTGATTGTATATTTAAGCCAAACTCAATCATCAATTCAAGTTTAATTAATAAATGTTTTAAGCTCGAGTTAAAATATCTTCAAGCCTATAAAACTTGGCTTGACTATTATATATATGTATAAATAATAATATAAATTAGTATTTTATGCACATATAAAATGTCTTATATATGTATATATTAATATAAAATAATATTTATAATTTATATGACAATTTCATTTTCGTTATAAATTCAAGTTTCTTTGAACTTGATTAATATTTAAATTTAACCAATTGAGTTCAAGTTTTTTCAATATATTTAATTTCAAACGTGAACTCAAGCTCAAGTTTAAATAAATCCAATTATTTAAATGAGTTGAGCTCAAACACTATTCCACAGTTCAATTTAATTCGATTCATTCATGAATCATGATCCTACCTCTCCTCACTCCTTTGAGATAAGGGCTTCCACACCACACACACACACACACATAAAATAAAAAAAAATAAAAAAAAAAGTCCCAATATAATAAAGTCTATCAAGCACTAAAGATGCCTTGATGGAACTTACCGTACATACCATTGGAAGGGAATGATACCTTGTTTTTTTTATTTTTTCTTCTGAAAATTAAGTTTTTATTTTTTTTTGTATTTTTTTTTACTTTTAGTGAACAATTTTAAATATTTTATGTAATTTTTTTTTAAATACATCTAATTTAAATACATTTAAAAGGTATAATATTTATGAAAAAAATATTTACAAAATTCACTAAGTACAAAAAAAATGAAAACTTTTGTATTTTTATGTACTTATTGATTTTTTTGATATATTTTTTCACAAATTTTTACTTTTTATGTGCATCTAAATTAGATGCATCTTAAAAAAAATTTAAAAAAAAAACTTAAAATATTAAAAAACATTTACTAAAAAACACAAAAAAATAAAAAAAACTCAATTATTAAGAAAGGGTTTACCGTGGTGTTGGAAAATTGAAAATTAGAAACTAAAAAATAAGTATTGAAAACTGAGTGATGAATTTTTTAAACTGAAAAGCAGTTTGATAAAAATTTAAGTGCTAAATTAAAAATAAATTATTTGATATGTATAAGATCAAATTGAAATTTATTATTTTTAAATTGTATATTTCAATTTTTATATTGTAATGGTGGTGGTGGTGATGGTAGCGGTGGTGCTTATAGTGAGATTATAATAATGTATATTGATATTTATATTTAGTATTTATAAATTTATTCATTCCTCGGTTTTTTATTTTACAACATGTGGCATTATTTCATTGGCCCATCTAACTTTCTATCATTCTCAATTTTACCTTAACCACACATAATCCCAGTCACCCCTATCAGTCATTCATTGGCTCATCTAACTTTATATCAATCCCCGATTTTACCTTAACCACACATAATCACAGTCCCTCCCAACCATCACCATATTATATTTATAGTAAATTACACGTTGCCCATTTTCGCCCTTCAAGTTTTAAGTTCTTCTCGGTATACTTTTTAAAGTTAATTTGGTTCAAAATTAGATGAAAAATATAACATTAATAGTCGTGTGATAAAAAAAAATTAGTATATGTCCGTACTTGAATGCACGGTATAAATAAAAATAAGTGAACAAAAAGAAGAAAACAAAATATATATATATATATATATATATATATAGGGAGGAAAATAAAGAAGGGGGAAATAAAATAAAAATAAAAATAAGAGGAGAAATGTGAGATCATGGAATCATTCATAGGATCATGGGCGGGTGGGTGAGAAGAGAAAAAAGCGAAAAAGTAGAAAATGTACATGTAAGATACATCACAGCCGTTATTTTGTAATTTGAACAAATCTGAGCCGTTCAAATGTCTTAGTAGGACAAAAATATATTGAATATTCAAAAATTCTCCTACTTTATTTTATAGATTTATTATATATAACTCACATATTTGACATAAAATGAAACTCTAATATAATCTATTATTTATATTATATGATAGTTAACGTGACATTATTATTTAATTTTGAACAAAAATTAGTTTTGAAAGTACACTAAAAAAAACTTGAAACATACCCAAAGTGAGAAAAAATAAATTTTAAATTCTAAAGTAAGAAAATAACCAAATATAAAGAGGACAAAAAGTAATTTACCCTTATATTTAAGGAAAATTTACCTATGAAATCATATCCAGAGGAATGGTGATCCATTTAGTTCTAAAGATTTTCTTATAGACCAATTAGTCCCATTGATTTTGAAAAGGTAGATTTAATATATTATTTAAAAATTAGATTCAATTATATTTTATTTCTATTATATTCCTTCTCATTTTTTTTTTTTTTTTTTTTTTTTTTTTTTTTTTGTGCTAGAAAGGTAAGGTACACAATATATGAGAATTAAATTTGGGATGAATTTTTTTATAAAAATATTTTTTATTTGGAAAAAAATTTCAAAAGGAATATAAAAATGACTTAAAATATGAGATTCTTCAAACATTCTAAAAGGATGTGGAATTTTTCAAATATTTCAAAAGGAGTACAAAAACTACTGGGTAAGTTTTGGCCAAATATATAATTTTAAACTGTAATACTTCAATGTAACACTCAAACGTAATACTCCAAGATAATACTAAAAAAAAAAAACAATTCTTAGTGTAATACCCTAATGTAATGCATAAAAAAAAACCATTTATTGTACATTTTCCAAACATAATACTCCAATATGATACTCCAAAAAAACTCCTTAGCCTAACACTACAATGTAACACAAAAAAATTCTTTATTGTAACACTCTAATGTAACACACAAACAAATTTCTTATTGTATTTTTCCAAAACGTAACACTTTAATATAACACTCCAAAAAAATTCTTTAGTGTAACACTCTAATATAACACATAAAAAAATTTCTTAATGTATTTTTTTTCAAATATAACACTCTAAAAAAACTCGTTATAGTAACATTCTAATGTAACACACAAAAACTCCTTAGTGTAACATTCTAATGTAACATACACTACAAGAAAAATCACTTTTGGCGACTAAATTTGTTTTTAGTCACCGAAAGTCCAAATTTTACCTTCCTCGACAAAATTTTTTAGTCGCCACATTTGTCGCGTATTTGTGGTCGGCGGAGGTATTGGCGACTAAAACTTGTTTAGTCGCCAAAATACAGGTATTTAGCGACCAATAATTTAGTCGCCAATAGTGTTTTACACTTTTGGAAATCAGGTCTTTAGCGACTAATAATTTAGTCGCCAATAGTCACTCAATCGCCGACTAAATGGTTTAGTCGCCAAAATAAAGAGTTTTGGCGGCGAAAAAAAAAAACCCACTTTTTTTTTGCTTTTCCTGAGTTTCAAACTCCAACCATCCCACATTCCAAGCCTTGTTGCAACACACTCCCTCCACTATACCTCTACAACTTCACATGAATATATATGCAATATATATTATTTATATAGTATATTAACCGGTATTAATACAAAATAATATATATAAATATAATTATTTTAATTCAATATAATTTATGTAAAAAATAAATTATTTACTAAAAAAAATTTTAGGCCACTTTTGGCGACTAAAGTGAGTTTTAGTCGGCAAAACCCCTCATTTTAGCTACTAATTTTTTTTAGTAGCCAAAAACATCTACTTTTGGCGACTAAAGTGAGTTTTAGTCGGCAAAACCCCTCCTTTTAGCTACTAATTTTTTTAGTAGCCAAAAACATCCACTTTTGGCGACTAAAGTGAGTTTTTGTCGCCAAAACCCCTCCTTTTAGCTACTAAATTTTTTTAGTAGCCAAAAACATCCATTTTTGGCGACTAAAGTGATTTTTTGTCGGCAAAACCCCTCCTTTTAGCTACTAATTTTTTTTAGTAGCCAAAAATCTCCACTTTTGGCGACTAAACTGAATTTTTGTCGCCAAAACCCTTACTTTTGGCTACGAAATTGATTTTAGTCTCCAATAACTATGCATTTGGCTACTAAACTGTTTTAGTCGCCAAAAGTGAACACTTTTGGCGACTAATACCATTTTAGTCGCCAATTGTCCTACTTTCAGCGACGAAAATTCAATTTTTAGTCGCCAAAAGTGATTTTTCTTGTAGTGACACGAAAAAACTCCTTAGCTACTTTTTCTAGACATAGCACTTCAGTATAACACTGAAAAAAATTCTTTAGTGTAACACACCAAAAAAACTATTTGGCGTACTTTTGCTAAACTTAATACTCCAACGTAATAATAATAATAATAATAATAATAATAATAATAATAATAATAATAATAATAATAATAATAATAATAATAAAACTTAGTATACTTTTCCTAAACGTAACGCTCCAATGTAATACTAAAAAAATAATAATAATAATGTGAGATTCTTCAAATCATTCCAAAATGAGTACAAATATTCCTTAGTAAGTTTTGGACAAATGTATAATTTCAAACTATGAGTGTTATGTTTGGAAAAGGTAGACTAAAGCGTTTTTTTAGTATTTTCATATGTTACATTGGAGTGTGTTACATTGGAGTATTACGTTAGGGATTACACTAATTGGAGTGTTACGTTTGGAAAAGTACACTAAGGATTTTTTTATTTTTTTATTTTTTTGTGTTACATTGAAGCTTTACGTTTGAGAAAAAATATACCAAAGAGTTTTTTAGTGTGTTATATTGAAGTGTTACGTTATTGGAGTGTTACATTTGTCACGACCCCATTCCGCCCCTAGTAGAATGGTGCCGTGATGGCCAGTAATCCGAGATTACCGAAGGCCAACTTTCAAAATTCACACACAATCAGAGTATTACATATGGGGCTAACATGTGCGGAAGCAATATATACAAATCTAATTAGTCCATAAGAGCTGTGCATAAGTCAAATGAAATGGCATACATCTTTACATTGCTTTACAACTTGAATATAAGCAAAATAAAATACATATTACATCTTGACTCAAAGGCTTCTCAAGCCGACAGGTTCAAAATACATAAGCTTCAAGATTGCCGACATAACATGCATTCCAAAACATCTTGCAAAACACACATCTCGGCGTCACCGCCTTCATGCTAAACACCTACATATATACATAGAGAGGGTGAGCTTGGATACTCAGTGAATGGTATAAGTAATAAAGGGGTAAATGAATGATTTCCGAAGTCCTTGTCAAAACAATACATATATCATAGCTTGTTCAAACCAAGGGATGAATCAAGTTCATCAATCAAATCTTGGCCTTTCAAATCTTCTTGGGATGTTTAATAACATCTACATAATACTTGGGGTGATGACATTCCTGACAAAACAAACCCACCCGTTCATAGACCGTCGGTGGCCAAACAAGACAAAGCAAGGGAATAATCGATCCGGAATCGATTAGACAAATCCACCCATTCATAGACCGTCGGTGGGGCCATCCGTTAACAGACCGTCGATGGCAGAGATCTCTCAAACATGGTGCTACATGGGCTTAGAGTCCCCTAGCATGGGAGGACTTTCCAAGAATGTCATCAAAACAAAGCTTATGCTTG
This sequence comes from Camellia sinensis, assembly GCF_055761805.1. Taxonomy (NCBI): domain Eukaryota; kingdom Viridiplantae; phylum Streptophyta; class Magnoliopsida; order Ericales; family Theaceae; genus Camellia; species Camellia sinensis. Next base: position 8,508,274 of record NW_028128988.1, read on the forward strand.
ATACACAAAATAGAGATAATCATTCATGCTTGATTAAATACTTTTCTGAAACAAAGCAAGGCTTTATCAAAACTTTATAACATAACTTTATTAAAAATACCACTCACATAGTTCTTGGGACGTCGGGATCAAGGCAAAAGTCCAAGTCCTACAAACACATGGCAAAGTCTATTGAATGCACTCTGAAAAACAAGCTTTACATGAATGCAAATGATCTAGGGAAAACATGCTGGAAACATCTAGGGAAAACATGCTGGAAACATCTAGGTAAACACATGCTGGAAAACATCTAGGGAAAACATGTTGGGTACATCAAAGGAAAACATGCTGGAAACATCTAGGGAAAACATGCTGGAAAACATCTAGGGAAAACATGCTGGAAACATTTAGGGAAAACATGCTGGGTACCAACCAGGTCCTGGAATGGATGCACAGAGATGATCTAAACTAAAATGACCTAGCTGGGTGAACGCAGGAGGTCTTGGCCGAGGTCCCACACCACTTGGCCGTGGTGTGGTTACCTAGGCTTCGGTGTGCAGCTCTCTGCCGAGGTGTTACAAGATGCCGGCAAGGTTGTACTATGGTCGGCCAAGATAATGAACATCTCGGCCTAGGTGATGCAGTGGTTAGCCTAGGTGTGCATGCAAGATAGACTAAGGTGCAAGTGATCATGCAAGGTAGGCCAAGGTGAGATACGATGCTTGGCCTATGTGTGGGATCTAGGCAAGAGTGGTCTCGGTGATCACACCTAGGGAAATGAGGTCTGGAAATCTGGGTTTCCTCCTTGACAGACATGAAGAACATGAATGCTAAAATCATAACTTGTTATTACAAAATCTAGGATTTCATGCTATTAGTTCGAAAACATGGACCTTGATACCCATACTTGAAGATCATATGAAAACAAACACGAAAACATGCATCTTGATACAAACTTTCGAATAAAAACATGGCTTTTCCTCAAGAACACATGAATATCATTTTCTCTTTCTAAAACCGAACTTCAAAGCAATGCATGGCTTACAAATCATGCTCGATCATGCAATGCAGCTAGATGAACAATAAGAACAACATGAGCAGATCAAGAATCTAACCTTAAAACACGGATCTAACGGTTCGATCTCTAGGGATCAAGCTTGAAAGTCTACTCCTCTCTCAAGAACTCTCTTCCTCTCTTCCTAGAGCTTCTCTCTCCTCAAGAACAAAAACATAACAAATGATACATTTCCCTCTCTGCCGGCTGACTAAACACTCAGCTCAGACATGTGGCGCTACCGGGTTGGTTCTCTTCAAAAAGGTGATTGAAAGACAAGACAAGACTATGACAAAGTGTACTCAACAAGCTAGATGGCAAGGGAACTCCGGCAAGTAATGATCTCGGCTTAGGACATAGGTTTCGGCAAGTAAGGTTCCAATGACCTCGGCTAGGAAGGATAACACTTGACCTAGCTGTGCCACACCTCGGTCAAGGTCATTCCAGTCCCAGAACAAGATCACTAGGTGCAAGGATTAAGGATCTCGGATGCCTAGACACCTCGGCCAATATGCCTAGGTGATGGTGGAGGTCACCAAAGTGGTTCCAAGATGGTCCAAGGTGTAAGAGGTTCAAAGGTGTGACCTAGGCTTAAAATGACCTCGGCTTGACATGACCTAGGCTTGGCATGACCTAAGCTTAACATAACCTAGGCTTATCATGACCTAGGCTTAACATGACCTAGGCTTGGCATGACCTAGGCTTGGCATGACCTAGGCATGGCATGACCTAGGCTTGGCATGACCTAGGCTTGGCATGATCTAGGCTTAACATGACCTAGGCTTAACATGACCTATGCTTGGCATGACCTAGGCTTGAGACAGCAAGGAAGGAACAAAACATGCATACAACACTTAGGCAAATCACATAGGCACAAAACAAGACATGGATCTTTAATTAGGCAAAACAAGTCAAAATCTGCAAATGCAAGCTTAACAAGACAAAATCATGCAAATGTACATGAACATGACTAAGACATGAATGTGGGTTATTACAACATTAGAGTGTTACGTTTTTGTTCGTAATGTAGGATTTGTTTTCGAATGAGGAAAAATCCAAAACTTTTATGGCGCAATTTGCCTAAATATGCAACTTTACATTTAGAGAAACCCATTTTTATTCCTAAAAAATTAAACCCAAACGTGTAAGTGACTACCCTTTTATGTAATTTTCACTTTAACGGGACTTTTAAATTCATAAGAAAAAAAAGAGAAATAAACAATTCACAAGATCACATTTTGAGATTTATTAGTTCTTCACACTGCAGGAAATTCAGCTTTTAGTGGTGTTTAAAAAACGCCGTTAATTGTTTTTGTGACGCTTAGCACCCAATGCCGAAGATGCGGCCGTCGCTATAGAGTTGTGATGTTTTAGAAACGTCATTAAATGGTTATAGGTGGTGTTTTAAAAAACGCCGCTAAATGTAATACATAACGTTAAATTGACGTCATGACAACTTTTAGCGACGTTTCAAAGACGTCGTCATAGCTTTTTTTGGATTTTAAAAATATAACCGTTGGCTGTATAGTGACGTTTTCAAAAACGCCATTATATCTTTATTTTTTTAATTATTTTTTTGAAATTGTGCTAATTTTATGTGGTTGAACAAAAAAAAAAAAATACATGTAATAAAATTGAAAAATAGCACCAATATGAAACAATAACTCCTATTCCCATTCAAATGAACATTTGTCAAAAGACAGGCCGATTATTTGAAAAGTTGTCAAGTAGCAAATACAACATTAATTTACTTTCACATTCAATTTAATATATAATCACCATTAACTACAAAATAACATATCCACAAATCATATTTTAACATTTGCCAAAAAATAATAGGAAAAACATCAAGACAAACCCCATGAGTTTTGATTTAATTTAATGTCTTGTCCTTGTTACTAAATTCACTGAACTCAGCTATATAGCATAGAATATGTAATCTTCACTAGTCTGGATGCCTGCATCAAAATATGGAAGCCAAATTAGGTAAAATGCATAAATCAATAATAGTAGAAGTGTTACAGCTATAAAACATAAGATCTACATTACAACTCACTTGTTGAAGGACGTTTTGTACCTGGAAAAACAATTTAAATAAATCAGTCATTTCTCAGGCTTTGAAACTATAGAAAAAAGGCAGAAAAAATATTTTAACATGCTTCTATCAAATAGTAATAAGTTTATAATAATTGTGACTTCACAAATTAGCATGATTCTCTGTGTGCGCGCCCGTGCTTTCTGTATACTAATGGACAACCCACATATTGAAATGAATTCATATTCCAATAAGGAATGACAAATTTGATTCTAGTTCAACACGAATATTAAAGCACAAATACTCATGATTCCTTTCATCAATCTGGGCAAGAAAATTTATAATTTGTTTGAATGATGTCCTTAAACAGAGGTAAAAGATGTACTCACTTCATGTTTATCTGTGTCAATACCATTGCAAGAAAGCCAAGTAAAAGTAGGAATTCGGGTCCTTTGCTAGTGCAGACTGTATCTGACCAACAGGCTCAGCTACAGACTAGAACTCCAAAGTTCCAACACAAGTTGAAGCAAGCAAAGGAGTGAAAACCATATGATTCCTTGGCGATATGCAAACATCATATAATTTGGTGTTGAGTCCTTTAAGGAATTGACAAGCTGCCCATCCAGTACCTAGGACGTCAACCCCGGGCTTTTTACCCAGTCTTGTAGCTGCTAAAGTAGGATACTTCATAGTCTCACACTCTGAATCAGATTCCACTATAACCTTTTGTGCCTGAGGAAACTGATATTGTGGGGTTACCCTTATGCCCCTGCTCTAGAAATTCATGTGACCTGTCTTTTTGATGCTCGAAAGGCGAGACGATTGCCACATGCTGTGACATTTTCAACCGAAGGTGAGGAACACTTGCTTGCCGACACTGATGATATCTCTCTCGTTTGTGTAATTACCAATGGCACCTCCAGACCGTCTCAAGCCAGTCCTTGCAAACCTTGCTAATGCCATATCAGTAAGTATCGGTTCTTTGAGCAAGGGCTGATACTACCCTTGGGACCTCTTTGAAAAAAATCCAACTCGGTTGATTGGACTGAATTTGCACTGAAATGGTTATTATATGATTTGAATGGGCTACATAAATTTGAAAAGTTGCAAAAGAAAGACAGCTCTATAAAGAGAGTAGTTTAGGACAGTTCAAGCTCTAGTCCAAAGGACATGGCTTAGATACCAAGGGACTAGTAAACAAAACAAACTTTAGCTTTACTCATTAGCTGTTGGTAGAAACAATGAGAAACATCTTTTGCACCAAGTTACCTTTATTCAGGCTTTAGAACAAACAATTAGAGGGCTATAATTTTCAATCTAACAACCCTGTATAAACAACTACTCCATAAAACAATCATTAACTGTTAATTTATAAGAAAGCTATGAATTTCCAACAGATTGGCACCAAATGTACTTGGATGACATTTTATACAGATCAAGCATCAAAGAGCAACAAAACAGAGTCCATGTGCCAAAGAAAAGAACCCTATTAAAATGTTCATAACCAGTTTTGAATGTCTAGTAAAAGCGATTCATAAGTTCTATAAATCAATGACAAATTTGAAATGGAGCATTTTTTTAAAGATTAGGAACAAACCATATATAGAATGGTATAAAGGAAAATCAAAGTGAAAAAGGGTTTATGCCAGATCAAAGAAGCTTGATGAAATATTTCACAATCAAGATTACTATTACATAAACAAAAATTCCACTCTTTGTTTTTTCAGAAAAAATAAAATAAAACTTGAAGAAACAAATCTAGCAACATCATCTATAGCCAAAACCAAGCTCAGACCCACATTATAAATATGAATGAATATTAGTAAAAACTGTTACTGTGTTTTGAATGGGTTCAAACAACAAACATCACATAAATGCATATATATATATATATATAATTCATCTGGGTTACACGAAAAAATATAGAAAAATATATTTTAAGCAGAGAAAGGGGTTCCCTACTTCTATATTGCAAGCAACAGCAGAAGAGTGAAGAAAATCAAACTTCAGAAATAGAGATGCTGCAAACAACTGCTGAACCATGATGAATTCTCTGTATATAAGCATTTACTGAATCTAAGAATGAATGTAAACCTTGGGTCTGGCCAATTCACAATCAATTTATATTCACCTCATCTATTTAACTTATGCTGCTATAGATTAGTTCTGAATTGAGGTTCTAATTTGAATGATCATAGAGATAACTTTCCAGCATCATGTGTAAAGCTATTTTATATATTTGAAACTTGAGCCAAATTCCTATACAGCAAAAGGGTTATAAGTTTCAATTCAAAACAAAGTCATATATTGGTCAAAGCTTTCCTTTGTTGTCACTTTTGAGGTAATGGAATCTCCGAACAAACCAGTTTATTCTAAACACTCCCCTTAGAATGAGGTGCTACAAAAAAATTAAAGTAAATTTTTAACAAAAGTTCATTATTACTATGTGGCATTAGAATTTAGTTAATTGATATTTCGATGCTTCAATTTGAAACAAAGTTATGTGATGCGGTCCCATATGTGAGCCACAAAAGTTGCCGCGTGCTTAAAAAAACTATGATATATAGGTTAAAATTGAAGTGTGATTCATGGGCCTGGTCTCTCTGATGATTATAGTGGGCCAAGGAAAATGATGAGTTGTCAGTTATTAGGATTACAAATGAATCCAACTATTCACGAGCTCAGCTCAGTTTGAATTGATTTTTTAAATAAATGAACGAGTTTGAATTAAACTTTTAAGCTCATTTAATAAACAAGTCAAATTCAAGATCAAATAAATGTTCATTATCAAATAAATGTTCATTTATCATATATTTTAATAATAGGATAGGATAAAATATTACTTAAATATTAAATCATATTTTTTCTTCACATGTTTTGATGATATTTGTCTGTAAAAGATAGACAACCAAGATAATTTTAAAAATTAACTATCCTCTTTTTTAGATAAATCTAATAAAATAATGAGTTATGTTTAATGAACTAATATGGATTCTTTCATAGATGATCTTCATGCATAATCAAACAAAATAAACGATTTACAAAATTCATAGTGAGTCTTGCAAGAGCCAAACATCTCTAATCCACGATCCTCTTTATGAATTGAAGAGAAGCCATCTGTTTTTTCTAAACTGAGAATTGATCCGTATAATTTACCCTACTCATATTTGGCAATAATATTAAGAAATAAGTATTTGAGTAATTAAAAAACTTTAAAAAAGGGAAGTAGTCAGTTCAATCTGTCAAATAGAAAAATGAACAATATAAAATAAGCCCGAATCAGAAAAGTATATACTAATTATACAGCCAATGCTTGATTAACCAGTTCAATATGAAACATTGCTATAAGCAATTGTGTCAAATGGAAAAAAAAAGAAATATGAGAGAGAAGATTAATTGCATTTAATATTGGTGCGATTATAAAAAAGGCACTAGCATAATAACCCTATAAGCAACAATTCTTTCAAAAGATATAAATGCAGCACATGACCAAAAAGATACTTTCTTTCTATGCTAAACATGTGTACATGAGAACTAAATAAACTGAAAAATGACACGGAACAATAACAGATACACCGCAAAATAGCTAAAGAGTAGAGCTACATTTGCATCCAACCAGTTGTGATACGTACATTATACAAACTACATACCTTGATTGGCTATTCATGTTAGTGCTCCCAGTAGCACAAGCTAATGAACCACGCAATAGAAATGAAGCCATCTCTTCTTTTGTCCTGACCTCTGCCTCCATCACACCAGCAAGTGTTATCCCCCCATTCTTAGTTTCTCTGATTTGGATAGGAACTCTTGCAGGTCCACCAGCAGGCTTTGCTAGAGACACCCCATCTCCTCGGGAAAGAGCTGGTGGGCTTTGATCCAGTAGATCAAATTCCTCTTCCTTAAATATCTGCAATAGCACAAATTCATTGGGAAGCAAGTCAACATTCTTATCAGAAGTGTTAATGTATTATATGTTAGTGCATATATATATTAGCTGTAAAATACCAACTAGCTTTAATAATGTTGTCTCCGTAGTGTATGCTTTCCCCTTTTGGTGACCACTTTCCCTTTAGGCCATGATGTTGTTTTGTATAGTGTGTATACCACTTAGGCCATTTTCTCCTATATAAAGGAGACCGTGTACAACATTCAATACATCAATCTTAATACATACAATTTATTCTCTCTGTAATTCTCTCTCTATCAATTTATCTTACATGGTATCAAAGCTCGGTTCTTAACTTAGTAATTCTGCTTCACCGGCGGGCGGCAACCTCACCTTGGCCGCCCGCTGGACCTCTACACATACCTTCACTCCGCTGCCACATTTCTTGCTGCCGTGAACCATCACTATTTCTTGCTGCAGCTTTGTTACAACATAGATCTTACCCACGTCGTCGAGCACTCCGTCGGCCCACACGACAGCCACCGACGCCGTGATCTGGCCAACGCCGACCACGCCACCTATCACCACTGCTGCAGACGCCGTGACACAGGTTCCTGGTAGCTCACCACTGACGCAGCCGCCGCCGATGAGCTCGCTGGCTGGAGTGGCGCCGAGGACCAACTTTTCCATGAAGTTGATCATCTCACAGACCAAACCCATCTCTCTCTTCTCTCTCTAGACATTCCGAGGCTGTTCTTTGTCTAGGAAATGACACACGGCCTCAGCTCTCTCTCGCTAGCGATATCTCTCTCCCTCTCGGGTTGCATTTTGAGAAGAGAAGCCATTAACACACCATACCCAGCACATACACACACGGCTCACTCTCATCTCTCTCTAGCTGGGTCTCTCTCTCCATAGACACACGCACACAGAACACACAACACACACTCAGCTCTTTACACCTCCACACACACACACATACCCATACACAACACAACAGACACATTGGCTACACAGCACACGCTCAGCCATGCACACACGCACACAGAACAACACAACCACACCCAGCTTTTCCTTTTTTTTATCACCCACCAACCCCACTCAACTTTCTTTTATTTTAATATATGTATATATGTATTGTTTATTATAATATATTACCCAAACCTCCCACTATGTCAACTTTTGCACAGACTATGTCAACTTTTGCACAAACCCATGCCTTTTTTTTTTTTTCTTTTTCATCTACAACAACTGAGTCAATCTTCACCTTTTGCACACCACCCACGTTGCTCCACTTTCTTTATTTTATTTTATCTTTCTTTTTCCATTAAAAAAAAAAAAATCCATTCACAACCACCTCGTTTTCATTCCACAAACTTGTCCTTTATTTATATCAGGGATCCACCCGCTCACCGTTCTACGCCCAAAAAAAAAAAAAAAAAAAAAACCTTTCTACCAATTTTTTTTATATTTTTTATATTTTTTAACATCTCCATTTTGTGTTGAGCCGTTTTGCTCCACTTTATCAATCCCTTCATTTCAACCTCCAATAGGTTTCTATCTTTAAACCTATTTGAGTTTGAGGGGGGTTATACATATATCATGGTGAGCATGGTTACACACCATGCGAACCACCCAAGCTGATGAGCACGTCGCCCCCATAGTGCACCACCAAAAGCTTTTACAACGGTCCGGAATGACCCCGTAAACTGTCCCGACATTGATTCCGGTTAGCTTCTACATCGGTCCGGCATGACCCCGTAAACTGTCCCGACATTGATTCCGGTCAGCTTCTACAACGGTCCGGCATGACCCCATAAACTGTCCCGACATTGATTCCGGTTAGCTTCTACATCGGTCCGGCATGACCTCGTAAACTGTCCAGACATTATCTGCTACAACGGTCCGACACGACCATACAGTGTCTTCTCCAACGGTGTGACACGACCATACCGTGTCTCCTATCTTATTTTATTTTATTGTCATTTTATTTTCCTGTTTGTTACTCTCTCCAAACTCAAGTTGGTTTATGTTTATCCTCCTTGAGTTTGAGGGGGGCTGTTAATGTATTATATGTTAGTGCATATATATATTAGCTGTAAAATACCAACTAGCTTTAATAATGTTGTCTCCTTAGTGTATGCTTTCCCCTTTTGGTGACCACTTTCCCTTTAGGCCATGATGTTGTTTTGTATAGTGTGTATACCACTTAGGCCATTTTCTCCTATATAAAGGAGACCGTGTACAACATTCAATACATCAATCTTAATACATACAATTTATTCTCTCTGTAATTCTCTCTCTATCAATTTATCTTACAAGAAGGAATGAACAAAACAATATAATAAAATCATGCAGAATGACAGAAAATTGGTGCAGATAATCCAAAAAAAGGCACCAAGGCCACAACTTATGTTTTAGTTTATTGATGATAAATCTGCTACTCCAAATAAATAAAGAAAAAAGAAATAGAAAAAAAAATCAAAATCCATAGAAGATGATCTCCAATTCTTTAAACAAAACAGTATGCGTGTGACAGAGGAGAGCAGTTTATTACACAGCTCTTGCAGGGGAAAACGCCCTGCATAATTTGTAATTCATTCAATTTTTAGAATAACGGAACCACTTTATGAATGCATACTTCTCAAATTGATCCAAATGAAGACAAATTTTGAATTCCAAGGAACAAAAGTAAAAACCAGAAATCTTCCGCTGCAGAGAAAATATATGAGCTACCACCACGAATTACCACAAGAATAGCATACCAATATGTAACAGAATTCGAAACCAACTAAATAAAACTTACAGGCCAACAATCTCCAGATCAAGGAGAGATGGGCAGGCTGACAAAGCTGTACAAAGTGCTACGTTATCCATTCTTTCAATATTGTAAAGGTGCAACCTCCTCGAAAGAACCCTTCAAATTCCAAGACAAAGAAACAAAGTCAATATAATATATATATATATATATATATGGCGAGAATTTCCCTGGACATGGGCACATGCACCAATAAGGAAATTTAGATCAGCCCAAAAAAGGCTCATTGTGCTTAGGTGCCGCGCCGTGCCATGCGGCAGCCCAGAGTGGGGTAGGTTGGAAACTCAGGACCTTGACCAAGGAATCATCCAACCCCTTGTATTGACCCACCAAAAATATACTAATGGTACTATATAAGAAATTTCCTTAGAACCATATCCAGGAGTATCGATGGCCCCACTCAAAGAGCTCAAACAAGACCTAGTGAGAATAGATGACTCCTTTCCTTGTCTAGATCTCTTATCATTCTATGAAAAGCCAAATGCAACCATAGAGTTCCTGATAGTATAGACTAGTGGTTGAGAGGATCCAGGTGATGCAATTGGGCCGGGCACTATACCAAGCTTAAGAGACCTGAATTTAGAATTATTATTATTTTTTTTTGGTAAGTAACTGTTTGTTAGAGAAATAGATAGTAAGCTATGAACTGAAGATAAATATAAAACAAAATGTTATGAATGTAACAATCATAAGAACGAAAACCAGCAAATGGCTCACAAAATAATAATACGATACTTGCAAAGCCAATTGCAAGTCTAACTTTAAAATATTGACAGGTTTAATATTCTCTTCAAACATGAGGGTTTTTAGATGCCATGCCATCCTTGTTTCTACGTACCAGACAACCTATAGAAGCATATCAATCATAAGTTTCATTATTCACGCTTAGCAAACATTAATTAACAATACCTAGTTTAATTGAGTTAGTAAGTTGCATTTCTAGTGCTACCCTTGATAAGTTTATCACTAGATCAAGCATGACATAGTCGATGATTCCTCAAGAATTGCAATTGCTTCCGTGTAAGAAAGGCAGACAAAGTCGGTCGAAGCAACCAATCGTAGACGATCATTTGCACTTTTATCAAAACTTTCAACCATAAATTCCATATCATCAAGGCAATTATCAAGCAACCATTGACACATGAACTTCATGTATGCCTCTGCACACTTCATATCATCCTACAAAACATAAAAATGTTTGGTATCTTCTAGAACAACAGGATTCAACAAAACCACAAGGCTTAAAAACCTTAACAATCAAAGATGAACTGCCTTAGCTGTCCTACAAAGCTCAGTTGGTCTATCACATTTTACATAATAATTCAATAAAATCTTGTTTACAAGTTTCAAGTGGAGCCCTTTCCAATCTCCATTCATCTGTTCTGCCCCTTTACATGTCATCCACTAGTTTCAAATGAAGATAGACAAGTGAAATAAGAAATTCAATAGGCCTAATATGAACCCTAGAAAAGCGATTGTTATAAATGCTTCTTTTTTTTATTATTTATATATGATCATGTAGACATTAGATTAACAATACTATAATAGCATATGACACCAGGACACCATATAACTGTTCCAACAATTTGTTTCAGCCACTAACATGTGAGAAAATAACACTTACTTTTCTCTTATAAATGAGGAAGTCTCAACAACCAAATCAACATTGTACTTTAATAATGAAAATGCTGAAAATGAACCGGATTTTTAGAAGAAAATTTGTCTATCACTACAACTAGATTTTTCAGGTTTTTTTTTTTCTAAAAACTCCTTCAAAACACTGATTGTAAACCCAAACACAACACTAAAAATATAGAAAATAAATTATTATTTTTAAATATTCTGGGAATAATTACCAATAAATGTAAAAGTGATGATGATCGAGGCTTCAATCAATGCATCGCCAAAGCCCTAATGCGGGAATCAGGAAGAAGAAGGAGTCATCTCTATATCCCCCCCTCTCTCTCTCTCTCAAAAACTCTCAACGTCATCAACTTGAAATGCAAAAAACTCACCAATTTTTCTAGATCCGTTTTCCATCAAAATAACTTTTAGGAAAGAAAACACATACAGATCTTTCGTAACCATGGGAAATTTCTCTGTACGTTCAATCGAAACGTCAAGATCTTCCGTTATTTGTCCAAACTCGACGGGAAAGAAGAGTTTGAGAGAGAGAGAGAGATAGTGATGCTCACCTTAGTAGACGATGGTGCTCGCTTCCCTCACTGGTGTAGATGGTGAAGGCGGTGGAGCTTCGAAATCGAGAGAGAAAGAGAGAGAGAACTTCGAAATCAAAATTGAAATCGCCAATCGCTTTGAGATTAGATCTGAGATGAATCACCAATCGCTCTGAGATTGGATCAAACGGGGCTGAAGAAGGTTGATTCGATCGGTTGAGAGAGATTAGGGAATAGAGAGGTTGGGAGAGAGTAAGCGAGTGTTTTGGGTCCTAGGACTAAAAATATAAGACATTTGAAAAAAAGAGAAAGAGAGCGTGGGATAGTTGGACATTTGGAGGCGTTTTAAAATGCCGCCTCCAATGAAAACAGTGTCGTTTTATTTTTTAAAAATGTGGCGTTTATCAAACGCCGTTAAATATAAAAAAAAGATGGCATTTAGAAAAACGTCGTTAAATCTAACTTTTCTGATAGTGTCACCCTATATTTAATTAGCCCATCACCACTTACCCATCACCACTGTCTTCTACTGCTTGCTTTGTTTTTATTTTTTTATTAGCAAAATGTAAAATTTTATTGATGAAAATTCAATGTACAAAGCAAACCCTGAGATAAATCGCGTATATTTTAGGGATGCTTACGTGTAGGTCCTAATAAGTGAATTTATTGTCTAATAGGTCCTATGAGAAAAATTTGTTACTAAAAAACATCACTAATTGTAAGTTTTAGCGACAATTTATAAAAATCATGACAAAAAAAGTTACTAATTGCCAATTTTTAGCGACATATATAAAAAATTGTCACAAAAAAAATTATTTTTAACGACAATTTTACCAAGACTTATTTTCAATAGGACTTGATAAGAATGAAGTCCAACTATTAGGACCTATTGGTAGTTTACCCTATATTTTTACAGCCCCTTACCCTTGAGTCCTTTCTACCTTCATCGTCGTATCTTGCTCTACAAATTGTGTATATTTCAATATTTTCTAAATTCAAAGTTTTGAAAAAAATAATAATTATAACTCGTAATTGTTGGTTATTTTTCACGCTTCAAAATTAAAAAAATATTATTTAAGCATGCTAGGAAGGATCTGAAATGTCCTTATAGATAATAAATGTCATTTTTTATCAAACGATTGTGTTAAGGTTCTCTTAACCTCAATGAAGAGGACTTTATTGTGTTTGGTTGAAGAAATAAACCAAAACTTTAACTCAAATTAGTAATAGAATACAAGGAGAGACTGGAGTAGAAATTGCAATTGATTAACTGAATAAATAATTACAAAATATTACCTTTAGTAAGGACAACTTCAATGCTTTTAAACCGACTTGATTTTGGAATCACAAGGCTAATCTACTCCTATGAAATATAATTACGGTGCATAAAAGTAAAGTCCAAAATTTTAAAAATAAATTAAACTAGCAAAGACGTAAAGCCTGGATTTGGTCGAAGGTCTCTTCAATATTTGCTTTCATCTATTTATAGCCTTCTCTTAGCACTTTCGAAACAGCTAGGTTGCTATCTTTTACCATAATCTCCTCCTTTATCACAACTTCTTAGGGCCATAATCCTCTCTTTGTGTGTGTAACTGCTAACAATTACTCTTTATTAACTCCTCTCATATGTTGCTAATCGTATTTGCTGGTTGAAAAATTGCATTCATAGCTCATGTGGGCAACTTCGAAGGTGGGACTCTTCGGTATCTGAATACCCTTTGCTTGCCACATGTCGCCCTCACACTGGAAGGTTTAAATGGGGCACCAATAATACCCTCCACACTAGTTTAAGCATACTAGTTACACTAGTGAACATAACTTTTGGCGGTTGCTCTTCTCTTGTGATCACAACTCCTTAAACGCGATCTTTATGATCAACTAACTCTACGATCTTTTGGCTTGCACCTTTGGCCTTTTGTATTTAATGAGATTCGAACTAAGAAGTAAGACCCATTAGTTTCAAACCATTTGTATTCTGAAATTTTGAAGATCTAACTGGTTTGAACATTGATAGTTTTGATCTATATGATGAAGGTGAAAACAAAGTGAGGCCTGCCAATGCCCATGTGTAGCTCGAATTTTCGCGCTCTTTTCGGAAGAGGAGAAGCCCTACAATTTGGACTCTACTTGTGGTTTTGAATCTGATTTCACAAGTGCAATGTGAAATAGTGAAAACACAAAAAGAGTCCAAATCCAACAATTCTTTTTGAAAAATCGATGTTTTGAATAAAAATGCAAAGGATGGACTGCTTTGCCAGATTTCAGGGTTACCACCGAAATATTTTTTGGAAATAAAGAATCCAAATCTGGTAATTCTTTTTGGAAAATTGATGTTTTGAATAAAAATGCCAAAGATGGACTGCTTGCTAGATTTCAGAGTCACCACCTAAATATTTTTAGAAAATTTAGGAAACCCGAGACTCGTACCAAAGGCCAGTAGTCCGTCATCACCAAAGTGTCTCGACTTGGAAACTTAGGTACCAGGGGGGGGGGGGGAAGGACATGGATTGAGCACCCCACTCGCCCCAATCAAAGATTGACCTTTACTAATCATGATGTGTTTTTTATTTACATTATATACTCTTGTTCCGATTTATTAGGCTAACTTACTATGTGGTGTGCACACGAGGTATAGACTAATTTCCAAGAATTGGAACACTTGATCTCATGTTTTATTTCAAAATTGTTTTGTGAATTTGCCACTTAAAGAAGTGGCCTAAAATGGACATTTGATCAAACCATCCCAGTTCAAGCAACTAGCCTTCATCTACAAACATTCAAACAGTTATATCATTTAAGCAAGTAGCCTTATGGGAGTATGTTTTGACATGGTAACACAAACATTCATGCAATATGCTAATGCTCAAAATAACTTACCTAGTACTCCAAGCCAAAACAAAGCAAAGGGATTAGAAAAACATGCATGTTCCTAATTCATGCAATATGACTAATGCAATGCATGCATTATGTATTTTATAGGCTCGACTATGGACATGGCATATGATTTCATTCAAGACATGCGATAAAGCATGTAGTCAAGCAATGAATTTTGAACATTTGATATCGGGTTAGCATGATGAGCCGAACCTTGGATGCATGCAAGACAAATGGATGCGAAACATGGAGTATGTTAAAAAAAGTAATTTTTCTAAACTAACCATCATAAGCAAGTAAGTAAATGGGAGAAAGACGTGGGGTTGGAAGACATATACATTATTACAACATTGCCCTAGCGCAAGAGGGTGCGAATCAGAGTCCAAAAGTCTGAATTTAACTAATTATTACAAAACCAAATGAATGAATAAGCAAGGTTAATTAAGTAGCTAACCATGCTATTACAACAAGGATAACCAAGATAAATAAACTCACTATTTAAACTAATTAAGTACAACGACTACCAAGGGACAATATAATTAACGAGACTAATTACAACAAACAATAGTAAATTAATTAATTACAATGATCATAATGTAAACGAGGATGCACAAGAATTGCATGCATGCACATGTACAATGTTCAAGAATAGCTATGTCTACCCCAAGCTTGCTCTGTTTCACCATTAGCCACTGCTCTCTGTTTTCTGCAAAAATACACTGCTGACCAAACATTGAGGGTCAGCCGGGCCTCAATGAAGCCCGGCCGAGCTAGAGAAGGCCGGTCATGCTTCAATTTTGTGCAAAACTCTGTTTTTGTGTTCTGAAGTGAAAACAGTGCAGACAGAGTTGTTCAAGCTCTGTTTGTCCCTACTTTCCTTCTCTATCACGGAAAAGCCTTGAGAGAAGGTTGGAATTGCTTCCAAAGCCATGACTGAGCAAATTGATTACTTGATGATTTCGGATACAATTTTGGACAAAAATCAATGAATGTAATGAATATGACCACTCCTCCCTCTTGTCATAGAGTGAACTCAAAGAGGGAGGTAGAGACGCTTCAAGAATCATCAAAATGCCATGAATTAGCGCATGATCACTCTTGACTCGATAAACTTGGCATAACGTCCGCCCAAGCCTAAGCAAGATGACTCATTTTCTTTATGTGTGTTGGTTGCTTTTGAACCAATTCTTTTAGTCTTTTCCATTCTTTAGTCCATTTGTTCGAAGTGATGATTAAGTCCTCTAAAACGAGAGAAGCGTCAAACGGGAAGTAATTCTTAACATGAAAAAGAGACTACACCATTGGCAACGAACCTCCGTAGAGATTAAGCCATTAAGCGTAAATCGCTAGTTCATGTTTTGAATAACCGTCAACCGATTAAAACAACCCTCAAATGAAAGAGATAAATGGCAAGTTGATTATTAAAATAAGGTTCTTAAACATGGAAATGAGTTGAAGAAAAGCTAGAAAAACATGCAACAAGCTATGTACAAGGACTTATGATACGACAAATGAACTAATCAAAGCTTGAAGTAATTAAATAAATTAGGATAGCCCTAAAACATCCCCTAATATACAAAAAACAGTGACAGAACTACTTCAAAAGGGGGAAGAAAGTGAACACAAATGGGAGAGGACAAGCTAGACAAGCAAGCTTGCACTACAAGCATGATATTCAAAGCATAAAGTAATTAAACGAGTCAAACAACCCCTAAAACCAAAAAAAATAGTGACAAGATAGCCCCCAAAACAAGCTAAAAAAATAGTTTGAAAAGCTAGAAAAAGTAAGCAAAGATTAAAGAGAACAAAGCTAGTAAGCAAGCCTAAGGAAGGGTGGCTACCCCCTCCACTTTTTAGACTTTTAAACCATGTTTTTCAGCCCTTTAAACCTCTAAAAATCAGTTTGTAAGCTAAGAAAAATAGTGATAAAACAAAGGGGATGAGCTATGGAGTAAGTGCAAAAAAGGGTGTTAACCCTCTCTACCTTTGGAAGCTTATTCAAACCCATGTTTCAACACTTGAAATGCGCCTAAAACAGCACAAGAACACAAGAAATAGATAGAGATAGGTTGAAATGAAAGCAAAACAAAAATGACAAACTTATACCTCTTGAAGAGAGTAAGCTTTGGTTGTTGATCAAACTTGATTCCAAACACCCTCAAGTTTATGAAATATGGTTTGAAACTCTAGCAAAAAGCTTCAAGAATAAGCTCTAATGGTGTATATATTGTGTATGTATAGCTAAAGAAGGTTTGAAGATCAAAGGAGTAAGGAAGATGGTTTTAGCTCTCAAAGCCTTTTGGAAAATTTTCTAACCTTGAATTCTGAAGGAAGGGGCTGTATTTATAGAGTTTGAGCCAATTTGGTCCAAAATATCTTCAAACAAAGCCACCTGTCGAATTCCTGCCAACTGTCTATTTCTCGCCACTGAGACCCGACCGGGCCTCAATAATGCATGATTGGGCCTAAAATTACAAGGCAAGGTCTAAAAAAACCACTCGGGAGAAATTTGCATTAAGACCCGGCCGGGCCTCAATGAAGCACGATCGATTCTAAATGGACCCAACTGGGTCTCAAAAATCTGCATTTTGGCCCAACTTCAAATGGGCATTTCTCCCTCATCCAGACTCAGTTTTAGGTGATTCTTGAGTCTAAATTGAAGCCCTAAAAGTCCACTTTCCATTGGTGGTGGCCTCACAACTAAAGTCTAAGTGTACAAAGAGATAGGCCTGATTTAGTGAAGGCTACTCAGTTCTTTCTCAATGATTTCATGCTCAACTTCTTCCGCAACTAGTTTTCTTCCCTTTCCACCTATTTTCTTCACCTCCAAACCAATAAATAAGAGGTTTTAAAGATTTTTCAAAGAGTTCACCTCCCTTCCATTATTTCCACTTTGTCCTTACTTGGTTTACCGAAAAGTGCAATATTTTAAACGAAATGCGAGCCTCAAAACATCATAGAAGCATTTGGAAAAATATTTTGAAAAGAGAGTTTTAAGGTCTAAAATAGTTTGGCCAAAATGGGGTATAAGGTCTGGGGATTAGAGCTTGAATCCAAATTTTTTTTGCTGAGAATTCAAAAGATTGCACAGTATAACTTTCATCATCGGGTATTTGGAATAAAGCACCCAAGTCTTAAAGGTGGTCAAAAATGGGGTGTCTACAGTTGCCCCTCTTTGACAGAGCTTAAAGTCATGAAATGACATGAGTGAATGTCAAAGCCTAAAGACGACCCATTTTGACAAGGCCGTAAGACTTAGGCAAACAAACAAAATGCAAATGCAATTGGTTGAACCCGAGGGTTGCCTACGTATCCCTTTATAAGGAATCAAACTAGTGTAGTTCAGGGGTAGGATACAAAATGATACATAATGTAACGAAACAATACAAATGATATACAATGTATGAATATAACGAAATCATCAAACCACAAGCAGTACAAAACACACAAATATCATAAAGGAATGGGGATGCACATCAAACTATGTTTTATATAGAAAAGAAGTGTGGGCACGAGCCAAACGATGCCTAACACAGGCTAAGTGCCTGCATCCTCAATATTGTCCTCAGCGCAGCATGGATGCTTACACATAATAGAACCATGTTTTAACATAAAAGGCGTGCGAGCACCTGCAAAACTATGTTTTTCGTAGAAAGAGAAATAGTACAAGTAATTGGGTGGCATGGTATAAGTGAGGAATGATCTGCTGGGGAAATATAATGATCCTAAATGCTGAATGCAACAAGACAAAGTACGATGCAATGGATGCAATGGATGAAGTGAATAAGGGGCGCAGGCCGAACCACATCTTACCTAGAAAAGGCATGGACACAAAACAAACCACGTCTAACACAGAAAAGGTGTCGACACCCTCAATAGTAGCCTCAACGCAACATGGGTACTTACACATGACAAAACCATGTTTCAATGAGGGAAAGGTATGAGCATATGCCAAACTAAGCTTAACATTGAAAAGATGCAGGCAATAAAATGGTATGATGTCATGGATGTAATGGATAATGGGGTAAATCCATGTGATAGATGTTATATGCAATGCGATGGAAGTAATAAATAATAAATATGATGTAGCAGCTGGGAAGTGAAAGTACCTTACAGGGGTAATTGGCGAGGATTGGCCTTATGTTGCTGGGGATCTTCTTCTTCTTCTTATTCCTTCATCTTGCACTTCCAGACCATGGGTACTACTTTTTTTCCTGGCCATGTTTGCAATTTTCCCTATTCTCCAACAGGGTGACAGACTAGGTTGGTTCAGTATCTATAATTGAGGTGTATACAAGCTACCTCAACCTATGGGGCTGCTATACAGATTTCAAGTCGAGAATACACCCCTGGGTATTTAAACCAGACTTTAGTCATGAAAATTCGAAACCTTTGCGTTCTAGGCCTCGCCATTCGAACTCTAGTTTCCACCGTCTAGTTGGTCTCCCAGGAACTCACTATACACAGCCAGGTGGCTATACCAGACCGCTTGAAGCTGTTCAGGCATGACAAACACCAAAGGAATTGCACCTTTAGAGGATTTAAGGTCTCCTAGACCCAATGAGTACACAAGACAGTGGGAGGGAGGTGCACAAAACAGTGCGATACAGATGCACAAGACAGTGCGATGCAAGTTGAAGATGTATGAATGCACAAAACAATGCGATGCAAGGTGCATAAAATGGTGTGATACAAGATAAATGCACAAAACAGTGCGAACTCAAAGTGCACAAAACAGTGTGATACAAGATGCACAAGACAGTGCGAACTTAAGGTGCACAAAACAGTGCGATACATGGTGCACAAAATAGTGCGAACAAGGTGAATAAAATAGTGTTATGTAAATGTAGGTAGAATGCACAAAATAGTGCGATGCTCGTGCACCCGACAGTCCGATACAGGACAAAGATGTATGGTAGGTAGAAGGAAATGAACAGTACCCAAAGTAATGCATCATGTACCTGAAATGAGTGGAAGGCAACTTGCCACAACTCATTGAAATGTAACACAAAGGGAGGCAACTCAACTAAACTCCGTTGTGCAGAACAAAGTCAAGAACAAGAGCAACCAATCAAGCAGTTCAAATCAACCAGAGTATATGAGCATGCATGCATAATCCAAAACCCATATATTAATCAGAGGGAAGATGGCAACCCCGAGAGAGTTTTGAAATGGTCGGAGACAATTTTCGAAAGCTGTATCATATCAGAATCATCATGGGGTCACCCTAATCTAGGGGAAAGTGCTCGATAAATGGCTCTGAGCAGATTGAGAGAAATGTTAGGTTCATGCCCTTTGTTCAATTGATGACCCGATCAGATGCACAGAAAATTGCCCCTAGTGTCCAGTCATTGGCCACTAGTTGGGTTCATGCCCCTTGTTCAATTGATGACCCAATCAAATGCACAGATAATTGCCCCTAGTGTCCAGTCATTGGCCACCAGTTGGGTTGATGCCCCTTGTTCAATTGATGACCCGATCAGATGTACTGAATTTTTCCCTTAGTGTCCAGTCATTGGCCGCCATTTTCAACATTATGCAGGCACGTGTAATAGGGATCATAAGATCCTGGAACAATTGCCAACCAATCAGACTCATGCTCATCTTTTTTCCTGTCTTTCCTGACATGTTGAGAACTTACTCCAGTCCCCTCCAAAGTAGTGATGGATTCCTCATATACACTTTGTAGTGATCATGAATGCGATGCCCCTTGTATGGGCACTCTCAATTTGTTTATGAATTCCACACATGGACTTGTTTTCGAGTTTGGAGTGAACATTCGTGTATAGAATTTTGGTGATGCCACTTTGTTGAACTTTGAGCGACAAACACGCTATGATGACTCGATGAAGAGCACTTTTGAGTGATAGACACGTTATAGTGACTCGATGAAGAGCATAGATTGAGACAAACACCAGGCATGACACAACAGAACTCACAATTGGCCCAAAAGCAAAAAAAGACTCAAGGTAACTAATCATTCATAGTGCCCTTAGTTTTACTTATGGTCCTTTTAAAACTTAATTTTGATTCCCTTTTTTTTTTTTTACTCAAGATAGGGATTCTACTGATAAGTTCAAGTATTGAAAATTTCTCCACTTGTTGATTCAAGCTAGTTCTTTCTTACCCAGTGCAAGTATGTGATATGCATAATAGTCGGTGTAGCTCATAGATTGATGTGAAGCTGACGACGTGAATCTGGCAAGATGATTAAGTTGAAACGAACAAGATGGATATGGTTGAGACCGAACTTTGGGATAAAGTTGCCTACGTATCCTAAGAATGGAAATCAGGTCAACGTAGTTCATGGCTGAGGTTTACTCGGGTGTTGACATTCTCCTTTTATGCTCTAACTTTTGCCATAGTCGCCCCTTCGGGGTTTTCAACCTTGTGAGCTATATATTTTTGATTTCTCATTTTTCATGCTCTAACTTTTGCCTAGATCGCCCTTTCGGGTTTTCGGCCTAGCGAGCCTCTCAGGGACAGCGTTACAATACTTGCGATGAATTTGATCAATTGTCATCCCTGCCCTGACATGGGAACTGGCTTCGCCTTGATTTGAGATTGGTTCTCCATTCCCTTATGCATGTTCTCTTCCTTTCTTTTGCTCCATTTTCAGAGTTGATTCTTCTTGTAATGTGGTACTTCCTCGCATTAGCATCCCCGGATTCAGATAATAGTTCCCTTTCTCACAATTGATTGGACTTCATTCTAATGAATACCCCTGGCTTGATGGTTGACTTCTTTTCCCTTTCTTTTTTTTTTTCTTTTCTCTTCTTCTTTCTTTCCCTTTCTTTTTTCTTATTTTTTTCTTTTTTCTTTTTTCTTTTTCTTCTCTTTCTTTTTCTTCTTTTTTGGCTTCGCTTATCCATTTCTTTCTGAAATAATGAAAACACCAGGGGAGAAATTCTATGATTGTGAGGTTTGAAAGCCGTCTTGTACTTACAAGTCTGAAAGTCACCTTGTACTTGCCAAAATGATCGCCTAACGGCGAAGAGAATCCCCAGGACAATGTAAAATACCGCACACAATTCTGAATATATCTTTGCAAGTTTAGTAGAAGAAACAGCTAAAAAAGCAGCTTGAACTTTTAAGATCATGAAGGACTTTGCGCCAATAAGTCAGAATTCACTCAAACCATTTAGGGGATCCTTCTTAACACTCGCGCTTATTAACGAAATCTCATTCAAAAACAAAAATTCAAAGTTTTTTCTATTTTTAAAAGGTCACACATGCATTACTGTAGGCACAATAAAATGATCAGAAACTTGACTCCCGCTTTCGTATTATTAAAACAACAAAACAAAGACCCAAGGGTACATGAGAGTGACTCAAAGGAAGAGACTCAACTGATACAACAACGCAAGAAAAGACAAAGAAAATAAAACTCACAACTCAACTATTTACAAGGAAACAACTCAAAGCAAAATCAGCACCCTTGAGACAAAATAGGTTTTCACTCTACAAGTCCATCTATAGAATTCAAAAACAACTTTGAGTAGCCCACGAGAGGGTTCAAACCAACCTTCCATTCAGTAATACTAACATCCACACCTAGCAAGATTGATTTTAGACTTTGAAACTGAGTCTCACAAATTGAGCCTCACAATTATTCTAGTTTTCCCCACATATCTCCTTAGTCGTGCTGGCTGGGGTCAATGTTGGTTGTTGGCAAGCCATGGATGGGATTTATGCTTTGGGGTGGCAATCTATTGCAGTTAGGGAAAGGTTTATTAACAAATTTGGGTTTTGGTGGGGTGATGACCTTATTGTCAATCAAGTCTTCAATTTCATGGCAAAGGCGAAAGCAACAGTCAGTATGATGACTGTACTGCTGATAGAATGTGCAATGTTGGGTAGGGTCATATCTAGGTGGGAGAGGGTTAGGGAGAGGTCGAGGATTGAGCAGTTTGAGATGTCCTTTCTCCATCAATACCTTCAAGGCAAGGGTTGGGCTCATATGGAGATGGGTGAAGGTTCATTTTTTAGAGGAGGAAGCATCAGGTTTAGAAACATTGGCAAATGGGTTGGCGGGTGTTGGCTGGGTATTTATGGGCTTGGGACTAGAATCAGGAGGGGTGTTTCTGGTAAAGCATCCATTTTCATTGCTTGCCCCTTGATTCGAAATACTCCCAACCTGAGCGATAAAAGTGTCATCCACAGTCTTTGCAACGACTGCGAACACTTGCTGCTTGTTCAACCCTTTAACTTTCAAAGTCTTAATAGCCCACCGAAGATGTTCATAGGGATCAATACTTACCCCGGCTTTATTCTTGCCACTTGCTTCAGCTTGGCCAAGGGATTGGGTGGCTATATCGAAATGAGGCCCACTTGTTATTGATATGTCATCACCTGGACTTGAGAGAACTTCGGGTTGGCCATTTCCAACTGCAGCTGGCCCCACGATTGGGGAGCTTTTTGCTGGGATTGAAACCCCAAATGTTAAATTTGCCACCGTTTCTTGAAGGTCTTCAATCATTCTCAATATCTCAGCAGTAGTGGGTTCGTCCATTTGGCGCTCTTGGGATGTTTGAACCGAAGTAGGTGTATCCATCATGCATAAATCGGTACTTTCAACAATGAACACCCCTGGCTTAGGTAGATGGGATAAAGCGATATATATACTAGGGTTGAAGGTAAGGGGTAGTGTATGGATAAGGTTAAGGTGAGGATAAGGCACTTAGTCATGGATGGGAAGTAGGTTGGTGGAAACATTGGGTTCTTGTGGAGGAGCTATTATCTGGTTGTCGATGAGATTCTAAACCTCATGACTAAGGTGGTAACAACGATCAGTGCCATGACCGCGCTGCTGATGGTACGCACAATATTTGGTGGGGTTATGTCTAGCAGGGAGTGGGTCTGGAAGAGGTTGGGGATAAAGGGATTTGAGATACCCTCTTTCCACCAAGACTTTTAGTGCGCTAGTTAGGCTTATATGGAGTGGGGTGAAAGTTCTGCCTTGAGCTTAGGTTGGGCTGGCTGTTTGTGGGTTTGTATTGGCAAAAGGGTCGGCAGTGGCAATGGTATTGATTTCAATGGGTATGGGAATAGTGCTACTACTAGCATTGGTACTCCAGGAAAAAACCTTCCTTGTTGGTTCGCTTATTCTGGAATAATCCCTTTGTTGAATGCACTCTTAATCTGAATCCCTAATTCATGCAAGTTTTTGAAAGTGAATAGCGGAGCGACTATTAACTTTTGTAACATATCAAGCTCGAGGTTCTGCACCACTATTCGCACTTGGTCCCTCTCAGAAGGTCGATTGTCATTTGTGCTGCCTTTGCTCTCCCCCTTGCAACAAATTTCATAAAAGGTTCTTCAGGATTCTACTGGGTTGTTTCAAGCTCTTGGGTGCTCATTTCAATTGGGGTATTTGTAGACACCCCATTTTTGGCCGTCCTCAAGACTTGGACGTCACCGATTGAACACTCGGTGATTATCCATGTTTGTGTTCGATTGGAGTTCCCGGAGGTCTCGGCTCGCGCGCCTTGCCTCAGGATCTCCGAACTTGACTGTTTAATGTCTGGTTTTACACCAAACACTTGTGTTTTGCCTTGGAAGGGTAGGGAGTGCCTTGTGAGGCATCCCCACACACCACCGGCAGTGGCTAGAGGCCACCGGCTGGTCTTTTGCTTCCATCGGCACCATTTGTTGCCGGTCGGCACATTTTATTGCCGGTCGGCATAGTTTTTTGCCGGTCGGCACCTTTTTTTGTCGAAACAACTTTTTTGGGCAGCCGACCACTGTTCATCCACTTTATGGAGATATTTTGTGCCAGCTGTGATAGCTGGCACCAACTCTGCCTCCCTCTATACACGTGTATGGAGGGATCTCCCTCTAAGCAAGCTTGTTGTATAAGCTTTGCAAGAGGGAGTCTTATAAGAGGAAGGCTTTCCTCTTTGATTTAGGTTAGAAAGTTGGGACCAAAAACCAGAGCTTAGAGATATAGATACATATTATCTCTATATCTCCCTCTCTCTCCTCCTTTGTGTGTGTTTCTTAGCTCAAAAGTGTGTTTTTACCTTACTTTTGCACCATTACACACACTATTACACCTTGCTCCGAGATTGAGGGACTTGGGGGGTTGTTTCTTGAGTTTTTGGACTGATTTTGATCAAAAGAAGAGGGCTAGACCATTTGTTCTTCAAAGGTTCTTCAAGGGTGAGCATCTTGCCTTATATTCCCCAAACTTGCAATCATCTTTTACCTATTTTGCTTTTTGATTTAGCTTTTGTATATAACATGAAAAAGGCTTATATTTTCATGCTTTAGAACTTTCATTAAGGTTGTTTGGTGTTTTGAGTGCAAACTCACTCTATTAGGCTTTGTTTGGCCACTTTTGTTGCCTCTTTGGTTAAGCTTTGGTCATCTTTGTATTTTGATCTCTTCACCACTGAAAATCAGTGTATTTTTAGTGTTGAAAATGTCGGTTTGAAGTCTTGCATAGGGGAGGGACACCCCTCTCCCTTTATTGTTTTGTTTCCTTGAGTTGTGGCCCAAAAGGGTGGCATGCATGCTTGTTTGCTTTTTGCTTCATTTCAGAACTTTTTGGGTGTTTTTAGGTCATGTGGGATCTCTGTTTTTGGCTGGATTTGTGCCTCCTTGTATGCTTGTAGCACTTGCTTTGTATTGCTCCATTTGGCCTAGAAATGTCCCTTGTGTTTAGACCATGATTTTTGCATGTGTTGGCTTAGTTCCATGAAGATGTTAGCACTATTTTTCCATGCTTAAAGTCTGTTGGTTATCCATTTGGTCATGTTTGACATGTTTGATATGGTTGCTATGCATTTTGGCTTGTGAGCCCTCAAGTATATGAGTCACAAGCATGCCTTAGTTGGTCCACTTTAATGAGTTGAAGTTGTTTTCCATGCTATTTCAGTCCCTAAATCATGTTTGCATGCTTGCATTTATGATCTCTTTTGTGTCTTAAGGGTGTGCCCTTTTATGCCTACATTTGAGCCTTGGTGCATACACTCCTTTGGAGTCCTTTTTAGCTGCCATACTAGGAGGTTTTGGAGTCCCATTTTGCATGTAAAAACTCTGTTTTTACTTGTCTAAACCATGCCATGATTTGGTCTTGTTTTTGGAAATGAAGTGGCCCTTTTGGTGCCTTAGCTTTGGGTCTATTGGCTTGCATGTTGACATGAGAATTTGTCCATCATTTTGAGCACTTTTGGTGCTGTTTTGAGGTGAATCAAGGCCTGCACCTTCATCACTTCAAGGTCCCATTGCATGCTTGCTTCATGTTCATTGTATGGTTGCTCCATTAAGCTTTGTAGTATATTAATCCCATTGTCAAATTGGTCCATGTTTTGTATCACACTTGCATCTTACATTCTAGCATTACATACTTGTCATATTTGTTGCATGACATTTGGCATGTCTTGCATAATTAGCATCGTGTCGCATTTTGAGCCTTGTGAGCATAACATGCATTGCACCATTTGGCCTGGGGTGTCAAGCCAAATATGAGAGTCAAGGGACATTCATACTTCAAGTGATGTAATGTGCCTTAATCCTCGGTCACCGGGGCCTTTGACTTCAAAATGATAATGCCTTGGTCTTTATTTTGTTTGTTGCATGCATCTTTATATCAAATGGCAAATTTGATTCTTTGAGCCACCATGCACCATTGATGGTTCGGGGATCGAGGGACATGTTTCCTTGAGTTCAAAGTATGATAGGAAATATGACAATGCTTACATATGCCTGAAAACCCCATGCCATGCACTGTCTGTTCTCTGTTTGCTGTCAAACTGTCTTCTGCAGGAAGTTTCTGCCGACCGGCAGAATTCAGTGCCGACCGGCAACCATTGAAGTGCCGATGAGCCCAAGAACAGCCGGTGGAAATTGTAGAGTGCCGGTGGGAATTCTGTCTGGCCGGTGGTGCTCTGCAGAGTGTAAGGAACCTGCCCCTGGATTTTGGCAATTTTCAGAGAGACAAGGCAGTGCAAACAGAGGTGGTAGGGGTACGGTGCGGGTTTTCCGGGCGAGTCAAGTTCCGAGCATGCATCATCTGCACACCCCGAGGCAGAGGCTGTGGCCACCCTCTTCTTTCTTTTGCATCCTTTCTTTTAATTAATTAGAAATTTTGTAATAATTTTATTTGTTTATTATTTGGGACTGTAATATTTATTTTGATCCTCCGAGTGAGGGCAAATCTGTAATAAGTGTGTGTGAGTGTGTGTATGTCTTCCAACCTCACGTCTTTCTTCCCTTTTATTTACCTGCTTATGATGGTAGATTAGGGCATGTTTAATTTAGCATACCTTATGCTATGCATGTGTGCATCCATGCATTTGTATTGCATGCATTAGGCTCGGTACATCACGCTAACTGCATTTGTACTTTAATTCACAAATTGAATATGTGGTAGTTGACCGCATTTCACATGCCATGTTTAGGGTTAGCCGAGCCTGCCTAGATTGCATTTTTGCATGTGATACATTAGCCATTTTTAACATGAACTAGGACACGCATGTTTGCTAACTAGTTTACTGTTTTGGCACGGAGTACGATGTAAGTATTTATGCTTTAGCATCTCGCATGTGTGTGAATGTTAACACGACAGTATGCTTGCCATGCGGCTAAATGCTTATGTGTTAAACTGTTTGAATGCCTGTGGGTGAAGGTTGGAATGTTTGAGTTGGAAAAACTCATTGAAATCCGTGTTTTAGCCTACTTGCGAGTAGCAAATTTCAAAGCGTTTTCAAAACAAACGAATATGCAATGTTTCTTTCCAAATTAGGCAATCTAGTCTATACTTGTTTGCTGCGCGCATAATATAGTAATTCTAGGCTAATAAATGGATTAAGAACACATAAACGTTTTCAAAATCGGATATCATGGCTAGTAGAGGCCGGTCTTCGGACCGGGCGAAAGGGGGTGCTCATAGCTGACCTTCCCTGATCGTACCCAAGCTCCCGAGCCGAGACAACTCCGGTGATGACGGACATGTGGCCTTCGGCACCGAGTCAGGGTTTCCTAAATTCCCCCATTTTAAAATATTTAGGTGGCGACTCTGTATCTGGCAAAGCAGTCCATGTTTGGTACTACTTTTTCAAAAATCTGTTTCTCAAAACGATTTGCCAGATTTGGACTCTTTGGTTCAAGATTAAGAACCGCGACACAAATCGAGTCCGAACTGTGGCGAGGGCCCTACGTGGGCGCGTCTACAGTTTCTGGCGACTCTGCTGGGGATTTTAGAAAGCTTGACTCGAACTCGTGATATCCTATTTTCATTTCATTTATGTGTCTCTTTGCATTGCATGTGCATTGGTGCGCCTAGGAACACAGTGTTTGCCATCTGCCATTCCTGAACGGTTTGCGGGAGGCTTGTCTTGTCAAGACATGACCATAAGGCTGACTGGCTATGGGCTCTGACAGCATGGGAACACAAACCCCGGTTTTTACCGAGGCACCCTTTTTGACCATTCGACCTAGTACATGTTCGGATCCATAGTGACCACTCCAAGTTAGGACAGGTTGCTTACCCGATGTTAGGTTGTTTGAAAACCGCTGTGTGCATAGTGAAACCCTACCCCAATATAGGGGTGTTTTGGCTCTCTCTTACTTGCTATGTGCTTTTAGAGTGTATCTCTACAGGAACGCATATACCAGTTTGCGAGTTTGAGTATCGGGCCCAAGGGCACCAGAATCAGTATTGTTGAGAATCAGTTATCAGGAATCAGTTATCCGCGGGTATCAGATTCAGTATTTTGGGAATAGAAATCTGGGAACAGTGATCGGCAGTAGGGTACAGTTGTTTGGCTACACCCGTGTTTGATCAGTTTGGGCTGAAATGCTGTCTGTTTTTCCCTTTCAGTCCAGAGAGTTGCAGAGTTGATACAGAATAGCCAGTGTCTCCTCTTGCTGAGGCAGGATTTATGACAGCACAAAATTCAGAAGAAATTGTGGTTATGACGGCCGCATTGGAGCAGGGGACCGCTCCGCAGAGTGAGGCCAGCATCAGTATGTCACACCCACCCAGGTCGCCCGTTGTGCACCCGGTCTGGGCTCCCCAGTTATATCAGGCTCGTGAGCCCACCACCTTTGAATTGATGGGAATGATAGGTGACCTCCAGAGGTCCGTGGCCGATCTAGCCTATGGAATGTCGGCTTCACCGCCAGCGGCGCCGTATGCCGGGAATTTCGTACCACAAGAGCCCCCGCTACTGGGGCGGATTGTGATAGAACTCAGCCAGCCAGAGGTAGCTTCCAGCTACAGTCGCGACATGCCAGCACCGACCCAGACCCTTGATCAAGCTGAGGCTAGAGGAAAAGACAAGGCAAAGGTAGACGCCGACCCTATTGAACAACTGCTGTGGGCAGTCGAGGCTCTGAAAGTCAGAGGGATGAACAAGCAACAAACATCTACGATCGTGATCAAAGCTCTAGATTATGCTTTCCCCGCTCCGATCAAAGGCAGTTCAAGCCAGGCAGAAAATCGGGATGGGCCCCGTCATGCCCAGACAATTCCTGTAGTTCCCAACCCTGCACCGGCAAAGGGTCAAAAAGCCAAGGCAGCGCCAGCCGACCCTTTCGCTAGCGCGTCTAGCAAGAGTCCTCAAACTTCAAAGTACCTGCCCCGAGGGCGCAGGGTCTTTCACGACCTCCACATGCCTTTGTCTAGGGCATTGCTAATATTGGCGAAGAATGGGCATCTTAAGCCTTTGGAGCCTCGGCCATTCCCGAAGAATCTCCCCGCCACATATGATGCTACCTTGTACTGCGCGTACCACCAACAGTCCGGTCACAGTACCGATGGTTGTTCCCGCCTTCGTCATGAAGTGCAGGATTTGATCGACAACAAGGTTATCCTTCCACCCACCTCAGGCAAGTCCGTCACCACCCAGTTGTTGGATTTCGAGGTCTCAGATACTGCGAGTATGTGAAATGAACCGCCTGTGGGCGACATTTGGTATATTTTGGATGTAGCGTCTGGCACGCATTTTTGAGCATCGGTGAAACCGAGTTTTGTAAATTCTGGCTTGGATATCGAGTTAGTCTTTTGTTTTGAGTCAGTCTCTTTGTCTTGAGTCAGTCTTTTGCTTAAGGGTCTGTCTTGTTGTGTCGAGTCAGTCCCCTTTGTATATAATACCAGGTGATTCTGGGGTTGTTGTCCCAAACACCGTTTTGTCTTGTAATTATCTGTTTTTGTTTTGAATCTGTTTTTGCCGAGGGGCCAGTTGCACCAACAAATCCGAGTGAAACAGCTGTTGCTATCTCAACTTCATGCTTGCTTTCAGCATAAGTGCCAGAGAATTTGATTGGGCTGACAGTACATCTCGCCTGCTCTCCTGCGCACCAAACTCATTGCATTGACCTAAGTTTTTCAAAAACTTTTTGAACACCGCGGTGATGAAAACGAAGAGGAAGGAATTCCTCGGGTTTTGCAAAATTTTGATCATTTTGAGAGAAAGAGAGGCGTGCTAAGCCTTTTTATGAATGAAATCATGCTTGTCGGCGTGAGTACTGAGAAGGATCCTGGCCTGATCCAGATTGGTTCCACACTATCTTCGGCGCGAGCGATTTGTCGCTTTCTTAAAAACTTTCAAAAACAAATGTTTTACGCGGCCCTGCAAAGACCTGTGTGGAATCGCTCTTGAGATTGCGCAGCCTAGGATCGCTCTCAGCCTCAAGATCCAACCCGTTCGTTTTCCGACTTTGAACCCGTTCAGAATGTTCAGAAAGTTCAACGGACAAACGCCATGAAAGGTCTGTATGGCCAGTTTCGAAGCAGCCCTCGAGCAAGAGGCACCAAAGCCGAATCAGAAGGAGTAGATCTCGCCGGAAGAAGCTCGTGGAGTAACCGGGATGGATTCTCCTATAAATCGTTGCAACAGCCGCTCTCCTAGACACAGAAGGGGCTTCAATTCAAAAAACCATTTGGCATGGACTTGCTACACTTTTACCCTTTGAGAGGCTCGCTGGGCCGAAAACCCGGAATGGCGACCCAGGCAAAAGTTAGAGCAAGAGAAAAATACAAAAAAAAAAAAAGCAAAAAAAATGCAAAAAAGAAAAGAAAAGAAAAAAATGAAAAAAAGAAAGGATGAAAAAAGAAAAAGAAGAGAAAAAAAAGGAAAGAGAAAAAGAAATAGAAAATGAAAAAGAAGCTCGCAAGGTCGAAAACCCGCATTGGGCGCCTTGGCAAAAGTGAGAGCCAAACAAAGTGAAGGTTAAAATACCCGAGTGTACCTTAGCCGGAACTACGTGAGGCTTGATTCCCATGTTTGGGATACGTAGGCAACTTCACCATGAAGTCCAGCCCCCAACGCTTTCATAGCGTCTCAGTCCATGCAATGGTTTCAATTTCATCCCAAAGTCCAGTTGCCAACACCTTTCAAGGTGATTGTGTCCATATATGTGTTGTGACCGTCTTCGTCATCTCTGTGTCCGAAAGTTCAACCACCGCCAATGAAGACTGTTTGCAGACTGCTGCGGCACCATCCAAACAAGGGGCAACTTTCCGTTGCCGCGAGCCGCCGTGAGCCCCCACTCAAACTAGGGGCAACTTTCCGTTGCCTTCCCCCCTCTTCAAACCAGGGGCAATTTTCCATTGCCTCCGATCTGAGGTTGCGCATCTCAAAGAGTAAGTTCCATGCCCGTCGAGCATTGACTGTTTGAAAAATAGTTTTTGAAAATTTTTACTGAGGTTGACTATTTTCTCGAAAACTATCCCGTTTTCCAAAACTGGACCATTGTCTTGGACCCAAAAAGGAAAATTTTTAGTGCTTGCAGCCTGACTTGCATGCTTTTCAAATCAAAAATCGAACAATTACGTTAATCCAACTCTCATTTTGATCAAAACTGTTTTAGTAGAAAGCAAAAATAAAAAATGGTTAAAATGATGAACTAGGGGCACAGTTGAGCCAGACGTTCTGTCTTTCCCCCGTCATTGACATACTTGCCAGGAGGGCACTCTACCCACCAGAAGAAACAGCTGTGAGCTAACGGCGTTGGGCATGAACCCGCAATTTCCTATTCATTCGTCAAATCACCTTGGGGAGGGACGAAAAATGAGAGAATAAAGAATAGAGAGGTACAAGTTGAGAGAAAAGTGAGGAAAAGGGTTTTGAGAGAAAAATCCGAGCTCGAGAGCCGAGTGATGTGAGAATCACAAATGAGAAGAGGACGGGAAACAATACCCAGGATGAACTGGCTCCTCGTGGTCCGAGGTCCCCCATCTTCGCTAACGCGTCTGTATGTCGTGTCTTTGGTTTTGTTTACCTCAACCTTTGTTTTAGGTCTTTTCCGAGCGCGTCTCGTTGTGTTAGGTCGTGTACCTTTTTATTTGAGTCCTCTCCGCTGTGTTCAGTTGTAGGCTCGATATCCCGGTTTGAAAAACCCTCATTTGATTTCAAAAATCATTTACACTCGGAATGCTGTGCCATTCTCTACATTTGAACGTGTTTCGACTCCAACCGGTTCCATCTTTGAGGCCCGTCTTAGCAGATTAGGCCGTTTGTTTAGAATTTGCTGTGTGCAGAATGAATCGAATGCTGTGTTATGGGCTGTATGCAGATTAATCCCCAACAGAGTAAGGGCCGTGTATCCAGAATCAGGCAGTGGGTTGCTTGGGTTATTTTGCTGTTGGTTGTTCAGTTATCTGATTGTTACAGTGCAAGTGTTCAATTTTCAGGCAACCAATCAATTTCGTTTACATTGAGGTGTAACATGATAGAATGCGATGCGATGCATGAGATATGTAAATGTAACACTTTTTAAGCAAAAATTTGTTCATTTCATTATCTTTTCAAATGTACAAGTTTTGAAAACAAAATCTGCCCGCGGCAGTACAAGGTAATCTAACTACCAACAAGAGGAAAAGTACAAAGAAGAAAAGATGACAAAAATCTGCATCCATCTCGTGGTCCGGGGGAGTCCTGCCACGTGGAATGTCGTCCGCCATATCAAGAGCGATGAGAAAATGGCCGGAGGGAGAAAATGGCCGGAGGAAGGAAAACCGGGCCGGAATGCGAAGAGTCAACCGAAAAGTCAACTCCCGAGAGGGTCAGAAATGGTCGGAAAGGCCGGAATGTGAAAAGGCACGAAAATGAGGAGGAAAGCAAGGGGAACAAACCCTGAAAAGGCGGGAACGCCAAACGAGGCACCGAAACAAAAATGTGATCGGTTGAAAATGTCCGAAACGCGAAGAAAATCGCGAATCCGACGACGAAATGGGCGTAGAACGCAAAGAAACGGAGAAACGGGGAGACAAAAACGCTCTAGAGAGAGAGGGCAAGAGTTTTCGGCGGTGGGGAAGTGAGGAAATAGGGTTTGAAACCCTATTTTATAATGCCCAGGGTGAAAAGTCGAAACTGTCCCGATTCAGCAACTGTTTGCCGGTCGACAATGTTTTGTGCCGGCCGGCACTTTTTTGTGCCGATGGACTTGTTTTGTAGCCGGTGGACAGCCGGTGACCTCCCCTCCCGGCCGGTGATGTTCCCACAGCCTTGTTTAGGCCATATGAGGAGTTTTTGGTCTTCATAGCTCAAGAAGGTGCAAGAAAGTGCATTTCCGATGCTCAACCGGCCTCCGTTTTGACCTCGGGTCGTGTCTGCTGTGCGTGGCACTCTAATTCATGCAAGGTGTATCCTTTTCGTATCCTTTTGACTTTTACAAGGTCCAAAAGTTGCCCCATGTGTATCGCATATCAATTGCATTGTTTTGTGCATTTCAAATCGTCGCACTGTTTTGTGCATTTCAAACCTTCGCACTGTTTTGTGCATTTCAAATCGTCGCACTGTTTTGTGCATTTCAAACCTTCGCACTGTTTTGTGCATTTCAAACCTTCGCACTGTTTTGTGCGTTTCAAACTTTCGCACTGTTTTGTGCATTTCAAATCGTCGCACTGTTTTGTGCATTTCAAATCAATCGCACTGTTTTGTGCATTTCAAATCGGCGCACTGTTTTGTGCATTTCAAATCGTCGCACTGTTTTATGCATTTCAAATCGTCGCACTGTTTTGTGCATTTCAAATCGTCGCACTGTTTTGTGCATTTCAAACCATCACGCTGTTTTGTGCATTGCATTCCGTTGCGCAGTTTTGCGCACCTAATTACATTACCTGCGTAGACCGCATGTTCATTCTTTACCTGCGTAGACCGCATGTTCATTCTTTACCAGCGTAGACCGCATGTTCATTCTTTACTTGCGTAGACCGCATGTTAATTACATTACCTGCGTAGACCGCATGTTTGTAATCATTTCTTTACTTGCGTAGACCGCATGTTAATTACATTACCTGCGTAGATCGCATGTTTGTAATCATTTCTTTACTTGCGTAGACCGCATGTTAATTACATTACCTGCGTAGACCGCATGTTAATTACATTACTTGCGTAGACCGCATGTTTGTAATCATTTCTATTACTTGCGTAGACCGCATATTCATTCTTTACTTGCGTAGACCGCATGTTTTGATTGCGTAGACCTCATCTTTATTAATTTCATTACTTGCGTAGACCGTATGTTTTGATTGCGTAGACCGCATGTTTATTATTTCCATTACCTGCGTAGACCGCATGTTTTGATTGCGTAGACCGCATCTTTATTAATTTCATTACCTGCGTAGACCGCATGTTTTGATCGCGTAGACCGCATGTTTTGATTGCGTAGACCGCATATTTCTTAATTTCATTACCTGCGTAGACCGCATGTTTTGATTGCATAGACCGCATCTTTATTAATTTCATTACCTGCGTAGACCGCATGTTTTGATCGCGTAGACCGCATGTTTTGATTGCGTAGACCGCATATTTCTTAATTTCATTACCTGCGTAGACCGCATGTTTTGATTGCGTAGACCGCATCTTTATTAATTTCATTACCTGCGTAGACCGCATGTTTTGATTGCGTAGACCGCATGTTTATTATTTCCATTACCTGCGTAGACCGCATGTATTGCTTGCGTAGACCGCATGTTTATTATTTCCATTACCTGCGTAGACCGCATGTTTTGATTGCGTAGACCGCATGTTTATTATTTCCATTACCTGCGTAGACCGCATCTTTATTAATTTCATTATCTGCGTAGACCGCATGTTTTGATTGCGTAGACCGCATGTTTATTATTTCCATTACCTGCGTAGACCGCATGTTTTGATTGCATAGACCGCATCTTTATTAATTTCATTACCTGCGTAGACCGCATGTTTTGATTGCGTAGACCGCATATTTCTTAATTTCATTACCTGCGTAGACCGCATGTTTTGATTGCGTAGACCGCATCTTTATTAATTTCATTACCTGCGTAGACCGCATGTTTTGATTGCGTAGACCGCATGTTTATTATTTCCATTACCTGCGTAGACCGCATGTATTGCTTGCGTAGACCGCATGTTTATTATTTCCATTACCTGCGTAGACCGCATGTTTTGATTGCGTAGACCGCATGTTTATTATTTCCATTACCTGCGTAGACCGCATGTTTTGATTGCGTAGACCGCATCTTTATTAATTTCATTACCTGCGTAGACCGCATGTTTTGATTGCGTAGACCGCATGTTTCTTAATTTCATTACCTGCGTAGACCGCATGTTTTGATTGCGTAGACCGCATGTTTATTAATTTCATTACCCGCGTAGACCGCATGTTTTGATTGCGTAGACCGCATATTTATTAATTTCATTACCTGCGTAGACCGCATGTTTTGATTGCGTAGACCGCATATTGATTAACTTCATTACCAGCGTAGACCGCATGTTTGATTGCGTAGACCGCATGATTATTTTAATTTCATTACTTACGTAGACCGCATGTATTGCTTGCGTAGACCGCATAATTTGTTGATTTCATTACCTGTGTAGACCGCATGCTTATGATCAATTTCGTTACCGGCGTAGACCGCATGCTCCACTTACATGTTTGTATTTTCACAGCATTGTTATGCTCCCCACTTGCTTTGCGCTGTCACGCATTTCGAGTATACTACTATGCATGTTGCTAATGATATTGCACCTGTTAAGTTAGTTTTCTTTTCAGGCACGATATTGTATGTACGGTTCATTTGAGGCTGGTGCAACCAGACGAGCCGCACAGGTATTGTATCTCCCGAGTGAGACGTATTGACAATTGCATAATTCTCTTACATCATTTCTGCATTGTAGTGTAGTTTGGTGTATGCTAGCTTAAAACTGTCGCATGTTTGCTTCATTACAGCTTTCTTTGCATGATCATAAGTTATGTTCGGCTCTGTGCATTGTCTTGCATTTTGCCCCTGTCTTCAGGCGCATATCTTGATTGTCTTGCATGTTTGTCTAAGTCTTCGGCCTTGTCAAAAATGGGTCGTCTCTGGGCTTTGACATTCACTCCCGTCATTGTTATGACTTTCGAGTTCAGTCAAAGAGGGGCAACTGTAGACACCCCATTTTTGACCGTCCTCAAGACTTGGACGTCACCGTTTGAACACTCGGTGATTATCCATGTTTGTGTTCGATTGGAGTTCCCGGAGGTCTCGGCTCGCGCGCCTTGCCTCAGGATCTCCGAACTTGACTGTTTAATGTCTGGTTTTACACCAAACACTTGTGTTTTGCCTTGGAAGGGCAGGGAGTGCCTTGTGAGGCATCCCCACACACCACCGGCAGTGGCTAGAGGCCACCGGCTGGTCTTTTGCTTCCATCGGCACCATTTGTTGCCGGTCGGCACATTTTATTGCCGGTCGGCATAGTTTTTTGCCGGTCGGCACCTTTTTTTGTCGAAACAACTTTTTTGGGCTGCCGACCACTGTTCATCCACTTTATGGAGATATTTTGTGCCAGCTGTGATAGCTGGCACCAACTCTGCCTCCCTCCATACACGTGTATGGAGGGATCTCCCTCTAAGCAAGCTTGTTGTATAAGCTTTGCAAGAGGGAGTCTTATAAGAGGAAGGCTTTCCTCTTTGATTTAGGTTAGAAAGTTGGAACCAAAAACCAGAGCTTAGAGATATAGATACATATTATCTCTATATCTCCCTCTCTCTCCTCCTTTGTGTGTGTTTCTTAGCTCAAAAGTGTGTTTTTACCTTACTTTTGCACCATTACACACACTATTACACCTTGCTCCGAGATTGAGGGACTTGGGGGGTTGTTTCTTGAGTTTTTGGACTGATTTTGATCAAAAGAAGAGGGCTAGACCATTTGTTCTTCAAAGGTTCTTCAAGGGTGAGCATCTTGCCTTATATTCCCCAAACTTGCAATCATCTTTTACCTATTTTGCTTTTTGATTTAGCTTTTGTATATAACATGAAAAAGGCTTATATTTTCATGCTTTAGAACTTTCATTAAGGTTGTTTGGTGTTTTGAGTGCAAACTCACTCTATTAGGCTTTGTTTGGCCACTTTTGTTACCTCTTTGGTTAAGCTTTGGTCATCTTTGTATTTTGATCTCTTCACCACTGAAAATCAGTGTATTTTTAGTGTTGAAAATGTCGGTTTGAAGTCTTGCATAGGGGAGGGACACCCCTCTCCCTTTATTGTTTTGTTTCCTTGAGTTGTGGCCCAAAAGGGTGGCATGCATGCTTGTTTGCTTTTTGCTTCATTTCAGAACTTTTTGGGTGTTTTTAGGTCATGTGGGATCTCTGTTTTTGGCCGGATTTGTGCCTCCTTGTATGCTTGTAGCACTTGCTTTGTATTGCTCCATTTGGCCTAGAAATGTCCCTTGTGTTTAGACCATGATTTTTTCATGTGTTGGCTTAGTTCCATGAAGATGTTAGCACTATTTTTCCATGCTTAAAGTCTGTTGGTTATCCATTTGGTCATGTTTGACATGTTTGATATGGTTGCTATGCATTTTGGCTTGTGAGCCCTCAAGTATATGAGTCACAAGCATGCCTTAGTTGGTCCACTTTAATGAGTTGAAGTTGTTTGCCATGCTATTTCAGTCCCTAAATCATGTTTGCATGCTTGCATTTATGATCTCTTTTGTGTCTTGAGGGTGTGCCCTTTTATGCCTACATTTGAGCCTTGGTGCATACACTCCTTTGGAGTCCTTTTTAGCTGCCATACTAGGAGGTTTTGGAGTCCCATTTTGCATGTAAAAACTCTGTTTTTACTTGTCTAAACCATGCCATGATTTGGTCTTGTTTTTGGAAATGAAGTGGCCCTTTTGGTGCCTTAGCTTTGGGTCTATTGGCTTGCATGTTGACATGAGAATTTGTCCATCATTTTGAGCACTTTTGGTGCTGTTTTGAGGTGAATCAAGGCCTGCACCTTCATCACTTCAAGGTCCCATTGCATGCTTGCTTCATGTTCATTGTATGGTTGCTCCATTAAGCTTTGTAGTATATTAATCCCATTGTCAAATTGGTCCATGTTTTGTATCACACTTGCATCTTACATTCTAGCATTACATACTTGTCATATTTGTTGCATGACATTTGGCATGTCTTGCATAATTAGCATCGTGTCGCATTTTGAGCCTTGTGAGCATAACATGCATTGCACCATTTGGCCTGGGGTGTCAAGCCAAATATGAGGGTCAAGGGACATTCATACTTCAAGTGATGTAATGTGCCTTAATCCTCGGTCACCGGGGCCTTTGACTTCAAAATGATAATGCCTTGGTCTTCATTTTGTTTGTTGCATGCATCTTTATATCAAATGGCAAATTTGATTCTTTGAGCCACCATGCACCATTGATGGTTCGGGGATCGAGGGACATGTTTCCTTGAGTTCAAAGTATGATAGGAAATATGACCATGCTTACATATGCCTGAAAACCCCATGCCATGCACTGTCTGTTCTCTGTTTGCTGTCAAACTGTCTTCTGCAGGAAGTTTCTGCCGACCGGCAGAATTCAGTGCCGACCGGCAACCATTGAAGTGCCGATGAGCCCAAGAACAGCCGGTGGAAATTGTAGAGTGCCGGTGGGAATTCTGTTTGGCCGGTGGTGCTCTGCAGAGTGTAAGGAACCTGCCCCTGGATTTTGGCAATTTTCAGAGAGACAAGGCAGTGCAAACAGAGGTGGCAGGGGTATGGTGCGGGTTTTCCGGGCGAGTCAAGTTCCGAGCATGCATCATCTGCACACCCCGAGGCAGAGGCTGTGGCCACCCTCTTCTTTCTTTTGCATCCTTTCTTTTAATTAATTAGAAATTTTGTAATAATTTTATTTGTTTATTATTTGGGACTGTAATATTTATTTTGATCCTCCGAGTGAGGGCAAATCTGTAATAAGTGTGTGTGAGTGTGTGTATGTCTTCCAACCTCACGTCTTTCTTCCCTTTTATTTACCTGCTTATGATGGTAGATTAGGGCATGTTTAATTTAGCATACCTTATGCTATGCATGTGTGCATCCATGCATTTGTATTGCATGCATTAGGCTCGGTACATCACGCTAACTGCATTTGTACTTTAATTCACAAATTGAATATGTGGTAGTTGACCGCATTTCACATGCCATGTTTAGGGTTAGCCGAGCCTGCCTAGATTGCATTTTTGCATGTGATGCATTAGCCATTTTTAACATGAACTAGGACACGCATGTTTGCTAACTAGTTTACTGTTTTGGCACGGAGTACGATGTAAGTATTTATGCTTTAGCATCTCGCATGTGTGTGAATGTTAACATGACAGTATGCTTGCCATGCGGCTAAATGCTTATGTGTTAAACTGTTTGAATGCCTGTGGGTGAAGATTGGATTGTTTGAGTTGGAAAAACTCATTGAAATCCGTGTTTTAGCCTACTTGCGAGTAGCAAATTTCAAAGCATTTTCAAAACAAACGGATATGCAATGTTTCTTTCCAAATTAGGCAATCTAGTCTATACTTGTTTGCTGCGCGCATAATATAGTAATTCTAGGCTAATAAATGGAATAAGAACACATAAACGTTTTCAAAATCGGATACCATGGTTAGTAGAGGCCGGTCTTCGGACCGGGCGAAAGGGGGTGCTCATAGCTGACCTTCCCCGATCGTACCCAAGCTCCCGAGCCGAGACAACTCCGGTGATGACGGACATGTGGCCTTCGGCACCGAGTCAGGGTTTCCTAAATGCGCCCATTTTAAAATATTTAGGTGGCGACTCTGTATCTGGCAAAGCAGTCCATGTTTGGCACTACTTTTTCAAAAATCTGTTTCTCAAAATGATTTGCCAGATTTGGACTCTTTGGTTCAAGATTAAGAACCGCGACACAAATCGAGTCCGAACTGTGGCGAGGGCCCCACGCGAGCGCGTCTACAGTATTATAAGAATACTGATTGACAAATGCCTCAGCCAAATCTTCCCAGTTCTGCTTCACTTTATCCTCCAACTTGGTGCACCAAATGACTGCTGTACCCGACAGGGTTTTTCTATATAGAGAGAGTTTCTGAGGCTTAGTCAGACTTAGGTTTTAGGACATCCAAGAAAAGTTGGATATGTACCATAGGATCTCCAGACCCGTTGAAACGGTCAATGTGTGGCATTTTGAATCTGTCTGGGAGTCTTACGGCAGCCTTAGTGTACCCATCCTCAATGTTAGGAATGAAGTTAAGTCCTTGTGCCTTTTTGAATTGCTTCTCAAGGTTGGCAATTTTTAACAAGGTTGGGTCGAGATCATTAATATCAAGGGGATAAAGCCCTTCATTAGGCTGCACTAGGGGTCGAAAAACTCGAGCTTGAGTCAACCCTTCTTGAGGATTCGGACCTTGCAAATCTTCAGTTGACGGAGGTGGGCCAAAGTTCGATTGGGGGCCTGGGACTGGATGTGTGGTAGATGCCCCAGATGGGCGTTGTATTTCAACATTGGTCTCATCCTACATGACAGTTCCCTAGTTTAGGGTCGTTATCATGGCCACAACTTCTTCTGGACTCTAAGCCATCATGGGTCTGTTGAGTTGGCAATCAGGGAAATGGATGGTTATAATCTGAGAGCTGACTAACAAGGATTTCGACCCGGTTATACTTGATGTATCTAAACTGGATTAGTCTTGATAGGTTTGACTGGATTGGGCCTTTTAGAATTGGTCTTTTAGCATTGGTTGGATCTTTTCTAAGTTGGCCTTTGGGGATCAGATGGATTGGACCTTTACTGAGTAGGGTTTTTTTTTTTTTTTTTTTTTTTGGGATTGGATGAACTATGATGGGTTAAGGCTTTCCAGGTCGGATTGGGCTTGGCCTTTGCTGAGTTGGGTACTGCTCCTTCTTTGGCTCAGACAAATCTAGCAATAAAAACAAATGCCCCATCAGATCGGGATAATAGGTATGCTGGTCAAAACAAAGCAAGATACAATTTTTGGCATGGCTTTGGTTTTGTTGACAATTCACCCATATCAAACACAAACCCTTGGATTTTGTCCCAAATTCTGATTCTGATATAACCCTCAAGTTTGAAAAGAATCGCCTCAATATTAAGACTCTCCGAGGATTGCATCATACATTTCCAAAGAGTTCACATTTTGCACAAAAGTATTTAAAACACCCCTATGAGAGGTTAGAGTTTCCATGTCCTAGCTTTGGAGTGATCTATGGCTTTTACTATTCAAACAAACGGTATCACAATAGCCTAGTAAATTGG
Source organism: Camellia sinensis (assembly GCF_055761805.1). Taxonomy (NCBI): domain Eukaryota; kingdom Viridiplantae; phylum Streptophyta; class Magnoliopsida; order Ericales; family Theaceae; genus Camellia; species Camellia sinensis. The sequence goes on from NW_028128988.1 coordinate 8,549,573, forward strand.
AGGGCATCCTGTCCTATGTTTGAAAAGTCAATAAGGCTGACTATATGCAGTTAGGACGATTGGTCAAAAGGGTTACCTCAGCAAGATTACCTAATATACCTCTCACACCTAACACCGAGAAGTGAAAGGAGGATCAAGCAGTATAGCGGTAATCCAGATCCAAGGGTTGTGTTTCCAACATGGTAGAGCCCATGATCTGTCAGCCTTCTGGCAAGCTTTTGGGCAACCCTCCGGCAAACCGTCTAGGAATAACAGATGGAAAACACAATGACTTAAGCGTACTAATGCAAATGCAATGCAAAGAACATATAACTGTAAATAAAATTTCATATCATGAATTTCAAGTCAAGTTCTCTAATTCCTCAGCAGAGTTGCCAGAAACTATAGCTCGACTTTTTCACGCTCCTTTCGGAAGACGAGAAGACCTACTGTTCGGACTCTACTTGTGGTTCTGAATCTAATTTCACAAGTGCAATGTGAAATAGAGAAAACACAAAAAGAGTCCAAATCCGACAATTCATTTTGAAAAATCGATGTTTTGAATAAAAATGCCAAAGATGGATTGCTTTGCCAAATTTTAGAGTCGCCACCTAAATATTTTTGGGAAATAAAGAGTCCAATTCCGACAACTCTTTTTGGAAAATTTTCGATGTTTTGAATAAAAATGCCAAAGATGGACTGCTTTGCCAGATTTTAAAGTCGCCACCTAAATATTTTTGGGAAATTTAGGAAACCCGAGACTCATGCCAAAGGCCATTAGTCCGTCATCACCAAAGTGTCTTGACTCAGGAACTTAAGTACCGGGGGGGAGGGAGGGGAGGTCATGAATTCAGCACCTCACTCACCCGATCAAAGATTGACCTTTACTAATCATGATGTGTTTTTCATTTACATTATATGCTCTTGTTCCGATTTATTAGACTAACTTACTATGTGATGCGCACACAAGGTATAGACTAATTTGCAAGAATTGGAACACTTGATCTCATGTTTTGTTTCGAAATTGTTTTATGAATTTGCCACTTGAAGAAGTGGCATAAAATGGACATTTGATCAAACCATCCCAGTTCAAGCAACTAGCCTTCATCCACAGGCATTCAAACAATTATATCATTTAAGCAAATAGCCTCATGGGAGTATGTTTTGACATGGTAACGCAAACATTCATGCAATATGCTAAAGCTCAAAATAGCTTACCTAGTACTTTGAGCCAAAACAAAGCAAAGTGATTAGAAAAATATGCATGTTCCTAATTAATGCAATATGACTAATGCAACGCATGCATTATGTATTTTATAGGCTCAGCCATGGGCATGGCATATGATTTCATTCAAAACATGCGATAAAGCATGTAGTCAAGCAATGGATTTTGAACATTTGATATCGGGTTAGTATAGTGAGCCGAACCTTGGATGCATGCAAGACAAATGGATGTGAAACATGGAGTATGCTAAAAAAAGTGATGTTTCTAAACTAACCATCATAAGCAAGTAAGTAAAAGGGAGAAAGACGTGGGGTTGGAAGACATATACATTATTACAACATTGCCCTCGCGCAAGAAGGTGCGAATCAAAGTCCAAAAGTCTGAATTTAACTAATTATTACAAAACTGAATGAATAAATAAGCGAGGTTAATTAACTAGCTAATTGTGCTATTACAACAAGGATAGCCAAGATAAATAAACTCACTATTTAAACTAATTAAGTACAACGACTACCAAAGGACAATATAATTAACAAGACTAATTACAACAAACAATACTAAATTAATTAATTACAATGATCATAATGTAAACGAGGATGCACAAGAATTGCATGCATGCACATGCACAATGTTCAAGAATAGCTCTATCTGCCCCAAGCTTGCTTTGTTTCACCTTTAGCCACTGCCCTCCATTTTCTGCAAAAATACACTACTGACCATACATTGAGGGTCGGCCCGGCCTCAATGAAGCCCGCCCGGGCCTAGAGAAGGCTGGTCGTGCTTCAATTTTGTGCAAAACTCTATTTTTGTGTTCTGAAGTGAAAACAGTGCAGACAGAGTTGTTCAAGCTCTGTTTGTCCCTTCCTTCATTCTTTATCATGGAAAAGCCTTGAGAGAATGTTGGAATTGCTTCCAAAGCCATCAATGAGCAAATTGATTACTTGATGATTTCTGATACAATTTTGGACAAAAATCAATGAATGTAATAAATATGACCACTCCTCCCTCTTGTCATAGAGTGAACTCAAAGAGGGAGGTAGAGACGCTTCAAGAATCATCAAAACGCCATGAATTAGTGCATGATCACTCTTGACTCGATAAACTTGGCATAACGTCCGCCCAAGCCTAAGCAAGATGACACATTTTCTTTATGTGTGTCGGTTGCTTTTAAACCAATTGTTTTAGTCATTTCCATTCTTTAGTCCATTTGTTCGAAGTGATGATTTGGTCCTCTAAAAGAAGAGAATCGTCAAACAGGAAGTAATTCTCAACATGAAAAAGAGACTACATCATTGGCAATGAACCTCCGTAGAGATTAAGCCATTAAGCGTAAATCGCTAGTTCATGTTTTGAATAACCGTCAACCGATTGAAACAACTCTCAAATGAAAGAGATAAATGGCAAGTTGATTATTAAAATGAGGTCCTTAAACATGGAAATGAGTTGAAGAAAAGCTAGAACAACATGCAACAAGCTATGTACAAGGACTTATGATACAACAAATGAACTAATCAAAGCTTGAAGTAATTAAATAAATTAGGACAGCCCTAAAACAGCCCCTAATATACAAAAAACAGTGACAAAACTACGTCAAAAAGGGGAAGAAAGTGAACACAAATGGGAGAGGACAAGCTAGACAAGCAAGCTTGCACTACAAGCATGATATTCAAAGCATAAAGTAATTAAACGAGTCAAACAACCCCTAAAACCAAAAAAAATAGTGACAAGACAGCCCCAAAAACAAGCTAAAAAAATAGTTTGAAAAGCTAGAAAAAGTAAGCAAAGATTAAAGAGAACAAAGCTAGTAAGCAAGCCTAAGGAAGGGTGGCTACCCCCTCCACTTTTTAGACTTTTAAACCATGTTTTTCAGCCCTTTAAACCTCTAAAAATCAGTTTGTAAGCTAAGAAAAATAGTGATAAAACAAAGGGGATAAGCTATGGAGTAAGTGCAAAAAAGGGTGTTAACCCTCTCTACCTTTGGAAGCTTATTCAAACCCATGTTTCAACACTTAAAATGGGCCTAAAACAACACAAGAACACAAGAAATAGATAGAGACAGGTTGAAATGAAAGCAAAACAAAAATGACAAGCTTATACCTCTTGAAGAGAGTAAGCTTTGGTTGTTGATCAAACTTGATTCCAAACACCCTCAAGTTTATGAAATATGGTTTGAAACTCTAGCAAAAAGCTTGAAGAACAAGCTCTAATGGTGTATATATTGTGCATGTATAGCTAAAGAAGGTTTGAAGATCAAAGGAGTAAGGAAGATGGTTTTAGCTCTCAAAGACTTTTGGAAAATTTTCTAACCTTGAATTCTGAAGGAAAGGGCTGTATTTATAGAGTTTGAGCCAATTTGGTCCAAAATATCTTCAAACAAAGTCACCTGTCAAATTCCTGCTAGCTGTTTGTTTTTCGCCACTGAGACCCGACCGGGCCTCAATAATGCACGATCGGGCCTAAAAATACAAGGCAAAGTCTAAAAAAACCACTCAGGAGAAATTTTCATTAAGACCCAGCTGGGCCTCAATGAAGCACGGCCGGTTCTAAATGGACCCGGCCAGGTCTAAAAAATATGCATTTAGGCCCAAATTCAAATGGGCATTTCTGCCTTATCCAGACTCGGTTTTAGGTGATTCTTGAGTCTAAATTGAAGCCCGAAAAGTCCACTTTCCAGTGGTGGTGGCCTCACAACTAAAGTCTAAGTGTATAAAGAGATAGGCCTGATTTAGTGAAGGCTACTCAGTTCTTTCTCAATGATTTCATGCTCAACTTCTTCCGCAACTAGTTTTCTTCCCTTTCCACCTATTTTCTTCACCTCCAAACCAATAAATAAGAGGTTTTAAAGATTTTTCAAAGAGTTCACCTCCCTTCCATTATTTCCACTTTGTCCTTACTTGGTTTACCGAAAAGTGCAATATTTGAAATGAAATGCGAGCCTCGAGACATCATAGAAGCATTTGGAAAAATATTTTGAAAAGAGGGTTTTAAGGTCTAAAATAGTTTGGCCAAAATGGGGTATAAGGTTTGAGGATTAGTGCTTGAATCCAAATTTCTTCGCTGAGAATTCAAAAGATTGCACAGTATGACTTTCATCATCAGGTGTTTGGAATAAAGCGCCCAAGTCTTAAGAGCAGTCAAAAATGGGGTGTCTATACCATGCTACCATTGGATTCAAATATCCTTCTTTCATGGATCTAAACCTCTATCTCAAAGCTGTTAGCCTAACTGATGCTTCTCTTATTGTCCCCACTTTAGAGGATTCCATAGCTAATGCACACCATGCTCTTGAAATTCGTCACAATACTTCGAATCCAGAACCCGTAGCTTCTTATTAGGAAGTCCCTTATTCTTCCCATCCTATAACAATTGCTGGCTGGGCTGCATGGACATCTCTCCCTCAAACATGAGCTCGGCCTTAACCACCAAGTCGCCCCCTGTGCGCATATCTACACAAACCCTGCTCTGAAAATAGTAGGTTAGAAGACCCCTTTTTTGTTCTATTGGCATTTGGCTACAAAGCCAACTTTGGCCCATCCTCAATGGCATTTGGCTACAACCTTTCAAGCAGAACCGCCTTCAACCCCTTTGCCTTACCATCCATAATGGTCCCTAGAGCTTCTAAGGACTGTTGATACTTATGCGGTACCCGAGTACACTCCCCCTTACTTAACTTTTAGCTATAAAATTTTCAAGGGAAAAATCCTTTTGGTTGCTTTTAGCCAACTCCCCTTTGAAATTCTTTGTGAAAAAAACCCTCACAATTATTTTATTTGGGCTTGTGATATCCTAACGAAGAGTACGACGTTGCATTCTTCAGTCATACCTGAAGTTGAAGTGTTTTTGCACTTCTTACCTCTGCTCTCAAATTGGCATTTGATTGCCAAGGCTGAGGTCGAGCATTGGCAAAGCCTCACAATACCTTTATTTCTGTAAAGAGCGAGGCTCGAAAAACTCTGCACAACTTTGCTGAATTCGCACAACAATCCCCTCCAGACTTTGTTAATGATGAATCTCTTCAGGAATACTTAGAATTCAAGGAGAATGAACACGCTACATTTGAGAATAAAGCTCGTGAATTGGTTATGAATTTTCGATCTTTCAACATTGCCAATTTAAGAAAGATGAAGCTGCAAACAGATTAGATAAAGAAATGGATCTCATAGATTGCTTTTGGGTCAAATTCTATGACCTTGTAACCTTTTCCTTTCGTTATTTTCGTGAGATTGAGCTAATTCCCAAGTAATCTTTGATAATTAAATAAAATGGAGATTATAATTTATTACTTGTGTCTCGCATTCATTGATACCAAACTATGATGCAAAGGTAAAATCAACCTGCATTCAGATACATACTCATTTATTCTTATAATTTTTCTTCTTGACTTTTGGCTATCTCCTCACCAATTAATGCTTCGAGTATACCTCACACACATCAATCATCTTTTTAACCAAAAAGTCAAAGCAAACTCGAAGCAAACTACAGCTTTTCAAGACACTTCCACAATTCTGATAAACTTGAGAATTAAATAAATTTATTTTTACTTCTTGGTATCCTTAAGATATCAATATGTGAAAGGACTCCTTTCGAACACTTAGCTATTTTTCAAGATCTATAGTGTTTTACCATAGGACTAACTTGGGTTGACCCGACCCATTAGAGCAAGAGAAGCATATAAGTAGACGTTTGTTTGTCCAAACAACACTCTTACCCTTCGACTCTTAGACCTCAACTTTCCATTATTCATTCCTTTTTGCAAACCCTAATTTTTTGCTTCCAATGGCATCTAGTTCTAAGGTCATTGATATTGTTCTCTTTAGGAAAATACTTCTGCTCTCTCTCTCTCTCTTCCTCTCTTACTGCAAAATATGGTTTTTGACTTAACCTTTTAGGCGAATTTGCCTGACAGCTCTATAGATACTCACATTTTCATCCCTCAAGGAAACAATGGAGACTTTGGCTTAGGCCCAACTTTTAGAGAGGCTTCACCAGCGGCAATGTCAAATCTCTACCCTCGCTTCGAAGATCATACTATGCTTACCATCATCATCTTTCCTAGAGCTCTTGGACAAGGGTCAAACCCTTTTGAATGTGACCTGTTGTTAAAAATGATTGGACAACTTGATAAGATCGAGTCATAGAGGCTCGCAAAGAGACCTAAACGAGAGCTGTAAGTCTGGACTTCCTTCGACTCTTTAGGTATTCCATTCTCCAGGATTCGTATCTGATCCCTACTGTTTTATGCTACTGGAACCTTTCTTTCAATTTCTTCATTTTAGAAACGGTATGATGGCCCCCACTATTCTTGACATGTGCCATTTATTTGGCTTATATCCTGCTAGGGAAACTTTTGGCCCCACTTATACCAAGAAGGCCATATCTAAGCTCAAATTCCCATCGCACAATCCCTCTTATTCCACTTTTCTTAGTAGTAGTAATAAGCAAACTGGTCTTGTTTTGGACCAAGAACTTTTTGATTTCATTCTATATTAGCTATCTAAATTTTTTATGTCTACAGCTTCTCAAAAGCTCATCAATGAATTTATTCCTCTGGACTAAGCTCTTGCCTTGGGTGAGCTTGTTTCCTTTGCTCCTTTTCTCCTAGGCTATCTTTATAGGGCATGTTCTTCTTTCTGTGAGAGTCATCTAGATCCTGAACTTGGTGGTCTACTTTAGATCCTCTAATTATAGTTTTTTGCATACTTCTCATATTTTTTATTCTCTTTTCTTTCTTATCATGAAAATGTGGACCTCACACTTATAGTGAGCTCTATTCCAGAGTAAACCTTAAAATTTCAACCTTTAAGTATATCTTCCGTTATTTCTTTAACCTTCCCTTAGATTCAAAACCAGAATTCTTTCTTCCTTTCAACCCTATCAGGGGTCCTTATTGGCTTCGCAATCTGTTGGCAGATAAAGAATGCACTAATGATGTCTACAAGGCTTGTTGGGTGTCCATCCTTACCACAAGAGAACTGTTTGTTGGGAACTTGAACCCCAAAGCCTACAACTGCATAGCTGAGCCATATTGCCTCAACTCAATTTGCCAGACAATTTGGATTAGTTCAGCTTATCCTTATTCTCTTCTGTTCATCAACTAACCCCAAACTATATACTAGAGATTCGAAGCCTTCTTAATTTAGAATTGGGGAATCAACCAAGCTTCTAAAAGAGAGTCTAGAGAAATTCATCTTCACTCTTTTCAACTTCAGCCTAATAGCTTACTTTGGTTTTTTACACTGGTGGAAGTCTAACACATAGGCCAAGTTTACCATACCCTTGGGCTTGATGATCATGAACCTGGGTCCTGTTGAGGATGCTCCTCAGGTTGGAGCTACAGCTTCTGTTATTCCTCTAATCGCATTGCCAACTTCAGGATAAACTGCTCTTGCATCGCCAGTAGTCGTCACTTCCACTAGGAGAGCTACCAGGACTTCCTGCAAACCAGGTAATCATCATTTGAAGTACCTTAGACTTTATTTATGTATCTATATACAAGTGCTTGTACTTAACTACTTATGAGTAAGCTATAAGTATTTACCAATTGTCTCTGTTCCTTGAACTAGCGCCAAAGTCTTCAACCAATAGGCAACAAACTCTAGTCAAACTTGTGGCCAAAAGAAGTCAAAAAAGGAAAAGAGCAACTTCATCTGCTGACAAAGAGGCTGGCCACCATGAACCTCTTTTGACACTCCCAGCTCCCACTTCACAACCAGAAATAGAAGAAGAAGAGAATGGGGCAGATCACATCCCTATTGGGATTTGGAGTACGAGGAGGATTGGCACCTTATCCCCTGAAACCCAATCTTCAGGTCCTCTCTCTACCCTATCTATATCTACCCCAATGATTTATGAACTTTCAGAATCTGTCCTCTTTTATGTCTATCAACAACCCCAAGTGCTCACTCAGCCTCAAGCATAAACTACTGAACCCCTTCCAAATGTGGAAGAAGTACCTTCACTTGAGGCTGGGGTTTTAAATGCCTATTTCAAGAGTACTAGGAGAGCCAAGAGCAATAAACTAAAAAGGATGTATCTTTAGAAAGTGAGGACTACTCCTTCGTTTGATCTTAATTTGATTGCAGCAAAATATAATGTTAAACATAGTTTCTCAATAATTGAGTGTTTACATTCATAAGAATTTAAAATTTTATTAAGGTAATAAATTGTTTGCTCATTGCCTTATTTTACTACTATGCACAACTTCAAGGGTTTGTCTTCTCTTGGAGGCATCAACATAGGGGGCTTAGCCAAATAGCTTTTGATGGTTTCGAATGCTACCTAATATTTTGCTTCCGGTCTAAACTCCTCATTGCCTTTAAGCTTCAACAAAGAAGAAAATACTTTAGTTTTACCAGCAATGTTAGCAATAAATCTTCTAAGAAAATTAACTTGCCTGAGAAATTTTTACAATTCTTTCTTACTAATGGGTGACTTAGCTTCAATGATGGCTTTGGCTTTGTTTCTGTTGATTTGGGACTCCTCTTCTGTCGACCATATATCCCAGAAAATTACTACGAAGCACATGAAAAGCACATTTCAGAGGGTTGAACTTAAGCTAATAGTGCCTCATCTTTTTTAATGAAGCTTCCAAATGAGCCAAATGATCTTCGAAGGACTGAGACTTGACTGTAATGTCATCAATATAACACTCTAGAAGTCCCCCAACTAGATCATGAAAAATGGTAGTCATGGCTCTTTAATAGGTTGCCCTAGCATTATTCAACCCAAAAGGCATTTTTACACATTTAAAGGTTCCGAAATTACCTGGGCACCTAAAAGTTGTCTTGTGAACATCTTCCTTAGTTATGCATATCTGATTATACCCAGAATGCCCATCCATCATAGACAAAATGGCATGTCCTGCTGATCTATCCACAAGTAGATCCACTATTGGCATTGGATATTTATCCTTGGAAGTTACCAAATTTAGATTTCGAACGTCAATATAGACTCTCATTTTTTCATTTTTTATAACAACTGGTACCACATTGGAAAGTTATTCAACATATCTGGCCGTTCTAATGAACCCAACTTTTAATAATCTGGAAATTTTTTCTTTGATTTTGAGAGTTACCTCTGGACTCATCCTTCAAGGTTTTTGCTTATGTGGTTTGTAATTAGGCTTAATGGGGAGCCTATGTTCCACTAGCTGCCTATCCAATCCAGGTAGCTCATTTTAATCCCAAGCAAATTAGTCTTTATATTCTTTTAATAAAGCCAACAATCTGGCTTTAGAAATTGGATCCATCCAAGCACTAATGAAGGTTAGATTCGAAGCTTCTATTCCTCTTAAATTCACTTCTTCCAAAGGGTCTTGAGCCTTAGTTGCTAAGCTTTCTAGGACTTTAGACTCTTTTAGTTCTTTAGGTGATTCAACTTTTTGTTGTTTCCCTTTCTTATCTTTATAGGCAAAGTTTGCCCAGAAAATTTCATCTTCCTGAATTCTAGCTTCAATATCTAAAGCCAATAAGTTATTCAAAGCCAATAATAAGGCTTGTCGCATTGTTTCTAATTCAGAGCCTATCATTTGACTTATCTCCATTGCATGCTAGCTTATCCAAACCATCTTGGATCCTCTATTTTAGATAAGCCACTTCCTTATCTGTACCATGTTTTACATCCTCACCCTGAGTCTTTAGCACACTCAGAGGTATTACTTATTATTCACATAGATTTGCCTCTGTGAAATCTGCATGAGCTGTGAATGATTGAGGGTCTACTTGTATCTTCCTTATTTCTCTATATCTGAGGGCCATGATGATCTTCTGGTGTAATGATGATGGCACACACTTGTTAGTATGTATCCAGTCTCTTCCTAGTAGGGCATTATACTTGGCATTGTTATCCACCCCAAAGAAAGCCACTACACAGCTTCTCGACCCCACATTGAAGTTGGCAGGTAGGATCCATTGGGCCATTTGTTTGTCTCCCGTGAACCCTGCTATGGAGGTGCTAATTGGAATGAGTTTTGGGTTTCTCAAACCCAACTTCTTCAAAGAGGCCTTGGGCAACAAGTTGACTGCTGTCCCATTGTCCACCAACACCTTACTCATTGATACTCTATCAAAATGGGCCTTGATGTAAAAGGGCTTGATGTGCTCAGTCATGCTTAGAGTTGGGTATTTAAAAGGATAGCAAGGCATAACCTCTTGAACCTCCAGCTCCACTATTTCATTAGAGTCTATTTTCTCCACCATCTCAGTCTCTAGGACAGAAGCCTCCTCATCTGATTCAACCCATTCCTTAATGGATGAGCTTTTTCTTTGCTTAGGATCTGCTTTAAACTTGCGAGGCAAAACATACACCATATTTATGTTAATAGTAGGTAATGAGTCAAATTGAATTTGGACTAGCTTGTTTTGTGCCTTTGACCCCTTCAAAGGCTCTAAACTACTTTCAAATTTCTAGCCTCCCTTTATTTCTATGGGCATAGTCAATTTCAGATCTACTGGCTTAGTTTGTTCAGTCATCATAGCTTTGAACAAACCATCTTCCATTTCCTTTAAGCCAGATGGCTGGCTTTTTAAATCTTCAAACTCAAATTCACTTTCCATCAAAGCCTTGGATAGGCCTACTAGACCGGCATTTGCTTCAACTATTAATTCAACATGAATTCGAACCAATTGTTTTCTCTTTTCTTGAGCACGATTGTATCTCACATGCTCTTTCTCAACCCCTTTTTCTTTACATTTCCCTTCTCTTGGGATTATTTTGATAAAGTCTTGGAGTTCCTTCTGGTACATGGTGAATTTTCTTTAAATCTTTCTCCTTTGTGATCTAGAGAGAATGGGCACCAGATTTGGCTATCTACTTTTTGGATCCTATAACATCAAGCATTGGTTAGGAGCTATAGTAGGTGACTTAACCATCTTCAGCTTCTGATCCTGTTGAGGTTTAGTCTGACTTACCTTGGACCTGATCTATAAAATAAACCAATCAATGACTCCTGGTACCTAGAAATACACCTGTCTTTTGCTTGTGTAAGGTGTCCGTTTTTGGAATATCCCCACTCATAGGTCCCAGATCTACATCTATGAATTGAAAGGTCCGAATGATTAACTCTGCGATTAGTTGTAAGAATCAATAGGTCTTTAAATTGTTCATTTGAAATAGTCGGAGTTCTTCGTATTTCTCCTATTCTTGACGTGAGAGGACGTTTTCTTTCCTATCCTCCCCTCTTCAAAGGTCTAACTTCTGGACTTCTCTCTCAAGTCTTCTCTCCCTATAGGATTGGTAAATGGAGTCCATTCTCAAATCCCCATTGGTTCTACTTCTAAATGATCCTCTCACCCCCTCCCTCTCCTTTCTATACCCCAAGTTGTCCTTTGAGAAGGAGCCACTAGTTTATATGGGGTATAAGTTTGGTGCAGTCTACTTCTAGGCCTCCTACATATAAAGTTTGGAGTGTTGTCTTTGGGAATGACCTGTTCAGGTATTTCTTTAACCCATTTGTAACCTTCCTTGCACCTGGGGCAAACCCCATGGACAACCAGAGTCTCCAAAGTACATGCATTCACTGAGTGATCAGATTATGTTTGGCCATGGAAAGAGCCAACTTATTCAGTCTTCTAAGATGACTTCCTTTCTTTCGAAGCAAGTTCTTGCCTCATTTCATTTATCTAGATGTCTAAAACGTCCAATTCTCTGAGATTCAAGCCTCTTTTCAAAGCCTGAATAATTGAGTCTAGAACTCCAACATTAGCTTCCACCTCATTTACCTCTAGAAAATGATCTTTGTCAATTCCTATTGTCTTCTCAGTCTTAGCTGAGAACTGAAGCCTACCATTCTTGATCTGCTCCTAAATTCTATCTCGAACATTAATACAATTTTTTATAGAATGAGACCAAGTATTATGTCATTTACAGTATATTTTACCATTTAACTCATTCGAAGTTAGCATAACCACTTCTTTAGGGAGCTTTAGAAACTGTGCAGCTAACAAATAATCAAATATTTCATCAGCTTTAGAAATATCAAAAGAGTATTTTCTATGAAATTCCTTTATTTGATTTATTTATTTATTTATTTTTAAACTGATGATCTATTGTAGTTTCTTTTTTAACTAAGGCATCACATACGTATGATTCTTTGCCTACAATTTCAACATCATCTATTTCCATGTTCGGGTCCCTATATTAGGTCCTATATGAGGAATTGTTTCTATTTTGTTATTTTTCTAACAATGATTCATACCTAGACACTTTATAAGTCAAATCGACTAAGTCTCTAAAATCCATTACGTCAAACTTCTTTCGAAACCTAAATTCTAAACCATTTTGAGCCAATCTGATAAATTCAAGCTCTGGGAGGACCACTTTACACTTACTTTTGGCCCTCTTAAATCTGGCTATAAATTGAGCAACCTTTTCTTCTAGCCTTTGGCTTAACCTTGCTAAGTCAGCCATTATGACCTTTGGCTCAGTTAGGAAGAATTGCGCATGAGATATTTCCTCTATTTATGGCCAAGTTTGAACCGTACCAGGTAATTGACTGATATACCAAGCAAATGTTGGGCCATTAAATGAACTAAGGAACAATCGAAGCTTCATATAGTATTGATTCGTGTATTCCTTACATTGCCCTGTGAACCTAGCAATATGTTTTATAGTTGATTGGTTTCCATCCCCCTTAAACAAGGTAAAATTTGGGACCTTATATCCTCTAGGAAACTCAAGTACCCTATCTACCCAATTAGGGTATGGCTTTCTATAAACTGGTGTTTACACCTCCCGAGCCATAAGACCACACAGTTCTCGCACCATGTTGAGTAATTGGTCCCTAGAAATAACATTAGGGATACCTTGTTAGGCTTGATGTAGCACATATCCTTGATGGATTTGTTGTCTAAGGGCTTGAGGCTGCACATTTGGTATGGCTTGCATAAAGGGTGCAGTCATTCGGTCCAAATGATATATTGTAGGATTTGGTGTCTGCTCATATCCTATGATGTCTTCTTCCCTAAGTGGAACAAGTGGTGGCCTGAAAGGTTTCGCCAACCCCCTAAGTGTAATATGAAGACTGGATTTGACATCATTTGTGTAGTACTCTGTGTTTGAGCCTAACCATGTGTAGTATTACCAGATGTATTCGAAGGTAACAGTTGAGACTCTACGTACACAACATGTGTTTCTTAAGAACTAAACACTCTTCGGTACGGCCCTAGACCAATTGAAGGTAAAGGTCTAACTGGTTCGTAGAATGATTGCGCGTTTCTTGTTCTATTTTCACCACTATTATGGCTACTACTAGGAACTGCCCTAGGCTGGGTTGACATTTGAACATGGCTCCTATTACTTAAAATAAGACCTATACTTTGACTTATATTTTCTAACCTATTATCAATTCTTTGAACAAGTGAATCACTAAATGAATCAAACCAATTTTTTAGATTTGTGGTCATTATTTTACTCATTATGGTCATCATTCCACTCCATTATTCATTTGACATACTAGGAGTGAATATTAGTGATTCACTCCTGCTCCAACTACCCTAACCAAGTGTTTGGCCTTGAGAGGGTGCATATAATGGTTCCGATTTAGACTCGGACCTTTTCATGTTCTTAGATCCAGAATTTCATATCTTTAACTATTATTTATAACCTCTTACTCTTATTGTTAGCTGAGTTTGGTTGTTTGGTAGTCATTGTTGTGTTTGAAATAGGTTAGCAGTTCGTTTTTCAAAAGTGTCGTTGTCGTTTTTCAAAAGAGTTGTTGTCTAATTTTCTATTTGTTCACTCGAGTGGTGTTTCGGTCTCTCAAGCGATATTTGAGATCTCCTAGTATTTTTGCAAATCTGCAAAACTTTTGGGAGTAAGGTGTCATTCACTCGAGCGGTATTTCTAGCACTCGAGCAATCTTCTATAGCTTGCAAAACTTCTGGAAAAGGGTCATGGTGCGCTCGAACAGTGTTCTTAGTCACTCGAGCAGTGTCACTTATTGTGTTTGACGCTCGAGCAGTAGTTTGGTCGCTCGAGTAGTCTGTGCACATATCAGATCAGGAACAGGAAAATTTTGCCACTTTTTCGCTTCCTCTCTCTCTCTCTCTAAAACATTCCAAACCCTAATTTCTTCACATTCTCTCTCTGTGTAGTTCTTGCCTTAAAACCCCAATACTCCCAATCCATTGATTTCTCCTCCCTAGTTTCTTGGAGAAAAAAGTAGTGCTCATTGGAAGCTTTGTTTTAATCGAAGAGGATATCATTTTCAGCTCCACCAAACTTTAACCCTTGCTTTATTCCTCTTCTACTCTTAAGGTAGAGATTTCTTCAACCTTTGGTATGATTTTCAGCCTAGTTATTTGCTCATTGAAAGGATTTAGTGATTTGGAGATTTTGGGTTAAACTTAGGGTTTGATTTTGAAATGTAAAAGAGAGGTTTTCAAATTGGAGCTTGAGAAAGGTTGTGGGGTTGTGTTTATGGTTGAGATATGTTGAAATGTTGAAATTTCTTTACTTAAATGTGATTTTTAAAATAAATGAGGTTTTGTTCAAAAATCATTGATATTTGGTTTATGGAAGAAAAAGGAAAAGATGTTGGGTTTCGAAATGATGAAATAAATGTATCTATTGATGATGAGGGTGGAGTTAGATATGTAATATCGCTTCCATTTTGAAAATGATGAAATTATATCTTTTGTTGAAAATTATCTATTGGATATAAATATCTGTCTTGGGCTATCGGTGGATGATAGCTTTGATTGTTGTAGAAATTGCATGAAAATTAGGTGAATTGAAACTAATTACTCATATATCTTGCATTAAGCATTATTTCATACTTAAGCATTGAAAATGTATTGTTTTGAGAAAATTAGTGAATACATTGGTGAATCTGGTTAAGGGGTGTGGTTGTGATTATTGTGTTGGTCTGTGTGTCATTGGTGAAAGTCTAGAAACCCGCGCGGTTAGATGTTGATCCTTCCGGTTAGTACTGGTAAAATGGCTTTGGTAGTACTTGTATAGCCTACCGACATATACATACTTAGAGATTCCCAGTGTTTTGTATCCACTGTCTTGTTTTTTGATATAAAAGGATATTTTTTCATGAATTGATATATGATCCTATTATTGCATTGTTTAGGATGGAAATGTAAAATGTTTGACAAATGGCGTGCATATGCATTCACCTTATGACTTCGTTAAGATTTATACATTGTGTTAAAGTATCTCTAATGGGCTTTAGCTTACCCTATGTGGAAAACAAATTTTAGGTGATGATGATATGCCTCCACCAAGGGCATAGCTTGGGAGGACTTGGAACCAAGAGCTTATTTTGTTTTTTTCTTTTCTTTTGATGTAATTATATTTGTACAAGCCTTAGGCTTTAACTGTATTTAGTTGAACTCATTTTGTTGTACCCAAGCATTGACTTGGAAAGATGCAACCACTAGGACATAAAATTACTTGATTCTTCTTTCATTTCAATTTATGTACACATGTCATATGCTATAGATTCAGGATCTAGGATTTATGAATGTATACACGCATATGTCATTTGTATGACCAAAGAGTATAAATGGAATATTATGATGTGGGGCTGTTGTTATTATTTTGGGGCGTTACAGTGCATGTTCATAAGTTTGGCCTTGCGAATGGCCAATATGTTGAGTACGCATATCCATCCTTAGGTGAAGATCTTTTCCATATGTTGATGACCATCTAAAGGTAAGCCAGAAATAGAAGGAAGGTTAGTTATGGTTTTTGTTCGAAGCAAAAAACCCTCTTCTTATATTTCAACATCTTCGTCATCTAGATATTCTTCACCTTGGCACCGTGTTCGAACCATATTTTTAACACAAAATTGGTCCTATTAGGCATGCCAAAAGATATGCGTTGGCTATGTTTGACACTTTGAAGGTTAGAAATGTAATTCAAGCGTGCCAGTAAGGATTTGAAAAGTCCTTACACATAATAAATGTCAATTTTTATCAAGCGATTGTGTTAAGGTTTTCTTAGCCTCAATGAAGAGAATTTTACTGTGTTGTGTTGAAAAAATGAATCAAAACATTAACTCATATTTGTAACAGAATGGGAGGGGTAGACTGGGCAGAAATGGCAATTAATTAACTGAATAAACAATTACAAAATATTAACTTTAGTAAGGCCAACGTCGAAGCTTTTAAGCCGACTTGGTTCTAGAATTACAAAGCTAATCTACTCCTACAAAATGTAAGTGCAGTGTACAAAAGTAAAGTGCAAAAATTTAAAGATAAATGAAATTGACAAAGACGTAGAGTTTGGATTTGGTCGGGGACCTTTTCAGTTTTTGCTTTATAGCCTTCTCTTAGTGCCTTTGAAGTAGTTAAGCTGCTATCTTTCACTATGATCTCATTCCTTCTTGCTACTTCTTAGGGCCATAATCCTCTCTTTGTGCATGTGTAACTACTAGTAGCTGCTCTTTATTAATTCCTCCTTCACGTGCCTCTCACATGCTGCTTATCATATTTACCAGTTGAAGATTTCCATTCGCAGCTCACGTGAACACCTTCGAAGGTGGGATTCTTCAATATCTGAATACTCTTTGCTTGCACCTGTCGCCCTCGCACTAGATGGTTTAAATGTGGTCCCAACAATAACATCAAACACCTAACAATGTTTTGTTTTATATAATAATTTGTTCTAATGTAGGAATTCGTTCTCCAATTGGTTAAAAAAATTTAAGTGTAATGCACATTAAAGTGCCCCATAAAATTACACAATTAATGTTATACAATTCGTTTAGGGTTTAGATTTTTTCAAGTTAACCGTCTCAACTTGAAAAAATATTTGGACTTAGTAAGCCCATTTTTGGGTCAACCTCAGTAATTCAAATCGTTTATTTATTTATTTATTTATTTTGAGTTTTAAGTCGGTTTAACATACAAAGATGACCTTATATGTAGACAAAAAGGGGCCTTTTTTGATAATGAGGAATCGCATGTCCTCGCTTGAGATTTGGGATAAAACTTTGAATATGGGTGGGTACAATTATAACTAAAGCCTTTGGTGAACATTATTCAATCTCTAAGCTACTCTACATTATTGATTGGTCTAACATAAGTGATTGCCTTGATGGATACAAAGGGTGGCGTAGTGGATCATGTTTAGTTCTTGATGGATTCCAAAGGTATCGTGAATTCAATACTCAATCATTCATTGAAAACAAAGATTGTGGAGGATTATTCCAAAGGTATAGTGAATTCAATACTCATTTCATTGAAGCTAAAGATTCAATTGGTACAAGGAACACGCTTTTAAAGTTCGCAAGTTCGACATTTTGAATTTAGTTTGGCTTTGGTCTTGTGTTGTAAATTGTATTTTGTTCTTTGTCGTATATTGATTGGCTAGGTTTTAGTCCCATGAGTTTTCACAACTGGTTTTTTCGTATTAAAAGGCATTGAGTCTTTTTGTGTCTGCTTGATTTATTTTTATGCTTGTGATTTTGATTGTGTGCTTAAATTAGTCAACCAAACAGCAAAGAAATCCATTTAAAGGAATCTTTTGTTTATTTCATAATACTACATATGATCAAAAAGAAGATTATGTATGAGCTGTACAGGCCTCTACAGAAACAAGGCTTTAAGTGCTTAATTTAAGCATTTTAATACTAACCCAATTCATTGCTAGGCTTAAGTACTGACACCTCCACACCTTGAGATTGCTGAAGTGGCACACCTAGGCACAATAAGGATAGAAAACTAAAACAAAAGAGAAATGTTAGGAATCATGAAAATTTTTTCATGAAAATAATCATGAAATATTTGTGACCTTTAGATTACCTTGATTAGTGTGTAGTACTTTATTCTAAGTGTAATCCAAAGGTCACAAATCTTTCATGATCATTTTTACGAAAGACTTTTCATGATACCTAGTATTGCTGAAAACAAAATACTATTCAATAATTATGTTATCTAGTTGAACTATCACTCATTGCGTTTTAACTCGAAATTATTTTAATAATTTTAATTGTTCATTTTATAAAATTTATTAAGAAAATTATTTATATAAAAAAATTAAAAAAATGTATTTGACTTTTGCAACAAAATAAACTCTGAACTTTTAATTTTGTTAATTTACACTCTACTCTTTTGATTTATTTTCATTCTAAACCATTCGCTTATATTTGTTACGTCAAACCAACGAAAAAACTATAATTTTTTTAGGTATTAAAGACAATGTAGGTATACATAAAATATCTAAAATATCATTCTTTACACCGATTTTACTTAATAAAAATAGGCATGTAGTTTAAATTAAAAATACATCAAAAGAGGAGGATTTAAATTGACAAAATTAAAAACTTAGAGTTTATTTTGTTACAATTGTTAAACCTTAAGATTTTTTTCTAATTTTCTCAAAACATTAACTTTATTGAATATTAGTAGCTACATGAGCAAATCATTTTGTTTTTGAAAATAGGGATTATTTATTTTCAATTATCACAATTGTTTCTATATTTTTCAGGACAAATCAAATCCGATCATGTGGCTATTAATGTCTCATCATCATAACTTTTGTAGATGGTATTTTTCAAGACAAATCTAATCCAATCACATGGCTACCAATCATGCGACAAATTTGATTCGATTATGTGGCTTCTAATGTTTGACCATTCTAATTTTTTACATTATTATTATTATTAACAAAATCTTATAAAATAAATTGTTTGAATTATTAAGTTAGGTATGAAGTGGAGCGCATTCAGTGAGGGGAGCAAAAACAACCCCTGCTCCTCCTAACTAGGCTACAAGAAGTGCAAATAACTAAATGAAATAAAATGTTCTCAAAAAAAAAAAAAAAAAAAAACAACTAAATGAAATACAAATAAGATTTGAGCCCTTCTAATGCCATAAATTATTTCGTTCAAAAATTCACAAATAAGTTTACTAAGTAGGGAAACAAAATATTTTCCCTATCTTAAAATATTCGAAGTTATTGAGAATGTTAAAATATGAAAGTGTAATCAACAATTGTAATTGTCTTAAAACAAATCTGAGAAAAAATCTCATGCCCAAACTAAACACAATTATTTGCGGAGTCGCCACGCACGACAGCTTGAGCATACACATATTGATGCAATGAAGGTAATGGATTGAACAATTGAACACAAAGAACAATTATGAATTTGATAAAAAGAGATATTTTCTATTGTAATAATATTAATCTCCAAAATAAATTGATTTTTCCTAAGGCTTGCAGCCATTATTTATAATAGAATGAAGTCTGAGTTAAACTTAGGAAATAAACAGGAAAAGACCATACTTGCTAGTCAAACCTAAGTCAAAAGAATTACAAAAATTACCAAATAGGAAAAAAAATGAGTTAAGCTCAAATCTGAAAACTATAATAAAAACATACATATTCTTGAGAAAACCTAGAGCCAATTGGATTTGTCTATACTGAGTTCTAGGCAAATCGATTATTTCAAAAATAGTAAAATTGCGAAATTAAAGCATAAACATTAGAATTTGCCCGAAATCCATCATTGGCCATGTCAAAGCAATGGGTATTAGTTGTCACATCATTTTCTATGTCCTGACCAAATGTCATATCATTCCGAACACATGCCATCTTGTGTTTATTAATGCCTTTTGCCTTTGCTTTATTTGTTCATGTGTTTCAAGAACTCTATGACCATACACTCTACATCACATATCAAGTAGATCCACTTCAAAGAAGTTGCAACTTGATCTTGTTAAGCTTGAACACCACATCCTTAATGTATGTCCTGCATTCAAGCAATTTTGCACAACCCTACACCTATTTCCATAATGGCCAAAAGAGAATCTTTATAGGCAATCACATCCCTACCATCTTTTGTTCTCAACAAACCACCATCCACAATTTCCATTACTCAGTCTGGAAGTGAATCATTCACCCATTGCTTCAAAGTCAGTGCTTCAGTGAACATCTCATCTGTTGGTTTCTTCCTTGTGAATGTTTCTAGTAACATTATTCCATAGTTGTATATATCACCTTTGGTAGAGACTCTTCCCTCTGAACCATACTCTGACAAGAAGCATGACAAGAAAAATAAATAAACAAAAGTTCTTAGAGTGTCTTTAATGCCTATAGTACACAAAAAATAGAGTTTCAATGTAGTTGTTTGCTAAATTTTGATATTGCTATCCCTTGTGCCAAATATGACTATAAAGGTTTAGCAAATTAACAAATTTTGACAAGGGTTTCTCTTTATCTCTCTTGATGGAAGCCCATATAAGCTATTTGTAGTAACTTTTGTGAAATAAAAAATAAAAATGAAATTACACTTCTTTTATTGGAACAGGGTTGTCAAATTTTGACATTTTAAGTATTGTAGCATACCAAATATTAGTTTAGTATGTGTTTTGACAATTGAACATTAGAGATAGTCTGATAATATATATATATTAGGCCTTGTTTTATATTTGTAAGTATTGTTGTTGTTGTTGTTGTTTTTTTTTTTTTTTTTTTTTTTTCCTGCGGAGGTAATTTCACTATGGTCATAAATTCAAAAGTGCGACACACATTTACACAATAATTTAGAGGTTTTTTTGGTCTATAATGGCTGGACATGGTGGATATTTGGTACTAGTATAGAGAGTTACACAACCAAACCCATAATTTTTTCTATTTCTTTACTAATGAGTAGGACCATGGGATGTTTGGATTGGAAGTTTAACTTAAGCATACTCTCACCAACCAAAGCCAATAAGAAGTGATCTATTGACCTTAAGACCAAAAAGTTATTGGCATATATAGCGATTCTGGTTTAGACCCGACCTGTTTGATGTTTGGATCTGGGTTTCTTTCCTTTATATGGTTGTTCATACTCTTATTCATTCTATTCTTGATTGAGTTTGGTTATTGAAGTGTCATTGTTGCATTTGGAACAAGTTAGGAGTCCGTTTTTCAAATGAGTCATTGCCCCAAATTTTTGACATGTTCGCTCGAGCTGTCCTTTGGTCGCTCGAGTAGTCTTTGAGAACTCTTAGTATGTTTGTAGGTCTGCAAAACTACTGTGAAGGTAGCATTCTTCACTCAAGTGGTGTTGGCTCGAGCGGTCTTTCTTGCGCTCGAGAGGTTGTCCTTTCTCTGCAAAACTTCTGGGAGTATATCATTGTGCGCTCGAGCAATCACTTTGTTCGCTCGAGTAGTCTCACTTACTGTATTTGGTCGCTCGAGCGGTGTTTTGGTCTTCAAGCAGTTTGCGTGTATATCAGTTCGTAAAAGTCATTTTTTCATCTCTTTCTCTCTCTAAACATTCCAAAAAACCAAGGTCTACTTTATCTCTCTAAAAATCATCTTCAACCTTCAAATACACCTTGATCCATTGATCTCTACATCCTAGTCCCTTTGATAAAAAGATAAAGCACACTGAGAGCTTTCTTTTGGTCAGAACAAAGTTGATCTTCGGCTCCATTGAAGGTTATTCACTCTTTCCCTTGTCTTTTAGCTTGAGGTAGGGACTTCTCCACACTTTAGTATGATTTTTAACTTAGCTATTTGTTTTTCTAAAATAACATTGTGATTGGGTTTTGGTTTAAAAATCAAAAGAGGGGTTTTCAAATGGATTCTTGAAAATAATTGTGAGATTGTAAATGTGGTTGAGCTGTGATGAAATGATGGATTTTTATCCTTGGAATTGATTTTTAAAGACAAGAGGATTTTACCCTAAAATCTTGGATATTTGATTTTGTAAAGAGGAAATGGAAATGGTGTGCTTTGATGAAATTGGAATGATGTTGATGAAGATGGTGGAGTTAGATATGTATTATCACTTCCATCTCGAAAATTTGGAATGTATATCTTTGTTGGAAATTATTTATCTATTTAAAGATATCTGTTTTGGACTATCGGTGGAGGATAGTTATGATTGTTGTAGAAATTGCATAAGAATTAGGAGAATTGAAACTAATTTCTCATCCATATGCATTAAGCATTGTTGCATATTTTATACATTGAAAATGTTTATTGTTTGAGAAAAATGGGTGAATACCTTGGTGAATCTGGGTAGGGGGTGTGGTTGTGGCATTATGCTGGCCTGTGCGTCCTTGGTGAAAGTCCAGAAACCCACACAGCTAGGTATCGAGCTTTCCGGTTAATACCGGTAAAAATAACAATTAGTAGTGCTTGTATAGCCTACTTGCAGACACGTACCTAGAAATTCCCAAAGTTTGTACTCACTGTCCTGTTTTTTGTTGTAAATGAAATGATTTCATGAATTGTGATATAAACTTGGCATTGCATGGTTTTGCAAAGAGATACAAGATGTTTTGATACGAGCATTGCATACGCATTCACCTTATATCTTTGTTAAGATTCATACACGGTGATAAAGTATCTTTATTGGGTTTTGGCTCACCCTATGTGAAAAAACATTTTTAGCTGTTGATGATATATCTTCGCCAAGACAATAGCTTGGGAGGACTTGGAGCAAGCACTTCATTTTTGCTTGTTGTTGTAATTACTTTGTTAGCCTAGGGCTTTAACTGTATTGAGTTTGAAGTCACTTTTGTTGTAACCAAGTACCGTCTTGAAAAGTTATAGCCTTTAGGGCATTTAATTGTCTGTTTAACTTCGATTCATATCTCTTACTTATTGTACATGCTATAGATTCAGGGTTAGAGCTTATGAATGTATAGTTGCATGTGTCATCCTTTGTACAAATGAAATCATATGAATGGAAGAGTATATTTCTAAAATGCATTGTCATTTATTTAACATTGTGGATGGTTTATTGCTATTTATTTCGGGGCGTCACAACATAGATTTTTTTTTTTTTTTTTTTTGTAAACCACATTTAAGTTATACATAGACTAACAAAAGGCTTTAGCAATTAATCAATTATATGTTGCTTAAATGCACACCTAGTAATATCTATCACGTACAAATTAATATATGCCTTCTCAAGAAACTTGGAGAAAGTGAGTATAACATGCGAGAGAGAACAGGTTCCATCTAGGAGGTCAACAACCCATTCCAACTATTTCTAGCCTTCAAAAAATATATATATATATTGGATCAAACTCATCAAAATGAAGGATAATTAAAAAGTAATACGAATGACAGATAAAAGAAAAAAGAAGTTATTTGCAAAAAATTATGCAAGGTTCCATGAGAATCAACAAATTGCATTTTTGTAACATCCGTGACAAGAAACTTCATGTCTTTCGCTGAAGAAAAAAACTACTTGAGTAAAGGACAGAATTCATACAAATGTAGATCAAACTAAAGCTATTAAGCATAACAAACATTTTGTTCCTGGAGATAATTGCATTTTTATTGAGTTAATGATATATTTATTTCATTTTCTAGACTTGTTTGGTAAATCAATTTTCTATTCAAGAATGAGCTATTAACTAACCACCATGGGTAGACTGCATATAAAAAACAAGTTATTTACAAAAAATTATGCATAATTATGAGAATCAACAAAGTTGCATATAGAAACTTGGCTCATCAAGACTTGAATCCCCTATATTAAACTCATATATATATGCCACATTGCAATAGAAATTGTTAGTTTAATTCTTCAGCATATCCAATCAACTAAGAGTTACAATCCACAATGATAGTTATACTTGCCACACTACAAGAGAAATTGTCAATTTAATTCTTTAGCATGTCCAATTAACTAAGAGTTTTTTTTTTTTTTTTTTGGATAAGTAAGTCATATTATAACCAAAAAAGAACAAAAATGTTTGAGACCCCCTTTTCCTCTCACCCCCTTTCCCTCCCATTGGCCAGTTTTTCTTTTCTATTTTTTTTCTTTTCCTTCTCCTCCAATCACCACCCGCCACGTGTGTGTGGGGGTGGTGGGGGTGGTGATTGGAGGGGGTCTCTATCAATGCTCAAAAGAAAGATATACAATGAAGTTCAATACACATCTTTTGTAGGGAGATAAACATAAACAAAAAACAAACTATTCCCTCAAAAGAAACAAACTAAGCCTATAGACGACAAACAAAACATACACAACAAAGGGTTCAAAATTTCCCTCTAGCACTTTTCAAGTAATGAATCAACTAAGAGTTACAATCCACAATAACAATTACTTTAGTGAGGATCAAAACCCTAGCAAGAGCCCTTGATATTTGATAATATTTCCAAGTTCTTTATTCAAAATGAACAATATAGAAAAATCTAGTCGAAATCCAAAAATTATAGAAGCCAAAAGCATACTAATTCAACAATGACAATAAATTGGTAGACCGTGGAATTAAGATACACCGCAACGGATTAACAAATCTCAATTCAAGTAATGTTGAACAGCACAATAATCTCACTTTTTCTACACATAGAATATATCATTCACTTTCCACACATTCCATGTGTTAAATTCAATAATGGTCATGAACTGAACTAAATTCTAACCGAATCACCATAACATGCAAAATCTATAAACATTAAAATCATATATTTTTCAAAAAATACATTAAACCCATTATCACCAAAAAGAAAAGAATATAGGCAATTAAACCCACTAAGGAAGAATTGACAATATCCTTCCAAACACAAACAATTATGCACCCCCTTCCCACATTTATTTTTCTTCATTCATTTCGTCATTTTTTTCCTTTTTCTTCTTGTGTTCATCAATATCAATTCCCCCTTTTTTCCCTTTGTGCTTGTACAAATAGAGTTGGGTTAGCAAACCAACTGTGCAATGCAAGTGTGCATGTGTGTGTTTTGAATTATTAAAGCACACCACATAGTCTACAATTAACTTGGAAAATGAAACTATGACTACAAGGAGCAAAAATAGAATTGGTTTTAGAAGTGTGAAAGAGATGGAGAAATTGATCGATCATGAAAAAAAGAGAAAGTCAGTGCATGCCAAAAATCGATTAAGAGAGAGATTTTTAGATCTTCTCAAAAATCGATTTGAGAGAGAGAGAGAGAGAGAGAGAGAGAGAGAGAGAGAGAGAGAGAGGAGTTATTGTTGCAAATGGAGGGATTTTGAGTTTTGGAAGTGGTAGAGGGGTTGGAGTTAGGATGAGGCTTTGTTAGAGGGAAATCATTGAAGTGAAGAGGGCAATAAAAAGAGAGAGAGAGAGAGAGAGAGAGAGAGAGAGAGAGAGAGAGAGATGGGTCCGTATATACCTGATATTTATCTGGATTGAGAGAACCCCCTTCAGATCAATGATGGAAGCCAACAGAGGCTACTAGTTATTGCTAGAAATTAAGGGTTACACAGAGATGGTGAGAGCAGCAGAGGAAGAGAAGGAGCGAGAGACAAAAAAGAGAGAAAGAGAAGTATAATCGTTGTGGGGGAGTGAGAGGAAAATAGGAAGAGAGAGAGTTAACCGGTTGCTCAAGTTTCCCATTTTCTACCATTAAACAATTCAATGATCCTGATCAATTGTTTGTAATCCAAGGGCAGAAAAATGTTGTCTGTTTGGTAACGTTTACGTTTTCAGTTTATATTTACAAAAATTTTATAAACTGGTTTTTGTATATTTTTAGAAAAACATAAACTACAAACGCGTTTGGTAATTGGCAAAATGTTTAAAAATATAAAAAAGAGTAAGAAATGGCAAGTGTTGGCAAGTAGTGGCAGAAGACGGTGGTGGAAAGTGGTGACGGTGGGTGGTGGGTAATGGGTGGTGGTGGGTAGTGGTGGTGGTGGTGGCCGAGTGGGTGACGGTGGCGGGTGGTGGATGGTAGCGAGTGGGTGGTGGTGGTGGTAGTGGTGGTGGCGGCGGGCGGTGGGTGGTGGTGGCAGGTGGATGGCGGGTGGGTGGTGGTGGCGGGTGGTGGTGGTGGGTGACGGTGGCGGGGGGTAGCGAGTAGGTGGTGGTGGTGGTGGCGGGTGGTGGTGGCAGGTGGGTGGCGGATGGCGGGGGATGGGTAGTGGTGGTGGGTAGGTGGTGGGTGGTGATGGTAGGTGGGTGGGTGACGGTGGCGGGTGGTAGCGAGTGGGTGGTGGTAGTGGTGGCAGGTGGTGGGTAGTGGTGGCAGGTGGGTGGTGGGTG
The DNA here is from genome assembly GCF_055761805.1 of Camellia sinensis. NCBI lineage: Eukaryota > Viridiplantae > Streptophyta > Magnoliopsida > Ericales > Theaceae > Camellia > Camellia sinensis. The sequence continues at coordinate 8,575,709 of NW_028128988.1, forward strand.
GCGGATGGCGGGTGGTGGCGGGTAGGTAGCGGGTGGTGATGGTGGGTGGGTGGGTGGGTGACGTTGGTGGGTGGTGGGTAGTAGCGAGTGGGTGGTGGTGGCGGGTGGTGGGTGGCAGGTGGTGGGTGGGTGGGTGATGGTGGCGGGTGGTAGCGAGTGGGTGGTGGTGGTGGGTGGGTGGGTGGGTGGGTAGGTGGGTGGCAGGTGGCTGGTGGTGACGGGTGGTGGCAGGTGGCTGGTGACTGGTGGTGGCAAGTAGGTGGCGGGTGGTGGATGGTAGTGGCCGGTGATGGGTGGTAGCGGGTGGATGACAAGTGAGTGGTGGCGAGTGGGTGGCAGGTGGGTGGCGGCTGGTGGGTGGCAGGTGGGTGGTGGTGGCAGGTGGGTGGTGAGTGGTGGTGGCAGGTGGTGGTGAGGGGTGGGTGGTGGTGGCGGAAGACGGTGGTAGAAAATGGTGGCGGGTGGTGGCTAGTGTTGGGTGGTAAAAAAAAAAAAAAACTCAAAACTCAAAACGAAAATACCTTTTTTGAGTTTACATTTTTGGCCAAATTTATAAACTGAGACCACTGATTTATAAATCAAAAATTTTACCAAACAAATTTTTATTTGAGTTTTTAAAATTTTTGTAAATATAAGCAGAAAATTGAAAACGTAAGTGTTACCAAACGGCAAAGATCACATTTTAGGGTGTATGTTCTCAACACAGTTTATTTGTTATTGTTTTGTGAATTGATGTGGTTTGTTTGTTGTAATTCGTTGTTTGGATTTGATGGTCAATAAATAGAATTGATTTATTTAAGCATTATTTTCGTATGTTTTACTGGCGTCCTGTCTAATTGCATATGCCAAAGAAATGTTTCTATATGCTGAAAAGAGGTATGCACAATGACTACAAATTTCATTTGCAATTTTCAAAGCTATAACCATTATTTCTTCTTTCTTGTAACAATCAAATAGATTGGAACAAACTGGGATGGCTTTTGGAGCTGATGTGACGATTGTTGTTGTGCATTTTGAATATTTTTAGTTTTCACGTTTTGATTCATTGTGCATGAGTGCATGTAAAAGTTTAGTTGTCCAGCTGCTGTTTTTGAATTAACATTTTCTGCATTTAATTTTTGCTGAATCTAAGCACTGTAGAAAATTGAATTGTAATATGTGTCTTGACTTAATTCTTCATAGTATATTTAATAAAATGGCTTATTTTACAGTTCACTGAGTAATATCAGGTACTTCATGTTAATGCCATCTACCCTCTGCTTCCTGGGGAAGAACAGATCATTATTAGTAGTTATAGTTGTTGTTGTTCTTATTTTATTTATTTATTTATTTTTATCATTAGTGCTGTTATTTTGTTGTTAAACTGATTCTACGTTTATCTGCGCGAGTTTGGTCATCATGTTAGGTTGGCAACTGATGTTAACTTCTCTACTTTTGTAAAGTCAGCTGGTATAGACTTCTACCCTTTCGGCGGTGATCCTCGGGTTTTGGCAGGATGTAATATGTCCTTGACTTGATACTTTTTTTTTTCCCCCTATCTCTATTTAAAAACAGAATTGATTTCTTCATGTGTTAGTTTTCTGAGAAATCACTTTCTAAGCCTCTCCTTTTGTTTTGCTTGGATCAATTATTATTTCTTTTTTGTTTGTTTGTCCTGTCATGTAGTTATCATATTGTTGACAGTTTCATAACTGCTGTTAAAATTCTGATAGCATGTGCAATCCCAAGATCTTTATTTTGGACGTACTAAGTTGTGCTTTTTTAATTATTTTATTTTTTCCTTTTCTAGTTCTCCCCTGCAATTATACATATGGCCAGGAACAAAGGTTTAATTCCATCTGCACCAGGAGAAATATCTATACAGAGAAAGCAACTAAAGGCCATTATCGAATCTCTTTTACCGGCATGCACTGAACTAGATGTAGATACGGGTGAGCCTTTTAGAGCTCAGGCAATTATTGCAAATCCTCCCGCTTATGGTGAGTGCCCGACAAATTGAATATGTATTGCTCTTTTATTTTGCATATGATGTGCAACCTTTCACGGGTTGCACACACTACAAGAATTAACACTTTTGCCGACCAAAAAATTGGTCGCTAAAAGCTCATTTTTGGTCGGCAAAAGTTATCCGCGATCAATTTTTTTGGTCGCTACTTTGGTCGCCAATTGAGGGTCGGCAAAAGTACTTCGCGACCAAAATTTTGGTCGGTCGGCAAAAGTTGGATTTGCAGACTAAATTTTTTGTCGCTAAATATTTAATTACTGCGACTAATTCATTTTGTCGCTAAAACACTTTGGTCGCGAAAAGTGATATTTTGCCGACCAAATATCTTAGTCACCAATTGACACATCTCGCGACCAAAAAGTTTGGTCGCCAATTATCACATTCAACAACCAAAAAGTTTGGTCGCTAATTGTGACATTCCACAACCAAAAAATTTTGGTCGCCAATTGTGACATTCCACGGCCAAAGATTTTGGTCGCCAATTATCACATTCTGCGACCAATGATTTTGGTCGCCAATTGTCACATTTCGCGACCAAATTATTTGGTCGCCAATTGTCACATTCCGTAACCAAACATGTTTTGTGCAACTAAAACTTTAGTCGGCAATAGACTTATTCGCGACCAAATCCTTTGGTTGCCCAAATTAATAATTTTAACGACTAATTATTTAGTCGCCAAATGTGCTTGGTGATACACCGACTACTTTATTTAGTCGGCAAAAGTGTAACTTATTTTTTCCGACTGATCAATTGGTCGCCAAAACTAGAAAAACAAAACCAAATTATGGTCGCCAACATCCAACAAAATAAACCTGTAATTTATAATAATCCATCCAATTTATTCAATATAATCTGTAATTTGCAAAAATCATTCAAACCACCAAATAAATTAAATCATGAACATTCAACAAAATACATATACCAACCATTTCTGAACCTATTTAATTAAAGTCAGCAACTATTATAAGTTTTCATCCACAAATAATTCCAAACTACATATTTCATCTACCATAAAAATTTAAAACATAACAAGTACTTGTTATTATATTTTAAATTTTTATCCATGTACATCAACCCAAAAATATAACTAGTAGTCTCCCAAATATTTTCTATACACACCCATCCAAAAATATAACTACTAGTGTATCCAAAAATATAACTACTAGTCTACCCTAATATTTTCCATATACATCTATACAAAAATATATAATCCTTCCAAAAATGAAAAAAGTGCCAATTTGTCCTGTACAATTTAGCTTTGTGCACGAGTTCATCCATCTGTACCAAAGAAAAAAAGAAATAATGTCAGGTAAAATTGGACAAATAATGAAAAATGTCCATGAAAAGCAAAGGTCACATTAGCAAATTAAATGACTTTCTTTATCAAATTGTAAATCCAATCCAACATTGTAGTTTTTGCTTTCATAGGGAAGGCAATCTGCTAAAAGCACGAAGAAGGTGTAGCATGACATGTCTATCTACTGTACAAGATGACTTGCACCACTAGGAAGTTATGTAATCCAATTTAATTCCTTGTAAAACATGAAATTAATAAAGAAAAATATGCAATTGCCAAAGATAACAAATTTGAGTTCAGCTCAAATTTAGAAACCAGAAAGGAGTAAAAACTTACCATAACAAACAGTAGCAGATAAATCAGGAAATTTGTAATTGATAACTGAAAACTTTCCTAAAACAGAAAATACACAAAATTGACAGCCTAAACAAATGCATTTGTGCAAAAGTCAACTTAGGTCACAGCTATAGCGATCCCGGTTTTCCCTGTTGTTGTTTAACTATAATCCGGACTCAGTTCCGCAGATGTGTTGTTGTCTTACTCTCATTTCTATCCCTTACTCTTCGTGTTGAGTTTTGGGTTGTGTTGGGCAAGTTGGTTGTATTTTAAAACTTAGAATTTTGCCCAGGTTTTGGCCTATCTGCTCGAGCAGCGCTTTGACGCTCGAGCAGGCATTTGTTGTTGCCTCTCCGCTCGAGCGGCAGTTTGGACGCTCGAGCGTGAATTCCCTTCTCTCAGCATTTTGGTCGTCTGCAGAAAATTCTGGGAGGGTGCATCCAGAGCTCGAGCGGATCTTTGGACGCTCGAGCGTGAACCTGTGTTTGACGCTCGAGCGGGGTGTTGTACGCTCGAGCGGGCCTGTTTTATATCAGTCCGTGAAATCACTTTTTGAATCACTTTTCACTTTTCTTTTCTCTCTCTTACTTTCCCCAAAATCGATTTTTGAGAGCTCCTCACTCTAAAACCTAACTTCTCTCTAGGGTTTGATCTAGTAGGAGTGTTTTCCCCACCTTGGGCCTTTGTAAAAAGGGTGTTGATCGTCGAGGGCTTCGTTTTGATCCAAGAAATTTGGGATTTGGAGCACTTCCGAGTTTTGCTCTTCTTCCTCTTTGGGTTCTACATTTGAGGTAGGGATTTCCTTGTTCTTTTTCAATACTTCGTCTATAGATAGACATGTGGTAGTTTTGTATTGCATGAAAATCATATCCATGTTGGATTTGTTTGAAATCATGAGAATAAACCTAGGGTTGGTTGTTTGAAAATGGTTATTTTATCATTGATGGTTATTTTGGGCTAATTGATGTGTAAATTAGCATGTTATAGTTGAAAGAAGAAAAAGCCCTAAGTTATACTTTGATTTGGTAAATTAAAATGAAGGGTAGTTAACCTATGTTGTAAGTCTCTATTGTTAATGTGAGTTGGGTGAAGGTGTTAATGCCTAAGGGATTAACTTTGGCCTTGGAATGGCTTGAAATGAATGTAGTGAACTAATGTGTGTTGTGGCTTTATTATCAACGGAATTGGTTTTGTAAAACAAAAAGGAATGGAATTGGTTTTGTGGAAACAAAAGGGATGGAGTTGGTTTTGTGAAAACAAAAGGAAATGGAATTTGTTTGTGAAATGAGAAAAGTATCTTTGATATGAGTATGAAAATTGGATTGTTGTTTCTTGAGTGTTAAATACACACACGCGGGGGTTGTATCTTTAACTACCGTGTTGGTGTTGTTGGTGGGTTTATGGTCTCATAGCAATTGAGTCTTTAATAGATGTACTAAATAGTTGCATCTAGAGGTTTTGTCCTTGGTCATCGGTGGATGATGACACGGTTGTGTTGAATTGTCGTGTATGCATTATACCATTGTTGACTAAACATCGTATATGATGAAGTGTTAAGATACATTATATATGTATACTTGCTCGGGAGGAGGTAGTTATGTGTTCATATACTTTAACACATTGCTTGTATCTTGATGGCTTATGTATATGTGTTATACATATTAGCTATGCCCTGTTGTATTTTGGTTGGTGGTGTTATACCTTGCGTTGAAAATCAGAGGTACCGTGACCTTCCAGCTAGCGCCTGGAGAACTGACTGTGCTGAGAATCTAAGGCACCATACCCTTCCAGCTAGCGCCTGGTAAACTGGCATGTTGTTGTGAGAGGTGTATCTTTGGCTTACTACGCACATAGCTAGTAGAGCAAAGTTTTGTTGTTGGTGTTTCAGTGTGTCTGGGAATATCATGGATGGTGTCGGTTACAGTTTTGGGAGGGCCGAGTTGCCTCATTGGTTTATCTTATGCATGTTGGTGAGTTGTTCTCTCCCTTTTTATAACTGTGCATGTATAGATTTGATTGTATCGGGAAGAAGCCAAAAATGTCATTTTGTCTTTTGGAAAGTGTGAAGGAGAACGGATATTTTAAAGAAACATATGTTTTGAAAAGGCACACCTGTGTATGTTTGGAAAATGGAAGAGGGTAGTGGGCTTAGTGAATTTATTTCCTAAGGAATTGTTAATGTTATGAAAGATTGGGAACGGGCGTTAATGAAAAGAAAAGAAAATTGAATCGTCTATGGCATTGATTAAAATGGTTGTTTTTGAGAAAAGTTCATACTTATGTATATTTTGTACAAACTGTCACATTACTATCCTAGTATGAGATTGAGCATTCATGAACATAGCTATCTGTAAGTTGTTATTGTTGAGGGCCATGTTGAGATCCCTACTGGACTATATGTTCATCCCACGTTGTTGAATCTTTTTCAGGTGTTGAGCAAGATGTGCTACAAGATTTGGATCTTTTAATTGTTGGCCACGGGGCCTCTTTTATGTTGGCGAAATGCCATGTATGAAAAAGGGTTGCACCCTTCTTCTTGATTCATTAATGATGTAAGCCCATGGGCAATTTATTTATTATACTCATGTTGTATTTACATTGCATACGAATGAGAGTGTTGTCATTCACTTCTACGAGTTGAATTTATGAGTTTATTTCCGCATGTTATCTTTGAAATGGAATTAAGTTAATGAATTTGGTAATACTTCGAGTAATAAAAAAGTGGGGCGTGACAACAGCAAAGTTGTGTGTTGTTCATGCCATTTTTAGTCAACAACCTCCATAAAATTGCATAAATATGGTTTCTGTAAAGTTAAGCTCCATAAGAACTGTTATCGACAAGGATATAGAAAACAAGGTTTTAGGTCAAGTCAATATTATGTTGAGTATCTTAATGAGAACCAGCTTGAGTCATGACAAACTATTAAATTGATCAAACTTTAGTGTACTTATCTAGAGCAAAAAGAATACAAACTAGAAGATGGTCCCCAATTCCCAAATCAGTCATTAGAAAAGCAGAGCATCCATGGCATCTGAAATTTATCACTTCTCCATTAGAGCATCTCCAATGGCGTAAGGCAAAAATCATTTTTTGGCTTGCTATAGTGCAAAAATAAATAAATAATAAAATAAGCCATTTTTTTGCTATACCACTCCAATGGTGACATTCTATTTCAGTTGAATATAATGAACCAATACATCACACCCATCTAAGTGAATTTAAAGCAATCATTGTGGACAATATGATCATATAAATTAAAACAGAAAGGAGAGGCACACAAGCATACACATTTCAGCAAACCCCTGATTCATATTAAAGCAAGCTATCATTTGAAAACTTTAACTCAACTAATAAATGTGAAGTCAAGAAATCATACAGCAAGGACGATGAATATTACCTTTATTCCACTGGAATTTGGCGCTTTGAAGACAATATATGTCTCAGTTAAAAGCATCCCTCTTTCAATACCTTTTGACTTTTCTTGCCCCTCTATAGCAGCTTGATTAACGGTGAAAATATAACCATTGCCATGATACTCAAATGTTACCCTTTGTCCCGTCGTCATAACCTGCATGTCATGAGGCCTCAAAGTCAATTCCAGAAAAATATAAATCAGTCTACCAACAAAAAGACTAAATACTGCTTATTAATCCATCACAATAGTCAACTTCATATAAATGGACAGATTCTGCCAAATCACTTTGACTTCAAGTTCCAACACCTAAGTGCCTACACAGATAAACTGGCCACAGGGCCCAAGCATTTTTGTTCAAACATTATTCTTATTAGCTTCTTAGAAAGACTCGACATGATATTCCATTTAGTTTTCACAATACACATTCTGAAAGAGCAAGCATTTGCATTATAAATCACTTGCAAGCCATGGATTAGACCATATCATATTCCCACTAGCCAGGAATGAAGCACAACATGTGAGAAACATATATGTAGTGTCATGTTTGTGTATAAGTTGCCATGAAAGCAATGAAAAATAATTTTGCTGATCCTCTGCCACAGCAGAAAGGATATCTACATTTAGAAAAACATGAAAAGCAATTGGTAGAATTACCTTTAGAGTAAGCGACCCTAACCAGTAAGAGCAACTCCAACTACACTCTTTATTTTTCACTAGCTAAAGTACAAAAAAGGGACACTCTTTATTTTACCTAATTAGTTTAGCTATTGTATGTTCCAATCATACTCTTTATTTTAACTCGTCATTCAAACTAATTAAACCAATTTTCAAAACAAAAAATGCCATATATATTACTATCTTTTTCATAAAATGCCACATACGCACCGAACGCTAATATGATTGCTATTGTGACATTTGCGATAATATTTTTAAAGATAATATTTTTTAATATTAGTTTTAAAAATATTATAAAAAATAATGTTAAGTAATATTTAATTTTTTTTTATAAAATTTATAGTACGTGAATATATACCAACATATGAATTTTGTGAAACCATATTGAAGGGGAGGGGAGGGGAAGAATAAAAGAAAACAATAAATAATTTTTTTTTAAAATAACAATGCAAAGGAAGTTCTTCAATAATTGTAATTTATCAAATTAAATTAAGAACTGAAAGAACACAAAATAACTAATCAAAACCTTACAAAGGTCAATGAATAAAATAAAAAATAAAAAAAAAATCATAACTAGCAAAGTTAGGAATAAACTTCAAAATAAATAAACTATTTCTAATTCAAGTTGTTAAAAATCTCCATGTAGATGTCACAAATGCTCAACTAGGTCTGCTTGGAGTTGAGAATGAGTTTGTCTATCTCTGATGTAATGATGATTTTGAATGAATTCATAAAGTTCGGGTGCACGCTCATGTAACACTGCTAGAGGGAGATTTTCTTCGATTGCATCATGTCATTCATACAGCTGTGCTTGCATGTGTTTGGACGTTTATGTCTGTCTCTCTACATTTAACTACATTTCCAATTCTAGTTCTTGTGAATGTCAAAACAGACATGTTTATCAACATACCTTCTTTTTAATGTTACTCATTTTTCCATTTCATTGGAAGTAGGTGAAACTCATGCACAATTACTGCTACTATTTGAAATCCTATATATCTAGGAAACAAGATCCAAAAGCAAAAAAAAAAAAAAAAAAGCACAAATCAGCAGACCAACACAGACATTCAACTAGGACAGACCAGCAGACAGTAGCAAGCTCCATAGTAGAGACCATCACAGCAGACAGCAGCAAACTCCCTAGACCAGTAGCCAGAGACCGTCCCAGCAAACGACACTACACTAGAGATCATCACAGCAGACGGCTACACACTAGCTCAACCACCATTTGTAAAGCAAAACTAGACCTAGTCTTATGTATGCTGTGCAAAATCAGTGGTTAATATCATAACTCCAGCCACACATGAATCCAACTTGAGACTAAGGCCAACCTTGTCACAGTAGCAGAGCTTAGCAGACTAATAGATCCCAACCTCAGAAGCAGAGTTAGCACAGAATTATCAGAATCAGCACAGATAGATAGGGAAACAAAGAACCACCAATCTGAGGAAAGACTAAGACCCAGACCTCCTTATAAACCTCAGCAACCTGATGCTAATACACACTCTACAGCTTCCTATTTATCAACCACCAAATAGCAATGAAAACTTGAACTTCATTGCGGACCCAACAACACTTTCTAAAGTAATGTTTTCTAGTGGTTATATAGCATACTTTGTGATGTGAGGTCTCATATTCAATTCTTATTAATAATTTGTATGAATGGCAACAAAAAAAAAATGTCCCTTTGCTTTTTATAGAAAGCAAAATAAAAATGATCCACAAATGTAATTGTTAGTGCATTTTAATGTTTGACTATATATAAGGTGTATCAGAAAAATCTATTGACAAGTTTTGGCTAATGGCATAGAGGTAGTACCCTGGATCATATGACACATCAGAAAAATGCAGTGTAAGAGTGACATTGTGTGAGACAATGAGATTCAAGATCCTATAAGGTGAAATGAGAGAACGGTGAGAAAGTGAAACACTGGGAATCCAATTATAAGGAGCACCTAATAGGGTATAGGCAATGAGATTGAAATCAATTGGGATAGAAGCATAACACTTATCTTGGGGATAGTCACACACAAGAGGCCGTTCGCGACCAAGAATATTAGCAACAATATCCGCATTAAACTCAAAACTTTTACCCCTCACATACATCCAAAAAGATGATGAATTAGAGGATGAATGTTGCAATAAAATTCTCGAACCCAAGACCTATTCACTATGTCATCAAAATTCAACACAGCATTACCACCCAAACAGTCAAACCAATTCCTAATAGAAAGCTCATCAAATGTGTTGGGTTCAACATTTCGTTCTAGTAACACTGCAATCAGTGAACTGTGCATTACACAGATTTTGATGGTCTTTAGAGCGAAAGGAACATGAATCAAAAGAGCCTTTTTTAGCTGATTGCTTGGTTTTCTTTCTAGAAGAAGATGAAGCCTTGAAACAAAATTTTCAAAACTACTGAGATGGACGAGACAAAAAATACCAAAGAAAAAAAGAAAGGAACTAAGAAATTTACCACCTACAAATGATATGGAAGAGACAATGATATGGAAGAGGCAATGATATTTCTTAGTTCATATCAGCTACTAAGAAATTTTTATATCATAGAGAGAAACCTATTGTGTAGATATAGAGGGAGGGAGAGTGAAGCATTGTCCATATTGTTTCCCTGCAATTATTGCTGGAGTCTAATTTTCAAGGCAATATCACAGCCAAATCAATATTCCTCGCAGAAAATCATTTTCCTAACTCATTGCGCTGTACAATTACACACTCTCTCTATCTCTCTCTCATACGAGAGAGCAACCTACCTAACCAACATGTTCATTTGCCATGAAATTTCAGTGAATTTTAGCTCTGCGGGTCTTTATCTAAGTTCAATAGTGACTGTATCCTAACATCTAACCCCACCATAAGTTCGTATTGACGACACTACTCTTTTTAGTGGCCCCATTTAAGATGAAAATGCAGTGTTGCTATTTTGAGCACTTATCTGTAAATAAAAAAATATGTGATTTTAGAATTACTGATTTTGCAGAACAAAATTGCATTGCTTTGACCCATAACTTCACATCTTACTTATCTTGAGTTTTAGTCTACTAAAGTGACTTCTGTTTGAGTTTTATAAACTTGATTGTTAAAAGAATGAGATTTTTCAAGTAAAATTTGATAAATTTAATGTTTTGGGATTGTAATACTTGATTTGGTGTGGCATGAGGTGCATGTGGGTATGGCAATTTGTATAGCCAAGGTTATGGCACTAACACCGCAGCACTAAGCACTGCTCTGTTCAATAATGGCTTGAGCTGTGGGGCATGCTATCAGATCAAATGCAACAGTGACCCACAATTGTGCCTCCCTGGGACCATCACTGTGACTGCTACAAACTTCTATCCACCTAACCCTTCTCAATCTAATGACAATAGTGGGTGGTGCAACCCTTCCCTCCAACACTTTGATCTAGCAGAGCCTGCTTTCTTGCAAATTGCTCAATACAGAGCTGGAATTGTTCCAATCTCTTTTCAAAGGTAAGGGTTGCTCTCTAATTACCCTCACAACTTTGCTAGTTGCACTGAACACAGATAAGGGTGTGGACCCAACACCACTCTCTATGTCTCTCGTGTCATGTAGAACTTGTTATATTTATTTTTATGCAAGTAGTATTATGTACATATACCCTCAACATTCCTAAAAGTCAAACAAATTAACTAAAAAATTAGTCAAAGCAATTTTCTTAATCTGTGCTAGTTAATTTGACTATCGAATAAAGACCAATGAGTTTGTGATGTCTTATCGAGTGTGATACTCGGATCGAGTCTTACTGTCAGTAGTTTCTCCCTTCTTTAAATAAACTAATGAATATGGTTGTGTGGTGGTCTTGACAGGGTGCCCTGTGTGAAGAAAGTTACCTGATCCTATGTCTCTCAGAATCTCATACCTTTCCATGTTTGTTTATCACCAAACACCCTTCCCTTACAACAATAATAACTGTTTTTGTTTTCTCACTCACTCTCCCTCCCCTCCCCTCCTTCCTTTCTTATATCAATTAATCAATCAATCAATCAATTTGTATTTGTTGAGAGCATTCCATTTTGCTTTCAAATCAATAGTTGTAAAGATATCTTCTTTCATCAAGACTTTCCAAAGGTCCAAACCAACCAATCATTTGCAGGTCCTGATTCATAAACTAATTTTATCCCTATGTCCTGATTGCTGATCATTGAAAGTAAAATTGATAAACTAAAATTCATAAACTAAACATCATCTATATTCAAGGAAAGGCATTCAATCCCCATTGTGAGGAGTTTTTTTACCTTCATTAAATCAGATGCCTTTGATAAGTTGGTCTATCAGACAGGTGTAAACAGTATATTGACACAATTTTAAATTCGAATGCATAATTTTGGTCTGGACTTTGATGTTTTACATTATATACAGGAAGATGTGCATTGCATTCAAGTTGTCTATACTCCATACGACATAAATATGAGATTAAATATGGAATTTTAAATCAGATTGGATGCCTCTAGGGTTGCAAATTGCTTTTCTCGGAGAGAGAAGGTTTATCAATTGCATAGAAGGGGAAGAGAGAGAGACAAAAGGATCCATACCTTGAGGAAGAGGTCAGATAGAGGGAGTTGCAGACAACGTTGAAGGGGAAGGTCGATTTCGCGCTGAAGGAGTAGATTGATTTCGCGTTGAAGGAGTAGATCGATTTCACGGGAAAGACGTGTTTGAAGAAGGAGCAGAATACTTTCGCAGGAGAGACGAGTTTGGAGAGCCTTCAATCACTCTCCAATTGAAGCCAACGGGAAAGGGATGAGGGAAAATAGGAAGCCGTTTAGCCAGCCGATTGGAGTGAGAATTTAGGGTAATATTAGCTAAAATAGCTAACAGGATTAATATGCCTCTTCCCTTGGAGTTGCTCTAATAGTGCCTATAAATATACAGGGGAAATTAAGTAAGGAAAACCACTACTAGCTATTACCTGGTTGATAAAACTCTTCTGAATCTGCTGAGACAAAAGAACAGCATCAACCTGCCAAACGAACATATTCAGTAACTTCCCTGGAGCAATAGCACAAAAGTCATGACACAGGGCAGCCGTTCATCCCTAAGCATAAATAAAGCAACCAATTGAGGCAAAATGCTTTCAACTATCAAAACAACATAAAATTCTAGTTGGTGCGAACCCATCATATCAGGCTGCAATTGATACTGTATTTTCCAAAAATGTAAAATGGAAAAATGCTCATACCTGCTCATCTTTAGCCCCTTTCTTTATAAACTCCAATTCAAGAGTAAGCAATGCTAGGTTGAAGTCTTCAGGTGGAACAAATCTAGAAATATTATCACCACAAAGCATTAAAAATTTGGTAAAAACACAGCAATAGCAATCAACAATTCCTTACTAATTTATGATCACCTGCTCATGGATATTGTGTCCCCAGTAGAAACTTTTGCATGGCGACGTTGGATGACATTGAGGGCAATGTGGCCATTAGGTATGCTTTCATGTGCAGTAAGTTCTAGTCAAGGCAACAATGGACTACAGCCCGTTCAAGAAACAATCTAACGAGTGGGTATCAATAAATATTTTTTCCCACATTCCAAACATGTATAGAATGCTTTTGTCTTGTCTAAGTTCTGATATAGCATTATACATCCTCATGGACCAATTGACAATGTGTAAATTGCAGCTACAAACCATATGTGAAACCACGCAAACCAAGAATTTATACATCTTAATGATTTTGATTCTCACAGTGCTAGGAACATGAACACACCCATCAGGGTAAGTATAAAGAGGGAAGAAAACAAATATAAACATTATACATGAATTGCTTTAAAGCAGAAATGCTAACGAAGCTTACCTTTGCAATTGCGATCCATGTATAGTTGGTTTCAAGCTCAGACCTGCAAAACCCAGATCAAGGCAGACCAACGGACAAATTTTCACTGCATGGGTAAGTATAAAGAGTATTCTCTCCCTTTCTGTTTCATATAGTGCAAAATATATTCTACATGAACAAATATCTAATTGAGTACCTAGGAAACCAAATGCAGCCAAGTAAAATTCAATACCTAGCTTCTGAAACTATATTCAAACAATAAACTCATTAGAAAAGCAAATATTATTCGAGTGATTTGTCAACATGTATAACGGTTCTGCAAATGTAGCCAAGGAAAATTCAGTACCTACCTTAAATGAATAAGCTGTAAAGAAAAAAAATGCCCACTATATATTGACTAAGATACAATTTGTTTGCATATACAGAACTCACTTCAACTACACTCAATTAAGTATACATTTTCATACCTTAGATTTCTTAAGTATACACCTTCTGAAAGCAGCCTTCGATTTCTTTTGTTTAAGCTTGGTAAGGTTCATTATTTGTTACTAGACCAAGAATATAAATTTCTATTCCAAATTTTATAGCTTAATGTTGGTGGTTGGTAGTTAGAATGCCTTTTTATTCATGGTTGAGACACTAACAGATTTTGTACTTTCTATTTTCAAAGGCATATTAGCAAACAGGTGGTGTGCATAAATTACACATAAATTAAATTAAAGAAAAAGAACTTGGAAATGAACAAATTGAATGAAAATCAAAATCACATAGGAGATAGAAGACTTTAGCTGATCAGCTGTAGCTACACATGACTCATATATCTTATCATTCCCTCTCAAACTTTAGGGACAAGGAAGAACCTGAGGTTTGCCTTGAAGATAGTGAAACCTAGAGATAGAAAGAGGTATTGACATTATTATGGGACTCCATGGCAAACAAGTATTTTGCTCCATCACCACCTAAATTCGCCCCTTCCGACGACATTTCAATTACAACATCTAAATTTCTCAAAGTTCGGTTTCTAGGTATATAGATAAAACAACCACCCTAATGAAACAGAGTAAATCATTTCAAGAAAAGTTCTAGCTTTACAATTTCACCATCAAAAGAAATCTAAACAAGAAAAAACAAGAACTAATCAAATTGCATTCCAAGTATAAAAATAAAAATAAAAAACGCTAATCCTGGTTTGTGTTACAAACTACAGAGCAGTGAACTAAGAAAATTGAAGGGAAGGATGGGAAATTAAGGGAGAAGAGAAAGTGGATTTAAATTTCTTACCAGGGATGCCTCCAAACACAATAATCTATCAAAGATTTACGTACCCACAAATTTTTTTTTAAAAAATGCAAATAACATATCAGATTCACCATTAACATTATTTTTCTATTCCAGAAGATGGCTCTTATATTTAATTAAGTAAACGAACAAATTATAAATACATCTACATAATTCAAGAAAACTTAGATGATAATAATAAGTTTTAATGCATTTTCATCATCCCAAAAACAAAGGAACATTACAAATCTGAGTCGGCTTTCTTACCTTAGGCAAAACAACGAGAACGAAAAAAAAAACATAACATGAACACAAACATTGAGAGGGAGAGGGAGAGACAGACAAAGAATGAGTAAGAGAGGAAGAGAGGATTTATACCTCAATTTGTTTTTAGGCTCAAAAACATGAGGCACACTAGCAACAAAATTCCCAAACCTAGGAATTGGGGCCAAAATAATCACTAATCAGACACTAGCAACAAAATTCCCAAACCCAGGAATTGGGGCCAAAATTCCCACTAATCATCAATGATGCCATTTTGGTATCAACAAGACAAGACTAACAAAACAATCTAAAAACCCTACATGCACTGATTGATTTTATAAATGGGTGGGTTTCAACAAAAAAATGAAGAAATGTTTACCAGGCAGTGTCGATAGAGGATTTCTTGACGGCTAGGCGAGACGAAGCGATGACCTTGTTGGAGCTGAGGGGCTTGATTTGGACAGGTGTAACGACGATGCCAATGAGCTGTACGGAGTTACAGAGTTCCTTCTTCCACTGAAATGCTCTCTTCAGAACAAGAAGAGTATGAGAAAGAGAAGGGAAATCAAAGAGAAAAAGTGGGACAGAGAGAGATAGACAGAAGCTTGAAAAAATATACCTACATAACGGTGGCGAGGCGAAGACGGACGGTGACGCTGACGGTGGAGAGGCGAGGACGGCGGACGGCAGCGTTGATGCTGAAGAGGCGAGATGAGTGACGCGACTGAGAGGGTGGGATCGATTAGGCGCGTTTTTGTGAAATATTATAGGGGTTTGATTTGTTTTCCCCTACAAACAGTGTTGGTCGGCTATTTGGACTCTCTACATTTAACAAACAAAACGACGTCGTTTTGAAATGTGCGACTAAATTGTAATAGTCGCTAAAAGATTTTAATCTCCCTCCCAGTTTTTCACTTTCCTGCCTAAATTTTTGGCGACCAATATTTTAAATTAGTCGCGAAAAATTACTTTTCAGCAACCAAATTACTTTAGTCGGTGAAAGTATGAACTTTTGCCTACCAATTTTTTCTTAGTAGGCAAATGTGATTTTTTTGCGACCAAAATACTTTTGCGCGCACAATGTCAAATGGAAAGATCCAATCATCTACAGCCAACCCAATTTCTAAACTTTGTCAGATTAATACTTCGTAGGAACTTAAAGGTAAAATTCCAAATATCTATATTTTGAAATTGTAAAATTTGTGAGATTTTGTTTTTCTCTTGAACTTTCTACATTTTAATAAATTAATACAAATGAACTAGAATAGTGACATATTTCTTGTCAATATTAGTATGAGTACTTAACTTAGGAAATTTCGCACCCTATCTTCAAAGAATAGTTACATCTTTTCTGACTCCATGACAAGTTCCCTATTACCAAAGACAAGTGCTGATTTGTTTTTTTTTTTTTTTTCTTTTGAGAGGGGTAGTTGGGGGACTACATCCGACACAAATCTATGATTAAAGTCAACATTACTTCTTCAACTGTATTCAATTTTATTTTTCTTCTTTACCTTAGTTCATATCCTCATGGCTTCAATTTTTGTCCATTTTTGTGTGTGCATGCATGTGTGCATTAAAGTTCACTATCTTCTCAATAGAAGAAAAAAAAATGTAGCTATCTAATTGTTGATAAAAAATTAGAAGGAAAAAAAATAGAAAAAGAAAAATTAAGCTTTGGTTTATATACTTCTTGTTGTTCAAAAAGATTAAAGCAAATATATGGTTCCAAAATACAACAAACACAAGCAAAGAAATAAAGTGGCACACCTGCCAGTGCCCTGCTTTCAATTAAAAGAGAGCAAATACTAGCAAACAAATAAATTGACACACCCGACAGTACCCTGCTACCAATTAAAAGAAAGCAAATAAATAAATTGGCACACCCGCCAGTGCCCTACTATAAATTTAAAAAAAAGCAAAGAAATAAAGTGGCACACCTGCCAGTGCCTTGCTATCAATTAGAAAGCAAAGGAACGCACATAAATTAGCACAATCGTTGATGCTACTGCTAGGAGGGAGGAAGGGAGGTATACCTTTACTTCTATTTAAAGATGGTGATATTGAGGACCTGCGACAAAAGAAAACAAAACATGAAAATGAGTTAGAAAATAACACAATGCTTAAGGAAATTTAAGATTATGGGGAGAAAGGGTATAATACATGTACAACAAATGTCATTTTGCACATATCCTTTCACATTAACAAACCATCTACACAAACACACAAATATAATCATTTATCTCTTGAAGTAATACATTTACTTTCATCATATATTGTAAAACTGCATATAAATCCAATCCAAGATTTCTTTGAGCTACAAATTTTCTATAGGTTGAATATAAACAAATAATTTATTATTTTTTAAATATATATTCCACAATCATTGCCACTGGATCCGCAATTATATTAAATTCCCCATGTTTTGAAAAATATGTTTAAGTTTTAACTAGGACTAAAAAAATAGACCATAACCTCTTCCAATTCCTAGAATAGAAAGAAGATTTTTTGTTAGGGAATGACCATATTATATGAACCCAACTATCTTTGTATTTTTGGGTCATTTTTGGTTTTAGACCAAGAAATGAACAAAATACTATCAACACTATGAATTGCGGAGCTGTTTTCGTTGATAAGGTTTTCAAAAGGGCATTGTTGGTAAATAAAACGAGTGATGCTATGTAAATATAAAATTCATACATAAAATTTATTCTGAATGATATGATTGCTCAAGCATGTTGTTGGGTTTATTCTTAATGTGAAGCACAATGCTCTCCCCAACCAATGTGCTAGGTTTTGAATGAGCTAAAATTCAAAAATTTCAGTAAGATATATTTGATCATCGGATACCCAAGATATATTTTATATATTTTAGTGAGATAGATTTTAAACATTTTTGGTACCCAAAATAATTTGAAAGGTCTCACGCTTAATACTAATTTACCAAAAAGATTTACTTATCTTCTTTCTTGTAAGTAAAAAAGGCAGCACATTCA
Organism: Camellia sinensis; assembly: GCF_055761805.1. Lineage (NCBI taxonomy): Eukaryota > Viridiplantae > Streptophyta > Magnoliopsida > Ericales > Theaceae > Camellia > Camellia sinensis. Next base: position 8,593,790 of record NW_028128988.1, read on the forward strand.
AATTCCTCTCCAAATGCTCTTCACTTATGTTTATTTTTGTTAAACCCCCCCCCCCCCAAAAAAAGTAATGAATTTTTACAAACATCTAAAATGCAATCAAAATTTAAAGAACAATTTGAAAAAAATCTAAAATCCAATTTGGAATAGTTTCGAATAGTCTCTCTTTCTTCAGATTATCTTAACTACGATCAAAAAATCGTTTAGAACGGTTTGGAATAGCTTAAATCCAATCAAATTCAAACATCTTAAACACTAGAGAGAAAAGTAGTTTAAAATCATTACCAAGTTTGGGGAAAAAAAACCCTTAAGTTGTAGTTTCACTAGTCCAATGTTCAAAATTCTAAAATAATATGAAGCATGAGAGACAAACTTGGATAAAAATCAAAGTGAATAGAGTTTTCCAAATAGAAAAAAATGAAGGGTTAGTAAAAGTTATAATAAATAGGTCATATGGGTTTCACCCCACAAACAATGAACTTAAAAGAAGTAAAAAATCAACAAGCAAAGAAGAGTTCACAAAATGAACCACAACACAATAAGAGAAAGAGAGAGAGAGAGAGAGAGAGAGAGAGAGAGAGAGAGAGACAGAGAGAGAGAATATCAGCAAAACAACATAAGAAGATGCACAGACTTCAACTGCTTTTTTATACTAACACAGAATTGGTATAAGCCTCACAAAATGGACCAACATATATACTAGATTAAGTTGCAGAAAATGGAGATGGAAGAGTTTCGACTTTGCGGGAAGGTCTTTGAGTAGTGTCGTAGAAGGGAGAGAATTGTCGGAGTTGCACTAGGTGAAAAACATTAGGGTTTTCTTAGAGGGGAGAAAGCAGGAGAGCGAAAGGCAAACAGAGAGAGAGAGAGGAGCTTTTCTATTAGGACAACAACTGGTTGAGAAGGTTTCGAGTTTTTTCCATTAAATTATTCAATGGCTTAGATTAGTTTGTGAAGATTCAATGGTTAAGATATAAGGTGCACATGGTAACAGGACCCGAAAATCAAAAGTGACAAAATAGTGAAAAAAAAAAATTCTTTATTTTTTGCAAGAAACATTTATGTATATTTTGCAAGAAATTGAAAAGCAACTTACCATGTTGCTATGGGTTGTATACTAAATTTAACAATCTTACATTTTCCAACATTATCATTTATCATGCTAAATAAAGAAAGGGAAAAAAAATTCAAAATTTTCCCTTTCTCACACTTTCCACTACTTCAATCCTAAAGTTTCACACTAATCTTTCATGGTTGCTAGGAAAGCCTCCACGCTTAGAGGGAAGACAGTAATTCATGGATTATCTTAGCATCAATACACTTTGAAAAAAGTATGCGAAGCAAATTCATTTTATTAAACATAAGCTTCATGTGGATTGAAAATTAAAATTAAAACCGTATAACAGAGGAAATTCATTTTATTAAACGTAAGCTTCATGTCAATTGCTTTTAGCTAAAATTAAAATCATATAATTCAATTCTTTTTGGCTTTTCACTTTTTTTGTTGGTTGGAGTCTCTTCCCCGTTATCTTGTCAACTACTCATGCTTCAACAACGATACAAGTGAAATTCAAGCACTATTTGATTAGCATTTTGGAAGTATTTTTATTGTATATGAACTAATTTCGCTTATATATATATATTTAAAAACCAATCAAACAAATGATTTACTTGAGATGGCTATTTAATTCAACTAGAATAAGAAGTACTAAACATTACCAAAATCACTTGGAGTAACTATTTGCCCCAACTTACAAATTGGGAGGTCCCACCACAAGTTATAGTTGCTTCATGTAAATATCACTACATATAAATTGGAAAAGTCAATCGCAAGTTTTCAACATCTAAATGCAATGAAAATATAGTTCCAAAATACATTTGTTTAAATTGCTAATGAACTAAGCATTTTTACAAACATCTTAAATGCAATCAAAATTCAAATAACATAATTAGCCCTATAATTTTAATGTCAAAATTTCTTATAAAATATTTTGCAACAACTCAAGAACAAGTCATGGAAGCAACAATTTGGTTACAAAATACTATATTAATTAATGTAAAAATGGATTATTTCATTAAGAATGTCAACCGAGGTATATAAATAACAAAATAGAACAAAATCCTTACCAAGGCTTGCTTCCGTAGAAATTTCGAGTCAGTGTGAGCCAAGAGACGCGGAAATAGAAATTCAGATAGAACACTAGAGACAGCAAATAGGGTAAAAATCAAAGTGTATAGTTTTAGAAGAGGGATTATGTCAGAAATATCCAAAGAGAGTAAACAATGGGGAATAAGAGAGCTTTAGAAGAGGGTTTAGGGTTTCAGAATAATCAGAGGGTGGCATACCTTGTTGATTGCTCTTCAAAAAAAAAAATCTTTTGTTTTCTCAAAAACCAAACGGAGGCTCACTGGGTTAGATTAGGATTTTAAACCAAACAACCACTTAGAACCCACAATACTTTTTCTGATGTTAATTTTTTTTTTTGCAAACATATACTTTTTCTCATGTTGATGTCTTCACGCTTTGTCCCCTTAAAAAAATACTTGTTTCTTAGTCACATTTTTTGGTTTTTTTTTTTTTTCTTCATAGCTGCATGTGTTTATAAGCCAGTAATCAGGTTTTTCGCAGGTGGGAAGCAGGGGAGTAGTAGGTGTTACAGGTGGTTTTTAGGTTGTCCCCTTAACCAAGTTTTTGGTTGTTTTATTAATCTTAATTTACTCATGTGATCCCCTATCTTTACCTTAGAAGTGCTTATTAGTTGGGTTTTGGTTCACAAATTTTTCTTAAAGGTGGCAATTAGTTGGGTTTACAAATCAAGTTGTGAATTGGCTGATTCTTGCCTGATTCATTATTGAGCCATAAATTTGTTAAAAATATTTCATTTGTTTGGTCGTTTTGCTTGATTATCGAAATACATTGCTTTTTAATCAATATATAGATTTTCAAATTTATTTTACTTATTTTAATTTTTCTTGCATTTTTTTCATTCTCAAAAGTGGTGGAGAGAAGAAGTAGCCCAATATCTAGCTTTGTATTGCACTGTAAAGGTACGTTAGATGTTTTTGCTTATATAGAACCTCTTTTTAACTGTTTTTAAGCTCCAAATTGCTCGATATATGTTTTTTTTTATTATATTAGTTCAATTGCATTGATCAATTGGATGTTGGGTGTTGCAAAAGACCAAGAAATTTGGTAGCTTACTATCGGATGTAATCTTCCAGGGATGTAAGAAAATTGGTTGCTTACCTTTTTTTGCTCTAAATAGTTTGAATGCTCTCAATTGAATCTTATTAGATGTGAAGTTATAAAATATTTTGGATTGATTATGAAAAAATGTTGTGTTGGTGTCCATTTTAAGTTTTATGTTTTTGTTATTTGAGCACAACCTTTGAATAATATTTTTTTAAGGGGTACAGTAAATGATCATATCTAAACAAATTGTCTTCATTGTTCAAAGTACTCTATTGACTTCTTCTTTGCTACCCAAAAGCATTATTGAAGTGGACTTTGATATTTTGTACAAGATTTTGCTTAGAATGGTAAAACTTTGATGTGAAAGGTCCCGTCACGAATCGGACGGAGATCTTCACCATTTCATTTTTATAATAGAAGATATCTATTATATCATCTAAGAATTGTGAAATAATTATGAGAATTTATCAATATTTTAAATTTAGCAATCACCTCATTAAAAAAAAAAAAAACACTAGAATCAACAGGAGAAATATTTTCAAAAATGTGCGAAAGGGCCTAACTAGGTACAAGAGGGATAGAACAGCTAAAACAAAGAATTAATTGTACCATGTCCTTTAAGAGATATGGTATATCCTATGGTATGCACCCCCAACACAAAAATGTGAAATTTTATCAAAAAATTTTGTAAAATTAACTATAAAATGTGTAATTTCACCATAAATTTATGTTATAAAATGTCCAAAATTTTGTGGTTGATGTAGCAAAAATTTGTGGTTTGGTTACGAAATTTTTTGTTATGCCCATTTATGGCAAGATTATATATTTTGCAGTTGATGTTACGAAATTTTGTAGTAGAATACATAAACATATAATATTGCAAGTGTATGTGTATGTGATGCAAGGTAGAATAATGAGATGTAACTCAAATACAAAGATTAACTCAACTTTCATAAAGGAGATGCTCTCTCTTGAACATATATTATTTCTCTCAAAATAAGATGCTCTGCCCTAACCACCATTATTTATAGGGAACAAGCCCCAATACAATAGGGGATAAGCTAAGGTAATACTCACCGATGTCACACCTCAAATACGGGCATGACCGGCCGTGGCCCACAGGGACTTAGCCCAAGGCACACGTAAGCCTAAACACGAATCCAATCACATTGAACAACTGAACAATAGTCCAATAATAAATAACCAAAACTCAATCCAGACATGTCACAATTATAAACGGCAAAATCAACCGTAATCAAAAGCCATCCAAACTTATGGGATATAAACAACCCACAAAATAAAATAATTCTAAATAAAACCCAATCACAAAGTATGCACAAAACTCGACAAAGCAACCTAAAAGAAAATTAAATAAATGCCCTAGAGGTCCATGCAATTGAGTCCCCGCTACGCCATGAGTCCACTCTAAGTCCATCTAACACCTGGAAATGGTAAACAACTAAGTCAGCTGATAGCTCAGTGAGTAGCAACATGGATAGTAAATACAGTTTTGAAAACAGGATTCAATTCCAAAATAAGATATATATCACAGAAACTAGATTGGCATACAGTTTGGTAAATACAATCTGTTTCAAAAAGAAGGTTCCACAGTTCAACACTTAAAATACTCATGTCTCGCAAGAACATGATAAGCGACATTTTTCACTTAAAACAGATTATAACATGAACACCAATACTTTTCTGGGTACCAATAAAAACAAATAATCTGCCACACATTTCTCAGGCTATAAGCCCCGTTGGATCCAATACCGAACTAAGAGTCATCCTCAGGGTGGCACCTGGGCCTTTTCTCAAAGACGATCCGATTGAAGGTCACCTAGTTGTTTTTAAAGGTCTGTTCCTTATAATCGTTGAGCACTAGAGTCATCACGGCCCAACCCGGATCTGTTCCCTAGTGGCCAGAGTCACCACACACAGTGGAATAATTTCCCTGGACTAAACACACACATGGTCCCAATAATCAATACACATCAGTTTCGCAAAACATGGTAGTTCATCATTATAAACATGAGACCAAAACAAATAGTTTACAGTATGCCAAGTTCACACATGTTTCAGAAATAATTTGATTCAATTGATAATATAATAATTTATCAAAACAGTATAATCATGAAACAACAATTTAATTTTCCAACAGTTCAGGGTATGGGGAACATTTATAAAAATATGTAGCATGAAACTACTCACCTGGAAACGAAATAATATAATCCTCGAATAGAGTATGAAAGTCCAACTAGTGCCCTGAACCAATATGAAAACTACACGTCACTACTAATTTAAAAATACTAAAGAATACGAATTAAGTAACCCCAAACTAAAGCGCACTAACACGGCTCAACCCAACTCACCGTTACTCTTAAATATTACCTAAGTTTATGTTCTTCAAGGTCTAAAATCACCCAAGACATAGGTCCCAATCGAAACTTAACTAAAAATAACTTTAAGATAAAACAGTGTTTTAAACAAGTTTTCCCAATCTATTCGCTAACTTTGAAAATTACAAAACCCACTCCACGCTATTCGAAAAATTCTAAAAACCTCCAGATATCAACTAATATATCCTAAGTTTCAAACCCAATTGGTTTCACTTGATTTGCTTATCAAAATAATTATCTACAATTTATTATATCCAAACAGGTTGTTTTCTGCAGCACTTTAAAGAAATTGACGGTTCTCTTAATATACACGAGCAATCAATGCAAGGCCAAAAACGTATGAAACTAGACTCGTAACCGGTTCTAATGACACTAATTTGATAATTTTTGGATTTATACCCAAAGAGAACAACAAACCCGAATTTACTGTTTCGGACTGGTTTCCTGGACAGATTTGAATACCTCAATTTATATGGATTTCGACTCCCAAAAATTATGAAAAAATTCAGATATGCAATTCAATATGTAAATGATCTACTGTAAAAAGTTCAGATTAAAATTCATCCGTTTGATATGGTTTCTTGATTTTTAAAGTTCGCGATTCTGTGCAGAATTTTTAACTAAGAATTACACTCATTCTTTATACATGAATTTAACTCCTTAGATTTCTTAACAGTATATATATATATACACAAAATACATACACCTACAATCTCTCCATCAATGAATTAAATAACAATATTATTAGGATAAAGAACAAAGAAAGAAGAGAAGAAAACCTAGGAGGCCACACAGCACAACACACCCAAAGCTCTCCTTCTTGGCTACAACGATAATCTTGATGATTGAAAAACCCCTCTCTTTCCTTCATAAACCAACGGCTGCTAGGGCTGCTAGTGTTGTGGAAAATAATTATAACAAGAGTTAGGGTTTGTGTTTATTTTATTTTATACTAGTGGTGGGCACACATAGGTCAAATAGATAGATAAATATACAAAATACATATATAAGTTACATGCAATTCAAATGGTAAGAGTCTAACTTATTAATTTTGTGGTTTAGAGTTCAAGTCACACCCTCATCTCCATTTTTTTTTTTATAATAAATCTTGCTTCTAAATCAATGACTTTCACCATAAATTTATTTTAGGTTTAAAATGAATAAAAAAATCCTCCAATAATATTTAGTTTGCACTTGAAGATTCATAATAAAATATTTGAGATTTGTAATATTATTATTATTTAATTATTTACTTGATTTTTATATTCGGGTTCTCACAACCGATCAAGCCTAAATCAAAGATAATATGAAAATTACCAAAAATAGAAAGATTTGAGTAAATCTCAAATCTAGAAACTAGAATAAAAATTGCATATTTTGGGAAAAACCTAACATCAAACGGATTCGTTTACACCAAGTAATTAACGAATCAGTTATTTTCAAAAACAACGAAATTGGAGACCTAAATATTAGAATTTGACCGAAATCTATCTATGCCATGGCAAATAGATGGATATTGATTGTGACATCATTTTCAGTGTTTCGACCGAATTCTATGTCATGCCGAGCACGTACTAACTCACATCTATTAGTGCCTTTTGCCTTTGATATGTTTGTCTATGAGTTCTAGAAAAACTCTATGCTATGCCATGCATTCTTAAAGAAAAAAAATCATTTCATGCTCTTCATAAGGATTTCCATTTTCAATAAAAGCTAGCAATCTCAACACATTTCAAAACTTCCAATTTTAATCAATGGGGGCGGTAAATACGACACTAGTAATCCCTAGGTTGGTGTCTGCAAGTAGACTCTACAAGTACTACCAAATTGTCATTTTTACCGGTATTAACCGGAAGGCTCGACACCTATCTGCGCGGTTTTCTAGTCTTTCACCAAGGACACTCAGCCAAATTATCAAACTCAACTACACCCCCTATCCGGAGTTACCACGTATTTACCCCATACCACTTTTCCGTAGTTCTTATTTCAACATAAATCTTTCTCAAAGTAAACGTCTTTCCAATTCATTTCAAGGTATGCATTAATGATGATAAATCAAATGAGGATATGATGCATTATTTAATTTTTCACAACATTTCTCTATTTCAAACATCTCTACAACAATATCAATTAATTACATTTCTCATTTCTTCTCTTTAAAGCTATTTCACAAAATACCCATGTGCCATCAATTTATAGTAACAATAAACTGTCACCATGCACAAATCACTGCAAGTTAGCCTCTTCAAGGCATTATTTGATGTTTTTCAACATAATCTCCAAGATTTCACAACTTTCACATTTCATGGTACATAATCGTTCACCACTTTCCAACTACACATGTTCAAGCATTTAACAATATGTCACAATAACATCCTATGTCTCATACTTCAAATAGATTTCCATTTTTATCAAACATGCTATGAGATTTACTCTCATCCATTCTCTTGACACAAAATGATAAAGGATTTCATAGGTATTTCCTTATTTTCCAAAATCCCCAAATTTTAGGGTTTTTCTTCAAGACAAAACACTTATCATTTCCTTGGTATAACCCAACTAAAATCACATTTCTTAGGTTTTATAAATGAATAACCATCTAGTAGTAACAAGGATTGCGTTTTGGAAGCCCACATTTAAAACTCTCTAACCTTTGAATCAAAATGTAAAATTTATACAAGACTTCAAGAAAACCTTTGAATTATCAACAATGTAGCAAAACATGTACATATAACTCAAGAATATCCCTACCTCAAGGTCTTGATGATGGAGAAGAAGAAACCCTAGCTTTAATGGAGGATTCTTCAACACTCACTATACCAAGAGGAGCCCTAGTTTGATCTTCAAGACTAGAGGAAGATGATGATGATCTTGACTCAAGATTTGTAAGGATCAAAGTATTTTGGTGTTTGAGGAGGTTTTCTAGAGAGAATGAGGAGGAAAAATAGGGTTTAGAATGAGAGAGGAATGTCAAAAATGAGATACACATTCAGACCAAAATGGAAAAAAAAAAAACAGAGTTTCGGATGCCCAGACATCCTGCACGTGTGGAGCCTCATTCCCGCACGTGCGGCTCCCAACCCCGCATGTGCAGCCCTCTTGTATGCACCTTACTCCGCGCCTGCAATTTAAGCAGAATGCAACTCTCCCAAATGGAACCCTCCCGCACGTGCGGCCTCACTCCCTGCACGTGGGGCTCCCCACCCCACACGTGCGGCCTTGGGCCCTACACGTGCGGCTCTGGCCCAGCAACCCAGAATTCTCTAGTTCGGTCCCCGAGCACTCCGGACTCAACCGTACACCCTCCGGAACAAATGAAATTCATCACCGAGCAAAACAAGAACAAGGACTTAAATTTTGAGAACAATTTCCGAACGTTTCAAGTGCAAACGAAAATAAAAGAGGGATGAAGAGAAGAAAGAAAGGAAATGGGAGAAAAGAAAGACTCAGTCGTCATAACCTCCCCACCATCGGAAATTTCATCCCCGAAATTTGAATAAACTCACTGTAACAAGCCCGCGGGGGGCCTCGCTACAGCTCGGACTCGACTTGCAGTCACGGTCCTAAATCTGAACCAAAGAGTCCAAATCCGGCAAATCGTTTTGAGAAAACAGATTTTTTGAAAGAAGTGCCAAACATGGACTGCTTTGCCAGATACAGAGTCGCCACCTAAATATTTTATTTTGGGAAATTTAGGAAACCCTGACTCGGTGCCAAAAAGGCCACGTGTCCGTCATCACCAAAGTTGCCTCGGCTCGAGAACTTGGGTACGATTGGGGAAGGTCACTTCGTGAGCACCCCCGCTCGCCCGATCAAAGATCGGCCTCTACTAACCATAATATCTATTTTTGAAAACATTGTGTGTTCTTATTCCGGTTATTTAGCCTAGGTTACTATGTGATGCGCACAGCATACAAGTATAGACTGGGTCGCCACCTAAATATTTTATTTTGGGAAATTTAGGAAACCCTGACTCGGTGCCAAAAAGGCCACGTGTCCGTCATCACCAAAGTTGCCTCGGCTCGGGAACTTGGGTACGATTGGGGAAGGTCACTTCGTGAGCACCCCCGCTCGCCCGATCAAAGATCGGCCTCTACTAACCATAATATCTATTTTTGAAAACATTGTGTGTTCTTATTTCGGTTATTTAGCCTAGGTTACTATGTGATGCGCACAGCATACAAGTATAGACTGGGTCGCCTGAATTAGAGCAAAACATTTCATGTTTGTTTTTGAAAGGTGGTTTGCTACTCGCAAGTAGGCTTAAAATGCAGATTTTGCCACCCTCAGGTGGGCTTAGAAAAGATGGTTTTGCCACTACCTAGTGGGCTTAAAACAAATATTTGATGAATTGTCCCAATCCAAACAACCCAACCTTCACCCACAGGCATTCAGGCAGTTATATCACATAAGCATATTGCCTCATAGTAAGCATGCTATTCATGGCATTCACTCACACGCATGCAAGGATGCTAAAGCATAAAACTTACCGAGTACTCCAAGCCAAAATAGGAACTCATTAGAAATCATGCATGATCCTAATTATACAGAAATGCCTAATGCAACATATGCAAAATGCAACTATAGTAGGCTCGGCTATTCTAAACATGGCATATGGAATGCTACAGCTAACACGTATTCAATTTAGAATTGAAAAATACAATGCAGTTAGTATGGTGCGCCGAGCCCGGTGCATGCAATACAGATGAATGATGCAAACATGCTGTCATACTGTATGCTAATTGAAATATGCCCTAATCTAACCATCATAAGCGGATAAATAAAAGGGAGAAAGACGTGGGGTTGGAAGACATACAACACACACACGCACACTTATTACAGTTATGCCCTCGCGCAGAGGGTCCGAATAAATATACAGTCCCAAATAAAAGAATATTACAGTCCGAATATTACAGTCCAAATAATGTACAAATTCCTAATTAATTAACAAATTAACTAAGAAAATAAATAAAACTGGCATGCAAGCCAGGGACTGCCTTGCTTCTGATGGATGATGCATGTCCGGGTTGTCTTGCGCGGAAATCCACCGGGATGCCCCAATTAGCCTCTGTTTAGCAGTTATTCTTGGAAAGCGCGCCAAGTCCCGAAAAGTTGTTGATTCTTCATTTTGCTGCAACAGAGAGCAGGAAAAGGGCATAGCAATGTATTTTCACAAATATATGCATGCCTCGATCCTCGTGCCACCAATCACGCATACCGAGGCATGATGGCCGAGGAGTCGAATTGCACAACTCAATATAGAATGAATGCACATGAAAACACAACAAGACCTAACTCCATCATGGATGATCCGGAGTGTCGGTGACTGGGGAATTGAGACACATTCCGTCACTCGGAGTACGAAATGCACCTCGTTTCCCGTGCCCGGGCTAACTCCTATTCCGAACACGATGCAATATGCATGACATGCATGAAATGCAACTAAGATACAATCCTAACATACACAATGCTATGGAATGACATGCCTCGAAATGCGTGCACACGGGCACGCAAACTGAGAAAATGACAGAATGCGATCTAAGATACAACCTAGTATGCACTATGCTGTAAAAATGAGATGCCTCAAAATGCGTGCACACGGGTACGCAAACCGAGAAAATGACAGAATGCGATCTAAGATACAACCTAGTATGCACTATGCTGTAAAAATGAGATGCCTCGAAATGCGTGCACACGGGCACGCAAACCGAGAAAATGACAGAATGCGATCTAAGATACAACCTAGTATGCACTATGCTGTAAAAAAGAGATGCCACGAAATACGTGCACACGAGCACGCAAATCGAGAAAATGACAGACGCAAGGTAAAATACAACCTAGTATGCACTATGCTGTAAAAATGAGATGCCTCGAAATGCGTGCACACGGGCACGCAAACCGAGAAAATGACAGACGCAATGTAAATGACATGGAAATATGATATGGGCTTACACTAACATGAGAGAGCCTCAGCCACACTCACATAAGAGGTCGATGGATGAAAATGAAGTGCCTCGAAATGCGTGCACACGGCACGCAAACCGAGGCAATGGCATACGCAATGCAAATGCAAAAATGGCATATAGAATGCAACATGGACTTATACTAACATGAGAGAGCCTCAGCCACACTCACATAAGAAGCCGGTAGATGAAAATAAAGTGTCTCGAAATGCGTGCACACTGGCACGCAAACCGAGGCAATGGCATACGCAATGCACTATGGCTAAAATGACATGGAAAATGCAACATGGACTTATACTAACATGAGAGAGCCTCAGCCACACTCACATAGGATGCCGGTGAATGAAAATGAAGTGCCTCGAAATGCGTGCACACTGGCACGCAAACCGAGGCTATGGCATACGCAATGCAATGGCATGGAAATGGCATACAAGCATGCTAATGGATTTTCAGCAATGGAACATGGGGGAAAACAGCCCCGAAATGAGGCGAAAACACACCCGATGCGCGGAATAGTCCCGAAACACTTATTTTGGCACCCGAAATGGCCTATAGCTATACCAAACATGCATAATATGGACATGGAATGTAAAGACAGAAGCAAGGAAGCCCCAAAATTAGCATTTTACCAGTACAAAACATGGCCAAACAGCAAACCAAGATAGGGCAAAACTAGCATGCAAGAAATGGCCCTAAACATGGGATTAAGAAGCAACTCATAGCTGATGTCCTCAAACAGGTTAGGGCCCTTCAACAAAGTTGAATAGGGACCCAAAATATGATGTTTTTCAGAACTGTAAAAACCCCAAAAACAAACACAGGTATGGCTGCACTCTCATGCAAGAAAAAGGGCCAAAAGGTGGCCAAAGAGGCAAGTGGTATATGCAAAGCCCAAAATGAAAAATTCCCTTCTACAACATTGAATAGGGACAAAAAATATGACTATTTTCAGAACTGTAAAATGGCCAAAACAGTATACAAACATGCTAGAAATGCAATGCAAAATGAGGCTCAAAAGTGGCTATAACACAAAGTATACAAAATATTCCACAAACGACCAAAGACCCTTAATAAAACATGAAGAGTGAGCCAAAATAAGACTATTTTCAGAACTGTAAATGGCCAAAAACAAAAGCATGATAGGCTAACAAAACATGCAAGAATGGGGACCAAAAGAGAGATATAACATGAAGTGGCATATGGAGGTCCCAAACCATGAAAGGCCCTAAATGAAACATGAAGAATGGACCAAAATAAGACTATTTTCAGAACTGTAAAATGGCCAAAAACAAAAGCACAATAGGCTGCCCAAGCATGCAAAAATGGGACCAAAAAAGGAGTATAAAGGCCAGTATAACATGGAGGTCCCAAACAGTGTTGAGCCCTTCTTCAATGTTGAAGAGGGGCTCAAAATAAGCCTATTATCAGTTTACAACATGCTCCAAAACAAATCACACACAAGCTAAAAATATCATGCAAGAAAATGACATTTTAGAGGGATAATGAAGCGAGTGCAAGATGGAGGGCTCAAACAGGGTTGAGCCCTTAATGAGACATGAAAATGAGCTCAAAAGAAGGCCACTTTCAGTTATGGCCGGAGCTCAAAGCAAAAAGCATAGATGGCTAAGAAATGTTGCAAAGAAAAGCTCAATAAAAGGGGAAATGGCAACTCACCCTTGGAGACAAGTCTTTTGTTGCTTCTTGGACCAATTTTGATGACTCTAAGCTGCTGGAATTCTTCCCCTTGCTGCTGAAATGGAGTGGTGGTGGTAGAGCTTGATGGTGATGAAGAAAACAAGGTGTAGGACTTAAGGATTTTTAAGAAAATGAGGAAGATGGAGGGAGATATGTGTATTGAGGCTTGAAGACAATTTTTTCCAACCCCAAAATGTGATGTTGGCTGCTGGTTATAAGGACCAAAACGGGGGTGTAAAGGTGGGGGAAAAGGAGGCCAACTTTCCCCCACAAAATATCCCCCGGATATTGATATTTTCAGGGGGATAAAGCTATACAGCTGTAAAGTGAACAGTGTGAGGATCTCGGCCGGCCAGTTATTTTGGTTGCAGGTGGCCGGCCGGCCACACCCCGTAGCCGGCCGGCTAGGGGTCAAAAGGGCCAAGCGGATTTAGTGGCCGGCCACCACATGATGGTGTCCTCCCATGTGTGTACATCACAAATATGTGGTTCAAAGTTCAAGAAAGTGGCCCCAAGGTGTTCAACATTAGCCCGGAAGGAGGGGTTCAAAAGGGTCAGGTGGAATTACTGGCCGGCCACCAACTTTTAGGATCCTCCCAAGTGTGTACATCACAAATATGTGGTTCAAAGTTCAAGAAAGTGGCCCCAAGGTGTTCAACATTAGCCCGGAAGGAGGGGTTCAAAAGGGTCAGGTGGAATTACTGGCCGGCCACCAACTTTTAGGATCCTCCCAAATGTGTACATCACAAATATGTGGTTCAAAGTTCAAGAAAGTGGCCCCAAGGTGTTCAACATTAGCCCGGAAGTGTGAAAAACGGGCGCCGGCGGGCGTCGGAGGATGTATAACTGGTTGCTGCAACAATTACTAGCCTCCCACCCTTCAATGACCTCCCCGGTGATAAAACAGAGGTACCTGCCAAAAATGAACGAAAACCGTTGCAAAACGAATGTTCGGGGGCCAAAACGCGCAGTTCGAGGTCCCGAAAATGGGCTGTTAAGCACCGAAAGTGGCATTCGACCACGAAGTGGGTTTCTCAGACCCCAGTGTCCCTCAAAAGGGAGAAAATAGGAAGTATGCCAAAAATCAGAACAAACGGAGATGGTTAGGCGGTCCCAAACCGAGGCACACGGCCAACGATCCCGAAAACCGGAAACCGGACTCCGAAATGGGCAAAATGGCCTGCGGCCACAAAATGTAGCCCACGGCCACTGAGAGATGGTCTACGGGACCTCTCCCTCCCCTCGGGGAAAGAAACAGAGAAAACCGAGTCTGGTTCGCAAACCGAGACAAGGCACAGAAGAGGGTTCGGAAATCCGGAGGCAGGGCTTACGGCCGCGACTCTGAGACTTCTGAACGAGCACGATATGCAACGTCACCGAGCGCTCAATCGGTGATGTCTGAGTCTTAAGGTCGGTCAAAAATGGGGTGTCTACACTCACCAAACAAAAGTGTTCAAGCAACTATGATCATTTTAACAGCATTCTCAAGTTACAACATTTATGTTCAACCAACATTCATCATCCTCATCATCATTATTTCATCAAAACCACAATAGCTTCATTTAGACCTATGAACTAAAACATTTTTAGCAAAATACCATTCCTTCACATTCTCATGCTCAAATCAACAATACATACAACAACATGTGGTCCACAATTTAACACTTTTCCTTTCAACACTAGGGAACATTACAATTAAAGCAAAACAATTAGGCATGCTTAAACAAATCCGGATACCTGAAGCGTACCTCCGCTTCCCGTTGCCAAGTGGCCTCCTCAATCCCATGGTATCTCCACAACACCTTCACTAACGGTATGGTCTTTCCCCATAACACTTGCTCCCGAGTATCTAGGATTTGAACCGGTCGCTCTTCATAGGAGGCATTCTCATCTACCTCCAAATCAACCCAATCTAATACATGAGAAGGGTCGGGTTCGTACTTCCTAAGCATTGACACATGAAATACATTGTGAACTCCCAAAAGTTGTGGCGATAAAGCCAACCGGTATGCCACTTCCCCGATTCTCTCTAATATCTCGAAAGGCCCAATGAACCTCGGAGACAACTTCCCACTCTTGCCAAACCTCATTAAACCCCACCTAGGTGAGATCTTAAGGAACACATGATCACTCACTTCGAAAGATAAGGGTCATCTTCACTTATCGGCATAACTTTTCTGTCGGCTTTGGGCCGTAGCTAACCTCTTCCAAATGAGAGCAACTTTCTCGATTGTCTCCCTAACAATCTCCGGACCCAACAACGGTGCATCTCCTACCTTGGTCCAACAGACTGGTGACCTACAAGGTCGGCCATACAAGACCTCAAACGGCGCCATCTCGATGCTACCTTGATAACTATTGTTGTAGGCAAACTCGATCAATGGTAAATACCTCTCCCAGGATCCCTTAAAATCTAGGAAACAAGCTCTAAGCATATCCTCCAAAATTTGAATGGTGCGTTCCGACTGCCCATCGGTTTGAGGGTGATAAGCGGTGCTAAACGTGAACTTGGTTCCCAATGCCTCTTGAAGGTTTTACCACAACTGGGCGATAAAACGAGAATCCCTATCGGACACGATGGTTACCAGAACCCCATGAAGTCGAACTATTTCTCTAACATACAACTCTGCCAAGTGCTCAACTGAGTCGCTAGTGCGCATTGAAATGAAGTGTGTGGACTTAGTCAGCCTATCAACAATTACCCAAATGGCAATACAAAATCCATGGTCACGTGTTCCCACTTCCACTAGGCTATAGGTAAGGGTTGTAACAAACCCACTGGTTTTTGATATTCGACCTTCACTTGTTAACAAGTAAGGCACTTGGACACAAATGATGCAACATCCCGCTTCATACCCCTCCACCAAAACTGACGACTAAGGTCACGATACATTTTGGTGCCTCCCGGATGTACCGCAAGGCGTGAGTGATGGAACTCCCAATGCACTTCCTCCCTACAAGGTTCAAGCACAAATAGATGGTCTAGGTAATGTACACTCTAATCCGAGTGAGTGTTCAAACCCTTCTCTTCCTTCCCATTGGAGATTTTATCACGAATTAACTCTACTTTGGGGTCCCCTCGTTGTGCCTCTACAACTCTGCTAATCAATATGGGTTGAGCACTCAAAGTAAACAATGTTGCACCCCCTTCGGACTCACCCAAATGCAATTCAAACTCACCGACTTCACCCAACATAACCCACTCCCGAATGGCTACACTCGCCAAACTACTAACGGTTTTTCGGCTTAAGGCGTTGGCCACTACATGGGCCTTCCCTGGGTGATAGTGTAACTCAAAATCATAGTCTTCTAAAAATTCCATCCACCTCTGTTGGCGTAAGTTCAAGTCCTTCTGGGAAAACAAATACTTCAAGCTCTTATGGTCGGAGAAAACTTCAAACTTTTCACCATACAAGTAATGCCTCCAAATTTTCAAGGCAAACACTCCTGCGGCTAGCTCTAAATCGTGGGTAGGGTAATTCTTCTGATGGGTTTTCAATTGCCGTGAACCATAGGCTACGACCTTTCCCCCTTACATTAAAACATAACCAAACCCATCCCGAGACGCATCACAATAAACGGTGTAACCCAAGCCTCTCACCAGAGTAATCATCACTAGTGCCGTGGTCAACCTAGTTTTGAGTTCTTGGAAAGACTTCTGACAAGCCTCACTCCATACAAACTTAACTCCTTTTCTAGTCAACCTAGTCAAAGGCGCGACTAATCTAGAGAAGTCCCTCACAAAACGCCGATAGTACCCCGCCAACCCCAAGAAACTCCGAATCTCAAAAACATTCTTAGGTTGCTCCCAATCTTGTACTAAATCTATCTTCGAAGAATCCACAGTTACCCCTTCACTTGATACTACATGACCCAAAAACTTCACCTCGGTGAGCAAAAACTCACACTTCTCAAATTTAGCATACAATTGATGTCTTCTAAGCAAATCAAGTACTACTCTCAAGTGAGCCTCGTGTTCTTCCTCAGAAATCAAATAGATTAGGATGTCGTCTACAAAAACAACCACGAAATGATCCAAGTATTCCCTAAAAATTTAGTTCATCAAATCCATGAAAGAAGCCGGTGCATTAGTCAACCCAAATGACATTACAAGGAACTCATAGTGGCCATAACACGTACGAAAGGCCGTTTTCTCGATATCCTCCTCCTGGACTCTTAACTGATGGTACCCCGACCTCAAATCTATCTTGGAGAAGCAACAAGACCCTCCAAGTTGATCAAATAAGTCATCTATTCGGGGTAAAGGATATTTGTTCTTGACAGTAACCCGATTCAACTTGCGGTAGTCGATACACAACCGCAATGACCCATCCTTCTGCTTTGCAAAGAGAGTCAGTACTTCCCAAGGTGATGTACTAGGGCGAATGAAGCCCTTGTCTAAAAGCTCTTGGAGTTGAATCTTCAACTCATGCAACTCCGCGGGTGCAAATTTATACAGTGCCATAAAAATTGGTGCCGTTCCAGGAACAAAGTCGATGGTGAACTCAATCTCCCAATGGGGTCGCAAACTAGTAAGGTCCTCGGGAAACACGTCCAGGTATTCACACACTACCCTTGGCAATTCAACTCGAGTTTTGCCACTCTCATTATCCAGAAAAGTAGCAAGAAGACCACTAAGCTCATTCCTACTATGAGGATCAAATACTGGTGACAAGACCCTATCAACCCGGTCTCCCAGAAAGTAAAAACAATCACCACTTGAGGTGCACACGGTGACCCTCTGACAAAAACAATCTATCATTGCCCGATACGAAGACAACCAATCCATGCCTAAGATGACGTCAAAATTTGACATGTCTATCAACACAAAACCAAACGGGAGTCTATGCCCGGCAACCTATATCTCACAACCATGACAACCCTGGTCTAGGTCGACTGTACCCCCAACTAGAGACTCTACTCTAAGCGGAGATGCTAACTATGCCACCTCTAACCCCAATGCATATGCGAATGCAGCAGATATGAATGAATGAGACGCACCCGTATCTATCAACACACTAGCCAAAGAATTACACACTATGAAAATACCTCTCACTACCGAGGATCCTGGCAACTGCTCTGGCGCGGTAACTGCGTACAGGCGCCCCTGTGGCCTCTGATCAACCTGCTCGTCCCTTGGAGCATAGGCCGGCTGTATAGACTGAGCCGACGTGGCTCCCTGATAAACTCATGAAGTCTGAGCTAAGTGAGCCTACTGGTGGCTCTAAGTCTGTCTCAACCCCGATGCGCCAGATGTGCCTCCCAACTATGGGCAAGCTCTCTTTATGTGCCCTAACTGACCACACTGGTAGCAAGTAGGCCCCTGACCCCTACTCTGAGACTGACTCTGAGATCGGTTAGGTGGTGGTGGTGGCAACATTTGCTGTCCTCCTCCCTTTTGTAGACATGCAAAGGCCTTGTGACCCGGTTGACCACACTTGAAGTAAGAAAACCCACTCGGTGCACTCTTTCCCGAGCCCACACTAGGCAAGAGGAAAGTAGATTTAGACTATTGCGGCTGGGACTGGGATGAAAAAGTGTTTTTGCTCTTCTTGTTGGGCCTAAAGTCCTCCTGTGACCCTTGGCCCCTAGACCTCGAATTCCGAAGTCTCTCATCCTTGGCCTCCACAGTAATCTCTACATATGCAGCTGCCTCCACAAGGCGATCATAATTCTGGATCATATTCCCAGCAACCTTGAACAAAATCTTGGTTCTAAGCTTCTTCTCAAACTCAATGTAACGGCACTCTTCCGTCGCTACCAACTCCGGTGCAAACCGGGACAAACTAGAAAAGACCGCCTCGAACTCGGCCACAAACATATTAAGCTGTTTGAGGTCCTCGAACTCCTGCCTTAACCTCTTCCTAGTTGTGGGAGGAAGATACTTGTCTTGGAAGGCCACTACAAATGCCTCCCATGTTGGTTCAATTCGGCCCTTGGCATACTTCCACCATTGGCCCGCGTCCCCTTTGAGATAGTAACTCGCAAGAGTCACTCTAAGCTCACTGTCTTCTATGTGAAGCATCTTGAATGTCTTCACTATCTGTTCAAGCCATTCGTCCCCTTTGTTTGGCTCGGGGCCACCATGGAATTCATCCGGCTTGGCCCGCAAAACTCTCTCGTGAGGAAGCTCACCCTTGTCTCCGCAGCGTTCTCCTTAGCCTGGGTTTCTGCCCTAAGTATGTTCATGGATTTTCTTAATGCCCCCACCATTTCCTGGGCTAGGGCCCCCATTACGGCTTGGCCCCCCGGTAACTCCGCTTGCCCCCACTTGTTTGGCCATGTTAGCTTGGCCTAAACCATCTTCTTCCACCGGTACCTCATGAACCAGTACTCCATGCACACCCTAGCGGCCCCTTCCACGTCTTCCGCCTCTACCACCATGACTTTGAACCCTTTCTGACATCCTAATTAAAGAACAAGATCAACAACTTAGCACATAATTCCAAATGTTCTCGCAACTTGCCTCACACGTCAAACTATAACCATCATATATATTCTATCACACAAACAATTCAATTCACTCCACATAAGCACGTAGCCACGTAAACACATACGAATTATCCTTTAGTGATGAGATTCGTCCCATGAGAAGCCAATAATTCTTAGTAGAATGAGTATTGATCAAGTACCCTTCTAATAAGACCTTGAGGAATCTAATAGGCACAAACATCCCAAAAGTCCAATCCCATACCTATATAGTCACATAAGCATGTTATCACGAAATCACAAAAGCTAAACATTTCCTAATCATGCGAAATGAACCCATTGTGGTATAACAACCACTTCCCACGAGCCCCAAGTATTCAAACTCGGTAACTCTGATACCAAGTTGTAACGCCTCGAAATAATTCAACATGACCTACCCACATTAATTAACATTCACTAAACCATGACTATAAACCTCTCAACCTTACATAGTTAAAAAGAGAGTTTATACAAAAGTTTCACATGCGGGTATACATTCAATGATCAAAATACACATGAATCTGTAGCATGTGAAACACCTAGTCTCAAAACAATAAAATGCCCTTAAGGGCTTACATCTTCCAAGGCAATAGCCCAGTTACACAAAATGGTTTTGCGGACCCACACACATTTAGTTCTAGGCTTTACAAAATTTACAACAAAAATAAAAGAGCTATTTACTCTTCACAAAATATTCACGCCCTCAGTTTGGCGAGATCACCACATCTTTACCTGCACCAAATTCCATAGGGGTGAGCGTAAAGCCCAATAGAGAATTCTAACAAAGTATATACAGTTATGCCAAAACTCAAAAAAATATACAATGCCCATGCTATGCCATGCTCTCTTAAAGAAAAAAAATTCATTCCATGCTCTTCATAAGGATTTCCATTTTCAATAAAAGCTAGCAATCTCAACACATTTCAAAACTTCTAATTTTAATCAATGGGGACGGTACATACGACACTAGTAATCCCTAGGCTGATGTTGCAAGTAGACTCTACAAGTACTACCAAATCGTCATTTTTACAGGTATTAACCAGAAGGCTCGACACCTATCCACACGATTTTCTGGTCTTTCACCAAGGACACTCAGGCCAACTTATCAAGTTCAACTACACCCGCTATCTGGACTTACCACATATTTACCCCATATTACTTTTCCATAGTTCTCATTTCAACATAAATCGTTCTCAAAGTAAACGTCTTTCCAATTCATTTCAAGGTATGCATTAATGATGATAAATCAAATGAGGATATGATGCATTATTTAATTTTTCACAACATTTCTCTATTTCAAACATTTCTACAACAATATCATTTAATTACGTTTCTCATTTCTTCTCTTCAAAGCTATTTCACAAAATACCCATGTGCCATCAATTTATAGTAACAATAAACTCTCACCATGCACAAATCACTACAAGTTAGCCTCTTCAAGGCATTATGTGATGTTTTTCAACATAATCTCCAAGATTTCACAACTTTCACATTTCATGGTACATAATCGTTCACCACTTTCCAACTACACATGTTCAAGCAATTAACAATATGTTATAATAACATCTTATGTCTCATAGTTCAAATAGATTTCCATTTTTATCAAACATGCTATGAGATTTACTCTCATCCATTCTCTTGACACAAAACGATAAAGGATTTCATAGGTATTTCCTTACTTTCCAAAATCCCCAAATTTTAGTGTTTTTCTTCAAGACAAAACACTTCTCATTTCCTTGGTAAAACCCAACTAAAATCACATTTCTTAGGTTTTATAAATGAATAACCATCTAGTAGTAACAAGGATTGAGTTTTGGAAGCCCACATTTAAAACTCTCTAACCTTTGAATCAAAATGTAAAATTTATACAAGACTTCAAGAAAACCTTTGAATCATCAACAATGTAGCAAAACATGTATATATAACTCAAGAATGTCGCTACCTCAAGGTCTTGATGATGGAGAAGAAGAAACCCTAGCTTTAATGGAGGATTCTTCAACACTCACTATATCAAGAGGAGCCCTAGTTTGATCTTCAAGACTAGAGGAAGATAATGATGATCTTGACTGTAACAAGCCCGCGGAGGGGGGCCTCGCTACAGTTCGGACTCTCGATTTTCGTTGTCGCGGTTCTAAATCTGAACCAAAGAGTCCAAATCTGGCAAATCGTTTTGAGAAACAGATTTTTGAAAAGGTAGTGCCAAACATGGACTGCTTTGCCAGATACAGAATCGCCACCTAAATATTTTTAAAATGGGAAATTTAGGAAACCCTGACTCGGTGCCGAAGGCCACATGTCCGTCATCACCGGAGTTGTCTCGGCTCGGGAGCTTGGGTACGATCGGGGAAGGTCAGCTATGAGCACCCCCTTTCGCCCGGTCCGAAGACCGGCCTCTACTAACCGTGATATCCGTTTTTGAAACCGTTATGTGTTCTTATCCCATTTATTAGCCTAGAATTACTATGTTATGCGCACAGCAAACAAGTATAGACTAGATTGCCTAATTTGGAAATAAACATTGCATATCCGTTCGGTTTGAAAATGCTTTGGAATTTGCTACTCGCAAGTAGGCTAAAATACGGATTTCAACGAGTTTTTCCAACTCAAACAATCCAACCTCCACCCACAGGCATTCAAAACAGTTTAACACATAAGCATCTAGCCACATGTTAAGCATGCTGTCATGGTAACATTCACACTCATGTGATATGCTAAAGCGGAAATACTTACATAGTACTCCGTGCCAAAACAAAGAACTTGTTAGCAAACATGCATGATCCAAGTCCATGTTAAGTGCCTAATGCATCGCATACAGAGTGTTGCTAGAATAGGCTCGGCTATCCTAAACATGTCATGTGAAAATGCACAATTATCACGTATTCAGTTTGGGAATTGAAGTATTGATGCAGTTAGCGTGATGTACCGAGCCTAATGCATGCAATACAAATGCATGGATGCACACATGCACAGCATAAGGTATGCTAAATTAAACGTGCCCTAATACTAACCATTAAAGCGGATAAGTAAAAGGGAAGAAAGACGTGAGGTTGGAAGACATACACCACCCACGCACACTTATTACAGATTTGCCCTCGCTCGGAGGGACCGAATAAATATTACAAATTAATTAACTACGCAAGCTAATTAATATTACAAATTAACTAATTTAATTAACAAATTAAATAAATTAATTAAAGCAGGAAAACGCCTCGGGAAGCGCGCCACCATGCGCAAGCTGCCTCTGTTTTCCTTCCTTTCCTCCTCTGGAGGCTGTCAAAGCCTCAGGACTGCATCCTTGGACAGAGGGGAGTACCACCGGCTGAATGAAACTTCCACCGGCAGTGTAGTATGGCCATCGGCACAAAATAGGGTCTGTCGGCAGAGAAAATGGTGTCGGTCGGCACATTACACTGCCGGTCGGCAGAGTATTCCTACAGAACCTGCAACTCACAGCAACAGAGGGCAAAACAAGGCATGGCAGCATATTTCAAGGCATGTATGCACTAACCATGTCTCTTATCATTGTGATGACTCAAAGGGACATGTGCCTCGGTTCTCGGACCACCAATCACGCATTTCCATGCATGATGGCCCAAAGAACCAAGTATGCAACTTTGATTTCAAATGCATGCAAACCAAATCAAACCAAATAAGGCCCAATTCCTATCATCAAGTCAAGGAACAAGGCATGCATGTAAGATGCAATGCAACCTAAGCATACAAGCTAAGGATGCAACATGGCATGGCAAAGCACTTATGCAATCATGCGAGCATACATATGGCAATGCAAATGGATGGCAAAGATGGACTTAAACATGAATTAGGCAACTCTAATAAGGCCTAAAACAGTGGCCATAGGTGCTAAAGAGTGAAGGCTAAATGGCATACACACAAATGCACATAAGGACCAACACTTAAGCACAAATCAAGCAACATTCAAGCACACTTGAAAGGGACAAAAATGAACAATTAGCATGCATTATAAGCTTTGAAATCATGCTAATACATGGTGCCAAACCAAGCAACAAATCAAGCCAAGCATGCACCAAAAAGGCCTAAGTGTCCAAAGCAAATTAATGAGGCAATGAACTACACTTAACATGACCAAACATGGCATGAAAAGAGGGGCCAAAATCAGAGGTCTAGCATGTTAAAACAAAGCTAAAGGACTACTTAGATGGCATCTAAATGGCCCAAATACAAAAGCATACACTATGGCCAAAACATAGAGCATTGCAACACATGCTTTCAAAGCATTAAAGAGACATGCAAGGCAATCAAACAAGCATGGAAATGGGACTGAAATGGCATGTGGGATGATCCCAAATCATCAAAACAATGCAAAGATGGCATGCTACACATGCACATACTCAAGGCCAACAAGCCCAAATATAAAGGAGCTATATAATGCATGCAAAGATCAACCCAAACAACTATGGACAGAGCTAAAACATGGCAAAATAAGCACACAAACTTCATAAATACAAGCCTAAAACATGCTCCAACAAAGGCTAACAACCTAGAACATGTTAAGGCACGAATAAGGCATTACATGGCAACTATGCTAAGCATGCATGGAGTTCCAAAACCAACTTGAAATCATGTTATATCATGGATATATAAGCGTGAAAAACAAACCAAATATGCCCAACACACACTCAAGCATAGGCTTCCTTAAGAGGCCAAAATGTGTCCTTTTCAAGGACAACAAGGAGAGGGGGTGGCCCTCTCCTTCTTGGGACTTCAAAGCATCATCTTCACCACTGAAATCCCTCAAGATTTCAGTGGTGAAGAGACCTCAACACCAAAATCCCGGAGCTAACACAAAATGGCTTAAAATGAGGCCTTTTGAGGCCTAAGGGTGGTCAACAACCCTCAAACAACAAAACACTCTTAATAAACAATAAAGAGGGCCTAAAAACAGAACTTTTTTATATTATACAATAATCACAAAAACAGCTCTAAGACTAGTAGAAAATTGATGCAAGAATGGGGAAAAAAAGGGACTAGAATCTCACCCTTGATGCCTTCTTCAACAAAGATGCTCCAATGGCCTCCTTTGGCTCCAAACCAGTCAAGAAACTCAAGAACAAACCCTTAGAACCTCAGCTCCAAGAGGAAGGTGAAACACTAGGTGTTTGTGTGCAATAGTGAGACACAAAACACCTAGTGTGCAAAATGAGAGGAAAAGAGAGATAGGTGAGTGTATCTAACCCTAACCCTAGAAAAACCAGAGCTCTCCTCTGTCTTCTCTCCTCAAAAATGTCTAAAAGCCTCCCTTTTTGCCTTAGAGAGAGCTTCTCTCTATATGCCTCTTGTAAAGCTTACAAGACAAGCTTTGCAAGAGGGAGATCCCTCCATACACGTGTATGGAGGGGAGCAAAAGCAATACAGCTGTCTAAAAATATCTGCAAAAGCAGATGAACAGCAATCGGCCGGCCAAAAATGCCATCTTGGCCAAAAAGAGTGCCGGTCGGCAACAAATAGTGCTGACCGGCAACAAAAAATGCCGGCCGGCAAACTATATTGCCGGTGGCAGCAAAAACCAGCCGGTGGCATCTAGCCACTGCCGGTGATGGGTGGGGATGGTCTACAAGCCCCACTCTGCCTCTCAAAGGCAAGATGCAAGTGTTTGGTGCAAAAACAGACACTAAACGGTCGAGTTCGGGGATCCTGAGGCAAGGCACGTGAGCCGAGACCTCCGGGAACTCCAAACGAACACAAACATGGAAGATCACCGTGTGTTCAAACGGTGACGTCCAAGTCTTGAGGACGGTCAAAAATGGGGTGTCTACAGTTGCCCCTCTTTGACAGAACTCGAAAGTCATAACAATGACGGGAGTGAATGTCAAAGCCCAGAGACGACCCATTTTTGACAAGGCCGAAGACTTAGACAAACATACAAGACAAATAAGGTATGCGCCCGGAGGCAGGGGCAAAATGCAGGACAATGCACGAAGCCGAGCATAACTTATGATCATGCAAAGAAAGCTGTAATGAAGCAAACATGCGACAGTTTAAGCTAGCATACCAAACTACACTACAATGCAGAAAGGATGTAAGAGAATTATGGAATTCTCAATACGTCTCACTCGGGAGATACAATACCTGTGCGGCTCGTCTGGTTGCACCAGCTTCAAATGAACCGTACATACAATATCGTGCCTGCAAAGAAAACAAACTTAACAGGTACAATATGGTTAGCAACATGCATGACAATGCAAATGTGGCGTACTCGAAATGCGTGACAGCGCAAAGCAAGTGGGGAGCATAACAATGCTCGTGAAGATACAAACATGTAAGTGGGGCGTGCGGTCTACGCTGGTAACGAATTGATCATAAACATGCGGTCTGCGCAGGTGACGAAACAAACAAGCGGTCTACGCAGGTGACGAAACAAACAAGCGGTCTACGCAATTAACACATGCGGTCTACGCAGGTAACGGAATCAAACATGCGGTCTACGCTATCAAAACATGCGGTCTACGCAGGTAATGGAATTAAACATGCGGTCTACGCCATCAAAACATGCGGTCTACGCAGGTAATGAAATTAAACATGCGGTCTACGCAATCAAAACATGCGGTCTACGCAGGTATTGAAATTGAACATGCGGTCTACGCAATCAAAACATGCGGTCTACGCAAGTAATGAAATTTAAACATGCGGTCTACGCAAGTAAAATATGCGGTCTACGCAATCAAGACATGCGGTCTACGCAAGTAATGAAATTAAGCATGCGGTCTACGCAATCAAAACATGCGGTCTACGCAGGTATTGAAATTAAACATGCGGTCTACGCAATCAAGACATGCGGTCTACGCAAGTAATGAAATTTAAACATGCGGTCTACGCAAGTAAAACATGCGGTCTACGCAATCAAGACATGCGGTCTACGCAAGTAATGAAATTAAGCATGCGGTCTACGCAATCAAAACATGCGGTCTACGCAGGTATTGAAATTAAACATGCGGTCTACGCAATCAAGACATGCGGTCTACGCAAGTAATGAAATTTAAACATGCGGTCTACGCAAGTAAAACATGCGGTCTACGCAAGTAAAACATGCGGTCTACGCAAGTATTGAAATTAAACATGCGGTCTACGCAATTAACACATGCGGTCTACGCAGGTATTAGAATTAACAAGTATGCGGTCTACGCAAGCAAAGAGATGATTACAAACATGCGGTCTACGCAGGTAATGTAATTAACATGCATGACAATGCAAAATGCAATGAGATGCGCAAAACAGCGCGACGGAATGCAATGCACAAAATAGTGCGACGATTTGAAATGCACAAAACAGTGCGATGACCAGTGTGACACGCACGCCACACGGAATGTGAACGGGCTTAAATGCGCAACAACGCACGTATTCCGAAATGCATGACAATGCATGGAATGGAAGTGCAATGATGATGCATGAGAAATGTGCACGACAATGCGAAGGGGTGCGTGTTGCGACGCTTGTAACACGTGCATAACAATGCAAATGAGTGGCGCATGACAGCGCGATGTAATGCACCGAAGTAGTGTGATGAACTTGTGCAACACACATGGGGCGACTTTTGAATTCAAAAGGATACAAAAAGGATACACCTTGTACGAATTCGAGTGCCACGCACAGGAGACACGGCCCGCGGTCAAAACGGAGGCCGGTTGAACGTCGGAGATGGACTTTCTTGCACTTTCTTAAGCTGTGAAGACCATGAACTTCTCATATGGCCTAAACAAGGCTGTGGGAACCCCACCGGCCGAAAGAGGAGGCCACCGGCTGGCCATCGGCACAAAAACAATTCTATCGGCACAAAAAAGTGCCGGCCGGCACAAAATATTGCCGACCGGCAAACAGTTGCTGGTGCGGGGCAGTTTTGTCTTTTCACCTTGGGTGTTATAAAATAGGGCTTCAAGCCCTATTTTCTCATTCTCTCCACGCCGAAAAACCCTTGCTCTCTCTCTCTAGAGCTTTTCTTTCTCATTTTTCGTCCATTTTCTCGCGTTCTACGCTCGTTTCGTCGTCGGATTCACGTTTCTCTTCGCGTTTCGGACGTTTTCCGCCGATCACATTTTCGTTTCGGTGCCTCGTTTGGCGTTCTCGCCTTTTCGGGGTTTGTTCCCCTCACTTTCCTCTTCATTTCTGTGCCTCTTCCCATTCCGACCCTCCCGGCCATTTCCGACCTTCTCGGGAGTTGACTTTTTAGTTGACTCTTCGTATTCCGGCTCGATTTTCCTTTTCCAGCCATTTTCACACCATTCTCTACATGGCGGACGACATTCCACGTGGCGGGACTCCCCCGGACCACGAGATGGATCCCGGGGTCGAGCTCCTACCACTGAGCGAGCGCCCGTTCGACCCGGCGACCTACCAGCCGGCGATCCACGTTCTGCCCCCAGACGGCCTGCGTCAGTTCCGGAGCTTTGAGAGATACGCGGCGCCTGAGCTACTGCTGCGTGAGCCTACCTCCCACCTTTCCTTCGGCACTTCCGAGGTAACTTTTCATCTTCCGCTTTACTTTCTGCAATGTAGGATACAAAACTGCCATAGTTAGTTGTATTCTCTAACTGCTGAAATCTGATATGCCGTAAACCGTAGTTGACTGTAAACATACATACAACTGATATCTGCTTGAGACTGACACATGCACACACACTGCACTAGCCCTGAATCACCCAAACACACGGCACACACTGTATTTCACTGCACACACACTGGTACCCAGTATTTGTCTGAATCTGTCAAACTTGCACATATGCTATATCTACTCTGAAACACCCAAACACGCTGACACAGCACACGTATTTCACTGTAAGCACACCGGTACCCGGTATTTGCCTGAATCTGACAAACTTGCATACATGCCATATCTGTCCTTTCAAAACTGCATTTTGAATGTTGTCTTGCAATTGTCATTTTCTGTTTGCAGGAGGGTTCCCATACCATTCGCGGGTATGGGAATACTGGTGCACGGGAGTGGTACGATGAGCTCCCTGATGCGGTCCAGCGCATCATGGATCGGGCGGGCTTCGGCACCTTTTGCCGAGGGCTTTCTAGGTTGTCCACATGCAGACCTCTTCTTGCCGCTTTGGCGGAGAGGTGGTGGGACACCACCGATTCTTTCCACTTTTCTGCTGCAGGGGACATGACGATAACCCCTTATGACTTCTCGATGCTCACAGGCATCGGGGTCGGGGGGGATCCGATCCCTTTTGACACAGACATGGATGAGTGGACCGCCGCTCAGGTCCATCTACTGGGGGAGGCCCCACCACTAGCTCGTCCAGGCTTCGTCCGATACTCCTGGTTCGAGACACAGTTCAGGGTCCAGCCCGCATTGGGGGAGGAGACTCAGATGACCGAGGAGGACGTGGAGAGGTATGCTCGCGGCTTCCTCATGTTCCTGTTCGGGACTACTATCTTCGCCGACCGGGCGAACACCGTGCCTCTCTGCCTTCTCAGCGCACTGGTGGACGTCCGGGATATCTTGCACTACGATTGGGGCGGCGCTGCTCTGGCCACCCTGTACGGATATATGAGCTCGGCTTCTCGTGGCAGCGGCCAGCTGCTTGGAGGTTACTGGCGGGCTTGGGAGGTACATTTCTTCTCCATTTTTTCATTTCTGTCCGATATTCTCTGTACTCTGTACACTGCACACACTGCGGTCTGCTTTACATTTACTGTATACTGTACACACGGCACACACATACATTCTGCTTTACACTGACTGTACACTGCTCACACTGTACACTGTACACAATACACTGCACAACACAAGGCTCTGCCATTTCTGCTTCATTCTGACGGTCATTACTGACATCTGTTTTGCAGTTGTGGGTTTACGCCTACTTCCCTAGGCTTGCACCCGTACCAGTTGCGGAGCCTCCTCCGGCTGTCCCGTTCTCGAGTCGCTTCGACGGGCGATGCACCCGGCGACCGCGGGAGACGTTCGGCTTCTTCCGCCGATATTTCGACACCATCACCCCTACAGAGGTATGCTTTACTTTCAGTTCATTTAGCTTCGCTTTCCCACTGCATATTTCAATAACAGTAGATAACAAACTGTCTGTCACTTTCAGATCACATGGCGGCCATGGGCTTCCTTGCCGTCGGCGATGCGGGGTCGGTTCCCTGGTGCTGAGGAGACCTCGCGTTTCCGGATTCTGCTAGAGGGCCCGGTCTGTCGGGCTTGGTACCTGGGGGAGCGTTTTCTACGCCAGACCCGCGGGTTACCTGAGCAGATAGTCCCGGCTCACCCTCCTGCAGAGATGAGGGAGACCGAGGGGCTGACCACTGAGCAGCTGGATGATTACTCCATCGGCTGGGAGGAGGCCGGCTTCCGAGGCACCGGCGACTATCAGGAGTACGTGCGGACGTACCTGATGCGTCCCTTGAGCGGCCGTCGAGCAGAGGGGGCCAGGCCTGTAGCATCGGCGACTGGGGCCGGAGCAGGAGCAGGGGCCGGATCTTCGAGGAGGGCCCGGGTCCATGGTAGGGGCGGAGTGCGGGGAGGACGAGGAGCTGGCTGGCCTGCCCTGCCTGCTGTACTGACTTTCCAGGGGCAGGGTGGATCGACCTATCAGATCCCCTTCGCCCCTCCACCGGCTGGGCACGAGTTCGTTGACGTCCCCGACTTACCGCCGGTATGTTCTACTGCATTTTGTACAGTTATTCAATTCGGTTTACTTGATATTCCACAGAATATTGATGCATCTGATACTTTTGCAGGCTTCTTCTGAGTACACCCGTCAGTCATTGGCGATGAATGCCTCGATGATGGGGATGCTCCAGCGGACAGTTGACCTCCTAGCCGTCTACAGCATACCGGTATGTTCTTCTAATACTGGCCTCAAACCATTCATACACTGCTTTGCATAATCTGATGCACGACACAACACCCGATACACTGATCTCACAGTACCTGACACACTGCATACACTGCATTCTGCACTGTACTCTGTACTGATAAACTGCTCACGGCATTCATACATTGTACTCACACACTGCATTCTGCACTGTTAAACTGCTCACGGCATTCATACCCTGTACTCTGCATTGCATTCTGCACTGATAAACTGTCTACAGTATACTGATGCATTTCCCTTTCGTGTACTTTTCAGCCTCCTTTCCAGATTCCCATGGCAGGAGGTGCTCCATCTAGACCTTCTGTCCCTGCTCGGGGGAGAGACGAGGAGGGCAGGATATTTCCCCGTACCAGGGGAGGGCGTACTCATGTTGGGGGTAGCTCGCGAGCTCCAGTCCCGGATGATGACGACGACGAGGAGTCAGAGGCGGAGGCAGGGTCATCGGAGGAGGAGACCGGAGACGGTTCTAGCTCGGGCTCTGACGACGACGCTGATGATGCTCCTGGACCCTCGTCCAGGAAGAGGACCAGGACGGACTGACAGTCCTTGGAGTCGCTGGACATAGATGCAGATTTTTGTTATCTTTTCTTTCTTGTACTTTTCCTTTTGTTGGTAGATAGATTACCTTGTACTGCCACAGGCAGATTTTTGTTTTCCTCAAAACTTGTACGTTTGAAAAGATAATGAAATGAAACGGACTTTTTATCTGAAAAAGTGTTTACATTTATACATCTCATGCATTGCATCGCATCTCATCATGTTACACCTCAATGTAAATGGAATTGATTGGTTGTCTGAAAATTGAACACTTGCACTGTAATAATCAGATAACTAAACAGCCAACAGCAAAATACTCCCAAGCAACCCACTGCCTGATTCCGGACACACAGCCCTTGCTCTACTGGGGATTAATCTGCATACAACCCATAACATTCGGTTCATTCTGCACACAGCAATTCTCAAACAAACAGCCCAATCTGACAAGACGGGCTTCAAAGGTGGAACCGGTCGGAGTCGAAACACGTTCAAATGTAGAGAATGGCACAGCATTCTGAGCATAGATGATTTTTGAAATCGAATGAGGGTTTTTCAAACCGGGATGTCGAGCCTACAACCGAACACAGCGGGGAGGACTCAAACAAAGAGGTACACGACCTAAACACAACGAGACACGCTCGGGAGAGACTCAAAACAAAAGACGAGACCGTCAAATGAAAGAGACACGACACACAGACGCGTAAACGAAGATGGGAGACCTCGGACCACGAGGAGCCAGTTCAATCTGGGTATTGTTTCCCACCCTTTCTGATTTGTGATTCTCACATCACTCGACTCTCAAGCTCGGATTTTCTCTTAAAACCCTTTTCTCGCTTTTCTCTCAACTTACACCTCTCTATTCTTCAATCTCTCATTTTTCATCCATCCCCGGGGTGATTGATGGATAAATAGAAAGTTGCGGGTTCATGCTCGATACCGTTAGCTCACGGCCATTTCTTTCGGCGGGCAGAGCGCTCTTCTGGCAAGTACGTCGATGACGGGGGAAAGACAGAACGCCTGGCTCAACTGTGCCCCTAGTTCATCATTTTAACCATTCTTTTCGTTTTTGCTTTTCACTAAAACAGTTTTGATCAAAATGAGAGTCGGATTAACGTACTTGTTCGATTTTTGATTTGAAAAGCATGCAAGTCAGGCAGCAAGCACTGAAAATTTTCCTTTTTTGGGTCCAAGACAATGGTCCAGTTTTGGAAAATGAAAAAGTTTTCGAGAAAATAGTCAACCTCAGTAAAAATTTTCAAAAACTATTTTTCAAACAGCTGATGCTCGACAAGCATGGAGCTTACCCTTTGAGACGCGCAACCTCGGATCGGAGGCAATGGAAAATTGCCCCTGGTTTGAAGGGGGGGGGAGGCAACGGAAAGTTGCCCCTACTTTGGAAGGCGGCTCACTGCGGCTTGTGGCAACGGAAAGTTGCCCCTTGTTTGGGATGATGCCGCAGCAATCTGTAAACAGTCTTCATTGGCAATGGTCGAACTCTCAGACACAGAGGTGACGAAGACGGTCACAACACATATATGGACACAATCACCTTGAAGGATGTTGGCCACTAGACTTTGAGGTGAAATTGAAACCATTGCATGGACTGAGACGCTATGAAAGCGTTGGGGGCTGGACTTCATGATGAAGTTGCCTACGTATCCCAAACATGGGAATCAAGCCTCACGTAGTTCCGGCTAAGGTACACTCGGGTATTTTAACCTTCACTTTGTTTGGCTCTCACTTTTGCCAAGGCGCCCAATGCGGGTTTTCGACCTTGCGAGCTTCTTTTCATTTTCTATTTCTTTTTCATTTCTTTTTCTTTTCTTTTCTTGCTTTTTTTGTTTGTTTTTTTTTTTCTTTCTTTTCTTCTTTCCTTTTTGTATTTTGCTCTTGCTCTAACTTTTGCCTGGACCGCCCTTCCGGGTTTTCGGCCCAGCGAGCCTCTCAAAGGGTAAAAGTGTAGCAAGTCCATGCCAAATGGTTTTCGAAATTGAAGCCTCTCTGTGTCTAGGAGAACGGCTGTTGCACTGATTTGCGGAGAATCCATCAGGGTTACTCTACGAGCTTCTTCCGGCGAGATCTACTCCTTCCGATTCGGCTTTGATGCTTCTTGATCGAAGACTACCTCAAAACTGGCCACACAGGCCTTTCATGGTGTTTGTCCGTTGAACTTTCTGAACATTCTGAACGGGTTCAAACTCGGAAAACAAACAGGTTGAATCTTGAGGCTGAGAGCGATCCTAGGCTGCGCGACCTCAAGAGCGATTCCACACAGGTCTTCGCAGGGCCGCGTAAAACATTTGTTTTTGAAAGTTTTTAAGAAAGCGACGAATCGCTCGCGCCGAAGATAGTGTGGAACCAATCTGGATCAAGCCAGGGTCCTTCTCAGTACTCACGCCGACAAGCATGGCTTTATTCATAAAAAGGCTTAGCACGCCTCTCTTTCTCTCAAAATGATCAAAATTTTGCAAAACCCGAGGAATTCCTTCCTCTTTGTTTTTATCACCGCAGTGTTCAAAAGTTTGTTTTTTTTGAAAAACTTAGGTTAATACAATGAGTTTGGCACACAGGAGAGCAGGCGAGATGTACTGTCAGCCCTTTCAAATTCTCCGGCACTTATGCTGAAAGCAATCATGAAGTTTGAGATAGCAACAGCTGTTTCAATCGGCTCTGTTGGTCCAACTGGCCCCTCGGCAGAAACAGACTCAAAACAAAAACAGATAATTACGAAACAAAACGGTGTTCGGGACAACAACCCCAGAATCACCAGGTATTATATACAACGGGGACTGACTCGATACAACAAGACAGACCCTTAAGCAAAAAAGACTGACTCAAGACAAAGAGACAGACTCAAAACAAAAGACTGACTCGACATCCAAGCTAGGATTTACAAAAACTCAGTTTCACCGATGCTCAAAAATGCGTGCCAGACGCTTCATCCAAAAATGTACCAAATGTTGCCCGCAGGCGGTTCACTTCACATACTCGCAGTGTCTGAGCCCTCGAAATCCAGCAACTGAGTGGTGACGGGCTTGCCCGAGGTGGGTGGTAGGATAACCTTGTTATCAATCAAATCCTGCACTTCATGACGAAGGCGGGAACATCCATCGGTGCTGTGACCGGACTGTTGGTGGTACGCGCAGTACAAGGTAGCATCATGAGTGGTGGGGAGATTCTTCGGGAGTGGCCGGGGCTCCAAAGGCTTAAGATGCCCATTCTTCGCCAATATTAGCAATGCCCTAGACAAAGGCATGTGGAGATCATGAAAAACCCTGCGCCCTCGGGGCAGGTACTTTGCAGTTTGAGGATTCTTGCCAGATGCGCTGGCGAAAGGATCGGCTGGCGCTGCCTTGGCCTTTTGAACCTTTCCCGGTGCAGGGGTGGGAACTACTGGAATTGTCTGGGCATGACGGGGCCCATCCCGGTTTTCTGTCTGGCTTGAACTGCCTTTGGTTGGAGCGGGGAAAGCATCATCTACAGCTTTGGTCACTATTGCAGATGTTTGTTGCTTGTTCATCCCTCTGGCCTTCAGAGCCTCGACTGCCCACAGCAGTTGCTCAATGGGGTCGGCATCTACCTTTGCCTTATCCTTTTCTCTGGCCTCAGCCTGATCAAGGGTCTGGGTTGGTGCTGGCATGCCGTGGCTATAACCGGAAGCCACCTCTGGCTGGCTGAGCTCTATCACAATCCGCCCCAGTAGCGGGGGCTCCTGTGGTACAAAATTCCCGGCATACGGTGCCGCTGGCGGTGAAGCCGACATTCCATAGGCGAGGTCTGCCACAGACCTTTGGAGATCGCCTATCATCCCCATCAATTCGAAGGTGGTGGGCTCACGAGCCTGGTATAACTGGGGAGCCCAGACTGGGTGCACAACGGGCATCCTGGGCGGGTGTGACATACCGATGTTGGCCTCATTCTGCGGAGCGGTTCCCTGCTCCGATACAGCCGTCATAACCACAATTTCTTCTGAACTTTGTGCCGCCATAAATCCTGCTTCAGCAAGGGGGGACACTGGCTATTCTGTTTCAACTCTACAACTCTCTGAACCTTGAAAGAAAAACAGACAGCATTTCAGCCCAAACTGATCAAACACGGGTGTAGCCAAACAACTGTTCCCTACTGCTGATCAGTGTTCCCAGAAATCACTGTTCCCAAAATACTGAATCTGATACCCGCGGATAACTGATTCCTGATAACTGATTCTCAACAATACTGATTCTGGTGCCCTCGGGCCCGATACTCAAACTCGCGAACTAGTATATGCGTTCCTGTAGAGATGCACTCTAAAAGCACATAGCAAGTAAGAGAGAGCCAAAACACCCCTATGTTGGGGTAGGGTTTCCCTGTCCTATTTTGTCAGGAGCTAGGGTTTCACTACGCACACAGCGGTTCTCAAACAACCTAATATCGGGTAAGCAACCTGTCTTAGTTTGGAATGGTCGCTATGGATCCGAATATGCACTAGGTCGAATGGTCAAAAAGGGTGCCCCGGTAAAACCGAGGTTTGTGTTCCCATACTGTCAGAGCCCATAACCGGTCAGCCTTATGGTCATGCCTTGACAAGACAAGCCTCCGGCAAACCGTTCAGGAATGGCAGATGGCAAACACTGTGTTCCTAGGCGCACCAATGCACATGCAATGCAAAGAAACACATAAATGAGATCAAAACAGGATATCATGAGTTCGAGTCAAGCTCTCTAAATTTCCCCAGCAGAGTCGCCAGAAACTGTAACAAGCCCGCGGAGGGGGGCCTCGCTACAGTTCAGACTCTCGATTTTCGTTGTCGCGGTTCTAAATCTGAACCAAAGAGTCCAAATCTGGCAAATCGTTTTGAGAAACAGATTTTTGAAAAAGTAGTGCCAAACATGGACTGCTTTGCCAGATACAGAGTCGCCACCTAAATATTTTTAAAATGGGAAATTTAGGAAACCCTGACTCGGTGCCGAAGGCCACATGTCCGTCATCACCGGAGTTGTCTCAGCTCAGGAGCTTGGGTACGATCGGGGAAGGTCAGCTATGAGCACCCCCTTTCGCCCGGTCCGAAGACCGGCCTCTACTAACCGTGATATCCGTTTTTGAAACCGTTATGTGTTCTTATCCCATTTATTAGCCTAGAATTACTATGTTATTCGCACAGCAAACAAGTATAGACTAGATTGCCTAATTTGGAAATAAACATTGCATATCCATTCGGTTTGAAAATGCTTTGGAATTTGCTACTCGCAAGTAGGCTAAAATACGGATTTCAACGAGTTTTTCCAACTCAAACAATCCAACCTCCACCCACAGGCATTCAAAACAGTTTAACACATAAGCATCTAGCCACATGTTAAGCATGCTGTCATGGTAACATTCACACTCATGTGATATGCTAAAGCGGAAATACTTACATAGTACTCCGTGCCAAAACAAAGAACTTGTTAGCAAACATGCATGATCCAAGTCCATGTTAAGTGCCTAATGCATCGCATACAGAGTGTTGCTAGAATAGGCTCGGCTATCCTAAACATGTCATGTGAAAATGCACAATTATCACGTATTCAGTTTGGGAATTGAAGTATTGATGCAGTTAGCGTGATGTACCGAGCCTAATGCATGCAATACAAATGCATGGATGCACACATGCACAGCATAAGGTATGCTAAATTAAACGTGCCCTAATACTAACCATTAAAGCGGATAAGTAAAAGGGAAGAAAGACGTGAGGTTGGAAGACATACACCACCCACGCACACTTATTACAGATTTGCCCTCGCTCGGAGGGACCGAATAAATATTACAAATTAATTAACTACGCAAGCTAATTAATATTACAAATTAACTAATTTAATTAACAAATTAAATAAATTAATTAAAGCAGGAAAACGCCTCGGGAAGCGCGCCACCATGCGCAAGCTACCTCTGTTTTCCTTCCTTTCCTCCTCTGGAGGCTGTCAAAGCCTCAGGACTGCATCCTTGGACAGAGGGGAGTACCACCGGCTGAATGAAACTTCCACCGGCAGTGTAGTATGGCCATCGGCACAAAATAGGGTCTGTCGGCAGAGAAAATGGTGCCGGTCGGCACATTACACTGCCGGTCGGCAGAGTATTCCTGCAGAACCTGCAACTCACAGCAACAGAGGGCAAAACAAGGCATGGCAGCATATTTCAAGGCATGTATGCACTAACCATGTCTCTTATCATTGTGATGACTCAAAGGGACATGTGCCTCGGTTCTCGGACCACCAATCACGTATTTCCATGCATGATGGCCCAAAGAACCAAGTATGCAACTTTGATTTCAAATGCATGCAAACCAAATCAAACCAAATAAGGCCCAATTCCTATCATCAAGTCAAGGAACAAGGCATGCATGTAAGATGCAATGCAACCTAAGCATACAAGCTAAGGATGCAACATGGCATGGCAAAGCACTTATGCAATCATGCGAGCATACATATGGCAATGCAAATGGATGGCAAAGATGGACTTAAACATGAATTAGGCAACTCTAATAAGGCCTAAAACAGTGGCCATGGGTGCTAAAGAGTGAAGGCTAAATGGCATACACACAAATGCACATAAGGACCAACACTTAAGCACAAATCAAGCAACATTCAAGCACACTTGAAAGGGACAAACATGAACAATTAGCATGCATTATAAGCTTTGAAATCATGCTAATACATGGTGCCAAACCAAGCAACAAATCAAGCCAAGCATGCACCAAAAAGGCCTAAGTGTCCAAAGCAAATTAATGAGGCAATGAACTACACTTAACATGACCAAACATGGCATGAAAAGAGGGGCCAAAATCAGAGGTCTAGCATGTTAAAACAAAGCTAAAGGACTACTTAGATGGCATCTAAATGGCCCAAATACAAAAGCATACACTATGGCCAAAACATAGAGCATTGCAACACATGCTTTCAAAGCATTAAAGAGACATGCAAGGCAATCAAACAAGCATGGAAATGGGACTGAAATGGCATGTGGGATGATCCCAAATCATCAAAACAATGCAAAGATGGCATGCTACACATGCACATACTCAAGGCCAACAAGCCCAAATATAAAGGAGCTATATAATGCATGCAAAGATCAACCCAAACAACTATGGACAGAGCTAAAACATGGCAAAATAAGCACACAAACTTCATAAATACAAGCCTAAAACATGCTCCAACAAAGGCTAACAACCTAGAACATGTTAAGGCACGAATAAGGCATTACATGGCAACTATGCTAAGCATGCATGGAGTTCCAAAACCAACTTGAAATCATGTTATATCATGGATATATAAGCATGAAAAACAAACCAAATATGCCCAACACACACTCAAGCATAGGCTTCCTTAAGAGGCCAAAATGTGTCCTTTTCAAGGACAACAAGGAGAGGGGGTGGCCCTCTCCTTCTTGGGACTTCAAAGCATCATCTTCACCACTGAAATCCCTCAAGATTTCAGTGGTGAAGAGACCTCAACACCAAAATCCCGGAGCTAACACAAAATGGCTTATAATGAGGCCTTTTGAGGCCTAAGGGTGGTCAACAACCCTCAAACAACAAAACACTCTTAATAAACAATAAAGAGGGCCTAAAAACAGAACTTTTTTATGTTATACAATAATCACAAAAACAGCTCTAAGACTAGTAGAAAATTGATGCAAGAATGGGGGAAAAAAGGGACTAGAATCTCACCCTTGATGCCTTCTTCAACAAAGATGCTCCAATGGCCTCCTTTGGCTCCAAACCAGTCAAGAAACTCAAGAACAAACCCTTAGAACCTCAGCTCCAAGAGGAAGGTGAAACACTAGGTGTTTGTGTGCAATAGTGAGACACAAAACACCTAGTGTGCAAAATGAGAGGAAAAGAGAGATAGGTGAGTGTATCTAACCCTAACCCTAGAAAAACCAGAGCTCTCCTCTGTCTTCTCTCCTCAAAAATGTCTAAAAGCCTCCCTTTTTGCCTTAGAGAGAGCTTCTCTCTATATGCCTCTTGTAAAGCTTACAAGACAAGCTTTGCAAGAGGGAGATCCCTCCATACACGTGTATGGAGGGGAGCAAAAGCAATACAGCTGTCTAAAAATATCTGTAAAAGCAGATGAACAGCAATCGGCCGGCCAAAAATGCCATCTTGGCCAAAAAGAGTGCCGGTCGGCAACAAATAGTGCTGACCGGCAACAAAAAATGCCGGCCGGCAAACTATATTGCCGGTGGCAGCAAAAACCAGCCGGTGGCATCTAGCCACTGCCGGTGATGGGTGGGGATGGTCTACAAGCCCCACTCTGCCTCTCAAAGGCAAGATGCAAGTGTTTGGTGCAAAACCAGACACTAAACGGTCGAGTTCGGGGATCCTGAGGCAAGGCACGTGAGCCGAGACCTCCGGGAACTCCAAACGAACACAAACATGGAAGATCACCGTGTGTTCAAACGGTGACGTCCAAGTCTTGAGGACGGTCAAAAATGGGGTGTCTACATTGACTCAAGATTTGCAAGGATCAAAGTATTTTGGTGTTTGAGGAGGTTTTCTAGAGAGAAGGAGGAGGAAAAATAGGGTCTAGAGTGAGAAAGGAATGTCAAAAATGAGATGCACATTCGAACCAAAAAGAAAAAAAAAAAAAGAGTTTCGGATGCCCAGATGTCCTGCACGTGCAGCACGTGCCCCGTACGTGCGGAGCCTCATTCCGGTACGTGCGGCTCCCAACCCCGTACGTGTGGCCCTCCCGCACGCACCTTACTCCGCACCTGCAATTTAAGCAGAATGCAACTCTCCCAAATGGAACCCTCCCACACGTGCGGCCTCACTCCCCGCACGTGCGGCTCCCCACCCCACACGTGCAGCCTTGGGCCCCGCATGTGCAGCCCTGGCCCAACAACCCAGAATCCTCTAGTTCGGTCCCCGAGCACTCCGAACTCAACCGCACGCCCTCCGGAACAAGTGAAATTCATCATCGAGCAAAACAAGAACAAGGACTTAAATTTTGAGAACAATTTCCGAACGTTTCAAATCCAAACGAAAATAAAAAAGGGATGAAGAGAAGAAAGAAAGGAAAATGGAGAAAAGAAAGACTTCGTCGTCACACAAACTTCTCCAATTTCACCCAACGGTCTAAACATTAACAAAATAATAATATAAATTCATCTATGGTACCAATAGTATGTGTGTCATATCACTTGAGTCTCTGAAGTTTTAAATTTATCAAATTTATTCAATAGCATTGTAAGGCTATGCTTTGTCTTCTTAATTAGTGTTTAGTGACCAAAGTAGC
Organism: Camellia sinensis; assembly: GCF_055761805.1. Taxonomy (NCBI): domain Eukaryota; kingdom Viridiplantae; phylum Streptophyta; class Magnoliopsida; order Ericales; family Theaceae; genus Camellia; species Camellia sinensis. The sequence continues at coordinate 8,634,152 of NW_028128988.1, forward strand.
AAAATTGAAGACTTTTGGAAAATAAGTGACATGAAACATACTTCGAGGATTATAATTGTAGTTATTACTATTTTAATGATTTAAACAATCCCTTTGAAACTAAACCAATTTGTTTCAAATTGAAAATTTTAGGAATAAAATTGACAAAATTAAAATTCGGGCGACAAAAATAACATGACAGAACATATATTTTAGGAATTTAGTGTATTTTATTCTAAAATGATTCATTGCCTCGTATTTTCTTCTTCTTTTTTTCTTTTTTTTTTCTTTTTGGCTTGATAATCCTTTACCGTAGTAATCTAATTAATCTAGTAATTAGTGTCAATATTAGGCATGTGGTTCAACATTAAAGTTGCATTGAAAAGCTTGAACCTATCTCAACTTGACATTATGTTCTTGATGAAAGCAATATATTGACACTTAACAAAAGCCATCTACAGTATTTCTTCGGCGAACTTAAAACATAAAATTTACATTCAAGACATGGATGCCAAACAAATTAATAATAAATACATAGAAAATTGATTTGTAACAAGTCTATCAAATGAGAAATATAAAGTAAATAAAGGTAATTAAAACATTTACCTGGAGCAATATAGCCAATGGTACCTAAAGTCTTGGTTTGTATGACAGTCGTGTTTTCAGCTAAAATTTTTGCAACGCTGAAGTCAGCAACATGTGCAACCATGTCTTCATCTAGAAGGACATTGCTTGGCTTCAAATCACAATAAACCACAGGCTCTAATTGACCATAATGGAGATATTCTAGAGCTAATGCTACATCAATCATGATGCCAATCCTTTGAAGGAGATTAAGGCAGGAGTTATGAGAATATAACCACATTTCAAGGCTTCCATTAGACATATATTGCAAAACCAATGCTCTTAACTCAGGATAAGAGCATGCCGTTATAGCTCCAACGAGATTTCTATGCCGAGTTGTTCGCAACACTTTACATTCTACATCAAAACTTCTAAAAGCTCCTTCAAGTTGCAAATTTAAAACCTTCATGGCAACAATTGTCCCATCTGAAAGTACACATTTGTATACCGAGTCACAACTTCCTACTCCAAGCAAGTTGGCTTCGCAGAAGTTATCTGTGGCTCGTCGAAGCTCTAGATATGAAATCATTCTGTGCTCCATGGTTGCATATAAATCTATCAGATTTTGACTGTAGACATTGTTCCCATGATTTTTTTTCACAATATACACACCAATAGAAAAGATTAGCATCAATGCAATGACAGGAAGAATGTATCGAAGATTAATTTTAATCATCGACTTCTTGGAACTATTGGTTGCACAAGGTGGCACTTTCAAAATAGGATTCCCACAAAGTGCTTCATTCTCCATGAAAGACCGTGATGTGAGGTTCATGAACGTGTTGGAAAATTTATAAAGAGCTAGTTGTGAATTGAAATAGACTCCATTTTGAATGAAAGGGTGTAACCTTTCATGGTGTCTTTTTGTTTTAAAAGAATGGTCAAACCTCCATTTGAATGAAAGGGTGCAAACCTTTCATGGTGTCTCTTTATTTTAAATGAAGGGTTATGTCCCTTCTTCATACCTTTTCTATTCAAATTGAATAGGTGCCAACAAAGCCTATATAAAGGCAGCCCCATTCCAATTTTGATTGATCCCGAAATTCAGTCTGCGTTCTTTATATCGCTGTCCAACTTTTATTTAGTGCATTTTCCTTCATTCTAGTTTTAGGAAAAATAACTAAGAGAGTATAGAACACAGGTTCTAGTTCGCCAAACAAATTGTTTGGAGTGCTACTACAATTTGTGAAGATCATTGTATCCTGGGAGATAGACGCCACTCAACCGTAAGCACCGTAGCAGGGCGAATCTGTCTTAAGGACAGAGTGTCACACACTCGACTTGGTCTTAATTTTAATTCGGTTCGATAAATAAATCCGGTATGTTATTTATTTATTTTGTTTGAATTTATTTTCAAGTTTTTTATATACACAGAAGATTGTTTCTACGATCTTAAGACATATTCGAATTATTCTGTTTACAGAATTTTTCGTTTGTTTTCCTTTTTCATTCTTCGTAAATAATTTCGGAAGAAAATTATTTTCTGTGGATTTACAAAATAATATTCTGGTTGGAAAAACAAATAGTGATTATATGCTATTTGACAGATAGTAGTAATATACTGTCTCTTTTCTTTGACAACAACTAGTAGTACGATACTGGTGTCATTAACAATTCGGAATATATTTTTGTGAAATTTTTTCAGAAATTAATTTTGGGTTTTAGAAATTATTTTCTGAGTTTTCATTAATTAAAATTCTATTTCAGTATCTTAATTATTGAAGTGTTACAGAAATTAATTTTCTGTGTGGAATTAATTTGGTTAAATAAAATTTTATTTTATTTCCAAATTAATTGAAAAATAAAAGTTATTTTCTTATTTCTTTTATTTTACAGAATTTAATTTCCTGTGTGTGATTAATTTGGTTAAATAAAATTTTATTTTATTTCTAAATTAATTGGAAAATAAAAGTTACATTCTTGTTTCTTTTATTTTTACAGAATTTAATTCTGTGAATTTGGATTAGTTTCTGTGTGGAATTAATTTGGTTAAATAAAATTTTTATTTTATTTTATTTCCAAATTAATTGAAAATAAAAGTAACATTTTGTTTTGTTTCTTTTATCTTAACAGAATTTATTTCTGTAGTTTTGGTTTAATTTGTTTAAATAAATATTTTATTTTATTTTCAAATTAATTGGAAATAAAAGATACAATTCTTGTTTCTTTTTTTTTTACAGAATTTAAAATTCTGTGTTTATGGTTTAATTTTCTGTATAGTATAAAATTCTAATTATAATTTTATTTTATAATTTAGAATTTATGGCTACTAAAACTGGTCAAACTTATGTTCAAACCAGTACTGGTATGGTAATTGCCGTTACGCCAACTTCTCCTTATGTTGGGACTATATCAGTGAATCATGGTAAACAGTCAGAGAAGTTCTTAAGAACTGATTTTTGCAAAGGCAAAAGCAAAAGAAGAACAAGCAAGAAGCCTGCTCAAGCCCACATGACTGAAGTGGATAATATTTCCAATGGTATAGATGATATCAATCTTTCTGCAGTTGTTTCCGAGGCAAATCTTGTCGGAAATACTAAAGAATGGTGGGTGGACACTGGTGCTACTCGCCATATTTGTGCCAACAAAAAGATGTTCACATCTTATTCTATAGTGGACAATGGTGAACAACTCTTTATGGGCAACTCCTTAACTTCCAAAGTTGAAGGACAAGGAAAGATTGTACTCAAGATGACATCTGGAAAAGAACTCACTCTTAACAATGTGCTGCATGTACCGGACATTCGCAAGAATCTTGTTTCCGGATCTTTGTTGAGTAAGAATGGGTTTATGCTAGTTTTTGAAAGTGACAAGTTTGTACTTACCAAAAACGGGATGTATGTAGGAAAAGGTTACATGTCTGATGGCCTTTTCAAGTTAAATGTAATAACCGTTGTACCCTCAGTTATTAATAATACTACATCGTCTTCTTACTTGCTTCAGTCTTCAGATTTATGGCATGGTAGACTAGGACATGTTAATTATGGATCTTTGCGTAGATTAATTAATATGGAATGTTTACCTAAATTTAATATTGATTCAAATCATAAATGTGAAATTTGCGTTGAGGCAAAATTATCTAAAACTCCTTTTCATTAAATTGAAAGAAGTACAGAACCACTTGAATTAATTCATAGTGACATTTGTGATTTTAAATCAATTCAAACTAGAGGTGGGAAAAAATATTTTATCACTTTTATAGATGACTATACTAGATATAGTTATGTCTATTTAATTCGAACCAAGGATGAAGTTTTGGAAACTTTCATTCAATATAAGAATGAAGTTGAAAATCAACTTGGTAAGAAAATCAAGAAACTTAGAAGTGATAGAGGTGATGAATATGAATCACCTTTTGGTGAATTTTGTAAAGAACATGGAATAATTCATCAAACCACCGCTCCTTACTCACCTCAGCAAAATGGAATTGCTGAAAGAAAAAATAGGACTTTAAAAGAAATGATGAATGCCATGTTAATTAGTTCTGGATTACCTCAGAACTTGTGGGGGGAAGCAATACTTTCTGCTAATTATATTTTAAATAAAGTACCCCGAAAGAAAATAAATCAAACACCTTATGAATTGTGGCATGGAAGAGTACCATCCTACAAATACTTAAAAGTATGGGGGTGTTTGGCTAAAGTGGCTATTCCTAATCCTAAAAAGACTAAGATAGGTCCTAAGACCATTGATTGCATTTTCATTGGTTATGCCAAGAATAGTAGTGCATATTGGTTTTTGATTCATAAATCAGAACATTCCGAAATACATGTAAATACTATTATTGAATCTCGGAATGCATCTTTCTTTGAACATGTATTTCCAAAGAAGACTGGACAAGAGACTAGTACTCATAAAAGATCTTTTGATGCTATTACTAGTCAGGATCAAGAACATGATCAAGAACAAGAGTTAGATCAAAATGAGGAAGAGGAACTTAGGCGTAGTAAACGTGCTAGAACCTCAAAATCTTTTGGTCCAGATTTTCTAACATATTTGTTAGAAAATGAGCCTTTAACTTTTAAAGAGGCTATGTCCAGTCCTGAAGCTCCTTTATGGAAAGAAGCTGTCAACAGTGAAGTTGAATCCATCTTGCAAAATCACACTTGGGAATTAGTGGACTTGCCACCAGGTTGTAAACCTCTTGGGTACAAGTGGATTTTCAAAAGAAAATTGAAAGCGGATGGATCAATAGATAAATACAAGGCAAGACTTGTAGTCAAAGGTTTTAAATAGAAAGAAGGTCTAGATTACTTTGACACATACTCACCGGTTACTAGAATCACATCCATTAGAATGCTAATTGCCATTGCATCTCTATACAATCTAGAAATTCATCAAATGGATGTTAAAACCGCTTTCTTAAATGGTGAGTTAAATGAAGAAATTTAATTGAAACAACCAGAAGGGTTTTCTGTTCCAGGGAAAGAAAAGAAAGTGTGTAAATTGGTTAAATCATTATATGGTTTAAAACAAGCGCCAAAGCAATGGCATGAGAAATTTGACAAGGCAATGATGTCAAATGGATTTAAAATTAATGAGTGTGGCAAATGTGTTTATATTAAAAACACAGACAAAGGTTATGTCATTGTATGTCATTATGTAGATGATATGCTCATCATAGGTAGTAATAATGATATGATTAAAACTACCAAGAAAATGTTGAATAAACATTTTGACATGAAAGACATGGGCATTGCTGATGTAATTCTTGGTATGAAAATTACCAAAACATCAGAAGGATATGCTTTGTCACAATCTCATTACATTGAGAAAATACTTGACAAATTCAGCAAAAATGATGATCATCTTGCTAGAACACTTGTAGATGTTAATTTGTATCTTTCTAAAAATGTACAGGAAAGTATTTCTCAATTAGAGTATGCCCAAATTATTGGAAGCTTAATGTACTTGATGAACTGCACCCGCCCAGATATAGCTTATGCAGTAAGTAAATTAAGTAAATATACGAGTAATCCGGGAGTAGAACACTGGAAAGCAATGATAAGGGTTCTAAGATATCTCCGATTTACTCGTAACATTGGGCTTAACTATACTAGATATCCAGTAGTACTTGAAGGATACTGTGATACAAATTGGATATCAGATACTAGAGACTCGAAGTCCACCAGTGGGTATGTCTTTACTCTTGGTGGGGCGGCTGTATCTTGGAAATCTTCCAAACAGACTTGTATTGCTAGGTCTACTATGGAATCTGAATTCATAGCTTTAGACAAAGCAGGGGAAGAGGCAGAATGGTTTCGCCACTTCCTTGAAAATACTCGAATATGACCAAAACCGGTGCCTGCTATATGCATACATTGTGATAGTCAATCAGCAATTGGTAGAGCACAGAGTCATATGTATAACGGTAAGTCACGACACATTTGTTGTCGACATAACACCGTACGACAACTACTCTCTAATGGAATTATTTCCATAGAATATGTTAAGTCTAAAGACAACATAGCGGATCCACTAACCAAAGGGTTAGCAAGAGAGTTAGTTGAGAATTCATCGAGGGGAATGGGACTAAAGCCTATTAAATAAGAGTTACCACAACGGCAACCCAACCTAGTTGACTGGAGATCCCAAGATCTAGGTTCAAAGGGACAACCGAGTTGTGATTGACTCAGAAGGATCACTGTGGAGTCCAACTCCTACCCATTTCTATGATAAAATAAGTGATGTCTGCAGCGTTTGAGGTTAAGTAAAATTTTAATGATTCTTATATCTAGGTAAACCTAGTGGAGTATGACAGGATACTTTTCATAAGAATCACCTATGTGAGTGTGAACTGGGCCGGTTCTATAATATTTGTGAAGGGCTACAAGTCTTTAGAGCACTCATGAAGACCAGGTTGTTCAGGGCCAAAATGAACACAATAGTGAGAACTAAACTGTGTCTGGGGATAATCTGTGTGAGTTCTATTGTCTTGGTTTACACAAACGGCTGAACAGTTCAAGACATCATGTTCATTGGTTAGCTAGTAAATCCGATAGTGTCTCACAAGGGAAGGTTCAAAGCCAAAAACTACCTATCATTTGCAGAATATTTCTAATTTCTGTACTCTCTGTAATTACATCATGTTGTTGCATTTTCTCTCTGTCTGGGGGATTGTTGGAAAATTTATAAAGAGGTAGTTGTGAATTGAAATAGACTCCATTTTGAATGAAAGGGTGTAACCTTTCATGGTGTCTTTTTGTTTTAAAGGAAGGGTCAAACCTCCATTTGAATGAAAGGGTGCAAACCTTTCATGGTGTCTCTTTATTTTAAATGAAGGGTTATGTCCCTTCTTCATACCTTTTCTATTCAAATTGAATAGGTGCCAACAAAGCCTATATAAAGGCAGCTCCATTCCAATTTTGATTGATCCCGAAATTCAGTCTGCGTTCTTTATATTGCTGTCCAACTTTTATTTAGTGCATTTTCCTTCATTCTAGTTTTAGGAAAAATAACTAAGAGAGTATAGAACACAGGTTCTAGTTCGCCGAACAAATTGTTTGGAGTGCTACTACAATTTGTGAAGATCATTGTATCTTGGGAGATAGACGCCACTCAACCGTAAGCACCGTAGCGGGGCGAATCTGTCTTAAGGACAGAGTGTCACACACTCGACTTGGTCTTAATTTTAATTCGGTTCGATAAATAAATCCGGTATGTTATTTATTTATTTTGTTTGAATTTATTTTCAAATTTTTTTATATACACAGAAGATTGTTCCAACAAAACGGCCCTTCATTTGGAATCTCCCCAGCCAACTTATTGCAATAGAAATTCATGTATTGGATACGTGAAAGTGCCTCAAGAGACTTAGGTATTTGTCTAGATAGATTGTTGTGTGAAAGATCAAAGAAATCCAATGTTGTCAACTTGCCCATTGTGTTGGGAATGGGTCCCGAGAATGAATTCCTAGACAAATTCAAAGAAGTTAGGCTTTGAAATGACCCAATAACTCTCGAAATGCTTCCTGAGATTTGATTCCAAGATAAATCCACGATTTCGAACACTCTCGATGGCCTTATGTTTGGATCTAGGCTTCCACCTAATGAATTGAACGAAAGATTCAAGAGCCTTAAAGTTTCAAGGTTCCATAAACACGGCGGTATAAAGGTCAATTTATTATGATGAAGCTTCATCACCTGCAAACCTCTTAAGATTTTCGATGCAACTTGGGATCGACCCTGATAACTTATTGTGCTCTGCATACAGTTCCCCCATGTTGCTCAAAAGGCAAATCTCATTTGGAATTGATCCATGAAAGTTGTTATTGCCGAGATACAACCTTTGCAAGCTTTTAATTTTTCCAAGAGTTGAGGGGATGTTTCCATTCAGATTATTGCCAGCCAATGAAAGTACAGTCAAGTTCCTCAAAGAACCAATCTCTTTAGGAATTGTACCAATTAGTTGGTTTTTAGATACAGAAAGTTTTCGCAAAGAGTTTGAAAGATTTCCAATCGAATTGGGTAGGGCACCGTTCAATTTATTTTGTCTCACCGACAACTCCGCCAAGTACAATTTGTCAAATCTATGAGAAAACCAAGTTCAATACTTCCTGGTTCGTTTGTCAGTTGATTTTGAAATAAATGCAAAAGCTGTAGGTGTTTTAGATTGCCTAAATGTTTTGGTATTGGTCCAGTAAACAAGTTGGCAGCTAGAATTAGCATAGTGAGCTTAGAAGAATTGCAGAGAGATGAAGGGATGTTTCCAGTTAGTTGATTGGCATCCAAAAAGAGGAATTCAAGATTAGAAAGGAAAATGCCATTATTTGTTGGAAGGCTTCCAGAAAAGGCATTCAAACTCAAGTGAATTTGAACCATTGAAGACTCGTTAAAAATTACAGGAGGTATTGGACCTATGAAATTATTGAATACAAGGAAAATTAACTTCAAATTTGGAAGTTGTGCCAATTCAGTTGGAACGTTTCCATAAATGTGATTCGCTTCTAGCCCAAACACTTCCAAGCTTGAAATATTGCCAAAGGAATGTGGAATAGTGCCAGAGCTCCCATAAGAGAAGCATTGTACAGCCTCCGCACTAACATGAGAGAGAGAGAGAGAGAGAGAGAGAGAATGCTTCTTTCAATCAAAACTTCAATGACAACGGCTAGGACAAGAAAGTAGTGGGGAGAAACTTGGAAGGAGAGCCATGGCTTGTAATTCACTTCAATGACTTCATAAAAATGCCAAATGGGGTCAAGGGGGGGCGTACTTGACTCCATAGCTAGTCTGTGGGGTCATTAAATGGCCTGTGAAGCTAAAAAAAAAAAATCGATATTATTTAATTCATTCAAATCATTTTATGACTCCCTTCCATCCTAGAGAGAATTATTTAGGATTTTGAATAAAAGTTTAAAACCGGAATCTTCTCATGAATTTGGCTCAAATAAGTCCTTAACGATAAATCTAACTTGACCATCTCATTAACCTGACTCAAACTATTCAGTCCAAAAAATATTTAATATTATCTAAAAAAATACTCCACTGTTAAATTTAATTTTAATCCCTTAAAATTAATATTGTTCCATTTAAAATATAAAAAAAAAACACTTGACAAACAATATTATCCTTGTAAATTGTAATTTAAAAAAAAATATATACAAAATATAATTTGTTAAAATTGAATTTGATAGTGACCGTTGATATCTTTCTAACTCTCAACTTTTTACGTATAACATTGTCATCGTGTGTTAATTTGGTGAATTTATACTTTAATTTGATTGTTTTAATAGTATTAATTAATTTGATAAGATGAATTATTAAAAAATAAAATAAAAATGCGTATAACTTAATAATATAAGTCTAATAAAAAATGTTTAACCCGATTCAATTTGATTTTGGCTTGTAAGATTTGGACTTAAGGGTGAGATATGGTTTTAATTTTTTTTAAATAAACCCGGTCCATACTAACCCGTTGACCGATTAAAATTCGAAAAACTCATTAATATGGAACGTGAACATAATAGTTGATGACCCCATAAAAATGCCAGATGGGTTCAAACTTTCAACTAACACCTTATTTGTCAATAGACTCTTTTAATTAAAAATTTAAAAAGTTATTAAAAATTATTACATCATTCTATTTTTTTTAAAATTTTTTTACTAAAAAATTTAAAAATTATTAAGATAATTAATTATCAAATGAAGTCTAATTATTTGGGATATAAAACAGATAGACTTGACTCCCAGTGACCACTTAAAAAAAATTATAAATAAAGTCACTTCACAAATTTAAATTTCTCAAATTTTATAAGAAAAATAAATTTGTTTGCACTAAACAACCTTCAGTGTGTATGATTTTAAATTTTAAAAAATAGTTTCAGCTTTTTTTATTTTTTAAATACACCGCAACTGTAATTTTTTTTTAAAATTCAACACAAAAGAAATTGAAAAAATAAAAATGTATTCCATATATATATATATATTTGTATTTAGTGAATTTTTTTAAAAATTCATAATTATTTTTTAAAATTATATTTAGAGTAAGTGAATTTAAAAGTAAAAGGAATTTGCTTAAAAAAATTCAAAAACTGTTTTTAAAAATTATTACCAAACAAAATGATTTAAACTTCTCAAAGCAATGAATTTTTAATAGTTGTAGATTTTTATTTAATAGGATCAAATTATGTAAAATAAAATATTAACGATGTAAACAGGAGCCGTTAATGGCACGATAGAAAATTATAGCTTTGTTTAGTTTAAGTTTTCAGTCTTAATTTGTTTTTATTGAATTTTTTTTTCTTCATATTTTGGTCATTTTTTTTTTACTTTTAATACATTTAAAAAGTAAAACAGTTTACCAGAAGTAAGAAAAGAATTCACTAAAAATAAATAAAAATTCATGCAAATTAATTAAAATATTAAAAAAAATCACTAAAAATAAACGATAACTCATCTAAAGTAGTTTTTGAAAAATCAATCCATGCGAAAACTATTATTTCAAGCTTGTGTTACTTAAAACGAAACTTTTACCCTGACTCTTCAGTGCCGTTCCATTGATACAATTTTCTCCATATTTATAAAAAATTATTTAATAATTCTAGGTAAATCTATGTGACGTTTCAACTTGATATTTTATTGATTTAAAAATGCTATGAACTGTGAAAAAGTGTTCCAAATTTAGGAGGTAGATTCCCTTCAATCTAGGAGAGCGTTGTTTTGGTCAGTGAGGTTCATCATGGATATCATTTCGATAATTCAAACTGTTCATTTTGTTAGGCACTTTGTGTATATTATCCACACAAAAAATTAGATTGCTTTGACAATCGTAACCTATTTAATTTATTATTTTTATCAAAAAAATGATTTATTTTTAAAAATACACTTGTAATTTATTTTTTATTAAATAAACTAATTTGTTCTTTGGCAATACGAGTCTGTTGCATTACAATTTACAACCCATTCGAGTTCGTTTGGCTTTGCATTCCAAACTCATTCATCAATTCGAGCTTGATTAATAAAAGTGTTTGACTCGAGATTTGATTGATTTAAAATTATAAAAAAAAATAAAAAATTGATAAATTTAAAATTATAAATTATAAAAAAAAATTATAGATAAGTGTAAAAGATCAAAAAATCATTATAATTACATGGAGTTATATTTTTCTATGCAACATTTTAATAAATAATTTTTTGACTTCCCACTATATTGTAATTTTCTCAATTTTATATTACAAATTGTATTGTTCTCACTTAAAATTATAAATACTTTTATTTCAAACCAATCAAAACTTATTCTTTGTTCATGCTTTTATAGTGTGTAAACAAAACAAAACAAAAATATAATGTTAGGGCATTTTATTTTTGTGCACTCCCCACCACCTTTTTAGATAAGGGCTTCCATACCTCACACACACATTCAAAAGAATTTAATGCAATTGTTATGAAGAATATGGACCAGTATAGTTAGAATTTAAGAATTTATATACAGAAAACTATTAAAAAAAAATGAGTGTAGCCTGTATTTAATTCTTATATGGTGAAACTCAAATTTAGAGACTACAAACTGTTTTATTTATTTTTTGATATTTTTCTATGTCTGGACTCTCGATCCTTAACTGAAAAATCTAGAAACCTCCTAAATGTTGATTTGTGATTATGTATCAATTTTAAGCAGAATATAACAATCCCAATCAAACAATCAAGACAAAGAGACACAAGCGATTTTACGTGGAAAAACTACAATTGGACACCTCCAATTGTGATAAAAAAAACCACGGGCAACAGCCACAAGAACAATCCACTAAGAAGATTTAAAGGAATTACACAGGTATACTCTCAATTACCTAGCGAATCCACAATGCCTAATTGAACCAACCTCTATGTGCCTCTTTCAACCCCATCTTCACCTCGGAATTGTTTTTCCAAAAAGCCACTCCAGGATCCACCGAAGCTTCAGGCTCGAATTCTTCAGACTCCACCGAATAACAACTCTCTCTTTTGTGTATAACAAACCAAACCTTTGATGTACTCTCTTTAAACCATGAGTTGAATACTCAATAAAAATATCAAAGAAACTAGCAAAATATCTCCCGATATAAACTTTAAGATCCAAGAAGAAGATCTGGAGAAGTTCCTTTAGTGTTGGGAGAAAACCAACTATTTATAGAAAACCAAAGCAATCCTAGTTTCCGAAGAAAACCAACTTCTTAACAAATCTGGAAATTTGGGATCGCGCGGTCCGCTCGAGCGTGGGTCTTCCCACTCGAGCGGAGACTTCAAATTCTGTGATTTCATACAGGCTCTACGCTCGAGCGTCGGTTTCCACGCTCGAGCGTCGAATCACACCATCCAGTATTTTTTCAGACATAGCAGAGATACTGTGAGCTTGTAAACCCCGCTCGAGCGCCCGTTTCCCCGCTCAAGCGGGAAGGCCAAAACTGGAAAAATTGGAAAAGTATAACATGATCGGACAGGCAACTTTGAATGCATTTTTGCATTTTGCTTCGGGCCGCGAGCTGACCGGGCAGCTCGACCCCCGTAATAATCAGCGAAGTGGCAAACTTGTATACATTGACATCACAAACTTCTCTACAAAACACGATTCGGGTTAGATTCGCCTCTAACAACTCATAGCCTCACTGAAATATAAATGCGAATAAAATTACAACTCAATGGAGTTTTGTCAAACGGGATTGCCAAGAAATAAAACTTAACAATCTCCCCCTTTGGCAATGCCGTGACAAAACACACCTAACAAATAAAAATCCTAATCACCCCAACCCATTACAGCCAACAAAAGCAAACTTCTTTTTCAAGGTCATGATCTGCAAAACAGTCATTAGTGCCACAATCTCCAAAACAACTATTAGTCCCACAAGAGTATATGAAAAAGCAATAGACATATGACACAGTTATCTTGAAACAAGAATAGATGAAAACTAAGACTCATGAAAAACACCTCTCAAACAACAAAAGCAAGATCATAAACCACACAAGCAATGATATGATGATGTAAATATCAGGAGCATGCAAGAAGGAAATAATTAGCAAACAGTGCATAGCAACTTGCAAAACAATTAAAGCCAATCTCCCTTACCAAACATATCAAAGTGTGTTCATGCTAACAAACTCTTGCAAGGATAAACCAAACTCCCTTACCAACCCAAAACAAGATAAACCAAACTCCCCCTTACTAAAACTAACCACAAACACTGAAAACAGTGCAAAATAAAAAAATAAAAAAAAAATATGGTGGAGCAAGCAAGGAATTTCAGATTAGTACCTTAAAACACACAAGACTATCCAAGAAGCACAATTACTAGTAAACACAATGTGCACAGTCTGTAGAAAATTCCTCATGAAAGAAAGTGATGCATTATGTGAAAAGCATAGATCCCATGATAAAAAATGTGTGTGTGACTCTTGGAGTTCGACAAACACTAGATTCAATCCTAGTAGTGATCTGAAAATTGGACCTCCGACAAGAGAATCTAAGCACAACAAAGGAAAGTCAAACCACTAGGAATCAAGGGGTATTTGGTGAGTAAAGGTGGAGGCTCCCCCTCAATCAATCAATCTTTTTCCTTTTTTTTTTTTTCACACTCTTGTATTAATTTTTTGGACGAAATTCATTTGAATTTAAAAAAAAAAAATTTGTGGGAATTTAATTCAAATTTAAATTCCAACTTTTGTTCGAATTTCCTCAACAGATTAAAACTGTTTTTCAGTTTTTTAACTTCCAGAAAACTACCCAGCAGTTCTGGGTTTAACTGTCCGACAGTTAAATTTGTTCAAACAGATAAAATCTGTTTGAATTTTGATGTATACCTGTTCATTTCAAATAAGGCATATGTTTAGTTCAAATTTTTGCACCTGGAGTTATGGACAAAGTGAACCTTAGCCCAAACCACCACACGCGCGCGCGCGCCGCCGCCGTCCGTCCGTCCGGCCGAGCTGGGCCGGGCGCGGGTATGGGTCAGGTTGGTTCTTGTATGAATTTTTTGGACGAAATTTATTTGATTTTTTTCAAAAAAAAATTATTGCGGGAATTTAATTCAAATTTGAATTCCAATTTTTGTCCAACTTCTGTCCGAATTTCCTCAATAGATTAAAACTGTTTTTCAGTTTTTTAACTTCCAGAAAACTGCCCAGCAGTTCCGGGTTTAACTGTCCAACAGTTAAATCTGTTCAAACAGATTAAATCTGTTTGAATTTTGAAGTATACCTATTCATTTCAAATAAGGCATCTATTTAGTTCAAAATTCTGCACGTGTTCGGCTCTATATATACCAGCACTGTCCAACATTTTTTCCAATCCGAAAGTTAGTCTGTTTTTATGCTTTTGCTGTCCAGATTTTGCTCTAGTGTATTTATTCTTCATATATTAGTTTTACATTATATAATTAGAGAGTTAGAACACAGGTTTGGTTCGCCGAACAATTTGTTTTGGAGTGCTACTACAAATTGGTTAAGATCATTGTATCTTAGGAGATAGACGCCACTCAACCGTAAGCACCGTAGCGGGGTGAATCTGTCTTAAGGACAGAGTGTCTCACACTCGACTTGGTCTTTGAATTATTTATTCGGTTTTACAAAATAAATACTGTAAGTTTTATTTTATTTTGTTTGAATTGTTTGAATTTATTTTATTTACACAGAAGATTGTTCCAACAATCTTAAGACAGATTCGAATTATTCTGTTTATAGAATTTTTTGTTTGTTTCCTTTTCTCTTTCTTCTTTTAATAAAATAATTTTCTGTGGATTTACAAAATAATATTCTGGTTGGAAAAACAAATAGTGATTATATGCTATTTGACAGATAGTAGTAATATACTGTCTATTTTTTTTGATAACTAGTAGTACGATACTGGTGTCATTAACAATTCAGAATATATTTTTGTGGAATTTTTTCAGAAATTAATTTTGGGTTTTAGAAATTATTTTCTGAGTTTTCATTACTTAAAATTCTGTTTTAGTATTTTAATTATTGAAGTGTTACAGAAATTAATTTTCTGTTTGGAATTAATTTGGTTAAATAAAATTTTATTTTATTTCCAAATTAATTGAAAAATAAAAGTTATTTTCTTATTTCTTTTATTTTACAGAAATTAATTTTCTGTGTAGAATTAATTTGGTTAAATAAAATTTTATTTTATTTCTAAATTAATTGAAAAATAAAAGTTATTTTCTTATTTGTTTTATTTTACAGAATTTAATTTTCTGTGTGAAATTAATTTGGTTAAATAAAATTTTATTTTATTTCCAAATTAATTGAAAAATAAAAGTTATTTTCTTGTTTCTTTTGTTTTACAGAATTTAATTTCCTGTGTCGAATTAATTTGGTTGAATAAAATTTTATTTTATTTCTAAATTAATTGAAAAATAAAAGTTACATTCGTGTTTCTTTTATTTTTACAGAATTTAATTCTGTGAATTTGGTTTAATTTTCTGTGTAGTGTAAATTCTAATTATAACTTTGTTTTATAAATTAGAATTGATGGCTACTGAAACTAATTCCCAAACAAGTACTAATGTGGTGGCTGCAATTGCACCAACCCCCTCTCATGTGGTGACAGTACCAATAAATCATGGAGAGAAGCCAGAGAAGTTCTCAAGAACTGACTTTAAAAGATGGCAACATAAAGTGTTGTTCTATCTTACAACTCTGAACCTGGCTCGTTTCCTCCGTAAAGATGCTCCTATCTTGAAAGAGGATGAAACTGACCGGCAAGTGGTTGCTGTGGTTGATGCCTGGAAATATGCCGATTTCCTTTGTCGGAACTACATCTTGAACGGACTTGACAACACATTATACAACGTCCGGCAAAGGAACTTTGGGAGTCTTTAGAGAAAAAATACAAAACGAAAGATGTCGACTCAAAGAAATTTGTGGTTGGCAGATTCCTAGATTTTGTAATGGTTGATTCAAAATCTGTGATCAGCCAAGTTCAAGATTTCCAACTCATTCTGCATGACATTCATGCAGAAGGTATGTCTCTCAGTGAATCCTTCCAAGTTGCAGCCTTAATTGAAAAATTACCAAAAGGCTGGAAGGAATTCAAGAACTACCTCAAACACAAGCGCAAAGAAATTTCTATAGAAGAATTAATTGTGCGTTTGAGGATTGAGGAGGACAACCGCAATTCTGAAAAGTGGGCTGGTAAGCATCCTATGGAGTCTAAGGCAAATGTGGTGGAACATGTTTCAAAAACTAAGAAACGAAAGTCTTCTGGAGAAAGTTCATCACAAGACTCTGAAGGGGAGGAAAATAAAAAGTACAAGTTTAATGGCAAATGTTACATCTGTGACAAAGGGGGACATCGGGCGAAAGATTGCCGTAGCAAAGGCAAAAGCAAAAGAAGAACAAGCAAGAAGCCTGTTCAAGCCCATATGACCGAAGTGGACAAGATTTCCAATGGTGTAGATGACATCAATCTTTCTGTAGTTGTTTCTGAGGCAAATCTTGTCGGAAATCCTAAAGAATGGTGGGTGGACACTGGTGCTACTCGCCATATCTGTGCCGACAAAAAGATGTTCACATCTTATTCTATAGTGGACAATGGTGAACAACTTTTTATGGGCAACTCCTCAACTTCCAAAGTTGAAGGACAAGGAAAGATTGTACTCAAGATGACATCTGGAAAGGAACTCACTCTCAACAATGTGCTGCATGTACCGGACATTCGCAAGAATCTTGTTTCTGGATCTTTGTTGAGTAAGAATAGGTTTAGGCTAGTATTTGAGAGTGATAAATTTGTACTTACTAAGAATGGGATGTCTGTAGGAAAAGGTTACATGTCTGATGGCCTTTTCAAGTTAAATGTAATGACCGTTGTACCCTCAGTTATTAATAATAATACATCTTCTTCTTACTTGCTTGAGTCTTCAAATTTATGGCATGGTAGACTAGGACATGTTAATTATTGATCTTTGCATAGATTAATTAATATGGAATGTTTACCTAAATTTGACATTGATTCAAATTATAAATGTGAAATTTGCGTTGAGGCGAAGTTATCTAAAACTCCTTTTCATTCAATTGAAAGAAGTACGGAACCACTTGAATTAATTCATAGTGACATTTGTCATTTTAAATCAATCCAAACTAGAGGTAAGAAAAAGTATTTTATCACTTTTATAAATGACTATACTAGATATAGTTATGTTTATTTAATTCGAACCAAGGATGAAGCTTTGGAAACTTTCGTTCAATATAAGAATGAAGTTGAAAGTCAACTTGGTAAGAAAATCAAGAAACTTAGAAGTGATAGAGGTGGTGAATATGAATCACCTTTTGGTGAATTTTGTAAAGAACATGGAATAATTCATCAAACCACCGCTTCTTACTCACCTCAGCAAAATGGAATTGCTGAAAGGAAAAATAGGACTTTAAAAGAAATGATGAATGCCATGTTAATAAGTTCTGGATTACCTCAGAATTTGTGGGGGAAAGCAATACTTTCTGCTAATTATATACTTAATAAAGTACTCCGAAAGAAAGTGAATCATACACCTTATAAATTGTGGCATGGAAGAGTACCATCCTACAAATACTTCAAAGTGTGGGGGTGTTTGGCTAAAGTGGCTATTCCTAGTCCTAAAAAGACTATGATAGGTTCTAAGACCATTCATTGCATTTTCATTGGTTATGCCAAGAATAGTAGTGCATATCGGTTTTTGATTCATAAATCAAAACATTTCGAAATGCATGTAAATACTATTATTGAATCTCGAAATGCATCTTTCTTTGAACATGTATTTCCAAATAAAACTGGACAAGAGACTAGTAACAATAAAAGATCTCATAATGCTATTACTAGTCAAGATCAAGAATATGATCAAGAACAAGAGTTAGATCAAAATGAGGAAGAGGAGCCTAGGCGTAGTAAACGTGCTAGAACCTCAAAATTTTTTGGTCTAGGATTTCTAACGTTTTTGTTAGAAAATGAGCCTTTAACTTTTAAAGAGGCTATGTCCAGTCCTGAAGCTCCTTTATGGAAGGAAGCTATCAATAGTGAAGTTGAATCCATATTGCAAAATCACACTTAGGAATTGGTGGATTTGCCACCAGGTTGTAAACCTCTTGGGTACAAGTGGATTTTCAAAAGGAAATTGAAAGCGGATGGATCAATAGACAAATACAAGGCAAGACTTGTGGTCAAAGGTTTTAGACAAAAAGAAGGTCTTGATTACTTTGACATATACTCACCAGTTACTAGAATAACATCCATTAGAATGCTAATTGCCATTGCATCTTTATACAATCTAGAAATTCATCAAATGGATGTGAAAACCGTTTTCTTAAATGGTGAGTTAAATGAAGAAATTTACATGGAACAACCAAAACGTTTTTCTGTTCCAGGAAAAGAAAAGAAAGTGTGTAAATTGGTTAAATTATTATATGGTTTAAAACAAGCGCCAAAGCAATGGCATGAGAAATTTGACAAGGCAATGATGTCAAATGGATTCAAAATTAATGAGTGTGACAAATGTGTTTATATTAAAAACACAGACAAAGGTTATGTCATTGTATGTCATTATGTAGATAATATGTTCATCATAGGCAGTAATAATGATATGATTAAAACTACCAAGAAAATGTTGAATAAACATTTTGACATGAAGGACATGGGCATTGCTGATGTAATTCTTGGTATGAAAATTACCAAAACATCAGAAGGTTATGCTTTGTCACAATCTCATTACATTGAGAAAATACTTGACAAATTCAGCAAAGATGATGATCATCTTGCTAGAACACTTGTAGATGTTAATTTGTTTCTATCTAAGAATGTACAGGAAAGTATTTCTCAATTAGAGTATGCCCAAATTATTGGAAGTTTAATGTACTTGATGAACTGCACTCGCCCAGATATTGCTTATGCAGTAAGTAAATTAAGTAGATATATGAGTAACCCGGGAGTAGAACACTGGAAATCAATTATATGGATTCTAAGATATCTCTGATTTACTCGTAACATTGGGCTTAATTATACTTGATATCCAATAGTACTTGAAGGATACTGTGATGCAAATTGAATATCGGATACTAGAGACTCAAAGTCCACCAGTGGGTATGTCTTTACTCTCGGTGGGGCGGCTGTATCTTGGAAATCTTCCAAACAGACTTGTATTGCTAGGTCTACTGTGGAATCAGAATTCATAACTTTAGACAAAGCTGGGGAAGAGGCAGAATGGCTTCGCCACTTCCTTGAAGATATTCCAATATGGCCAAAACCGGTGCTTGCTATATGCATACATTGCGATAATAGATCAGCAATAGGTAGAGCACAGAGTCATATGTATAATGGTAAGCCTAGACACATTCGTCGTCGACATAATACCGTAAGACAACTACTCTCTAATGGAATTATTTCCATTGATTATGTGAAGTCTAAAGACAACATAACGGATCCACTAACCAAAGGGTTAGCAAGAGAGTTAGTTGAGAATTCATCAAAGGGAATGGGACTTAAGCCTATTAAATAAGAGTTACCACAACGGCAACCCAACCTAGTTGACTGGAGATCCCAAGATCTAGGCTCAAAGGGACAACCGAGTTGTGAATGACTCCGAAGGATCACTGGGGAGTTAAACTCCTACCCAGTTTTATGATGAAATAGTGATGACTGCAGCGTTTTAGGTTAAGTAAAATTTTAATGATTCTTATATCGAGGTAAACTTAGTGGAGTATGGAAGGATACTCTTCATAAGAATCACCTATGTGAGTGTGAACTGGGCCAGTTCTATGAGATTTGTGCAGGGCTACAAGTCTTTAGAGCACTCATGAAAGACCGGGTTGTTCAGGGCCAAAATGAACACAATAGTGAGAACTAAACTGTGTCTGGGAATATACTGTGTGAGTTCTATTGTCTTGGTTTACATAAACGGCTGAACAGTTCAAGACATCATGTTCACTGTATAGCTAGTGAATCCAATAGTGTCTCACAAGGGAAGGTTCAAAGCCAAAAGCTACATATCCTTTGCAGAATATTTCTAATTTCTGTACTCTATGTATTTAGATCATGTTGTTGCATTTTCTCTCCGTCAAATTCCATTCATGTGGAGGATTGTTGGAAAAATGGTTTATATAGGCTTATTTTGGGCCGACTTTGAGCCCAAAATTGAGTGGGCCCCGAACGTCTTTTGGGGCAGGTCTGAAGAGGTGAAGTGTTCGTTGCCGCGTGGTAAGTCACACGATGAAGATGGTTCGTCAAAACCATTTATGAGTGAATGGAAACATGACGTCATTTTCAGGTTCGTGGAATGAACATTTAAAGTTTGTAATGTGGGTTTCCTTGTGAGGCTTGTCCCACATTGAAACTTTAAGAGAGTTTTGTTGAGTTTATAAGCTCTAGCCTACAATACTTGGGTTGGGCCCCAAGGGGCACCCCAAGTTTGTAGAAGGGAGGAGTTATGGACAAAGTGAACCTTAGCCCAAACCACTACACATGCGCGCGTGCGCCGCCGCCGCCGTCCGTCTGGCCGAGCTGAACCGGGCACGGGTGTGGGTTGTGGGTCGGGTCGGTTCTTGTATTAATTTTTTGGACGAAATTCATTTGATTTTTTTCAAAAAAAAAAAATAAATTTGCGGAATTTAATTCAAATTTGAATTCCAATTTTTGTCCAACTTCTGTCCGAATTTCTTCAACAGATTAAAACTGTTTTTCAATTTTTTAACTTCCAGAAAACTACCCAGTAGTTCTGGGTTTAACTGTCCAACAGTTAAATCTGTTTAAATTTTGAAGTATACCTGTTCATTTCAAATAAGGCATCTGTTCAGTTCAAAATTCTGTACCTGTTCGGCTCTATATATACCAGCATTGTCCAGCATTTTTTCCAATCCGAAAATCAGTCTGCTTTTATGCTTTTGCTGTCCAGATTTTGCTCTAGTGCATTTATTCTTCATATATTAGTTTTAGATTAAATAATCAAAGAGTTAGAACACAGGTTTGGTTCGCCGAACAATTTGTTTTGGAGTGCTACTACAAATTGGTTAAGATCATTGTATCCTGGGAGATAGACGCCACTCAACTGTAAGCACCGTAGCGGGGCGAATCTGTTTTAAGGACAGAGTGTCTCACACTTGACTTGGTCTTTGAATTATTTATTCGATTCTACAAAATAAATACTGTAAGTTTTATTTTATTTTGTTTGAATTGTTTGAATTTATTTTATTTACACAGAAGATTGTTCCAACAGCAAGAACCGTTAATCTCTCTCTTTCTTTGTTTTCTTTTTGATTTTCTTTGTATATGAACACCTAATGCTATGTGAAGGAAAGGTATATTATAATATTTTCTCTCCTCTCTTCTATAAAAATGGGGGAAAATCTAGTAACTTACAGGGATACTAGCAATTGATTAATTTGTGTTTGACATTTATTATTATATTGTCACTGGCTTTGTGTGTGTGTCTCTTTATTGAAATTGTGTGAATGTAACTCTTACTTGGTTACAGTTTTGTATTTTGATACAAGGGTATTTCATGTTTTTCGTTATGCATTTTCTGATTTGATTTATTTATTTATTTTTTTATATTTTTGTGAACATATAAACTTTTTCTCATGTTGATGTCTTCATGCTTTGTCCCCTTAAAAATAAGTTGTTTCGTAGTCACATTTTTTGTTCTTTTTTTTTTTTTTTTTTCTTTTCATATCTGCATTTGTTTATAAACCAGTAATTAGATTTTTCGCAGGTGGGAAGAGGGGGAGTAGTAGGTGTTGCAGGTGGTTTTTAGGTTGTCCCCCTAACCAAGTTTTTGGTTGTTTTATTAAACTTAATTTACTCATATGATCCCTGTCTTTACCTTAGAAGTGCTTAGTAGTTGGCTTTTGGTTCACAAATTTTTCTTAAAGGTGGCAAGTAGTTGGGTTTACAAATTAAGTAGTGAGTTGGCTAATTCTTGGATGATTCATTATTAAGCCATAAATGTGTTAAAAATATTTCATTTGTTTGGTTGTTTTGCTTGATTATCGAAATACATTGCTTTTTAATCAATATATGGATTTTCTAATTTATTTTACTTCTTTTAATTTTTGTTGCATTTTTTTTGTTTCTCAAAAGTGGTGCAAAGAAGAAGTAACCCAATAACTAGCTTTGTATTGCACTGTAAAGGTACATTAGTTGTTTTTGCTTATATTTTAGAACAGTATCTTTTTTTTAATTGTTTTTAAGCTCTAAAATTGCTCTATGTTTTTTTCATTATAGTAGTTCAATTGCATTGATCAATTGAATGTTGGATAATGCAAAAGACCAAGAAATTTGGCAACTTACTATGGGATGTAATCTTCCAGGGATGTAAGAAAATTGGTAGCTTACCTGTTTTGGCTTTAAATAGTTTGAATGCTCTCAATCGAATCTTATTGGATGTGAAGTTATAAAATATTTTGGATTGATTATGAAAAACTATTGTGTTGATGTCCATTTTAAGTTTTATGTTTGTGTTGTTTGAGTACAACCTTTGAATAATATATATATATATACTAGGCCGGCCCTGAGGGTAGGCAAGAGAGGCTTGCGCCTTGGGCCTCAAATTTGGGCTGAAAATAAGGGCCTCCAAATATAATTTTGTGTTTTAGATATAAAAAAAAGGCCCAAATACAATAGACTCAATTGAACATGGGGCTAAAAAAAAAGCAACAAGACTAGATTATTATTATTTTTAAGTATTTATAATGATTGCTTTCTATCTTAATATATGAAAGCAATTTTTTATTTATAATTTTAATGATTATATGTGCAAGTAAATATTTTTGTAGTTACAAACAAATAAAAAAGTTGTAACTTATCGTTTTATCTATGAATATATATATATATATATATATATATTTTTAATGTGAGAGGGTCCCATTTCCGAAGTTCGCCTTGGCCCCCCTAAATCTTAGGGCCGGCCCTGTATATATATATATATATATTTTTAAGGGATATAGTAAATGATCATCTCTAAATAAATTGTCTTCATTGTTCAAAGTATTCTATAGAGGACTTCTTTGGTACCCAAAAGCATTATTGATGTGGACTTCTTTGGTATTTTATACAAGATTTTGTTTAGGATGGTAAAACTTTGACATGAAAGTTTCCATCACGAAACGGGCGGAGATCCTCTCCATTACATTGTTATAATGGAGGATTTCCATTACATTATTTAAGAAATGTGAAATAATAACGAGAATTTATCAATATTTTAAATTTATAAAAAATCTTTATAAACTCTTGAATAATGCAATGAAAATCTTTCATTATAACTTTAAAAAACAGAGGATCACAATTCTCTAGAATCAACCTCTACCCAAAAAATTGGTAATGGATAGTACTCTCGGGGGACTTCTTCATACGCTCAAATGCTACTACTAATTTATATATTTGTAGAATATTATTTTGCAATTAGTGTTATCAGTTCTTTTTGGTGGGTGTGCCTTCAAGCACGGGTCATTCACTAGTATTTTTACAAACTATAATAATATTTGATTTTAGCAATCATCTCATCAAAAAAAATTAATAAAAATAAAAAAGAAAAAAAAATAAAAACACTACTAGAATCAAACAGGAGAAATATTTTCATAAATGTTTGAAAGGGCCTATCTAGGTAACCTAGGTACAAGAGGGATAGAACAACTGAAACAAAGGATTAATTGAACCATGTCCTTTAAGAGATGTGGGAAATCCTATGGTGTTGGGGTGCATATCATCACAAAAATGTACAATTTTATCAAAAAATTTCGTAACATTAACTATAAAAAATCTTGCCACAAATTTGTGTTACAAAATGTCTAAAATTTTGTGGTTAATGTCGTAAAAGTTTGTGGTTTGGTTACAAAATTTTTTGTTACGCCAATTTGTGACAAGGTTAGATATTTTGTAGTTGATGTTACAAAATTTTGTGGTAATGTACATACAGATACAATATTGTGTGTGTATGTGCATGTGCACATGCATGTCATGCCAGGTAAAATAATGAGATGAAACTCAAATACAAAGATTGTAACGCCCTCAAAATAATACATATAAACCCCACATTCTTGACATGCATAGACATACGAGAATAAAGCATATTTCTATTTATCAAAGTATTAAGTACAAAAGTATTACATGTTGACATCAAAAGTAAATGCCCTACGAGCTTACAACTTTCCAAGTCAACACTTGGTTATAACAAAAAAAGAGTTCCAACTCTTTATACAAAGTAAGCCCTTGGCTTGAATTTACATGTAATACCAAAAAGAAAAGAACAAAAGATGTTTCAGTCTCTAAGCCTCCCAAGCTACGTCCTTGGAGGTGACATATCACCTGAACCTGAAAATGATGTCCCATATAGGGTGAGCCAAAGCCCAGTAGAAATATACTAAACCAAATATGAGCAATAACTAAAACATTAGCATTCGATAAAAGGTTAACACTTCTCAATTTCATGAAAATACATACGTGCTTCAGTTCACTTTCATTTACTTATCCAATTAAAATTATAAACATGGCTCATTATCTAGCCAAACAACTTAAATGAGACTACAACTCATATTAAAACACTTCAATACTTCAATTATCTATGTTATGCAAACGCAACTGGGATTTCGGGACTTTCACCCTGGACACTCCGGCCAACTTATTTATCATTAGAGTCCATCCCCTATCTCCTCCCAAACAGGTTTGAGAGTACATCCCCTATCTCCTCTCAAACCATGGAGTACATCCCCTATCTTCTCCCAAACAATATACACATACAATGTATTTAAACACTTATCATATACAATGATCAATCAATACACATATTCGATGTATTATTCCAACCATCATATTCAATGGCATATTCCAGATGATTAGTTTCAATTTTCCGTAATCAACATACAGTATCTACAACAATCAAGACTATCCTCCACCGATATCCCAAAGAAGTTATCTCTAAACAGATAATAAATTTATCAAACAGATAAAATATCAACATTTTCATAGGTGAGTGATTAACTAATACAACTACACCATTCATTCCCAAAATATCCCAATTTCATGATTTTTAACTCAATTTCACCCTTTCTCAAATTAATTATTCAATTTAATTATTCAATGTAACTAGGGCATTTTTTTCCCCTTTTCAAATATTGATCCGAAGACCAAATTCCACCAATTCGACTCACAAACCCTCATTCCCAAGGCCTTATATGCACATGGAGCTTTAAAACACAAAATCCCCCATTTTTATAATTTCAACACAAACCCCACATTTATTCCAAAATTACCATAATTTACCAATTAATCAAAATGACTAAAATTTATGTCAAAACCCATAAGAAGGAGTAGGGTATCCCTACCTCAAATGGAGAGACTCAAAGGAGAAGATGAAGAAAACTCAAGATGCTCCAAACCTAATGATTTTCAGATCAAAACGCAGCCCACACCAAGCTCCACCTTTCTCACAAAGGAACTAGGATATAAACACACTAGAACTAGGTGTATTCTTAGAAAGAAGGTGTATAGAGAGAGAAGAGCAGCCGGATCTATGGTTTGTGTAAAGAAGATGGTGAAAAAGTGAAGAAGAAGCTGCTGCTGCAAACTGATATATTCAAGCCTCGCTCGAGCGAAGGAGTGGTCGCTCGAGCGACCAAACACAAAGAAACCTCACTCGAGCGTAGAAAGCCTCGCTCGAGCTAACAACATGAAGCTTCAGGTCTGCAACCCAGAAGCACGCTCAAACGCAAGAATGCTCGCTCGAGCGAAGAAACCCAAAACATACAGCTCGTTCGCTCGAGCGAAGGAAAGCTCGCTCGAGCCACGAAACACAACCTTCAGGTTCAAACTAGACGTAGACGTGCGCTCGAGCGAAGGAACCTTGGCTCGAGCGAAGTGACTAAAACTGTCACGACCCAAACCCGCCCCTATGGGTTTAGCACCGTAACCGGCTAGTAATCCGAGATTACCGAAGGCCTGCTTAACAGTAGGACAGTAAAACAGATACAGGGGCTGGCAGAAGCCAAAACAGTAAATAAACAATGTCCAATGAGCTGTGACAGTCTGTATGCAAAAAAAGACTTTTCATTCAAATATATAAATAGTTAGAGAAAACAGTAAGTACAACGTATACAGTTGATCAGAACAGGGACCTAATCCCTATTAAACAATACAGTATAGTGCTATCAGTCTATACAGCTATTACAAAACAGGTACAAAGACAGACGGGGGAGATTAAAACACCCCTAAGCCATAGCTTGGCAGGCTCAGAACCTCGCAGTGAGGTACATAGGTTGGCTTGACAAAACTGGAGTTTACCCCGACGCTTCTAGCCGCGGTCTGATGCCTGTACACCTACATATATATATATATATATATAAGCTGTGAGCTAAAGCCCAGTGAATAACATAATACGTAAAGGGGTTAAGAATGAATGTCCTTACAGTAATGAAAACAGTTCGTTGATTCAGTATATCAGTCATTCAGTCATATGTGGTACATCCATTAGCATAACAGTACAATAAACAGTAGGTCTTAAAAGACCGAACAGTAAATGATGGCCATCAATCAGTAAACAGTAGTGGTTCCAACGAGGGAACCGACAGAGATCTCTGTAACAGTAACAGTCAGTAACAGTAGTTGCTAAGGATGCCACAATACAGTTCAAAATATAGGACATACATTCATTCGGTTAACAGTAATCAATTCAGAAACAGTACAGTTCAATTGTTCAGAAGATAATCATTTTGAACATATCTTTACACAGTTGTTACTCACAGAGTTCTGGGCTACAGTAAAGCCAGAGCGCGTCCCCAGTCGCCAACCCTACATAGTTTACAGACTGAACACACACTAAGTTACACAGTTGGGAAAGATAATAACTTAATCCCTAATTGCCTTGGTGTGTTCTACATCAATATCCTCATTAAAATGTCTTAAACTAGGCCTAAGAATGCCTAGGATGGGATGAGGATGCAAAGATGCACTCAGAAAACATTTTCAGAATTTTCAGAAAACAGAAGTCCCGCTCGAGCGTAGGTTTCCCCGCTCGAGCGTGAATGCAGACAAAGGTATCCGCTCGAGCTTAGACTTTCCCGCTCGAGCGTTCTGCAAAACAGGGCAAAAGTACTGGATGTGTGAAAATCACGCTCGTTTGGGCGCTCGATAGCCGCTCGAGCGTAAAGCACAAGGTCCCGCTCGAGCGTAATTCACCCCGCTCGAGCTGACCTAAAAACAGAACAAAATGCTGGAAGCACGATTTCCACGCTCGAGCGCCAGTCACCCCGCTCGAGCGTGAGTCCAAATTCTGGAAATTCCAGATTTGAACTTCAAGCTCAAAACCAAGTTTTAATGCATAAATTTCGATCCCCTTGGGCCAATTTTCCAGAAAACATTCCAAAACTCATAATTTAACATGATTCCAAAGCTCAATTATAAAATCCAAGCCCAAGGGTGTTTCAAGCAACTCCATTTCAAACCAATTTTCATGACAACAATTCAAATGAACATGCATGAGTTTTAAATCAATTCAAAGCTTCAATTTGATGCTCTAGTAAGCCAATTGTTCCAAAAACAAGATGAAATCATGGACTTAATCTTAATTATGAACATGCATGTGACAATTTGCCATGAAAACAACTTAAAATTCATCAATACAACCATGCATGCAAGTTTTCAGCTTCAATCCAACATGCAAGGACTAAAACATGACTTAGCTCCTCAATTTGACAATGCAAGAATCAACTTAACACAACAATGAGAGGTTGAATTCCTTACCTAGAGCTTCAATTACAAGTGTAGAAGTTCAATTAGGCAAATCTCCTATGATCTCTTCAAATCTTTCAAGCCAATACTCTAGAATGATTCAATTCTCTCCCTCACTCTCTCTTGGTCGACTAAAGCAAGGAACAAGGCTAATGAAATGTTTTGTTTAAGTGTTGTGAGGCTCAAATATAGTCTAGGTAGTGGGCCACTCATGTGGCAAAATGGTAATTACGCCAACTCTTGACATTAAGCTTATTTTAATCTAATTTAATCATACCAAATCATATTTTAAATCAATGTGCCACAAATTCACATAAATCCTAATGATCATGGAACACTAATCAATTTTCGGTTCGGCCGTCGATAAGGCCTTCAATTCGCAATTTAAACACAAAAACACGAATAGATAATTGAATGACAAACAGATAGATATACGATTAAACAGATATACTTAGTCAGTTCAGTTCCAGATTTCAGTTAGTCTGTTCAGTATTTCAGTTGATTCAATTACTTATCACAATCAGTCTTAATTTAGCAGTAATCAGTAGTTTATCGGTAAACAGTGGTGAGGGTTATTACAGTCTCCCCTTCTTATAAAGAGTTTAGTCCTCTAAACTCGAGTTACCTTCGTTCTGGAAGAAAACAGGATTCAATGGAAACAGTTCAGGATATTTTTTAGCCATGTCATCTTCCCTTTCCCAAGTGGCATACACGCCACCATAGTTTTGCCAGTCGACTTTTACTAACGGGATCTCTTTGTTTCTCAATTTCTTGATCCGTCTGTTCACAATCTGTATGGGCCGTTCCTCGTAAGTGTAGTCGTCACTCAGCACTACACGAGTAGGCTCTATCACATGAAAAGGATCCCGGAGGTAATCCCTCAACATAGAAACGTGGAAGACGTTATGCATATGCTCCATTTCAAGAGGAAGCGCAACTTGATACGCCACCAGATTGATTTTCTCAATAATCTCATACGGTCCGACATATCTCGGCGCTAGCTTGTCTTTGACTCCAAAACGAGTTTGGCCTTTTATCGGTGTCACTTTAACAAAAACGTGATCACCCACTGCATATTCTCTGTCCCGTCTTCTGACATCTTCATAACTTTTCTGTCGGCTCTGTGCAGTTTTCAGTCTCTGTTGCATCAGTTTCACTTTCTTAGTCGTTTCATATACAATCTCGGGCCCAAGCAAAGGCCCATCTCCAACTTCTGCCCAGCAAATCGGAGATCTACATTTTCTACCATACAATGCCTCGAAAGGCGCCATGCCAATACTTGAATAGTAGCTGTTGTTGTAGGCAAATTCAGCTAACGGTAGATGACTTTCCCAATTTCCCTGGAAATCAAGGACACACATTCGCAGTAAATCCTCCAGAGTCTGGATGGTTCTTTCTGACTGACCATCTGTCTGAGGATGATAGGCACTACTCAGTCTCAGTTCAGTACCCAATGCAGTCTGTAAGCTTTGCCAAAATCTCGATGTAAACTTCGAATCCCTGTCAGAAACAATGGACACAGGCACTCCGTGCAGTCTAACAATTTCATCAATATAGAGTATAGCCAATTTGTCCGCATTATAAATCATCTTAACAGGTAAGAAGTGAGCAGATTTAGTCAGTCTATCAACAATAACCCAAATTGAGTCCATACCTTTACTGGAGCGAGGCAATCCCACAATAAAATCCATGGTGATATGTTCCCATTTCCACTCCGGTATGGGTAAGGGTTGCAGTAAGCCTGAGGGTCGTTGATGTTCGGCTTTGACTTACTGGCAATGAAGACATTTTGATACAAAATCAGCAATTTCTTTCTTCATTCTCGGCCACCAGAAATTCAATTTCAGGTCTTGCTACATTTTCGTATTCCCCAGATGGATAAAAAATTTTGAATTGTGGCCCTCTTGCAGAACTCTTCTTTTCAGTTTAGGAACATTCGGTACACACTATCTTTCTTGAAATTTCAGTACATTACTTTCAAATTTGAAACCCGGTCTCGGTTTAGATTCCCTTTCTTCGATGAACTTCTTCAAGAAGTCATCCTGTTGCTGTTTCCCTTTAATTTCTTCAATCAGTGCTGGTTGAGCAGAAATAGCAGCTAAGGTTCCACCTTGTTCTCGCAAAACAATTTCAATTTCAAAATTTTCAAGGTCACAAAGCAATTCTTTCTGCCCGGTGAGCAAATAGGCTAAGTTTCCAATCGATTTTCGACTCAATGCATCGGCAACGGTGTTGGCTTTCCCCGGATGATACAAAATCTGTAGGTCATAGTCTTTAATCAATTCTAGCCATCTCCGCTGTCTCATGTTCAGTTCTTTTTGTGTGAAGAAATATTTCAAACTCTTGTGGTCGGTATATACTTCACATGTCGCCCCATATAGGTAGTGACGCCAAGTTTTCAATGCAAATACTACTGCAGCAAGTTCCAGATCATGGGTCGGGTAGTTCTTTTCATGTGGTCTCAGTTGTCGGGAAGCATAAGTAATAACTCTCCCATTCTGCATTAAAACACATCCCAAACCCTTATAAGAAGCACCACTAAACTCAGTTTAACCATCCGTACCTGAAGATAGGGTAAGAACCGGTGCAGTTACAAGTCGAGTTTTCAACTCTTGGAATATTGATTTCCTTTGGTCAGTCCAGTCAAATGATATCCCCTTTTGTGTCAGTTGAGTCAATGGTAAGGCAATTTTGGAGAAATCTTTGACAAATCTTCTGTAATATCCAGCCAAACCCAAAAAGCTTCGGATTTCTGTCACATTTGTTGGTCTAGGCCAGTTTACTATAGCTTCAATTTTCTGTGGATCAACGAAAATTCCATTTTTGCTAACAACATGCCCCAAAAACATAACATGATCAAGCCAAAATTCACATTTAGACAATTTAGCATAAAGTTTCTGTTCTCTTAGGGTCTGTAGGGCAAGTCTTAAATGATGTTCATGTTCTTCTATACTTTTGGAGTAAATCAGTATGTCATCAATAAATACAACAATAAAGTCGTCGAGGAATGGTTTAAAGATTTTGTTCATGAGGTCCATAAATGCAGCAGGTGCATTAGTAACTCCGAAAGGCATAACTAAAAATTCATAATGTCCGTACCTTGTTCGAAAAGCAGTTTTGTCAATATCTTCTGGTTTAACTTTCAACTGATGGTATCTTGATCTGAGGTCGATCTTAGAGAACACTTGAGCACCCTGTAACTGATCAAATAAGTCATCAATACGCGGCAATGGGTATTTATTTTTCACAGTTACCTTGTTCAGTTCACGGTAATCGATACAGAGTCTCAGTGAGCCGTCCTTCTTTTTCACAAACAAGACAGGTGCACCCCACGGTGAAGTACTAGGCCTGATGAACTTTTTGTCTAACAATTCCTGCAGCTGCACTTTCAATTCTTTCAATTCAGTTGGAGCCATTTTGTAAGGTGCTTTAGATATTGGCTGTGTACCCGGAATCACATCAACGGTGAACTCAATCTCCCTATCAATCAAATCCCCTGGCAGACCATCTGGAAAAACATCTGGAATTTTCTGACTATAGGAATACAGTTCACATCAGTTTTATCATCAAAATATACAGCCAATACAAAACACAGATATCCCTTACACCATTTCTTAATTAGTTTAGAGGCTTTCATGGAGGAAATCAGATATAGAGGAGGTACTACTCCAACCCCATTAAACACAAATTCAGGTAAACCTGGTGGACGGAAAACTACTTGTTTCGTTACACAGTCTATGGTAGCATGACATTTCGTTAACCAGTTTATCCCCAATATAACATCAAAATGTTCTATGTTTAGTGGCAGTAAATCAATATACAGATGTGCATCTCCAACAATAATTTCACAAGCAGGGTACATATATGCACAAGTCATGGATCCCCTAACGGGTGATGATACAGCTAACAGATAATTCATGGGTTATAATGGTCTATTTAGTTTTCGTGAAAAAGCATGCGATACATACGAATGTGTAGACCCCGAATCAATCAGTACATATGCATTTTGAGTACAAATAGAGAGGATACCTGACACAACGGTCTCAGTATTTTGTACGTCTCCCGGTACTAGGGCGAACACTCGGCCCTTCCTCATAGGCTCTTTCCCGGTAGCTTTGGGGTTCGGTTTTGGTGCAACAGTTGATGCTGCTACGCTTGGTGCAACTTTACTATTGGCCTGCGATGCAGAGGGGCAGTCTTTAACCATGTGGCCCACCTTGCCACACCTGTAACAGGCTCCAGATATTTTGTAGCAAACCCCTTTGTGCTTCTTGCCACACTCGGAACAGGGTGGTATAAAACCACTCCCTTGGCTGGGGCTAGTTGTTGACCCCGTATTCTGTTTCTTGTTCGATGGGTTATGCTTGCCTTTCTTGGATTTGAAACCCTGCCTTTTACCATGCCATTCAGACGTTGGTGTTTCAGTTTTCAGTGCCTCGATGTTCGATTCAGCCATCAAAGCTCGGTCAAGAACATTTACATAATTCGGTAGCTTCAAAACATTTATTCTGTCTAGTATTGCAACATTAAGGCCGCCTTTAAACTTTCTAGCCTTCTTATAATCAATGTCCACCATGTGCGGTGCATATCTAGCAAGCTTGGTGAACTTTGTTTCATATTCAGCAGCGGACATAGTCCCTTGTCTCAGCTGTTCAAATTCAGTTCTTTTCTGTCCCTGACACACTGAGGGAAATACTTTTCAAAGAAGGCTCCTTTGAATTGAACCCAGGTCATTACAGTGTTGTCGTTACGGATAAGCATCCACCACCTTCTAGCCTCTTCTTGCAAGGTGAAGGTAGCTAACAGTACTTTATATGCTTCAGAGCACGGAAACACTTCAAATAACTTTTCTGTTTCGAGAACCCATGCTTTAGCTTTTAACGGTTCAAGGCCTCCCTGGAAGGATGACGGTTTCATTTTACTGAACTTTTGGGTGAGCGCAATTATGTCCCCATCATTAACATTCACATTCAGTTCTGGCTGTACCGGAGAAGGAGGTGGGGGCAGTTGATTCTGGTGTTGATCTAGTCTTTTAGTTATTAGTTCCATCATTCTTTCCAGTCTCGCCATTCTTACCTCAGAGGATGAGGATTCAGATTCATTTGCAGTTCTTGCGTTATCCATTACACTATAGGCAGTTATAATAGTTATCAACATAGGCAGTCATTTGTTTAAACAGATTAACACATTAGCATATAATCAGTCATGTCATAGCCACACACACTTTAACATGTTCATGCAATGCCCTAATCGCTTTTCTAGGACACCCTATAGCTCATTTGGACACGTGTGTGCGGTATAACTCGTGGTTAAGTATCGCTCTGATACCACTCTGTCACGACCCAAACCCGTCCCTATGGGTTTAGCACCGTAACCGGCCAGTAATCCGAGATTACCGAAGGCTTGCTTAACAGTAGGACAGTAAAACAGAGTACAGGGGCTGGCGGAAGCCAAAACAGTAAATAAACAATGTCCAATGAGCTGTGACAGTCTGTATGCAAAAAAAGACTTTTCATTCAAATATATAAACAGTCAGACAAAATAGTACGTACAACGTATACAGTCGATCAGAACAGGGACCTCTATTAAACAGTACAGTACAGTGCTATCAGTCTATACAGTTATTACAAAACAGGTACAGAGACAGACGGGGGAGATTAAAACAACCCTAAGCCATAGCTTGGCAGGCTCGGAACCTCGCAGTGAGGCACATAGGTTGGCTTGACAAAACTGGAGTTTACCCCGATGCTTCTAGCCGCGGTCTGGTGCTTGTAGACCTACATAGATATATATAAGCTGTGAGCTAAAGCCCAGTGAATAACATAATGCGTAAAGGGGTTAAGAATGAATGTCCTTACAGTAATGAAAACAGTTCATTGATTCAGTATATCAGTCATTCAGTCGTATGTGGTACATCCATTAGCATAACAGTACAGTAAACAGTAGGTCTTAAAAGACCAAACAGTAAATGATGGCCATCAATCAGTAAGCAGTAGTGGTTCCAACGAGGGAACCAATAGAGATCTCTGTAACAGTAACAGTAGTTGCTAAGGATGCCACAATACAGTTCAGAATATAGGACACACATTCATTCGGTTAACAATAATCAATTCAGAAACAGTACAGTTCAATTGTTCAGAAGATAATCATTTTGAACATATCTTTACACAGTTGTTACTCACAGAGTTCTGGGCTACAGTAAAGCTAGAGCGCGTCCCCAGTCGCCCACCCTACACAGTTTACAGATTGAACACACACTAAGCTACACAGTTGGAAAAGATAATAACTTAATCCCTAATTGCCTCGGTGTGTTCTACATTTATATCCTTATTAAAATGTCTTAAACTAGGCCTAAGAATGCCTAGGATGGGATGAGGATGCAAAGATGCACTCAGAAAACATTTTCATAATTTTCAGAAAACAGAAGTCCCGTTCGAGCGTAGGTTTCCCCGCTCGAGCGTGAATGCAGACAAAGGTATCCGCTCGAGCTTAGACTTTCCCGCTTGAGCGTTCTGCAAAACAGGGCAAAAGTACTGGATGTGTGAAAATCACGCTCGATTGGGCGCTCGATAGCCGCTCGAGCGTAAAGCACAAGGTCCCGCTCGAGCGTAATTCACCCCGCTCGAGCTGACCTAAAAATAGAACAAAATGCTGGAAGCACGATTTCCACGCTCGAGCACCAGTCACCCCGCTCGAGCGTGAGTCCAAATTCTGGAAATTCCAGATTTGAACTTCAAGCTCAAAACCAAGTTTTAATGCATAAATTTCGATCCCCTTGGGCCAATTTTCCAGAAAACATTCCAAAACTCATAATTTAACATGATTTCAAAGCTCAATTATAAAATCCAAGCCCAAGGGTGTTTCGAACAACTCCATTTCAAACCAATTTTCATGACAACAATTCAAATGAACATGCATGAGTTTTAAATCAATTCAAAGCTTCAATTTGATGCTCTAGTGAGCCAATTGTTCCAAAAACAAGATGAAATCATGGACTTAAGCTTAATTATGAACATGCATGTGACAATTTGCCATGAAAATAACTTAAAATTCATCAATACAACCATGCATGCAAGTTTTCAGCTTCAATCCAACATGCAAGGACTAAAACATGACTTAGCTCCTCAATTTGACATGAACAATGCAAGAATCAACTTAACACGACAATGAGAGGTTGAATTCCTTACCTAGAGCTTCAATTACAAGTGTAGAAGTTCAATTAGGCAAATCTCCTATGATCTCTTCAAATCTTTCAAGCCAATACTCTAGAATGATTCAATTCTTTCCCTCGCTCTCTCTTGGTCGACCAAAGCAAGGAATGAGGCTGATGAAATGTTTTGTTTAAGTGTTGTGAGGCTCAAATATAGTCTAGGTAGTGGCCACTCATGTGGCAAAATGGTAATTATGCCAACTCTTGACATTAAGCTTATTTTAATCTAATTTAATCATACCAAATCATATTTTAAATCAATGTGCCACAAATTCACATAAATCCTAATGATCATGGAACACTAATCAATTTCCGGTTCGGCCGCCGATAAGGCCTTCAATTCGAAATTTAAACACAAAAACACGAACAGATAATTGAATGACAAACAGATAGATATACGATTAAACAGATATACTGAGTTAGTTCAGTTCCAGATTTCAGTTAGTCTGTTCAGTATTTCAGTTGATTCAATTACTTATCACAATCAGTCTCAATTTAGCGGTAATCAGTAGTTTATCGGTAAACAGTGGTGAGGGTTATTACAAAAACACAGATCTCGCTCGAGCGAC
The DNA here is from genome assembly GCF_055761805.1 of Camellia sinensis. Taxonomy (NCBI): domain Eukaryota; kingdom Viridiplantae; phylum Streptophyta; class Magnoliopsida; order Ericales; family Theaceae; genus Camellia; species Camellia sinensis. The sequence goes on from NW_028128988.1 coordinate 8,669,681, forward strand.
AAAAGCCTCGCTCGAGTGAAGACACCAAAAACTGGGCAGCAACACTTTGTTTCTAATCCCAACCAACTTGTTACAAACTTGCCGAACACATCCTAAAACTCATATACAAAGAATTAAAGGACGGAATTGAAACTTATCAACAACAATCATCTACGGAACCGAGTCCAGAATACAATAACCAACGGAGGGAAAACCGAGATCGCTATAAAGATTAACTACAAATTTCATAAAAGAGATACTCTCTCTTGAACATATATTATTTCTCTCAAAATAAGATGCTTTGCCCTAAGACTCACAACCATTATTTATAGAGAACACGCCCCAAGACAATAGGAGATAGGCTAAGGAAGGTAATGCTTACTAATCAAGCCTAAATCAAAGATAATATGAAAATTACCAAAAATAGAAAGATTTGAGTTAATCTCAAATCTAGAAACTAGAATAAAAATTACATATTTTGGAAAAAACCTAACCTCAAACGGATTCGTCTAGACCAAGTAATTAACAAATCAGTTATTTTCAAAAACAACGAAGTTGCAAAATTGGAGGCCTAAATAGTAGAATTTGACTGAAAACATCGTATGCCATGGCAAATAGATGGATATTGATCGTGACATCATTTTTAGTGTTTCGACTGAATTTTACGTCATTCCGAGCACATACTAACTCACGTTTACTAGTGTCTTTTGCCTTTGCTATGTTTGTCCATGAGTTTTAGAAAACTCTACGACCAAACACTCTACATCAGCATGTCAAATACTTTGGATATGAAGGAGTTGCTTTCTGATCTTGTTCATCTTGACAAGAACCTTTTTAATGTCACTCCTTTCCACAGGTATATCATTGGTGCACTCTAAACCCAACTCTAAAATAGTAAGAAGAATGCTTTGTGGGTAACCATGTCACTGCCATTTTGCATCCTCAATAAACCACCATCCACTATTTCCATAATTTTGTTGGGAAGTGATGCGCTCACCCATTGCCTTAAATTGATCTCTGTAGAGAACATTTCATCTGTGGGTTTCTTTCTTGTGAATGTTTCCAAAAGCATCACACCATAGCTATATATATCACCATTTGTTGAGATTCGTCCTTCGGAGTCGTACTCTTTATAAAATATAAAAATTGTTATATATCATTGATCTTTATTACCATTTTATATTGCCATCTATATGGATATTTATAATTGACTTCCTTGTTTGAAGATGATTATGAAAAAATTAATGAAAACAACTAATATCTTGCCATGTATCATGGTCATATAAAACGCTGAAAAAAATTGATGATATATAGCATTTTAAGGAGGTAGCTCAATTAGGCAAAATATTTTATTTCAAAATTGGTTAAAATGATGGATAACGTACACACCTATGATCCATAAAATATGCATTTTGTGTCACTTTAATATGCCAAATTTGAATTTTTGTCGATAAAGTTTTTTAAATTTGAGTCAAACTCCTCCAATTTTACCCAACGGTCTAAACATTAACAAAATAATAATATAAATTCATCTATGGTACCAATAGTATGTGTCATGTTACTTGAGTCTCTAAAGTTTAAATTTATCAAATTTATCCAATAGCATTGTAAGGCTATGCCTTGTCTTCTTAATTAGTGTTTAGGCAAGGCAACAAAATTGAAGACTTTTGGAAAATAAGTGACATGAAACACACTTAGTGGATTATAATTGTAGTTATTACTATTTTAATGATTTAAACAATTCCTTTGAAATTAAACCAATTTGTTTCAAATTGAGAATTTTAGGAATAAAATTGACAAAAGTAAAACTCGGACGATGAAAATAACATGACAGAACATAAATTTTAGGAACTTAGTGTATTTTATTCTAAAATGATTCATTGCCTCGTATTTTCTTCTTTTTTTCTTTATGGCTAGATAATCCTTTAACGTAGTAATCTAATTAATCTAGTAATTAGTGTCAATATTAGGCATTTGGTTCAACATTAAAGTTGCATTGAAAAGCCTGAACCTATCTCAACTTGACATTATGTTCTTGATGAAAGCAATATATTGACACTTAACAAAAGCCATCTACGGTATTTCTTTGGTGAACTTAAAACATAAAATTTATGTTCAAGACATGAATGCCAAACAAATTAATAATAAATATATAGAAAATTGATTTGTAACAAGTCTATCAAATGAGAAATATAAAGTAAATAAAGGTAATTAAAATATTTACCTAGAGTAATATAGCCAATGGTACCTAAAGCCTGGTTTGTATTGTAGTCTTGTTTTCAGCTAAAATTTTTGTAATGCCGAAATTAGCAACATGTGCAACCATGTCTTTATCTAGAAGGACATTGCTCGGCTTCAAATCACAATGAACCACAGGCACTAATTGACCATAATGGAGATATTCCAGAGCTAATGCTACATCAATCATGATGCCAATCCTTTGAAGGAGATTAAGGCAGGAGTTATGAGAATATAACCACATTTCAAGGCTTCCATTAGACATATATTGCAAAACCAACACTCTTTACTCAGGATTAGAGCATGTCGTTATAACTCCAACGAGATTTGTATGTCAAGTTGTTCGTAACACTTTACATTCTACATCAAAACTTTTGAAAGATCCTTCAAGTTGTAAATTTAAAACCTTAACAGTGACAATTGTCCCATCTAAAAGTACACTTTTGTATATCGAGCCATAGCTTCCTACTCCAAGCAAGTTGGCTTTGCAGAAGTCAGTTGTGGCTTGTAGAAGCTCTAGATATGAAATCATTCTGTGTTCTGTTGTTGCATATAAATCTACCAGATTTTGACTTTGGACATTGTTTCCTTGATTTCTTTTCACAATATGCACACCAATAGAAAAGATTAGCATCAATGCAACGATAGGAAGAATGTATCGAAGATTAATTTTAATCATCGCCTTCTTGGAACTATTGCTTGCACAAGGTGGCACTTTCAAAATAGGATTCCCACAAAGTGCTTCATTATTCATGAAAGACCGTGATGTGAGGTTCATGAACGACCCTTCATTTGGAATCTCTCCAGCCAACTTATTGCAAGAGAAATTCATGTATTGGATATGTGAAAGTGCCTTAAGAGACTTAGGTATCTGTCCAGATAGATTGTTGTGTAAAAGATCCAAGAAATCCAATGTTATCAAATTGCCCATTGTGTTAGGAATGGGTCTCGAGAATGAATTCCTAGATAGGTTTAAAGAAGTTAGGCTTTGAAATGACCCAATAACTCTCGGAATACTTCTTGAGATTTGATTCCAAGATAAATCCATAGTTTCCAACACTTTCGATGGTCTTATGTTTGGATCTAGGCTTCCACCTAATGAATTGAATACAAGATTCAAGTCCCTTAAAGTTTCAAGGTTTCATAAACTCGACAGTATGAAGGTCAATTTATTATGAGAAAGCTTCATCATCTGCTAACCTCTAAGATTTTCAATGCAACTTGGGATCAATCCAGATAACTTATTTTCCTCTGCATAAAGTTCCCCTAAGTTGCTCAAATGGCAAATCTCATTTGGAATTGATCCATGAAAGTTGTTACCACCAAGATACAACCTTTGCAAGCTTTTAATTTCTACAAGAGTTGAGGGGATGTTTCCATTAAGATAATTGCCAACAAATGCAAGTGCATTCAAATTCCTCAAAGAACCAATCTCTTTAGGAATTGTACCAATTAGTTGGCTTTTAGATACAGAGTATTTCCAAAGAGTTTGAAAGATTTCCAATAGAATTGGATAGGGTGCCACTCAATTTATTTTGTCTCATCTGCAACTCCATCGAGGAAGTACAATTTGTCAAATCTGTGAGAAAACTAAGTTCAAAACTTCCTGGTTCTTTTGTCAGTTGATTTTGAAATAAATACAAACGTTCTAGGTGTTTTAGATTGCCTAAATGTTTTGGTACTGATCCAGTAAACAAGTTGGCAGCTAGGATTAGCATAGTGAGCTTAGAAGAATTGGAGAGTGATGAAGGGATGTTTCCAGTTTGTTGATTGCCATCCAAAATGAGGAATTCAAGATTAGGAAGGAAAAGGGCATTATTTGTTGGAAGGTTTCTAGAAAAGGCATTCACATTTAAGTCAATTTCAACCATTAAAGACATGTTAAAAATTGCAGGAGGTATTAGAATTGTGAGATAATTGAATCGAAGGTCAATTAACTTCAAATTTGGAAGTTGTGCCAGTTCAGTTGGAATGTTTCCATAAATGCGGTTCATTTCTAGCCCAAACCCTTTTAAACTTGAAATGTTGCCAAAGGGAGGTGAAATAGTACCTATAAGTTTATTTTGTTCGAGAGCAAGGACACCTAGAGAGGGTAAGGTGCTCAACTCTTTTGGAATTCTACCACTAAATTTATTCCTTGCAAGAGATATCATTTCAAGCCTTTGACAGTGGTGTAAACCCAATGGGATGTTTCCTTCTAACATATTAAAAAATAAACGAAGGGTTTTTTGGCGACACAAATGGCCTATTTCATCTGTTAGATGACCGTAGAGGCTATTGTTGCCAAGATCGAGTAGTTGGAGGAAAGAAAGATTACCAACATGAGGAGATATGGTGCCTTTGAGACCCATGTTGCGAAGGCGCAACCTTGTGACTCTTTGCCTGCGTCGGCTGCATAAGACCCCCGCCCAGCCACAAAAATTGGATTCTTTCGTCAAATTACTCAACACATTGTTGGGATCATTTTTGATGGATGATTTGAAGCTGAGGAGAGCTAATTGGTCTGTGAAGTTTGAGGAACAAATGGCCAAATCAACCACGCATAAGTGCACTAACAGTGCCAGAGCACCCATAAGAGAAGCATTGTACAGCCTCCTCACGGACATGATTGAGAAAGAAAGAGAGTGTGTGTATGCTTAAGCTTAAGCTTGTGAAAATGTATGCTCATAGTCATATCCAAAACAATATATAGGGAAATAATTTCAGAGATAGTCAAAGATTATTTACGTTTTCATGGTGCTGCAATTTTACTGTGTTCATGGTGCAAGTCCTCACTGTGTGTCAAAGTTGCACCACAAAAAATTCCATCTCTAGCGCAATAATTTCTACACTGTCCCACTAATTTAAAATTTCCCCATATGTATATGTTGGAGGTGAACAAAATTCGAATTAGTTTGGTTTAGGAGTAAACTAAGAGTGTCACGACCCAAACCCGCCCCTGTAGGTTTAGCACCGTAACCGGCCAGTAACCCGTGGATTACCAAAGGCCTCTGAACAGATTAGCAAACAATAAGGGGGTGCGGAAGCAATAATACAAAATAGACAAGGTCCAATGAGCTGTGATAACGTACATGGGACAGAACATTTTAAAACTTATTTATAGATATATAAACATGCCAATCCAGGTACACAATATTTACAAAATATTTACAGAGGTGAACTTCCCAAGATCTGACTTTACAGAGTATACACAAAGACTAGCATGTAAACAAAACACAGCCATGGCATCAGGCTTCGTTCGGAACTTCCTCGGGAGGCGCAACAGTTTGCTGACAAAACAAAACAGGAGGCCGTCAACTCTGGCCCTGGTCACGTGCCGACCCACCTACATACATAATATAAACTGTGAGCGAAAGCCCAGTGAATAATAACAGGGTAAAGGGGTTATATGAATGATGTCCAGCACAAGTTAGAATCCATCATTTAAATCAGAGCATAATCAGACTTTAACAGAAACAAATTCATAAACATTTTCATATTCAGATTTTGCATAAAATCATACGTGGTACACCCATTAGCTATCAGATCAGATTGGTCCAGAGACCCACATATATAGTTGGTACCAACGACCATAAAGGTCCATATCTTGCGCTCAAGTAGCCATGGAATTGTTACCCCCAGGCAAGGGCCACGTGCAGATTGGCCGCGGTATTGTTACCCCCGGGCGAGGGCCACATGCAGATTGGCCACGGTATTGTTACCCCCGGGCGAGGGCCACATGAACTAAGGGTGCCACAATTACTTTTCAGAAAATTGGACATTCATTCATCATTAGTAAGATAGCATTTTAGAAAACAGATTATACCATACCAGTCAGAAAATACTTAGGCTAAACATAACTTTACAGAGTTATTACTCACAGTGGGCTTGGAGACAGACAGACAGAGCAGATTGATCAGACATGACATGGCACGTGACCTATACGACACATAACAGATACACACTTGAAACACATGTTCCAATTGTACAAAACTTATTTCATTGGCTCATGGTGTGTTTCTAATCTCTTACCCTCACTATAGAGTCTTAAACATGGCCTAGGAATGCCTAGGATGGAATGAGGATACAAAGATGCACTATAAAACACTTTTCAAAATTTTGCTAAAACAGGGGTCCCACTCGAGCGTGGCCTTCTACGCTCGAGCGGACATGCAGACAAAAGGAATCCGCTCGAGCGTGGATTACTCCGCTTGAGCGGACTGCAAGCTACAGTAAAAGTACTAGATGCACGAAATTCACGCTCGATGGGCGCTCGATACCCGCTCGAGCGTGAGACACAAGTCCTCGCTCAAGCGTGCATTACCCCGCTCGAGCGGACTGTAAACACATGCAAAGTACTGGATACACGCATTTCCCGCTCGAGCTCCACTTGCCCCGCTCGAGCAGACTGCATGAACTCAGTTTATACGCTTGAGCGTGGAGTTTCCCACTCGAGTGTGAGTCCAAAATCTGGAATTTCCAAATTTGAACCTCAAGCTCAAAACTCAACTACAATGCATCAAATTTGATCATTTTGGGCTAATTTTCTGGAAAACTCTTGTAAACTCATAATATGACATGTTTTGAAGATCAATTTGCTAAATCAAAGCCCAAAGGTAGTTCAATTAAACACAATTTCAAGAAAAACTTCAAGAACAAAACAAGAGCTTACATGCAAGTGTTCATTTTAAATCGAATGCTCTAAAACATGATCAAATGTAAGATTGAACTCAAAATGATGATGAACTCATGGACTATAACTAGAATATGGTCTTGCATGCAAGAATTTCCATGAAAACACTTCAAAATGCTAAGATATGAACATGCATGCATGATACAAGCTTCAATTCAACATTTTCAACCAATTCTTGTCTTCAAACTCTAAACTTCCATGAACCATGCAAGAATTAAACTTAAATGCACAATTGAAAGGGAAATCTCCTACCTTAAACCTTGAATTCCAAGTCTAGGAGCTCAAATATGCAAAGCCTCTTCAATTCTCCTAAGTTCCAAGCCAAAACTCTAGATGAATTCAACCCCCTACCTCTCCCTCTCTCTCTAGTCGGTTATAACAAGGAAGATGGTTGAGGAAATATGTTAAAGCTAACATAAGGAAATCAAACAAATGGCTTATGGAATAGTCCACTAAGTGGCGTTCTTGTAAATAAGTCCAACTTTGATAATTTAGCTTATTTAATCCAGTTTAATCATGCCAAATCACACTTCAACTAAATTTACCATAAATTCACATAAAATCTAACTAACATAAACCATTAATCAATTTCGGAATCGGGCACTGATAAGCCTTTCAATTCGCAGTTTAAAGTCAAAGACATGAACATATCATTTTATGGCAAACAGATAGAAACACATAAATAATGCAATACACATGCAAATAAATCCCAAATCCTTCCTAAATTACTTTTAAGCATAATTAATCATGAATTAGCATTAATCCGAGGTCGGGGTCATTACAAAGAGTAAACCATTACTTAAGGTTCTATGAAATTTGAAACCAAGCCAAATCATAAAAATCTTAGAACCAATCCAGACCAAACCAATAAAATACGGTTCGGTTCAGTTTGGAACCACGATTTTTAGAAACATTGTCATTATTTACAATATGATCTCAAAATATTATTCACAATCTAAAAATTGTTTAGATGAATGTTTAAAATTAGTTGTAGCAATATACAATAACATATTTGCAAAAGTAGAGAGATGTAACTTATGTAAATATATATATTAGATACTAATAAGATATTTGAGTGTTTATGATAATTAATAAATTATATATATATATATATATATCAAAACTGTCCCATTTGGTTCCAAAGTGGATTTGTAACTATGGTGGCATTTGGGAAGGGAAGTTGGGGCTAAATTAGCCACGTCCGGACAAAAAAGGCTAATTTAGCCAAATGAAGACAAAACAGAAGCAACGTATTAGGTTCAAACCCTTTTGGGGTAAATTTACCAAAATACCCTGGGTCTTCCCTCTAAATCTGAGGCCCAACGCGTAAATCACACACACACACAACCTTCCTAGGGCACAGAACAAGCGAAGGAAGAGGAGAGAGATGGAAGACGAGGACCTTCACCAAGTCGACTCGGTTCCCGATTTGGCTTTGACGAGTTCGACCGTGTCGTCGATCTTCGGCAGCGACGACGTTCCGAGTAGCTCCGGCGACATCTCCGCCGCGAGCAGCAGTTCCGTCGAGACTGGAGTAGCCACTTGCGTCGTCGAAGAAGACTTGCGAAGCTTGCCAAAGCCAAACGCGAATCCGACTGTTGTTTGGCATCTGCGAATCCGACTGTTGTTTGGCTCAAATTACGCCCAAAACCTCCCCCTTTTTTTTTGTTTCTTTTTTATTTTTAAATATTGAAACTGAAGATCAATTTTTTGTTTTGGAATTTAGGTTTTTTGCACAACCCTAGTTCTGTAAATGTCGAATTATTATGTTTGGGGGCTTGTTGAATTATTATTATATTTATTAAAATTTAAAATTATAATTAAAAAAAATTAAAATACACAGGACAATAAAATAAAACTAAAAATTAAAATTATTAGTATTACTATTATTTTAAAATTAAAAATTAAAATTAAGATTTAAAAAAATTAAAATTAAAATTATTAGTATTATTATTATTTTAAAATTAAAATTTTAAAAAATTAAAATACACAGGACAATAAAATAAAACTAAAAATTAAAATTATTAGTATTATTATTATTTTAAAATTAAAATTTAAAAAAATTAAAATACACAGGACAATAAAATAAAAATAAAAATAAAAATTATTATTATTATTTTAAAATTAAAATTAAAAATTAAAAATAAAAAAAGTTTAAATACACAAGACAATAAAATAAAAATAAAAATAAAAATAAAAATTATTATTATTGTTATTATGTTAAAATTAAAATTATTATTATTATTATTATTATTATTATTATTATTATTATTATTATTATTATTATTATTATTATTTTAAAAAAATTAAAATTAAAATAAAAAACACATGAACAAACCATTTGCCAAAAAAAAAAAAAATTAGTTGAAGGGCAGTTTTGTAATTTAACTGAAGACACTTCACCAAAAAGCCAAAAAGCCAAAAAAGTCAAAAAGTCCTTTCCAAACCATGCTTTTTAGCCCCAAGCTAAAATAGTAAAAAAAAATCAAAAAACCAAAAAGCCGACCCACTTCCCAAACGGAGGCTATATAAAATCATAGGCTAAACCATGAAGTACGGATGGCCTATTTTAAGAACCAAGATCAAACCGTGCAGTGAGAAAATTAGACCAAACCGAGCGATTTAGTTGCAATCGGATTGGTTTTCAATTTTTTCAATTTAATTGCTCAACCCTAATATATATATGATATATATATATAATCTATTCATCAATTAAAAACTCTATTGCTCTCTTCTATGCTCATTATAAAATTCCCTTCTTTGCAATAATTTAAAACTAGCCTATCACTCGTGCTATGCACGGGATAATTATAGATATTTATATTTGTATTAGATTTTTTTTAATATATAAATTATGTTTTTAAAGATTTTTTATAAAAATAATTTAACAATTTTTATCACTAACATGAGAAGTTGAAAAGGGCACTGCAGTAACTATACATAGGTTGTATCTATAATTATTTGTATGAGATGATTTTAAATGCTGGTCAAGAGATTTTGACCAAATCAATAAATGCAAGTATACGGAAAAACATGTGGATTGAAAAAAGTTAATAAATGCTGACAAAAGGGGGTTTTTAACCTACAAGCCTTGTGGGAGCTCCAATATCTCAATCCTAATTTCTAATTTTTTGATTTTAAAAAAAAAACTCAGCATTTATTAATTTCTTCCAATCCCTATGCCTTTTGGGAGATTTGGTCAAAACTCTCTTATAATTAAGCTTTAAAGCATTAAAGACCAGCATAAACAAAATTCCTTAAAAATTTCAATACATCTATCTATCTATATCTATATCTATATCTATATCTATCTATCTTCTATCTATCTATCTATCTATCTATCTATCTATATCTATACTATATATTAAGTAAAAGGGGGTTTTTAACCCCAAGCGTTGTGGGAGCTCCAATCTCCCAATCTAAATTTCTTGATTTTTTGATTTTTAAAAAAAAATATTAGCATTTATTAACTTCTCCCAACTCTCAAGTCTTACCCTCATAATAACACTTTAATGCATTAAGAACAAGCATATAAAAAATTATTTGAAATCCAACACATATAAATTCCTTGAAAAGTCTCAACACATATGATTATTATCCCTCATAATAACACTTTAATGCATTAAGGACAAGCATAAAAAAATTTATTGAAAAGTTCAACACATATGATTATTATCAAAATATTAAACTTTAATATAATATAATTATAAAAAAAAGACATTTAATTCCTTGAAAAATCTAACATATATGATTATTATCAAAATATTAAACTTTATATAATATAAAAAAGGAAAAAAAGAAGACATTTTAAAAAAAAAAAAAAAACATTTAAAAATCACAATTCACATATCTATCTATACTATATATTAAGCAAAAGGGGATTTTTAACCTCAAGCGTTGTGGGAGTTTCAATCTCCCAATCTAAATTTCCTGATTTTTTGATTTAAAAAAAAAATCTTAGCATTTATTAATTTCTCCCAACTCCCAAATCTTACCATCATAATAACACTTTAATGCATTAAGAACAAGCATAAAAAAAAATTATTTGAAATCCAACACATATAAATTCCTTAAAAAGTCTCAACACATGATTATTATCTCTCATAATAACACTTTAATGCATTAAGAACAAGCATAAAAAAAATTTCTTCAAAAGTTCAACACATATGATTATTATCAAAATATTAAACTTTAATATAATATAATTATAAAAAAAACATTTAATTCCTTGAAAAGTTCAACACATATGATTATTATCAAAATATCTATACTATATATTAAGCAAAAGGGGGTTTTTAACCCCCAGCGTTGTGGGAGCTCTAATCTCCCAATCTTAGCATTTATTAACTTCTCCCAACTCCCAAGTCTTACCCTCATAATAACACTTTAATGCATTAAGAACAAGCATAAAAAAATCCTTTGAAATCCAACACATATAAATTCTTTGAAAAGTCTCAACGTATATGATTATTATCCATCATAATAACACTTTAATGCATTAAGAACAAACATGAAAAAAATTTCTTCAAAAGTTCAATACATATGATTATTATCAAAATATTAAACTTTAATATAATATAATTATAAAAAAAACATTTAATTCATTGAAAAGTCCAACATATATGATCATTATCAAAATATTAAACTTTAATATAATATAAAAAAAGAAAAAAAAGAAGACATTTAAAAAAAAATTTAAAAATCACAATTCACATATATAAATAATTGTAAACACAATCCGTGCATAGCACGGGTGATATGTTAGTACTATATATTAAGAAAAGAAGATTTTTAACCCACAAGTGAGGTTTTGACCAAATCTCCCAAAAGGCATGGGGATTGAGAGAAATTAATAAATGTTGAGTTTTTTTTTTTAAAATCAAAAAATTAAAAAATCAGGATTGAGATATTGGAGCTCCCACAAGACTTGTGGGTTAAAAACCCTCTTTTGCTTAATATATAGTATAGATTTTAGGTCAATAATTTAATATCATATGTTAGTATCAAAATAGATAACAAATCTTGTATAGTATGTAGAAGTAGTTTTAATGATTAGTAAAATTACAAAAATCATTTCATTTTTTGATAAAATTATCTCATTTTTTAACCGATTTTATTATTACTGATTAAAGTTGCATTTTTTCCTTAATGAGATTTTTTTCCACTTATCTAGATCCGACGGTTGGGAATAATTTTTGAATATGATGCTTAAAAATTATACTTTTTATCATTAAAATAAATAATATTATCATAACCATATAGCAATGGCTGCTCTCCACATCAAACACTATTGTGCGGGCTTTAGAGTTTATTTTGATAATTCGAATCGTTCACTTTTTAAAAGATATAGAGTTAAACATACCAATAAAAAAATAAAATTGGTCAGAAATCAGTAACTCTTTCATCGAATTATATTTTTGTCTAAAAAATATTTGATAATTATAATTTGAAATATAAAATTGAATATAAATATAAGGCGATGAAAGGTCTATCAATATTTGATCAATTTAATTTTTTATAAATATATTTTAGTCAACACACTTTAAAAAATTAACCATTCGAATAATCAAAATAAATTCTGAAATGATCCACAAAGCCTGCACAAATCCTATTTTATTGAACTTGAAGAGAAGCAAAGTAGGATTGATTGGCTAGGTTTGAGCAAATAAAAGCTAGGAAAATTACGCAAGAGAGGTCACCAATCCATCTTTTTTAATCAAAACTTCAATGACGACAGCTACACGTTAAAGTTGTCGGGAGCTTGTAATTCACTGCCATGTTTGTTTGGACGGACTGAATTAGTATTTTCATGATTAATAGTTCTAGGATTACGAATCCATCGAATTATGTATTCTATCTTAACTAATAGTCAAATTTAAAATAATTAGTCCATACTTTAATTGTTTAACTAAACATTAAATTAATAATTTTATTGAACTATTAGTTCAATTCCAAGTTCATATTCACGCAAACAAACATGACTACACAAAAATGCTTTTGGGTCAATCGAGGTGGACTAGATTCTACAGTCAATCAATGCCTTCATAAAAATGCCAAATGGTTCAAACTTTCAATTATTATTATTAAGGAAATAAAAGAGGTAGACTTAACTACCAACGAGCACTTCAACAAAATGTTATAAATAAGATGGTGAAGCATTAATAAATTTTAAATAATAATTTTATAAATTGATTGGTCTTTTTTTATTTTATTTTATTTTTTATTTTTTATGAATTTAAAAGCCTCATTCTAGTATATATTATATAAAGATAGGGGTGCAACTCGGGCGGGCTCAACCCGAGCAACCCGAGCCCAGCCCGAGTTTTTTTAGGGCTTGAGCAACTATATCTTGTAATCTGGACGGGCTTGGGCAGATTTTTGATGCCCGAATTGCAATTCGGGCCGGGCTTGGGCAGAACCAATGGCCAACCCGAGCAACCCGAACCCGAATTCAATTTAATATATTATATAAATTATATAATATATAATATATAATATATATATAATTTAATAAATTATGTAATATATATAAATTAAGTAAAAGAGTTAGTCTTAATTTTTATTTTTATTTTTTTTTTTGGTTAGTCTTCTATTAAGTAAAAGAGTTAGTCTTAATTTTTATTTTTTATTTTTTTTTGGTTAGTTTTCTACCATTAGATTAGCATCTTTTATGTCTACCCTTAAATCTACCTATAGGTTTCTGAACTCGGGCAATTCGGGCAATTCGGGCAACCCGAGTTCAAAATACAAAGCTTGGGCCGGGCTTGGGCAACAATGTTCGGGTTCATGGTCGGGCTTGGGCGGGCTTGGGCAGTGCCAAATACAATTCGGGTCGGGCTTGGGCAGACCTCCAACCCGACCGAACCCGCCCGAGTTGCACCCCTATATAAAGAGTTAAGTATAAATGTGCTTATATTATGTGTTAAGAGACAAATATGAGTATTCTCATAATGTTAGGATTACTGAACGTAACATTTCAAAAAAATTCTCTAATGTATTTTTTTCAAATATAACACTCTAAAAACGTAACATTTTAATGTAACACACTAAAAAATTTCTTAGTGTATTTTTTTAAAATGTAATAATATAACATTCCAAAAAAACTCCTTAATGTACTTTTCTTAAGCATAACACTCCAATTAATGCAATATATAAAAACTCCTTAGTATATTTTTTCCAAACATAATACTCCAATGTAACACACTACAAAACTACTTAGTGTTTTTTTTCTCCAAACATAACAATTCAATCAATGCAACACACAAAATGTAACACACGAGAAAATTCCTTAGTATACTTTTCTCAAACATAATATCGTAACATTCCAAAAAACAATTCTTATTTTTTCTAAACGTAACACTCTAATCTATGTAATACACAAAAACTCTTAATGTACTTTTTCCAAACGTAGCACCGTAATATAATACTCTAATGTAACACTAGAAAATCACACTAACAGAAATGTAGATTTCCACGCTCGACAACTAACACTTCAGCCACCAATCTCTCAAAAAAAAAAAAAAAAAAAAAAAAAAAAAAAAATTCACGCCTCACCTTTCTATTCTCATCCCAAAAATGAATTAGAAAATTAAGAAAATAAATCACAAAAGGCATTCACTTAAACTCATATGGTATCAAATTAAATAAAGACCCCGTTTGATAGAGCTGTGGGAAAGTTATTATAGATTATAACTTAAAAGATTATAACTTATAGATGTGAACATAAGCTGATAACCTATTTGGTGTAACTGTGGGATTATGGATTTAAGCAGCAGAGTAGTGTTTGGTAAATAAGTTGTAAAATAGCTTTTTTCTGTATAATTGTCATTTTTGCCCTTATAAGATATAAAATTTGTGATTTCATTTATAATACATTTTTTTCTTTTTCTTTTTCATTTTATTTTTTTTCTTTTCTTTTTCACCTTCTTTTCTTTTCTTTTTAATTTTTTTTCTTCCCTTCTTTCTTTGTTAATTTTTTTTAAATTTATTAATTCATTAAAATTAATATTCATGTTCTAATTTATATCAATGTTGTGATTTCAGTACATATTATCTTTCATATATTCATTATCAAAATTATTAATTTTTTTTCGTTTCTTCTTTCTCTGTGTTTCTTTTCTTTATTATTATGAAAAGTAAATATTAATTGAAATAAATTGTGTTAAATATTAAAATTAGTATCATTTTCTCCATCAATTATTATTATTATTATTATTATTATTATTATTATTATTATTATTATTATTCATTTTAATTATTTTTAGTAATATTTTATTTTTAATAAATATTAATTCTGAAAAGTAATTTTTTTAATTATGAAAAGTAAATATTAATTGAAATAAATTGTGCTAAATATTAATTCTGAAAAGTAATTTTTTTAATATTAAATATTAATTCTGTTTTTATTAATTCTGAAAAGTAATTTTTTCTTTTTTAATTAATATTAATATTAATATTTTTCTTTTTTTCAATTTATTTTCATTTTTTTTCAATGAATTTTCTAGGGTTTGAAAAGCATAGGGGCGACGACCAGCGACGGTTCAGATCGACGACGGCGTTGGTTCCAATCGACGACGGCGTTGGTTCAGATCACGATGGTGTTGGTTCAGATCGACGACGGCCTTGGTTCAGATCGCAATGGTGACGAACCAACGCCGGAGATAGAGAGACAGACAGAGCTTCGCGATCGCGATGGTGACGGTCGACCGGCGCCATGGATGTAGCGCAGAGAGAGAGAGAGAGAGAGAGAGAGAGAGAGCAAGGAAGAGAGAGAGAGAGAGCAGAGAGAGATCTATGTTTCATCGCCGAAGCGAGGGACACGTTGCCGGAAATTGCCAGACATTGCCGGAAATCGCCAGACATTGCCGGAAATCGCCTGCGTCTCTCTCTGGTTCGTGAAGAGTGTTGAGATGTGGTGTATATATAGTGGCATTTTTGTAAATAATGGAGATTAGGAGGGGCATTTAAGTCATTTTAGCACTCAATATGCAGCTGCGCGCTTAAGCTATAAACTTAAGCATCCCCAGACCCACTTTCCAAATAAGTTGAAAATTAGTTTTATTTAAGTTATAAGTTGGTGAAATAAGCTAAGCCAAACACATGTTTTTAGCTTAAATTAAGTTAAAAGCTGAAATAAGCTGCTTATAAGTTTTACCAAACAGGGCCAAATACAACTTTCCAAAACAAAAATGATTAATTGATTCATAAGAAAACTTTTAAAACTAAATGGATCAACATTCTCCCATATAAAATTTACAAATAAATTTTCCTAAATAAGGTCAGTTCACAAATTTAAATTTTACAAATTTTAAAAGAAAAGTATTGCAGTAAACAACATTCATTGTGTTAATTGATTTAGTTTATTTTTTTTTTAATAATTTAGTCAATTTTTTATTTTTTAAATAGCAGAAATTAGGCAGACATCCCTCTACAAGTTTGTGCAAGGATCTAAAGACAAATCAAGTTACTTGGATATCGATAGCCTTTTCATCGAATTGCATTGGTAACTAAAACAATATTTAGTAATTGTGTTTTGAAATATAAAATTGAATATAAATACAATGCAATTAAAGGTTTATTGATATCTGATTAACTTAATTTTTTATAAGTATATTCTACTCGATATACTTTAAAAAATAAACGATTCAAATTATTAAAAATAAGTTCCGAAATGGTCCCCAAATCCTAGACAAATCCTATTTTATTGAACTTGAAGAAAAACAAAGTAGGATTGACTGGGTAAGTTTGAGAAAATAAAGGCTAGGAAAATTATGCAAGAGAGAGGTCACTAGTAGTCATCAATAGGATGTGTTGGGCTTATTCGTCTCGCAATTATTATATTAATTAGTTTTTCAAATTTTGACCTGTCAATGGGTTAATAAGGGCTGAACTTATTTAAAAAAATTAAAATCACATCTCCTTCGTAAGCCTATATCTTATGAGCTCAAATCAAATTAAACTGGGTTACACATTTTTTATTAGACTTATATTATTAAATTTTATTCACATTTATTTGTTTTTTAATAATTTATATGATCAAATTAATCAATACTATTAAAACAATCAAATTAAAGTATAAATTCACAAAATTAACAAATTATGACAATATTATATGTAAAAAGTTGATAGTTAGGAAGATAGCAGCAATCATTGTTAAATTTAATTTTAACAAATTGTGTTTTGTGTATTTTTTTTTAAAGTATAATTTACAAGAATAATATGGGTTGTCAAATGTTTTTTTCTTTTTTTTGTTAAATGAAACAGTATTGATTTTAATGGATTAAAATTGAATTAACAGTATTATTTTTTTGGATAATATATATATATATATATTTTGGACAGGATAGTTTGCATCGAGTTGATAAGATATTCGGGTTGGATTTATCCATGCGGGCTTGTATAGGTTGTGTTCATGGACAAGTTTGAGTTTCAAACCCTTGCCAAAGTCCTAAATCATCTTTTATGAGATGGGACAAACTGGGTAGTCAAGCAAGCTAAAATGAGCTATGAAATAAATTGGACGGATTGAGTAATATTGGAATTTTTAACAGCAGGCCATTTAATAGCCCCTAGAGGTCACCAATCCATCTTTTTTAATTAAAATTTCAAGGGAGAATTACATGCAGATGAGAGATAGTAAAAAAGTTACAAACACATAAGAGGTACAAATGTACTTGTAATAGGATATAAATAAAAGATTATAAAAGTACAAATATCACTTACACCTTTATATCTTAATAATATTTTTTATTTCGCACACCTCCATATAGTTTCCCCAAACGCATTAAAGTACCAGGACAAACTTCGAAGGAGAGCCATGGCTTGTACTTCAATCGCTTCATAATTGGGTCAAGCGAGGCGGACTTGACTCCACACTCAATCAATGACTTCATAAAAATGCCAAATAGGTTCAAACTTTCAGTTATTATTAAGGAAATGGGTTCAAACTTTCAATTATTACAAAAATTTGTAAATAAAGTCACTTCACATTTCAATTTCACAAATTTTATGAAAAAAATAATTTTTTTTGCACTAAGCAACATTTATCGTGTTCATTTTTAAAATTTCAAAAATAGTTTGAGCTTTTAATTTTGGGAAAATTATTGGAAACTCCCATTTTGGAGAGTTGTAGTCTACCAAGTCCCATTTTAAAATTAATAGACGTCCAAGTCCTATTTTTTTGGTAATGTGATTCGAAGGATCCCATTATGTAATTATGAAATGGTTTTTCTGACTAATGTATCATTTTTTTTGTGGTTGAAACGTATGGGTCATAAATGACGTGGACACCCCTACATACACTACTAAATCCAAAAAAAAGCTATAGTAAGCTTTTTCCAAACGTTACATACACCCACATCATAAAAAGTTATAGTAAGCTTTTCTCAAACGTTACATACACCTACATCATAAATGTGCTTTTCCCAAACGTTACATACACCTACATCATAAAAAAACAAACGTTACATACACCCACATTACAAAAAAGTAAACGTTACATACACCCACATCATAAAAAAGCTATAGTAAGCTTTTCCCAAACGTTACATACATCCACATCATAAATGTGCTTTTCCCAAACGTTACATACACCAACATCATAAAAAAGCTATAGTAAGCTTTTCCCAAACGTTACATACACCCACATCATAAATGTGAAACGTTACATACACCCACATCATAAAAAAGCAAATGTTACAGACACCCACATCATAAAAAAGCTATAGTAAGCTTTTCCCAAACGTTACATACACCCACATCATAAATGTACTTTTCCCAAATGTTACATACACCCACATCATAAATGTACTTTTTCCAAATGTTACATACACCCACATCATAAATGTGCTTTTCCCAAACGTTACATACACCCACATCATAAATGTGCTTTTCCCAAACGTTACATATACCCACATCATTCAAACATAATATCACTAAACCCAAAACAGTAAGTTCATAGGCAAAATTGTCCACCCCCAAATAATGGGACCTTTGGGTGTACAAAATTAAATATGAGACTGATTAGATTACTGTGGGGAAGGGGTTTGGAAATACTCTTCGGATCCTAGGAGACGCTGGTGATCCTCAGCTAGTCACCTGAAAAGATACAAGCACTCCAGTCGGGGGTGCCGGAATTAGCACTCCGACGGATAAGTTAGTTCAGACACTCAGGATAGCTTATTGACTAAGTTTTGTGAAGTGATTCTTACATACCTTTCTATAACCGTTGTTCCTGTATTTATACCTGTTCTTCTTGATCCTCGGGGCCGGGTCCAGGGCCTACTTTTTAATCATTGTCCTTTCTTTTATTCGGCCCTAAGGACTTACACTTTATTCGGCACATATATTCTATTCGGCTCCCCGCTCTCGTAGGATATAGCCGATTAATATCAGTCTTCCAAAGGTACACACCATCTGATCTTTCCATTATTCGGCCCCCACAATTGCCCCCCGAACTCCCCATTGACGGAAGTTAATCGGCGTGTTTGGTCTTGAATTGGAAAGGTTAAATTAGGTTAGGCGGTTTCGCGTACCCCGACATAGATGTTAGGATGCGCACACCTTTTTGTTCATCATTACGCTTTCCCCCCTCAATCGTGCGTCTCGCATTTATTGTGATTTGAAATTTCAGTCCTTTCGAATGCACAGTTCGTCGAGTATTCGAGACTCTTGGACCGCCAGCAGATATCCCTTCTCTGACTCGCATTCTCTGCAACTCTTCTCCGTCTACCCTCGTATCCCTTACTCCTCGTAAGTCTTCTTCTCTTTTCTTTGCAATCTTACTCTTTGTTTATCACTTTCATTTTGGTAAACCCTTTATTTCCCGTGAAAATGGCCAAACACTTGAAAGACCTCCTTTCTGAGGGTCGTGTCTCTAGATTCCGGCGACACTTTTCCATCCCCGACGATGTTCATTATCTCTAGTGACAGACAACAGTCTGGATATGGAGAGAGAGGATCAAAATTCAATCGTCATTCCTCTCCTATCCATTGCAGAGGGCGGGGTTCGCTTTTCCCTACATCCATTCCTTAGGGTCGTCCTCCGCTATTGGGGTCTGATTCCTTCTCAGCCCAACGTGAACTTTTTTTGGATCGTAACGGGGATCGTAGAGTTGAACTGGCGCCTCAGGATCGACCTTGGGGTTCCGGCCATTCGGCACTGCTATGCTTTAGCCAAATCTTCCGATCGGCTTGGACGGTACTTTCTTAGGGCCAAGGATACTGACCATCATTTGGTAACCATGCTTGCCAGTTCTGGCAAGCGTGTGGATGACATAATGGTCAATATCCGAGGGAACTGGGAATTTGGGGAAGGCGAGGATCGCCTAGACCCTATTCCCAGACGGAGGGGTAAACCAGGTTGCCGTGTGTCTCCTTGTGTTTTACTGAACTTTTCTTTTACTCGGCTTTCCCCCTGTGTCTAACCCCTTGCCGTTGCAGGTAGTAATTTGAAGAAGATTCTGGTTTCTACCGATGACATGGTCCTTGCGCAGGTTGCGACTGCACTCGGATACTTCGGCCGTCCGAACTTACGGAAGCAAGGGAGAGCGGCCCACATACTTCTTCGATACGAGCCTACTTACACTACTTTTTTGGCCGCTGACAATATTCCAATTCCATCCGGCGATTGACAGCTTGTGGCTCTTATTTTTCCTAGCTTCAAGAGTCTCAGACAAGTTGGTCTCGAAGCCTCTAACTCGGGGCAAGACGTTGAGCCGGTGGTAGAGGTAGTCGCCGAACCAGACAGAGAGTTCGTTGAGGAGGCCGAAGAGGTTGACGAGGCCCTAAACTTGGCGTTTGAGGTAGCCAGACGTAGTCAGCCTACCTCGCCGTCCACTTCGGGTCGAGCCAAGTTTTCTTTTGGAGATATTTTTGGAGGTTTGGGAGATTTACCCGGCGATTTTTTTGAAGGTATGGCTGGGGAAAGCATCACGCAGATGGCTCGAAAGAAAAATGCCGAGCGTATGGCCGCCCGAAAAAAGGCTGAGGCCGCCCGTTCTGGACCTGTCTTGGTTGAGTCTTCCGAACCCGTTATTGAAGAGCCGGCTAAGATTATTGAGGCCGAAACGGGGAAAGAGGTCGAACAACCGGTCATTGATGAACGGTTGATTCTGGAAGAGCGGGGCAAGAAGCGTAGCGCCGAGGGAGAGGCCGGTTCAGAAGATAGTCTTGCCAACAAAAGGCCTCGCTTAGAAGAATCGGATGTGGTTGTTCCTTTTATTGTTCAACCAGAGATTAGAGACACGCTGATTCCTTCTGACACATCCATCATTACCGACCCGGCTGTAGCCTTGAGCCTGGCGGTGTCAGTCTCCCTACCAGCTGATAAGGCGTCCTTTCATGCCGTGCCAGATTTGGTGGCCATAGCTCTATCTGCGCAGTCGGCCCTTTTAGTAGGTGAACTTTGACTTGTTTTGATTTTGGTTTCCTATGGCATCTAACGATTGCAACTCGTTTTGCAGACGGTCGGTAGGATCGCCGACTTGGGTCGCCGCCTACACGACGCCCTTGAAAGGATTGACCGTTTGCAGTCGGAAGTGGTCGATCAAAAGAGCAGGGCCCAGTTTGAGACGATGAGGGCCGCTATGGAGACTGCGCGAGCCGAAGCCGAGGTGGAAAGGGCTTGGGCTGCCGATTAGCACCGTTCTGAAGCCGAAGATAGGGCGAACGTAAGCAAAGAATCGCTTAGGCTAGCCGAGGAGGCGCTTAACAGGATGGAGATTGAGTTAGCAGAGTTGAAAGCGGCCAAGGAA
This sequence comes from Camellia sinensis, assembly GCF_055761805.1. Taxonomy (NCBI): domain Eukaryota; kingdom Viridiplantae; phylum Streptophyta; class Magnoliopsida; order Ericales; family Theaceae; genus Camellia; species Camellia sinensis. The sequence goes on from NW_028128988.1 coordinate 8,691,323, forward strand.
AAGGCAGAATCTAAGGCTTCTGCCGCATTCGAAGCAGGAAAAGGCGCCGCCTTCAAAGAATACGTAGATGAAGTCCCCAGGTTTGAGAATCGGGGGTTCAAACACAGGTGGCTCAAGGCCATTGGTGCCGCTGGGGTTACATTGGCCTTGCTAATTCCTTATGAGCAGGTGGACGTTGAGCCACTTGAGTCTGACCCCGAGGATTGATCTGGGAGTCGGTCGAATTTTATGAAATACTTTCCCTTTTGGTGTATGTTTTTGTTTTTAGGACTTTTGTTGGTTCCGAGTAGTTTTTATGTATAAATTGGCTACTGTCTGCGCTCAATTTGTTAATGAAAATTGTCTTCTTGTTTTACTACTAATGCGCAGTTTGTGATGTTATGTTGGTGTAGAATGTTTGCCTTTCGCTACTTTAGTTAGGATGCCTACTCTGTTGACCTTTCTATGATTGAATATCATGATTAATCTGCCCTTGCCCCAGGCGGTGCATGATCATTCGGGCGCCTGAGGAGGCGAACTTGGTTTTGTTATCGATTCATGGGTCGGCTGGGGCACTTAAGCCGAATGTATTGATTAATCTATCATGCCCTTGCCCCAGGCGGTGCATGATCATTCTGAAGTCGATTCGTGAGCCGCCTAGGGAACCTAAGCCGAATGGATTCATTAATCTATCCAGCCCTTGCCCCAGGCTGGGCATGATCATTCGGGAAGGTGAACCTGGTTTTGTCGATTCATGGGCCAACTGGGGCACTTAAGCCGAATGTATTGATAAATCTATCACGCCCTTGCCCCAAGCGGGGCATGATCATTCTGAAGTCGATTCGTGAGCCGACGGGGGAACCTAAGCCGAATAGATTGATTAATCTATCACGCCCTTGCCCCAGGCTAGGCATGATCATTCGGGCGTCGATAGGTCTATCCAGTCGGCGCTGGGCGATTAAGGTTTTCACAATTAATGAAATTGCCTCGAGGGTGCTGCCTCTGTGAGGGATAAATGATTAAGGGTACAACTTTTATGAATACAGTAAACAACTGACTCTAGCTGTTGAAGGAATCCTGTGAATGTCGAACAGACTTTTCTTTAACAGCAGAGGGGAAGCGAAGACGCTAGCTGATATGGGTGGAGACATGCATTGAGGTGGTGACCCTTCGCGCACAGGGGGTAGGAGTTCCAGGGATCGAGAGAGGCGTCAGTCTCCTCGACGTCGAAACAGGTCGCCCAGGTGGGACAAGCAATCGCAGGGCAGATATTCTCAACCGCGAGTTAAGAAGGGATCTGACTCGAATTCGTGCCCATTAAGATTTGCGGTATTTGTGGGGAATAGACCCATGACAGAGGCGGACTCGATCGTTCGGGACCCTAATGTAGCGGTCGAGTTTGCTCGAAAAATTTTTCCTCCTGAGGTTCAGCAATCCATGGTAGGTCGTCAGGACTACAAAGTATTTCGCGAAGGCATTCACGGGGCAGTGAAGGGGCTTTACACTGTCTATGAAATCGGCATGCGGTTGCGCGCTGCCTGCCGAGAGATGGAGAAGAAAGAGGAACGTATTCGAAGTTTGAAGGCTTGTGCGGAGGCGGCTGAGGGTGAGTTAAGGAAGACCAAGGCGGCCCAGGTACAAACCGCCGGGCACGGAAACCCAATCGTGGAAGAAAGGGTTACCAGTCGGCTCATCAGTTCCGCGCTTGCCGATCGTGAGACTGCGAGTATGTACGCACTGGAGAACGCAAAGAGAAGGGCCTATGAGAAAGGCTTTCATGACGGTCGAAAAGTTGGAATCGAAAAGACAAAGGAAAAACTTGCCGAAGAAGTTTGCCGATGTGAAAATCGTGGATTTAGGCACGGTTGGATCAAGGCATCTCAAGCCGCTGAAGCTCTTCGAGCGTCGGGCATTGATTCAGCATCGCCATTCTACCACAATAAACATTTTCCGTTTTCTTCTTTTGAAGTTGAGAAGAGTGAGGATGAGGGTGACGCCATCTAATTGTACTTGTAAGGTTGAAACGCAGATCGTGTTGAAAACTATGTAATATATTGTCTGTTTTATCGAATAAAAAACGTTCTATGATAAATGTTTTGTTGCAATTCGTATTTGGTATTTATGCGTTTCGTTTTACTGTATATATTTGAATGAATGTATAAACGTTGATCGGCAGGGTTGACCCATACGTGATAGCCGTTTATCCCTGAATGAGGCTGTTATAACTTGGGGAAGCCGAAAGCCAGTGGGTAGGGTGGCTGCGGCAAATTCAACTCGGCTCGGGGCCTAGATTTTCGGATAGTGCACGTGCTTCAAAAATTCATTTGGATAACTACGCCGTGGCAAATGTCAACCGACGTTTTTCTCATGGATTTTATAGTTAGTGAAATTGCCTCGGGATTGGGGCCTCGAGATCGCTGCCAGTATTGAAAATAAAAGGAGTGGGCGCTTCGTGCAGATAAACAATCACTCATGTGTGGTGGGATAAGTGGGGATGTTAGTTAGAGACTGGAGTTCAGCCAATCTTGGTGTTGCCATGGAGCGCGGCAGAGGACCCATCTGTATGGGAAGTAGGGCGTCCAAACGTTGGCATGAATCTTCGAGTCATCGAAGTAGATCACCCCGAAAGGAAAGGCAACGACCGTTTGGTTTATATCCTTCCTTGTCCTGGATCTTTTCCTTAACATTGTCAATGGTATCAGTAGAGGACTTGGGCACAGTTGGCTCAAGGCATTGCAAACCGCGGAGGACTTTCGGGTGACGGGAGGCGATTCGGCACTGCCGTTTTACCAATGCATCTTCTCCCTTTTTTAGATTTTAAGCTTGGAGATGGGTATTGTAATGCTCAAATGCAAGTTGCGTTTATGTAATAACTGTGTGATTAAATAAAAATTGTAACGCTCAAATGTGGGTTGTGTTTATGTAATAACTGCTTGATTGAACAAAAAGCTTTATTTTGAACATTTGTGTCTTATTCTGAATTTTTTACATGCTTAGTTAAGCACCTTATTTGCGATGTTGACGAGTTTTGTTTTGTTCGTGCCAAACGTTGCTACGAATCCGGAGACTTTAATCGGCCCTAAGGTGTTATGCACCCAAGGGGGCTCCGAATCCGGAGACTTGGTTTGGCCAATCGTGATGTCCAAGATGGGCGCTCCGAATTCGGAGTCTTAGTCGGCCCTAAGGTGCCATGCACCAAAGGGGGCTCCGAATCTGGAGACTTTAATCGGCCCTAAGGTGTCATGCACCAAAGGGGACTCTGAATCTGGAGATTTGGTTTGGCCAATCGTGATATCTACGAAGGGCACTCCGAATTCGGAGACTTAGTCGGCCCTAAGGTGCCATGCACCAAAGGGGGCTCCGTATCCGGAGACTTTAATCGGCCCTAAGGTGTCATGCACCAAAGGAGGCTCCAAATCCATAGACTTTAATCGGCCCTAAGGTGTCATGCACCCAAGGGGGCTCCAAATCCGGAGACTTGTTTTGGCCAATCGTGATGTCCACGAAGGGCGCTCTGAATCCAGAGTCTTAGTCGGCCCTAAGGTGCCATGCACCAAAGGGGGCTCCGAATCTAGAGACGTGGTTTGGCCAATCGTGATATCCACGAAGGGCACTCCGAATCCGGAGACTTAGTCGGCCCTAAGGTGCCATGCACCAAAGGGGGCTCCGAATCCGGAGACTTTAATCGGCCTTAAGGTGTCATGCACCCAAGGGGGCTCCGAATCCGGAGACTTGTTTTGGCCAATTGTGATGTCCAAGAAGGGCGCTGCGAATCCGGAGTCTTAGTCGGCCCTAAGATGCCATGCACCAAAGGGGGCTCCGAATCCGGAGACTTGGTTTGGCCAATCGTGATATCCACGAAGGGCGCTCCGAATTCGGAGACTTAGTCGGCTCTAAGGCGCCATGCACCAAAGGGGGCTCCGAATCCGGAGACTTTAATCGGCCCTAAGGTGGCATGCACCAAGGGGGGCTCCGAATCCGGAGACTTTAATCGGCCCTAAGGTGTCATGCATCCAAGGGGGCTCCGAATCCAGAGACTTGTTTTGGCCAATCGTGATGTCCACAAAGGGCGCTCCGAATACGGAGTCTTAGTCGGCCCTAAGGTGCCATGCACCAAAGCGGGCTTTGAGAGATGAATGGAGCCACCAAGAAAAATGGTTTGCATTGCAGAAGTGATATATATACAAGTATCAAAGCCCACAGATCGGGTCAGTGATAGGGTTTTCATTAAGTCTCTGCTTGCGCCGATTGGGGGGAGCCACGGATTTCTTCAATGCCATGGGCTATCGGGAAGCGCACAAGATGATGATAAGTGCTTGGAATAGCCTTCACCATATGTATCCAGGTTCGCCCCATGATGACATTATACGGCGAAGGGAGCTTTACGACCAAGAATTCTACTTCGACCGTTCTGGAGCTCGCTCGAACAGGTAGTATGATCTTCCCTAACGGATATTCGGGATTCATATTAAAGCCGAACAATGTGTGAGGCACCGGACACAGATCTGATTTGTTGAGGCCGAGTTTGATGAAAGTTTGGTAATACATAACCTCTGAAGTACTCCATGGGTCTATGAGAATGCGTTCAATGGTGAACCGATTTATGCGTAATTTAATGACCAACGGATCGATGTGGTAAGCTGTTGTGCCGCTAAGATCGGAGTCATTGTAAGTAATTGTCAGAGCTTCTTTGGGCCATTCAGTCTGAATACGTTGCTTTTGGGAGATTGAATGTGATTGAATTGTGTGCACGGTTGGGGGTACAGGCAGGCTGTAGATCATATGGATCACGCCAAGTGGAGGTGAGTCCTGCCTCAAGGCCAGTGTCGTGGTTGGCTTTCCCTTTCTCACGTACTGTTGCAGTCGGCCGTCTTGCACCAGTTCTTCCAGGTGATCTTTTAATGCGTAACAACTCTCCGTTTCGTGGCCGTGATCTTTGTGATATTCGCACCGCCTATCCCTTCTTCGCATGTCGGGCGGCCCCCCATCTTTGACGGCCATTTGAAGAATGGAAGGTGTTGGACTTTGGTCATTACTACAGCGATTGGTTCTGACAACTCTGTGTACTTCTTGTCGGCACGTCTCGAACGCCTGCTGTCGACTTGCAGTTGTTCATTCGTCCGGTGGGAGCATTGATCGCTTGATCGGCGAGTATCCTGCCTTTTGTCTCATTTAGCGCGTTACTGAGGCTCTGGGCTAGGAGGTGGCGCGGAACTTATTGGTTGAGCAATTTCAAGGGGGCCTGTTTTGTTAGACATTTGGCCGGCTTTTATTCTCAAGGCATCATCTTCCACTTTGCAATACTCTTCAACTTTCTTCATCAACGCCCAGACTGTTTTGGTGGATCTTCCAGTCAGGGAACTGCGAAAGGGACTGTCAGGATGTAGTCCCATTTTGAAGGCGGTGATGGCCATGGAGTCATTGCAAGCGTCGTCGATGAGGTTGAAGCACTCCCAATAGCGCGTTGAATACGCTCTGAGCGTTTCTCCTGACTGAATTTGTATAGCCCAGAGAGAGTCGGCCTATTTCGGCTGCACCTCATTGGTGATGAACCTGGCTCTGAAGGATTTCTGTAATTGATGGAAGCTTTTGATCGAGGCCGGCTCCAACTTGTAATACCACCTGACAGCTAACGGCCCCAGGCTGCTAGGGAATATTCGGCACATGAGGGCTTCATTGTCTGCATGTAATGTCATGGCCTGCTTGTAGTGACAGATATGATTAGTAGGGTCTGATTTTCCATCGTAAAGAGTGAATGACGGAGCTTTGAACTTCTTAGGCAGGGTCGCCCTTGCAATTCGTCGGACAAAAGGATCGTGCTGGTCCTCTTCGTCTAAACTGCTCCTCCTGCGCTTGTTCCTTGTATGCAGACTCTTTTCGAAGGAGCTGGAAGTTTCAGATCGTCCCTTCTGGTTGAGCTCCGTGGTTAATGAGTTGGAGTCGCTATCGGTATCCTTTGGTCGGGCTTGAGGTCATTGTCCACCGGCCCTCGGAGGTCGTTCGAGATCTTGGCGCATGGCTTCTCTCGATTTTGCGACTTCGAGGGCCAAATCTTGGCGGAGACGTTCGTTTTCAACGATCATGTTCTCCAGCCTTTGTTCATTCTGCTTTGCTTGTTCGATGATCGCTTGCATTGTCTCTTGCGCTGAGGTCGTTGGTGAGTCGAAGTTCAAGGCGCGTCTTGCAGCGATGGTTTCTTTTCCGAGCATATTCGCTGGAGTGAGGTCGTCTCCCTGTGCGGTCTCGTCAATGGCTACCGGAGGATCTTCAGTCACGCTTGCCATGGATGTATTTGAGTATTCCCACAGACGGCGCCAGTTGTGGGGAAGGGGTTTGGAAATACTTTTCGGATCCTGGGAGACGCTGGTGATCCTCAGCTAGTCACTTGAAAAGATACAAGCACTCCGGTCGGGGTTGTCGGAATTAGCACTCCGACGGACAAGTTAGTTCAGACACTCAGGATAGCTTATTGACTAAGTTTTGTGAAGTGATTCTTACATACCTTTCTATAACCGTTGTTCCTGTATTTATACCTATTCTTCTTGATCCTCGGGGCCAGGGCCTACTTTTTAATCATTGTCCTTTCCTTTATTCGGTCCTAAGGACTTACACTTTATTCGGCACATATATTCTCTTCAGCTCCTCGCTATCATAGGATATAGCCGATTAATATCAGTCTTCCAAAGGTACACACCATCTGATCTTTCCGTTATTCGGCCCCCACAATTACAATCCCACCTTTTAGGATTTATGGGTCAATTCCCCTTTAATTTTTATGTTTTATTGTCGTTCATATATATATATATATATATATATATATATATTTTTATAATAATTTAGTCTTTTTTTTTTTATTTTCTAGATTGGAGATATTAAGGAGACATCCTTCAACAAATTTGTGTAAGAGTTTAAAGACAACAATAATTTTTTTTGTTAGTTGAAGTTTATGAGATTTGAAATCCTAAAGTGATAAGGACAAACTTTAACATATATGGTCCAAAGTGCCGTTATATTCTTAAAAATTTAATCTTTTTCGTTGTTTATCTCATAATGTCATTTCTCTCTCCTATTACTTTTTACATTGTTTAGGCGATTTCAAAACTTTAAAATTTAGTCACCTTGGTTTTAATTTTTGAACTCAAATTTTCCAAGAATTAAATTTTTTATTTTTCGTATTTTTTACTTTTTATTTTTAGTGGATTTTAAAAAATATTTTAAGTAAATTATTTACTTTTTAGATGCACCTAACGTAGATGGATCAAAGCAAAATACTTATAAAAAATATTTTTAAAAAAAATTGTTGAAAAGTCAACTCTAACAATTATCTAAAGTATTAGGTCTAGTTGATATTTTTTGTTGGTGAGATGTCCACATTTTGTAAAATAGTTTGGTGAGAAGTTCTTTTGTTAATTTTGAAGGACATTTTTTTGTTATTTTACTCCTTGATTTATCTGTTGACTTTTTTTTTGACAATCTATTCAAATTTATACCTATATGTTTAAATTTATATTTATTTGTTCAAATTATTTTCTATCTATTCAAATTTTTGTGACTACCTATTCAAAATTTTTAACTATCTGTTCAAAATTTTCCCTTTATTTGTTCAAATATTTATCTAAATTTTATTATATGTTCAATTTTTTAGCTTATATGTTTAATTCTATTTGTCCAAATTTTATTATCTGTTCAATTTTTTTAACTATATGTTTAATTTTATGATCTGCTCAATTTTATTGTAAATTTCTCCAAATTTTATTATCTAAATAGATCTGTCCTATTATTGCAATCTGTTTTTATCATCATCAACAACATCAACAGCAACAACCAAAACAACAAAAGAAAAAATAGATATTCAGATTATCAACAACAATAAGACCAATAAAAAAAAAATCCTACTGATCTGTGTTTAATCTATGTTCAAATCTAACAAAATTCCTACTATCTGTTAAAAATCAAACAAATTCGTCAGCCACAGATCCGAGATCGTGGGCCACACAGATCTCAAATCTAAGCACCATGAAATTCAATTCGATTTAATCCAAGCAAATTAAAACAATCTCATACTGAAAACACATTGTCACACCCCATATAAATATTAAATTAAGATTAAACCCCAATCAATATTCTATCATCCAAATCCTAGGAGTGAAACAAAATCTAAATGTTCTCGTCTCCATAAGGTTTAAATAAATTTCAATGCTAAAAAAAAAATAAAAATACAAGGGATAAATAAAATAAAATAATAAATTAATAAATTAATATCAACTCTAAACTCCAGAAAATAAAAGAAGTCCAAAAGACATATCCTACAATCGTAGTTATTTCTCGTCACCACCATAGTCTCAACTAATTCTGCAGAGGAAGCTCGGCTGTGCTCAAACAGAACGCACCTGAGATGCCAAGAAACAAAACGGGTCAGTATACAAGTATACTAGTATGAGTACAAGATTTGACACCCATGTGTCCACCAAATACAAACAAATGTACGTTTAATTCTCGTTACGGGACAAGACAAGTAGTTCCACCCGCACTGAAACGAAGGCATAGTTTCTTCAGATACAGTGACATTTAGTTTCTTGCCCATACATAACTAAATATAAATTGAGTATATAAAAAAAATAATGAAGATAAAAATAAATATGGTGGATTAGCCCTGCATAAAAAAAATAAGTAAGACCCACCATTCTGCAAAAAAATAAAGTTAGTATAATTTAATCGTAAGTAAATTAGTAAAGAAATACAAAAATACACCGCTTCATGCTTAAGTCATTCGATTTGATCAAACTCAAAGAACAAAATTTTTACAGAATCAAATTTCCTAAATGGAATTACGGACAAATTTAGTAAAAACTGAATAGGTTGAGAGAACAACTTGATAAAAGAACCTAGATGGAATTCGACCAAAAAGTCTGAAGTTGAAAACGAAAAAAAATGCCCTAAGATGATTTTTTTCGGAAAAGTTCAAAACATGAAAAGTGTTTAGAATAATGTTTTACTTCAGTTTATGCGAAATCAATAAACATGAGCTCGTTTCGTGGGTTAAAATAGCATCTAAAATCTGCATTGCTAAAATGAATAAAAACTATTGTAACCAAGATCATCAGATTACAAGTTATAATCGATCTTTTTAGTAAAAAGCTAAAATACAAAAGTTGTCTAGAATTATGTATACACGTCTCTGCCCATATTTCATAGTTTATTGAGGTTGTTTATTATTTTTCGAGATGTACAAATCAAAACAATTCAAGCTATACCAATATGTTCATATTTAATTCTTTGTACCTTAACTTCACCACTTCGGCCTTTCACTTCCGGCCTACACATATATCCCATGTGCCTCCCGTATACCTAACACCACTCCAAAGGAAAACGTGCATGGGGATATCGTCCTGAGTTTGACCCACATTCCTCGGATGGTTAGCATATACGTATGCGTGTAAAACAAAGCACTCGTCTACTCTTGAGAACGATGTGACAATATATATATATATATATATATACAACCCCTCATCAACTCATGAGAACAAACACAACAATGCCGAGCCCAAGGCATTCAAATAAATCTTATAATCCTCTCTTTTTTCTTTTTTTACACTCTTTCTCACCAACACTCAAATAAAACAACAATCTATGGAGTCATGGTGAAGTATTCGGAATTTATCTATGGGTTTCTTATTTATTTTAATTTTATATATCCATGAGTATGATTACAACCATAAAATAAATACATATAAAAATTCTAAACCTTGCATACATAACTTACCAAAATAATTGAAATCAATCCATCATCTACATGCAAGTACAATATCAAACCAATATCAAATAAATAAATAAAAATAACGAAATAAACATAAATCAAGGGAAGTGGGTTTTGCACTCACAATTATTTTTTGAACATCAAAAAAAATATTTGAAGAATTAATGAAGACACCAAAATAAAACCCTAACCCTTTTCTTTCTCCCCTCTCCTCTCTCTCCTGCCATCTCTCTCTCTTGGCTAAATTGTCTATTTTGTTTGTTTGTTTGTTTGTTTAATCTCTCTCTCTCTCTTGCTGCTAACTTGAAATTTTTTCCACACACTTTTATTATTAAACCTAGGTCTAGTATATTATACCCAATTTACTATTATATTTATATTTTGCGAATATAACATAAATACGACATACATAAATATAATATATATTTTATCAATATATAAAACACCTTTATATATATATAACAAATATAAATATATAAATATTTGGATTAATTATATATAATTAACTATCACATTAAAATAATTAAATATCACATTAAATTCTCATGTACTCACGTAATTAATAAAGCCAAAAATAAAATAAAATAAAATAATAATAATAATAAATAAATAAATAATGACTTATGAAAAATCAAGGACGTTACAATATACACACCTTAAAAGAATCTTGTCTCGGGATTCGATAGGAGAGAGTACTAAGCAAAAAGCTCCAGGTGCATACGCCGAACTTTCTCTTCTAATTCCCAAGTGATATCGTTCTCATCCTTGCTCCATTTCACTTTCACCAAGTTCACTTTCTTGTGCCGCAATTGCTTTACATCCCAGTCTGGAATAGTAACTGGTCACACCACATATGTTAGTGCAGACACCTCATTTTTGACAACTCTTAAGACTTTGGCGCCATTGATTGATCACTCAATGATGCATGTGTATGCTTGCCGAATGCTTGACTTCCTCAGCAGGAAACTTAAGTTTTGAACCTTCAAACCTTGTGCCATGTTTTGGACCAAAATAGTGGTTTTTCAGGCCTGTGCCTCTAGGGACCTGCCATCCACTAGTGTGGCTTGCCGCCCACTAATGTGGCCTGCCAGCCACTAGTGCAAAAACTTAGATATTTTCTGCCAACTGTCTTCCCATGTGCATGCACCATTCTAGCCGTATGTATACAGATATTTTCAAGAAAGACATATGGTTTTCTATATATAGATGACCTCCCCTCTTGGTTTCAAGGTTGGAAAAATTGAGGAGTGAGAAAATATTTTTGGAAGAGCAAAATTCTCTCTCTCTACAATTCTATTTCTCTCTTGCAACTTACATAGCGTTTGCTCAAATACTCTAAATAAAACCTAGAGAGTTCCTTGCTGAGGTGATTTGGGCTTGAATTTTAGTTCTTGAGGCACTTGAGAGTGTGAAATTGGTGGTTTGTAACTCAAGGGTTTATTCATCTTCAAAAGGTATACCTTCTAGTACTTTTTGTACCATATTTACACTACTTGTTTTCTATCAATTCTTGCTGTTTTTAAGATGTTTATTACCTATGTGTTTGGGTTGAAACTATGGTTTAAAGCCATTAAAGGTAGAGGGCTTGATAACCTTTCTTTGAATCTTGTTTCTAAAGCCTTTGCCCTTGTGTTTCCCACCTTCTCATCATCTTTTTTGAGATTTTTACCATTCTTTTCAGATGTTTTTTCCGAGGCAAAAATCATGTTTTGAAGTCCCAAAAGTGAAGGGATTAGCCTACCCCTCCTTGTGCTTGTGTATTAGTTTTAATTCCTTAATATTTTAGCTAGTTGTTGTAGTTATTTTTATCTTAATTCCAACACTTTTTTGGACTATTTTAGCACTGTTTTAGGACTTTCTTTTTTTGTTAGCTTCATTCATGCTTTGTATAGTATGCTTGTAGTGTAATGGTCCTCATAGGTTTGTTAGTTTAGGCCTTAGCCACTAACCTATTTGAGTTGATAGTGTTTATTTCTTGCTTTCCATGCTTGTTTTCATCTCTAACCACCTCTGCAACCTCTCTCATTTCTTGGCTTTTTTCTTTGTTTTGAAAGTTGTTTCAAACGAATTGCTTGTTTAAGCTTGAGATAGAGGTATTATGCTTAATGGTTTAATCCCTTTGGGGGTTCATTACCAATGGCATGATGTCTCTCTCATGCCCAAAACAACTCTATGTTTGAAGCTCCTTTCCATTAGAGGACTTAAAGCTTATTATTGGACTAAAATGAACTAATGAATGGATGGTAATTGGAATGAAGGAATAAAATTGGGACTAAAAGTGATGCAAGATAATAAGTGGATTTGTGTTCAATCGGACGTTAGTTGAACACATGGAGACTTGAGTTATTTCATACTTGTTAAGTGATGAAATGGTTCAAATTTCCAAGGTCAACCACTTCCCTTGATGAATCATGATAGGGAGGAGGTTTTTGTTGGTCTTTTATTATTCATTTATTGAATTGTGTCCCTTGGTTCATAAGCCGCCACGCAATGAAATTACGTCGATTGATGGCTTGCGAACCAAACCTACCCTCCTTTGACCTGTTTGCTGATAAGGAGAGGCAGGGTGGACAAACATCCCTTGAGAATACTGTGGTTTGTGCTCTGTTTGTCCTCTGTTGCTGCACGAGAGAACCAAAACCAGTGGCCGGCATGCCACTTTTACTAGACGTCAACCCACTATTAGTGGCCTGCTGGCCACTATTTCTGGGTTGCTGGCTACTTTTCTAGGCAGGCAGTGTCTTTTTCCAGCAGAGCATAGCAGAGGCTGAGGTGGGAAACAGTGCAATTTTATAACTGTGCAACAGAGGTATTCTGGCAGCAAAACAGTAGACTTTTTTCGGGTGGAAATCCACATGCATGCATGAGCATTCCTCACTTCTCGGGGTTGATTAGTTAGAATAGTTAATTACTTAACTTAGCTATTTCTTTTGGTTGTATTGGTGTTGTTAATTTGTAATTAGTTAATTAATTAGTTGGTTTCAAATTTGTAATAATTAGCTAGAATGGTTAATAATTATGGTGTTGTAGCATAGTTAGTTTATTTCATTTGGTTTGTAATAGTTAGTTAATTAGTTAATTTGTAGTAATTAGCTAGTCCATTCATTCGGGCCCTCTTGCGCGAGGGCAATAATGTAATAATGTGTATGTCTTCCAACCCCACGTCTTTCTCCCTTTTATTTAATTGCTTATGATGGGTAGTTTAGAACATCATGTTTCATTTAGCATTACTCATGTTTGCATCCACTTGTCTTGCATGCATCGAGGCTCGGTTCATCATTCTAACAAAGCATTGTTGTTTATTACTTCGTTGAATACATGTTTAAACCGTATGCTATCAAATTGATTCACATGTCATAATTAGTAACCGAGCTTATTAGCTGCATATCACATGTGTTGCATTAGTTATGTTGTATTAGTTAGGGGCATGCATGTTTTTTTAACTCTTTTGTTTCATTTGGCTTACCTTGGAGTACGAGGTGAGTATTTTCGTGCTTTAGCATATTGCATGAGTGCGATTGTTGCCATGTCTAGCATGCTTGCCATGAGGCTAATTGCTTAAATGCTATAATTGCTTGAATGCTTGTGGATGAAGGCTAAATTGCTTGAATTGAAATAATTTGAGTAATGTATATATGCAATCACTTTTTCAAGTGGTACAAATTCAAAACACTTTTCAAAAACATACATGAAATTAAGTTTTCCAATTTTTTCAAATTGGTCTATACTTGTGTGCACATCACATAGTAAAATTAGACTAATAATCAGAACAAGAGCATATAATGTAAATAAAAATCACATCATGATTAGTAGAGGCCGATCTTTGATCGTTCGAGTGGGGTGCTCAATTCATGACCTTCTTCTCTCGTACCTAAGTTCCCGAGCCGAGACAATCTTGGTGATGACGGATAAGTGGCCTTTGGCATGAGTCTCGGGTTTCCTAAATTTCTCAAAAATATTTAGTTGGCAACTCTGTATCTGGCAAAGCAGTCCATTTTTGGCATTTTGATTCAAAATCAATTTTCTAAAAGATTGCCGAATTTGGACTCTTTGGTGTTTATCTATTTCACATTGCACTTGTGGAATTAGATTCAGAACCGCAGGAGTCCGAACTGTGGGGCTATTGTATCTAAAAGGAGCACAAAAAGTCGAGCTATAGTTTCTGGTGACTCTATTAGGGAATTTAGAGAACTTGACTTGAACTTCATGATGTGAAATTTTATCTACATTTATATGTTCTTTGTATTGCATTTGCATTGGTGCGCTTAAGTCACTGTGTTTGCCATTTACTATTCCTCGACGGTTTGTTGGAGGCTTGCCCAAAAGCTTGCCAAAAGGTTGACCGGTCGTGGGCTCTTCCATGTTAGGAACACAACCCTTGGATCTGGACTACCGCTGTAATGTTTGATCCTCCTTTCACTTCTTGGTGTTAGGTGTGAGAGGTATATTAGGTAGTCTTACTGAGGTACCGTCTTTGACCATTCAGTCTAGCTGCATACAGTAAAGCCCGTGTGACTGTTCCAAATTAGGACAGGATGCTCACCTGAATGCAGGATTGTGTGAAATCGCTTTATTAAAATAGTGAAACCTAATTCATGACAAAACTAGGATAGGATAACCCTACCCCCTTATAGGGGTGTTTTGGCTCTCTCTTAACTGGTATGTGCTTTACAGTGAAACTGTATAGGAATGTGCATATCAGTTGCAAATTTAGTATATGTTTTGGAGGTAGAATTCAGTGCGGAGTGCAGCCCTACAACTTTGATCATGTCTGTGTTAATAAAAATCTTAGTTGAGGCGCTGTGTAGTTTCTGATTACTGCTCTTTTGCTTTATTTCTTTTGCTAGGTACTTTAAAACCATAGCTTCAGAAAGTTCAGATATCCCCCAAGTACTCTAGACCTAACTCAGAAGACTTTGTAAAGTTGGGGATCTTGTTTGGGGATAACCCGTGTTCACCTCACTCCCACCGGTTACAAGACGGAGGAGAATCAGGTAGAATTCACCAGTTTAGTTTTTACAGCAGTCAGCCCTCAACTCACCTGTGTCTAGTCAAGTTTGGGAACGGTCATCTACTTCTAGCCTAGCAGGAGATCACTCATCTAGTCCAATGGTACAGTATCCCCCAGTTAGTGTGGAAGAACTGATACACCATCTGCAACAGACAGTTGAGACCCTACAACAAGATGCGGCCTGTCAGGCCGAGGTTATAATCAGGCTACAACAACAGCAACCACAGTCAGCTGCGGCCTCTACATCCCATGCACCTACCATGGATATCTCAGCACCTAGGGCCACTGCTCATTCTGCCAATGTTCAAGAAAACCAGCGCAATCCAGTAGAGCCAATCTCAGCACAGGCCTCAAAAACCCCTTGTTTATCTGATTGAGGTTGCGTTCGACTTCGAAGTTGACCCAATTGTACTCAAGGTCAATAAACTGGAAAAGTTATTCAAGAGAGCGCAATGGGTTAACTCCATCCCGGACATAGAGGATGGGGACACTGATTCTGCAGTGACATTACTAGATCGGTTTAAAATCCCGCACATTAACCGTTTTGATGGTTCTGGAGATCCGATGGTTCACTTACGACTGTTTTTGGACATCTTGCAACCGATGAGCTTAACTAGACTACAGAAGCTATCTCTCTTTGGCTGTACCATGTCAGGTATAGCGGCCATATGGTATGCTAAGTTAGAAGACTCTGTCAAATAGAATTAGGAGGAGATGGCCGAGGCCTTCATTGCTCAGTATTCATACAATACTCAAATCGAGGTCACAACTTGTGATCTTGAGGCAACACGCCAAGAGCTGAAGGAGGGTTTCTTTGAATTTGTGGCAAGATGAAGAGCTAAAGCCTCGATGATGACCACGAGGCCTTCCGAGAAGGATCAAATCAAGATGGTTGTCTGGAATCTGCATGACAAGTTATTGCAAAAGATGATTGTGCTCCCGTTATTTACATTTACAAAACTTCATGAAGTAGGAGTGCAAATCAAAGACGCCATGAAGCAGGGGCTTATTGTAGATGAGAAGGAGCTGGCAAAAAGGCCGCTGGTTCACAGTTCCAATGTTGCTAGTGGTAGCATAGCTGCGAGGCCGTTAGACGTAAGTGTTGTCACCACAACCAAGACTGCTGACCTCTTTGCCAACACAAGCTCACAAACATCGTCCAACCCTACCCGATTCCAAAGGACTTTTAACCAACTGTACATGACTATCTCTCAAGCCAAGAAGGTACTAGTCAAAAAAGGGCACCTCAAATCCTTTCAACCTCTCCCACTTCCTGATCCTCTCCCACCTAAGCACAACCCCACAAAATATTGTGTGTTTCACCAACAACATGGTCATGACACCGACTAGTGTTTTCGATTGCGTCATGAGATTTAGGATCTTATTGATAACAAGGTGATTGCTCCACCTCAGAAACCAAACGTAACAAAAAATCCACTCCCAGCCCATAATCAAGTTCCCCCACCTCGAAATCTCAACCTGATCCATACACTGGCCATCTCTTACGACTCTAGCGTATATATTACCCTCTCCCACCTACCAAAACCGATGTTGCTCATTCTGGAAGGCGCAAATCTGTGCATGATGGACACGTCCAAACCTCAACCCAAGCCTGTGGTGATGAGACTTACAGTGGAAGGGGAGTCGACCATGGAAGAATGT
Source organism: Camellia sinensis (assembly GCF_055761805.1). Lineage (NCBI taxonomy): Eukaryota > Viridiplantae > Streptophyta > Magnoliopsida > Ericales > Theaceae > Camellia > Camellia sinensis. The sequence continues at coordinate 8,707,732 of NW_028128988.1, forward strand.
ACTAATTTGTTGCCAGAGTGTCCTGAGGACTTATTTGATAGGGTGTATGATCTGAGTTGCTACATTGTGTCAACTGGTCAAATCAAGCCTGAAGCGGTGCTGTTAACCTTGGTAGATGTCCATGTGGTCAGGGAAGATGGCCTGAGCCAGGGGTTGGATGATTTGGCAAATCTCGAAGGGGATTTGGACAATCTGCAGTTCTTTGATGAGCAAGATTAGGGAGATGTACAGCTCGGGTGGTTCGACCTGAATGGATTAACTGACAACACTTGATGGCTGAGTGATGAGCTAGATAAAGAAGAAGGAATTGGAATAAAGCTAGAGGGAAAAGAAGTAGTGATAGCTGTAGTAGCCGAAAGGGTTAATAAAAAAGAAAGCTGCCGAAGAGCGCGGGTGTGGAAAACCTAGCCCAAGAAAGGAACGCTGAGAACACTGCGGACACTAAATAGGAGGCTGCAATGAGGCAGTTTGAACGAGAAATAAATGAAGATAGCTGGGGAATTGTAATTTCACAACACCTTAAGGGGGATACCTGTGATGTAAATGTGAAACAAATAGAGCCAGACAACTGTTTGTCGGCCGTTGAGGGCGAATTGTGGGACAATTATGATATGCATTTGGCCTACACTGATGAAGACTGGGGCGATTGCCTTTCAGACAATACGTGGTATGCTGAGGAAATAGACCATCTAACAAGAAGTGGGCAGTATTTTAAACTGCCTCACCTGGATCAAGCGGAGGCGTCTGGAAAGGACAAAGAGGCTGAGAAACAAAAAGAGAAACAACTAGAAGAAGAGGCAGTGTTGAAACTACTCAAGAAAATTCAAGCTGACATCTCAATCTGGGGTCTTCTCATGGCCTCACGAGTACACTGATAGGCAGTATTGTCGGTAATGGACAAGACTACATTGTCCATTGACACCACACCTGAGCAGCTTGTGGGCTTGGTTTTTCTAGGATGTGCCAGACCAATGGTTACTTTCTCTGACAAAGAGCTGCCATCGGAAGGCTCAGCTCACAATAAACTATTGTACATATATATGGAATGCAGGGAGAAATGGGTGCCGGTGGTGTTGGAAGATACCAGTTCGGCCATTAATGTCTGTTCTTCCCATATCGCCTATGTAATTGGCCTCAAACCAGCAGACTTTGTTCCCACAGCCTAAGTAATACTGGCGTATGATAACACAAGTAGAGAGGTCATGGGCACAGTGCAAGTGAGAGTCCAGATGGGCCCAACTAAACAAGAGATCGAGTTTCATGTCTTGGATGTGCTGGCTACCTTCAATTTGCTGTTAGAGAGGCCCTGGTCACACCATGTGAAGGCTATCTCTTCCACTCTTTACCAGATGTTGAAGTACCCTCATGGGGGAGGGGTAGCAATTGTCTTTGGGAATTCCTCCATCCATCCACCTCAGGAGTTGACTATGCCAATGCTAGCGATCAACCTTGGCAAGGAGGATGTATTCCTCTCAGGATTCACTCTGGCTGAAGCCCGGGTAGTGCAAACTATTCTAGCTGCAGACGAAGGCATGTACGTCAGTGCCCAGTCTATCTATTTCATGAACAAATTGCAACATGTTTCTGGAATGGGACTCGGAAGGAGTGGTCTAAAAGGTGTTGCAGCACTGATAGATGTGGCACATAACCCACATGCCTTTGGACTGGGCTATGTGCCTATCATGGAGGACTGGATAAGGAAGGGAGAAGAGATGAAGGGCAGAGCCAAGGCCAATGGAGCTAGAAAGCATTATGAACTCATCTATAGGCTAATATGAGGAACACTGAATGGCCGTTTTGTTCGGGAAGGAGAGGATTTCCCTTTTCATCTTTTTCCTGAGGCTTGGGTAAATTCTTGGAAGCAACGTGTCCCCAGGTTCAAAATCTTCTTCGACCATCAACTACAGGACAATGATGATGAGGAAAGGGCTGAACCAAGCATCAAAGATGAACAGAGCATGAAAGGTGGCTCAGAGGACAACGAACTTGGAGTAGGCGCAGCACTGGCTAGTCTCCTAATAGATTCGGTGGCCGACCTAGAGAACTTGGGGGATAACTTTACTATCTCCATGGTCGAGGAAGAACCGGGTGTGAACCCAACCAATGGCATTTTGGATGTATCAGGGGCACCACATCTTACTTGGTAGCTGCGGGATCAGATTCAAGTTCTTCTGAGTCTGGGTTTGGTATTTCTGGGGGTGGTAACCCAGACGCCAAAGTTCTATTTAGGTCTTCATTAAGCTTTTCTTTTGAGTCTGTAATCGAAGATCTGGGCCTTTTGAATGAAAATTCTACGGATTCTGTGAACTTTTCTGTGTCGTTGGTTTATTGTATTGACCAAGATTTTCAAAATTTTAACGAAAATGTAGGGGAAGAAATTCCTTTTGCTTTGAAAAAATTGATTAATTGAGAGGAGGAGAGGTTTGCTAAACCATGTGCTGATGAAATCATTGCCATTAATGTGGGTACTGAGAAAAATCCGCGCTTGGTCCAGATCGGGTCCACGTTGTCTTCGGAGAAGTGCGAGCGTTTAATTGCTTTATTAAAAGATTTCAAAGATGTTTTCGTGTGGTCCTATGAAGACAAGCCTGGAATCGACCATCAGATTATACAGCACCGAATCCCTCTTGACTCTAAGGCCTGACTTGTCAAGCAGAAGTTGCGTAGAATCTGTCCGGATTAGGCGCTGAAAATCAAGGAAGAGGTCACCAAGTAGATCGAGACAGGTTTCTTGTCAGTATTTGAGTACCCGACTTGGTTGGCCAATATCGTCATAGTGCCGGAGAAGGGTGGTAGAATGCAGGTATGTGTAGACTTTCGGGATTTGAACAGAGCCAGTCCGAAGGACAACTTTCCTCTGCCACACATTGATGAATTAGTGGACTTCACTGCTGGCCATGCATTGCTATCATTTATGGATGGATTTTTTTGGGTACAACCAGATTCTGATAGCACCCGAGGATAAAGAGAAGACCGTGTTCACTACTTCGTGGGGTACCTACTGCTACCTGGTTATGCCATTTGGGTTGAAAAATGCTGGAGTTACTTATCAGAGAGCCGCGACCACCATTCTGCATGACATGATCCACAAAAAGGTTGAGGTGTACGTAGACGACATAATTATCAAGTCCAAAGAACGAGAGGGCCACTATACCACCTTGGAGAAATTCTTTCAACGGATCAGGGAATACAGATTGAGGTTAACCCCGCAGAAATGCACCTTCAGCATAACGGTAGGGAAAATGCTGCGCTTTCTGATCACACAGAGGGGCATTGAAGTAGATCATTCCAAAATCAAGGCCATCTTAGAAATGCCACCACCAAGGACTAAAAAGGAGGTGTGTGGCATTCTGGGTAAAGTGCAATTCATAAGACGGTTTATTTCCAAATTAACCTTGACTTGTGAACTACTATTTGGTCTTCTGGAGAAAGGGAAGAATTTCTGATGGGATGATTGATGTCAATTTGCCTTTGAACAGGTTAAGCACTAGCTTCAGAATCCACCTATGTTGTCGCCACCAGAGCAGGGAAAACCTCTGATTCTGTACTTGTTAGTAACAGATACGACTATAGGGTGCATGCTCGCTCAGGAATCTAAAGATAGGGTGGAGAAAGCCATCTACTACTAGAGTAAGAAAATGCTAGACTATGAGACCCGCTACACTCTGTTGGAGAAAGCTTGTCTAGCCTTGGTATGGGCTACCAGGAAGTTGATGCACTACTTGTTAGCTCACTCTATAATCTTGGTTTCGAGATTAGATCCCATCAAATATCTCTTTGAGAAACCAACGCTTATTGGTAGGCTGGCTCGTTGGTTACTTCTCTCCAAATTTGATCTTAAATATGTCACACATAAGTCGGTTAAAGGAAGAGTTATAGCAAAGTTCTTGGCAGGCCACCCAGTAGAAGGGGATGAGGCAGTGGAATACTTGTTCCCAGATGAAGCTATTCTGTAAGTTGAAGAGGAAACTTGGTGGATGTAGTTAGACTGAGCGTCCAATCAGTACGATTATGGGATAGGTGTGTTGCTGATAGCACCTGACGACTCCCATATACCTTTAGCCTTCAAACTCCGGTTCAAGGTGACCAACAATGAAGCAGAATATGAAGTGTGTATTGCTGGTTTAGAAGTTGCCCTAGAACTAGGGGCAATAAGGTTGGATGTCATTGGGGACTTAACTTATTTATTTCTCAAGCAAACGAAGACTAGAAAGTCAATGAAGAGAAGATGAATGTTTACCATCAGACCCTGGATGTTCTGATTCTAAGAAGGCTATCCACAGTGGAGAATACGGGGCACATATGAATGGTGTGATGCTAGCCCATAAGATTCTCAGACAAGGCTATTACTGGTCCACTATAGAGGAGGATTGTATTTGTTTTGTGCGACGATGCTGCAAATGTCAAATTCATGCTAATCGCATGAATATTCCACCATCAAAGCTCTACAACATGACTTTGCCATGGCCTTCCTCAATCTAGGGAATCGATATTATCGGTGCTGTCTTGTTAAAAGGGTCGAATGGACATGAATATATCTTGGTGGCGATTGATTATTTTACAAAGTGGATGGAAGCTCAATCCTATACAGTGTTGAAGGCATCGCATGTGGCCGAATTTATCAAAAATAATATTTGCCAGTACAGAGTTCCAAACGAGATCATAATAGATAATGGCTCCTACTTCAAGAAGGAGGTGATAGACTTGTTGGAGAAATATAACGTGGCTGTTCATAAGTCATCCACGTACAGACCACAAACTAGTGAAGCTATTAAGGCCGCAAATAAGAATATCAAGAACATCTTGCAAAAGATTGTTGAGACCTATAGCGATTGGCCAGATAAACTGCTGTTCGCACTTTGGGGCTACAGAACCTCGATCCGGACATCTACAGGGGCAACTCCTTATTTTCTCGTCTATGAGATGGAAGCTGTTTTGCCAATTGAAATTGAAGTCCTGTCGCTGCGAGTTGTGGCCGAGTGTTAAATAACAGAGGTGAATTGGCAATAGAGCAGATTTGAGGAATTAATGCTGTTTGATGAGAGGAGGCTAAAGGAATTGTATCATGTTCAAGGCTACCAGTGCAGAATTGCTAGGGCTTTTAACAAGAAGGTTAAGTCCTAGAATCTCAAAGAAGGAGACATGGTGCTAAAAGACAACCAAGCTCCCATCCATGACCCTAGGGGCAAGTTCAGACCAGATTGGATTGGTCCTTACATCATCAAAGCTATCTGGTCGGGTGGAGTGGTTATTCTCATGGACCTAGATGGATTGGAGTTTTCACAGCCGATCAATATGGACAAGTTGAAGAAATACTACCCTTGAGAGGCTCGCTAGGCCGAAAACCTGAAAGGGCGACCTAGGAAAAAATTAGAGCATGAAAAATTAGAAATAAAGAAAAACTGAGCTTGCAAGGTTGAAAACCCTAAACGGCAACTTTCACAAAAGTTAAAGCGTAAAAGGAGGGAGTTAATACTCGAGTGAACCTGAACCGAACTACGTAAGGCCTGATTCCCATCTTTGGGATACGTAGGCAACTTCATCCTAAAGTTCAATCGTAACTGTCTCCAACTCAACTGTCCTGTCCGTTTTCCTGATTAGGTCATCTTTGTTCATCATTTGTTAGTTCGGTTGTAATCTTCATTTTGGGAAGAAAAACTGGTTACAATGCAGAGCAGTTGTGGTATGCAATCATGGGCAGTTATAATCGTTTGACTCAAGGTTTTATATCTTGAGGATTGATTCTGTACGTATCAGGCAGTGGTCATTTTTGAAAATGGTTTGGAAAGTTTTAATAAAAGTTGATTTTGTTCAAAATTTACGTTTTACAACTTAGACTATGTTTGGACCAAAAGGAAAATTTTTAGTGCTCACAACTTTAATTTCTTTGATTTCAACATCAAGTACATTCTCCAACTCTCTGATACAAATTAAAGTTGCTTTTACATCATAAAACTTGAAAAGAAAGGTCAAAGCAATAAACTAGGGGCATAGGCGAGTCAGGTGCTCCTGCGTCCCCTGCTCATGCTTACAGAAGCTTCTATAGCCAAAGTGGGCTCGGCTTGTGCCTTATCCTCGAGCGAAGTCAAGTACTCGCCAGAAAGAGCATAACTGAAACTAGGGGCAGGGGCCAGAAGCTCTCCCATCCTCCAGGCAGCGAGGCACCTAGCCAAGTGTGTAGCATGAACCAAGAATGCAATCGGGTATTCTAACCCCTCCTTTGGGCAGGTCTGATCATGCCCAAACTAGTGTCTGAACCGGAAGGGAAAGTAGAACACGTAGTGCATGAGGCCAACCAATTGTATGCCAGGCTGCCAAGTCAGGTTGTAACTCATCTTAATCAGATTGAGCCAGAGGCAATGCGAAGCTATGTCAGCTGTAGATCGGCTGAACACATAGTGCATGAGGCCAACCAACTGTATGCCAGAAGCTCTCTCTCTCTGCTACTGCTAACTTGAAATTTTTTCCACACACTTTATTATTTAACCTAGGTCTAGTATATTATACCTAATTTACTATTATATTTATATTTTGCAAATATAACATAAATACGACATACATAAATATAATATATATTTTATCAATATATAAAACACCTTTCTATTTTTATTTATATATATATATATATATGTAGCCAACATAAATATATAAATATTTGGATTAATTGTATATAATTAACCATCACATTAAATTAATTAAATATCAAATTAAATTCTTATGTATTCACATAATTAATAAAGCCAAAAATAAAATAAAATAATAATAATAATAAATAAATAAATAATGACTTACGAAAAATCAGGGACGCTATAATATACACACCTCAAAAGAATCTTGTCCCGAGATTCGATAGGAGAGAGTACTAAGCAAAAAGCTCCAGGTGCATACGCCGAACTTTCTCTTCTAATTCCCAAGTGATATCGTTCTCATCCTCACTCCATTTCACTTTCACCAAGTTCACTTTCTTGTGCCGTAATTGCCTTACATCCCAGTCTAGAATAGTAACCGGTCGCACCACATACGTTAGTGTAGACACCCCATTTTTGACGGCCCTTAAGACTTGGGTGCCACTAATTGATCACCTAATGATGAATGTGTACGCTTGCCGAATGCTTGACTTCCTTAGCAGGAAACTTTAGTTTTGAACCGTCAAACCTTGTGCTTTGGTTTGGACCAAAATAATGGTTTTTCAGGCCTGTGCCTCCAGGGACCTATCGTCCACTAGTGTGGCTTGCCGCCCACTAATGTGGCCTGCTAGCCACTAGTGCAAAAACTTAGATATCCAGCTGTCTTTCCATGTGCATGCACCATTCCAGCCGCATGTATACAGATATTTTCGAGATAGACATATGGTTTTCTATATATGGATGACCTCCCCTCTTTGTTTCAAGGTTGGAAAAATTAAGGAGTGAGAAAATATTTTTGGAAGAGCAAAATTCTCTCTCTACAATTCTATTTCTCTCTTGCAACTTACATAGCCTTTCTCAAACACTCTAAACAAAACCTAGAGAGTTCCTTGTTGAGGTGATTTGGGCTTGAATTTTAGCTCTTGAGGCACTTAAGAGTGTGAAATTGGTGGTTTGTAACTCAAGGGTTCATTCCTCTTTAAGAGGTATACTGTCTAGTACTTTTTGTACCATATTTACACTACTTGTTTTCTATAATTTCTTGCTATTTTGGAGCTATTTATTACCTGTATTTTTGGGTGGAAACTTGTGGTTTAAGGCCATTAAAGGTAGAAGGGTTGATAACCCTTATTTGAATCTTACTTCTAAGGCCTTTGCCCTTGTGTTTCCCACCTTCTCATCATCTTTTTTTGAGCTTTTTACCGTTTTTTTTTCAGACATTTTTTCCAGGAAAAAAATCATGTTTTAAAGTCCCAAAAGTGGAGGGATTAGTCTTCCCTCCTTGTGCTTGTGTACTAGCTTTAATTTCTCAATATTTTAGCTAGTTGTTGTAGTTATTTTTATCTTAATTCTAGCACTTTTTTGGACTATTTTAGCATTGTTTTAGGACTTTCTTTTTTTGTTAGCTTCATTCATGCTTTGTATAGTATGCTTGTAGTGTAATGGTCCTCATAGGTTTGGTGGTTTAGGCCTTAGCCACTAACCTATTTGAGTTGATAGTGTTTATTTCTTGCTTTCCACGCTTGTTTTCATCTCTAACCACCTCTGCAACCTCCCTCATTTCTTGGCTTTTTTCTTTGTTTTGAAAATTGTTTCAAACGAATTGCTTGTTTAAGCTTGAGATAGAGGTATCATGCTTAATGGTTTAATCCCTTTAGGGGTTCATTACCAATGGCATGATGTCTCTCTCATGCCCAAAACAACTCTATGTTTGAAGCTCCTTTCCATTAGAGGACTTAAAGCTCATTATTGGACTTAAATGAACTAATGAATGGATGGTGTAGCTCGCCTTTTTCACACCCCCTTGCGGAAGGTTTGAAAAGAAAGGCCTACAGTTCGTACTCCCATGATTCTGAATCTAATCTCACAAGTGCAATGTGAAACTAATAAATATCAAAGAGTCCAAATTCGACAAATCGTTTTGAAAAATTTATTTTGAATAAAAAAGTACTAAAATTGGACTGCTTTGCCAGATACAGAGTCACCACCTAAATATTTTATTTTTGGAGAAATTTAGGAAACCCTGACTCGTGCTGAAGACCATGTGTCCGTCATCACCAAAGTTGCCTGGGCTCGGGAACTTAGGTACGAGAGGGGAAGGTCATGAATTGAGCACCCCCGCTCACCCGATCAAAGATCGGCCTCTACTAATCATGATATGAGATTTTATAAACATTATGTGCTCTTGTTGATTATTAAACTAGCTTTACTATGTGATGCGCACAATCAAGTATAGACTAGTTTGCAAGACTTGAAACAATTCAACTCATGTTTGTTTTGCGAGACTTGAATTTGCCACCTCAAGTGGGCTTAAAGTTTGTGGATTTGCCACCAAACATAGTGGGCTTAAAACATGATTTGCCACTCAACAAAGTGGGCTTAAAATGCACATTCGTTGGGTCGTTCCAATTCAAACAACAAGCCTTCATCCACAGGCATTCAAGCAGTTTGGCATTCAAGCAGTTTAGCATTTAAGCACATAGCCTCATAGCAAGCATGCTAATTATGGCAACATTCACACTTAGGCAAGTATGCTAAAGCGTAAAATCTTACCTAGTACTCCAAGCTAAACAAATATGAGTTAGAAAATCATGCATGTTCCTAACTATGTTAAGTGTCTAATGCAACACATGCAATATGAAATTAATAGGCTCGGCTACTAATATGACATGCGAAGCAATTTGATAACATGCGGTTAAACACGTATTCAAATAACATATTGAAATGACGATGCAGTTTGAATGATGCGTTGAGCCTCGGTGCATGCAATACAAATGAATGGATGCAAGCATAAGGTATGCTAATTGAAACATGTCCCTAATCTAACCATCGAAAGCGATTAAATAAAAGGGAGAAAGACGTGGGGTTGGAAAACATACACACACGCACGCACACTTATTACAACATTACGCCCTTGCGAAGGAGGGTCCGAATGAATAAGCTAACTAGCTATGCTAATTAAGCTAACTAATTATTACAAACCGAATTAATCAACTATTCTAGTTAACTAATTACAAAATGAAATCGAATAACTAGTTAGACTACCTAATTAATTACAATACTTAATTAGCTACAACTAATTAATTACAACACATACAATCTATTGCTAATTAAACTAATTAGCTAATCCTAGGAAACTAGGGAGGCCCATGCATGCTCGGTTTTTCCACCCGAAAGCCACTGTCTTGCTGCTGAATGCCTCTGTTTGCACATTTGAACACTGAAGATGATGCCAACTTCCAGAACACCTCTACTCCACCTTACCAACACTTTGTAGAAATTTCATTGGTGGCCGATAGGGGGCCGTTCGGCTACCATTGGTGGCCGGTCGGCCATTGGTGGTGGCTGTCGGCCACTGCTGGTTTGAACTTCCTTGTTTGCACACTTTGTCTCTCATTTTCATGGGGAAATCAAAGGAGGGACAAGCTTTGGTTCATAAACCATCAATCAAGCAAATCCATTGCATGATGGCTTGTGAAATCAATTGTGCAAGTTTAGTAAATGCAAGAACAAGACTTAAAAAGTCCATCACCCTATCATGCATGATCAAGGGCAATAGAGACCAAGGAAAGTGGCACGTTTCATCACTTTTGAGTATGAAATGTCCCATTTTCCTTGTGTTCAAATTAACGTCCGATTTGAAGACATGCGATGCAACACAAAGAATTCTTATCTTGCCTCTTTTACTTGTCAATTTTGTTTACTCATTTTAATTATCAAATCATTCCTTAATCTATTAAGTCCATTGGTGAGTGTCCTCTAATGGAAAGAGGGATCAAATCACAAGTTTCTTTGGGCATAAAAGAGGCATTACACTGTTAGTAATGAACCCCCTAAGGGAGTAAACCACTAGGTGTAGCACCTCTATTTCATACTTAGGCAAACAAGTTGTTTAAAACCACTTTCAAAGCAAAATCAAAAAGTGAAGAAATGAGGGAGATTGCAGAATTTATAGTGTTGAAATGGAGTGCAAAATAACACTAAAACATGCAATCAACTCACACCAATGATAGGTAAGGCCTTAAAACACCAAGCTAGTGAAGGAACTTACACTACAACTATGCAAAACAAGCCTCAAATAAACTAACCAGCCCAAAATAGAGCTAAAACAGGTTAAAACAGAGGCAAAAACATGCTGGACGTGGGCCACAAAAAGCTAGAAAAACATGCTAACATGTGAAGCTAACTAAGCATGCAAACAAGACACAAGGAGAGGAGGCTAACCCCTCCAATTTTGGACTTCAAAATAAGTTTTTTGCCTTTGAAAAACCTCTGAAATTCAATGGTTAAAAGGCCCAAAAAAGTTGATTTGAAAGTGATGAATAAAGGCACAAAAGCTTTACAAACTAATAAGTAAGAAGGGTGAACCACTCCCTAACAAAGAAAGGTCTCAAACCATCACTTTTAGGCCACAAAAATAGAGTTTTCTCAGTTCAAAACTAGCTTCAAAATAGTAAGAAAAGATGGCAAAACAAGTATAAACAAGGCAAGTGTTATACCTTTGAAGCAAAGCACAAGTTGGCCAACAATACAAGCCAAAAACCACCTTCTAGAGCTCAAAGAAGGTCCTAAGTAACCTCAACCCAAAGACTAGCAACTTTGGTTAAGGTAGTGTATGTAACAGTGTAGAGAAAACAGGCTACAAAACACAAAATTGTAAGAGAGAAAGATTTTTGCTTTAAATTTTCTAACCTTCTAAAATGGGGGAGGAACCCTCCTAATTATAGAAAAAATGCCTTTATCTTAGAAATATCCTACCATACACGTGTAGGGAGATGTAGCTCAATGTGCTAACAGTTGGCAACAACTGTCAATAAATATCGTGAAAAAGAGACTGATAGCCGTCGACTACCACTGGTGGCCGACCGGCCACACCAATGGCCGACGACAAAGGGCCATGGCCGATAGCCCCTAGTGGTGGCCGACAAGTCACCAATAGGTCCAGACACAAAGTTTTGATCCAAAACAAGGCATAGAAAAGACAAGGTCTAAAGGCTCAAAGACAGGGCGTTCCGCCGAGGACTTCGAGCACTCAAAACGAACACATGCAACCATAATCATCAAATGCACAAGTGATGGCGTCCAAGTCTTGAAGACAGTAAAAAATGAGGTGTCTACAGATGGTAATTAGAATGAAGTAATAAAATTGGGACTAAAAGTGATGCAAGATAATAAGAGGATTTGTGTTCAATTGGACGTTAGTTGAACACATGGAGACTTGAGTCATTTCATACTTGTTAACTGATGAAATGGTTCAAGTTTCCAAGGTCAACCACTTCCTTTGATCAATCATGATAGGGATGAGGTTTTGTTGGTCTTTTATTAATCATTTATTGAATTGTGTCCCTTGGTTCATAAGTCGTCAAGCAATGAAATTGCGTTGATTGATGGCTTGCGAACCAAACCTACCCTCCTTTGACCTATTTGCTGATAAGGAGAGGCAGGGTAGACAAACATCATTGAGAATACTCTGGTTTGTGCTCTGTTTGTCCTCTGTTGCTGCAGGAGAGAACCAAAATCAGTGGCCAGGATGCCACTTTTACTAGATGACAACCCACTATTAGTGGCCTGCCGACCACTACTTTTGGGTTGTCGGCCACTTTTGCTAGGCAGGCAGCGTCCTTTTTCCAGCAGAGCAAAGCAGAGGCTGAGGTGGGAAACAGTGCAATTTTCTAACTTTGCAACAAAGGTATTTTGGCAGCAAAACAATAGACATTTTTCGGGTGGAAATCCGCATGCCTGCATGAGCAGTCCTCACTTCCCGGGATTGATTAGTTGAGTAGTTAATTACTTAACTTAGCTATTTCTTTTGGTTATATTCGTGTTGTTAATTTGTAATTAATTAATTACTGTAATTAATTAGTTAGTTTCTAATTTGCAATAATTAGCTAGAATGGTTAATAATTATGGTGTTGTAGCGTAGTTAGTTTATTTCATTTGGTTTGTAATAGTTAGTTAATTAGTTAATTCGTAGTAATTAGCTAGTCCATTAATTCAGACCCTCCTGTGCGATGGCAACAATGTAATAATGTGTATGTCTTCCAACCCCACGTCTTTCTCCCTTTTATTTACTTGCTTATGATGGGTAGTTTAGAACATCATGTTTCATTTAGCATTACTCATGTTTGTATCCACTTGTCTTGCATACATCGAGGCTCGGTTCATCATTCTAACAAAGCATTGTTGTTTATTACTTCATTGAATACATGTTTAAACCGCATGCTATCAAATTGATTCATATGTCATAATTAGTAACTGAGCCTATTAGTTGCATATCACATGTGTTGCATTAGTCATGTTGCATTAGTTAGGGCATGCATGTTTTCTAACTCTTTTGTTTCATGAGCATTTTCGTGCTTTAGCATATTGCATGAGTGCGATTGTTACCATGTCTAGCATGCTTGCCATGAGGCTAATTGCTTAAATTCTATAATTGCTTGAATGCTTGTGGATGAAGGCTAAATTGCTTGAATTGGAATAATTTGAGTAATGTATATTGCAATCACTTTTTCAAGTGATACATATTCAAAACACTTTTCAAAAACATACATGAAATCAAGTGTTCTAATTTTTGCAAATTAGTCTATACTTGTGTGCACATCACATAGTAAAATTAGCCTAATAATCGGAATAAGAGCATATAATGTAAATAAAAATCACATCATGATTTGTAGAGGCCGATCTTTGATCGGAAGAGTGGGGTGCTCAATTCATGACCTTCCCCTCTTGTACCTAAGTTCTCGAGCCGAGACAATCTTTGTCACGACCCGAATCTGCCCCTAACAGTTTAGGCCATGATCGGCCTGTACTCAGGCCTCAAAGACAAAATTTCGAAATATTATATATAATGTGCAACTCATATTGGGGCCTAAAGCGGAAGCAAATCAAATAGCAATGTCCATTGACCTATTGCATACATGATAATTAAAATAATTAACACAATGAAACACACTAACATATATATATATATATATATATAAGTTTCACCCACACACATAAAACTTAGGTAGATACACTATGCTAACAATACAGGGTTAAAGCCTCAACACGGAGGCGCATCTTGGTGGCTTGACTTAGCAGGTTCACAAAAGAACTCCTGAGGCTGACCTAAGGATGGTCTCCGAGTTGTTCACCTATATACAGATAAAATACGGAGTGAGCGAAGCTCAATGAGTAATAATAAGGTAAAATGAATTAGGTAGATTAATCTAAATTCAGAAGAAGTATAACACCATACTCTTTCTCATTTACATCTTTCACAACATTATTCCTGGTCATACTTACCAAACGGCCTCAGGCTCAATCATATATCAGAATGGCCTTGGGCCCAGTCGTATATCAGAACGGTCTTGGGCCCAGTCGTACATCAGAATGGCCTCGGGCCCAATCATATATTAGAACGGCCTCTGACCCAATCATATATCAGAACGGCCTTAGGCCTAGTCATATATTAGAACGGCCTCTGACCCAATCATATATTAGAATGGCCTTGGGCTCGGTCATATATCAGAACGGCCTCAGGCCCAATCATATATCAGAACGTCCTCAACCCCATCGTATCAACAGCTATTTGGAACATAAGAGGGTAAATGGAACATCGACATGTCTCCACCTCCCTTGGCCTTGGGCCATGAGTCACAAACAATTCATATCATTATAGGGTAAATGGAACATCAATATGTCTCCATCTCCCTCGGCCTTAGAGCCATAAATCATAAGTAACCCATATCATAACGGTTTCAGGCCTACCATTATTAATGGAACAAAACGACCTTAGGTCCATGTTACTACCATTGCTTAATTAACTTCATCAAAACATAATTCACGTGACGTACATCATTTAAATAAACACAATTCGTATCCAGGAAAATACATGAATCATGGTACTACTCATCCCAAGTATGCCAATCATAATCATAATATGTAACCCATAACATAATGATTCCCACATGCCAAGTGCAATCAAGAGGTAATAACTCATAAGCAAACATACAAGAATAAATATAGCAGTACACCATTATTACTCACAGTGCTATGGAGGAGCAATGTTCCCTTCCTGTACGTGACCTACACACAACATGTAACTCATAAATCAGTTACTTTTCTTTAGTTTTTTTCCCTTTTGCTTAATGTCTGATTCGTTCAACTTTTTTTTTAATTATAAGCATTTTAAAAGCTTCAAATACACATTTTGATAATCCCAGAGGGTCTAACAGGAGAAAAGAATCACATAGAATTTTTCTTCTTGGGCCGCATGTGCGGAAGCCCCTCACCGCATGTGCGGGAAGATGTGCATCCCGCACGTGCATTTATTTCAGTACTTCAAGTTCACCCTCCCCTGTTTCCCGCACGTGCAGCTGTGAGCCCTGCACGTGCGGTGGTGTTTCCCGCACGTGCGACTGTGAGTCCCGCACGTACGGTGGTGCTTCCCACATATGTGGCCATGAGCCCCGCACGTACGGTGGCAGCCCTTGTTTTGGGCAGCCCAAAGTTCCACCAAAAACAAACCTTCCAAGGGCATTTCTAAGGGCCAATAGAGTGACACCCTCTCAATATCACATCGTGTGAACATGATATACAACAATTCATACATAAATAAATCATAATTCACTTTAAACAATTTATACCATTTTACAATCATATTCCTTTTCATCTTTTCATGATTAAACAAAGTAGATGCAAACATATGTCCAAAGACTAAAATTATCTAACACAAGAATCAACCCTCAATTAGATCAAAACGATAGATCTTGGTGACTTCCATGTATATTTACCAATCCAAGTGGGTAGCTCAAAAACCCCCAAGTTAAATAAGTGAAGAACATTATCCTCAAGCTTGATAGAAAACAATTGGAGTGAGATTTAGGGTATTTGAGTCAAATTACACATACCTTGTTCTCTATTCTATGAATCTTCTAACAAAACCCTTCCATTTCCAAGCCCTAATTGCTCTTTCCTTTCTCTCTTCTTTTCTCCTCTTCTCTCCCCTTCCAGGAGGTGTTTTTGGTGTTTGGTTGAGTCTATTTACCATATAAGGCTCTCATTATATATATAAACACGTCTATGTATTTATGTGGCCAACCAAACCTAACTTAGTGAATCAGACGAAATCACTTTTCAATTAAGCTTCACAGATGATTCTAAAAATTATATTGATCATAATTATGAACTCCGTGCTGGTTTGTGAAGCCTCTAAGACCTTCAATTTGCAGTGCAAAGTTAACCACTCAAACATATCTTAATGAATCAGACAAATCAGATTTTCAATTAACTGCCCCAATTGGCTCTAAAAATTTTCGCAAGCGTATTCATGTATTCAATTTCGGTTTCTGAACCCATACAGGTCGGCAATTTCAGTTCTAAGTCATAATTCAACGGATAATTTCTCAATTCAAACAGATCTTATTAAATTAAAGCACATTAACCTATAATTAAATCAAGATAAATTATGATACGCATTTTGAGGTCGTTACATTCTCCCTACCTTAAGAAGTTTGGTCCTCCAAACTTGATTTACCTTGTGACAAGTCTAGTTTATTCCAATTACACAACACCCCCCAATTATGTAGTAATCTACAGTCCTATGCTGTTACTCTCAATAAAGGGTGATCCAAGAATCACAATTAATTTGTCATTATTGGCTACTTGGTAACCTATTTAATAATAATGCTCAGCAATATCAAAATAACATCTTATCATTCACAACCTTCGTTCATCTCAATTTATTGATCCACAAGTCATATATCCGAAATGGTAAAACAACCTCAAGGGTGTTCATAAATTAAGTCTCTTCAAATATTTAATTGCATGTAACTCATAAGTTAACAGTCACAATAATCCCAAGTATTATAAGCCTTCAAAGAACAAGGAAATACTCATTACTTAATCGTGTTCTCGATGGTACATGCGTCTGTAGACACCCCATTTTTGACCGTCCTCAAGACTTGGACGTCATCGTTTGAACACTCGATGATCATCCATGTTTGTGTTCGTTTTGAGTTCTCGGAAGTCTCGGCTGTGTACCTTGCCTTAGGATCTCTCAACTTGACTGTTTCGTGCTTGGTTGAGGACCAAGGACTTGCGGGTTTTGCACCTAAGGGTAGGAAGTGGCTTGTTGGCCATCCCTCAACCACTGACCATGGCCTGAGGCCACCGGCCTTGTTTTCTTGCCACCGGCCAAATGTATTGGCCGATCGACACTTTATTTGGTCGGGCGGCCCTTGTGTTGGTCGATCGGCCATTTTTATTGGCCGAACCCTGTTCATATGCTTTATGCAGATATTTTATGCCAGTTGGATTAGCTGGCATGCACATTTGCTCCCCTCCATACGTGTATGGAGGGATTTGCCTCTTGGTTTAGCTTGCTTTCGAAGCTTTGTTATTGAACTTCTATAAAGAGGGAGCTCCTCCTCCCTCCTCAAGGGTTTAGAAAAATGACCTAGAGAGGATAGATATAGTTTTGTATCTATATTTCTTTGTTTAGTCTTGTTTTGTGGCCTAAAGTGAGTTTTTGTCTTACTTTTACACTTGAACACCTAGCATTACACCATCCTTGGGTTACTGAGGTACTAGAGGGTTGTTATTAGGGTTCTTGAGCTGTTTTTGATTAGAGAAAACCTGCTGGAGCTTTGTTCTTGAAGAGGTTCTACAAGGGTGAGTTCCTTGCTTTAGATACCCCTTTCTTGCTTAAGCTTTTAGCCCATCTTGCTTATTGTTTTAAGCTTGGTATATAACTGATAAAAGTTCTGATTTTTAGTGCTTAAGACCTTTGTTTGAGGTCAATTTTGTGTTTGGGGTTGTTTTCCCCCTCTTAGGCCTTGCTTGGCCTTGTTCTTGTGCTTTATTTTTAAGCTTTGAGATCACCTTATTTGGGCCTTCTCATCGGATTTTAGTGGTGGGGATGGTGTTTTAAAGTCTCAAATAGGAGAGGGTCATCCCCTCTCCTTGTTGTCTTGAAAGCTTGCATAAATGGCATATGTTGGTAGCTTGTATGGTTAGCTTGTTTTGGCTTCATTTCAGTATATATTAGGCTTTGTTTTTCCATGATATAGCACTGTTTTAAGTTGGTTTAGACATACCATGCATGCTTCATGTACTTGTCTTGTAATCCCATGATTTGCCTTAACAGGCACCATGTCGTAACATGTCTTTTTAGCATGATTTTGGCTCAACTTCATGAAGCTTCCAGATTTGTTTTAACATGCTAAAGCTCTTATTTTAGTTGTTTTGGTCGTCCATGACTTGCTTTATATAGCCATCATGTAATCTAGCTTGTAGGCTTTGAGTATTGAATCCTTTGACATGCTTTGCTCGGGCCATTTCAGTGGTTTGGCATCACTGGTTATGCTATTTTAGTCCATATAGTATGCTCAAATACTTGCATTTATCACCTATTCCATGCTTTGGATAGTTCGTGTGTTATGCCTCATGAGCGTGTCATTGTTTATGCCACCATGCTTAAGCATTTGGGATGCCATCTAAATGGGTTTTTGGGCCCGTTTTAGCGTGTCATATCTCTGATTTTGGTCGCTTGAATCATGCCATGTTTGGTTGTCTTAGGTGTAGTGTAACACCTCTTTGGTAGCCTTGCATGTCTCATGTTGTTGCCCCCTGTTTTGGCTTGTTTTGGCTTTGGTCATTGCATGTTTTAGGCTCACTTTGGTATGCCTTAGGACTGTTTTAGGTTATGCTTGCCATATGCTGTTTTTCTTGTGTAGCTTTGGTTCAAGTCCCTTTACTAATCTTAGGCTTTAAGCCTTGTGCATGCTATGATCATGATTTGTCTATGTGATTTGGCATCACTCCTAGCATTATTTCAGAGCATGTAATGTTGTCACATTTGCAGGCTTTTCATTCCTTTTAAGTGTTCTTGAAAGTTACCTTTTATGCCTTAGTCTTTAGGCCAATATGTGTATTTGTCCTCATTTCCATTGCACTTTGGCCACAGATTTGGACCTATTTGAGAGCTGTCCATTTTGGTTTAAGACCATCCCCGCATGTTGTTGCATGCTTGCCTTGCACGTTGTTACATGCTTGTTGCATATTTGGTAAATTGCATGTTGTGGCATGCTAGTTCGATTGTGCCTTGTTGTATACTTGGTCCATGACATGTTGTTGCATGCTTAAGTCGTAATGCATTTGGCATGCTTTCTCTTTTTTAAGTTGCTTAACATGTTACATGTTTGCCTCACATGTTATTACAGGCTTGAATGTTGTCACATGCCTTGTATGTTTGCATGCTTGTTTAGGTCGCATTGCATTTGGTATGCTTGTTACAATTAGCCTTGTATGGCATTGTCATTAACATGCTCATGTTGCAATAGTTTTGATTGCATGTTTGCATCCCTTGCCCTTGACCAACCATGATAGAGGTTTGGGGTCTTTTACCTGTTTTTATGTACATTTCATTTGACATTAAATGCATACTTGACTCCTTTGGCCATCTTGCATTGAAATGCTTGATTGGTGGCCCGAGGGTCGAGAACCATACTCCTTTGAGTCTCAAACATGATAAGGAGGGTGGTGGTGCAAACGTTGCCTTGAAAATGCATTGCCATGCTTTGTCTGTCCTCTGTTGCAGCAAAAACAGGATTCTGTAGGAAGAAATGGTCGGTCGGCCATCTTCAGTGCCGACCGGCTATTCATTGTTGGCCGAGATCCCCATAAATGGTCGATGACCAATTCCTCTTGGCCGGTGGCCTTGACTTTCGGCCGGTGACATCCCACAGTGCTCAGAAGGTGATTCAGAAGCATCCCTGAGACTTGCGCAATTTTTAGAGGTACAGAACAGTGTAAACAGAGGTGGCATGAGCATGGCGATGGATTTCCGAGCAAAGCCGTCCGAGCATGCATGCATCCCTTTTCTCGAGGCCTCTTTACTGCTTTTGTAGCTTAATTAATTTGGTTAATTAGTTAATTTGTATTATTCTTTCGGTCCCTCCGTCGAGAGGGCACAATTATGTAATAAGCGTGCGTGTGTGTGATGCATGTCTTCCAACCCCACTTCTTTCTCCCTTTTATTTAACCGCTTACGATGGTAAGATTTAGGGCATATTTCCATTAGCATACATTATGCTATGCATGTTTGCATCATTCATCTGTATTACATGCACCGGGCTCAGCGCATCATACTAACTGCATTGTATTTCAAATTCCAATTTGAATACATGTATCAAATGTAGCATTCACATGACATCTTAGAATAGCCGAGCCTATTTCTAGTTGCATTTTGCATGTGTTACATTAGCCATCTTAACATTGACTTGGATCATACATTTGATTACTAACATGCTCTTTGTTTCGGCTCGGAGTACATTGTGTGTTTATGCTTTAGCATCTTGCATGTATGTGAGTGTTAACATGACAACATGCTTGCCATGAGGCTAAGTGCTTATATGATATAACTGCCTGAATGCCTGTGGGTGAAGGTTGGATTGCTTGAATCAGGACAATCCATTGAAATCCGTGTTTTAGCCTACTGTAGACACCCCATTTTTGACCGACCTTAAGACTCAGACATCACCGATTGAGCGCTCGGTGATGTTGCATATCGTGCTCGTTCAGAAGTCTCAGATTCGCGGCTGCGAGCCCTGCCTCCGGACTTCCGAACCCTCTTCTGTGCCTTGCCTCAGTTTGCGAACCAGACTCGATTTTCTCTGTTTCTTTTCCTGAGGGGAGGGAGAGGTCCCGTAGACCATCTCTCAGTGGCCGTGCGCTACTTTTTGTGGCCGTAGGCCATTTTGCCCATTTCGGAGCCCGGTTCCCGATTTTTCGGGACCGTTGGCCGTGTGCCTCGGTTCGGGACCGCCTAACCGTCTCAGTTTACTCTGTTTTTTGGCATACTTCTTATTTGCTCCCGTTTGAGGGACACTGGGGTTTGAGAAACCCACTTCGTGGTCGAACGCCACTTTCGGTGCTTAACAGCCAATTTCCGGGACCCCGAACTGCGTGTTTTGGCCCCCGAGCTTTCGTTTTGCATCGGTTTTTGTTCATTTTTGGCAGGTACCTCTGTTTTATCACCGGGAAGGCCATAGAAGGGCGGGAGGCCAGCAATTGTTGCAGCAACCAGTTATCTCTCCTCCGGAGCCTTCCGACACCCGTTTTTCCAGCTTCCGGGCTAATGTTGAACACCCTTGAGTCACTGTTGTCAACTTTCAACCACATATATGTGATCTACACACATGGGAGGACCCTAAAAACAAATGGCCGGCCAGTAATTCCACTTTCCATTTTTGCCCCTCCTCTTCAAATGCAATGTTGAACACCCTTGAGTCACTGTTGCCAACCCCAAACCACATATTTGTGATGTACACACATAGGAGGACACCAAAAGTTGGTGGGAGGCTAGTAATTTTGCCGAAAATCCAACTTCTTGTTGGTCAAAAGTGGTTCAGCATGAATCCGGGAAGGAGAAAAATCTGCGCGGCTTCACCGAAACGGCCGTAACTCTTTGCACAAGAGGAACTAAGATATGAGGCCACCACCATTGGAAATCTTACTTCCGGGGCTTCATTTTTCACTCAAGAATCTCCCAAGTCCAAGTCCGGGGGGGAGAGATGTGGTTGGTTGAAGTCTGGTTGGACCGAATCTGCGCGGCTTCACGGAAAAGGGCATAACTTTTTCTACAGGAGGAATTTTAATGCAAGGTTTGCGCCATTGGAAAGCTAACTTCTGGGGCTTCATCCTAGGGGGTGGCCGGCCACTTTTTCTGGCCGGCCGGACACTTTTTTCCTTTGACCTAGCCGGTCGGCTAGGAAGTGGCCGGCCGGCCACCTGCAGCCAAAATACCTGGCCGGCCTGCTTCTTCAGGTTGAGTACATTCCAGCTGTGCCTTGGTTTTCCCCCAAAAATATCTACATCCGGGGGACCCTTTTGGAGGAAGAAAAGGCCTTATTTTCCCTCCACTTTGGCTAGACTCTTCTCTCCCTCTCTTGCCTATATTGCTGGCCTCCCAACTCAAGAGAAAGGGTTGGAAGAGTTGCTTTGAAGATATACATACATATCACTCCATTTCCTTCAAGTTTTGGCTCCATTTTCTTCATCATCTTCAAGCTCTACCATCACCACTCCATTCCAGCAGCAAAGGAAGGGATTCCAGCAGCTTAGAGGCAACAAATTTGGCCCAAGAAGCAACAAAAGACTTGGTCTTCAAGGGTAAGTCCACTTTCCCTTTTTTGGCTCATTTTTTGGCATCATTTCTTAGCCTATCTTGCTTAATGTTTTGAGCTCCGACCAAAACTGGAAATGTCATTTTTTTGAGCTCATTTTCATGTTTCATTAAGGGCTCAACCCTGTTTGAGCCCTCTATCTTGCACTTGCTTCAATACCCTCTTCGAATGCCATTTTCTTGCATGACTTGGCAGCCTATTAGGCTTCTGTTTTTGGTCTTTTCGCAGTGCTATAAAAGTTCTTATTTTGGTCCATTCTTCATGTTTCATTAAGGGCCTTTCATGATTTGAAGCATATTTCATACACTTCATGTTATATCTCTCATTTAATCCCCATTTTTGCATGTTTTTTTGACCTATCTTGCTTCTGTTTTTGGGCGATTAGTAGAACTAGAAATAGTCTTATTTTGACCTCATGTTCATGTTTTATTAAGGGTCTTTGGCTGTTTGGTGAATGCTTTGTATACCTCATGTTATAGTCACTTTTGAGCCTCATTTTGCATAGCATTTCTAGCATGTTTGTATATTGTTTTGAGGTTTTTACAGTTCTGTAAATATGCATATTTTTGGTCCCTCATCAGTTCTGTAGAAGAGTATTTTTCTGTTTGGGCTTTGTATATACCACTTCCTTCTTTGGCCATCTTTTGGCCCTTTTTCTTGCACAAGAGTGCAGCCATACTTGTGCTGGTTTTTGGGGTTTTCACAGTTCTGGAAAAGATCATATTTTGGGCCCCTCTTCAACTTTGTTGAAGGGCCCGAACCTGTTTGGGGACAGCAGCTATGAGTTGCTTCTTAATCTCATGTTTATTCCCCATTTTTGCATGCTTGTTTTGCCCTGTTTTTGTCCACTGTTTGGCCATGCTATAAACTGGAAAAGTGCTTATTTTGGGGCAGCCTTGCTTCTGTATTTACATTCCATGTACCAATTATGCATGTTTGGCATAGCTGTAGGCCATTTCGGGTGCCATAATCCTTGTTTCGGGACTTTTCCATGCATCGGGTGTGCTTTCGCCTCGTTTCGGGGCTGTTTTTCCCCCACGTTTTAGTGCTGAAATCCCGTTAGCATGTTTGCATATCATTTTCCATGTCATTTGCATTGCGTATGCATTGCCTCGGTTTGCGTGCCCGTGTGCACGCATTTCGAAGCACCTCATTTTCTGCCATCAGCCTCTTATGTGAGTATGGCTGAGGCTCTCTCATGTTAGTATAAGTCCATATTGCATTCTGTATGTCATTTGCATTGCGTATGCATCGCCTCGGTTTGCGTGCCCGTGTGCACGCATTTCGAGGCAATTCATTTTCCTCCATCGACCTCTTATGTGAGTATGGCTGAGGCTCTCTCATGTTAGTATAAGTCCATATTGCATTCTGTATGTCATTTGCATTACGTATCCATTGCCTCGGTTTGCGTGTCCGTGTGCACGCATTTCGAGGCACTTCATTTTCCTCCATTAGCCTCTTATGTGAGTGTGGCTGAGGCTCCCTCATGTTAGTGTAAGCCCATATCATATTTCCCTGTCATTTGCATTGCGTATGTCATCTTCTCGGTTTGCGTGCCTGTGTGCACGCATTTCGAGGCATCTCATTTTCACAACATTGTGCATCTTAGGTTGTATCTTAGATCGCATTCATGCATTTCCTCGGTTTGCGTGCCCGCGTGCATGCATTTCGAGACATCTCATTTTCACAACATTGTGCATCTTAGGTTGTATCTTAGATCGCATTCATGCATTTTCTCGGTTTGCGTGCCCGTGTGCACGCATTTCGAGGCATCTCATTTTCCTAACATTGTGAATGTTAAGATTGTATCTTAGTTGCATTTCATGCATATCATGCATATTGCATCGTGTTCGGAATAGGAGTTAGCCTGGGCACGGGAAACGAGGCACATTTCGTACTCCGAGTGACGGAATGTATCTCAATTCCCCAGTCACCGACACTCCGGATTATCCATGATGGAGTTAGGTCTTGTTGTGTTTTCATGTGCATTCATCCTATATTGAATTGTGCATTTCGACTCCTCGGCCATCATGTCTCGGTATGCGTGATTGGTGGCACGAGGATCGAGGCATGCATATATCTGTGCAAATACATTGCTATGCCCCTTTCCTGCTCTCTGTTGCAACAAATAAAGAATCAGCAACTTTTCGGAGCTTGGCGCGCTTTTCAAGAAGCAAGGCAGCCCGGGCACACATCTTCCATCAGAAGCAAGGCAGTCCCTGGCTTGCATGACAGTTTTATTTATTTTCTTAGTTAATTTGTTAATTAATTAGGAATTTGTAATATTTGGACTGTAACATTTGGACTGTAATATTCTTTCATTTGGGGACTGTATTATTTATTCGGACCCTCTGCGCGAGGGCATAACTGTAATAAGTGTGCGTGAGTGTGATGAATGTCTTCCAACCCCACGTCTTTCTCCCTTTTATTTATCCGCTTATGATGGTTAGATTAGGGCATATTTCAATTAGCATACAGTATGACAGCATGTTTGCATCATTCATCTGTTTTGCATGCACCGGGCTCGGCGCACCATACTAACTGCATTGTACTTTCAATTCCAAATTGAATACATGATAGTTGCAACATTTCATATGTCATCTTAGAATAGTCGAGCCTGCTATAGTTTCCATTTTTGCATGCGTTGCATTAGGCATTTCTGTATACTTAGGATCATGCATGATTTCTAACGTAATTTCTATTTTGGCTTGGAGTACCCGGTAAGTTCTATGCTTTAGCATCTTCGCATGTGTGTGAATGATTGCCATGATAGCATGCTTGCCATGAGGCTATTTGCTTATGTGATATATCTGCCTGAATGCCTGTGGGTGAAGGTTGGGTTATTTGGATTGGAACAATTCATCAAATGTTTGTTTTAAGCCCACTTGATAGTGGCAAAACCATCTTTTCTAAGCCCACCTGAGGGTGGCAAATCCACGTCTTAGCCTACCTGCGGGTAGCACCATCAAACCATTTTCAAATAAACAAGCATGAAATGTTTTGTTCCAATTCGGGCGACCCAGTCTATACTTATTTGCTGTGTGCATCACATAGATAACCTAGGCTAATAACCGGAATAAGAACACACAAAGTTTTTAAAAATAGATATCATGGTTAGTAGAGGCCGGTCTTTGACCGGGCGAGCGGGGGTGCTCACGAAGTGACCTTCCCCAATCGTACCCAAGTTCCTGAGCCGAGGCAACTTTGGTGATGACGGACACGTGGCCTTTGGCACCGAGTCAGGGTTTCCTAGATTTCCCATTTAAAAAATATTTAGGTGGCGACTCTGTATCTGGCAAAGCAGTCCATGTTTGGCACTTCTTTCAAAATCTGTTTTCTCAAAACGATTTGCCGGATTTGGACTCTTTGGTTCAGATTAAGAACCGTGACATTTGAGTCCTGAACTGTAGTGAGCCCAATATCGAACGGAACGGGGGACTCGTTCCTCCCGGGGCGTTCGGGGATGTCTACACCTACTTGCGAGTAGCAAACTTCAAACCATTTCCAAACAAACGGATATGCGACGCTTTGTTCCAAATTAGGCGATCTAGTCTATACTTGTGTGTTGTGCGCATTACATAGTAATTCTAGCTAAATTAATCAGAATAAGAACACATATGTTTTCAAAACAAAATATCATGTTTAGTAGTGGCCAATCTTTGATCGGGCGAGCGGGGGTGCTCATAGATGACCTTCCCCAATCGTACCCAAGTTTCCGTGCCGAGGCAACTTTGGTGATGACGGACACGTGGCCTTAGGCAACGAATCAGGGTTTCCTGAATTTTTCCAAAATAAAATATTTAGGTGGCGACTCTGTATCTGGCAAAGCAGTCTATGTTTGGCACTTCTTTCTTAAAAATCAATTTTCCAAAACGATTTGCCGGATTTAGACTCTTTGGTGATTTATTGGTCTCGCATTGCACTCTGCGGGATTAGATTCAGAACGGTGACATTTTGAGTCCGAACTGTAGCATGGGGCCCTCGGGGCGCGTCTACAGCGTCCTACAACAATTGAACTAAAATAACAAATGAGTTCTAGATCAACGACTTTATGGCTCTTTGCTCATTACTAAATTAAGTATTCACAATAGTGGTTTTGGTAATTCAAAGTATCCCCAGTCTATTTATTTTTATAATAGATGGAATAAATAAGGTCTAATTTGTTTACCAACGAAGGTTAGGTTCAAGTCTGCTGGCCTCCACTCCATATAGATGTACTTATCGATTTCTTTTACTATAAAATTTCCTTTCGTAGTCGTCGTCAATTTCGTATTCACCTTTCCTATTAACAGTCCCTACCAAATGATTTTTTTCATAACCGGAGTTTAACTCATTTTCATCTATACAGTCATAAAATTTTGTGTTACTATCCACATGGTTCTCCTTTACACTATTCTCAACAAGCACCACTCAATCTCGAATCTCTTTGTTTTTTTATAACTTCAAAGAAGACTAGAAATAACAAATGTAAACTTTGGTCCACAAATTTCTTTACTACATTAGTCCAAATAATAGTTACATACAACTTACACCTCATTAATGACAATTAGGTGGGTCTCAAAGTTGAATGTCACAAATAACTCACTTGAGCATGCCAATAACATTTTCTCGTCATTTATTTCAATGTTTACATAAAGACAGTAATTCAAATCTATATAACATTTCTCAAAAAATAGATCCTTTAAGTAAATAGGAAACCTTCAACATATGCTATTAGCTCGATGATCAACCCATCCCAAAACTAAATGAGTCAAATAAACGATTGGGTTCTAAACTAATATTTTGCTCACAATAGCTCAACACATGTAATATTGATTTTAACACTCCAAAATATCTATAATTATCTCAGCATTTAGCTCAAGTTCCAAATTTTTAATTCAAGTTTCAATGATTCACTCAAAAGAAGAAATCTAAATGCTTCACTAATCGTTTGAACATACATAGGAACACTACTTCCACTATAACACTTTGAACATTCGTTAATTTTATTGTTATTGATCCTTTGTACCATAATACCTCCTAACATTTCCTTTACTTCACTATCGAATTCACACTGGACTTCTTCTGTTGGTCTCGTTGCTTTCATTGACATACTCATATAGATTTCGTCGTACGTAAATCGTCCTTTTACCTTATCCAGTTACTCCAACACGGACTCAACTTCCATTTCATCTCCTCCTAGGGTCGCAAACTATAAGCCGACAGCACGTGGGGTATTACTTGCTATCTACAATATAGCACATGGTATTACATATTTAATCACGAAATGTGGAATCATACAATCATACAAAGATATGGGTGGAATGAGTTTTTCATCTCATATCAAACCATTCTCTACCTCTCATTCACATAGTCCCACACTTGTTATCAATCATTACTTCTCTCAATTACCATAATTCCTTACACTGTATTGATGAACCATAGCCTTAGATTCCCAAAATTTCTCATAGTCTAATTCCGCATGTAACCCATATAGAAGCCAAGATTTAATCCCTTTCACGTCATGTTCCTACAAACAAGCTTACTTACCAATTTTAATATCCTTGTAACCCAATATTCTATATCTTTTACAACCATAGCCTCAATATCATATATAACACCCATTCTCAAAATTCGATATATAGAGTATTCCACATTACACAAGTCAAGTTTATAAGTCTAATAACTTCTAAGTTTAGTCAGTACGTTCCCAAGTTTTACCAAATGTTCAATTCCCATTCTAATTAACACGTAGCCATTATACTCGCAATTTATGCCAATTATTTCCTTTATACTCATAATTAGATCAATAAGCATCCCCGTAAATTGTCAACTACAGTGTGACGCTAATCAACATAGTTTGTATACTCACAAGATCAGATATAAGAGTCGTTAACCAGTAGAGGTTCGAGGGGTGTAATTCTAATACCATTTCGCAATAATAGTACCAATGTGTCAAACGTAAAATCAATCATCCTTTTACCATTGCATTTCATGCCAAGGAATGTACATTTTATTTATTTATTTTTTATTTTTTACATATAACCAAGAAATTAATCCTATGGGGCTAACCAATCTCATACATGTGTCACAGATATTCATATCCAATAATATCCAAAGCAAGAATATACACATGCACTAGCCTAGAATCGATCAATACATAGACATTCAGTTGTGAACAGTAAAAATACCTAGAGAGCGAGTTCAATGTTTTCAGCGTTTCTTGAGATAAGTATAATTACTCTATCCTACTTAGTAATCTGAGGACAGTTCTTTATCATATGATCCCTTTCACCACACCTATAACAAGCCCCTCGATGTTTCCTTCATAATCTAGACAAGCTCATATCACACCATGCCAAGAACAGAAATAACCATAGCTACACCTCGGTGCATTTGCACATAGTCACACATTACACATCTTGACAAAACATAATAGGCCTACGCGTAGCAGATAATTGCATATCTAATAGATATCACATGCTAATTTCATATGAGATAAGTGCACACCTAACCATATTTGTAACTCACATATTTACCTAATTATGAAATCGAAATATATATACATCCAATTATATTTCATAGGTTCATATACTTGCATTATAACAATAACAAGACTTGTTTGTACACATCCACATGACAATTCATATCTCATATTCGCATAAATGATAAGATCAAACTCTTATATGTGGTTACACAGCCTTCGTAGTCGTGCTGATACAACAATCATTCTTCTACATTTATTCCACATAATTCGTATTTCATATCAATTTAGCATAATATGAGCACACACTTATTCTCGTTTCGTTTCAAACATATCCCCATAATCTTTATTATGTTGCCCTTCCGTTGTCTGTTCCAAACGGCACATTTCATAACCGTAGGTTCTTTTCATATATTTCATTTCAGTCCAGATATACATTCCTTTAATTCACAGCGTTCACGCCATTGCATTTTCGGATGCCTTCACACAGTTCACATAGTCATGTTCATAACAATTCACACACGCACACATGCCAATGCAATGTCCCTAAGCCTTTTTAGGACACCCTACAGCTCAAATGGACTCGTGTGTGAGAAAATAACTTGTGCTCTGATACCAACTGTCATGACCCAAACCTGCCCCTAATAGTTTAGGCCATGACCGGCCTGTACTCAGGCCTCAAAGACGAAATTTCAAATTTTCATGACAATCTTGGTGATGACGGATAAGTGGCCTTTGGCGCGAGTCTCGGGTTTCCTAAATTTCTCAAAAATATTTAGGTGGCGGCTCTGTATCTGGCAAAGCAATCCATTTTTGGCGTTTTGATTCAAAATCAATTTTCCAAAAGATTTGTCGGATTTGGACTCTTTGGTGTTTATCTCTTTCACATTGCACTTGTGGAATTAGATTCAGAACCGCAGGAGTCCGAACTACAGGGCTATTGTATCTAAAAGGAGCACGAAAAGTAGAGCTACGGTTTCTGGTGACTCTGCTAGGGAATTTAGAGAACTTGACTCGAACTTCATGATTGAAATTTTATCTACACTTATATGTTCTTTGCATTGCATTTGCATTGGTGCGCTTAAGTCATTGTGTTTGCCATTTGCTATTCCTCGACGGTTTGTCGGAGGCTTGCCCAAACGATTGCCAAAAGGCTGACTGGTCATGGGCTCTGCCATGTTGGGAACACAACCCTTGGATCTGGACTACTGCTGTACCGTTTGATCCTCCTTTCACTTCTCGGTGTTAGGTGTGAAAGGTATATTAGGTAGTCTTGCTGAGGTACCCTCTTTGACCATTCGGTCTAGCTGCATATAGTAAAGCCCGTGTGACTGTTCAAAACTAGGACAAGATGCTTACCTGAATGCAGGATTGTGTGAAATTGATTGATTAAAATAGTGAAACCTAGTTCATGACAAAATTAGGACAGGGAAACCCTACCCCCTTATAGGGGTGTTTTGGCTATCTGTTAACTGGTATGTGCTTTATAGTGAAACTGTACAAGAATGTGCATATCAGTTGCAAATTTAGTATCTGTTTTGGGGGCAGAATTCAGTGTGGAGTGCAGTCCTACAACTTTGATCATGTCTATGTTGATAAAAATCTTAGTTAAGGCACTGTGCTGTTTCTGATTACTGCTCTTTTGCTTTATTTCTTTTGCTAGGTAGTTTAAAACCATAGCTTCAGAAAGTTCGAATATCCCCCAAGCACTCTAGACCCAAGTCAGAAGACTTTGTAAAGCCGGGGATCTTGTCTGGGCATAACCCGTGTTCACCTCACTCCCACCGGTTATAAGACGGAGGAGAATCAGACAGAATTCACCAGTTTAGTTTTTACAACAGTCAGCCCTCAACTCACCTGTGTCCAGTCAGGTTTGGGAACAGTCTTCTACTTCTAGCCCAGCACAAGATCGCTCATCTAGTCCAATGGCACAGTATCCCCCAGTCAGTGTGGAAGAATTGATACACCATCTACAACAGACAATTGAGACCCTACAACAAGATGCAGCCCGTCAGGCTGAGGTCACAGCTCGTCAGGCCAAGGTTACAATCAGGCTACAACAATAGCAACCACAGTTGGCTGCGGCCTCTGCATCCCATGCATCTACCACAGGTATCTCAGCACCTGGGGCCACCGCTCATATTGCCAATGTTCAAGAAAACCAAGGCAATCCAGCAGAGCCAATCCCAACACTTGCCTAAAAAACCCCTGTTTATCAGACCGAGGCTACGTTCGACTTCGAAGTTGACCCAACTATACTCAAGGTCAATAAACTAGAAAAGTTATACAAGAAAGCACAAAGGGTTAACTCTATCCCGGACATAGAGGACGGGTACATCGATTCTGCAGTGACATTACTGGATCGGTTTAAAATGCCACACATTAACCACTTTGACAGTTCTGGAGATCCAATGGTTCACCTACGACTGTTTTTGGACATCTTGTAGCCGATGAGCTTAACTAGACTACAGAAACTGTCTCTCTTTGGTAGTACCATGTCAGGTATAGCGGCCATATGGTATGCTAAGTTGGAAGACTCGGTCAAACAAAATTGAGAGGAGATGGCTGAGGCCTTCATTGCGCAGTATTCGTACAATACTCAATTCGAGGTCACAACTCGTGATCTCGAGGTGACACGCCAAGAGCCGAAAGAGGGTTTGTCTGAATTTGTGACAAGAAGGAGAGCTGAAGCCTCGATGATGACCACGAGGCCTTCTGAGAAGGATCATATTATGATGGTAGTTCGGAATCTGCATGGCAAGTTGTTGCAAAAGATGATTGTGCTCCTGTTATTTACATTTACAAAACTTCATGAAATGGGAGTGCAAATCGAAGACGCCATGAAGCAGGGGCTTATTACAGATGAGAAAGAGCCAGCAAAAAGGCCGTTGGTTCACAGTTCCAATGTTGCTAGTGGTAGCATAGCTGCGAGGCCGTTAGACGTAAGTGTTGTCACCACAACCAAGACTGCTGACCTCTTTGCCAATACAAGCTCACAAACATCGTCCAACCCTACCCGATTCCAAGGGACTTTTAACTAATTGTACATGGCTATCTCTCAAGCCATTAAGGTGCTAGTCAAAAAACGGGACCTCAAACCCTTATAACCTCGCCTACCTCCTGATCCTCTCGCACCCAATCACTACGCCTCAAAATACTGTGCGTTTCATCAACAGCATGGTCATGACACCGACCAGTGCTTTCGATTGCGTCATGAGATTCAGGATCTCATTGACAACAAGGTGATCGCTCCACCTCAGAAACCAAACTTAACCACAAATCCACTCCCAGCCCATAATCAAGTTCCCCCACCTCGAAATCTCAACCTGGTCCGTACACTGGCCATCTCTTATGACCCTAGCGTATATATTACCCCCTCCCACCTACCAAAACTGATGTTGTTCATTTCGAAAGGTGCATATCTGTGCATGATGGACATGTCCAAACCTCAACCCAAGCCTGTGGTGATGAGACTTACAGTGGAAAGGGAGTCGACCATGGAGGATGGTACTAATCTGTTGCCAAAGTGTCCTGAGGACTTATCTGAAAGGGTGTATGATCCGAGTTACTACATTGTGTCAATTGGTCAAATCAAGCCTGAAGCAGTGCAACTAACCTTAGTAGACATCAATATGGCCAGGGAAGATGGCCTGAGCCAGGGGTTGGATGATTTGGCAAATCTCGAAGAGGATTTGGACAACCTGCAGTTCTTTCATGAGTAGGATCAGGGAGATGTATAGCTCGGGTAGTTCGACTTAAATGGATTAACTAACAACACTAGATCACTAAGTGATGTGCTAGATAAAGAAGAAGGAACTGGAATAAAGCCAATGGGAAAAGAAGTAGAGATAGCTGTAGTAGTCGAAAGGACTGATGAAAAAGGAAAGTTGTCGAAGAGCGCTGCTGTGGGAAACCTAGCCCAAGAAATAAACGCTGAGAACATTGTGGATACTGAACAGGAGGCTGCACTGAGGTAGTTTGAACGAGAAAGAATTGAAGACAGTTGGGAAGCTGTAATTTCACGACACCCTGAAGGGGATACCTATGATATAAAGGTGATACAAATAGAGCCAGACAACTGTTTGTTGGCCATTGAGGGCGAATGGTGGGACAATAATGATCTGCATCTGGCCTACACTGATGAAGACAGGGGCGATTTGCTTCCGAACAATACATGGTATGCCGAGGAAATAGACCATCTGACAAGAAGTGGGTGGTATTTTAAACCGTTGCACCTAGATCAAGTGGAGGCGTCTGGAAAGGATAAAGAGGCCGAGAAACAGAAAGGTAAACAACTAGAAGAAGAGGCAGTGTTGAAACTGCTCAAGAAAATTCAAGCTGGCATCTCAATCTGGGGTCTTCTCATGGCCTCACGAGTACACTGACATGTAGTATTGTCGGCAATGGACAAGGCTAAATTGTCCATTGACACCATACCTGAGCAGCTTGTGGGCTTGGTTTTTCTAGGTGGTGCCAGACCAATGTTTACTTTCTCTGACAAAGAGCTGCCATCGGAAGGCTCAGCTCACAATAAACTATTGTACATATCTATGGAATGCAGGGAGAAATGGGTGTCTGTGGTGTTGGAAGATACCAGCTCAACCATTAATGTCTGTCCTTCCCGTACCACCTATGCAATTGTCCTCAAACCAATGAACTTTGTTCCCACAGCCCAAGTAATACTGGTGTATGATAACACAAGTAGAGAGGTCATGGGCACAGTGCAAGTGATAGTCCAGGTGGGCCCAACTGAACAAGAGATTGAGTTTCATGTCTTGGATGTGCCGGCTACTTTCAATTTGCTATTAGGGAGGCCCTGGTTGCACTATGTGAAGGCTATCTCTTCCACTCTCTACCAGATGTTGAAGTACCCTCATGGGAGAGGGGTAGCAATTGTCTTTAGGAATTCCTTCATCCATCCTCTTCCGAAGGTGACTACGCCAGTGCTAGCGATCAACCTTGGCGAGGAGGATGTTATTCTCTCAGGATTCATTCCGGCTGAAGCCTGGATAGTGAAGACTATTCTAGCCGCCAATGAAGATATGTACGTCAGCGCCCAGTCTATCTATTTCATGAACAAACTGCAACATGTTCCAGGAATGGGACTCGGAATGAGTGGTCTAAAAGGTGTTGCAGCACTGGTAGATGTGCCACACAACCTCCATGCCTTTGGACTAAGCTATGTGCTTATCAAAGAGGACTGGAGAAGGAAGGGAGAAGAGATGAAGGGCAGAGCGAACGCCAAGAGAGCTAAAAAGCATTATGAACTCATCCACAGGCTAATCCGGGGAACACTAAATGGCCGTTTTGTTCAAAAAAGAGAGGATTTCCCTTTTCATGGCTTTCTCGAGCCTTCGGTAAATTTCTAAATCTTCTTCGACCATCAACTGTAGGACAATGATGATGAGGGAAGGGCTGAACCAAGCATCAAAGATGAACAGAGCATGGAAGGTGACTCAGAGGACAATGAACATAGAGTAGGGGCAGCGCTGGCCAGTCTCCTAACAGATCTGGTGGCCTACCTAGAGAACTTGGGGGATAACTTTACTATCTCCATGGTCGGGGAAGAATCGGGTGTGAACCCAACCAGTGGCATTTTGGATGTATCAGGGGCACCACATCTTACCTTGTAGCTGGAGGAAGGCTATGGTGGACGCGCCCTCGAGGGCTTATGCTTTTCCACAGTTCGGACTCAATTGTGTCACGGTTCTTAATCTGATCTCGCAATGTGCAATGTAAGACTGATAAATCACCAAAGAGTCCAAATCCGACAAATTGTTTTGGAAAACAGATTTTTAAGAGAGAAGTGCCAAACATGGACTGCTTTGCTAGATACAGAGTCGCCACCTAAATATTTTATTTTGTGGGGAATTTAGGAAACCCTGACTCGTGCCTAAGGCCACGTGTCTTTCATCACCAAAGTTGCCTCGGCTCGGGAACTTGGGTACAATTGGGGAAGGTCAGCTATGAGCACCCCCGCTCGCCCGATCCGAAGATTGGCCTGTACTAAGTATGATATCGAGTTTTGAAAACATATGCGTTCTTATTCCAGTTAATTAGTTAGAATTCAATATGTGATGCGCGCACCACACAAGTATAGACAAGATCGCCTAATTTGGAACAAAGCATCGCATATCCGTTTGTTTGGAAATGGTTTGAAGTTTGTTACTCGCAAGTAGGCTAAAACACGGCTTTTAATGAATTAATCCAATTCAAGCAACCCAACATTCACCCACAAGCATTCAGGCAGTTATATCACATAAGCAAATAGCCTCATGGTAAGTATGCTATCATGGCAGTCACTCACATGCATGCAAGGATGCTAAAGCATAAATACTCACAGTGTATTCCGAGCCAAAACAAGGAATATGTTAGTAATCAAATGTATGATCCAAATCCATGTTAAGATGGCTAATGCATCACAGGCATAATGCAACTAGAATACGCTCGGCTAATCTAAAATGACATATGAGATGTGACAACGCGATATACGTATTCAAGTTGGAATTGAAATACTATGCAGTTAGTATGATGCGCCGAGCCCGGTGCATGCAATATTGATGAATGAATGCAAACATGCATAGCATAAGGTATGCTAAATCAAATATGCCCTAAAACTAACCACCATAAGTGGTTAAATAAAAGGGAGAAAGAATTGGAGGTTGGAAGACATGCATCACACACACGCACACTTATTACACAATTGCGCCCTCTCGAGGGATCGAAAGAATAGTACAAACCAAATAAATAATTAACTACTCTAGCTAATTAATTATTACAGACCACTTAACTAGTTAAGCAAATTAACTAAGTTAATAAAGCAGTAAAACAGCCTCGGGAAGAGGGATAAATGCACGCATGCTCGGCTCTGCTCGGAAATCCATTGCCATGCTCATGCTGCCTCTGTTTGCACTGTTTTCCTCTTCTGAAGACTGCACAAGTTTCCAAATTGCTTCTGAAATACTCCCTGAGAGTTGTGGGAGGCCACCGACCAAGAGGGAGCACTACCGGCCATGGGATTATGGTCATCGACCAAAAATTAGATCACCAGCTAGGTATTGATAGTCGGCCGGCACTGAAAGTTACCGACTTGCCATTTCCTCCTGTAGAACACTGGTTTACTGCAACAGCGGACGGACAAGACATGGCAATGCATTTCAAAGCAATGTTTGCACCACCACCCTCCTCATCATGTTTGAGACTCAAAGGAGTATGGTTCTCGACCCTCGGGCCACCAATTACGCATTTCAATGCATGATGGCCCAAGGTGCCAAGTGTGAAACTCAATATGGAATGAAATGCACAAAACACACAAAGGGTCTTAACCTCTATCATGTATGATCAAGAGGCAAGGCAATGCACACACAATGCAATGCAACCTAGGCAAGCAGGCGAGCATGCAAATAACCCAAGTGTGCAACAAATCTAATGCAACATGAGCATGTTAACATGCAATATGCAATAGGCATACAACCTAAACATGTGGACATGTATAGCATGCAACAACATGCAAAATGAAATAAGCATGCAACAACATGTTGAGATGGACTTACACTAACATGGGTAGTTCTCAAGCATGCCAAAATCAGTGGCCAATATGATGCAACAAAAGCATGGAATAGATATGCAAACGTGCATGCACAATGGCCTATCATCTAAGGCATAAAAGAGGCAACTTTTAAACACATTTAAAAGAGAATAATATGGACAAATGACAAACATGCTAAGCTCTGAAATCATTTAAGGGTGGTGCCAAACCAATCAAACTACCCAAGTAAAGCATGCATGGGAGTCCAAGACTTGAGGCTAGCCAAGGGGTTCAAGCCATGACCATATCAACCAAGCCCCCAAAGGGCCAAGAGGACTTAAAACAATCCCAAGGCAGACCAAAACAAGGTTAGAGCATGCATGGAACAAGGCCAAAACATGCTAAGAAATGGGCCCAAAACAAAGGGGATTCAAAGCTACAAAAGGGAGCATTTCTCTACACCTATCACAACCAAACATGCCATGGATTATTCAATGCAAAACAGAATCATATTATGCCAAAATAAGCCCCAAAACCTACTTAGATGGCATCTAAATGGCCTAAGTCTAAAGGCATGCACAATGACCCAAACATGGAGCATAAAATAGAAACTCTTTAAGGCATTGAAAGGGTGGAAAATGCAAGCATACAAGCATGAAATATGCACTGAAATGACATTGTAAGTGACTCCAAATCACTGAAATGAGCCAAGTAATGCATGCTCGGGGGTTCAAAACTCAAAGCCTACAAGCTAAATTGCATGGTAGCTATACAAAGTAAGTCATGGATGACCAAGACAACCAAAATCAGACCACAAGCATACCAAAACATGGATAAAAACTTCTTGAAGCTAAGCCAAAATCATGCTAGGAAGACATGTTACAACATGATGCATGTTAGGCCAAAACATGGGATTACAGGACAAGTGTATGAAGCATACATGGTATGTCGAAACCAACTTAAAACAGTGCTATATCATGGCAAAATAACACCTAATACATACTGAGATGGAGCTAAAACAAGTTAGGCAAACATGCTACAACACAAGCCACTTATGCAAGCATCAAAGACAATATGGAGAGGGGTTGACCCTCTCCTATTTGGGACCTCAAAACCACCTCTCCACCACTGAAAATTCTCTGGATTTCAGTGGTAGAGAGGTCATGCAAAGACCAGAACAATGGCCAAAATGGATGGCCTAAAACAAGGCCTAACAAGGCCTTGGAGGGGGGAGACAAGCCCAAACCTCAAAGTGACCTTAAACAAAGTTCTAAAACACACAAAATTAGAACTTTTATTAGTTTATAGCTAAGCCTAAAACACTAAGCAAGATAGGTCAAAAGCTTGTGCAAAAATGGGGAATAAAGAGGTAAGGTTCTTACCCTTGAAGAACCTCTTCAAGAACACCACCCCAGCAAATTTTCTGAGTTCAAAGCAACCCAAGAACCCCAAAATCAGCCTCAAGGGACCTCAGTTCCAAGGTATAGTGTAACACTAGGTGTCTTAGTGCAAAACTAAGAACAAAAACACCTTTTGAGCACAAGATACACACACAAATCAAAAGGGAGGGGGATATAGAGATAGATCGATATAAAACTTCTAACCCTAATTCTCTGAACCTGGAGGAGGGAGGAGGGGCTCCCTCTTTATAGAGGTTCAAATCCTCAAGCTTCCAAGAGAAGCTAAACAAGAGGCAAATCCCTCCATACACGTGTATGGAGGGGGTGTAAAGTGGATGCCAGCTGTGACAACTGGCATAAAATATCTACCAAAAGCAGATGGGAAGGGGTTGGCTGGAAAATATGGCCGATTGACCAACAAAAATGGCCGGCCGACCAAAAACACCGCCGACCGACCAAAATATTTGGCCGGTAGCAAGAAAATAGAGCTGGTGACCTCAAGCCAAGGCCGGTGAGGTGTAGGGATCACCAACAAGCCATTCCCATCCATTAGAAGCAAAAACACAAGTGTTTGGTGTACAACCAAGCACAAAACAAACAAGTTGAGAGGTCTTGAGGCAAGGCACGCGACCGAAACCTCCGAGAACTCAAGACGAACATGAACATGGATGATCACCGAGTGTTCAAACGATGACGTCCAAGTTTTGAAGATGGTCAAAAATGGGGTGTCTGCAGTTGCCCCTCTTTGACAGAACTCGAAAGTCATAACAATGACGGGAGTGAATGTCAAAGCCCAGAGACGACCCATTTTTGACAAGGCCGAAGACTTAGACAGGCATGCAAGATAGCAAGATATGTGCTCGAAGGCAGGGGCAAAATGCAAGAACAATGGATGGTGCCGAACATAACTTATGATCATGCAAAAAGAGCTGTAATGAAGCAAATACATACAATAAATGCAACAGTTTTAAGCAGGCTAAAAACCAAACCACATGACAATGCATAAAGGATGTAAGAAAATTATGTAATTCTCACTACGTTTGACACGGAGAACACAATACCTGTGCGGTTCGTCTGGTCGTGCCAGCTTCAAATGAACCGTACATGCAATATCGTCCTTTTTCGGTTTGTCTGATCGTGCCAACCTCAAATGAACCGTGCATACAATATCGTGCCTGAAAAAGAAAGAAAACTTAATAGGTAAAATATGGTTAGATACATGCATAGCAATGCAAGTGAGAAGTGTGTAACAACGCAATGCACTAACAAGTGCGAAGGAGGTGCGTAGGATAGCACGATGCACGAAATAGCGCGAATGAAATGCATGCAAAATGCAAGTGAGGTACACAAAACAGTGCGATGTGCAAGATAGCGCGATTGAAATGCATGCAAAATGCAAGTAGGGTGCACAAAACAGTGCGGTGTGGAATAAGCATGACAATGCCATGAAGGCACAAACATATGTAAGTAAAGCACACGCGACAACGCATGCAATGTGTGAAGCAAGAATGAAATGCACACATCTAAGTAAAGCACACATGACAACATGTACAATGTGTGAAAATAAAGGAACTTGAACACATATAAGTAAAGCACACGCGACAACGTAAGTAATGTGTATGGCAGGAATGAACACATGTAAGTAAACAATGCGCGCTAACGCAAGCAATGCGTAACCTTCTGAAAATATGCATGAACACATGTAAGTAAAGCACACGCGGAAATGAATGCAATGTGTAAAGCAAGCAAGGTATGAACACATGTAAGTAAAGTACACGCAAAAACGTGTACAATGTGTAACCACCTGGGGGGATGCATAAACACATATAAGTAAAGCTGTCATAACCCGACCCTCGTATGTGATTCTGAGATATTTTAAATCTTTGATTATGCCCTTTCAAATGCTTACTGTGAAACTTCATGGGAAATTAAGTTTAAGTATGTATATCTTATGAATTGAACTTGTATCTGTTAGGTAAGGATAGTATCTGTGACAATTAGAAACAAAAATTGAGGACCTTAGAGGCTTAATAATCCAAAAGTGATTACGCAATTGGAATCAGCATAATTTTTAAGTAATATTGAGCATTTTTGTGAAATTTCAATTTGGGACGATTAAACGATTGATTTTTGTCCTATTCCCTCCTTATATATATATATATATGTGTGTGTGTGTGTGTGTGTGTGTGTATGTTCCTTGACCACTTGATAAAACAAAAAAAAACTTCCTAACTCAATACATGGCTCCTGAGAGAAAAGCTTAGAGGAGAGAAAGGTTGAAGGGTAGAAGGTGGGGAATTGAGAAACTTTAGCACAATGTGTGTAGATGTTATATTAATTAACTCCTACAACTCTCCTTCTTCTTCAATAGTGAGAGATATACTCAAAATCATGGCACTCAAGGGTTGGAATTGTGGTTCTAAGGGTGTGTAAGAAGTTAATGTGAATGTTTTGACTTAATTTAAAATAGCTATGACTCAATTGAGTTTCTTGAATTTTATTATTTGACATGGCCTTGTGTATATGTGTCTATATATGTGTGTAAAGTTAGGAATCTCATGAAATGGGAAGTGTTTTGAGTTGTGGATTAATGATCTAACTTATATTCAAATGAAGTATGTATTTTGATGCTTATTCACATGCCTTTGAGCCTTTACATTAGCAATTTATAGTTAAGTTTTGAGGCCCTAAACATATCTGCAAAAGGATGGAATTGTGCAGAATTTTCGGACCTTTTTGTGCAGAACCGCCGCACGTGCGGGGTCCAAGGCCGCATGTGCGGGAGCCCCAGCCGCACGTGCGGGAGTCATGGTCGCACGTGCGGGAAAAATGGCAAATTTTGGAGTTCAACACTGCTAAAAAGGCACGTGCGGGGCATCACTGCCGCACGTGCGGGAGACTTTGCCGCACGTGCGGGAATCCTAGCCGCACGTGTGGCTCAGGCTGGGAAACACGGGTCGCTCCGTTTTGTGTGTTGGACCCTCTAATATTGTCACAACCTGCAATTGATATTGTTATGATGTTCGTTAAATTAATCAAAGAAAAATGAGTCAAGAATTGATTTAACAAGAGAGAGGGAAACTAATGTGTATCTTGTGCAGGTGTAGGACACGCTTCAAGAGGATCAAGTACCCCACCGCAACACAGTGAGTAATAGTACTAGATGTACTTTAATCTCGCTAAGTATTATTGTCATTAACATTGTATTTAATATATATATGCCACTTGGAAAGGAATATGAAGTTATTAAATTAAGAAGCAGTGTGAAGTAGTGAAAGTACCAAAAGAACTTGTGAATATGAATTTATGTGGCCGAGAGCCAACTTGTGAAATGTGAATCCATGAGGCCGAGAGCCAACTTGTGAAATATGGATTTAAGGGGCCGAGGGCCAAATTGTGAAACTATGATTCTAAGTTATGGAATTATGAAGCCAAGGGCTAAGTTGTGAACGTGTGAACCCATTAGGCCAAAGGCCAATCTATGAGACTGTGAACCGATAAAGTTATTCGGTAAATGTGTACAAATTCAGACTCGCTACATGATCTCCACATTACTTACAGTTTTATATGTGTTACAATGTTATGATGTATCGAAGCACTTAAATACTATTGTTCACTGAGCCTGGCTCACTCTATGTTATGTCTGTTTCTGTAGGTAACGAAGCTGGAGGTCGGTCCTAGCCGGCCACCGTCACACTTTTGTCAGCCTAAGCATAGCCAGGCCCTTGGTCGCAGCCGTTCTTTTATGTGTTGTTTTGCTAGATTATGGCGTATGCTTTCGTTATTGGCTTATGGGGTAATGTATATAATGTTTTTGTTCTATGCCCAATCTTGGGGCTGGTTCTGTATATGCTTATGTATATATATATATATATATATATCTAGTTCTCAAATGTGTGCTCCTTATATCTATTCGTCTTATGCGATATTTGTGATCCTAGCATGATAGTGGTAGCTCAATGGATGTCATACTTTCTTATATTATCTTTGTCGGCAACGCTTCCGTTTGGGCCCCTATGTTATATATTTATACCAGGTTTAGTGTCTACTTCCACTTAGGTCATGCCCAATCCTTTAGGGGCAGGGTTGGGGCGTGACAAAAGCACACGCGGAAACGTATGCAATGTGTAAAGCAAGCAAGGTATGAACACATGTAAGTAAAGTACACGCAAGAACATGTACAATGTGTAACCACCTGGGGGGATGCATAAACACATATAAGTAAAGCACACGCGGAAATGCATGCAATGTGTAAAGCAAGCAAGGTATGAACACATGTAAGTAAAGTACACGCAAAAACGTGTATAATGTGCAACCACTTGGGGGGATGGATAAACACATATAAGTAAAGCACACACGGAAACGCATACAATGTGTAAAGCAAGCAAGGTATGAACACATGTAAGTAAAGTACACGTGAAAATGTGTACAATGTGTAACCACCTGGGGGGATGCATGAACACATATAAGTAAAGCACACGCGGAAACGCATGCAATGTGTAAAGCAAGCAAGGTATGAACACATGTAAGTAAAGTACACGCAAAAACGTGTACAATGTGTAACCACCTGGGGGGATGCATAAATACATATAGGTAAAGCACACGCGGAAATGCATGCAATGTGTAAAGCAAGCAAAATATACACATGTAAGTAAAGCAAGCGCGGAAACGCATGCAATGTGTATAGCAGGAACAATGCGAATGAAACGTGTATGACAATATGAGGTAGGAAAATGCATGACAATGCATATACTGAAATGCATGACAATGCAAAATAGGGAAATGCATGACAATGCATGTATCGAAATACATGACAATGCATGATAAGGAAATGCGTGACAAGGCGTGATAAGGGAATGCGTGACAATGCATGTACTGAAATGCATGACAATGCAAAGTAAGGAGATGCATGACAATGCATGATAAGGAAATGCGTGACAAGGCAAATGCGGTGTGCATAACAATGCACGATGAGAGAAATGCATGACAATGCATGTACTAAAATGCATGACAATGCAAAGTAAGGAAATGCATGACAATGCAAAATGAGACACGCATGACAATGCATGAACTGAAATGCATGACAATGCATGAATTGAAATGCATGACAATGCGTGTAATTGAAATTCATGACAATGCATGACTTATTGAAATGTATGACAATGCATACTATTGGGATGCACAACAATGCAAATGAATTCAAATGCGTGACAACGCACGTCTCTTGAAATGCATGACAATGCAAATGACCTTTAAATGCGTGACAACGCACGTTTGTTTTTTGAAATGCATGACAATGCAAATGAACTCGAATGCGTGACAACACTCATTTTTTTTTGAAATGCATGACAATGCAAATGAACTCAAATGCGTGACAACGCACGTCTCTTGAAATGCATAACAATGCAAATGAACAGTGCATAACAATGCAAATTGTGCGCGTTTATCATAAACGAGGCAAAACATTGTAGTGCAACGCATTTAAAGTAGTTATTGAATCTCGTAAGATACCAAAGGATACGGAAAGGATACACCTTGTGTGTATTGAGCATCGCATATGGGAAACACGGCTCGAGGTCAACACGAAGGCCGATCGAGGTTCAAAAGTGCATTTCCTTGCACTGCCTTGAGAAATGAAGGTTCCAAACCAAATGAATGACCCAACCAAGGGTGTGGAAGATGCACCGGTAACCGGGGAAGATCACCGGCCATCCATCAGCCACGAAATAAGGTCACCGGCCAAATAATTGGCCGACCGGCTAACAATGTGGCCGGCCGGCCAAAAATTGCTGTATCGGGGCAGTTTTGTCAATTGGCTGCGGGTCTTTAAATATAGGGCTTCAAGCCCTATATTTCCACTCCCTCATTGGTCGAAAATTTCTCCCTTCTCTCTCTAGGCGAGTTTCCTCCCTTTGATCTGAGTTTTTGCCGTATTTTAGGGCCCTTTTCGTCGTTCGATTCGCGAAAACCTCCTTGTTTCGCACGTTTTGAACCGAACAAATCTTAGTTTCTGTGTACTTTTCTCGACTTCCACCACTTGGGGTTTGTTTCCCCCGAGTTTACCTCAGTCTTTGTGCTTGTTCCACACCCCGACCTTTCTGCCGATTTTTCACCCTCTCGGGGTTGACTTTTTACATTCTTGTCCGGTTTTCACACTTTCGGCCATTTTTACACTCTCTTCAAGATGGCAGACGACGTACCAGAGGGTGGGGCTCCCCTGGAGATGGATGTGGATCCCGAGGTCGAGCTCTTACCTCTTCATATCCGGCCGTTCGATCCGGCGGCCTACATGCCGGTGATACACGTGCTTCCCCCTGATAGCCTTCGTCACTTCCGGAGCTATGCACGAGGTGCGCCACCAGAGCTTTTGTTGTGCGAGCTAGAGTCTCACCTGTCCTATGGTGCTTCTGAGGTACACTTTTCCCTATTTTATTTTTCGCAAAGTAGAATACATAACTGCAATAGTTGATGTTGTTCTTTAACTGCTTAAC
Source organism: Camellia sinensis (assembly GCF_055761805.1). NCBI lineage: Eukaryota > Viridiplantae > Streptophyta > Magnoliopsida > Ericales > Theaceae > Camellia > Camellia sinensis. Next base: position 8,751,407 of record NW_028128988.1, read on the forward strand.
TGATGCCCACTAGTACATTACATGCTATATTTGATTGCGAGCACACCTGCACCCGATATCTGTTTGAATCTGAACACGTGTACACACGCTGTATTCTCAACTGAACCACTCAAGCACACTGATACATCACATGCTGTAGTTCACTGTAAGCATACCCGCACCCGATATCTGTTTGAATCTGAACACGTGTGCACACGCTGTATTCTCAACTGAACCACTCAAGCACACTGATACATCACATGCTGTAGCTCACTGTGAGCACACTCACACCCGATATCTGTTTGAATCTGAACACGTACACCCACGCTGTATTCTCATCAGTTCTGAGTGTATTCAACACTATATTTGTAACACTACTTCGCAACTGTTTATTTTGATCACAGGGAGATTCCCATGCCTTCCGATGGTATGGGAACACTGCCGCCAGAGGTTGGTACATTGAGCTACCTAACGCGGTTTGTCGTATCGTTGATCGAGCTGGCTTTGGGACCTTTTGCATGGGACTCTCGCGCCTTACTGTGAGTAGGCTCCTCCTTGATACTCTGGTGGAGATGTGCTGGGACACCACCAACTCTTTCCACCTTTTTGCCACCGGGGAGATGACGATGACTCCCTTCGAATTCTCCATGCTCACAGGCATCGGAGTGGGGGGTGATCTGATCCCCTTTGATACAGACATGGACGAGTGGGACGCCGCTCAGATGTACCTGCTCGGTGCTCGGCCACCTCTCGCTCGGGCAGGGTTTGTGCGATACTCGTGGTTTGAAGACCATTTTCTGATCCAGGCGCCTACTACCCAGGAGGAGGAGCAGCAGCACGCTCGTGGCTTTATCATGTTTTTGCTAGGGACCACACTTTTCACCGATCGGGCGAACATCGTCGGCGTCTACCTGCTGAGCGCGCTCGTGGATATGACGCGGATCCGCCTTTATGACTAGGGTGGCGCCAACTTGGCCACTCTCTATGGGTACATGAGCTCATCTTCCCGCCTCAGTGGGTAGTTACTCGGAGGCTACTGGCGAGCCTGGGAGGTACATGTTCCCTTATCTGTCTTTTCAGTTCTGTTTTACATTATCTACACTCTATACATACTGTGCACATGCAATCTGTTCTACATTGACTGTACATTGCACACACTGCACAACACATCACACACATTGCACAATACACTGCACACTATTTTCTGATTTTCACTTTTATCTGTACACTGCTTTATCTGATAAGCCTACTGGTGTTTGCTCTGTTTCGTTCTGTAGTTGTGGGTGTATGCCTACTTCCCTAAGCTTGCCCTAGTGCCGGACGAGGAGGTCCCTCTCGGTGTTCCATTTTCTCATCGCTTCAACGTGAGGTGTGAGCGGAGACCACGGGAGTCTCTCATGTTCTTCCGCCGCTACTTTGATACTATCACCGCAGCCGGGGTATGTCAAACATTACAGTTCATTTAGGCTTTGATTTACATTGTACTCTCAATATTAGTAGATAATAAACTATGCTTTACTTGTAGATCACCTGGCAGCTATGGGCTCCGTTGTCTGATGCTGTTCGGGATCGGTATGCCGGTGCTCGGGAGACTGCCCGATTCAGGGTTCTGCTAGAGGGCCCAGCCTGCCGCACCTGGTGCTTGGGTGAGCACTTCTTGCGGCAGACCCTTGGCTTACCGGAGTAGGTAGTTCCATCACCTCCTCCTACGACTATGAGGCAGACCGAGAGGTACACCCCGCAGGAGATGGCTGATTATACGATTGGTTGGGGCTCAGAGGGATTTAGAGACGAGGGCGTCTACGCCGAGTTTATCCAGGCCTATCTGATGCCTCCTCTTAGTAGTGCTCGTCAAGCTGAGAGGGAGAGGTCTGCGGCGCCAGCGGCTGGAGCAGGAGCACCGAGGGCATCGAGGGTATCTCCGGCTCGAGGCAGGAGTGGGTCCCGGAGAGGGCAGGGAGCTGGGTGGCCCGAGCTGCCTACCATGATGACATGCCGAGGGTAGGGTGGGAAGACTTACCATATCCCTATCGCTCCCCCTCCGCCTGATCACGAGCTAGTTGGATTCTACGGCTTGCCTCTGGCATGTATTACTGCATTTTGCATCCTGTACAATTTTTTCATTTTATTTCTCTTGATGTTCCGTAGAATACTGATGTTTCTAACACTCTTGCAGACTTTTGCCGAGTACACTCGCCAGTCTTTGGAGTTGACTACTTCCGTGATGGGGATGCTACAGTGGAACCTCAACCTGCTGGCTATCTACAGTATCCTGGTAAGCTCTTTCAACCACAATCTTAAACTGTACATAATCTGTTTCACACATAATCTGATACATTGCACTGTCAACATGGCACTTGATACATGACCTTCACGACATTTGATACACTGTAACCCACAGACTGCTCATAGCATTGCTCACGGCATTCATACACTGCACTCAGTCACTGTTCTCTGTACTGACACACTGCTTATAACATTCATACACGACATTCTGCATTGATATACTGCTCATAGCATTCATACACGCCATTCTGCATTGATATACTACTCGTAGCATTCATACACAACATTCTGCACTAATATACTGCTCGTAGCATTCATACACGACATTTTGCACTGATATACTGCTCGTAGCATTCATACACGACATTTTGCACTGATATACTGCTCGTAGCATAACTGATGCATCTACTATTTGTCCTTTTCAGCCCCCATTCCAGATACCGGCTACAGGGGGTGCTCCAGCAGGACCATCTGGGTCTGCCCGAGGAGGAGGGAGAGCAGGACGAGGGACCACATTACTCCCCTGCACCAAAGCGGGGCGCACTCATGTTGGGAGTAGCTCGCGGGCACTGATTCCAGATGATGATGAGTCCAAGACAGAGGTAGAGTCATCTGAGGATGAGGCTGGAGATGACTCGGGCTCGGGCTCAGATGGTGGGGACGGTGACGACGCTCCTGGACCTTCATCCAGGAAGAGGACGAGGACAGACTCTCATGCCTGAGACCAGTTGACATTGATCTAGACTTTTGTTGCTTTTCTTTCTTTTTGCTTTATTTTCCTTTTAGCTAGTAGTTTGAGCACTTTGTACTGCTTGAGGCAGGTTTTACTTTCCTCAAAACTATGTATTTGAAAAGATGATGAAATGAAACAAACTTTTTGCTGAAAAAGTGATGCATTTGTACATCGCATCGCATCGCATCACACCATATCACATAACAATGTAATCGGATGGAAATTGAACATGCATGTACTACCAGGTCAGGTAGACCAACGTAACAAATAAAACAAATTAACTCAATAAGCAAAAATGAGACCTTAACAAGTTTACAACTCGATAAGTAGAGAGCAACAACTAGATAAGCAAAATTGCGATAACTTGGTAATCAAATGAGTAACAACTTGATAAGCAAATGAGCGACAACTTGATAAGCAAAATGAGTAACAACTCGATAAGCAAATGAGTGACAACTTAATAAGCAAAATGAGTAACAACTCAATAAGCAAATGTGCGACAACTCGATAAGCAAAATGAAGTAATACAGGTGTGACTTTGCAAAATCAACACCGGAAGGCACTGGAAATGGAACTAATCACAAGTTCTCAATATGTTCAACATATAGAGTGCTTGTTTTGAACACACCGCTCGCAACACAGTACTCTGTTCATTTTGGTCATGCGGCTTATGCAGGACACTACTGATTCTGAACATATAGCCCATTCTGAACATTGCTCATTTTGAACTCACAGTCCATAACACAACATTCGGTTTATTCGGCATACAGCTAATTCTGAACCAACAGTTCGATCCGAACAGATGGGATGCAAAGATGGGATTGGCAGAAGTTGAAACATACTGAGATGCTCCAAATGTGGAAGAACAAACGTGGAGAATGGCACAGTACTCTGAGCACAAAACGATTCATTTTGAAAATCGAGAAATGAGTTCTCAATCGGGTATTGAGCCTACGACTGAACACAGCGAAAAAAGACTCAACAACGGAAAACAAAAGGTATACAACCTAAAGACAAACACAGAAACCTAAAATGACTCAAGACAAGAATCGAGGCAAACAAAAGACACGACATTTGGACGTGTTACAAAGGCGAGAGGCCAGTTTCTCCGGGTATTGTTTCCCACCCTTTTTCATTTATGATTCTCACATCATTCTGGCACTCAAATCTTTATTTATTTTTTCTTCAAAAGCCCTTTCCTCATTTTTTCTCTCAGCGCACATCTCTCTATTCTTCAATCTTTCATTTTTTTATCCCTCCCTTGGGTGGTTTGATAGATAGACAAAAGGTTATGGGTTCATGCCCAACACTATTAGCTCGCGGCTATCTCCTTCGGTGTCATTTAGTCAAGGCCCCGGATGAGGGAGTGGAGTAACTTGATCCACTCGAATTCGTGTTTCGCACTTGGCTTGATACCTCGTTGCTCGGAGGATGTTGAGAGCTTTCAGCCCTTTGTTGTTAGCTTTAGCCGTGCACTTTCCTGGCAGGTAGAGTGCCCTTTCTGGCAAACGCATGGATAACGAGGAAAAGACAAGAAGTTTGACTCAGCTATGCCCCTAGTTCATCATTTTGACCCTTTTTTGTTTTTTGCTTTTTACTAAAACAATTTTGATCAATATAAAAGTTTGATTAACATGCTCGTTCAACTTTCTGACTTAAAATCATGCAAGTTAGGTTGTGAGCACTGAAAATTTTCCTTTTTTGGGTCCAAGAAAATGGTTCGGTTTTGAAAAAAATGGAATAATTTTCGAGATAATTAGTCAACCTCAGTAAAAATTCTCAAAAACTATTTTTACAAACGGCCACTGCTCTACGAGCACAGAACCTACTCTTGAGATGTACAACCTCAGATCCAAAACAATGGAAAATTGCCCCTTTGTCTGAACGGGATCGCAGCACTCTGAATGGCAACGGAAAGTTGCCCCTTGTTTGAATGGTATTGCGGCGCATTGTATGGCAACAAAAAGTTGCCCCTTGTTTGGATAGCACCGCTGCATATTGTAATCAGCCTTCAGAGTGACGATCACAACCATACTCTCGGATACAGAGAAAACAAAGATGAGCAAAACCATTACATGGACACAATCCATTTGGGAGTGTTTGTGGCTAGACTTCAGGATGAAGTTGCCTACGTATCCCAAACATGGGAATCAAGCCTTACGTAGTTCCGGTGGGTTGAGGTACACTCGGGTATTTAACCTCTCCTTTTATGCTCTAACTTTTGCTAAGGCTGCCCTTCCGGGTTTTCAACCTTGTGAGCTATGTTCTTCTTTTCTTTTCAATTCTTTTCATTTCCTTTTTCTTTGTTCAGAATTTTTCATTTTCTTCACTTTTCTTTTTTGTTCTCTTTTTTTTCTTGTTCTAACTTTTGCTTGGGTCGCCCTTCCGGGTTTTCGGCCCAGCGAGCCTCTCAAGGGAAAAAGTGTAGTTTTGTCCATGTCAAATGGTTTTGAGATCTCGAAGCCATCTGAATCCAGAAGAATGGCTGCTGTTTACTGATGATGTCGAAGTCCATCCAATGGGGGCTAAATTTTCCCCTAGTGTTGCGGATAGGAACTCAGTTGTTCTTCGGCAGTACTTTCTTCTTTCCTCCCCTTCTGGGATTTGGCATTCTTTCCGATCTTCGTCTTGGACTCTTCGAGTGCATTATCTGACGTCTTTTGCCCCTCATTCGAGAGGTGCTTCTGATCTGGCCATACAAGCCTCACATTGTGGTTGACCGTTTGGACTTTCTGAACGCACGTTCAACTGTTTGAAAGTAAAAAAGGGGGGCCAAGTCTCGAGGCTGAAAGCGATCCTAAGCTGCACGATCTCAAGAGCGATTCCACACAGGTTTTCGCAGGACCGCGCAAAATATTTTTTGAAAAATTTTAAGAAAGCGACTAATCGCTCGCGCTGAAGATAGTGTAGAACCAATCTGGATCAAGTCAGGATCCTTCTCAGTACTTATATTAACAAACATGATCACAATCATCAAGGGCTTAGCATGCTTTTCTTTCTCTCAATTGATCAAATTTTTACAAATCTCGAGAATTCTTTTCTCTTTGTTTTCATCACAAAGTTCAAAAAGTTTTAAAAAACTTAGGTCAATGCAGTGACTTAAAGGCATAGGAGGAGTAGGTGAAAATGTGCTGCCGTTTCATTCAAATCTATTGGCACAACTGGCTTGAAGCAGAAATAAGCACCAAACATGAAAATCACTGCTATTTCATTCAGATCTTCTGGTGTAACTGGCTCTAAGGTAGAAACAGACTCAAAAAGGAAAGCAAAAAGACAAACACAAAACAAAATAGTGATGTCCGAAGTAACACTCCCGGAATCACCCGACTCCTGTACAACATGACTGACTCGATACAACAAGACAGACCCTTAATCAAAAAGACTGACTCAAAACAACGAGACAGACTCAAAATAAAACCACAGAACTAACTCAACACCCGAGTCAGAAACTACAAAAACTAGCATTTGCAAACGCTCAAAACGGTGCGTGCCATACGCCACATCTGAAGTAAATCGAGCACCGCCCACAGGTGGGCCAACCCCTGATCACATACTTGTAGTATCTTCGAAGTCCACAAACTCAGTAGTGACGAACTTTGTTGAGCTAGACGGGAGGATAACTTCATTTTCAATCAAATCTTGCACTTCGTGGTGAAGGCGGAAGCAATTGTCAGTGCTGTGACCGGTTTGCTGGTGGTACGCGCAGTACTGAGTAGCATCATGTGAGAGAGGAAGGTTACTTGGGAGAGGTTGAGGCTCGAGGGGTTTAAGATGCCCTTTTTCAGCCGGGATTTGAAGTGCCTTAGACAAAGGCATGTAGAGGGCATGGAAGACTCTGCGACCTCGGGGCAAATACTTCGAAGTCTGCGGACTTTTGCTGGACGCACTAGGAAAGGGATCGGCGGGTGCTGCCTTGGCTCTCTGATCTTTTCCGGTCGTAGGGTTAGGATTGGCAGGAACAGTTCCGGTGCGACGGTCCTTATCCCGATTTTCCTTCTGGCTTGAACTACTCTCGGTCTGAGTGGAGAAGATGTCATCCACAGTCTTAGCCAAAACTGCGAGTACTTGTTGCTTATTAAACCCCCCGGCTTTCAGAGTCTCAACAGCTTGCTGGAGTTGTGCATAGGGATCTATATCTACCTTCATCTTGTTCTTTCCACTAACCTCAAGTTGGTGGGAGGTTTGGGCTATTGCTTCAGTGCGAAGCCTCGTTGTCGTTGATATGTCATTGCCGGAGTTTGAGACAGCTTTAGGTTGGCTGAGCTCAATTACAATTCACCCCAGTAGCGGGGGCTCCTGCGGCATGAAGTTCTCGGCATACGATGTGGTTGGTGGCGAAGCCAACATTCCATAGGCGAGGTCAGCCACAGACCTTTGGAGGTCACCAATCATTCCCATTAACTCAAACATGGTGGGTTCACAAGCTTGAAACAACTAGGGCGTCCAGATCGGGTGCGCAACAGGCGACCTAGGCGGATGGGGTATTTCAACATTGGTCTTATCCTGCAAGATGATTCCTTGGTCCAATGCGGCTGTCATAACCACAATTTCCTCTGAATTTTGTGTCATCATAAGTCTGTTGAACTGAACGAAGGTGACTGACGAAACAGGTGAACTGGTAGGCCTTGACTGGACCTACCTCAAGAAAGGAGAACGCTGGCTGCTCCAAACTGAATCTCTGAACTGAAAGAGAAAGTGGGCAACATCTCAGCCCAATTTTACTACAACAGACATAAGTATAGCTGAATAACTTCACTTGACTACTGATCATTGTTCCCCCAAAATTACTCCCACAAATCTGAATCTGATACCCGCATATATAACTGATTCTCAAAACACCGATGCCTGCAGGCTTGATACCCAGACTTGCAAACTGATATATGCATTCCCTGTAGAGGTCAACTCAAAAAGCACATAACAAGCAAGTGAGAGCCAAAATGCCCCCATGTTGGAGTAGGGCTTCCCTGTCCTATTGTCAGGAGCTAGGGTTTTCACTATGCATACAGCGGTTTCAAACAACCTACAATTAGGTAAGCAACTTGACCTAGTTTGGAATGGTCACTATGGATTTCGAACATGCACTAGGTCGAATGGTCAAAAAGGGTGCCCCGGTTAAAATCGGGGTTTGTGTTCCCATCGTGGCAGAGCTCATAATCGGTCAGCCTTATGGCACGCTTCTCAAAGGGAGCCTCCGACAAACCGTTCAGGAATAGCAGATGGCAAACACGGTGTCTTAGGCGCAACAATGCACATGCAATGTAAAGAAACACATGAGTGTAGTCAAAACAAGATATCATGAGTTCGAGTCAAGTTCTCTAACTCCCCAGCGGAGTCGCCAGAAACTGTGGACGCGCCCTTGAGGGCTTATGCTTTTCCACAGTTCGGACTTAATTGTGTCACGGTTCTTAATCTGATCTCGCAATGTGCAATGCAAGACTGATAAATCACCAAAGAGTCCAAATTTGGCAAATCATTTTGGAAAACAGATTTTTAAGAAAGAAGTGCCAAACATGGACTGCTTTGCTAGATACAGAGTCCCCACCTAAATATTTTATTTTGTGGGGAATTTAGGAAACGCTGACTCGTGCCTAAGGCCATGTGTCCGTTATCACCAAAGTTACCTAGGCTCAGGAACTTGGGTACGATTGGGGAAGGTCAGCTATGAGCACCCCCGCTCGCCCAATCCGAAGATCGGCCTGTACTAAGCATGATATCGAGTTTTGAAAACATATGTGTTCTTATTCCAGTTAATTAGTTAGAATTTAATATGTGATGCGCACAACACACAAGTATAGACTAGATCGCCTAATTTGGAACAAAGCATCGCATATCCATTTGTTTGGAAATAGTTTGAAGTTTGCTACTCGCAAGTAGGCTAAAACACGGATTTCATTGAATTATTCCAATTCAAGCAACCCAACCTTCACCCATAGGCATTCAAGCAGTTATATCACATAAGCAAATAGCCTCATGGTAAGCATGCTATCATGGTAGTCACTCACACTCATGCAAGGATGCTAAAGCATAAATACTCATAGTGTATTCCGAGCCAAAACAAGGAATATGTTAGTAATCAAATGTATGATCCAAATCCATGTTAAGATGGCTAATGCATCACAGACATAATGCAACTAGAATAGGCTCGGCTAATCTAAAATGACATATGAGATGTGACAACGCGATATACGTATTCAAGTTGGAATTGAAATACTATGCAGTTAGTATGATACGACGAGCTCGGTGCATGCAATACTGACGAATGAATGCAAACATGCATAGCATAAGGTATGCTAAATCAAATATGCCCTAAAACTAACCATCATAAGTGGTTAAATAAAAGGGAGAAAGAATTGGAGGTTAGAAGACATGCATCACACACACGCACACTTATTACACAATTGTGCCCTCTCGAGGGATCGAAAGAATAGTACAAACTAAATAAATAATTAACTACTCTAGCTAATTAATTATTACAGACCACTTAACTAGTTAAGAAAATTAACTAAGTTAATAAAGCGGTAAAGCAGCCTCGGGAAGAGGGATAAATGCACGCATGCTCGGCTCCGCTTGGAAATCCATTGCCGTGCTCATGCTGCCTTTGTTTGCACTGTTTTCCTCTTCTGAAGACTGCACAAGTTTCCAAATTGCTTCTGAAATACTCCCTGAGAGTTGTGGGAGGCCACCGACCAAGAGGGAGCACCACCGGCCATGGGACTATGGTCATCGACCAAAAATTAGATCACCGGCTGGGTATTGATAGTCGGCCGGCACTAAAAGTTACCGACCGGCCATTTCCTCGTACAGAACACTGGTTTGCTGCAACAGAGGACAGACAAGACATTGCAATGCATTTCAAAGCAATGTTTGCCCCACCACCCTCCTCATCATGTTTGAGACTCAAAGAAGTATGGTTCTCAACCCTCGGGCCACCAATCACGCATTTCAATGTATGATGGCCCAAAGTGCGAAGTGTGCAACTCAATATGGAATGAAATGCACAAAACACACAAAGGGTCTTAACCTCTATCATGTATGATCAAGAGGCAAGGCAATGCACACACAATGCAATGCAACCTAGGCAAGCAAGCGAGCATGCAAATAACTCAAGTGTGCAACATATCTAATGCAACATGAGCATGTTAACATGCAATATGCAATAGGCATACAACCTAAACATGTGGACATGTATAGCATGCAACAACATGCAAAATGAAACAAGCATGCAACAATATGGTGAGATGGACTTACACTAACATGGGTAGTTCTCAAGCATGCCAAAATCAGTGGCCAATATGATGCAACAAAAGCATGGAATAGATATGCAAACATGCATGCACAAAGGCCTATCATCTAAGGCATAAAATAGGAAACTTTTAAACACATTTAAAAGAGAATAATATGGACAAATGACAAGCATGCTAAGCTCTGAAATCATATTAAGGGTGGTGCCAAACCAATCAAACTACCCAAGTAAAGCATGCAAGGGAGTCCAAGACTTGAGGCTAGCCAAGAGGTTCAAGCCATTACCATATCAACCAAGCCCCCAAAGGGCTAAGAGGACTTAAAACAGTCCCAAGGTAGACCAAAACAAGGTTAGAGCATGCATGGAACAAGGCCAAAACATGCTAAGAAATGGGTCCAAAACAAAAGGGGATTCAAAGCTACAAAAGGGAGCATTGCTCTACACCTATCACAACCAAACACGACATGGATTATTCAATGCAAAACAGAATCATATTATGCCAAAATAAGTGCCAAAACCTACTTAGATGGCATCTAAATGGCCTAAGTCTAAAGGCATGCACAATGACCCAAACATGGAGCATAAAATAGCAACTCTTTAAGGCATTGAAAGGGTGTAAAATGCAAGCATACAAGCATGAAATATGGACTGAAATGACATGGTAAGTGACTCCAAATCACTGAAACGAGCCAAGTAATGCATGCTAGGGGGTTCAAAACTCAAAGCCTACAAGCTAGATTGCATGGTAGCTATACAAAGCAAGTCATGGATGACCAAGATAACCAAAATCAGACCTCAAGCATACCAAAACGTGGATAAAAACTTCTTGAAGCTAAGCCAAAATCATGCTAGGAAGACATGTTACAACATGATGCATGCTAGGCCAAAACATGGGATTACAAGACAAGTGTATGAAGCTTACATGGCATGTCTAAACCAACTTAAAATAGTACTATATCATGGCAAAATAACACCTAATACAAACTGAAATGGAGCTAAAACAAGCTAGGCAAACATGCTACAACACAAGCCACTTATGCAAGCATCAAAGACAATATGGAGAGGGGGTGACCTTCTCCTATTTGGGACCTCAAAACCACCTCTCCACCACTGAAAATCCTTTGGATTTTAGTGGTAGAGAGGTTATGCAATGACCAGAACAATGGCCAAAATGGATGGCCTAAAACAAGGCCTAACAAGGCCTAGGAGGGGGGAGACAAGCCCAAACCTTAAAGTGACCTTAAACAAAGTTCTAAAACACACAAAATCAGAACTTTTATTAGTTTATAGCTAAGCCTAAAACACTAAGCAAGATAGGTCAAAAGCTTGTGCAAGAACACCACCCTAACAAATTTTCTGAGTTCAAAGCAACCCAAGAATTCCAAAATTAGCCTCAAAGGACCTCAGTTCCAAGGTATAGTGTAACACTAGGTGTCTTAGTGCAAAGCTAAGAACAAAAACACCTTTTGAGCATAAGATACACACACAAATCAAAAGGGTGAGAGATATAGAGATAGATAGATATAAAACTTCTAACCCTAATTCTTTGAACCTGGAGGAGGGAGGAGGGGCTCCCTCTTTATAGAGGTTCAAATCCTCAATCTTCCAAGAGAGGCTAAACAGGAGGCAAATCCCTCCATACACGTGTATGGAGGGGGTGTAAAGTGGATGCCAACTGTGATAGCTGGCATAAAATATCTGCCAAAAGCATATGGAAATGGGTCGGCTAGAAAATATGGCCGATTGACCAACAAAAATGGCCGGCTGACCAAAAACACTGCCGACCGACCAAAATATTTGGCCGGTAGCAAGAAAACAGAGCCGGTGACCTCAAGCCAAAGCCGGTGAGGTGTGAGGATGGCCAACAAGCCATTCCTTTCCCTCATAAGCAAAAACACAAGTGTTTGGTGCACAACCAAGCACAAAACAAACAAGTTGAGAGGTCTTGAGGCAAGGCACGCGACCGAAACCTCCGAGAACTCAAGACGAACATGAACATGGATGATCACTGAGTGTTCAAACGGTGATGTCCAAGTCTTGAGGACGATCAAAAATGGGGTGTCTACAGCTATTTGTCTAGTTTTGAATTAGGTGATGAGCTAGAATTTGATTCCACTGAGTCTGTGGGGTCAGGATCAAATTCAAGTTCTTCTGAATCTGAGTCTGGTATTTCTGGGGGCGGTAACCCGGATATCAAAGTCCTGTCTAGGTCTTCATTCAGTTTTTCTTTTGAGTTGGTAACCGAAGATCTGGACCTTGTGAATGAAAATTCTACGGATTCCATGAACTTTTCTGTGCCGTTGGTTTATTGCATTGACCAAGATTTTCAAAATTTGAACAAAAATAAAGGGAAAGAAATTCCTTTTGCTTTGAAAAGCTTGATTAATTGAGAGGAGAAAAGGTTTGCTAAACCCTGTGCTGATGAAATCATTGCCATTAATGTGGGTACTGAGAAGAATCCGCGCCTGGTCCAGATCGGGTCCACGTTGTCTTCGGAGAAGCGCAAGCGTTTAATCGCTTTATTAAAAGATTTCAAAAATGTTTTCTCGTGGTCCTATGAAGACATGCCTGGAATCAACCCTCAGATTGTACAGCACCAGATCCCTCTTGACCCTGGGGCCTGACCTGTCAAGCAGAAGTTGTGTAGAATCTGCCGGATTAGGCGCTGAAAATCAAGGAAGAGGTCACCAAGTAGATCGAGGCAGGTTTCTTGTCAGTATCTGAGTACCCGACTTGGTTGGCCAATATCGTTATAGTGCCAAAGAAGGGTGGTAGAATCCCCGTATGTGTAGACTTTTGGGATTTGAACAGAGCCAGTCCGAAGGACGACTTTCCTCTGCCACACATTGATGAATTAGTGGACTTCGTTGTTGGCCATGCATTGCTATCATTTATAGATGAGTTTTTTTTGGGTACAACCAGATTCTAATGGCACTTGAGGATAGAGAGAAGACCGCGTTCACTACTCTGTGGGGTATCTATTGCTACCGGGTTATGCCGTTTGGGTTGAAAAATGCTAGAGCTACCTATCAGAGAGCCGTGACCACCATTCTTCATGACATGATCCACAAAGAGGTTGAGGTGTACATAGACGACATGATTGTCAAGTCCAAAGAACGAGAGGGCCACTATACCGCCTTAGAGAAATTCTTTAAACGAGTCAGTGAATACAGATTGAGGTTAAACCTGCAGAAATGCACCTTCGGCGTAATGGCAGGGAAAATGCTGGGCTTTCTAATCACATAGAGGGGCATTGAAGTAAATCCTTCCATAATCAAGGCCATCTTAGAAATGCCACCACCAAGGACTAAAAAGGAGGTGTGTGGCTTTCTGGGTAAAGTGCAATTCATAAGACGGTTTATTTCCAAATTAACCTTGACTTGTGAACCACTATTTGCTCTCCTGGAGAAAGGGAAGAAATTTCAATGGGATGATCGATGTCAATTTGCCTTTGAACAGGTTAAGCACTAGCTTCAGAATCCGCCTATGTTGTCGCCACTGGAGCAAGGGAAACATTCGATTCTATACTTGTTAGTAACAGATACGACTAAGGAGTGCAAGCTCGCTTAGGAATCTGAAGATAGGTTGGAGAAAGCCATCTACTATTTGAGCAAGAAAATGCTAGACTATGAGACCCGCTACACTTTATTGGAGAAAGCTTGCCTAGCCTTGGTATGGGCTACCAGGAAGTTAAGGCACTACTTGTTAGCTTACTTTGTAATCCTAGTTTCGAGATTAGATCCCATCAAATATCTCTTTGAGAAACCAATGCTTACTAGTAGGTTGGCTCGTTGGTTGTTTCTTGATCTCAAATATGTCACCCATAAGTCGGTTAAAGGAAGAGTTATAACAGATTTCTTGGCAGGCCACCCAGTAGAAGCAGATGAGGCAGTGGAATACTTGTTCCCAGACGAAGCCATTCTGCATGTTGAAGAGGAAACTTGGACGATGTAGTTTGACAGAGCATCCAATCAGTATGATTATGGGATAGGTGTGTTGCTGATAGCACCCGACAACTACCACTTACCTTTAGCCTTCAAACTCTGGTTCAAGGTGTCCAACAATGAAGCAGAATATGAAGCGTGTATTGCTCGTTTAGAAGCTACCCTAGAACTAGGAGCAATAAGGTTGGATGTCATTGGGGACTTGAACTTAGTTGTTTCTCAAGCAAACGGAGACTGGAAAGTCAAAGAAGAGAAGATGAAGGTTTACCTCAGACCCTAGATGTTCTGATTCTGAGGTTTGAGAAATTGACATTCATGCATCTATTAAAAGAGAACAACAGGTTCGTTGATGCTTTAGCAACTCTATCTTCTATGGTAGACATCCCACTTGGGGTTCGGATGTGTCCAACTATCATCGAACAGAAATACAGGCGGGCTTATGAAACTATTGCTGCAATAGATGAAGTGCAAGACAAAAACCCCTGGTATTACGATATTTGAAACTTTCTGGAAAAGGAGATGTACCCACCAAGGGCAAATGCCAAAGACAAATAGGGAATACGGCGTATGGCTGTCCAATTTATCATCTGAGGCGATAAGCTGTATAAAAGAGGTCATATGGGAATGCATAAACTGTGTGTCGAATAAGAGGAATCAAAATGCCTTATGGAGGTGTAGACACCCCATTTTTGACCGACCTTAAGACTTAGACGTCATCGATTGAGCGCTCGGTGATGGTGCATGTTGTGCTCGTTCTGAGGTTTTGGAGTTTTGGCTGAGAGCCTTGCCTCCGGGCCTCAGAACTCTTTGTGGTTTGGCTCAGTTTGCGGACCAAGTCTTGTTTTCCTTTCCCAGAGGGAAGGAGTGGATTTTTAGACCATCTCTCTGTGGTCGTAGACTACTTTTCGTGGTCGTAGGCCACTTTTTTTGTTTGGAGACTAGTTTTCGATTTTTGGAGCCTTTGGCCGCACGTCTTGTCTCGAGACCGCTTAACATTCTCCGTTTGGCGTGGTTTTTGAACCACATCTTGTTGCCTCTACCTACAGGAACATTGTGGTCTGGGAGACCGCTTTTGTGGTTGCATACCACTTTTGATGCTCGTTAGCTAGTTTTCGGGGCTTTTGGCTGCGTGTTTCGCCTCCCGATTTCTCATCTTGCATCCGCTTTGGTTTGTTTTTGGTACAAACCTTGCTTTCCTTGTTTGGAAGGTGGTACAAGGGTGGGAGACCAGTATTTCTCCTTGGAGACCATTTTTCTTTTTTCCAGCCAGTTTTCTTGTCAGATAACTGGCTTTCTTGGTCTTTGGACCATCTTTTCTGGTCGGCCACCATACCACCACCTTGCATTTAGTGTGTTGACCTCTCCCACCTATGGCAGACTAGTTTTTGCTCTGGTTGACCACCTAAAGTGGTCGGCCGACCACTTCAAGTGGTCGGCTACTTTTTGGCACCTTTTTGGAGATATTTTGGGCCAGCTGGCACAGTTGGAGAGCATTTGAGCCATCCTCTATACACGTGTATGGAGGGATGGCATTCAAGCTTAGCTTCTCCAAGAAGCTTTGGCTTTCCTCTTCTATAAGAGGGTGGCTCCTTCTCCCTCCTCCTGGTTTAGATTTTTTCCCCAAGAGAGTTACATATAGCTTTGTCTCTATATCACTCTTGTTCTTCATTTTTGTGTTCAAAAGTGTAGATTTGTCTTACTTTAACACACAAACACACACACAAACACTTTGTTTGGGTTGCTGAGGCTTCTTGAGGTTGTTTTTGAGGTTCTTGGACTGGTTTAAGTTCAAAAAGGCTGTTGGAGTTGCAGTTATAAAGAGGGTCTTCAAGGGTGACCTTTTGACCTTTAAATCCCCCTTTCTTGCTTAAGCTTTTAGCCTATCTTGCATGCTGTTTTAAGTTCAACTTATAACTAATAAAAGTTCTATTTTTGCATGCTTTTGATCTTTGTTTAAGATCACTTTTGTATTTGGGGTTGTTTACCCCCTCTTAGGCCTTGTTTGGTCTTGTTTTTGAGCCTTTTTTGTGAGCTTCGGGACCACCTTGTATTGGCCTTCTCACCACTAAAATCCAGAGGGATTTCAGTGGTGGGGATGGTGTTTAAAGGTCCTAAGAAGGGGAGGGCCATCCCTTTCCCTTGCATCTTCAATACATGCCTTAATAAGCCTCATGTTTGAGCATCTTTACTAAGTGTTTGTTGACCATATCTTAGCTTGTATTTGTGGTTATTTTTCTGTGGCATAGCACTGTTTTTACTTGTCTTGGTCACCCCATGCATACCTTATACACTTGTAGTGTAAATCATACACACTAGCTTTGTATGCTTCATGAGGTAGCATGTCATTCTAGCCTATGTTGTGTCCATTTCAGCATGTTTTTGGGCTTGTTTTACCATGTCATACCTCTGTTTAGGTTTGGTTTGGTTGGCCTTTGCATGCTCCTTGCACTTGTAGTGCAATCCCGTGAAATAGCCTAACATGCATCATGTTGTAACATGTCATTTTAGCATGCTTTTGGCTTAGCTCTAAGAAGACTTTGTTCATGTTTTAGCATGTTTAAGGTCTGATTTGTGTTGAATTGGTCATGCATGACTTGCTTTGTATAGCCTTAGTTCAATCTAGCTTGTTAGCTTTGTTTATTGAATCCTCTAGCATGCATTGCTTGGCCTATTTCAGTGGTTTGGCATCACTTATTATGTGATTTCAGTCCATGTTTCATGGCCATACACTTGCATCTTTCACTTATTCAATGCGTTGGAGGGTTTGCCCCTTTATGTCTTAACATGAACCATTGCGTATGCCTTCATGCCCTTGCTTGCGAGCCACCATTTCAGTGCTTATTTGGGGTTATTATGCCATGCCATGACATGACTCTGATTTTTATTGCTTAAGTCATCCATGCTTGGTCCTAATAGGTGTAGTGTAATGCACCTTATTTGCCTTGCATTCACTATGCTTCATGCTCACCATGCTAGCATATTTTGGCCTACTTCCGTACATGTTTTAGACTTATTTTAACATGTTCTAGGACTGTCTTGGGCTGCCTTAATCACAGGCTTCATGTTTGTATACTTGTAGTACAAATGTATGCTTCATTTGTGTTGTGTACATGATTTGACATCACTTAACATGACATTTCAGAGCATTTAGCATTGCCATGTTCCTACTTCATTCATGCTTTGAATGCCTTTGAGTATTATCCATGTTTGCCTAGCTTATGGCTTAGCTCGTATGCTTGCATGCCTAGGCCTTTGGGCCCTTATGTCAGCATGCTTTGGTCCTTGTTTTGACCTACTTGAGCTCTGTCCATGCTTAGTTCATGTATTTGTGCCATGTATAGCATGCCTCATTTGTGTTGCTTTTTGCTAGCTTACATGCCTTAGGACCCTAGCATGCTTTACTTATGTTGTTTGAATGATTTGACATCATTTCTTTCTTCATTTCAGTGCACTTAGTGTTGTTACACTTCCACTTTTGTCACTCATTGAGCACTCTTGAGAGTTGTGCTCTTTGGCCTCTTTGATGGCCAATGCATTGTGCATGCATGCCTTGCTTTATGTGCCTTCATTTCATCACCAATGGCCACTGATTTGGGCATGATTGAGGTCTACCCTTTCGGTTTAAGTCCATTGCGTATACCATGTATATTGCATTGAGCAAGCCATGCTTGGTATATTACATAAGTTGCCCATGTATATTGCATTGTGCATGCATGCATTACATTGTGTTGATAACCCTTATGATTGCCTTGCATCGAGTACACCATCTAGTTCTTAGCATTTAGCATTGTGCATGCCATGTAGACCATCGTATTGTGTATGCCATGTTCATCGTATTGTGCATGCCTTATACCTTGCATTGTGTATGTTTAGGTTACATCATGGCATTGTGCATACTGATTGATATTTGCATTGTGCATGCTAGTTGTTGATTGCATTAGTATCGTGCATGCCATTAGCATTGTTAGGTTGTTCATATTGCATTGCATGTTTGCATGCTTAAGTCACATTGCATACTTGCATGCTTGAGTCGCATTGTGTATGCCATTCTTGCTTGCATTGTGTTAGGAATAGGTGTTAGTCCAAACACGGGAAACGAGGGATGTTTCATACTTAAAGTGATGAAACGTGACTTAATTCTCGGTCGCCAATGCTCTTGATCATCCATGATAGAGTTCTAGGATTTATTTGTTTACTTGTGCATTCATTTTACATTGAATTGTGCAGCTTCGCCTCTCGGCCATCACGCATTGAAATGCGTGATTGGTGGCCCAAGGGTCGAGAACCACATCCCCATTGAGCTCATGACATGATAGGGAGGGTGGTTGTGCACACATATCTTGCAAATACATTGCCATGCCCTTTCTTGCTCTCTGTTATAGCAAATTGCAGTTCAGCAGCAACAACTGGTCGGACAGCCAGAAAAAGTAGCTGGCCGACCACTTTTCTTGATTTTCAACAACAAAAAGTGGTCGGCCACCCTCCCACAGGATTCCCAAGGTGAAGTTTCAGCTTTCTGGAGCTTGGTGCAAGTTTCTGAGAACAAATGAAAACACAGGCAAATCGGGGCATCACACTGGATTTCTGAACGAGGCGACCGGACATGCATGCATTCCTCTACCTCTGAGGCTCCTGATTTACTGCTTTCCTTAGCTGCCATGCTTAGGTAGCTAGGTTTTGTTTTGGTCTGTACCTTTAATAGTTAATGCGTTTAGCTATGTCAATTCGTTTTGTAATAATTAGTTAACTAGGATTAGTTAATTAATTTGTCCTGTAATAATTAGTTTAATTAGCTTAGGTTAGTTAGCTCTGGTTAGTTAGCTCTTTATTTGGTCTCTCCCTCGAGAGAGCCAACTGTTGTAATAAGCGTGCGTGTGTGTGTTGCATGTCTTCCAACCCCCATTTCTTTCTCCCTTTTACTTAACTGCTTACGATGGTTAGTTTTAGGGCATGTTTAATTTAGCATACCTTATGCTCGCATGCGTGCATCCATTCATTTGTGTTACATGCACCAGGCTCGGCGCATCATACAAACTAGCATTGTATTTCAATACATTTACTTGAATACGTGTACAATAGCATGTTATCAAGTTGCATTTCACATGACATTCTAAAATAGTCGAGCCTATTTTAGTTGCATTAGCCATTTTAACATGAACTAGGATCATGCATCGATTTCTAACTAGTTCCTTATTTTGGCTTGGAGTACACTGTGAGTGTTTACGTTTTAGCATACTGCATGTGTGTTAATGTTGCCATGAAAGCATGCTTGCAATGAGGCTATTTGCTTACACGTGATTAACTGCCTGAATGCCTGTGGGTGAAGGTTGGATTACCTGAATTGGGACAATTCATCGAAATCCGCATTTTAGCCTACTTGGGAGTAGCAAACTTCAAACTATTTTCCAAACAAACGGACATGCAATGCTTTGTTCCAAATTAGGTGATCTAGTCTATACTTGTGTGTTGTGCGCATCACATAGTAAGATTAGCTAATTAACCAGAACAAGAACACATGTGTTTTCAAAAACAAGATATCATGCTTAGTACATGCCGATCTTTGATCGGGTGAGCGGGGGTGCTCATAGATGACCTTCCTTAATTGTACCTAAGTTCCCGAGCCGAGGCAACTTTGGTGATGATGGACACGTGGCCTTAGGCATGAGTCAGGGTTTCCTAAATTCCCCCAAAATAAAATATTTAGGTGGCACTATATCTGGCAAAACAGTCCATGTTTGGCACTTCTTTACAAAAATTAGTTTTCCAAAATGATTTGCTGGATTTGAACTCTTTGGTGATTTATCGGTCTTACATTGCACATTGTAAGATTAGATTCAGAACCGTGACATTTGAGTCCGAACTGAAGTATGCTAGAGAACAAAATGAGATTTTCTCGGGAGTTCTCTGGGCGCGTCTATAGGAGGCAATCCACGATGGAGAATGCGGGGCAGATATGATTGGTGTGAGCTAGCCTGTAAGATTCTCAGACAAGGCTACTACTGGTCCACTATAGAGGAGGATGGTATCGGTTTTGTTTGGTGATGCCGCAAATGGCAAATTCATGCCAATCGCAT
The DNA here is from genome assembly GCF_055761805.1 of Camellia sinensis. Classification (NCBI taxonomy): domain Eukaryota; kingdom Viridiplantae; phylum Streptophyta; class Magnoliopsida; order Ericales; family Theaceae; genus Camellia; species Camellia sinensis. The sequence goes on from NW_028128988.1 coordinate 8,771,666, forward strand.
GAATATTTCGCTGTCAAAGCTCTACAACATGACTTTGCCATGGGCTTTCTCAGCCTGGGTAATCGACATTATCGGTGCTGTCTTGTTAAAAGGGTCGAATAGACATGAATATATCTTGGTGGCAATTAATTATTTTATAAAGTGGATGGAAGCTCAATCCTATGCAGTGTTGAAGGCATCGCATGTGGCCAAATTTATCAAAAACAATATCATTGGCCGGTACAAAGTTCCAAACGAGATCATAACAGATAATGGCTCCCACTTCAAGAAAGAGGTGATAGACTTGTTGGAGAAATACAACATGGCTTTTCATAAGTCATCCACATACAAACCGCAAACTAATGGAGCTATTAAGGCCGTAAATAAGAATATCAAGAACATCTTGCAAAAGACGGTTGAGACCTATAGGGACTGGCCAAATAAACTGTCGTTCGCACTTTTGGGCTACAGAACCTTGATTCGGACATCTACAGGGGCAACTCCTTATTCCCTCGTCTATGGAATAGAAGTTGTTTTGCCAATTGAAATTGAAGTCCCGTCGCTGCGAGTTATGGCTGAGTGTTAAATAACAGAGGCAAACTGGCAACAGAGCAGATTTGAGAAGTTAATGCTGTTTGATGAGAGGAGGCTAAAGGAATTGTATCATGTTCATTGCTACCAGTGCAGAATTGCTAGGGCTTTTAACAAGAAGGTTAAGTCCCGGAATCTCAAAGAAGGAGACATGGAGCTAAATGATAATCGAGCTCCCATCCATAACCTTAGGGGCAAGTTAAGACCCAATTGGATTGGTCCTTACATCATCAAAGCTATGTGGTCGGGTGGAGTTGTTATTCTCATGGACCTAGATGGCTTGGAGTTTTCACAGTCAATCAATATGGACAAGTTAAAGAAATATTACCCCTGAGAGGCTTGCTAGGCCGAAAACCTGGAAGGGCGACCTAGGCAAAAATTAGAGCATGAAAAATTAGAAATAATGAAAAACTGAGTTCGCAAGGTTGAAAACCCTAAAGGGCGACTTTGGCAAAAGTTAAAGCGTAAAAGGAAAGAGTTAATACTCGAGTGAACCTGAACCGAACTACGTAAGGCCTGATTCCCATCTTTGGGATACGTAGGCAACTTCATCTTGAAGTTCAGTTGTAACTATCTCCAACTCAACTGTCCTGTTCGTTTTCCTGATCAGGTCATCTTTGTTCATGATCTGTTAGTTCGGTTGTAATCTTCATTTTGGGAAGAAAAGCTGGTTATAATGCAACACAGCTATGGTATGCAATCAGGGGCAATTATGATTGTTTGATTCGAGGTTGTATATCTTGAGGATCGATTTTGTGTGTGTCAGGCTGTGATCATTTTCGAAAATGGTTTGGAAAGTTTCAATAAAAGTTGATTTTGTTCAAAATTTACCTTTTACAACTAAGACCATTTTTGGACCAAAAGGAAAATTTTTAGTACTCACAACTTTAATTCCCTTGATTTCAACATCAAGTACATTCTCCAACTCGTTGATACAATTTAAAGTTGCTTTTACATGATAAAACTTGAAAATAAAGGTCAAAGCAATAAACTAGGGGCATAGGCAAGTCAGGTGCTCCTGCGTCCCCTGCTCGTGCTTGCAGAAGCTTCTGTAGCCAAAGTGGGCCTGGCTTGTGCCTCATCCTCGAGCCAAGTCAAGCACTCACCAGAAAGAGCATAATTGAAACTAGGGGCAAGGGCTAGAAGTTCTCTTGTCCTTAGGCAGCGAGATACTTAGCGAAGTGTGAAGCACAGATCGAGAATGCAGCCGTGTATTCTACCCTCTCCTCTGGGCAGGTCTGATCATGCCCAAACTGGCGTCTGAACCGGAAGGGAAAGTAGAACACGTAGTGCATGAGGCCAACCAACTGTATGTCAGGCTGCTGAGTCAGGCTGTAACTCATATCAGTCAGATTGAGCTAGGGGCAACACCAAGCTATGTCAACTGCAGATCTGCTCCACATCTAGTTGCACTACTATCCCTCATTGGGAAAGTCCATTAGTCGTTAGCGGAAGAAATAAGCTCGAGCTCAATACTCGGGGCAAGAGTTCACCACCTTCAGCTTATCCATGAGCCATACCTGGACAGCGATGAAAAATAGGAGAGATTAAAGAGTAGAGAGATGTGCACGGAGAGAAAAGTAAAGAAAGGGCTTTGTGAGAAAATAGAGCATGAGTGTCGAGTGATGTGCATGGCACATATAAGAAAGGGTGGGAAACAATACCTAAAGAAGTAGTGGACTCCCCGCAAACGTGATGGTTTGTCACCGATAAAAAGCATCGAAGCCCAGCAGGGTCTCAGCCAGCGTCAAACCGATACAACTCTTACCTTTTTTTTTAAGACATTGGGCCACTTCGATCAACCAAATGCTGGTTCCGTCGTAACTAGGAGCATGAAGGAAATATGAAAGCATACATAAACAGAGGGCGTGTTGCCGAAAGTCTCGCCAGAGAGGGTCGTCTCTGTCAGAAAACTGATGAATCAAGCTGGGTATATCTAGCTCTCCGTCATGGGCCAAAGATTGAGCCTTATGTAAAGTGAGCCCATACATGCGTCCCCAAGCCTAGGCATGGCCAAACGGCATTAAGGCATGATTTCTTCATCGCACTTGGTTTCCATCAATGCTCAAAATTCTTCAAGAGTCGGGCACATTTCCTGTGTTTCGAAGTGAAATACATGTGTAATTGGGTCCTAGCATTGGGCCGCGGCATGGAGGAACATAAAACAAAGTGGAGTATGGCTTAACGAAAAAAGCGCGTTCATGCTGAACCCTCAGAAATTTACCTTTTCCGTGCCGTCTAAAGTGGCTATCTAATTCATGAGCTTCTAAGTAAGAAATATCTCCATTTGTAGAGACACAACAGCAAAAATGAGGTTCTGGTGAAGAAATCACGAAGAAAGACCTTTTGCAGAAGATAAGGGTGTAAGTGGAGGCCAGGTGTCAGCTGTCTGGTGGTTTCATCAAAAGTGGCCGGCCACCCACCTTTTCTGGCCTGCCATCCCCTTGTGGGTTCGGCATTTTTGGTAGTCTAGTTTTGTCTTGGTCTTTGTGTTTTGAGTCTTTTGGTTTTAGCAAGTGTATATATTTGTGTTTGAGCTGTTTTTGCTTTGTTTATCAAGTTGTATTTTGTATTTTGATTGTTGGTCGACTCATTACCTGATTAAGGAACATTATGCCAATACAGGTTTTCATTGGTGGTTTCAAATTCAATTTCATTTTCATTCTGCAAATGTGGTGCTCATGATGCGTAAAAACAATAACTATTTTCATAAAACTACAGGGTTTTCCCCGATCATAGTTTTTACAAAAGAGAGTACAAGTTTTCAAAAGCAAAAGTAAAAGCCTATCTGAAGCTATACATGTGTGCTGAACTACCAAAATAAAAGAAACTAAGTAAAAAGTACAAAAATCAGCACCAGTTATCTGAATCTCGAGAGGCCCTCTTCGTCTACTTCCTCGGAGGGGACTTAGGGGCACTGTCTTTTTCAGCACTGCTATCAGAATCAGACTCTGAGCTAGAGCTGGTCTCATCATCTCCACTCCCTGCCACAGAGCCAACCTCGGTGTCATTTCCGCTCCCTGACCCGAGCCAACATCATCGCCTCCGCCCTCAGACTTAGAATGTCGGCTCACTGCTTCCTTAGAGTCGCGGATCTTGGTATTATTCCCGCTCAATACGGGCTCAGACTTGTTACTTTGGCTTCAAGAACCCGTCTTTGCCTCAACCTCCGCGCTCATCTCGACCACATGCTAGGGCCTGTTAACCTCTCCTCCCTATCGCCAGAGGAGGTGCCGCTAGTGTCATTGCTGTTAGCCTTCTCGGGACAGATAGGATTTGGAAAACAAAAAAAATACCTGGATACCGTAGAGATCAAGTAACGTCTCTCTTCTCTGCACCATGCCAATTAGAGAAGCAACCAGCTGGAGTAAGCTCTCTGTATACTCAGTCAGTGTCTGCAAGTGCATTTGAATGATCAGTATCAAGAAGAATAATATCTGGAAAGGAAGAATTCAATTACAAGCCGTAAAGTGTGTTCCATACCTGAGGTGCGCCACGGGCTCTGACGTACCTATGTCCTGCCTTGGGTGGCTCTATCGGAATTTGATAGGCTGACCTAGTCGGCCGCCAACATGTAAGCACAGTGGGAATCACCGGCCAACTGACAACCTGCACAATGGGAGATGCCCCAATATTGGCCTCGGTCTCCTGAGTAGCCTCACCTGCTATGGAAGCACCTACTGCATCACCTGTACGAACGCCCGTCAAAGAGGGCATGAGACGAGTCTGGATAAAAGTCACATAGTTGCCCTCCACTTTGAAATAGTCGGCATCCAGCCCCAGCATAAACTAAATAATAGCCCCCAGTTGGGAAGCTATCGGCAGTCCTCATGGATGTCGAAGGTGGTATAAGAACGATTGGAATAGATGAGCCTAGAGAGGTTGGCATATGAAACGCTCACCCAAGAACCAGGCCCAACAAACTAGGCCCTCTAGCAAAATCCAAAAGCGAGACGTGACCCAAGCCCCAGCATACTGGTCCCTCACTCTAGCCAGCATCGTCGCCCAGGGCTACTACATAATATGTAAACAGAGAATGTACAGATTGTTAGTTGTCGTTAGTTATTGAAATATGAATCAGAACAGTGGTAAAACAAAATTGATTGTGAATTTTGGATTACCTCGTCGGCAACCACTGTGTCGAAGTAGCGGCGGTAGAAGGTGAATGTCATGTCATCATGGCTTCGGCATCGACACCGACCATTATATCGTCGTAAGTAAGGCACGACGTGAGGGGTCTAATCTACTGGCTTGGAGCCAGAGCCGGGACATAGGTATAAACCCATAACTGCAAGAAAATGACAGCGATGTTATCAACAATGTGTAAATAGATATAAAACCAAAAGTGCAAAGCAGAAAGTACAATGCATGAACAGATATAAAACAAAAATTGCAAAGCAGAAAGCACAATGCATGAACAAATATTAAACAAAAAGTGTAGAAGTAGAAAGGTGTGGTTCATACCTCCCAGGCTCTCCAGTAGCATTCGACCCGTTCACCCCTAACGCAAGTGGAACTCATGTAGCCATAGAGTGTGGCGAAGCCAACTCCATCCCAGTCGTAGAACCGGACTCGAGGCAAGCTCGCGAGGGCGTTCAGTAAGCATAAACCTACAGTGTTCCTCCTGTTCGTAAACAAGGTGGTGCCGAGTAGGGACATCAAGAAGTTCCGGACATACTGCTCTACCTCCTCCGATGTCTCGAGCTCACTCTATGAAAGTGCTCGACAAACTAGCTGTATCTCACCATCGCTAGCCTGTACAGGGGTGGGTGCGCTCTAAGTAGGTGGATCTATGTCTCCTTTCACTCGCCCATATCCATATCAAAGGGGATCGGATCACCCGCTACTCCTAAGCTTGTGATCATGGCGAAGTCGTAAAGAGTCATCGTCATCTCCCCAGCAGAAGAGAGGTGAAAAGAGTTGGTGGTGTCCCATAACCTCTCCACCAACATTGTGAGTAGAGCCCGGCTCGCCATGTGTCGTGATAGCCCGGTGCAGAATAAGTTGAAGCCGACATCGTCAACAAGGGCACAGATCTCGGGAGAGAGCTCATAATACCAGTCTCTTGCTGTCACTGCCCTGTACCCTCTATAAGAGCAGGAGTTCCCCTGCGGCAAAGAAAGAGTGGAATCAAATGAAAGACAGTAATAAAGAGCATTCGGATGAAAGGCAGTGTAAGAAATATAGTCAAATGAAAGGCATGAAAACATGAAAATAAAGTTCATACCTCGAAAACGCCATAGAAAAGGTGGGAGTGAGGTTCTCTCAACAAGACATCCTCTGGCACGCCACTGACAAAATCGTCAAAGAACCTGATGCCTTGAAGCGGCAACATGTGTGTAGGAGGATGATAAGTGACCGGGTCAAATGGCTGTATCCTCAGTGGTAGTGGCTAAGGCTCGAGTCCGGGAGCGAACTTTGCTTCAAAGTCAGTCGCAATACCCTCCGTTGCCTCGCTGGCCTTGGCGATCACCGACTCCCCTTCCTCGATAGGGGGGTGATAGTGGAGGTGGAACCTCGGGAGGAGCACCATCATGTGGAACATCATCCGCCATTTGGAAAGTGGGTGAAAAGTGGATGAAAAATGAAAAAAAAAAAAATAAAGAAAAAGAGGGAAAACTTGGAAAAGTCAACCCTAGGAGAGAGGAAATGAGAGACAAAGTCAAAACCTGGAAAAGTTCGCCAAACTCGAGAGAAACTCGAGGGAAACAAGCCCGAAGTGGTGAAAATGTAAAAAAATCAACGAAAACAAAATTTGATCGGTTCAAAGTGTAAAGTATCAAAGAGGGTTTATGAAAAAAGTTTGCGTGGGGTGTTGGAAAACATGTATAAAGCACAAATCTAGAGAGATGAAGCACCTAGAAAGAGAGAGGGAAGGATTTCGATCTTGAGTGAGTGAGGAAATAGGGTGTGGTGATGGGTATATAAAGACCCGAGGAAAAATGTCGAGTTTGCCCTGTTTTTTCATTTGTGGCCGATAGGTGGCTGGTAGTCTTCATTTGTGGCCTGGTGCTGTTTTGTGCCTCTTTTTCTCGAGCAATTTACGAGAGGTTCTTTTTTACGTTTAGATTGGTTCTTGAGGGATTGTAGCTCGACTTTTCATGCTCCTTTCAGAAGACGACAAGCCTTACGGTTTGGACTCCCCGTGGTTCTGAATCTGATTTCACAAAGTGCAATGTAAAATAGTGAAAACGCAAAAGAGTCCAAATTCGGCAATTCTTTTTGGAAAATTGATATTTGAATCAAATGCCAAAATCAGATTGCTTTGCCAGATTTCAGAGTCACTACCTAAATATTTTTGAAAAATTTAGGAAACCCAAGACTCGTGCCAAAGGTCATTAGTCCGTCATCACCAAAGGGTCTAGGCTCGGGAACTTAGGTGCGAGAGGGGAATGTCATGAATTGAGCACCCCACTCGCCCGATCAAAGATCGGCCTCTACTAATTATGATGTGATTTTTTATTTACATTATATGTTCTTGTTTCGATTTATTAGCTATATTACTTTGTGATGTGCACACAAGGTATAGACTAATTTGCAAGAGTTGAAACATTTGATTTCATGTTTTGTTTCGAAATTGTTTTGTGAATTTTCCACTTGAAAAAAGTGGGCTAAAATGGACATTTAATCAAATTATTCCAATTCTTGCAATTAGCCTTTATCCACAAGCATTCAAACAGTTATATCATTTAAGCAATTAGCCTCATGGAAATATGTTTTGACATGGTACACAAACATTCGATGCAAGATACTAAGACATAAAATTACTCACCTAGTACCCCGAGCCAAAACAAAGAAAAATAATTAGGAAAAATATGCATGCTCCTAATTAATGCAATATGACTAATGTAACGCACAAATTATGTATTTTTTAGGCTCGGCTATGAGCATGACATATGATTTCATTCAAGACATGTGACAAAGCACGTATTCAAGTAATGAATTTGAACATTGATATTGGGTTAATATGATGAGCCGAACCTTAGATGCATGCAAGACAATGGATGCAAAGCATGAGAATGCTAATTTGAAAAATGATGTTCTATACTAATCATCGTAAGCAAGTAAATATAATGGGGAAAAGACGTGGGGTTGAAAGACATACAACTTATTACATAATTCCCCTCGTGCAAGAGGGTGCAAATTAAAGTCCGAAAGTCCAAATTAAACTAATTATTACATAATCGAATGAATAAATCAAAGAATTAACTAGCTAACTATGCTATTACAACAATGATAATAAGATAAGTAAACTAGCTATTTAAGCTAACTAGCTATAACAATTATAAATAAATAATAATAATAAATTAATTAATTACAGCACCAATAATTAACAAGAATAATTACAACAAACAATACTAAATAAATTAATTAATTACAACAATGATTATGATACAAGCAAAGATGTGCAAGGGTTGTATGCACAATGTCCAAGAATAGCTCTGTTTGCCCCGGTTTTGCTCTGTTTCACCTTCAGCCACTGCTCTCTATTTTCTGTAAAAATACCCTACTAACTAAACATTGATAACAGGCTGGCCCTCAATGAAGCCTAGTCGGGCCTAAAGAAGGCTGGCCGTGCCTCAATTTCATGTAAAATTCTATTTTGTGCTTTGAAGTGAAAACAGTGCAGACAGAACGTTCTGGACTCTGTTTGTCCCTCTCACACTTCGCAGTCGTAGAAAAGCCTCGAGAGAACCACCCCTCCCTCCTATCATAGAGTGAACTCAAAGAGGGAGGTAGAGATGCTTCAAGGTTTATCCAAAACATCATGAATTGATGTAAGACGACCCTTGACAGAATGGATTCGGCATAACATCCACCCAAACCCCAAGCAATATAACTCATTTTCTTTATATGAGTTGGTTTATTTTAAGCCAAATTCATTAGTCTTTAGCCATCCTTTAATCCATTAAGTCCAAGATGATTGTTACGTCCCCTAAAGATTACGTCCACTAAGTGAGAAGTATGTCAAACGGGAGGTGATTCTCAACATGAAAAAGAGACTACACTGTTGGCAATGAACCTTCATAGAGATTAAGCCATTAAGCATAAATCGCTAGTTCACGTTTTGAATAACCGTCAACTGATTGAAATAATTCTCAAATGAAAGAGATGAATGGCAAGTTGATTATTAAAATGAGGTTCTTTAAACATGGAAATGAATTGAAGAAAAGCTAAGAACAATGTACAACAAGCCATGTAGGCAAACTTATGAGACAACAACCAAGCTAATCAAAGCATGAACGATTTAAACAACTTAAGACAGCCCTAAAACAACCCTAAACACATGAAAAATAGTGGCTAAAAATGCACGAAAAGAGCCTAAAAAGCTAATCAACAAAGAGAGAAGACAAGACTAGTAAACAAGAATAAGGAGGGGTGGCTAACCCCTCCACTTTTGAAACCTTAAAGCATGATTTTTAGACCTTTTTAAACTCTAAAAATTAATGTAGAGAACAAAGAAAAAGAGTGTAAAAGTAAGGGTTAAGGGCTTGAGCAATAGGTAAAGGTGTAGAAAGAGTGTAAACTCTCTCTACCCTTTTGGTAGCTCTCCAAACCCAAACTCAAACACTTGGAAGAGGATCAAAACAACACAAAACAATAAGAACTAGGTAGCTATGGTAGCCGAATAAAAGCAGACGCAGATAGGCCGAGTGTTTATCTTCCCAATCGGTGTATAGTGTGCACTCGTCCCGCCCCTGACGTTTCAGATGTCGAATAAGTTGAGCAGGGGCCGATTGAAAGTTGGAATACGACATAATGAGGGGGGGCAAGTGAACAAGTACATGACAGATCAAGAGTGGGCCCTGCCTAGAACACCAGGAGCGTATATAAATAGAAGAGGGACGAACAAGAAGAGGTATATGAGAATTAGTACGCTTAACTTAAGATACACGCAATCTAGAGAGTATACACTGACTTATCCGTCGGAGTACTAATTCCGGCACCCCCGACCGGAGTGTTCATTCTTTTTCAGGCTACCAACTGAGGATCTTGAGCGTCCCATTGGACCCAAAGAGTATTTCCAAACCATCTTCCCCACAATTGGCGCCGTCTGTGGGAATACTCAACTACATCCATGGCGGGCGCAATGGAAGATCCTCCGATAATCGTTGACGAAACTACACCGAGAGATGATCTCACCCTAACAAATATGCTGGGACCAGAGACTATCGCCGCAAGACGCGCCTTGAACTTCGACTCATCCTCGACTTCAGCGCATGAGACAATGCAAGTGATCATGAAACAAGCAAAGCAAAACGAACAAAGGTTGGCGAAGTCCAAACAAGCTGTACGCCAAGATCTGAAATGACCTCTTACGACAGGTGGTCGACGACCTCGAGCCCAACAACAAGACAATGACAGCGACTCTGACTCATTATCCCCGGAGCCCAGGAAGAAGGGACGACCAGAAACTACCAGTTCCTCTAAAGAGAGTCCACATATAAGGCATAAGCAAAGACGAAATGGTTCAGACGAAGAGAACTAGAACGATCCCTTTGGGTGATGGATTGCAAAGGCAGTACTACCCAAGAAGTTCAAAGCCCCATCGTTCGCCTTGTACGACGGGAAATCGGATCCCACGGATCATATCTGTCACTATAAGCAGGCCATGACATTGCATGCAGACGACGAAGCTCTCATTTGCAGAATATTTTCTAGCAGTTTGGGACCGTTGGCAGTCAGATGGTATGATAAGTTGGAGCTGGTGTTGATTAAGAGTTTCCATCAATTACAAAAATCCTTCAGGGCAAGATTCATCACCAATAAGGTCCAGCCAAAACAAGCTGACTCTCTCTGGGCAATGCAGATCCAGCCAGGAGAAACCCTAAGAACGTATTCGGCGTGTTATTGGGAGTGCTTTAATCTTGTTAACGTCCCCATGGCCATCACCACTTTCAAAATGGGTTTGCATCCTGACAGTGCTCTCCGCAGTTCCCTGACTAGAAGGCCGCCCAAAACAATCTGGTTGTTGATGAAGAAAGTTGAGGAGTACTGCAAAGTGGAAGACGACGCCTTGCGGGTTAAAGCCGGGAACAAGGCCAACAAGACGGTCCATCCTGAAATTGTTTAGCCAGTAAAATCTATGCTACCTCGGAGTCCCGAACCACGGCATCGGGCTAAACGAGAAAAGAGACGGGATTCATGCTGATCAAACTACCAATGTTCTCGCCGAGCTAGCGAACAACTTGAAGTAGATAACAGGCGCACAAGGCGCGCTAACATGAAATATACGGAGTTGTCAGAGCCGATCAGCGTGGTTATGTCTAAAATCCAGCACCTTCCATTCTTCGAATGGCCACCCAAAATGGTGGGACCTCCTGACACGAGACGACGAGATAGGCGGTGTGAGTATCATAAAGACCACGGCCATGATACTGAGAGTTGTTATGCATTAAAGGATCACTTGGATGAATTGGTACAAGATGGTCGGCTACAACAGTACGTCCAAAAAGGCAACTCAACCAAAGCAATAGCCTTAAGGAAGGATTCACCTCCACTTGGCGTGATCCACATGATATACAGCCTACCAGCGGCATCTGCAGTGCATACGATTCAGTCGCGTCCCGACCCTCAAAATTAACTCACCCCAGCTAAATGGCCCCATGAAGCTACGAGCATTGCCTTCGATGATTCAGATTTGGCCGGAGTGACACTTCCTCATATCGATCCTTTGGTAATCGAGTTACGCGTAAACCGATTCACCGTTGAGCGCGTACTCATTGATCTTGGGAGCACATCGGAAGTTATGTATTACAAGACATTCACCAAACTTGGTTTCACCAAATCGGATCTTTCTCCAGCTCCTTATCCATTATTCAGCTTCAACGCCAATCTAGAGTACCCGTTGGGCAAAATCACGCTACCAATTCGAGCAGGCTCGCGAACAGTGGATGTGAAATTCTTAGTCGTCAAGCTGCCCTCGCCATATAACCTCATCATGGGCCGAACTTGGCTGCACACCATGCAGGCCGTGCCAAACACCTATCATCAATTGCTCCGTTTCCCTACTGAACGAGGCGTTGAACAAATCCGTGGTTCACAGAAATCGGCACAAGCATGTTATCTCCTTGCCGCGAAGACACCGAGAGAGCTGGAAGTGAATTCTATTGAGGTGCCAGATAGAGAGAGCCTTGACGATGTTGGACGGCTTCCAAGCGAAAAAGGCCACGAAAACCCTAGATCGAGTTGAAATTGCCGGGAATCCTGACAGGTTCTTCATGATCGGTGCCTCCCTGAACGAAGTCGACATACAACAGCTAATTACCTTCTTACTCGGCAACCTTAACGTATTGCCTAGTCGCCGTATGAGATGCCAGAGATAGATCCATCTGCCTTTCAGCATCGTTTGAATGTCGACCCCAAATGTAAGCCGATTATACAGAAAAGCCAGCGATCAGCCGCAGAGCACACTGCCGCCGTTGTCGAAGAGGTTGACCGGTTGCTTGACGCCAGAGCTATCAAGGAGGTGACCTGCCCTACATGGCTCTCGAATACTGTGGTTGTGAAGAAGAAAAATGGGACTTGGCATGTCTCTCTGCGTTGATTTCACCGACCTAAGCAAAGCTTGCCCCAAGGATTGTTTTTCCCTACCCAGAATTGACCAACTTGTAGATGCTATGGCACGTCACCAACGTATGAGCTTCCATGATGCCTACAGAGGCTACCATCAAATTGCCATGCATCCGGAGGACCAAGACAAACTGCATTCCTTACCCCAAGAGAAACCTATTGCTATAAGGTTATGCCTTTTGGGCTGAAGAATGCAAGGGCAACTTACTAAAAGACTAGTCACTGCTATGTTCAAGGAGCAACTCGGCCACACTATGGAAGTTTACATTGACGATACGGTGGTCAAGTCCAAAGAAGAGCAAACTCATCTAGCCGATCTGGAAGAGACATTCGGCATTCTACGCAAATACAAATTGAAGCTGAACGCTTCCAAATGTGCGTTTGGGATCGGTTTTGGCAAATTCTTGGGTTACATTGTCAACCACCGAGGAATCGAAGTCAATCCGAGGCAAATTACCACCATCCTGGAACTCGGCTACCCTCATTAGGTCAAGGAGGTTCAGAAGTTGATGGGGATGGCCGCCACACTCAATAGGTTCATCAGTCGTTCCACGAACTACTGCCGACAATTCTTTTAGACACTATGGCAGGGTAAAGCTTTTGAATGGACCTCCGAGTGCGAAGCCGCTTTTAACGGTCTGAGGGCTTTTCTCCGATCTGTTCCACTTTTGACAACACCATCGGCAGGCGACCCGCTCATTTTATATCTGGCCGTCTCCGACCGGGCTGTCAGCGTCGTATTGTTGAAGGAAGAGCTTGGAGAGCAGCGACCAGTGTATTATGTGAGCAAGGCAATGGTTGACGCCGAAACCCGTTACCTTCTATTAGAAAAACTCATCCTAGCCCTCGTCATGGCGGCAAGAAAACTGATGTATTACTTCCAGAGGCATAGCATCGGGGTACTAACAGATTACCCCCTCCAATCAGTACTATGTAGTGTAGAAGCATCAGGGCGCATTTCAAAATGGGCCCTCGAACTCGGCCAGTACGATATTCAATTTCTGCCTAGAACTTCAGTCAAGGGGCAAGTGCTTGCTGATTTTGTAGTCGAATTCACGAGGGGTGTTGCCGACTTCAAGGCCGACCAAATTCAACCCAAGCTGAATTGGAAAATTTATGTGGGGGACATTTGGCAACTGTATTGTGACGGGTTATCCAATCAACGGAAAAATGGAGCCGGAGTAGTGATCATGGCTCCCGACGGCATAATAATTGAGCAGGCTGTCAAACTCAGCTTCGAAGCATTGAATAATGAGGCCGAATACGAAGCCCTTCTAACCGGTTTGGGGAATGCACATCTTCTGGGTGCTCGGCATTTGCTTGTATTTTGCGATTCAAAACTGGTGATCAATTAGCTAAAAGGGGAGTACGCGGCCAAAAATGATCGTATGGCAGCTTATATGAAAACAACTAACTCCTTGCTAGCAAAATTTGACCATTGTAGGCACCCCATTTTTGACCAACCTTAAGACTCAGATGTCATTGATTGAGCGCTCGGTGGTTGTGCATGTTGTGCTCATTTCGAGCTTCCGGAGTTTTTGGCTGAGTGCCTCACCTCCGGGCCTCTGAACTCTTTGTGTTTTTGGCCCGGTTTGTGGACCAAGCCTTGTTTTCCTTGGCTCGAGGGGAGGGAGTGGTCTATTGACCACCCTTTTGTGGTCGTAGACCACTTTTCTCGCTTAGAGACCAGTTTCCGATTTTCGGAGCCTCCTGCCGCGCGCCTTGTCTCGGGACTGCTTAATGTTATCTGTTTGGCGTGGTTTTTGAACCACACCTTGTTGCCTCTTCCTAGAGGGACACTGTGGTCTGGGAGACCACTTTTTGTAGTCGTAGACTACTTTTCCCTCGTGGATCGCTTTTGGTGCTCGTAGACTAGTTTTTGAGGCTTCCGGCTGCGCGCCTTGTCCCTCAAACTCTTGTCTTGCATCCTTTTTGGTTTATTTTTGGTACAAACCTTGTTTTCCTTGCTTGGGGAGTGGAATGAGGGTGGGAGACCAGTTTCTCTCCCCGTAAACTACTTTTCCTCCCTGCCAGCCAGTTTTCTAGTCGGCCAGCTATTTTTTTAATCGAGCAGCCCTCGTTAAATCATGCCTATCCTTTTAAGTACTTGGATTTCACTATGAGGCCACCACCATTAGAAAGCTTACTTCTAGGGCTTCATTTTTCACTCCAGAATCTTCTAAACCCAAGTTCGGATGGGAGAGATATGGTTGGTTGAAGTAGGGCATCAATCCGGTTGGATCGAAACTGTGCGGCTTCACCAAAATAGGCATAACTTTTTGCACAGTTGGAATTTTGATGTAAGGATGGAGCCATTGGAAAGCTAACTTCTAGGGTTTCAATTTAGGCACTGGCCGACCACTTTTTGGCCCTAGCAGCCACCTGCCGACCACTTTCTCTTCTTGCCAACCAGAAAAAGTAGCTGGCCGACCAGTAAAAGTAGTTGGCTGACCACTTCAACTGGTCGGCCACTTTCTAGCTGCTTCCTGAAGATCTTTTCTTGCCAGCTGTGTCAGCTATTTGGCACAGAAACCATCCCCCGTACACGTGTATGGAGGGATGGCTTGAAGCTCTTAGCTTCCTCAACAAGCTTGTTGATTGTTTTTCTATATAAGGGAGCCTTCTCCCTCATGCCTTAGGTTTAGTTTGGTGTGTTTGAGCTATACATATACATCTTTGTATCTATCTTGCTCTTGCTCTTCATTTTTGTGCTTTAAAGTGTATATTCATCATATTTTAACACACAAACACACACTCAAACACCATACTCTTGGAGCTGAGGTCCCTTGAAGTTGTTTTTGAAGTTTTTGGATTGGTTTTGGTTCAAAAAGAGTGCTGGAGTTGCAGCCTTGAAGGTGTTCATCAAGGGTGAGTTTCTTACCCTTTAAACCCTTATCTTTGCTTAAGCTTTTGGACCTATTTGCATGCTGATTTAAGCTTAACTTTTAACTACGAAAAGTTCTATTTTTCAGTCTTTAACATGTTTTTTTAAGGTCACTTTTGTGTTAGGGGTAGTCTACCACCTCTTAGGCCTTGTTTGGCCTTGTTCTTGTGCTATCTTTTAAGCTATTGGGATCATATTGTTTTGGCCTTCTCACCACTGAAATCCAGAGGAATTTTAGTGGTGGAAATGGTGTTTTTAGGTCCCAAATAGGAGAGGGTCATCCTCTCTCTTTGTGTCTTATATGCTTGCTTCATTTGCCTTATGTTTGAGCATGTTTGTTAAGCTTGTGTTGGCCACATATTAGCCTATTTTAGGCCTTATTTCAGCATGGCATACCCTATTTTTACTTGGTTTTGTCATCCCTTGCATGCATAATACACTTGTAGTGTAATCCTCATAAACTAGCTTTGTATGCTTCATGAAGTAGTATGCCATTCTAGCTTGTTTTGAGTCCATCTCAGCATGTTCTTGGTGATGTTTTGTATGTCATACCTCTGTTAAGGTTTGGTTTGGTTGGCCCTTGCATGCTCCTTGCACTTGTAGTGCAATTCCATGAATTAGCCTAACGTGTATCATGCTTTAGACTGTTATTCTAACATGATTTTGGCTCAACTTTAATAAGCTTTTGTTCATGTTTTAGCATGCTTAAGCTCTGATTTGTGTTGTTTGGGTCATGCATGCCATGCTTCGTATTGCTATAGTGCATCTTAGCTTGTTAGCTTTATGTATTGAGTCCACTAACATGCATTGCTTGGCCTATTTGAATGATTTGGCATCATTTGAAATGAGATTTCAGTGCATGTTTTATGCTCATGCATTCACATCTTTCACTTATTCATTGCGTTGGAGGGTTTGCCCTTTATGCCTTAAACATGGGTCATTGTCTATGCCTTCATGCCGAAGCTTGCGAGCTATCATTTCAGTCTACTTTTGGGGTTATTTTGCCATGATATAACTTTGATTTTTTTTGGCGAAGCCATCTCATGCTTGGTCTTAGTAGGTGTAGTGTAATCCTCCTTGTTGGCCTTGCATGCTTGTTATTTTGACCCTTCATGCTAGCATGTTTTAGCTTTGGTCCATGCATGTTTTAGACTCATTTTGGCATGCTTTAGGACTTTTTTGGGTTGCCTCGACCATATGCTTCATGCTTTGTATAGCTGTGGTGCAATTAGCCTTGCTAACTTTGTGTTTTGATGCCTCATGCATGCTATCATTGAGCTATTTGGATGATTTGGCATCACTTAATACTTGATTTCAGAGCATGCAGCATTGTCATATTCTCATGCATATCACTCTTTAATTGTGGTTTAAGAGTTGTGCATTGTTGCCTTGTTTGTGGCCTAGCATGTATGCCATCTTGCCTAGGTTTTTAAGCCCCCATCTCAGCATGATTTGGTCCTTGTTTAGACCTAATTAAGCTCTATCCATGCTTGGTTCATGCATTTGTGCCATGTATTGCATGCCCCCTTTGTAGTCATCTTTGCTAGCTTTAATGCTTAAGGACCTTTGCATGCTTTACTTGAGCTATTTGGATGATTTGGCATCATTTCATACCTTATTTGAGAGCATGTAGTGTTGTTACACTTCCTCATTTGTCACTCCTTGAGCACTCTTGAGAGTTGTGCTCTTAGGCCTAGTTGATAGGCCATGGCATGAGCATGTTTCTCTTGATCTTCATGCCTTAGTTTTAGCATTATGGCCACTGATTTGGACATGATTAAGGTCTGTCCATTTTGGTTTAAGTCTATTGAGCATGTTGTTTGCATCATGTTACATTGCATTGTGTATGCCATGATCTTGTTAGCATTGTGTATGCCATGTTGTTCTTTGCATTGTGTATGCCATGTTATTCTTTGCATTGTGTATGCCATGTAGTTGCGTTGTGTTTTGTATGCCTTGCGTTGCATGTCTGCATGCTTAAGTTGCATCGCATGTTTGCATGCTTGAGTTGCATTGCATTTGTTTGGATTAGGTGTTAGTCCAAACACGGGAAACGAGGGACGTTTCACACTTGAAGTGATGAAACGTGCCTCAATTCTCGGTCGCCAACACTCTTGATCAAGCATGATAGAGTTCTAGGCTTTATGTGTTTATTTGTGCATTCATTTCACATTGATTCATGCAATTTGGCTTTTCGGCCATCACGCATCACGATGCGCGATTGGTGGCCCGAGAGTCGAGTACTACACTCCCTTGAGATCATGAAATGATAGGGAGGGTGGTTGTGCACACATATCTTGTAAATACATTGCCATGCCCTTTCTTGCTCTCTGTTGCAGCAAACTGGAGGAGTGCAGCAACAACTGGTCGGCCAGCCAGAAAAACTAGCTGGCCGACCACTTTTTTTGGTCTGCAACAAAGAAGGTGGTCGGCCAGTGGCTGGCAACATCCCTAGCTGGTCGGCCAGGTTCCTACAGGTTCCCATGGTGGAGTAGAAGCTTTCTGGAGCTTGGTGCAAGGTTCTGAAAATAGTTGCAAACAGAGGTAAATCGGGGCATCGCGTTGGATTTCCAAACGAGGCGACCGAGCATGCATGCACTCCTCATCCCGAGGACCTCTTTTTAATGCTTTCCTTAGCTAGTTTATGCTTTGGTTCTGTACCTAGGTAGTTAATGCGTTTAGCTACTTATTTGTATTTGATTGGCTAGCTAGTTAACTTGTTAGTTAATTAGCTTGTTTTGTAATAATTAGTTGTAGCTAGTTATTCCGTTCTTATTTTGTAATAATTAGTTTAATTAGCTTAGATTAGCTAGTTAGCTTCTTATTTGGACCCTCCGTTAAGGGGGTCAACTGTTGTAATAAGCGTGCGTGTGTGTGATGCATGTCTTCCCACCCCCATTTCTTTCTCCCTTTTACTTAACCGCTTACGATGGTTAGTTTTAGGGAATATTTTGTTTAGCATCCTTATGCTTGCATGCGTGCATCCATTCATCTGTATTGCATGCACCGGGCTCAGCGCATCATACAAATTGCATTGTATTGCAATACATTTGCTTGAATATGTGTTCAACAGCATGTTATCGAGTTGCATCTCACATGACATCTTAGAATCGCTGAACGTATTTTAGTTGCATTTCGCATGTGTTGCATTAGCCATTTTAACATGAACTAGGAGCATGCATGATTTCTAACTAGTTCTCCGTTTTGGCTAGGAGTACACTGTGAGTGTTTACGCTTTAGCATCCTTGCATGTGTGTCAATGTTGCCATGAAAGCATGCATGCCATGAGGCCAACTGCTTAGTTGATCATCTACTCGAATGCCTGTGGGTGAAGGTTGGATTGCTTGAATTGGAACAATTCATCAAATCCCTGATTTAGCCTACTTGCGAGTAGCAAACTTCAAATCATTTTCACAAATGAACATGCAATGTTTTGTTCCAAATTAGGCGATCTAGTCTATACTTGTATGCTGTGCGCATCACATAGTAATTCTAGGCTAATAACCGGAATAAGAACACATATGTTTTCAAAAACAAAATATCATGCTTAGTAAAGGCCGATCTTTGATCGGCCGAGCGGGGGTGCTCATTGCATGACCTTCCCCTCTCGTACCTAAGTTCTCGAGCCGAGGCAACTTTGGTGATGACGGACACGTGGCCTTCGGCACGAGTCAGGGTTTCCTAAATTTCCCAAAATAAAACATTTAGGTGGCGACTCTGTATCTGGCAAAGCAGTCCATGTTTGGCACTTCTTTATAAAAATTAGTTTTCCAAAACGATTTGCCAGATTTGGACTCTTTTTGGTGATTTATCGGTCTTGCATTGCACTTTGCGAGACTAGATTCAGAACCGTGGCATGAGTCCGAACTGTAGTAGCTAGAGAACAAACGAATTCATACCCTCACACGCGGAGCCAGGAGTTCTCCGGGCGGTCTACAACCATCATGAATTGAATCAAATAACACGTGATCAGAATACACATGCAGATGCCATGGCTTGCCTAGCCTCCGCCATTAACTCAGAGATTAAATGGACCATCGAAGTAGGTTTCATCCCGAAGCTAAGCATTGGCCCTTCGGAGGAAGTCTAGGTCAATGTCATAGAGTCAGGACTGAGTTAGATGGACCCCATTGCTGCATTCCTGTCTTCTGAACAGCTCCCAGCAGACAAGAAAGAAGCGCACAAGCTACGAAACAAAGTCCTAAGATATTACTTGGATCCACAAGGAAAGCTTTATAAAAAATCCCTTTCTGGTCCATACCTGGAATGCGTGCATCCGGACAAAGTCGAAGAGCTTCTGACTGAAATACATGAAGGCAGTTGTGGCATACATTATGGTGGGCGCTCTTTGGCTCATTAAGCTGTGACACAGGGTTATTACTGGCCGACAATAAGAGCCGATGCCGAGTGTTACGTGAAAAAGTGCAAACAGTGCCAGAAGTTCTCTCCTCTAATTCACCTGTCTGCTGAAGTGTTAAGCTCCATAACCAGCCCTTGGCCATTTGCTCGATGGGGACTTGACATTGTCGGACCGCTGCCTCATGCCCCGGGTAACAAGCGATTTCTGATTGTCGCGACTGATTATTTCACGAAATGGGTAGAAGCGGAGGCACTAACGCTCATCCTAGATACCGACGTAAAGTGTTTTGTATGGAGAAATATCATAACGTGGTTTGGCATTCCCAGAGCACTTATATCAGACAACGGCACCCAGTTTGATTGTGGAGTCTGCCGGGAGCTTTGCAGCAAGTATGGTATTCGGCCTTACTTCTCCATCCCGGCTTATCCACAGAGTAATGGCCAAGCTGAAGCCTCCAATAAAACCATTTTAGACGGCATCAAAAAGAGGCTGGAGAAGGCGAAAGGCCGATGGGTTGAAGAACTGCTGGGTCTATTATGGGCTCATTGCACAACACTGAGACGGTCCACCGGGTAAACGCCATTCACTTTGTGCTTCGGAACACAGGTAATTATCCCCTTGGAGATCGGCCTCCCAACCTTGAAATCAAAAGTTTTTGATATGGGCCGAAACGATATGATGCTGGCTTTGGATCTGACTCTGATTGAAGAACGAAGAGACCGTGACCTTGCGCCATGGCATGGTACCAGCAGCAGCTTGCTAAGTCGTATAACCAACGCGTTCAGCTACACCGCTATGTACCAGGCGAATTGGTCCTAAAGAAAGTGCTTCCGACTGCCAGGAAGCCTGCTGATGGAAAGTTAGGTCCTAACAGGGACGGCCCCTACCAGATCGACTCAGTCACGGGAACAAGGGCTTATCGGCTCAAAGACATGTTTGGCAGGCATCTGCCACGCCCTTGGAACTCCTCACATTTGCGTAAATTCTATCATTAGACTCGACCTATGGGGCATGATATTTGTTTTGAATGATCCGCCATGTACAGATTTCACTTTTGCAATGCAAAGTTTTGTTTTTTCTCATTGTGTAACTCAGTTCAAGTCCTCCGATTAAAGCCTCCGAATTCGGAGCCCCATCCATGCAGGTCACGTTAGGGCCGAATAAGACTCCGGATTCGGAGCGCCCTTAGTGAATATCACGATTGGCCAAGAAAAAAAAAGTCTCCGAATTTAGAGCCCCATCCGTGCAGGTCACATTTGGGCCGAATAAGACTCCGAATTCGGAGCGCCCTTCGTGGGTATCACGATTGGCCAAGACAAAAAATCCTCCGAATTCGAAACCCCATCCGTGTAGGTTACGTTTGGGCTGAGTAAGACTCCGGATTCAGAGCGCCCTTCATGGATCTCACGATTGGCCAAGACAAAAAGCCTCCGAATATGGAGCCCCATCCGTGCAGGTCACATTTGGGCCGAGTAAGACTCCGGATTCAGAGCGCCCTTCGTGGATCTCACGATTGGCCAAGACAAAAAGCCTCCGAATTCGGAGCCCTATCCGTGCAGGTCACATTTGGGCCGAGTAAGACTCCAGATTCGGAGCGCCCTTCGTGGATCTCACGATTGGGCATGACAAAAAGCCTCCGAATTTGGAGCGCCATCCATGCAGGTCATGTTTAGGCCAAGTAATACTCCGAATTCGGAGCGCCCTTCGTGGATCTCACGATTGGCCAAGACAAAAAAGTCTCCGAATTCGGAGCCCTATTCGTGCAGGTCACGTTTGGGCCGAGTAAGACTCTGGATTCGGAGCGCCCTTCGTGGATATCACGATTGGCCAAGACAAAAAAAAGCCTCCGAATTCGGAGCCCCATCCGTGCAGGTCACGTTTGGACCAAATAAGACTTCGGACTCGAAGCTTCCTTTGTGGATATCACGATTGGCCAAGACAAGCCTCTGAATATGGAACCTCGTCTATGGTCTCGTTTGGGCCAAATAAAAACTCCAGATTCGGAGCGCCTCGCAAGCTGTCACAACACGTGGCGACAATTGAAACATTCAAGCATTCAGAATGAAATGTTTCATTAACTTGATCAACTAGCACAAGCCGTATAAACGTAAATTGAAACATGCAAGCATTCAGAATGAAATGTTTCATTAAATTGATCAACTGGCACAAGCCGTATAAACATAAGTTGACACATGCAAGCATTCAAAACGAAGTGAGTTCTTAAATCGATTGATTCGCACAAAGTGTATTAATACAAGTTAAAATATGCTAACATTTGAAACAGAGCGTCTTATTAAATCAGAAAATAAATACATAATTCGCACTCAATCTACATATGCTTTTATTTGGTGGCTCCCTCATCATCACTCTTCTCAACTTCGAAAGCGGAAAAGGGGAAATTATCTCGTTGGTACAGCGGCGACGCCGAATTCACACCTGCTACCCGGAGAGCCTCAGCTGCCTAAAGTGCCTTGATCCAACCGTGCTTAAATCCACGATTTTCACATCAGCAAACTTCTTCTGCGAGTTTCTTCTTGGTCTTCTCTATTCCAACCTTTCGGCCGTCATGAAAGCCTTTATCAAAGGCCCTAGACTTCGCAGTCTCAATCGCAAACATGCTAGCCGTGTCCCGATCGGCAATGGCATGACTTATTAGCCTCTGGGTCACTATCTCTTCCACAACCGGCTTAGGATGGCTAGTCGGTTGAGACTCAGCAGACTTGATTTTCCTTAGTTCATGTTCAGCCTTCTTCACGCGAGCTTTTAAGTTTCGAATGCATTCATCTCTCCGTTCTATATCCCGCCAAGCGGCGCAAAGACGTATGCCGATTTCATAGGCGGTGTACAGCCCCTTTACTGCCCCATGAACGCCTTCACGAAACACTTCGAAATCCTTTCAACCTACCATCGACTGTTGGACTTCGGGTGGAAAGATCTGTCGAGCGAACTCGACTGCAACATTTGGATCACGAATGATTGAATCTGCCTCTGTCATTGGTCTATTCTCCACAAGGACTACAAAACTCAATGGGCGCGGTGTCGAATCAGATTCCCTTCTAGAATGAGGTTGAGGAGATCTGCTCCGTGGTTGCTTGTCCCTCCTGGGAGACCCACTTCGACGACGAGGAGATTGGCGTCTCTCCAGCTCCCTTGAAGTCCTACTTCCCATGCACGTAGGTTCGCCACTTTGATTCATATCTCCTTCCAGCTCAGCTAATGTTCTCGCCTCTCCTCTACTGTTGAAGAAAAGTCTATTTGACATTTGCACTTGTTTAACCTTCCTCAATGAACTGGACTGAATTACTGACTCTAAGCCTATAAATAGGACCTGCATTCACGAAGTACACGCTCCATTTATTCCCTACGGGGGCAGCACCTCCAAGGTGATCTCATTAATACTAAAACCTCAACAGCCCGACGCTGATTGAATCATGTGCCCCAGCCATCCCATGAACCTCCGTTATTCAACGTTCTAGTTCATGAACCAGCTGGGCAAGGGCAGATTCATCAATCTATTCGGCTTAAATGCTCCAGCCATCCCATGAACCTCCGTTATTTGGCGCTCTAGTTCACGAACCAGCTGGGCAAGGATAGATTCATCAATCTTATTGGTTTAAATGCCCCAGCCATCCCATGAACCTCCGTTATTCGACGCTCTAGTTCATGAACCAGCTAGGACAAGAGCAAATTCGTCAATCTAATCGGTGTATTTGCCCTAGCCGCCCCATGAATCTCTGTTATTCGGTGTTCTAGTTCATGAACCAGCTGGGGCAAGGGTAGATTCATCAGTCTTGTCGGCTTAAATGCCCCAGCCGCTCCATGAATCGATTTATCAGTACAATATTCATGAGTTCATTTTATTCGGCTTTCCAGTTCATGACCCAGCTGGGGCAAGGGTAGATTCATCAACCTAATCGGTTATATACCCCAGCCACCCCATGAACTAATCTATTAGCACTTCATGAATTCATTTTATTTAGATTCATCAATCAAATTCATTAATCTAATCGGCTAATAAGTTTGCCGTCTCACGTAGTCTTGACATTTTGTTCTAACTGTTGATTCTTTTAATTATGTACTCATATAACAAACAGTATATGCAATAACTTGAGAGCATAGAAAATTTTCATTAATAAATTGGGCGCTAACAGTGGACATTTTACACATGAAAATCAGTTGACATCCAAAAAAGATGAAAATCTACTAGCAAAAACCTACAAGAAACTGTGCATCTAAGATGCCTACCAAAAATGAAAATATGCCTTGATCATTCCTCAGGGTCAGACGCCAGCGGGTCAATGTCCACCTGCTCGTATGGAATCGGCTGTGCCAATGTCAGATTCACAGCATCGAGGGCTTTGACCCAGCCATGTTTGAAGCCTCGATTCTCAAAGTTCGATACTTCATCTGTGTAGCTTTCCAAGGCGTCCTCTTGCCCAGCTTGGAACGCTTTGGAAGTCTCAGAGTCATCCTTTTCCGTTTCTTTCTTCGATTTCTCCAGGTCAGCTTCCAGCTTGGTGATTGCCTCCTGGGCTAACTTAAGAGCCTCCTCGCTGGCCTTTGCCTTTTCCTTGGCGGGAAGCCTTAACTGATCAAAATTTCTAGCTCGCTCGGCCTCCGAGTCGGCTCTGGCACGTTCCACCACCGCTTGCCCTGCCTCATAATCGGTCCTTTGAGAGGCCACCATAACCTTGTTCTGTTCATTTTCATTTCTGGCTTTCAATAGGCCGACCTGTTCTATGGCGTTGTGTTGACGGCGGCCAATCTCAGCTATCCTGCCCACCGCCTACAAAACAAAGAAACAGTCACAACAAACAAATAATTAGAAAAATATTTAGAAATGTGCATGTGTGAAGACGGAAGATTGTAGATAAGAAAAGTAGCGTACCAATAGGGCGGACTGAGCAGCCAAAACAATTAGCATCAGATTTGGCTTCGCTCGAAATACAGCTCTGTCGACCGGTAGGGATATCGAGGAGGCCATGCTCAAGGCCATAACCGGGTCCCTTAAAGACGACGAGTCTGAGGAAATTGGCATATTTCTGACCCTTGGTTGAATTGTGAATAGAAGGACCAAATTCGACTCCTCAACTCGGGGCCGTTTATCGCTTTGGTCCTCGTCGTACTCGGCCTCTCGATCGGCAGGGCACTTTTCGCCCCTATGTTCACCTTCGTTGGCCTGACTCACCTGCTCCATCTCGGCCGTTTCAGGGTGAGCCATCTCTTTGGCACCAACCGGAGGAGTGGACTCAGCGACCATGGCCAGTGTAGACTCAGCGACTGCGGCGAGTGGAGTTTCTGATCGGACGACCTCGGCCCTCCGCCTGGCGGCCATCCTCTCGGTGTTCTTCTTCCGCGCAAGTTGTGAGAGTGATTCCCCAGCCATATCCTCTGGATAAGCACCAGGAAGTTCTCCTAAGTTTGTAAAAATGTCTTCAAAGACGTCCCCTCGGCCGGATGTCGATGGAGGGTCGAACAAATTCAGTCCAGCCTCCTCAAACATCGAGTTGAGGGCTTCGTCTACCTCGGCTTCCAATTGGTCCGGTCCTCGGCGATCTGATCGACTACTTGTTCTTCTGCGTGTTCCAAATCAAAGGCTTCTAAACCGATCTCCTTTGGCCCTTTAAAGCTGGGAAAGATAAGGGCTGTAAGATGATCTTCGCCTCTTGGAACTGGAATATGGTCTGCTGCCAAAAATGTTGCGTAGGACGGTGCGTAGCGCAAGAGAATATGAGTCGCCCTTCCTTGTTTCTGAAGATTTGGACGGCCAACGACCTTTAGAACAATTTTAATATCCGCAAGTACAGCGTCGTCGGCTGAAACCAACACTTTCTTTAACTCGTTGCCTGCGCAAACAAAACGGTAAGTACATGAAAGGAGAGTCAAATACACATGCGAAAATAAAATCAACTAGAATGAGCTATACGGCCACTTGGATCGCCTTTTCACCTTGGCACAGGATCTAGGCGATCTTCACCCTCACCGAATTCCCAGTTGCCGTGAACAACGACCATCACGTCATCAACACGCTTGCTAGGGCTGGCAAGCATTGTCACTATATGATGATCGGTGTCCTTGGCCCTAAGAAAATAGCGTCCTAGCCGGCCAGTGGACTTGGCTAAGGCAAAGCAATGCCGAATCGCAGGATTGCCTAGGTTAATCCTAAGATGACGGCTTAACTCTATGATCCCCATTATGATGCGAAAAAAATTCACGTTAGGCTGGGAAGGGATTAGGCCTCAATGTCGAAGGACGGTTCTCAAAAATGGATGAAAGGGAAAACGGATGTCGCCTTCAATAATCGATAGGAGAGGAAAGATGATTGTGCTCACATCGGTCCTTTGCATATCGGTGATGTTGTCTTCCACGAGTGACAGATGAACGTCATCGGGGATGGAACAATGGCGTCGGAAGCCAGAAATTCGATCCGCATAAAGGAGTGCTTTCAAAAATTTTGCCATCGTAGCCAGCCTAAGGATTATGCAAAACTAATAGTAAATAAGAAAATGGTATTGGGAGTGAAAGAGAAGAGAACTTACATGGAGCAGAAAGGATAATGAGAGACAGAAGAGTATTGCAGAGGTTGCGAGGTGGAGGAGTTGTACTAGAAGGCGAACCAAAAAATCTTAAGTATTCAAAGTATACATTTGAAGAGACAAAGTTTTAAACCACATTAAATGGAGGAAGCGTACGAAAAGGCGGAAACTTGTAATGATGACTAGAAAATGTGTGCGTTCTGACATGCTTTGGATTGAGGTTAACCGCCAAATTTTTGACTTTTCAAGATCGAAACCAAACACGCCAACTTAACATTGTTAGTGGGGTGTTCGGGGGGAAATTGTGGTAGCCAAATAAAAGTAGACGCAAATAGGCCGAGCGTATATCTTCCCAATCGGTGTATAGTGTGCACTCGGCCTCGCCCCTGACGTTTCAGATGCCAAATAAGTTGAGCAGGGGCCGATTGAAAGTTAGAATAATGGGGGGGGCGAGTGAACAAGTACATGACAGATCAAGAGTGGGCCTTGCCTAGAAGACCAGGAGTGTATATAAATATAAGAGTGACGAACAAGAAGAGGTATGTGAGAATTAGTACGCTTAACTTAAGATACACGCAATCTAGAGAGTAGACACTAACTTATCCGTCAGAGTGCTAATTCCGGCACCCCTGACCGGAGTGTTCATTCTTTTTCAGGCTACCAGTTGAGGATCTCGAGCATCCCATTGGACCCAAAGAGTATTTCCAAACCACCTTCCCCATAGCAGCAAATGAAAAAATGAAAGCAAGAGGGAAGGTAGCAAGCTTATACCTCTCAAAGAAGTATGCTTTTGATTATGAACCAACTAAGTCTCAACACACACTCAAGCTTGAATTATGGTATTCAAGGCTCAACCAAGGTTTCTAGGCTAAAGTGTGAAGATTTATGTGATGTATGGATATAGGTTCAAGGTGGTAGGTTAGCTCAAAGTGTTGCTTGCATAAGAAGAAGGAGCTCTCAAGGTGGTATAGAGGCTTTCTTGAAATTCTCCAACCCTCAAAACAGAGATATATGGTCGTTTTTATAGAATCTGAGCCAAAAATATCACAAATATCTTCAAAAAAAGGACAGTTGGCGGCCTCCCGCCTAGAACAGTGTTTCTCGCTACCAAGGCCCAGCTGCCGTTAATAGCCACGGCCGGCCCTCATTGAGGCACGGCCAGGCCTTAACGTGTTTCCTTGTTTTTCTGCTTCAGCCTCAGCACAGGGTGGCACAAGGTGTAAAAATGGATTTCTTGGGTATAATCAATGGGAATATGAAAGGTTTGGGGTTGTTTCGAAGCTTAAATAAGGCTCATTCGCTGAGATCTCGAACCACGTACAATACCACTTTCATCATCGAGTGTACCAGACAAAGTGCTCGAGCCTTGCGGGCAGTCAAAAATCGGATGTCCACAGGGACTTGAAACTGTGTTCTGATTGCGCCATTCCCAATACACATTGTGTTCCGGCGCGTGAACGTTCTCCACTTGCCAATATGAACAGGATGTATCCTTTTTGAGCATGTTGCAAAGTCTCCGAGGGGTAAGTCAAGGGTTGTCGCCAAACATCTCTTTTGTTCGTTCTCTCAAAATATATATTTGTTCTCTTCTGTTGCATAGAATATGCGTTTTCACATATACTTATGTTGCTCACGTATCCTGCATCATTCTTGATTCATGCATAGAATATGTTTTCAATTTTGTATAGAGTACGCCCTTTGTTTCTTGCATCAAACATGTTTTCAATTAGCATCATGCATAGGTTGTCTATCATGCACGGAATATGCGTTGTCACTGTATTGCTTTGTAAGCTTGTTCACTTTGTGCATCTATCGCACTTGTTCACTTTGTGCATCTATTGCACTTGTTCACTTTGTGCATTTATCACATTTGTTCACTTTATGCATCAATCGCACTTGTTCACTTTGTGCATCTATCGCACTTGTTCACTTTGTGGATCTATCGCACTTGCTCACTTTGTGTATCTATTGCACTTGTTTACTTTGTGCATCTATCGCATTTGTTCACTTTGTGCATCTATCGCACCTGTTCACCTCGTGCTTCTATCGCACACTTTCACTACATTGTGTATTTGTGGTAGTCTTGTACCTTTTGCTTTTAAGTTAGGACGCGTGAAACGCGACCTTGGGAGGGTTTTATCTCAGGACACGTGAAACGCGATCCTGAGCGGATTTTATCTTAGGACTGTAGACACCCCATTTTTGACCATTCCCAAGACTTGGTTGTGCTTGCAGGTACATCCAACCACAAGTTCGATTGCTCGTCGAGTACTCGACTTTTGCGGCGGAACGTCACAGGTTTGAGCTTTCCAAACCCTGTATCCTTTCTGCCCCATTCTTGGACCATGTGTTGGCCCTTCTAGCTTGATCCCCATAGTGCACTGCCAGCCTTGCTTTTTCTCCTGCCTGCTACTGATGATGCCTGCCAGCCATCAGTGAGGCACTGCCGGCCACCACTGATAGCCGGCAAAACACTTGTCTCAGCAGGTTTCATGCCAGATCTTTTAAGCCAGCTGGTTTTCACTCATCTTCCCTCCATACACATGTATGGAGGGATGAAGCTCTTACCAAGCTTGTTGAACAAGCTTTACATTGCCTCTCTTCTATATAAGGAGAGGCTCCTTCTCCATTTTAGAGGTTGAGAAAATTGAGGCTTGAGAGATAGATATATATTTGTATCTAATTTTCTTTGTTTACTCTAGTTTTACGCTTAAAAGTGTAGTATTGTCTTACTTTTGTACACAAACACACACTAAAACACCTTGCTTGTGTTGCTGAGGCTTTTTGAGGTTGCTTTTAGTGTTCTTGGGCTGGTTTGAGCTCAAACAAGTGGCTGGAGTGGCAGTGGTAAAGAAGGTCTTCAAGGGTGAGTCTTTAACCTTTAGATCCCCCATTTTTGCTTAAGCTTTTAGCCCTTCTTGCATACGTTTTAAAATTTAACTCTTAACTAAAAAAAGTTCTGTTTTTGCATGCTTAAGAAGTTAGTTTAAGGTCATTTTTTCGTTTGGGGTGATCTTCCCCCTCTTAGGCCTTGTTAGGCCTTCTTTCGAGCCATCCCTTTAGGCTCTTGTTGAAGCCTTTGCATGACCTTTCTACCACTGAAATCTAGAGGATTTTCAGTGGTGGAAAGGTGGTTTTGGAGTCCTAAATAGGAGAGGGTCATCCCCTCTCCTTATGTTGTGTTTAGTTGCTTTGAATGCCTCATGTTTGAGCACCTTTGTTGGACTTGTGTTGGCCATATCTTAGCTAGTATTTCTGGTTATTTTGTTGAGGCATGCCACTGTTTTTACTTGCTTTGGTCATTTCATGCATGGTTTATACACTTGTAGTGTATTTCTCACAAACTGATCTTGTATGCTTCATGAGATAGCATGTCATTCTAGCTTGTTTTGTCTCCATTTCAGCAGGTTTTTTGTGTTGTTTTAGCATACCATGACTCTGTTTTGGATGGGTTTGATGGCCCCTTGCATGCTCAATGCACTTGTAGTGCAATTCCATGAAATAGCCTAACATGCTTCATGCTTTGACATATTATTCTAGCATGCTTTTGGCTTAACTTTGAGAAGCTTTTACTCATATTTCAGCATGCTTAAGCTCTGCTTGAAGTTGCTTTGATCATGCATGCATTGCTTTGTATAGCCATAATGCATTCTTGCTTACTAGCTTTGTACATTGAGTCCACTAGCATGCATTGCTTGGGCTATTCGCATGATTTGGCATCACTTGGTATATGATTTCAGTGCATATGGTGCGGCCATAGTCTCTGATGCTTCACTATTTCAATGCTTTTGATGAGTCATGTTTTATGCCTTAAGATTGAGCATATGTGTATGCCATCTCGCCTAGGCTTTTGGGTCACCATTTCAGTGTGTATTTGGTCATATTTTGCCATGATATAGCTTTGTTTTTACTTGGTTAGAGCATCCCTGATTTGCTTCTTACACTTGTAGTGTAAGTCCTCTTTACTAGTCTTGCATGCCTAATGAGTGAGCTGGTTATTCTAACATGTATTGACTTGGTATTAGACCATTTTTGGTGTTAGTTTGACATGCCACAATTCCGTTTTATTTTGTCCAAGTCATGTCATGTTTGGTTTTAATAGGTGTAGTATAACACCCCGTTTGTAGCCTTGCATGCTTCATGTTTTGGCCTTTTGTTCTAGCTTATAATGGCTGGGTTCAAGCATGTTTTTAGACTCACCTTGACCTGTCTTAGGACTATTTTGATCCCCTTGCCCCTTCGGGGCTTGCTTTGTATAGCCATGGCTTAAGTCCCTTTACTAGTTTCAAGCTTTGAGCTCTCTTGCTTGCTATGTTTGTCTTTCTAGGGTGGTTTGGTAGCATTTCGTGCATGTTTTTAGAACTTTTAGGTGCCGTCCTATATCCATGCTTGTCACTCTTTAAGTGTGCTTAAGAGTCGCATCTTTATGATTTGATCGTTGAGCCAATTGGCATGCATGTTTGCCTTGCCTTTTTGTTCTTTTCATATCATCTTTTTAGCACCATCGCCACTGATTTGGCCATGACTGAGGTCTACCCCCTTTTGGTTTAAGTCCATTTAGCATGTTTTTTTACATGTTGTTCGCATGCTTATTGTTCATTACATTAAGTATGCCATCTTACATCGCATTGTGTATGCCATGTTCATCACATTGTGTATGCCATATACTTTGCATTGTGTATGCTTAGGTCTCATCGCATTGTGTATGCCATGTTGTCGCATTGCATTGTGCTAGCATGTTGTTTGCATGTTGTTACATTGCATTTGTTGCTTGCATGCTCATGTTTCATTGCATTGTGTTCAACACTGTGTTGTGTTTGAATACAAGGTGGATTATCTGATTTCATACTTGAAGTGATGAAATAAGCCAATCTTCCTTCGGTCTCCATTGCTTTTGATCACTCATGATAAGGCTGTGGTCTTGGTGTCTTATTTGCCATGCATTTATTGAATTTTCACATGTTGGATCTTTGGCCATCATGCATCGAGATGCGTGATTGATGGTTTTGGATCCGATTATGCCTCTCCTTTGATGTTTCGAGGTGATATGGGGTGGCATAGTGGGTACATATCCTTGGGAGACCCTCCCTTTCCCCTGTTTCGTGCTCTGTTGCAGCTTGGTGTCACAGCACACCAGTGGCCGACACTGCCTCATCCTTGGCCAGCAGTGTCCACTCTTGGCCGGCTAGGTGGTTGGCAGCTGCTCCTCATGGTTGGCAGGCCATTAGTGCACTCCCCAGCATGGTCTTGGTAAGATCCAGTAGCAAGTTCTCAAGGACACCCTGCAGACAGAGCCTCAAGAGAGCAACCGTCGAGCTTTTCGGGGCGGCAATCGAGCATGCATCCACTTCTTCTTCAAGCAGAGCTGAGGCGGCCTAGCAATTTTATTTTAAATTCTTTACTTATTAATTAGCATGAATTTGTATTTAATTAGTTAATTTGTTAATTAGTTAAAGTTTTGTATTAATTAGTTGTAGCTAGTTTTTCAATTTGTTGTGTAATTAATTAGCTTGTTAGTTAATCAGTTAGTTGATTGTATTATTCATTCGGACCCTCCATCGAGAGGGCACAATTTTGTAATAAGTGTGCATGCGTGTGTGTATGTCTTCCAACCCCACGTCTTTCTCCCTTTTACTTACTTGCTTACAGTGGTAGATTAGAGCACGTTTCAATTAGCATCCTTATGCTATGCATGTTTACGTCATTCATCTGTATTGCATGCAAAAGGCTCGGCGCATCATATTAACCGCATTGTATTTTCAATACATTACTAGAATACATGTTCAACAGCATGTTATCAAGTTGCATTTCATATGCCATTTTAGAATAGTCGAGCCTATCTTAGTTGCATTTCGCATGTGTTGCATTAGCCATCTTAACATGAACTAGGATCATGCATTGATTACTAACTAGTTTTTTGTTTAGGCTCGGAGTACACTGTGAGTGTTCACGCTTTAGCATACTGCATGTGTGTGAGTTTTGCCATGAAAACATGCTTGCCATGAGGCTAACTGCTTATGTGATTAACTTCCTGAATGCCTGTGGGTGAAGGTTGGATTACTTGAATTGGAACAATTCATTAAATCTCGAATTTAGCCTACTTGTTAGTAGCAAACTTCAAACTATTTTCAAACAAACGGATATGCAATGTTTTGTTCCAAATTAGGCGATCTAGTCTATACTTGTATGCGGTGCTCATCACGTAGTAAGATTAGCTAATTAACCGAAATAAGAGCACATGTGTTTTCAAAAACAAGATATCATGCTTAGTATAGGCCGATCTTTGATCGGGCGAGCGGGGATGCTCATTGCATGACCTTCCCCTGTCGTACCCAAGTTCCCGAGCCGAGGCAACTTTGGTGATGATGGACACGTGGCCTTAGGCAATGAGTCAGGGTTTCCTAAATTTCTCAAAAATAAAATGTTTAGGTGGCGGCTCTGTATCTGGCAAAGCAGTCCATGTTTGGCACTTCTTTATAAAAATCAGTTTTCCAAAACAATTTGCCGGATTTGGACTCTTTGGTGATTTATCGGTCTTGCATTGCACTTTGCGAGACTAGATTCAGAACCATGACATTTGAGTCCGAACTGTAGTAGCAAGCCCGATCCGGGCGCGTCTACAGTTTCTGGCGACTCTGCTGGGGAGTTTGAGAACTTGACTCGAACTCATGATATCTTATTTTGACTACACTTAGGTGTTTCTTTGCATTGGATTTGCATTGGTGCACCTAGGACACTGTGTTTGCCGTATGCTATTCCTAAACGGTTTGCTGGAGGCTCACTTTGAAAAGCGTGCCATAAGGTTAACCTGTTGCGGGCTTTGCCACGACGGGAACACAAACCTCGATTTTTACCGGGGCACCCTTTTTGACCATTCAACCTAGTGCATATCGGATTCCATAGTGACTATTCCAAACTAGGACAAGTTGCTTACCCAATTATAGGTTGTTTGAAACCGCTCTGTGCATAGTGAAACCCTAGCTCCTGACAAGATAGGACAGGGAAACCCTACCCCAACATAGGGGTGTTTTGGCTCTTATTTCCTTGCTATGTGCTGTCAAAGTGTGTCTCTACAGGAATGCATGTATCAGTTTGCAAGTCTGGGTATCAGGCCTGAGGGCATCAGTATTTTGAGAGAATCAGTTTTACCTGAGGGTATCAGTTTACAGGTAGAATTTTGGGCAGAATTCAGTAGAGAGCACAGTCATGCAGCTATGCTTACATCTGTTCTAATGAAATCAAGTTGAGTTGCTGTCTGTTTTCTTCCTTTGTAAGGTAGTCTTGGAACCGTAGCTTCAGAAGGCTCCAATATCCCCCAAGGTTCATTAGATTTGTGCTGATAGACTTTGTCAGGTCAGAGATTCAGTTCAAGAGCAGCCAGTATTTTTCCTTCGTAGAGGCAAGGCAGAGAAAGGCCAGTTAAGGCTCACCGGTTCATCAGATCCGTTAGTCGCCAGTCACATCACCTCTGTTCAGTTCAGTAGACTCGTGATGACGCAAAATTCAGAAGAAATTATGGTCATGGTAGCAGCATTAAACCAGGGAATCGCCATGCAGAGCGAGACTGATGTTAAAATGCAACATCCGCCCAGGTCACCTGCCGCACATCCAATCTGGGAACCCCAATTATTCCAAACCCGTGAGCCCACCACTTTTGAGCTAATGGGAATGATCGGCGATCTTCAAAGATCTGTGGCTGATCTAGCCTTCGAAATGTTAGCTCCGCCATCGACCACATCATATGTCGAAAATTTCATGCCAGAAGAGCCCCCGCTATTGGGGCGAATTGTAATTGAACTCAGCCATCCTGAAGCCATCCCAAGTTCCGACAATAACATATCGACAGCAACAGGGCTTCGTATTGATGTAGCAACCCAAACCTTCGACCAAGCTGAGGCAAGTGGTAAGAACAAGGTGGGGGCAGACATTGATCCCTATGAACAACTCCTGCAGGCTGTTGAGGCTTTGAAAGCCAGGGGACTGAACAAACAGCAAGTGCTCGCAGTTGCTGCAAAAACTGTGGATGACACTTTCGTCACTCAGAACGAGGGTAGTTTAAGCCAAGGAAAAAATCGAGAGTAGGGCCATCATACCAGAACTGTTCCTTCCAACCCTAATTCTACACCCGGGAAAGATCAGCAGACCATGCCAGTACCTGCCGACCCTTTTTCTAGTGCACCCCGCAAAAATTCACAAACCTCGACGTATCTACCCCGAGGTCGCAGGGTCTTCCCTGCCCTCTATATGCCTTTGTCCAAGGCTCTTCAAATCTTTGCTGAAAAGGGGCATCTCAAACCCCTCGAGCCTCGGCCTCTCCCTAGTCGTCTTCCACCTAGTCATGACGCTACCCAGTACTGTGCATACCATCAAGAAACTGGTCATAACACTGACAATTGCTTCCATCTTCGCCACGAAGTACAAGATTTGTTTTACTACAGGGTTGTCCTCCCACCAAGCTCAGCAAAGTCTATCGTCACTGGATCAGTGAACCTGGAGGATAATGTGATGTAATCAGGGGATGAACCACCTGCGGGTTGTGCTTAGTTTATGTCAGATGTGGCGTATGACACGCACTGTTTTGAGCATTTGTGAATGCTAGTTTTCTACTTTCTGACTCAGGTATTTGGGTTAGTCTTGTTGTGTTGTATGTAGTCAGTCTTTTTGTATTAAGTCAGTCTTGTTGTATAGGAGTCGAGTAATTCCAGGGGCGTTGCCTTGGATATCACTATTTTGTTTTGTGTTTGTCTTTTTGCTTTCTTTTGAGTCTGTTTCCGCCGTGGAGCCAGTTACACCAGAAGATCTGAATGAAACAGCTGTGGTTTTCATGTTTTTGTGCTTATCTCTGCTTTGAGCCAGTTGTGCCAGAAAGTTTGAATGAAACGACAATGCTTTTCACCTACTTTTATGTGCCTTAAAGTCATTGCATTGACCTAAGTTTTTCAAAACTTTTTGAACATTATGATAAAAACGAAGAGGAAGGAATTCCTCTAGATTTGCAAAAAAAATTGATCAATTGAGAGAAAGAGAGGCATGCTAAGCCCTTAATGAAAGAAATCATGTTTGTTAATGTGAGTACTGAGAAGGACCCTGGCTTGATCCCGATTGGTTCTACATTGTCTTCGGCGCGAGCGACTAGTCATTTTCTTAAAGGATTTCAAAAAATGTTTTGCGCGATCTTGCGAAGACCTGTGTGGAATCGCTCTTGAGATTACGCAGCCTAGGATCGGTCTCAGCCTCGGGACTCAACCCCTTTGATTTTAAACCTTGAACTTGGATTCAAAATGTTCAACGATCAACCATCAATGTGAGGCTTGTGCGGCTATATTTGAAGCAGCCCACGAACTAGGGGCAAGAAGGTCAGATATGATCAACAGAAAGCTTACAAAGCTAGATGAGAAGCAGCCCTTGAACTAGGGGCGGAGAAAAATCTCAGATGTGCTCGAAGAGTCAAAAATTGGGACATTTCTCAAGTTAACGAAGATCAGCAAGAATGCCAAATCCCAGAAGGGAACATAGAAGAAAGTATTGCTGAAGGACAATTCTTATCCACAATATTAGGGGCAATTCAGCCCCCATTGGATGGACTTCTGCATCATCAGCGAACATCAACCATTCGTTTGGATACAGATGGCTTCAAGATCTCAAACCATTTGACATGGACCAGCTACACTTTTATCCTTGAGAGGCTCGCTGGGCCGAAAATCCGGAAGGGCGACCCAGGCAAAAGTTAGAGCAACTAAAAAAACAAACAAAAAAACAAAAAATGCAAACAAAAGAAGAAAAAGAAATGAAAAATTCTGAACAAAGAAAAGAAATGAAAAGAATCGAAAAGAAAAACATAGCTCGCAAGGTTGAAAACCCGGAAGGGCGGCCTTGGCAAAAGTTAGAGCGCAAAATGAGAGGTTAATACTCGAGTGTACCTGAACCCCGGACTACGCAAGGCTTGATTCCCATGTTTGGGATACGTAGGCAACTTCATTCTGAAGACTAGCCGTAAAACACTTCAAATTCAACTGTCCTGTCTATGAGATTGAACGGGTCATCTTTGTGATTTCTGTACCCAAGAGTTCGGTTGTGACCTTCACCATGAGGACTGATTACAGTATGCTGCAGCGCCATCCAAACAAGGGGCAACTTTCCGTTGCCATACAATATGCTGCGGCGCTATCCAAACAAGGGGTAACTTTCTGTTGCCATATAGTGTGCTGCGGTGTTATCCAAACAAAGGGCAACTTTCCATTGCCATAAAATGTGCTGCGGTCAAACAAGGAGCAATTTTCCATTGCCATATAGTGCCTGGATCTGAGGTTGTGCATCTCAAGAGTAGGTTCCGGGCTTTGTTAAGCAGTGGCCATTTGCAAAAATAGTTTTTGAGAATTTTTACTGAGGTTGACTAATTTTCTCGAAAATTATTCTATTTTTTCCAAAACTGGACCTTATCTTAGACCCAAAAAGGAAAATTTTCAGTGCTCATAACCTAACTTGCATGATTTTAAATCAAAAAGTTGAACAAGTATGTTAATCTAACTCTCATGTTGGTCAAAAATGTTTTAATAGAAAGCCAAAACAAAAAAATGGTCAAAATGATTAATTAGGGGCACAGTTGAGTCAGGCGTTTCGCCCCTTTCCCATTGTCAACATACTTGCTAGAAAGGGCACAACTGAAGCTAACAACAAACGGCTGAAAGCTCTCTCACCCTCCGAGCAGCGAGGTATCAAGTCAAGTGCGAAGCACGAATTGGAATGGATCAGGACATTCCACTCCCTCATCTGGACACATCTGATCACGTCCAAACTCCCCAGCAGGCGTCATCAACCGATGTCAGCTGCAGATTTGTTACACACCCAGTTATAGCGCAACCCCTCTGGAGGGAAGTTCACTGTTGTGAGCAAAAGAGGAAGAATCTAGCAGAATGCTAGGGGCAAGAGCCCACAACTTCCTGTTTATCCATCAACCACCTAGGGGAGGGATTAAAAAATAGGAGAGATTGAAGAATAGAGAGATATGCGATGAGAGAAAAAGTGAGAAAAGGGCTTTCAGAAAACAAGAGATTGAGTGTCAGAGTGATGTGAGAATCACAAATGAGAAAGGGTGGGAAACAATACCCGGAGAAACAGGCTCCCTGTACACGTTCGAGTCTTGTGTTGTGTGTGTGTTTTATTTGTCTCGATTCTTGTTTTGAGTCATTTCGAGTGTTTCTCGATGTGTTTAAGTTGTTTACCTTTTGTTTTCTGTTGTTGAGTCGCTTTGGCTATGGTCAGTTGTAGGCTCAATACCCAATTGAGAATCCTTTTCTCATTTCAATTTAAAAACAAAAATCGCTTTGTGCTCAGAGTGTTGTGCCATTCTCCGCATATGTGCAAAACAATATTTGTTCTTTTGTAAAACTGCAGGGTTCAACCTAGGTCATGTCAGAACAATAGAACCAAGACCTATCTGAAGCTACATAGGTTCTAGACTACAAAGTAAAAGCAAAGAGGGAAAATTCGGAGCATCCGAGTTTGTTTCGACTTCTGCAAGTTCCGTCACTACATCCAGTATGTTCAGAATGAGCTGTATGTTTGGAATGAGTAGTGTGTTGTATGAGCCACATGCAGAATAAACTCAGTACTGTGTTTTGAGCTATGTGTTCAGAATGAGCACTATGTTGTACGAGCCGTGCATTCAAAGTGAATAGAATACTGTGCCAGTTGTTTCAATGCCAGAATGGCAATCAGAAGCGCTCTCCTGAGTACCATTCCATGCCAATGGCATCTTGGCTGTATTTGCAATGAGTTCCTAAGAGATCAACTGCGACGGTGGAACCTAGAGTTCGAATGGTTGATGCCTATAACACAAAGGTTTGGAATTTTCGAGACTAAAGTCTGGTTTGAATACCCAGGGGCATATCCCCGGCTTGAAATCTGTATTGAAGCCCCATAGGTTGAGGTAGCGGGTACGCGCCTCGGTTCTGGATACTGAATCAACCTAGTCTGTCACCCCGTTGGAGAATAAGAAAAGTTGTGAGTATGATCAGGAAGAAAAGCGGCATTCGTGGTTTCCCCAGCAGAGGTTATCCCTTATCAGCATATCAGAACCTTTATACCGTGAGTTAAAGGTAAGAGTTCGAAGAACACAAGGTAAGTGTTCGAGGAATACAAGGGGGCGTCCCCGTCAGAGTGAAGCAGTTTATCGCCACTCACCCCGTGAGGTGCTTTCTAAAGCACCGCTTTATCTGTTTATTGCATTCCTTTAACATCTTGCGTTGTATTGCATTCTACCTATCAGGTTTCTTTCATGTGCGGTATTGTATGTACTGTTCATTCAGAGGAGTTCCGGTTCAGTTTGACTGATACCTTTCTCCTCTCGCGTTTGGCGCGCGTTTGGATAGCTTTCTCCTCTCGCGTTTGGCATGTGTTTGGGCCTACTCTTTCCTCTCTTGCGCGTGCTATGCTGAGAGGTTTTTCCCCTTCCTCTCTCGCGTGTGCCACGCAGAGGTTTTCTTTTTTTCTCTCTCACGTGTGCTACGCTGAGAGATTTTCCCTTTCCTCTCGCATGTGCTACGCTGAGAGGTTGTCTTTTTCCTCTCTCGCGTGTGCTACGCTAAGAGATTTTCCCTTTCCTCTCACATGTGCTACGCTGAGAGGTTTTCTTTTTTCTCTCTCACGTGTGCTACGTTGAGAGATTTTCCCTTTCCTCTCGCATGTGCTACGCTGAGAGATTTTGCCCTTTCCTCTCGCATGTGCTACGCTGAGAGATGTTGCCCTTTTCTCTCTCGCGTGTGATACGCTGAGAGGTTTTCCTCTTTCTTCTCTTGCGTGTGATACGCTGAGAAATTTTCCTTTCCTCTCTTGCGTGTGATACACTGAGAGATGCTTTCTTTCCTCTTTTGCATGTGATACGCTGAGAGGTGCTTCCTTTCTCCTCTTGCGTGTGATACACTGATAAATTTTCCTTTCCTCTCTCATGTGTGATACGCTGAGAGGTGTACCTTTCCTCTTGTTACATTGTTATGCACACCCTTTCTTTCTTTCGGGAAACCCAGGGATATGTCCCTATGTTTCTCTTTCCTTTGGGAAACACCAAGATATGTCCCTATGTTTCTCCTTCTTTCTCTAAAACACCGGAATACGTCCCTATGTTTCTCCCTTTTCTGTTAAGAGCACTTGGAATACGTTCCAGTGCTTGAGCCGTTTCGAAACACCGTGATACGTCCCTACGTTTCTCTTTCCTTCAGGAAACACGGGAATACGGCCCTATATTTCTCCCAGTGTTCTTTTCCTCACACAATTTCGGCTTGTTTGGAATTTCATCTCAGGTTGCGTTGTATACGCACCTGATTGATTGTTCGTTTTCCCTCTTCTCACGATTTCAGCGTGGTTAGAGTTTGTTCCTTCCTCACACGATTTCAGCGTGTTTGGAATTTGTTTACCTCTTCTCACGATTTCAACGTGGTTAGAGTTTGTTCCTTTCTCACACGATTTTGGCGTGTTTGGAATTTGTTTACCTCTTCCCACGATTTCAGCGTGTTTGGAATTTGACTCGGGTTGCGTCGTACATGCTCCTGATTGTTTGTTTTTGGACCTTCTCTCACGATTTCAGCGTGGTTTGAGTGTCCTTTTCCTCACACGATTTTGGCGTGTTTGAAATTTATCCCAGGTTGCGTTGTGTACGCGCCTGATTGTTTGTTTTCCCCTCTTCTCATGATTCCAGCATGGTTGGAGTTTGTCTTCCTTTTGTATCTACTATACTATCCTCATCTACACTTGTTAGTGCATTGCATTTCATTCACGCTATTTTGCGCACCCACCTGCACCTGTTAGTGAATTGTTCACGCTATTTTACGCACCTCATCTGCACTTGTTTGTGCATTGCATTTCATTCGCGCTATTTTGCACACTGCGCTATCTTGCGCATCGCACTGTTTTGTGCATTGCATTTCATTCGCGCTATTTTGCATACCTCATCTGCACTTGTTTGTGCATTGCATTTCATTCGTGCTATTTTGCGCACCGCGCTATCTTGCACATCACACTGTTTTGTGCATTGCATTTCTTTCGCGCTATTTTGCGCACTGCGCTATCTTGCGCATCGCACTGTTTTGTGCATTGCATTGTTAGCGCTATTTTGCGCACCTTTCTGCACCTATTAGTGCATTGCTCGCGCTATTTTGTGCGCCTCCCAGCACTTGTTAGTGCATCGCATTGTTATGCGTCACACTTAGGTTGCATTGTCTTGCATCCCTTCCGCATTGTTATGCATCACACTTAGGTTGCATTGTCTTGCATCCATTCCGCATTATTATGCGTCACCCTTAGGTTGCATTGTCTTGCCCCATTTCACCTGCGTTGTCTCACAGTTTTAGGTTGCATTGTCATGCACCCCTTCCCTTGCGTTGTTACGCACTTGTCACTTGCATTGCTATACATGTTTCTAACAATATTGTACCTGTTGAGTTTCTTTCTTTTACAGGCACGATATTGTATGTACGGTTCATTTGAAGCTGACGTGACCAGACGAACCAGACAGGTAATGTATTTACTCCGTGTGAGACGTAGCGAGAATTGTATAATTCTCTTACATCCTTTCTGTAGGTAATGTAGTTAGATTTGTATTCGCCTCCTTAAAACTGTTGCATTTATTGTATATAATTGCCTCGTTACAGCTTTCTTTGCATAATCATAAGTTATGCTACTGCATCGTGCATATCATTTGCATCTTGCCCCAGCCTGCGGGCGCACCTCTGCATGATTATATTGAATGTTAGCCTGAGTCTTC
Organism: Camellia sinensis; assembly: GCF_055761805.1. Lineage (NCBI taxonomy): Eukaryota > Viridiplantae > Streptophyta > Magnoliopsida > Ericales > Theaceae > Camellia > Camellia sinensis. Next base: position 8,812,348 of record NW_028128988.1, read on the forward strand.
GGTCTTGTCAAAAATGGGTCGTCTCTGGGCTTTGACATTCACTCTCGTCATTTTGTGACTTTCGAGTTTTGCCAAAGAGAGGCAACTGTAGACACCCCATTTTTGACCATCCCCAAGACTTGGTTGTGCTTGCAGGTACATTCAACCACAAGTTTGATTGCTCGTCGAATACTCGACTTTCGCGGCGGAACGTCACAAGTTTGAGCTTTCCAAACCCTGTATCCTTTATGCCCCATTCTTGGACCACGTGTTGGCCCTTCAAGCTTGATCCTCATAGTGCACTGTCGACCCCTTTTTGGCCCTGCCTGCTACTGATGATCCCTGCTGGCCATCAATGAGGCACTGTCGGCCACCACTGATAGCCGGCAAAACACTTGTCTCAGCAGGTTTCACGCCAGATCTTTTGAGCCAGCTGGTTTTCACTCATCTTCCCTCCATACACGTGTATGGAGGGATGAAGCTCTTGCCAAGCTTGTTGAACAAGCTTTACATTGCCTCTCTTCTATATAAGGAGAGGCTCCTTCTCCATTTTAGAGGTTGAGAAAATTGAGGCTTGAGAGATAGATATATATTTGTATATAATTTTCTTTGTTTACTCTAGTTTTGCGCCTAAAAGTGTAGTATTGTCTTACTTTTGTACACAAACACACACTAAAACACCTTGCTTGTCTTGCTAAGGCTTTTTTAGGTTGTTTTTGGTGTTCTTGGGCTGGTTTGAGCTCAAAAAAGTAGCTGGAGTGGCAGTGGTAAAGAAGGTCTTCAAGGGTGAGTCTTTAACCTTTAGATCCCCCATTTTTGCTTCAGCTTTTAGCCCTTCTTGCATACATTTTAAAACTTAACTCTTAACTAAAAAAAGTTTTGTTTTTGCATGCTTAAGAAGTTAATTTAAGGTCACTTTTTCGGTTGGGGTGATGTTCCCCCTCTTAGGCCTTGTTAGGCCTTCTTTCGAGCCATCCCTTTAGGCTCTTGTTGAAGCCTTTGCATGACCTTTCTACCACTGAAATCCAGAGGATTTTTAGTGGTGGAAAGGTGGTTTTGGAGTCCTAAATAGGAGAGGGTCATCCCCTCTCCTTATGTTGTGTTTAGTTGCTTTGAATGCCTCATGTTTGAGCACCTTTGTTGGACTTGTGTTGGCCATATCTTAGCTAGTATTTCTGGTTATTTTGTTGAGGCATGTCACTGTTTTTACTTGCTTTGGTTGCTTCATGCATGGTTTATACACTTGTAGTGTATTTCTCACAAACTAGTCTTGTATGCTTCATGAGGTAGCATGTCATTCTAGCTTGTTTTGTCTCCATTTCAGTAGGTTTTTGGTGTTGTTTTAGCGTACCATGACTCTGTGTTAGATGGGTTTGATGGTCCCTTGCATGCTCAATGCACTTGTAGTGCAATTCCATGAAATAGCCTAACATGCATCATGCTTTGACATGTTATTCTAGCATGCTTTTGGCTTAACTTTGAGAAGCTTTTACTCATATTTCAGCATGCTTAAGCTCTGTTTGAAGTTTCTTTGATCATGCATGCGTTGCTTTGTATAGCCATAATGCATTCTTGCATACTAGCTTTGCACATTGAGTCCACTAGCATGCATTGCTTGGGCTATTCGCATGATTTAGCATCACTTGGTATATGATTTCAGTGCATATGGTGCGGTCATACTCTCTCACGCTTCCCTATTTCAATGCTTTTGATGAGTCATGCTTTATGCCTTAAGAATGAGCATATGTGTATGCCATCTCGCCTAGGCTTTTGGGTCACTATTTCAGTGTGTATTTGGTCATATTTTGCCATGATATAGTTTTTTTTTTTACTTGGTTAGAGCATCCATCATGTGCTTCTTGCACTTGTAGTGTAAGTCCTCTTTACTAGTCTTGCATGCCTAATGAGTGAGCTTGTTATTTTAACATGTATTTACTTGGTATTAGACCATTTTTGGTGTTAGTTTGACATGCCATAATTCTATTTTATGTTGTCCAAGTTATACCATGTTTGGTTTTGATAGGTGTAGTATAACACCCCGTTTGTAGCGTTGCATGCTTCATGTTTTGGCCTTTTGTTCTAGCTTATAATGGCTAGGTTCAAGCATGTTTTTAGACTCACCTTGACCTGCCTTGGGACTGTTTTCATCCCCTTGCCCCTTCGGGGCTTGCTTTGTATAGCCATGGCTTAAGTCCCTTTACTAGTTTCAAGCTTTGATCTCTCTTGCTTGCTATGTTTGTCTTGCTTGGGTGGTTTGGCACCATTTCGTGCATGTTTTCAGAACTTTTAGGTGTCGTCCTATATCCATGCTTGTCACTCTTTAAGTGTGCTTAAGAGTCGCATCTTTATGATTTGATCCTTGAGCCAATTGGCATGCATGTTTGCCTTGCCTTTTTGTGCTTTTTATATCACCTTTTTAACACCTTGGCCACTAATTTAGGCATGACTAAGGTCTACCCCCTTTTGGTTTAAGTCCATTTAGCATGTTTGTTTACATGTTGTTCGCATGCTTATTGTTCATTACATTAAGTATGCCATCTTACATCGCATTGTGTAAGCAATGTTCATCGCATTGTGTATGCCATATACTTTGCATTGTGTATGCTTAGGTCTCATCGCACTATGTATGCCATGTTGCTCATGGCATTGGGTCTGCCATGTTGTCGCATTGCATTGTGCTAGCATGTTGTTTGCATGTTGTTACATTGCATTTGTTGCTTGCATGCTCATGTTTCATTGCATTGTGTTTAACACGGTGTTGTGTTTGAATACAAGGTGGATTATCTCATTTCATACTTGAAGTGATGAAATGAGCCAATCTTCCTTCGGTCTCCATTGCCTTTGATCACTCATGATAAGGCTGTGGTCTTGGTGTCTTATTTGCCATGCATTTATTGAATTTTCACATGTTGGATCTTTGGCCATCATGCATCGAGATGCGTGATTGATGGTTTTGGATCCGATTATGCCTCTCCTTTGATGTTTCGAGGTGATATGGGGTAGCATAGTGCGTACATATCCTTGGAAGACCCTCTCTTTCCTCTGTTTTGTGCTCTGTTGCAGCTTGGTGTCACAGCACACCAGTGGCCGGCAGCCTATCATCCTTGGCTAGCATCCTCTCATCCTTGGCCGGCAATGTGCACTCTTGGCCGGCTAGGTGGTCGGCAGCAACTCCTCATGGTCGGCAGGCCACTGGTGCACTCCCCAGCATGGTCTTGGTAAGATCCAGCAGCAAGTTCTCAAGGACACCATGTAGACAGAGCCTCAAGAGAGCAACCGGAGTGCTTTTCGGGGCGACAACCGAGCATGCATCCTTTTCTTCTTCGAGCAGAGCTGAGGGGACCTAGCAATTTTTTTAAATGCTTTACTTATTAATTAGCATGAATTTGTATTTAATTAGTTAATTTGTTAATCAGTTAAAGTTTTGTATTAATTAGTTGTAGCTAGTTATTCAATTTGTTGTGTAATTAGCTTGTTAGTTAGTCAGTTGGTTGATTTGTATTATTCATTCAGACCCTCCGTCGAGAGGGCACAATTTTGTAATAAGTGTGCGTGTGTGTGTGCATGTCTTCCAACCCCACGTCTTTCTCCCTTTTACTTACTTGCTTACGGTGGTTAGATTAGGGCACGTTTCAGTTAGCATCCTTATGCTATGCATGTTTGCATCATTCATCTGTATTGCATGCATTAGGCTCGTGTGCATCATACTAACTGTATTGTATTTTCAATACATTACTTGAATACGTGTTCAACAGCATGTTATCAAGTTGCATTTCATATGCCATTTTAGAATAGTCAAGCCTATCTTAGTTGCATTTTGCATGTGTTGCATTAGCCATCTTAACATGAAATAGGATCATGCATTGATTACTAACTAGTTCTTTGTTTTGGCCCGGAGTACACTGTGAGTGTTTACGCTTTAGCATACTGCATGTGTGTGAGTTTTTCCATGAAAGCATGCTTGCCATGAGGCTAACTGCTTATGTGATTAACTGTCTGAATGTTGGATTACTTGAATTGGAACAATTCATTAAATCCCGAATTTAGCCTACTTGCTAGTAGCAAACTTCAAACTATTTTCAAACAAACGGATATGCAATGTTTTGTTCCAAATTAGGCAATCTAGTTTATACTTGTATGCGGTGTGCATCACGTAGTAAGATTAGCTAATTAACCGGAATAAGAGCACATGTGTTTTCAAAAGCAAGATATCATGCTTAGTACAGGTCGATCTTTGATCGGGCGAGCAGGGGTGCTCATTGCATGACCTTCCCCTCCCGTACCCAAGTTCCCGAGCCGAGGCAACTTTGGTGATGACGGACACGTGGCCTTAGGCAAGGAGTCAGGGTTTCCTAAATTTCCCAAAAATAAGATATTTAGGTGGCGGCTCTGTATCTGGCAATGCAGTCCATGTTTGGCACTTCTTTACAAAAATCAGTTTTCCAAAGCAATTTGCCGGATTTGGACTCTTTGGTGATTTATCGGTCTTGCATTGCACTTTGCGAGACTAGATTCAGAACTATGACATTTGAGTCTGAACTGTAGTAGCAAGCCTGATCCAGGCTCATCTACAAGGACATGTGAAAGGCGACCCTGATCGATTTTTGTCTCAAGAAGCATGAAACGCGGCCCTGAGCGGTTTTTGTCTCAGGATGGATGAAACATGTCCCTGAGCGGTTTTTATCTCAAGACGCGCGAAATACGATCCTGGGGTATTTTTATTTCAGGACGCATGAAACGCGATCCTGAGCTGGTTTTATCTCAAGACGCGTGAAACGCGACCTTGAATAGTTTTGTTTTTGTCGCAGGACGCGTGAAATGCGATCCTGAGCGGTCTTTATCTCGGGACGCGTGAAATACGACCCAAGCAATTTCTCATCTCTTCTTTTCTAGTCTCTTTATATTTTCTTTTCTTTTTTTCGCTTTGCTTTTTCTTAGCTCTTTTATTTCTCTTTTTTGTTTTCTTGTTTTCTTTTCTTTTTCAACTCTCTTTTTTTTTTTTTGGTTTTCTTTTTTCTACTTGTCTTTTCTCTTTTCTTTTCTTTTTTTAACTCCAAAATACAAGAAATAAAGTGACCTAAAAAAACTGAACTGGATTTACACTGACAGCCGGCTGGGCCTCAATGTAGCATGGCTGAGCATCGCAACAGCCGGTCGGGCTTCGAGATTGGCAGGGGAAATTTCGGTCATTCCGCTGGATTTGTTTGTTTAAAAGAAATTCAAACCCTCATTTCTCACACCTTCTCATTTGAAAATCCCTACCCTCTCTCTCTAACCTCCCCATCTCTTTAGATTTCCTCTTTTCCTTGCAATACCCAACAACCCTCGCCATTTTTTTCTTCAAAACCCTTCCCCTCCTCTATATTTTGAACAGATTGCATTTTGATTTGGTCAAGTTTTTTGGGTTTCTCATTGTTTTTGCCTTGTTTCTCATGGGTGCTCTTGGTTTTTTGTGTACTCACTCTCGTGTTTTCACTTTTCCCTCTCATTTTCTCTCTCCCAGGGTTTAGTCCCCTACATTTTTCTTGCTTTCTCTTCATTTTCTGTATTTTTCTCCATGGCTAGTGATAAAGTTCCCATCTTGGACCCTGCCCTTGGTATTGGGGCTACCTTAGGCGCAGATATGGAGGCCGAGGACACTCCCGCGTTGCCTCTCCTCGTTGATAGGCCACTTGATGCGACCACCTACCCACCACGCACATATGCTCTACCTTCAGGCGGTATTTTAAGATTCGAGGGCCTCATCCCTGGGACAGGCTAGGACATCTTGCTACGAGAGCCCACAGAGCACTTGTTCGCTGATGCCTCCACGGTAAGCAGCTTTCCTTTGTTTGGATGCATTGTTGAATCTTACAAGTAGACTACTAGTTAAATTCCATATATTTCTCATTTGCAGATGATAGCCGGAAGGATTGGCGGCTACAGATCCATATCTAGCCCCCGACGCTGGTATGAGAGACTACCTGTGGAGGTCCGCACATTGATTGATGTTGCTGGCTTTGGGCCTTCTACTCAGGGCTCATACAGATGAGAGCCGAGTTGTTGCTGTACGGGGCCCTGGTCGAGAGATGGTGGAACACTACAGACTTATTCCACTTCTCATCGATCGGGGAGCTGACTCTAACCCGTGCGATTTTTCAATGCTTACCGGCCTACGGGTTGGAGTTGGTGACCCGATCCTATGTGATCCTAACATGACGCAGTGGAGAGCCGTACAACGTCAGCTTCTTAGAGCGATCCCAGACATCACCAATCATGAGATGGTGAGGTATAGATGGTTCTATGATCATTTCTCCAAGTCCCAGCCCGCTACTCCGAATGAGGTCACACAGTACACCCGTGGCTTCCGTATGTATCTCTTCGGTACTACCCTATTTGCGAACAGGGAAAATACCGTGGGATTATACCTTCTGGGGGCACTAGTGCACCTCCCCCAGGTGACAGAGTATGGTTGAGTGGTGCCGGCCTAGCCACTTTATACTACTACATGAGTTCTGTCTCTGGCCGCAAGGCGGATTCACTCGGCGGTTACTGGAGGGTTTGGAAGGTATGCCTCACACTTATCTTTTCTATGCATTCTGTTCATTCTGCATTTTCTGCTCATTTTCTTTGCATTTCAATTTCTGCTCATTTACTTCATCTATCTTTTTCTGTTTGCAGCTCTAGGTTTACACATACTTCACCTTTTTGGCTCCAATCCTGGTGAGGCCAATTGAGTTGTCAGTACCCCACTCCCGGTACTACAATTCCTGATTTGAGCACTGTCGCCGTGTAGATCAAGATTTCCCCTACTTCCGCCGCTTTTTTGACATGATCACTACGGATCAGGTAACAAAATACCAACCCTCAACTGTTACATACTATAAACAAATTACATTGTTTTCCATACTACATGGTCATTTTCATATTGTTGCTTCTATGTTGCACTAGTATTTTCATACTACACTAATTTTTGACATCTGATGTCTACTTCCATATGTAGACTGGCATCCTTGGGCAGGCATTCCCCAAGCATCGAGGATGACCTATTTCACTGCATGGCATGCCTCCACCATGCGGATTTTGTTCAAGGGCCCCTTGGGCCAGGCTTACTACCTGGGGAAGAGGTTTATCTGCCAAACACAAGGCGTTGTTGACCCCAACATCCTGCATCCTCCTCCTCCAGTCATAAAGGTAGTCGATGAGTTTCAGTACGGTCCTCAGATTGACCTCCTGATGTTGGGAGAGGATGGCGATCGACATCACGAGCCTAGCGATTTCACCACCTTCTTACGTACTCGGGTGATGGCGCCTCTTACCCCGGGCGTGGTTCGCACTGTTCCAGAGGTTGCTATTACTACTGCTGCTGTGACTGGTGATGCCCCTGCTAGAGGTGCCGCTGCCGTTGCTCCCATTCTTGGGTTTCTTATGATTCCCACTGAGATTATATATATGCTTCCAAATGGAGTGATCGAGCAGATCCCGTTTGAGCGCATCGAGGAGAGGGACCGCATGCTAGTGTTCACTCCTGGCATCGAGCAGGTACACATTTCTTTATGTTTCTACTCACTGCGCTTTATCTTGTTTTGTTTTCTACCATTTCTGTACATTGTTCTCTATTACTTATGTCCACCTTTCTCAAATTCTGTTCCTTTTGCAGATACCCCGGGCGTATGCTGATGACCTCCTTCGGATGATTGATTGATCGACTACTTCTTGTGGTACGGAGGAAACAGACCGCCTTAGTTACTCATGGCATTGAGATACATTTTGTCTGGAGTTCATTGTTGTTGCCATACAGTTTATACTCCTTTTAATCCATACTAATACCTGTATTCTTTTCAGCTTGAGCTGGCTTTAGCAGTGCCCACAGGACCTCCTCCAGCCAGTAGACAGAGACGGGGTCCAGTGAGGAGCTAATGGGGAGTCGATTGAAGGAGATTACCTACGGCCTGATAGGTTTAGGTTTAGCATCGTAACCGGCCAGTAATCCGTAGATTACCTACGGCCTCAAAGATAAAATTTTAAAATAATTAATTTTACAAAGGCCTGAATTGGAAGCAAAATAAATAAATTAAAAAAAAATGATGATGTCCATCGAGCTGTGTGTACATGATCCACTACAGTAATTAAAATATTTTTACACACATTCATATATACATGTACGAAGACATACTTTATATCATATCTCACACACTACGTAAAGGACTTCTAGCCAAGTACAAATATTATCCCAAGCTTGACAAAACAAAACGGGACAAAGCCTCTACACAAAAAGGCACTCTTGGGTGGCTTGACAAAGAGGCGAGCTCCCGGGCAAACTCTAATGTTGATCCTCCAATTGCTCACCTACACCTACATATATGTAAATAAGGAGTAAGCTAATGCCCAGTGAATAATACCAAAGTAAAGAGGCTATATGAATGAGATCCATAATTAAGGAAACCACATTAATACATATTACAGGTAAATCAAAATCAGAATAATCTCAAGTTCAATCTATCATGCTCAAGGTGCATCGGAGGGGCAAAACGACCTCGGGTCCAAGTTCTCATTCATACAGAATGACCTCGGGTCCAAACTTCTTGTTCAATGATATTACAAAACGGCCTCGGGCCCAATCATAATACAGAACGACCTCAGGTCCATCATTTCCATATTCATATCTATGCGCATGCTTATACTGAACGACCTCAGGTCCAACACTCATTCATAGACCAACTTTAGGTCTAATGGATCCATGTACCAAGGGCCACCGGTTCCCCTTATCCTATTACAAAACAACCTTGGGTCCACCATTCTTATATTCATAATTATGCGCATATGATCGTGATCACATCCATACTCATATTCAAAACAACCTTTGGTCCAATCAATTCTTTATTCAAAATGACCTTTGGTCCAATTTGTATATAAGATGACCTTTAGTCTATCTTGCTAAGCATTCCAAACGGCCTTGGGACCAATTTGTGTCCTCGTCAAACATACCAAATGGCCTTGGGCCCATTTCCTACTCATATATAAATCCCTTCACATACTTTATCACGAATCAAACAAATAGAATACTCATTCATAGTATAAATTCATAGAGTCGGAAATTTACCACGTAGGTAACATTTAGAAAACAATGCATACATAAAAATATATTTACTAAGATATTACTCACAGTGCTCTGGAGCTTGATTCATCCTTGCGCTTGACCCTACATAATTCATAACACATTGGATCATATTACAATTCATTCCGTTCTTTAACTCGTTTAACATTCTTAGGCATCTTTCATGTTCTTTAATTCATTTACAAGGTTTAATGTGTGCCTAAGAGTGCTTTGAAATGAAAGAGAATGGAAAACAAAACACAAAACCATTTTTCACAATTTTAGGAATAGGGCTATCCGCTCGAGTGTGACTCTTTCTGCTCGAGCGGACATCAATGTCTGTAAAAGTTCTGGAAGCCAACATTTCACGCTCGAGCGGCGTTTTTCCCGCTCAAGCAGACATGCCAAATTCTAGAATTTCTAGAATTGTATTTAAAACTCAAACTTAGCATTCGAAGTGTCTAGAGCTCATGTTCTTGATACAAAATTATGGAAATCTTTATACAATATGAGGACACAAGAGAAGTTAGTCTAATTTGTCCAAAATCACAATTCAATTCTCAAATTATTTCACATTTTTCTTGACAACCCATACCAACTTCATATCTTTAATACTCATGCAAATTAATTTCCATATCACTTTGAATTTCACATGCATATGAAATATAGGCTTCATTTTCAACTTAAATAACACAATTGATACTCATCTTCATCAAACATGATCAATTTTAAATCAATTACATCAAAACTCCTTTAATTAACACATTAAAGATCGTTTTTCATAAACTCATACTTTTTAATTTGAATAAAACTTTAAAATTAAAATTAAACCAATTCCTATCTTTCATAGTAAAATCAAGACCTTGTCTAACTTTAGGATTAACCCCTAAATTTCCATAAACTTGATTTTTCTTATAAAATTTCTTCCTTCTTCTCTTCAAAACATGAAATTGCTTACCTTAAATTCTTCAAAATCCATGATGCATGTATAATACACTTATCAATCCAACCAATTTTACATTATCAAGCTCAATTTATAATTTTACTTCTTAATTTATATCTCAACTTAATCTCAAGCTCATAAACTTTAAAATATGAATTAAATTCTAAAATCTTGAAAATTTACAATGCATGTAATGATAAACTTCAAATATGTGAAGGATTATGAAAGTCAAACTCAAATATTTAATCACAACATCAATTTCTTAATTATCAAACTTAACTCAAATCTTCTACCCCTTAATTTCAGCTTGTAACTAAATTATCTACAAAATTTAAGTCTCAATTTCTTACCTTAAGTCTTCAAATTGATGAATTTCTTGGTCAACTATTGAATTCCTCTTCAACACTTCACTCTCCTTTGTTTTTGTCCTTGGTCTTCCAGCAACTCCCCTTTTCTCTCCACTCTTTAATTCACTCTCCTTCCTTTGAAATGCTCTCAGCAAAGCACCAAGCAACAAATCCCTTTAACACACACACACATGCACACCTATACACACATGCACTCCTCTTCTTGTTGACAACACATAGTACACGTGCACACTTAATCAAGCCTCCAACACAACACTCACATGTACATACATACACATATTTCTCAGTAAACCCACGTAAATTTCTCAGCGCACTCACACCCACAATTCTAGTTTGTTCCATAATGCAATTTGTGCCTAGGATTAATTTAATTAAGCAACACCTGATCTTAATAAATCTTAGTTAACACATAATTAATTAATCATAAATAATCACAAATCCCACATAATTTAATTAGTCTAATTGACTTCCATTAGAGCCCAATTAATTATATTTAATTTTTCTCAATCCGGATCAAATTTTTAATCAAGCTCCCAAAGGCTCCAAATATCAAATTGAACTTATCATTATCCTCAATTTTACTTCCTCAATTCATTTATGCTTTCAATTTCAGATCAGACTCAAAATTTCCGTTAATAAATTACATATGCAAATTGGATACCTCAAAAATATATTTAATTCATAATAATCACAATTTCTCAAATCTTATAACATAATTAATTTGATTGACTCCAATTTGGACCCAATTAATCAATTCTTGATTTTACTAAACTGAACCAAATATTAATTAAACTCCCGAATGGGTCCGTATTTAAAATTCAATTGATTCAATTCATTAATTTCATTTCCTTAAGCCATTTGGGTCCTCAATTTCTAATTCTAAAATAAATCATCATTAAAATCAAATACTGTAGACACCCCATTTTTGACCGTCCTCAAGACTTGGACGTCACCGTTTGAACACTCGGTGATTATCCATGTTTGTATTCGTTTGGAGTTCCCGGAGGTCTTGGCTCGCGCGCCCTGCCTCAGGATCCCCGAACTCGACCGTTTAGTGTCTGGTTTTGCACCAAACACTTGTGTTTTGCCTTTGAGAGGCAGGGTAGGGCTTGTAGACCATCCCCACCCACCACCGGCAGTGGCTAGAGGCCACCGGCTGGTTTTTGCTGCCACCGGCAATATAGTTTGCTGGCCGGCACTATTTTTTGCCGGTCAGCACTATTTTGTGCCGGTCGGCACTCCTTTTGGCCAAGATGGCATTTTTGGCCGGCCGATTGCTGTTCATCTGCTTTTGCAGATATTTTTAGACAGCTGTATTGCTTTTGCTCCCCTCCATACACGTGTGTGGAGGGATCTCTCTCTTGCAAAGCTTGTCTTGTAAGCTTTACAAGAGACATATAGAGACGAGCTCTCTCTAAGGCAAAAAAGGGGGGAGACAAGGTTAGACTTAGGATATTTTGGAGAGCAAAACAGCCATTGTTGAGCTCTTGTTCTAGGGTTTGGGTGAGATACACATTCTATCTCTCTTTCCCTCTCATTTTGCACACTAGGTGTTTTGTGTCTCACTATTGCACACAAACACCTAGTGTTTCACCGTCCTCTTGAAACTAGGGTTCTAAGGGCTTGTTCTTGAGTTTCTTGACTGGTTTGGAGCCAAAGGAGGCCATTGGAGCACCATTGTTGAAGAGGACTACAAGGGTAAGAAACTAGTCCCTTTTTCCCCCATTTTTGCATTGATTTTATACCTATCTTAGAGCTGTTTTTGTGATTATTGTATAACATAAAAAAGCTCTGTTTTTAAGCCCTCTTGATTGTTTATTAAGAGTGTTTTGTTGTTTGAGGGTTGTTGACCACCCTTAGGCCTCAAAAGGCCTCATTTTAGGCCATTTTGTGTTAGCTCCGGGATTTTGGTGTTGAGGTCTCTTCACCACTGAAATCTTGAGGGATTTCAGTGGTGAAGATGATGCTTTGAAGTCCCAATAAGGAGAGGGCCACCCCCTCTCCTTGTTGTCCTTGAAAAGGGCATGTTTTGGCCTCTTGAGAGAGCATTATGCTTGAGTGTGTGTTGAGCATGTTTGGTTTGTTTTTCATGCTTATATATCCATAATATAACATGATTTTAAGTTGGTTTTGGAACTCCATGCATGCTTAGCATAGTTGCCATGTAATGCCTTGTTTATGCCTTAATGTGCCTTAGGTTGTTAGCCTTTGTTGAAGCATGTTTTAGGCTTAGTCTTGTGAAGATTATGTCCTTATTTTGCCATGTTCTAGGTCCGTCCATAAGTATTTGGGTTGATTTTAGCATGCATTATATAGCTCCTTTGTATTTGGGCTTGTTGGCCTTGAGTATGTGCATGTGTAGCATGCCATCTTTGTATTGTTTTGGTGATTTGGGATCATTCTACATGCCATTTCAGTCCCATTTCCATGCTTGTTTGATTGCCTTGCATGCCTCATAAGCTTGCGTAGCAATGCTCCGTGTTTTGGCCATGGTATATGCCTTTGTATTTGGGCCATTTAGATGCCATCTAAAGAGCCCTTTAGCCTTGATTTAACGTGCTATAAACCTGTTTTTGGTTGCTTAATGCATCCCTTGTTTGGTCTTGTTAAGTACAGTTCAATGCCACTTTGGTTTACTTTGAACACCTAGGCCATTCGTTGCATGCTTGACTTGATTTATAACTTGAGTTGGCATCATTTTATGACATGATTTCAATGCTTATAATGCATGCTAATTGTTCATGTTTGTCCCTTTCAAGTGTGCTTGAATGTTGCTTGATTTGTGCTTAAGTGTTGGTCCTTATGTGCATGTGTGTGTGCATGCCATTTAGCCCTCACTCTTTAGTACTTATGGCCACTGTTTTAGGTCTATTTTAGAGCTGCCTAATTCATGTATAAGTCCATCTTTCCATTTATTTGCATTGCCATATGTATGCTTGTATGCTTGCATAAGTGCTTTGCCATGCCATGTTGCATCCTTAGCTTGTATGCCTAGGTTGCATTGCATCTTGCATGCATTCCTTGTCCCTTGGCTTGGGTGATAGGGATTGGGAGTTTTGTTTGATTGGTTTGCATACATTTGAAATCAAAGTTGCATACTTGGTTCTTTGGGCCATCATGCATGGAAATGCGTGATTGGTGGTCCGAGAATCGAGGCACATGTCCCTTTGAGTCATCACAATGATAAGGGACATGGTTGGTGCATACATGCCTTGAATTGTGTTGCCATGCTTTGTTTTGCCCTCTGTTGCTGTGAGTTGCAGGTTCTGCAGGAATACTCTGCCGACCGGCAGTGTAATGTGCCGACCGACACCATTTTCTCTGCCGACAGATTCAATTTTGTGCCGATGGCCATACCACACTGCCGGTGGCAATTTCAATCAGCCGGTGGTGATCCTCTCTGTCCAAGGGATCAGTCCTGAGGCTTTGACAGCCTCCAGAGGAGGAAAGGAAGGAAAACAGAGGCAGCCCATGCATGGTGGCGCGCTTCCCGAGGCATTTTCCTGCTTTAATTAATTTATTTAATTTGTTAATTAAATTAATTAATTTGTAATATTTATTCGGTCCCTCCGAGTGAGGGTAAATCTGTAATAAGTGTGCGTGGGTGGTGTGTATGTCTTCCAACCCCACTTCTTTCTTCCCTTTTATTTACCTGCTTACGGTGGTAGATTAGGGCATGTTAAAATTCAGCATACCTTATGCTATGCATGCGTGCATTCATGCATTTTGAATTACATGCATTAGGCTCGGTACATCACGCTAACTGCATTCGTACTTCAAATCAAAAAGTGAATATGTGATAATTATGCATTTTCACATGATATGTTTAGGATAGCCGAGCCTATTCTAGCAACATTTTGTATGCGATGCATTAGACACTCAACATGGACTTGGATCATGCATGTTTGCTAACGAGTTCTTTATTTTGGCACGGAGTACGATGTAAGTATTTCCGCTTTAGCATATCGCATGAGTGTGAATGTTGCCATGACAGCATGCTTAACATGTGGCTAGGTGCTTATGTGTTAAACTGCTTGAATGCCTGTGGGTGAAGGTTGGATTGTTTTAGTTGGAAGAACTCATTGAAATCCGTGTTTTAGCCTACTTGCGAGTAGCAAATTCCAAAGCATTTTCAAAATGAACGGATATGCAATGTTTCTTTCCAAATTAGGCAATCTAGTCTATACTTGTTTGCTGCGCGCATGACGTAGTAATTCTAGGCTAATAATTGGTTTAAGAACACATAAAGTTTTCAAAAACAGATATCACGGTTAGTAGAGGCCGGTCTTCGGACCGGGCGAAAGGGGGTGCTCATAGCTGACCTTCCCCGATCGTACCCAAGCTCCCGAGCCGAGACAACTCCGGTGATGACGGACATGTGGCCTTCGGCACCGAGTCAGGGTTTCCTAAATTCTCCCATTTTAAAATATTTAGGTGGCGACTCTGTATCTGGCAAAGCAGTCCATGTTTGGCACTACTTTTTCAAAAATCTGTTTCTCAAAACGATTTGCCAGATTTGGACTCTTTGGTTCAGATTAGGAACCGTGACACAAATCGAGTCCGAACTGTAGTAGCACGAGGCCCCCGCGGGCGCTGTTATAGTTTCTGGCGACTCTGCTGGGGATTTAGAGAACTTGGCTCGAACTCTTGATATCTGTTTTTGACTACACTTGTGTGTCTCTTTGCATTGCATTTGCATTGGTGCGCCTAGGACACCGTGTTTGCTATCTGCCATTCCTGAACGGTTTGCCGGAGGCTTGTCTTGTCAAGGCATGTCCATAAGGCTGACCGGCTATGGGCTCTGACAGCATGGGAACACAAACCCCGGTTTACCGGGGTACCCTTTTGACCATTCGACCTAGTGCATATTCGGATCCATAGTGACCATTCCAAGCTAGGACAGGTTGCTTACCCGATGCTAAGTTGTTTCAAAACCGCTGTGTGCGTAGTGAAGCCCTAGCTCCTGACAAAATAGGACAGGGAAACCCTACCCCAACATAGGGGTGTTTTGTTCTCTTTACTTGTTATGTGCTTTTAGAGTGTTGCTCTACAGGGAACGCACATGTCAGTTTGCAAGTTTGAGTATCAAACCTGGGGACACCAGTATCAGTATCAGTTGTAGGAATCAGTTATCCGCGGGTATCAGATTCAGTATTTTGGAAACAGAAATCTGGGAACAGTGATCAGCAGTAGGGTACAGTTGTTTGGCTACACCCGTGTTTGATTAGTTTGGGCTGAAATGCTGTCTGTTTTTCTTTCGGTTCAGAGAGTTGCAGAGTTGATACAGAATAGCCAGTGTCTCCCCTTGCTGAGGCAGGATTTATGGCGGCACAAAATTCAGAAGAAATTGTGGTTATGACGGCTGCATTGGAGCAGGGGACCGCTCCGCAGAGTGAGGCCAGCATCAGTATGTCATACTCGCCCAGGTCGCCCGTTGTGCACCCGGTTTGGACTCCTCAGTTATACCAGGCTCGTGAGCCCACCACCTTCGAAATGATGGGAATGATAGGTGACCTCCAAAGGTCTGTGGCAGACCTCGCCTATGGAATGTCGGCTTCACCGCCAGAGGTGGCTTCCAGCTACAGCCACGACATGCCAGCACCAACCCAGACCCTTGGTCAGGCTGAGGCCAGAGGAAAGGATAAGGCAAAGACAGATGCCGACCCCATTGAGCAATTGTTGTGGGCAGTCGAGGCTTTGAAAGTCAGAGGGATGAACAAGAAACAAACGTCTGCAATAGTGACCAAAGCTGTGGATGATGCTTTCCCCGCTCCGATCAAAGGCAGTTCAAGCCAGACAGAAAACCGGGATGGGCCCCGTCATGCCCAGACAATTCCTGTAGTTCCCAACCCTGCACCGGGAAAGGTTCAAAAAGCCAAGGCAGTGCCAGCCGATCTTTTCGCCAGCGCATCTGGCAAGAATCCTCAAACTGCAAAGTACCTGCCCCGAGGGCGCAGGGTCTTTCACGATCTCCACGTGCCTTTGTCTAGGGCATTGCTGATATTGGCGAAGAATGGACATCTTAAGCCTTTGGAGCCCCGGCCACTCCCGAAGAATCTCCCCGCCACTCATGATGCTACCTTGTACTGCGCGTACCACCAACAGTCCGGTCACAGCACTGATGGATGTTCCCGCCTTCGTCATGAAGTGCAGGATTTGATTGATAACAAGGTTATCCTACCACCCACCTCAGGCAAGCCCGTCACCACTCAGTTGTTGGATTTCGAGGGCTCAGATACCGCGAGTATGTAAAGTGAACCGCCTGCAGGCAACATTTGATACATTTTTGGGTGAAGCGTCTGGCACGCATTTTTGAGCACCGGTGAAATCGAGTTTTGTAAATCTTGGCTTGGATGTCGAGTTAGTCTTTTGTTTTGAGTCTGTCTCTCTGTCTTGAGTCAGTCTTTTTTTTTTTTTTGCTTAAGGGTCTATCTGGTTGTATCGAGTCAGTCCCCGTTGTATATAATACCAGGTGATTCTGGGGTTGTTGTCCCGAACACCGTTTTGTTTTGTAATTATCTATTTTTGTTTTGAGTCTGTTTCTGCCGAGGGGCCAGTTACACCAACAGAGCCGATTGAAACAGCTGTTGCTATCTCAAACTTCATGCTTGCTTTTAGCATAAGTGCCAGAGAATTTGATTGGGCTGACAGTACATCTCGCCTGCTCTCCTGCGCGCCAAGCTCATTGCATTAACCTAAGTTTTCCAAAAACAAACTTTTTGAACACTGCGGTGATGAAAATGAAGAGGAAGGAATTCCTCGGGTTTTGCAAATTTTGATCATTTTGAGAGAAAGAGAGGCGTGCTAAGCCTTTTAATGAATGAAATCATGCTTGTCGGCGTGAGTACTGAGAAGGATCCTGGCCTGATCCAGATTGGTTCCACACTATCTTCGACGCGAGCGATTTATCGCATTCTTAAAAACTTTCAAAAACAAATGTTTTATGCGGCCCTGTGAAGACCTGTGTGGAATCGCTCTTGAGATTACGCAGCCTAGGATCGCTCTCAGCCTCAAGATTCAACCTATTTGTTTTCCGACTTTGAACCCGTTCAGAATGTTCAGAAAGTTCAACGGACAAACGCCATGAAAGGCCCGTGTGGCCAGTTTTGAAGTAGCCCTCGAGCAAGAGGCACCAAAAGCCAAATCAGAAGGAGTGGATCTCGCCGGAAGAAGCTCGTGGAGCAACCGTGATGGATTCTTCTGCAAATCAGTGCAACAGCCGTTCTCCTGGACACAGAGAGGCTTCAATTCCAAAAAAAAAAAACCATTTGGCATGGACTTGCTACACTTTTATCCTATTGAGAGGCTCGCTGGGTCGAAAACCCAGAAGGGCGACCCAGGCAAAAGTTAGAGCAAGAGAAAAATACAGAAAAGCAAAAATAGCAAAAAAGCAAAAATACAAAAAAGAAGAAAAGAAAAAAAAGAGAAAGAAAAAAAAGAAAATTAAAAAAAATGGAAAAGAAATAGAAAATGAAAAGAAGCTCGCAAGGTCGAAAACCCGCATCGGGCGCCTTGGCAAAAGTGAGAGCCTGAAAAGTGAAGGTTAAAATACCCGAGTGGACCTTAACCGGAACTACGTAAGGCTTGATTCCCGTGTTTGGGATACGTAGGCAACTTCATCATGAAGTCCAGCCCCCAACGCTTTCATAGCGTCTCAGTCCATGCAATGGTTTCGATTTCATCCCCAAAGTCCAGTGGCCGACACCCTTCAAGGTGATTGTGTCCATATATGTGTTGTGACCGTCTTCGTCATCGCAGTGTCCAAGAGCTCGACCACCGCCAATGAAGACTGTCTGCGGATTGCTGCGGCACCATCCCAAACAAGGGGCAACTTTCCGTTGCCGCGAGCCGCCGTGAGCCGCCATTCAAACTAGGGGCAACTTTTCGTTGCCTCCCACCCCCCTTCAAACCAGGGGCAATTTTCCATTGCCTCCGATCCGAGGTTGCGCGTCTCGAAGAGTAAACTCCATGCTTGTCGAGCATCAGCTGTTTGAAAAATAGTTTTTGAAAATTTTTACTGAGGTTGACTATTTTCTCGAAAACTACTTCATTTTCCAAAACCGGACCATTGTCTTGGATCCAAAAAGGAAAACTTTCAGTGCTTGCTGCCTGACTTGCATGCTTTTCAAATCAAAAATCGAACAAGTACATTAATCCGACTTTCATCTTGATCAAAACTGTTTTAGTTGAAAACCAAAACGGAAAAAATGGTCAAAGTGGTGAACCAGGGGCACAGTTGAGTCAGGTGTTCTGTCTTTCCCCCGTCATCGACGTACTTGCCAAAAGGGCGCTCTGCCCGCCGGAAGAAATAGCTGTGAGCTAACGGCATCAGGCGTGAACCCGCAACTTCCTATTCATCCATTAATCACCCCGGGGAGGGATGGAAAATGAGAGATTGAAGAATAGAGAGGTGTAAATTGAGAGAAAAGTGAGGAAAAGGGTTTTGAGAGAAAATCCAAGCTTGAGAGTCGAGTGATGTGAGGATCACAAATGAGAAAGGGTGGGAAACAATACCCAGATTGAACTGGCTCCTCGTGGTCCGAGGTCTCCCATCTTCGTTTACGCGTCGGTGTGTCGTGTCTCTTTCATTTGACGGTCTCGTCTTTTGTTTTGAGTCTCTCCCGAGCGTGCCTCGTTGTGTTTAGGTCATGTACCTCTTTGTTTGAGTCCTCCCCGCTGTGTTCAGTGGTAGGCTCGATATCCCGGTTTGAAAAACCCTCATTCGATTTCAAAAATCGCTTATGCTCAGAATGCTATGCCATTCTCTACATTCGAGCGTGTTTTAACTTCAACCGGTTCCACCTTTGAGGTCCGTCCTGTCAGATTGGGCTGTTTGTTTGAGAATTTGCCGTGTGCAGAATGAATCGAATATTGGGTTACGGGCTGTGTGCAGATTAGTCCCCAGTAGAGCAAGGGCTGTGTGTCCAGAATCAGGCAATGGGTTGCTTGGGTTATTTTGCTGTTGACTATCTAGTTATCTGATTATTACAGTGCAAGTGTTCAATTTTCAGACAACCAATCACTTTCATTTACATTGAGGTGTAACATGATGAGATGTGATGCAATGCATGAAATGTGTAAATGTAAACACTTTTTCAGATGAAAAGTCCGTTTCATTTCATTATCTTTTCAAATGTACAAGTTTTGGAAACAAAAATCTGCCTGCGGCAGTACAAGGTAATCTATCTACCAACAAAAGGAAAAGTACAAGAAAGAAAAGATAGCAAAAATCTGCATCTGTGTCGAGCACTCCGGGGGGCCGTCAGTCTGTCCTAGTCCTCTTCCTGGACGAGGGTCCAGGAGCATCATCAGTATCGTCGTCAGAGCCCGAGCTAGAACCGCCTCCGGTCTCCTCCTCTGATGACTCGGACTCCGCCTCTGCCTCCGCCTCTGACTCCTCGTCATCGTCATCGTCCGGGACTGGAGCTCGCGAGCTACTCCCGACGTGAGTACGCCCTCCCCTGGTACGGGGAAATATCCTGCCCTCCTCATCTCTCCCCCGAGCAGGGACAGCAGGTCTAGCTGGAGCACCTCCTGCCATGGGAATCTGGAAGGGAGGCTGAAAAAGTACAGAAAAAGGAAATGCATCAGTATGCCGTGAGCAGTTCATCAAGTACAGAATGCAGTGTATGAGTACAGTGTGAGAACGCCGTGAGCAGTCTATCAGTGCAGAATGCAGTGTATGAGTACAGTGAAAGAACGCTGTGAGCAGTTTATCGGTGTAGAGTACAGTGCAGAATGCAGTGTATGCAGTGTGTCAGATACTGTGAGATCAGTGTGTCGGGTGTTGTGCCGTCCATCAGATTATGTGAAGCAGTGTATGAATGGTTTGAGGCCAGTGTCAGAAGGACATACCGGTATGCTGTAGACGGCCAAGAGATCAAATGTCCGCTGAAGCATCCCCATCATCGAGGCATTCATCGCCAACGACTGACGGGTGTACCCAGAAGAAGCCTGCAAAAGTATCAGATGCATCAATATTCTGTGGAATATCAAGTAAACTGAGATGAATGACTGTACAAAAGCAGTGATACATACCGGTGGTAAGTCGGGGACATCGATGAACTCGTGACCAGCCGGTGGAGGGGCGAAGGGGATCTGATAGGTCAACCCGCCCTGCCCCTGGAAAGTCAGTACAGCGGGCAGGGCAGGCCAGCCAACTCCCCGTCCTCCCTGCACTCCGCCCCTACCACGGACCCGGGCCCTCCTTGAAGATCCAGCCCCTGCTCCCGCTCCGGCCCCAGCCGCCGATGCCACAGGCCCGGCCCCCTCTGCTCGACTGCCGCTCAAGGGACGCATCAGGTACGTCCGCACGTACTCCTGATAGTCTCCAGTGCCTCGGAAGCCGGCCTCCTCCCAGCCGATGGAGTAATCATCTAGCTGCTCAGTGGTGAGCCTCTCGGTCTCCCTCATGTCTGCAGGAGGGGGAACCGGGACTATCTGCTCACGTAACCCTAGGGTCTGGCGTAGAAAACGCTCCCCCAGGTACCAAGCCCGACAGACCGGGCCCTCTAGCAAGATCCGGAAACGCGAGGTCTCCTCAGCACCAGGGAACCGACCCCGCATCGCCGACGGCAAGGAAGCCCATGGCCGCCATGTGATCTGAAAATGACAGACAGTTTGTTATCTACTGTTATTGAAATATGCAGTGGGAAAGCGAAGCTAAATGAACTGAAAGTAAAGCATACCTCGGCCGGGGTGATGGTGTCAAAATATCAGCGGAAGAAGCCGAACGTCTCCCGTGGTCGCCGGGTGCATCTCCCGTCGAAGCGACTCGAGAACGGGACAGCCGGAGGAGGCTCCGCGACTGGCACAGGTGCAAGCCTAGGAAAGTAGGCGTAAACCCACAACTGCAAAACAGATGTCAGTATGACCATCAGATAAAGCAGGATATACAGAATAAAGCAGAAATAGCAGAGCCGTGTGTTGTGCAGTGTATTGTGTGCGGTGTACAGTGTGAGCAGTGTACAGTCAGTGTAAAGCAGAATGTATGTGTGTGCCGTGTGTACAGTATACAGTAAGTGTAAAGCAGACCGCAGTGTGTGCAGTGTATAGAGTACAGAAAGTACGAGACAGAAGTGAAAAAGCGGAGAAGAAATGTACCTCCCAAGCCCGCCAGTAACCTCCAAGCAGCTGGCCGCTGCCGCGCGAAGCTGAGCTCATGTATCCATAAAGGGTGGCCAGGGCAGCGCCGCCCCAATCGTAGTGCAGAATATCCCGGACGTCCACCAGTGCGCTGAGAAGGCAGAGAGGCACGGTGTTCGCCCGGTCGGCGAAGATAGTGGTCCCGAACAGGAACATGAGGAACCCGCGAGCATACCTCTCCTCGTCCTCCGGGGTCATCTGCGCCTCCTCCTCCAATACGGGCTGGACCCGAAACTGCACCTCAAACCAGGAGTAGCGGACAAAACCTGGGCGAGCTAGGGGTGGCGCCTCCCCCAGTAGATGGACCTGAGTGGCGGTCCACTCATCCATGTCTGTGTCGAAAGGGATCGGATCCCCCCTACCCCGATGCCTGTAAGCATCGAGAAGTCATAAGGGGTCATCGTCATGTCCCCTGCAGCAGAGAAGTGGAAAGAATCGGTGGTGTCCCACCATCTCTCCGCCAGAGCGGCAAGGAGAGCCTTGCATGTGGACAACCTGGAGAGCCCTCGGCAGAAGGTGCCGAAGCCCGCCCGGTCCACGATGCGCTGGACCGCATCAGGGAGCTCATCATACCACTCCCGTGCACCAGTATTCCCATACCCGCGAATGGTATGGGAACCCTCCTGTAAACAGAGAACAACAGTTGCAAGATAACATTCAAAATGCAGTTTTGAAAGGACAGATATAGCATGTATGCAAGTTTGTCAGTTTCAGGCAAATACCGGGTGCCGGTGTGCTTACAGTGGAATACGTGTGCTGTGTCAACGTGTTTGGGTGTTTCAGAACAGATATGGCATGTGTGCAAGTTTGACAGATTCAGACAAATACTGGGTGCCAGCGTGTATGCAGTGAACTACAGCAAGTGTGCCGTATGTTTGGGTGATTCGGGGCTAGTGCAGTGTGTGTGCATGTGTCAGTCTCAAGCAGATATCAGTTGTATGTATGTTTACAGTCAACTACGATCTACGGCATATCAGATTTCAGCAGTTAGAGAATACAACTAACTATGGCAGTTTTGTATCCTACATTGCAGAAAGTAAAACATAAGATGAAAAGTTACCTCGGAAGTGCTGAAAGACAGATGGGAGGTAGGCTCGCGTAGTAGTAGCTCAGGCGCCACATGCCTCTCAAAGCTCCGGAACTGGCGCAGTCCGTCGGGGGGCAGAACATGAATCGCCGGATGGTAGGTCGCCGGGTCGAACGGGCGCTCGCTCAGTGGTAAGAGCTCGACCCCGGGATCCATCTCGTGGTCCGGGGGAGTCCCGCCACGTGGAATGTCGTCCGCCATGTAGAGAATGGTGTGAAAATGGCCCGGAAAAGGAAAACCGAGTCGGAATGCGAAGGGTCAACCGGAAAGTCAACCCCTGAGAAGGTCAGAAATGGCCGGGAAGACCGGAATGTGAAAGGGCACGGAAATGAAGAGGAAGGTGAGGGGAACAAACCCTGAAAAGGCGAGAACGCCAAACGAGGCACCGAAACGAGAATGTGATCGGTCGAAAACATCCGAAACGCGAAGAGAAACGCGAATCCGACGACGAAACGGGCGTAGAACGCGAAGAAACGGAGAAACGGGGAAGAGAAAAAGCTCTAGAGAGAGAGAGCAAGAGTTTTCGGCGTGGAGGAAATGAGGAAATAGGGCTTGAAGCCCTATTTTATAACACCCAAGGTGAAAAGTCAAAACTGCCCCGCACCAGCAACTGTTTGCCGGTCGGCAATGTTTTGTGCCGGTCGGCAATGTTTTGTGCCGGCCGGCACTTTTTTGTGCCGATTAAATTGTTTTTGAGCCGATGGCCAGCCGGTGGCCTCATCTTTCGGCCGGTGGGGTTCCCACAGCCTTGTTTAGGCCATATGAGAAGTTCGTGGTCTTCATAGCTCAAGAAAGTGCAAGAAAGTGCATCTCCGACATTCAACCGGCCTCCGTTTTGACTGCGGGCCGTGTCTCCAGTGCGTGGCACTCGAATTCACGCAAGGTGTATCCTTTTTTGTATCCTTTTTTAAGTTCAAAAGTTACCCCATGTGTGTTGCACGAGTTCATCACACTACTTCGGTGCATTACATTGCGCTGTCATGCGCCACACATTTGCATTGTTATGCACGTGTTACATGCGTTGCAACACGCACCCCTTTGCATTATCGTGCACATTTCTCATGCATCATCATTGCATTTCCATTCCATGCATTGTCATGCATTCTGGAATACGTGCGTTGTTGCGCATTTAAGCTCGTTTACATTCCGTGTGGCATGCGTGTCACACTTGGCATCGCACTGTTTTGTGCATTTCAAACCGCGCGCTGTTCTGCGCATCGCACTGTCTTGTGCATTTCAAACCTCGCGCTGTTCTGCGCATCGCACTGTTTTGTGCATTTCAAACCTCGCGCTGTTCTGCACATCGCACTGTTTTGTGCATTTCAAACCGCGCGCTGTTCTGCGCATCGCACTGTTTTGTGCATTTCAAACCTCGCGCTG
This sequence comes from Camellia sinensis, assembly GCF_055761805.1. Taxonomy (NCBI): domain Eukaryota; kingdom Viridiplantae; phylum Streptophyta; class Magnoliopsida; order Ericales; family Theaceae; genus Camellia; species Camellia sinensis. The sequence goes on from NW_028128988.1 coordinate 8,836,326, forward strand.
TTCTGCGCATCGCACTGTTTTGTGCATTTCAAACATCACGCTATTTTGCGCATCGCACTGTTTTGTGCACCTCACTTGCATCTTGCATGTATCCATTTCGCACTATTTTGCGCATCTCATTGCATTTTGCATGCATTCCATCGCACTGTCCTGTGCACTCGCGTTGCCTAACGCATAGCGCTATTTTGCGCATCATACCATCGTGCAATTAGCGGTCTGGCGAGACCTTAAACACGTACGGTCTAGGAGACCTTAAATCCTTGGGAGGTGCGAAACCTCCGGTGCATTGGTGTGCACGTTTTTTTTATTTGGCATATAAGTCCATTTGCATCAACTTACATTCCATACGGCATGTGTGCCTCATTCTTGCATTGCCATGCATGTTGCTAACAATATTGTACCTGTTAAGTTTGTTTTCTTTTCAGGAACGATATTGTATGTACGGTTCATTTGAGGCTGGAGCGACCAGACGAACCGGACAGGTATTTAGCGGTCTGGCGAGACCTTAAACACGTACGGTCTAGGAGACCTTAAATCCTTGGGAGGTGCGAAACCTCCGGTGCATTGATGTGCACGTTTTTTTTTATTTGGCATATAAGTCCATTTGCATCAACTTACATTCCATACGGCATGTGTGCCTCATTCTTGCATTGTCATGCATATTGCTAACAGTATTGTACCTGTTAAGTTTGTTTTCTTTTCCGGAACGATATTGTATGTACGGTTCATTTGAGGCTGGAGCGACCAGACGAACCGGACAGGTATTTAGCGGTCTGGCGAGACCTTAAACACGCACGGTCTAGGAGACTTTAAATCCTTTGGAGGTGCGAAACCTTCAGCGCATTGTCACACGTCTTGTAAATACCCCCGTGGTCTGGCGAGACCTTAAACACGTACGGTCTAGGAGACCTTAAATCCTTGGAAGGCGCAAGACCTTTAATGCATTGGTGTACACACTATTGCTTTGTACATATCTTAAGCCGCGTGTTGTCGCGCATCCCATGCAACATGCATCTCATACATCATTTGCATTTCAAAAACAAAAAAAAAAAAAAAAAACATGCATTGTCATGCATCCATTTTGCATTCCGGTCTAGGAGACCTTAAATCCTCTGAAAGTGCAATTCCTTCGGTGTTTGTCGTGCCCGAACGACTTTCGGTGGTCTGGTAAAGCCACCTGCCTATGTTTGCAGTGAGTTCCTAGAAGACCAACTGGGACGGTGGAAACTAGAGTTCGAATGGCTTATGCCTAGAACGCAAAGGTTCGGGATTTCCGAGACTAAAGTCTGGTTTAAATACCCAGAGGTTTACCCTCGGCTTGAAATCTGTATGGAAGCCCCATAGGTTGAGGCAGCATGTCTACGCCTCAGTTCTGGATACTGAACCAACCTAGTATATCACCCTGTTGGTAAGATAGGGAAAGCTGCAATCATAGCCATTGCATCATAGTGCATTGTCATGCATTTCCATTGTAGCTTGCATGCATCCATTGCATCTGCCCCAGCAGATCGCATCATACTGCATTGTCATGCATTTTGTAAATATTCATCCCATTGCATATTTGTAGATATTGCATTGTAGTTTGCATGCATTCATTGCATCACCTTCCATCTATGGCTCGCGCCTTTCCAGGTTGAGCTTGGTTTGATATGTGCTCATACTGTTCATGTTAAAACACAGTTCTGCATGTGTATCGCGCCTATTCCACGCTGGTATGTTGGTTTGAGGATTGCGGCACCTTTTCTGTGTTACACATGGCTTGTATGTGTACATGCCTTTCCTAGGCAAGATTTGGTTTGGCCCGCGTGCCATATCCATTGCATTGTAGATTGCATGCATTCATTGCATCACCTCCCATCTATGGCTTGCGCCTTTCCATGTTGAGCTTGGTCTGGTATGTGCCCATACTTCTCATGTCGAAGCATAGTTCAGTAGACCGTTCTATGTTAAACATGGCCTGTATGCGTACATGCCCTTCCTAGGCAAGATTTGATTTGGCCCGCGTGCCATATCCATTACCCCCCCATATAGATTACATTGTAGTGTAATTTTTGCATCTAGCATTAGGATTGTAGTCCTTTCTCCAGCGGGTCGTTTCCCCACTTATGTCAATTCCACCCAACACTTGTTCTTGCGTCTGTCTACAATACTCATAGTTCAGTTGACCGTTCTATGGTAGACAGACTTGTTATCTCCATCAATCTATTTGACATAGGTGTGGTTTCGAACCGTTCGTGATTGGATCACGATTCAAATGCTTTGCATGTAGCTTGCATTGTTTCAATTACATTGCATCTTCATTTGCATTGTTTATACATTGTTTTGTATATATTGCATTTCGTTTTGCATCCATTTTGCATTGTCATGCATGTTGCTAACCATATTGTACCTGTTAAGTTTGTTTTCTTTGCAGGCACGATATTGTATGTACGGTTCATTTGAAGCTGGTGCAACCAGACGAGCCGCACAGGTATTGTATCTCCCGAGTGAGACGTATTGAGAATTCCATAATTCTCTTACATCCTTTCTGCATTGTAGTGTAGTTTGGTATGCTAGCTTAAAACTGTCGCATGTTTGCTTCATTACAGCTTTCTTTGCATGATCGTAAGTTATGCTCGGCTCCGTGCATTGTCTTGCATTTTACCCCTGCCTTCGGGCGCATACCTTGTTTGTCTTGCATGTTTGTCTAAGTCTTCGGCCTTGTCAAAAATGGGTCGTCTCTAGGCTTTGACATTCACTCCCGTCATTGTTATGACTTTCGAGTTCTGTCAAAGAGGGGCAACTGTAGACACCCCATTTTTGACCGTCCTCAAGACTTGGACGTCACCGTTCGAACACTCGGTGATTATCCATGTTTGTGTTCGTTTGGAGTTCCCGGAGGTCTTGGCTCGCACGCCCTGCCTCAGGATCCCCGAACTCGACCGTTTAGTGTTTGGTTTTGCACCAAACACTTGTGTTTTGCCTTTGAGAGGCAGGGTAGGGCTTGTAGACCATCCCCACCCACCACCGGCAGTGGCTAGAGGCCACCGGCTGGTTTTTGCTGCCACCGGCAATATAGTTTGCCGGCCGGCACTATTTTTTGCCGGTCAGCACTATTTTGTGCCGGTCGGCACTCCTTTTGGCCAAGATGGCATTTTTGGCCGGCCGATTGCTGTTCATCTGCTTTTGCAGATATTTTTAGACAGCTGTATTGCTTTTGCTCCCCTCCATACGTGTATGGAGGGATCTCTCTCTTGCAAAGCTTGTCTTGTAAGCTTTACAAGAGACATATAGAGACGAGCTCTCTCTAAGGAAAAAAAGGGGGGAGACAAGGTTAGACTTAGGATATTTTGGAGAGCAAAACAGCCATTGTTGAGCTCTTGTTCTAGGGTTTGGGTGAGATACACATTCTATCTCTCTTTCCCTCTCATTTTGCACACTAGGTGTTTTGTGTCTCACTATTGCACACAAACACCTAGTGTTTCACCTTCCTCTTGAAACTAGGGTTCTAAGGGCTTGTTCTTGAGTTTCTTGACTGGTTTGGAGCCAAAGGAGGCCATTGGAGCACCATTGTTGAAGAGGACTACAAGGGTAAGAAACTAGTCCCTTTTTCCCCCATTTTTGCATTGATTTTATACCTATCTTAGAGCTCTTTTTGTGATTATTGTATAACATAAAAAAGTTCTTTTTTTAAGCCCTCTTGATTGTTTATTAAGAGTGTTTTGTTGTTTGAGGGTTGTTGACCACCCTTAGGCCTCAAAAGGCCTCATTTTAGGCCATTTTGTGTTAGCTCCGGGATTTTGGTGTTGAGGTCTCTTCACCACTGAAATCTTGAGGGATTTCAGTGGTGAAGATGATACTTTGAAGTCCCAAGAAGGAGAGGGCCACCCCCTCTCCTTGTTGTCCTTGAAAAGGGCATGTTTTGGCCTCTTGAGAGAGCATTATGCTTGAGTGTGTGTTGAGCATGTTTGGTTTGTTTTTCATGCTTATATATCCATAATATAACATGATTTTAAGTTGGTTTTGGAACTCCATGCATGCTTAGCATAGTTGCCATCTAATGCCTTGTTTATGCCTTAATGTGCCTTAGGTTGTTAGCCTTTGTTGGAGCATGTTTTAGGCTTAGTCTTGTGAAGATTATGTGCTTATTTTGCCATGTTCTAGGTCCGTCCATAAGTATTTGGGTTGATTTTAGCATGCATTATATAGCTCCTTTGTATTTGGGCTTGTTGGCCTTGAGTATGTGCATGTGTAGCATGCCATCTTTGCATTGTTTTGGTGATTTGGGATCATTCTACATGCCATTTCAGTCCCATTTCCATGCTTGTTTGATTGCCTTGCATGCCTCATAAGCTTGCGTAGCAATGCTCCGTGTTTTGGCCATGGTATATGCCTTTGTATTTGGGCCATTTAGATGCCATCTAAAGAGCCCTTTAGCCTTGATTTAACGTGCTATAAACCTGTTTTTGGTTGCTTAATGCATCCCTTGTTTGGTCTTGTTAAGTACAGTTCAATGCCACTTTGGTTTACTTTGAACACCTAGGCCATTCGTTGCATGCTTGACTTGATTTATAACTTGAGTTGGCATCATTTTATGACATGATTTCAATGCTTATAATGCATGCTAATTGTTCATGTTTGTCCCTTTCAAGTGTGCTTGAATGTTGCTTGATTTGTGCTTAAGTGTTGGTCCTTATGTGCATGTGTGTGTGCATGCCATTTAGCCCTCACTCTTTAGTACTTATGGCCACTGTTTTAGGTCTATTTTAGAGCTGCCTAATTCATGTATAAGTCCATCTTTCCATTTATTTGCATTGCCATATGTATGCTTGTATGCTTGCATAAGTGCTTTGCCATGCCATGTTGCATCCTTAGCTTGTATGCCTAGGTTGCATTGCATCTTGCATGCATTCCTTGTCCCTTGACTTGGGTGATAGGGATTGGGAGTTTTGTTTGATTGGTTTGCATACATTTGAAATCAAAGTTGCATACTTGGTTCTTTGGGCCATCATGCATGGAAATGCGTGATTGGTGGTCCGAGAACCGAGGCACATGTCCCTTTGAGTCATCACAATGATAAGGGACATGGTTGGTGCATACATGCCTTGAATTGTGTTGCCATGCTTTGTTTTGCCCTCTATTGCTGTGAGTTGCAGGTTCTGCAGGAATACTCTGCCGACCGGCAGTGTAATGTGCCGACCGACACCATTTTCTCTGCCGACAGATTCAATTTTGTGCCGATGGCCATACCACACTGCCGGTGGCAATTTCAATCAGCCGGTGGTGATCCTCTCTGTCCAAGGGATCAGTCCTGAGGCTTTGACAGCCTCCAGAGGAGGAAAGGAAGGAAAACAGAGGCAGCCCATGCATGGTGGCGCGCTTCCCGAGGCGTTTTCCTGCTTTAATTAATTTATTTAATTTGTTAATTAAATTAATTAATTTGTAATATTTATTCAGTCCCTCCGAGTGAGGGTAAATCTGTAATAAGTGTGAGTGGGTGGTGTGTATGTCTTCCAACCCCACTTCTTTCTTCCCTTTTATTTACCTGCTTACGGTGGTAGATTAGGGCATGTTTAAATTCAGCATACCTTATGCTATGCATGCGTGCATTCATGCATTTTGTATTACATGCATTAGGCTCGGTACATCACGCTAACTGCATTCGTACTTCAAATCAAAAAGTGAATATGTGATAATTGTGCATTTTCACATGACATGTTTAGGATAGCCGAGCCTATTCTAGCAACATTTTGTATGCGATGCATTAGACACTCAACATGGACTTGGATCATGCATGTTTGCTAACGAGTTCTTTATTTTGGCACGGAGTACGATGTAAGTATTTCCGCTTTAGCATATCGCATGAGTGTGAATGTTGCCATGACAGCATGCTTAACATGTGGCTAGGTGCTTATGTGTTAAACTGCTTGAATGCCTGTGGGTGAAGGTTGGATTGTTTGAGTTGGAAGAACTCATTGAAATCCGTGTTTTAGCCTACTTGCGAGTAGCAAATTCCAAAGCATTTTCAAAATGAACGAATATGCAATGTTTCTTTCCAAATTAGGCAATCTAGTCTATACTTGTTTGCTGCGCGCATGACGTAGTCATTCTAGGCTAATAATTGGTTTAAGAACACATAAAGTTTTCAAAAACGGATATCACGGTTAGTAGAGGCCGGTCTTCGGACCGGGCGAAAGGGGGTGCTCATAGCTGACCTTCCCCGATCGTACCCAAGCTCCCGAGCCGAGACAACTCCGGTGATGACGGACATGTGGCCTTCGGCACCGAGTCAGGGTTTCCTAAATTCTCCCATTTTAAAATATTTAGGTGGCGACTCTGTATCTGGCAAAGCAGTCCATGTTTGGCACTACTTTTTCAAAAATCTGTTTCTGAAAACGATTTGCCAGATTTGGACTCTTTGGTTCAGATTAGGAACCGTGACAAAAATCGAATCCGAACTGTAGTAGCACGAGGCCCCCGCGGGCGCTGTTACAAATACGAATCAGACTTTAGAATTCTCATAAATCCCAAATTACATTAGAGTGACAACCAATTAGAATCCAAATCTCCTTAATCAATTAAACATAAAATCATATACATGATGTGGTTGGCTTAATCTACGGTTTATGGTAATTAAACTCGATTAATTCATTACGAACTGAACTTTTGCCAAATTACACCACATGCTCAAAAAAATGCTAAACATAGATGTAAAGTCGGCTTTGGTTTCTAATACTTCTAATGCTATAAATTCTCAGTTCAAAGCCCCCAATTTAAATATATTGTTTTCTATGCTCAACCGATAAAAATTCATAATCACATAAATCACATAATAACTTATAAATTTATATCAAACACATAATCGTATGCATAATTAAGTATATTAAGGGTTGGGTTATCACAGGCCGAGAGAGGCAGTGCTCACCTTTTGAGGAGTCTTTTGATGGGTCTTCAACCCCCGAAGATGAGGGAAAGCATATTGACTTGCAGTCCAGTAGCCCCAACGATGACAGTGATGCACCTCCTCTGCAGCCAAGGAGAAAGAGGGTGAGGATGGGTTACTGATGAGGACGATGATTTTTGTTTTAGTTTTTTCTTTGTAGTTAAGAGTAGCGTCATATGGACCCTTTTGTTTGAACGATTTTCTTTTGTTTTGTTACCTTGTAAAACGATGATCGGGGTTGGACTCGCCAGTTATTAAAGGCAAGTTTTTTGATTGATCTGCTTTGTACAATGTGATAAATGGTATTTTCATGTGATGAATGGCGTAACCCTTGCATGGTAACTTCACATAAGACTTGAAACAACGAATATCTTCTCTTGCATTCATTCTTGAATCAAATAACAACCCATAATCGGACAAAATGTAAAATACAACTTGATAACAGAAAAACAAAACGAAAAATAACTTGAAAATACTAAAAAACACTTGGTACAAACTAGACAAGACTTAAAACAAAGTTGTGGTACGCCGAGACAAAGGCTAGCTTTTCCTGCAACTACACTAATCTGAGACATCATTTAGACCCGGCCGGGCCTAAATAGGCACAACTAAGCTTCACTGAGGCACGACTGGGCCTAAGTGTGAGATCGGTCAGTGCTGCCTAGTTGTCATGCACTGCCCCTTCTCATCTTCTATAAATGATTCTCCCATGCTATTTTTCTGATAGAATAGCAAGTTTTTGATATTTTGCTCTCAAAATGGACACATTGTGCAACAATAGGCTCCGAGACTGGATAGCCACTTCAGACGGCTCAGAAAAGGTAAATTTTCACAATTTTGCCCGAAATGCCTTTTTTTCTCTGAGTTGCACTTCTCTTTGTTTTCTATTCTTCCATACCGCCGTTCAATGTTGGAATCCGATCACACATGTTTCAATTCAGATCACAAGAGGTGTGTCTGACACTTGAAGAATTTTGAGCTTTAATGAAGTCCTGGGGCGATGAAGAAATCATACCACAACCCCGTTTTGGCCATGCCCAAGCTTTCGGACGGATGTGTGGATTAACATTACATAAGGCTCGGTCTTTGGCACATGATGGAGAGCTAGACATCCCTAATTTAGTTCATTAATTTTCCGCCATTGGAGACAGGAGTGACCTTTTTTGGCGAGACCGCCGGCAACATGCTCTCTGTTTATGCCTTCTTGCACAATTCCTCCTTACCCCTAGTTTTGGTGGAGCATCCAGTTGATCGAAGTGGCTTATCGTTTGAAAAAGGGTAAGAGTTGTATCGGTTTGGCACTGGCTGAAACCTTGATGGGTTTAGATGCTTTATGTCGAGGAGAGACCACCCGGTTGGCAGGGAGTCCGCTACTTCTTCAGGTATTATTTTCCATCATTCTGATTTATAAGTCTCATATCACTTAATACTCATTCTCTGTTTTTCTCTCATAACCTCTTTCTTACTTTTTTTTCTCATTGTACACCTCTCTATTCTTTAATCTCTCTTAATTTTCATCCTTCCCCAGGTATGGTTGATGGATAAACTGCAAGTAGTGGGCCCTTACCCTAAGTATTCAACAGAAGCTTACTTCTTTCATCAACGGCTAGTGGATTTCCACTCAGAGGGTTTATGGTGTGATTGGGTGTGCAACCAGTCCGCAGCTGACATAAATTGGCGTTGCCCTTGGCTTAATTTGGCTGAAATGAGCTACAACATGTCCCGACAGTCGGGTGTAGAGTTGATTGGCCTCACACATTACGTATTCTATTTTCCTCTCTAGTTCCGACACCAATTCAGGCATGATCTGAAATGTCCAGATGAGGAAGCGGAATACAGATCTTCATTTTCGGTTCTCACCTCGTACCTACCCCAGTATCTTCCGGCCTGGAGGACGAGAACGGAGAGAAAAGGAGGTGTATGTCTTCTAACCCCACGTCTTTCTCCTTTTTTATTTACTTGCTTACGATGGTTAGTATAGAACATCATTTTTCAAATTAGCATTCGCATGCTTTGCATCTATTGTCTTGCATGCATCCAAGGTTCGGCTCATCATACTAACCTAATATCAATGTTCAAATTCATTACTTGAATACATGCTTTATCACACGTCTGAAATCATATGCCATGCTTATAGTCGAGCCTATAAAATACATAATGTGTGCGTTGCATTAGCCATATTGCATTAATTAGGGGCACGCATATTTTTCCTAATTATTTTTCTTTGTTTTGGCTCGGAGTACTAGGTGAGTAATTTTATGTTTTAGCTTCTTGCATCGAATGTTTGTGTACCATGTCAAAGCATACTTCTATGAGGCTAATTGCTTAAATGATATAACTATTTGAAAGCTTGTGGATGAAGGCCAATTGCAAGAATTGGAATAATTTTATTAAATGTCCATTTTAGCCCACTTTTTCCAAGTGGCAAATTTACAAAACAATTTTGAAACAAAACATGAAATCAAATTCTCCAACTCTTGCATATTAGTCTATACCATGACTGCGCATCACATAGTAATATAGCTAAAAAATCGGAACAAGAACATATAATGTAAATAAAAAATCGCATCATGATTAATAGAGGCCAATCTTTGATCGGGTAAGTGGGGTGCTCAATTCATGACCTTCCCCTCTCGTACCTAAATTCCCGAGCCGAGACACTTTGGTGATGACGGACTAATGGCCTTTGGCACGAGTCTTGGATTTCCTAAATTTTCTAAAAATATTTAGGTGGTGACTCTGAAATCTGGCAAAATAGTCCATTTTTTGCATTTGATTCAAACATCAATTTTTCAAAAAGAACTGTCAAATTTGGACTCTTTTGTGTTTTCACTGTTTCACATTGCACTTTGTGAAATCAGATTCAGAACTACGGGAGTTCGAACTATAGGGCTTGTCATCTTCTGAAAGGAGCATAAAAAGTCAAGCTACAGTTTCTGGCGACTCTGCTGGAGATTTAGAGAACTTGACTTGAAACTCATGATGTGAATTTTTATCTATACTTATATGTTCTTTGCATTGCATTTGCATGGTTACTTTAAGTCACTATGTTTTCCATTTGCTATTCCTAGACGGTTTGCTGGAGGCTTGCCCAAAAGGCTTGCCAAAAGGCTGACCTGTCATAGGCTCTACCATTTTGGAAACACAACCCTTGGATCTAGGTTACTGTTGTACCGCTTGATCCAAATTTCACTTCTCAGTGTTAGGTGTAAGAGGTATATTAGGTAATCTTGCTGAGGTACCCTTTTGACCATTTGACCTAGTTGCATATAGTGAAGCTATAGTGACTATTCCAACTTAAGACAGGATGCCACCCATTTGCGGGTTGTTGTGAAACTCGTTACATGAAATAATGCAGCCTAGATCATGCCAAAATCTAGGACAGGGTAACCCTACTCCCTCATAGGGGTGTTTTGGTTCTCTTACTTTATATGTGCTTTCACAGTGAGACTGTACAGGATGGTTCATATCAGTATGAGTTTGAGAAAAGAGTTCAGTGGGGATTACAGTTCAGCTATGTGTTATGATTGTTGTGAATTGGGGCTGAAGTGCTATCCAATTTTGATTTTGTTTTTCTTTCTTTCTTTTTCCTAGGTAGTTTACCAACATAGCTTCAGAAAGACCCAATATTCCCCAAATTGTGTGGACTCACTTTGGCAGGCGTTGCAAAGCTCAAGACCTTGTTGGTGGCCAGCCAATGTTGGTCTCGCTTCCGCCAGTCACTTGACGAAGAAGGAACAGACAGTCAATAGAATGAATACAAAGTACTCTGCACACACCTACCTCATCCCACTCAATCAGCTCACCAGCATCTAGTTCACCCAGACCAGCAATGGCACAGAATACAGCACAGAACATGGAGGAATTCGCTGCCATGATGACGGCCTTCCAAAGAACTATGGACACTATAAATCAGAGGATGGCTACATAAGATAAGATTATTTTCGATCTATGACACACATCTGGGGCATCCGCATCTACCGGACATCCGATCCCAGCTACTCAGCCAAACCCAGATCTACCCCCACCAGCAGAAAAATCTGCCAGTCTCAGATCCTCAGGACATATTTCCCATAGCTCCAGCTTATCAGCCTCCGGTTCAACCTCCTGCAGGAATTTTTCCTTTTGATATCAATGAAATTGATCTGACCTTAGTCAAGATTGCTGGATTGGAGAAAGCATTGCAGAAATCCTAGGGTTTCAACTCCATTCCAGATATCGAAGACGGGTACACTGAGGCTTCGGTCAGATTACCAGAGAAATTTAAGATTCCCACATCAACAGAATCGATGGAAGTAGAGACCCAATTGTACATGTCCAGTCGTTTTTAGACGTATTAAGGCCCATGGGTTTGTCTAGGGCACAAAAGCTTTCCTTGTTTGGGAGAACCCTGTTTGATGTGGCGGCCATCTGGTACGCTAAATTGGAAGACTCAACAAAGTGAAATTAGGAGGAGCTATCTGAGGCGTTTGTCAATCAGCATTCATATAGCACCTAGATAGAAGTAACCATTAGTGAGATAGAGGCTACTACCCAGAACCCCAAAGAATCATTCATTGATTTTGTTGCCTGGTGGAGAGCCAAGGCAACCCGAATAACAAATTGGCCTACCGAAAGAAAACAAGTCTGACTGGTGGTCCAGAACCTTGAGCCAGACATGTTACAAAGAATGATAGTGACTCCGTTGTCCACATTTTCTTCCTTACATGAGCTGGGGGTCTAGATCGAGAGTGCATTCAAAAAAGGTATCATCTACAGAATAAGCGAACCCGCAAGAAGGCCATTCTCCCGGAGTACCAATGCTAGCAGTAGCACTATTCTGCAGCCTGTAGATATTAGTACTGTTGTTTCAACGGCCAAGATAGCTGATCCTTTTGTTATTGCCACAACCTCACAATCTTCACAAAGTACTAGTCCACCCCAGAATTGAAGAGTTTTTACTCCCCTCCATATGAGCCCAACCCATGCCCTCAAGCTATTAATGCAAAAAAGGGCATCTCAAGCCTCTCGATCCTCATCTACTTCCAGACCCTTTGCCACTCAAACATGACCCTACCCAGTATTGTATCTTCCACTAACAACATGGCCATCCTACAGACATGTGCTACCGTCTACGTCATGAGATCTAGGATCTCATTGACAACAAAGTCATCGCCCTGCCTGCTAAACCAAATGTAACAACCAACCCACTTCCTGCACATAACCAAGTCCCCCTGCCCAGAAATATTAACCACATCCATACACTACCACCCATCTTCAACCCTAGCACATACATTACCTCATCCCACCTACCAAAATTGGAGGTGGTCATTCTAGAAGGCACAGACATGTGCATGATGGATTTAACACCACAAACCCAACCCAAGCCCGTGGCAGTAGAAACGAAGAAAGAGAAGAATGCACTAAAGGCAAGGTGGCCTGATACCCGTGTCGTAGAGAAGATGGTCTCGATCGTAGAAGAGTACAATCCCAATCTATACATTCTAGCCATTGATCAACCGAAGCCAGTAGACATACTGCCGGACTTTCTCAGCATTAATGCTATCGGCGATGACCAAATGCCGCAGAATCTGAATGAGTGGTCCGAGCAAGGCCTAAATGACTTAGCAAACCTAAAGGAGGATTTGGCAGAATTGGAAGACGATCTGGAGGATCTTTACTTCTTCGAGAAAGAAGATACAAGCTGTGTGCAGATGGGATGATGAGACCCGAGCCAGCCATAAACAAGCAATGGATGGTTGAGTGAGGAAGAGTCTGATGTAGAGGAACAGATATGAGAGAATGGGAAGGAAGAGGAAACCGTCGCTAGTGGTAAGGCTGAGGCTGTACCTCTAACTGAGAAAGAACAAGCATTAGAACTATTTCAAAGGGAAAGGATAGAAGAGATTCAAGCAAAGATAGCTCTAGAACAAGGCAAAGGAAAAGGAAAAGAAAAACCTGAAACAATGGTGGGTGATGCCCAAACTACCAGAAAGGTCAAATGGGACCCTAGCGACCGGAAAAGGATATTAAGAAAGCTCAAAAAATATCAGGATTCAAAAACTGAGATTGTGGTGGAGGAAGAATGGTATGATGATAGGGCACGTGATGTTAATATGCTCTGGATAGAACCCAATGCTAGTCCGGTCATGACTGCAACAAAGTGGTCGAAGGCAGCGACCTAAGTCATGCATAAACTAAAGAAGGTTGGAAAGCTAATACCCTAGATGACAGTTGTTATACCGATGAAATCAATCATATGACCCGGAGCAATCGGTACTTCAAACCCGCAACATTAGACCAGCCAGAGACCTCTAACAAGGAGGCTGAGAAAGCAAAGGAGAAGGATGTTGAGGAAAACATGGTCTTAAAATAGCTCAAGAAGATTCAGGCTGACATATCAATCTGGGGACTAATAATGGCATCTCGGGAGCATAGGCAAGCACTGTTAGAGGCAATAAACCGCACTAAACTGCCTATTGATACCACTGCAGACCAATTGGTATCATTGGTAACATCTGGGGATGTTACACTTGTGATATCTTTTACAGATAAGGAGTTACCACCTAAGGGTGCCAACCACAACCGTCCCCTATATGTAACCTTCGAAAGTCAAAAAAAGTGGATTTCGGTGGTGTTAGTAAATATCGGATTGATAATCAATGTGTGTCCAGTGAGAACTACCTATGTCATCAGTTTAAGGCCGATTGACTTTACACCCACGACCCAAGCTGTCCGAGCTTACGACAATACAAGCCGAGATGTCATGGGATCAAAAGCCATATCCTAATCGACTCGTCTGAACATGAGTTGGAATTCCATATCATGGACATTCCGGCCACGTTCAACCTACTACTGGGAAGGCCCTGGCTACATTAGATGAAGGTTGTATCATCAACAGTCCATCAATTAGTGAAGTACCCCTTTAAAGGTGGGATTGCCACTGTGTACGGTAACTCTGCGATCCATTCTCTCCAGAGAACCACTGCACCATTATTGGAAATCATACATGGGGAAAAAAACATGTTCTTTTCTAGCTTTTCTCTGGTAGAAGCCCGGTTGGTCCAAACCATCATGGCAGAAGCTGATGGAGACTGCGTAAGTGCGCAATCCATTTACATGATGAACAAATAAGGGCATATGCCCAGATCGGGACTAGGCTAAAGTGGCAGACAGCGAGGTACTATTTCTAAGGAGCTTAGTCATAACCCCCATGCTTTCGGGTTGGGATACAAACCTACCGTTGTAGACTTGAAAAGAAATGGGGAGGAGTTGAGAGGAAGAATCAAAGCAAAGAGGATTGGGAAGCAATATGAGTTAGTCCACAAACCTATATGAGGAACCCTAAACGGACGCTTTGTCTGCCAAGGAGAAGATTTCCCCTTCTATGGATTCCCGAAGCCTAGGTATGATTGAGAGACAAAGACTAAGTATCCTGTGTTTGAAATCTTCTTCCGCACCAGCTACCAAAAAAGAAGGATGAACAACTAGGCCTAAGCCCTAGCATAGACCAAGGTAGGACTGCAAACCAGGACATCAAAGAGGATGACCTATTGGGAAAAATGTTGGCTGACTTACTGACAAGTTCTACTACTGGAGCTGAGACCACCAACTTTGGGGATAGTTTTATTATCTCAATGATCAGGATAACCCAGCAGCGGATTTCTCCAATGTTATCGTGGATACATCTGAGGCTCTACGCCTGGTCTGGAAATTTGAGCAAGGCGTCATCAACAGGTCTGAATCAAATAGTGAGTCCGAACCTGATTCCACTGAGTCTGTGGAGTCGGAGTCAGATTCGAGTTCCTCTGAGTCTAGTACTTCTAGGAGTGGTAACCCGAATACCAAAGTCCTGTCCAGGTCGTCTTTTAGCTTTTCTTTCGAGTCTACTATAACTGAAGATCCAAACTTTTAGAATGGGAATGCTGTGAATGTTGCCTACTTCTCTGTGCCTTTTGTTTGTTGCACTGATCTTAATTTTCAAAATTTTGACATAAACGAAGAGAAAGAAATTCCTCGGGTTTTGAAAAATTTGGTTGATCATGAGGAGGAGCGGCATGTTAAACCATGTATAGATGAAATCGTATCAATTAACGTGGGTACTAAGGAAGATCCTCGCTTAGTTCGGATCGAGTCCACGCTGTCTTCGGAGGAATGCGAGCGTTTAATTATTTTATTAAAAAATTTCAAAGATGTTTTCGCGTCGTCCTACGAAGACATGCCTGGAATCGATCCTGAGATTGTACAGCACCGGATCCTTCTTGACATTGAAGCCAGGCCAGTTAAGCAAAAGCTACGCAGAGTTCACCCAAATTGGGCTTTAAAGATCAAAGAAGAAGTTACATCGAGGCAGGGTTCTTGTTTGTATCTGAGTATTCGACGTGGTTGGCCAATATTGTTCTAGTCCCAAAGAAGGACAGCAGGATCAGAGTCTGTGTCGACTTTAGGGATTTGAATAAGGCTAGCCCCAAAGATGATTTTTCGCTGCCACATATTGATGAGTTGGTAGACTTCGCCGTAGGCCACGCATTGCTCTCGTTCGTGGATGGATTTTTCGGGTATAACCAGATTCTGATGGCACCCGAGGATAGAGAGAAAACCACTTTCACTACTCCATGGGGCACCTATTGCTGCCGTGTCATGCCGTTTGGGTTGAAGAATGCTAGGGCCACCTATCAAAGGGCTCCAACTACCATTCTACACGACATGATTCATAAAGAGGCTGAGGTGTACGTGGACGATATGATTGTGAAGTCCAAAGATCGAGAGGGCCATTACACCGCCTTGGAGAAATTCTTTCAACGGATTAGAGAGTATAGATTGAGGTTGAACCTACAAGAACCCGCAAAAATGCACCTTTGGCATAACAATAGGGAAAATGCTGGGATTCTTGATCACACAAAGAGGAATTGAGGTAGATCCTTCCAAAATCAAGGCTATCTTAGAAATGCCACCACCAAGGACTGAAAAGGAAGTGCGCGACATTCTGGGTAAAGTGCAATTCATAAGACAGTTTATTTCAAAACTAACCTTGACTTTTGAACCACTATTTGATCTCCTAAAGAAAGGAAAGAAGTTCCAATGGGACGATCACTGTCAGTTCGCTTTTGAACAAGTCAAGCAGTACCTACAGAATCAAGCTGTGTTATCACCGCCAGAACCGAAAAAATCACTGATTTTGTACTTGTCAGTGACAAACTCAACCATGGGGTGTATTTTAGCTCAGGAGTCCGAGGCCAAGGTGGAGAAAGTCATTTACTACTTGAGTAAGAAAATGCTAGATTACGAGACCCGTTACACTCCCCTCGAGAAATCTTGTCTAGCCTTGGTATGGGCTACCCGAAAGTTGAGGCACTACCTGATAGCTCACTCTGTAGTCTTGGTTTTAAGATTAGATCCCATCAAATATCGCTTTTAGAAACTAGCGCTTACGGGTAGGCTAGCCCGTTAGTTGCTTCTTCTCTCCGAATTCGATCTTACATGTGTTACATGCAAGTCGGTTAAAGGGAGAGCTGTAGTGGAATTCTTGGCAAATCACCCAGTAGAGGGGAATGAAACTGTGGAGTACCTTTTCCCAGATGAGGATATTCTGCAAATAGAAAAGAAAACGTGGACGATGTACTTTGACAGAGTAGATATTCGGTACGGATATGGGATCAGTGTGTTGCTGATAGCACCTGAAGACTCCCATATACCCTTAGCCTTCAAACTTTGGTTCAAAGTACCCAATAACGAAGCAGAATATGAGGCGTGTATTGCTAGTTTAGAAACTACCCTCGAACTAGGGGCAAAAAGGTTGGACGTCATCGGGGATCCGAACTTGGTTGTGTCTCAAGCCAACGGAGATTAGTGAGTTAAAGAAGAGAAAATGAAGGTTTACTATCAGGTCTTGGACATGCTAATTCTGAGGTTTGAAAAGCTAACATTTACTCATCTGCTAAGAGAGAACAACTGATTCGCTAATGCACTAGCAACTCTATCTTCTATGGTAGACATTCTATTGGGAGTCAGAATGCGTCTGATTATTATTGAATAGAAGTACACACCGGCTTATGAAACCATTTCCACGATAGATGAGGCTTCAGACAAAAACCCTAGTACTATGATATCTGGAATTTCCTATAAAATGAGGTGTATTCGCCAAGAGCAACTACCAAGGACAAAAGGGGAATACGGCGTTTGGCCGTGCAATTTATCATCTATGGGGGCAAGTTGTATAAAAGAGGCCATTTGGGAATGCACAAGCTATGTGTTAAGGAAGAGGAATCAAAGCGCCTTATGTAGGCCATCCACGGAGGAGAGTGCGGAGCCCATATGAACAGTGTAATGCTCGCCAAAAAAATCCTTAGACAAGGACTATTGGTCAACCATGGAAGAGGATTGTATTGGTTTTGTTCGGCGATGCCACAAGTGCCAAATTCGCCAATCATTTGAACATTCTGCCGTCAAAGCTCTACAACATGACTTCACCATGGCCATTTTCTGTTTGGGGAATAGATGTTATCGACGCAGTTACGCCAAAGGGGTCAAACGGGCATGAGTTCATCCTGGTAGCAATCGACTACTTCACGAAATGGGTAAAGGCCCAGTCCTACTCCGTACTAAAAGCATCGCATGTGGCTAAGTTCATCAAGAACAACATCATATGCCGATATGGGGTGCCCAATGAGATTATCTCCAATAATGGGTCGCACTTCAAGAAAGAGGTGATAGACTTGCTTAAGAAATATAACGTGGCTTTCCATAAGTCATCGTCCTACAAGCCACAAACCAATGGAGCCGTTGAGGCTACGGACAAAAATATCAAGAGAATTCTACAGAAGATGACGGAAATCTACTGGGACTAGCCAAATAAATTACCATTTGCGTTCTGGGGCTACAGAACCTCGATCCGAACATCTACAGGGTCAACCCCTTATTCTCTTATTTACAGGATGGAGGTCGTTTTGCCAATCGAAGTTGAAGTGTCCTCACAACAAGTTATGACTGAGTGTCAGATAGCAGAGGCAGATTTGCAGCAAAGTAGGTTTGAGGAGTTAATGTCGTTTGACGAGAGAAGACTAAGAGCATTGTATCATATTATGACTTCGAGCTCTGTCAAAGAGGGCAACTGTAGACACCCCATTTTTTATGGCCATTAAGAGTTGGGTGCCACTGATTGATCACTCAATGATGAATGTGTACGCTTGCCGAATGCTTGACTTCCTCAACAGGAAACTTTAGTTTTGAACCTTCAAACCTTGTGCCTTGTTTTGGACCAAAACAATGGTTTTTCAGGCCTGTGCCTCCAGGAACCTGTCATCCACTAGCGTGGCTTGCCGCCCACTAATGTGGCCTGCCGGCCGTCATTAGTGGCCGGCCACCTACTAGTAGTGGCCTGTCGGCCACTAGTGCAAAATCATAGATATTTTCTGCCAACTGTCCCCCCCATGTGCATGCACCATTCTAGCTGTATGTATACAGATATTTTCGAGATAGACACATGGTTTTCTATATATAAATGACCTCCGCTCTTGGTTTCAAGGTTGGAAAAATTGAGGAGTGAGAAAATATTTTTGAAAGAGCAAAATTCTCTCTCTCTACAATTCTCTTTCTCTGTTGCAACTTACATAGCCTTTGCTCAAACGCTCTAAATAAAACCTAGAGAGTTCCTTGTTGATGTGATTTGGGCTTGAATTTTAGTTCTTGAGGCACTTGAGATTGTGAAATTTGTGGTTTGTAACTCAAGGGTTAATTCCTCTTCAAGAGGTATACCTTCTAGTACTTTTTGTACCATATTTACTCTACTTGTTTTCTATCATTTCTTGCTGTTTTTGAGCTGTTTATTACCTGTGTTTTTGGGCTGAAACTTGTGGTCTAAGGCCATTAAAGGTAGATGGGTTGATAACCCTTCTTTGAACCTTGCTTCTAAGGCCTTTTCCCTTGTGTTTCCCACCTTCTCATCATCTTTTTTTGACCTTCTTACCACTATTTTTCAGAGGTTTTTTTCAGAGGAATAAAAAATCATGTTTTGAAGTCCCAAAAGTGCAGGGATTAGCCTCCCCTCCTTGTGCTTGTGTACTAGTTTTAATTCCTCAATATTTTAGCTACTTGTTACAGTTATTTTTATCTTACTTCCAGCACTTTTTTGGACTATTTTAGCACTGTTTTAAGACTTTTTTTTTTTTTTTTTTTTGGCTTCATTCATGCTTTGTATAGTATGCTTGCAGTGTAATGGTCCTCATAGATTTGGTGGTTTAGGCCTTAGCCACTAACCTATTTGAGTTGATAGTGCTTATTTTCTTGCTTTCCATGCTTGTTTTCATCTCTAACCACCTCTGCAACCTCCCTCATTTCTTGGTTTTTTTCTTTGTTTTGAAAGTTGTTTCAAACGAATTACTTGTTTAAGCTTGAGATAGAGGTATTATGCTTAATGGTTTAACCCTTTGGGGGTTCATTACCAATGCCATGGTGTCTCTCTCATGCCCAAGGAAACTCTATGTTTGATGGTCCTTTCCATTAGAGGACTTAAAGCTCATTATTGGACTTAAAGCTCATTATTGGACTTAAATGAACTAATGAATAGATTGTAATTGGAATGAAGTAATAAAATTGGAACTAAAAGTGATGCAAGATAATAAGAGGATTTATGTTCAATCGGACGTTAGTTGAACACATAGAGACTTAAGTCATTTCATACTTGTTAAGTGATGAAATGGTTCAAGTTTCCAGGGTCAACCACTTTCCTTGATCAATCATGATAGGGAGGAGGTTTTTGTTGGTCTTTTATTATAAAAGGCTTGCGAACCAAACCTATCCCTCATTTGACTTGTTTACTGATAAAGAGAGGCAGGGTGGACAAACATCCCCTGAGAATACTCTGGTTTGTGATCTGTTTTTCCTCTGTTGCTGCAGGAAAGAATCAAAATCAGTGGCCGGCAGGCCACTTTTACTAGACGGTAACCCACTATTAGTGGCCTGCTAGCCACTACTTCTGGGTTGCCAACTACTTTTTCCAGGCAAGTAGTGTTCTTTTTCTAGCAGAGTAGAGCAGAGGCTGAGGTGGGAAACAATACAATTTTCTAACTGTGCAATAGAGGTATTCTGGCAACAAAACAGTGGACTTTTTTTGGGTGCAAAATCCGCGTGCATGCATGAGCTTTCCTTACTTCTCGAGGTTGATTAGTTAGAGTAGTTAATTCCTTAACTTAGCTATTTCTTTTGGTTGTATTCGTGTTGTTAATTTGTAATTAATTAATTAGTGTAATTAATTAGTTAGTTCCAAATTTGTAATAATTAGCTAGAATGGTTAATAATTATGGTGTTGTAGCATAGGTAGTTTATTTCATTTGGTTTGTAATAGTTAGTTAATTAGTTAATTCGTAGTAATTAGCTAGTCCATTCATTTGGATCCTCTTGCGTGAGGGCAACAATGTAATAATGTGTATGTCTTCCAACCCAATATCTTTCTCCATTTTATTTACTTGCTTATGATGGGTAGTTTAGAACATCATGTTTCATTTAGCATTACTCATGTTTGCATCTACTTGTCTTGTATGCACCGAGGCTCGGCCGTCATTTTAACAAAGCATTGTTGTTTATTACTTCGTTGAATACGTGTTTAAACCTCATGCTATCAAATAGATTCACATGTCATAATTAGTAGCCGAGCCTATTTGTTGCATATCGCATTTGTTGCATTAGTCATGTTCCATTAGTTAGGGGCATGCATGTTTTCTAACTTTTCTGTTTCATTTGGCTTGCCTTGGAGTACGAGGTGAGCTTTTTCGTGCTTTAGCATATTGCATGAGTGCGATTGTTTCCATGTCTAGCATGCTTGCCATGAGACTAATTACTTAAATGCTATAATTGCTTGAATGCTTGTGGATGAAGGCTAAATTGCTTGAATTGGAACAATTTGAGTAACGTACATATGCAATCACTTTTTCAAGTGGTACATATTCAAAACAATTTTAAAAAACAAACATGAAATCAAGTGTTCCAATTTTTGTAGGTTAGCCTAATAATCGGAATAACAACATATAATGTAAATAAAAATCGCAACATGATTAGTAGAGGCCAATCTTTGATCGGGCGAGTAGGGTGCTCAATTCATGACCTTTCCCTCTCGTACCTAAGTTCCCAAGCCGAGACAATCTTGGTGACGACGGATAAGTGGCCTTTAGTGCAAGTCTTAGGTTTTCTAAATTTCCCAAAAATATTTAGGTGGCTTCTTTATGTCTGGCAAAGCAGTCCATTTTTGGCATTTTGATTCAAAATCAATTTTTCAAATGATTTTCTGGATTTGGACTCTTTGGTGTTTATCTATTTCACATTGCACTTATGGAATTAGATTCAGAACCGCAGGAGTCCGAACTGTAGGGCTATCGTATCTGAAAGGAGCACAAAAAGTTGAGCTACAGTTTGATTGTCATTAATCTCCAACACTTCTGGTGATGCTACTTGGGAAAGGTCTTGCACACACTTCTGCAATAAAGATACATGCAACACATTGTGAATCAGAGCTAAAGCAGATGGTAAGGCTAATTTGTAAGCCACATTACCAATCCTCTCAGTGATCTTGTATGGTCCCACAAATCTAGGTTCCAACTTTCCCTTCTTTCCAAATCGCACGATACCCTTCATCGGTGATACCTTCAAAAATATAAAAGCTCCAACATTCAACTCAACCCCCTTACATTTTCTATCAAGGTAACTCTTCTGACGACTCTGTGCAGTTTTAATATGTTCTCGAATAATGTTTACCTTCTCTGCGGTCTCTCTCACCAACTCTGGCCCAAACAACGGCGCATCTCCTACCTCCATCCAACAAGTAGATGATCGATATGGCCTCTCATACAATGCCTCAAAAGGTACGATCCTGATACTTGAGTGATAACTATTATTATAAGCAAACTCCACTAATGGTAAGGATTCTTCCCAACTACCACCAAGATTGAGGACACAAGCTCTCAACATATCCTCCAAGATCTGATTTACCCGCTGTAGACACCCCATTTTTTACCACCCTTACGACTTGGACTTCACCGCTTGCACACACAATGATGAGTTTATATGCTTGTTAAGTGCTCGAAGTCCTAAGCAGAATGCCACAGCTTTGAGCCTTTCAAAACCTACACACCTGTTGCCTTATTTTTGGACCAAAACCAGAGATTTTCAAGCCTTCAACCTCCTGTGGCCTGCCAGCCCCTTCTATTGGTTGCCGGCCATTGCTTCTGGTTACTGGCCACTGATGTGGCCTGCCGGCCACCAATGTGTTTTGCAGATATTTTTCTGCCAGCTGTTGGCACAGATGCATACCCCTTCCTACACGTGTATGTTTTCATATTGCTGAGGGAGTTACATGGTTTTCTATATATAGGAGGTCTCCCCTTCCATTTTGAAGGTTGGATTTTTTTTAGCAAAAAATCTCTGTATGTACAATTTTCTCTCTCTATCTCTCTCTCTCTCTCTCTCTCTCTCTCTCTCTCTCTCTCTCTCTCACACACACACACACACACACATACATACACACAATTTCTTAGCTTTTTGCAAGCTTTTGCCTATATACTTTAAACCAAACCTCTCCATCTTTGAGCTGAGGTACCTTTGAGCCTATTTTAAGCTCTTAAGGATGTGTTTGCCTTGATTTATGGCCTAGAATTGGTTCTCCTCTTCAAGAGGTATAAAGCTTTGCTTCTCTACTTGCTTTAATTACTCTCTTTCTTACTGTTTTCCCACTATTTTTGAGCTGTATAAACTCTATATTTTTTGGGCTGCAACTTGTGGTTTAAGGCCAATAAGGGTTGAGGGGTGGTTCACCCTTCTTTATACCTTGTTTTCAAGGCCTTTACCCTTGTGTTTTCCGCATTTACACAATCTTTTTTAGAGCTTTTAAAAACTGATTTTCTGAGTTATTTTAGTAGCCAAAATCATATTTTTAAGTCCAAAATAGGAGGGGTTAGCCTCCCCTCCTTATGTCTTGCTTACTAGCCTAGCATGTTCCATGTTTTAGCTTATTGTTCTAGCTATTTTCGTCTTAACTCCAGCATTTTTTAGGACTTATTTAGCACTATTTTAGGACTATTTTGAAGTGTTCATTGCACAATCAAGTTCCTCCACCTCAAAATCTAAACCTGATCCATACACTGGCCATCCCTTACGACCCTAACGTATATATCACCCTTTCCTACCTACCAAGACCGACATTGTTCATTCTCGAAAGCATAGATATGTGCATAATGGACACGCCCATGCTTCAACCTAATCCTGTGGTGGTGACAGTTGCAGTAGAAGGGAGGTCGACTTTGGAGGAAGGTATGAGTCTGTTGCCGGAGAGTTCTGAGGACTTACCTAATAGGGTGTACGATCTAAGCTGGTACATTGTGCCAACCGGTCAAGTCAAGCCTGAACTGGTGTTGCCAACTATGGTAGAGGTTAATGTGGTTAGGAAAGATGGCCTGAGTTGGGGGCTGGATGATTCGGAGGAACTCGAGAAGGATTTAGACAACCTACAGTTCTTTGACGAACGGGATCAAGGGGATGTGTAGGTTGGCTGGTTTGATTTGAATGGATCAACTGACAACTCTGGGTAGCTGAGTGATGAGCTAGATAAGGAGGAAGGAACTAAAATGAAATCGGAGGAAAAGGAAGCAGGAATTGTTGTAGTAACCGGAAGGGCCGATGAGAAGGGAAAGCGGCCGAGAACGCTGGCATAGAAAATTCAGCTCAAGAACCGAGCGCTGTGAGCACTGCAGACATGGAATAGGAAGCTACACTAAAACAGTTTGAACGAGAAAGGGTTGAAGACAACTAGAAAGCAGTATTGGCCCAACACCCTGTAGAGGATACCTATGATGTGAAGGTAATCCAAACCGAGTCGAACAACTATTTGTCAACCGCTGAAGGTGTATGGTAGGACGTTGATGATCTGCATCTGGCCCACACCGATGAAGACTGGGGTAAGTGCCTTCTGAACAACACATGGTATGCTGAAGAAATAGATCACATGACAAGAAGTGGGTAGTATTTTAAACCATCGCACTTAGATCAAGCTGAAGGATTTGGAAAAGACAAAAAGGTCGAGAGACAGAAAAAGAAACAGCTAGAAGAAGAGGCAGTGTTGAAATAACTTAAGAAAATCCAAGCTGTCATCTCAATCTGGGGTCTTCTCATGGCCTCCTGGGTACATCGACAGGCAGTATTGTCAGCAATGGACAAGGCTAAATTGTCCATTGACACTACCCCCGAATAGCTTGTGGGATTGGTCTTCCCAGGTAATGCCAGGGTAACCCTAACCTACTTCGACAAAGAACTGTTGCCGGAGGGCTTAGCTCACAACAAACCCTTGTACATGTCTGTGGAGTGCAGGAAGAAATGGGTGCTGATGGCATTGATAGATACTGGTTTGGCCTTCAATGTATGACCTTCTCGCACCCCTTATGCAATTGGCCTTAAACCAGCGAACTTCGTGTCCACAGTCCAAGTAATTCAGGCATATGACAACACGAGCAGAGAGGTCTTGGGCACAATGCAAGTTAGAGTTCAGGTGGGCCCAGCTCAATAGGAGGTCGAGTTCCATGTCCTGGATGTACCGACTACCTTCAATTTGCTGTTAGGGAGGCCCTGGTTGCATCATGTGAAAGCTATCTTCTCCACACTCCATCAAATGTTGAAGTACCCTCATGGAGGAGGAGTGGTGATTTTTTTTGGAAATTTATCCATTCACCGGCCGTTGGAGGTAACTACGCTAGTACTAGAGATCACCCATGGTAAGGAGGATGTATTCCTCTCAGGTTTCACTCTGGCTAAAGCTCAAGTAGTGCAGACCATTTTGGCCGTAGATGAGGGCATGTATGTCAGTGCCTAGTCTATCTATTTCATGAACAAACTATAGCATGTGCCAGGAATGGGGGCTTAGAAGAAGCGGCCGGAAAGGTGTTGCTGCACTAACAGATGTGCCGCACAACCCACATGCCTTTGGTTTAGGCTATGTACCCACCAAAGAGGACTGGATCAGGAAAGGAGAAGAAATCAGAGGCAAAACCAAGGCCAAGCAAGCTAGGAAATACTATGAGCTCATCCATAGGCCAATCCACAAAACACTGAATGGCCACTTTGTTCGGAAGGGAGAAGATTTCCCCTTTTGTAGTTTTCTCGAGCCTTGGGTGAATTCCACGAAGCAGCGTGTCCCTGGGTTTGAGATCTTTTTTGACTTGCAGCTACAGAATAACGATGAGAAGGAAAGGGTTGAACCCAGTACTAAAGCTGAACAGAGCATGGAAAGTGACTTAGACAACAGCGAACTTGGAGTAGGAGCAGCACTCGCTTGTCTCCTGGCAGATCATGTGGCCGACTCAGAGAACTTGGGGGATAACCTTACCATTTCCATGATCGGGGAAGAACCGGGTGTGAACCCGACTAGTAGCATTTTGGATGCATCAAAGGCACCATCTCTTGTCTAGCAGTTGGAGGAAGCCTATCTGTCTAGTTTTAAGTCGGGTGATGAGCTACAGTTTGATTCCCCTGAGTCTATGGGGTCAGAATTAGATTCTAGTTCCTCTGAGTCTGAATGTGGTATTTCTAGAGGTGGTAGCCCAGATACCAAAGTCCTGTCTAGGTCTTCATTCAACTTCTCTTTTTTTTTTTTTTTTGAGTTTCTAACTGAAGATCTGGACCTTTTGAATAAGAACTCTGTGTACTTTGTCGTTGGTTTACTGTATTGACCAAGATTTTCAGAATTTTAATGAAAACAAAGAGGAAAGAATTCCTCTAGCTTGAAAATTTTGATTAATTGAGAAGAGGAGAGGTTTGCTAAACCCTGTACTGATGAAATCATTGCCATTAATATGGGTGCTGAGAAGGATCCGCGTCTGGTCCAGATCGGGTCCACGTTGTCTCTAGAAGAGCGCGAGCATTTAGTCGCTTTGTTAAAAGATTTCAAAGATGTTTTCGCGTGGTCCTACGAAGACATGCTTAGAATCGATCCTAAGATTGTACAGCATCAGATCCCTTTTGATCCTGAGGCCTGAGCAGTCAAGCAGAAGTTGCATAGAATCCATCCGAATTGGGCATTGATAATCAAGGAAAAGTCACCAAGCAGATCGAGGCAGGTTTCTTGTTAGTATCTGAGTATCCGACTTGGTTGGCCAACATTAACCTAGTGCCCAAAAAGGATGGTAGAATCCGGGTGTGTGTGGACTTCCGAGACTTGAATAGAGCTAGTCCGACGGATGACTTTCCTCTGCCGCACATTGATGAGTTAGTGGACTTCACAGCGGGCCATGCATTATTATCCTTTATGGATGGGTTTTCCGAGTAAAACAAATTCTGATGGCGCCTGAGAACAAAGAGAAAATCACATACACTACGCTATGGGGTACCTACTGCTATCGGGCTTTGCCATTTGGGTTAAAAAATACTGGGGCTACCTATCAGAGGGATGCAACCACCATTCTGCATGACATGATCCACAAAGAGGTCGAGGTGTACGTGGACGACATGATTATCAAGTCCAAAAAAAGAGAGGACAACTACACCGCCTTAAAAAAAATTCTTTCAATGGATCAGAGAATACAAGTTGAGGTTAAACCCGTAGAAATGCACCTTCAGTGTAACGGCAGGGAAAATGCTAGGCTTTTTTATCACACAGAGGGGCATCGAAGTAGATCCTTCCAAAATCAAGGCCATCCTAGAAATGCAACCACCAACTGAAAAGGAAGTGCAAGGCTTTCTGGGTAAAGTGCAATTCATAAGACGGTTTATTTCCAAATTAACCATGACTTGTGAACCACTATTTGGTCTCCTGAAGAAAGGGAAGAAATTATGATGGGATGATCAATGTCAATTCGCCTTTGAGCAAATTAAGTATTACCTCCAAAATCTGATTGTGTTGTCACCGCCAGAGCCGGGAAAGCCTTTGATTTTGTACTTGTCAGTAACAGACACGACCATGGGATGCATGCTCGCTCAAGAATCTGAAGATAGGATCGAGAAATTCATCTACTACTTGAGCAAGAAAATGCTGGAATATGAGACCCGCTATACTCCGCTGGAGAAAGCTTGTCTAGCCTTGGTATGGGCTACCAGGAGGCACTACTTGTTAGCTCACTCTGTAATCCTGGTTTCGAGATTAGACTCCATCAAATATCTGTTTGAGATACCAGCACTTACGGGTAGGCTAGCTAGTTGGTTGCTCCTCATCTCCGAATTTGATCTCAAATACGTCACCCGCAAATCGGTCAAGGAAAGAGTTGTAGTGGAGTTCCTTGCAGACCACCTAGTAGAAAGAGATGAGGCCGTGGAACACTTGTTCCCAGATGAAGCCATTCTGCAAGTTGAGGAGGTGACTTAGATAAGTCTCGACGGCTCCTAATCAGCACGGTTATAGGATAGGTGTGTTGTTGATAGCACCCGACGACTCCCATATATCTTTAGCCTTCAAACTCCGATTCAAGGTGTCCAATAATGAAGTAGAATATGAAACGTGTATTGCTGGTTTAGAAGCCACCCTAGAACTAGGGGCAAAATGATTGGATGTTATCGGGGACTCGAACTTAGTTGTTTGTCAAGCAAATGGAGATTGGAAAGTCAAAGAAGAAAAGATAAAGGTTTACCACCAGACCATGGATGTTCTGATTCCTAGGTTTGAAAAGCTAACTTTCACGCATCTACTAAGAGAGAACAACAAGTTCGCTGATGCTTTAGCAACTCTATCTTCTATGGTAGACATCCCACTTGGAGTCCAGATGCGTTCGATTATCATCGAGCAAAAATACACGCCGACTTATGAAACTATTGCCACGATAGATGAAGTACAAGACAAAAAACCCTGGTAGTACGATATTTGGAACTTCTTGGAAAAGGAGATTTATCTACGAGGGGCAAATGCCAAGGACAAAAAGGGAATACGTAGAATGGCCATCCAATTTATCATCTATGGAGATAAACTGTATAAAAGAGGTCATCTGGGAATGCATAAGTTGTGTGTGGAAGAAGAGGAATCAAAGTGTTTGATGGAGGCCATCCATAGAGGAGAGTGTGGGGCGCACATGAAGGGAGTGATGTTAAAGATTCTCAGGCAAGGTTACTACTGGTCCATCATAGAGAAGGATTGTATTGGTTTTATTTGGCGATGCCACAAATGCCAAATTCATGCCAATCGCATAAATATCCCGCTGTCAAAACCGTACAACATGACTTCACCATGGCCTTTCTCAATTTAGGGAATCGACGTTATCGGTGCAGTCACGGCAAAAGGGTCAAATGGGCATGAATATATCTTTGTGGTGAGTGATTATTTTACATAGTGGGTGGAAGCTCTGTCCTATGCAGTGTTGAAAGCATCGCATATGGCTAAGTTCATCAAAACCAATATCATTTGCCAGTACGGAGTCCCAAATGAAATCATATCAGATAATGGTTCCCACTTCAAGAAAGAGGTGATAGACTTGTTAGAGAAATACATTGTGGCTTTGCATTAGTTATCTACAGATAGGTCGTAAACTAATGGAGTTGTTGAAGCCGCCAACAAGAACATCATGAGCATCTTGCATAAGACGATTGAGACCTACAGGGACTGGCCAGATAAATTTCCATTCGCACTCTGGGGCTATAGAACTTCAATCAGGACGTCTACAGAGGCAAATCCTTATTCTCTCGTCTATGTGATGGAAGCTATTTTGCCAATAAAAATAGAAGTCTTGTCGCTGCGAGTTATGGTTGAGTGTCAGATAGTAGAGGTGCACTGGCAACAGAGTAGATTTGAGGAGTTAATGTTATTTGATGAGAGAAGGCTGAAAGCATTGTATCACGTTCAGGGTTACCAGTGCAAAATTGTCAGGGCTTTTCACAAGAAAGTTAAGTCTCGGAATCTCAAAGAGGGGAACATGGTGCTAAAAGATTGTCGAGCTCCCATTCATGACCCTAGGGGCAAGTTCAGACCCAATTGGACTTGTCCTTACATCATCAAAGCTATCTGGTCAGGTGGAGCTATTATTCTCATGGGCTTAGATGGCCTGAAATTTTCACAACCGATCAACATGGACAAGTTGAAGAAATATTATCCCTGAGAGGCTCGCTAGGTTGAAAACCCGAAAAGGTGACCTAAGCAAAAGTTAAAGCATGAAAAATTAGAAATAAAGAAAAGCTAAGCTCACAAGGTTGAAAACCCTAAAGGGCGACTTTGGCAAAAGTTAGAGCGCAAAAGGGGAGAGTTAATACTTGAGTGAACCTGAACTGAACTACGTAAGGCCTGATTCCCATCTTCGGGATATGTAGGCAACTTCATCCTGAAGTTCGGTCGTAATCATCTCCAACTCAACTATCTTGTCCATGTGTCTGATCAGGTCATCTTTGTCTGTTCTTTACCAGAGAGTTTGGTTGTGATCTTTGTTTTGGGAAGAAGAGCTAGTCTATGCAGAGCAGTGGTATTCAAGTAGGGGCAATTATGATCTTTTGATTCGGGGTTGTACATCTTGAGGATTGATTTTGTGCTTGTCAGGTGGTGATCACTTTTGAAAATGGTTTTGGAAAGTTTTAATAAAAGTCAATTTTGTTCAAAATTTTACCTTTTACAACTTAAGACCATTTTTGGACCAAAAGAAAAAAATTTAGTGCTCACAACTTTAATTTCATTGATTTCAACATAAATGTCTGTAACTCTCTGATACAAATCAAAGTTGCTTTTACATGATAAAACTTGACAAGAAATGTCAAAGCAATAAACTAGGGCCATAGGTGAGTCAGGTGCTCCTGCGTCCTTTGCTTGTGCTTGCGGAAGCTTCTGAAGCCAAAGTAGGCTCAGTTTGTGCCTCATCCTTGAGCCAAGCCAAGCACTTGCCAGAAAGGGCATAAGTGAAACTAGGGGTAGGGGCCAGAAGTTCCCTCGTCCTCCAGGCAGTGAGGTACCTAGCCAAGTGTGAAGCTCGAATTGGGAATGAAGCCGGGTACTCTACCCCCCTCCTCTGGGCAGGTCTGATCATGCCTGAACTGGCGTCTGAACAGGAAAGGGAAGTAGAACACGCAGTGCATGAGGCCAATCAACTATATGCCAAGCTACCGAGCCATGCTATAACTCATCTCGATTAGATTAAGCCAGGTGCAACGCGAAGCTATGTCAGTTGCAGACCTGCTGCACATCTAGTTACACCACCATCCCTCGTTAGGAAAATCCATTAGCCGTTGGTGGAAGAAATAAGCTCGAGCTGAGTACTCGGGACAAGAGTCCACTACCTTCAGCTTATCCATAAGCCATACCTGGGAAGGGACGAAAAATAAGAGAGATTAAAGAATAGAGAGATGTATGTTGAGAGAAGTGAGAAAAGGGCTTGGACAGAAAAATAAAGCATAAGTGCCGAGTGATGTGAGAAACCCATGTGAGAAAGGGTGGGAAACAATACCTGAAGAAGTAGTGGGTTCCCTGCAAACCTAGTGGTCTCTAGCCAATGAAAGGCATCCAAACCCATCAGGGTTTCGGCCAGTGTTAAACCAATACAACTCTTACCTTCTTTCAGACCTTGGGCCACTTTGATCAACTGAATGTTGGATCTGCCGAAACTGGGGAAAAGAAGGAAATGAGCAAGCATACATAAGCAAAGGGCATGTTGCCAAAAACCTCGCCAGAAAAGGTCTCCCCTATCACCAATGTCAGAAAATTGATGAATAAAGCCGGGTATGTCTAGCTCTCCGTTGTGGGCCAAAGATCGAGCCTCGTGCAAAGTGAGCCCACACATCCGTCCCAAAGCTTGGGCGTGGCAAAAACGAGGTTGGGGCATGATTTCCTCATCGCGTTAGGCTTCCATCAACGCCTAAAATTCTTCAAGAGTCGGGCACATTTCTCGTGCTCCGAAGCGAAAGACATGTGTAATTGGGTTCTAGCATCAGGCCGCTGCATGGAGGAACGGAAAACAAAGTAGAGTACAGCTTAACAGAAAAAGTGCATTTAGGTCGAAACCCCAAAATTTACCTTTTCCGTGCCATCTAAAGTAGCTATCCAATCCGTGAGATTCTCGATGAGGAATATCTCCATTTGTGGAAGAAATAGAAGTTGAAATTTGGAGAAGAAATCATGAAGCAGAACCTTTTATAGAAGATAAGATTGTAGTGGAAGCCAGCTATCAATAATTTGGAGGTTCCTCACACTTGAGGTCGGCAGGCCACTGGCCACCTTTTGTGGACGGTAGGCCACCCCCTTTTGTCGGCATTTCCCTCTTCTGGCCGGCAGGTCTCCTTTCTGGCCTGTTGTCTACCTCTGTGCTAGGCAGTGTTGGCAGCATGTATTTTATCTCGATCTTTTTGTTTTAACGTCTTATTTTGAGTCTTTTGGTTTTAGCAAATATGTTTATTTGTATTTGAGTTGTTTTTGCTTTGTATATTGAGTTGTATTTTGTATTTTGGTTGTTGGTCGGCTCATTACCTGATTAAGAACATCATGCCAATACAAGTGTTCAGTTTTCATTTTCAAATTCTATTCCATGTCCATTTCATGCAAATATGGTGCTCATGATGCAAAAATGATAACACTTTTCATAAAAATTACGAGATTTTATTCCGATCATGGTTTTTACAAAAAAGGAGTACAAGTTTTAAAAGCAAAAATAAAACCTATCTGAAGCTATACATGTGCTAATGCTACCAAAAAAAAATAAACTACGCAAAAAGTATAAAAATATCAGCGCTGGTCATCTCAAGTTCGGGAGGCCCTCTTCGTCCTCTTCCTTAGAGGAGACTCGAGAGTTCTGTCTCCATTGGCATCGCTGTTAGAATCAGACTTTGAACTAGAGCCGATATCATCTCCGCTTCTTGCCTCAAAGCCCGTCTCGGCATCACCTCTGCTCTCGGATGACTCAGAATGTCGACTCAATGCCTTCTTGGAGTCATTAGTCTCGATGTCATCGTCTCCCAAAATGGGCTCTGAAGGATTGCTCTGGCCTCGAGTCCCCTTATCCCTACCTCGACCGCGGCTCACATCTCGGCCGTGAACTGCGGCCTGTCTCTCTCTCCTCCCTGCTGCTGGAGAAGGTACTGCCGGTGGTGCTGCTGCTACTGTCGCTACTGGTGTCCTCGACACGAATGGAAATTGAAAAACGGTTGTCAACATATCAACTACTTTGTGTATCAGATACAGGCATAGTATGCAGAATAAGTGTCATGCAGAAATCAAATACAGTATGAGTACAGTGTGCCAACGAAGTGTATCAGTGCAGTTTAGGAAAGATTATAGTTGAAATGCAGACGTATCAGTGGAGATATAATAGTGTGATGCACAACAGAGTTAGTAATGAAATGCACGCTGAACCGAAGGAAATTACCTGGATACCATGCGGACCAAGCAGCATCTCCCTCCCCTGCACCATACCCATCAGAGAAGCGACCAGCTCGAGAAGGCTCCCTGTATACTCTATAGATGCCTGCAAGTGCATTTGGATGATCAATGTCTGGGATAAACATATCTGAAATAAAGTGTGGAGGTGCAAATTGTAAAGTATAGTCCATACCTGAGACGTGCCTCGAACTCCGACAAACTTGTGGCCTGCTGTAGCTTGACTTTCTTCGCGCCCCCTTTTGGAGAGCTCGAATTGGTCCTACAGTTCGGACTCCTATCACGGTTCTAAATCTAGTCTCACAAGTGCAATGTGAAACTGATAAACACCAAAGAGTCCAATCTTGCAAATCATTTTGGAAAATCGATTTTGAATCAAGTAATGCCAAAACTGGACTGCTTTGCCAGATTACAAAGTCGCCACCTTTATATTTTGTTTTTGAAAAATTTAAGAAACCCTGACTCGTGCCAAAGGCCACGTGTCTGTCATTACCAAAGTTGCCTCGGCTCGAGAACTTGGGTACGAGGAGGGAAGGTCATGAAATGAGCACCCCCGCTTGCCTGATCAAAGACCGGCCTCTACTATCACGATATGTTGTTTTATAAACACATGTGTTCTTATTCCGATTATTAGCTAACTTTACTACATGACACACACAAGCAAGTATACACTAAAATCCCAAGAATTGGAACGAATTCAACTCATGTTTGGTTTCAAAAATGGTTTGAATTTGCCACCCTCAAAGTGAACTAAAACGCGGATTTGCTATCAAACACGATGGGCTTAAAACATGATTTTCCCACTTCACAAAGTGGGCTTAAAACTCACTCATTGAATTGTTCCAATTCAAACAATCAAGCCTTCAACCACAGGCATTCATGTAGTTAATCATTTAAGCAAATAGCCTCATGGCAAGCATGCTATCATGGCAACACTCACACTCATGCAAGTATGCTAAAGCGTAAAAGCTTACCGAGTACTCCAAGTCAAAATAAAAGCTAGTTAGAAAGAATGCATGATCCTAACTATGTTAAGATGCCTAATACAACACATGCAATAATGTAATTAATAGGCTCGACTACTAATATGTCATGTGATACAATTTGATAACATGCTTTGAAACACCTATTCAAATAAGTGTATGAAATTCAATACAGTTTCAATGATGCGCCGAGCCTCGGTGCATGCAAGACAAATGAATGATGCAAACATGCAAGCATAAGGTATGCTAATCAAAACATGTCCCTAATCTAACCATCGAAAGCGATTAAATAAAAGGGAGAAAGACATGGGGTTGGAAGACATACACACATACGCACACTTATTACAACATTGTGCCCTCGGGAAGGAGGGCCCGAATAAATAAGAGCTAAGCCAATCTAAGCCAAGCTAGGCTAACTAATCTAATTAAACTAATTAGACTAGTTATTACAAACCAAATGAATAACTAGCAAACTACTAATTATTACAACACTTTAAATAATTAGCAAACTAGTTAATTAAAACAACATCCACACTAACTAAACATGCGAAGCACTAAACTACACTGCCACAGCTCTGTTTTGGGAAGTTGAATATGCATGCACTCGGTTCTCGTCCCAAAAAGCTTTCCGGTTTTGCTCTTGAGAGGCTCTATTTTTAGGGCTGACCATACTCCAGAACCTTTCTGCTCTACCTTACCAAAAACTTGCTGAGGATTACACCAGTGGCCTACCGACCATGGGAGATTGTTGCAGGCCATCAGCCGGCCAAAAGGATGCCTTGTCGGCCAAGAGTGAGCCACTGCCGGCCACTAGTGTTTTGATCCACCACACTACAACAGAGCACAAACGGAGGAAAATGAAAGGTTTTCCAAGGGTTTATTTGTACTGTACC
The DNA here is from genome assembly GCF_055761805.1 of Camellia sinensis. Taxonomy (NCBI): domain Eukaryota; kingdom Viridiplantae; phylum Streptophyta; class Magnoliopsida; order Ericales; family Theaceae; genus Camellia; species Camellia sinensis. The sequence goes on from NW_028128988.1 coordinate 8,870,403, forward strand.
CCTCCTTATCATCTCAAAACATCAAAGGAGTGGCACTCTTGGATCTAAAACCACCAATCAAGCATTTTCAATGCATGATGACCAAAGATCCAAGGAGTACAATTTCAATAAATGCACAAAACAAGACTCAAGACCACCACCTTATCATGAGTGACCAAAGGCAATGAAGACCAAGGAGATTGGCTCATTTCATCATTTTGAATATGAAATGCTCCAATCTTCCTTGTGCTCAATATAAGGTCCGATTGAACACATGCAATGCAAACACAACATGCTTATCTTGTTCATGTTTTACTTGTCCAATTTTGTTTACACATTTTACATTACCAAACCATTCTTTAACCGGTTAGTACAAGGTGAGTGTCCTCTAATGAGAGAGGGGTCAACCAAGGGAAGACTTAAGACATGAAAGAGTTCATGCCGTTGGTTAGTAGAAACCCTCAAAAGGAAATTAAAACCATTAAGCACAAGTCTCAATCTCAAGCTTAAACACAACCCCAAGGCTAACCAAACCTCAAAACTAATGAAAAAGTGAAGAAATGAGGGAGGTTATAGATATTTTAGTGCTGGAATTACATGCAAAATGATACTACAACATGCAAGCAACTCATGCAAAACATGTTTAAAAGCCAAAAACACCAAACAGTGAAGATCACTACACTATAAGCATGCAATACAATGCTCACAAGGTACAAACACTTAAAACAGCTTAAAAAGAGTTCTAAAACATGCTTGAAGTAAGCTAAAAAAAGCTAGAATAAGAGGCTAAAACATAGCACAAACTAGACTATCAAGCACAATTACACTACAAGCATACAAAGCAAGCCTCAAGTGACTTAACCAGCCCCAAACAGAGGTAAAACAAGTCAAAATAGTAGTAAAAACATGCTGAGATCAAGTCACAAAATGCTAGAAAAACATGGTCACATGCTACCCCTCCCATTTTGGACCTCAAAACATAGTTTTTACCACTGAAAATCCGCTGGAATTCAGTGGTTAAAAAGGCTAAAAAGTTTGATTTAACGAACTTTGAAAGATGGCACAACAACTTAGCAAGCAAGCTACAAGAAGAGTAGACTACCCCTAACTCCAAACAAACCTCAAACCACTATTTTAGACCATAAAAATAGAGATTTTCAGAGGTCAAAACCAGTCTCAAAACTGTATGCAAAGATGGCAAAACAAGTATTTAAATAAGCTTAAAAACACAAGTGCTCTACCTCTTAAAGACAAGATACACTTTTGGCACCAAAATCAAGCCAAACCAACCCAAAATCCCCTTCTAGAGCTCAAATATGACCTCAAGCAACCTCAACTCAATGATAATCAAGTTTGATCAAGGGCTTATATGCAAGAGTGCAGAGAATTTAAGCTATAAGGCACAAAATATCTAGAGAGAGGATTCTAGAGAGAGACAAATTTTTTGTCTTCAAAAATTTCCAACCCCCTCACATGTAAGAGGGGGCCTCTATATATAGAAGATGCAAAATCCCCTCAAAAAGATCCAGCCATACACGTGCAAGCAGATGGCTCAATCTGTGCAAACAGCTGGCAAAAAATATTAGAAAATATCTATTGATACACTGGTGGCCGGCAGGGGCTCATTGATGGCTGGCATGGCACATCAATGGCCTGCGGTGCCCAAAGATGGCTGGCAGGCCATGAACAACGACATGTTGAAAGGACCTACACATGGTCCAAAGATAAGACAGAATGGATGCAGGGTTTGGAAAAACTCAAACCTGTGGCGTTCTGCCGCAGACTTCAACTGTTCGATGAGCAACCAAACTCATCATCGGATATACCTAGAAGAATGTCCAAGTCTTGATGACAGTCAAAAATAGGGTGTCTACAGTTGCCCCTCTTTGACAGAACTCAGAGTCACAAAATGACGTGAGTGAATGTCAAAGCCCCGAGATGACCCATTTTGACAAGGCCGCAAGACATAGACAAACATTTAAGATAACAATATATGGTTGTGCCCGCAGGCTGGGCAAAATGCAAATGCTATGCACAATGCAAGGACATAACTTATGATCATGCAATGAGGCTGTAATGAAGCATTTATTTGCATATTTCATGCAAAGATAATGCCACATTTTAAAATAAACCAACGAGGTACAATAATCTCATGCATGAGAAGAAGTAAGCAAATAAACACGCCACGCGTGAGAACCGCAAGCCGAACTGCACTTCATGCAGAAAGGATGTAAGAAAATTATGTAAACTTAACTGCGCCTCACACATGCTAAGAGTGACTGTTGAGCGTACCCGACGTCTCAAACGAAAACACATCCTAGCGCGTCACACGCAAGAGGAGAAAAGGAAGTGGTGTAAACACCGGAGGGTGGTATAAACATTGGAGCACGTCCCAATGCTTCTAACCAAAACAAGGTGGTATACGCATTGGAACACGTTCCAAACGCTTCTAACCGGGAGGTGGTATAAACATCGAAAACACGTCCCAATGTTTCTAACCAACAAAGAGGTATAAACATCGGAACACGTTCCAAATGCTTCTAACCGGGAGGTGGTATAAACATAGGGAACACGTCCCAATGTTTCTAACCAACAAAGAGGTATAAGCATTGGAACACGTTCTAAATGCTTCTAATCGAAAGGTGGTATAAACATCGAGAACATGTCCCAATGTTTCTAACTAACAAGGAGGTATAAGCATCGGAACACGTTCCAAATGCTTCTAATCGAGAGGTGGTATAAACATCGGGAACACGTCCCAATGTTTCTAACCAAAGCAAGGTGTCGGTGTAAACACCAGGTATGCCCGAATGTTTCTAACCAACAAGGAGTTCAAGGGACATGAATGATCTTACCTGAAGTTCCTCTGAATGAATCATACATACAATATCGTGCCTGCATAAGAAAGAAACTTAACAAGTGCGTGCAATAAGAATGCATATTCGATGCGAGACAAATAACCGTGACACAATGTTAGAGGCATGTTTCATGCACAATATGCAAGAAACAAAATAGAAGCATATTCTACGCAACGTGAGCTAGAGCATGTTCTATACAAAATAATCAACAATGCATATTCAATGCAACACGCAAATTCTATGCAAACATAGTGATGCATGTTCTATGTAACAATTCAAAATGCATGTTCCATGCAATGATAAAGAAATGCACATTCTATGCAACGACAAAAGTGTGTTTGATAAAGACAACTCAAAGGCAACTTCCGATTTACCTCTCAGAAGAGTTGCAATATATCAAAAAGGATGCACCTCATTTATGTTGATGAGCGATAACCATTATTGCACACTAGAAATACGATTTCAAACTGCCATGAAAACATTCTGAATCAAACACTGAACATCCCTTGCACTTCTTGGAATCCAAGGACACAAAACAGAGCCAGAGATGCAGGGGAAACTTGTGGAACCCTGTCGGCCACCAAGGGAGGCTGCCGGCCACCTGCCGACAACCAGTGCACCACTGCCGGCCATCGATGTGCTACTACCGGCCATCGATGGTAGATTTGGGCAATTTGGTCCTTTCACCCTTGGGTCTTTAAGTACACAACTCTAAACTTCATTTCCCCACAAACCCTTGCACGAAAATGACTTTCCTCTCTCTCTACGTGTTCCTTCTCTCTGGATCCATGCTTTCTACGTGTTTCCCAACACCCTAAACAAACTTTATTCGCTAAATCCCTCTAGTTCTCTTCACTTTGAACCGATCAGAATTTGATTTCGATGATTCTTTCCTCATTTCCACCATTCTAGGCTCATTCCCCTTGTGTTTCTCTCAAGGTTTGCACACTTTTCCCGGCTTTGACTTTCTTTGGCTTTTTCTCTCTCCTAGGGTTGACTTTTTCAAAGTTTCACCATTTTCCTTCATTTTTGCTCATTTTGCACCTATTTCAGATGGCGGATGATGTTCCTCATGATGGGGATCTCCCTGAGCTTCCTCCAACAGATTTCGAGGAAGACTTTGAGGCCGAGCCGAAGCTATTACTGCTGAGCATACCCCTCTTCGATCCAGTGAGGTACCATCCTTAGACTCACGTAGTACCTGTCACAGGAGGCATCAAATCCATTACCGACTTTGCTGAGGACGCGCCAGAGGACCTCCTACTGAGGGAGCCAACGTCTCATTTATCGGCCATCGCCGTAGAGGTACGAACACTGTTTTTCTGCAACACTACCCTAACTGTTTACATTTCTTGCACTGTTTTGATCTGATCTCATGCATTGCCTTGATCCAACTGTATCTCATACATTACTGTTTTATATTCAACTGTACTTTCGTTGACTGATCTGATTGCATCTCATGCATTACCACAATCTCATGCATTACCATAGGACGGATCTCACTCGTATAGAGGCTACGGCACGACAACCATTCGAGACTGGTACAGTGAGCTCCCAGCTGAGGTTCACGACATTATTGATGAGACAAGCTTCAGTATTTTCTGCTCTAGCCTGACTTGGATCACAACGGGCTGTCCTTTCTTAGGGGCCCTAGTGGAGTGGTGATGGGACACCACCAACTCCTTCCATTTCTCCACCACGGGGGAGATGACGATGACTTCGTACAACTTTGCCATGATCACTGGCTTGGGCATAGGAGGCGATCTGATCCCTCTCGACCTTGATATAGGGAAGTGAGAGGCAGCATGGGTCGTACTGCTTGGGGCACATCCACCGATATGCCAGTCAGGCATGGTCCGGTACAGCTGGTTTGAGGAGCAGTTCAGAGGACTCAGCCCGAGACGGTCGAGGTGACAGAGCAGTACGCCAGAGGCTTCCTTATGTTCCTTTTTGGTACCACCTTGTTTTCGAACAGGTGGAATGCCGTGGGCCTATATTTGTTGAGCACCTTGGTAGTGCTCCATCGAGTTCAGTTCTATGATTGGGGCGGAGTCGGCCTCACCACTTTGTACGGATATATGAGCTCGACTTCCCGCATGAGTGGGAGCCTGATTAGAGGCTATTGGCAAGCTTGGGAGGTACACAGCTTAGTTCCCCCCTTTTTGTTTTACCTTTTCTGCTCAGTATTTTGTGCTTTACACTTGTTCAAAACTTCTGCTTTTCATTTTCTGTACCTGCTCATGCACTACATGCTTCCTACTTTGCATTTTTTGTATATGCCCATGCACTATATGCTTTCTACTTTGCATTTTCTGTATCTGCTCATGCACTGTATGCTTTCTGCTTTGTATTTTCTGTATCTGCTCATGCACTGTATTGATCACATAGCATCGCACTTTCTCTGCAGCTATGGGTGTACGCATACTTCCGGGCTCTTGCTCTAGAGCCTATAGAGGAGGTTCCAGCGACAGTCCCATTTTCTCGGGTATACAACAGCCTGCTTCGCCGTAGGACCCAGGAAAACTTCATCTTTTTCCGCCAGTATTTCAATGTGGTTACAATGCATAAGGTAACCCAATAACAAAGCCATCTTACTTTTCAACCATTTGAATCCACATATTAATGACTAACAGCGACTAATCATCTGTTCATTTCCATTTCAGATCACACGGCAAACTTCGGGCATGCCTACCCGATTCATACCGATGGCGCCTCTAGTGTCCATGAGAGCGACGCACAGACTGTCTGTTGAAGAGGTGAACTAGTTCATGGTAGGGCTGGAGGAAGATTACTTCCATGTAGAGGGCGATTATGAAACCTTCATCTAGACACACCTGATGCCGCCTCTGACTGGCGTTCGTGGAGGCGAGGGAGCAAGGGCTCCAGCTGCGAGAGAGAGAGGCAGAGGGGCCAGGGCGACCAAGACCCGTGGCAAGAGAGATTCTGGGGCAAGACAGAGGACTGGGTGGCCAGAGCTGCCTACCATACTCACTTACGGGGGATATTCTAGGGAGGCTTGCTAGATCCCCATTGAGCCTGCACCAGCCGAGCATGAGCTTGTCGGGGTTCGAGGCCCGACTCCAGTATGTACCATACTTTACATTTTGTATATATACTTGATTTCAATTATGCTTTATAGAACACTGATCTTTTCAACGCACTTACAGGCACCCATAGAGTACACCGAGCAGGCCCTCAAGCTAGTGGCTTCCTTGACGGAGATGGTGCAGAGGAGCATGAACCTGCTCAGCCTCTACAGGATTCCGGTAATTCCCATCAGTTTGCACCTCATGTCATAAAATTTTCTACTGATACATTAGCGTTTCAACTGTAATTTGTTCCACATTACATCGATCCGACACATTGTATTAAAACACTACATTGATACACTGCATATATACGCTACACACATACACTGCACACATACACCATAACTAATGTATTTTGACAAATTGCCCTTTTCAGATCCCAGCCCCATCGGACGCCCCAGCGGGAGCTGCAACAGGACCTTCAGTACCTCCTCCAGTAGCAGGGAGGAGAGGGAGACAGACTCCGACACGTAGCCGAGGTAGAGCTAGGGGCATCCGTGGCGAGAGTGGCCCTTCAGAGCCCCGTTCTGGACGATGATGATGATGATGATGAGACGAGCGAGGATGAGAGTGAGGCAGCGAGTCTATAGTCAGAGTCATCTGAGGACAAAGACCATGACGCTGGCTCAGATTCTGCTAGTGGTGAGGCTGTAGAGGCTGAGAAGGGCTCTAGTTCAGACTCTGATTCAGATTCAAACAGTGGCATCGATGGAGACAGTGCTTCAGAGTCCACTCCACCGAGGAAGATGACGAAGAGGCCTCTCGAGCCTGAGATAGCCAGAGCTGATCTTTCTATGCTTTTGACTTAGTTTCTTTTTTTTTACTAGTAGTATTGGCACTTTGTACAGTTCAAACAAGTTTTATTTCTGTAAAAACTTGTACTCTTTTGTAAAAAGTGACCATGGACGAAATGAAAACAACTTTTGATTAAAAAGTGTTATAGTTTGCATTCTGAGCATTATCTCATACCATCGCATAGCATAAAAAAGAAATAAGATTGGCCTTGATTGGAAACTACGCATTCAATTTGCATTGTCTTAATCAAGTAGTGAACCGACCAACAACTGAAATAATAAACAGAGCAAAACAACTCGATAAACAACACAAGGACTTGACAGGCTGATCAATGTAAATACAACTCAATAAGCAAGACAAGGACTTGATAAACAACTTAAATACAACTCAATAAGAAAAACCAGACGATTACAACTTAAATAAACATGCTCAAGCCCAAAAGGACTGAAAACAAGACCTCAAAAGATGCAAATAACATAATACAACTGTTGCAAATGACTGAATCTTCACAAAAGAGGACAGTAAGCCTGAAAGGGAGGCTGCCGGCCATGAAGGATGGCCTGCCGACCATCATTTCCCTTTGCCGGCCATCAATGTGCCCCTGCCGACCATCAATAAGCCCTGCCAGCCATCAATAAGCCCTGCCGGCCATCGATGAGCAGAACCTCCGAAATGTTGACACCTGGCCTCCACTCACTGCCTTATCTTCTACAAAAGCTGCAGCTTCATGCTTTCTTCATTCCAGCTCTATTTTTTCCCCAAATAGAGCCATTCTTCACCGAAAAACTCTCAAACTGGATTACAGCTTTAGATGGCTTGGAAAAGTTAAATTTTTGAGGTTTCGAGATAAATGCACTATTCTCGTTGAGTCATACTCTACGGTGTTTTCTTTTCATCCATGCCACGACTAGATGTTGGAACCCGGTTACACATGTTTTCAACTTCAAGGGACAAGAGATGTGTCCGACAATTGAAGAGTTCCAAGTTTTGATGGAATCCCGACGTGACGAGGAAATCTTGCCCCAGTCGCGTTTTGGTCACATCCAAGCTTTAGGAAGGATGTGCGGGTTCACTCTACGCGATGCTCGATCTTTGGTTCACAACGAAGAGTTGGACATTCCCAGTTTGGTTTATTGGTTTTCTAATGCCGGCGACCGCGGTGATCGTCTCTGGCAAAGTTTTCAGCAACATGCCCTCTGCTTGTGTATGTTGGCTCATTTTCTGCTTGCCCCTGGCTTCGGAGGGTCTAGCGTTCGACTGATCGAAGTAGCCCAAGGCTTAAAAGAGGGAAAGAGCTGCATTAGCCAAGACTTTGATGGGCTTGGACACCTTCCACCAACAGGAGACAACCAAGTTCGCAGGGAGTCCACTACTTTTGCAGGTAATGTTTCCCACCCTTCTCGCATGTATTCCTCACATTACTCAGTCCTCAAGCTCTGTTTTTCTCAAAACCCTTTCTTACTTTTCTCTCCACATACATCTCTCTATTCTTTAATCTCTCTTATTTTTCATCCCTCTCCAAATATGGCTCATGGACAGGTTGAAAGTGGTGGACCCTTGCCCTGCATATTCAGTACGCGGCTATTTCTTTCACCAACGGCTAGTTGATTTCCCGAATGAAAGGTAGTGGTGCTATTGGATGTGCAACAGATCTGCTGTTGACATTGCTTCGCGTTTCCTCTAGTTTGATCTGCCTGAGATGAGTTACAGCATGTCTCGACAGCCTGGCATTCAACTAATTGGGTTGACAGACTGTGTCTTCTATTTTCCATTCCGATTCAGGCGTCAGTCCAGGCACGACCAAACCTACCCAGAAGAGGGGATAAAGTACCTGGCTTCATTTCCAATCCGAGGTTCACAACTAGCTCGATATCCTACTGCATGGAGGACAAGAGAACTTCTGGCTCCCGCTCCCAACTTCGGTTTCGCCCTTTCTGGCGAATGCATGGCTTGGCTTGAGGATGAAGAGCAAATCGAGCCTACTTTAGCATCTGAAGCTTCTACAAGCTTTGGGAGGGGACGCAGGAACACCTGACTCATCTGTGTCCCAAGTTTATTGCTTTGATCTGTACTTTCAAGTTTTCCTTTTGAATGTAATAAAAAGCCACTTTGATTTGTATCGAGACGCAGAGAACTTTGTATTGAAATCAATGAAATTGAAGGTTGTGGGCACTAACAATTTTCCTTCCGGTCCAAAAAATGGTGTAAGTTGTAAAAAGATTAATTTGAACAAAATCAACTTTTATTAAAACTTTTCAAAACCATTTTCGATAAGAATCACAACTGGACACACCCGGAATCTATCCTTGAAATGTATAACCCCGAATCCAATAACTGAAAAGTTGCCCCTTGTCTGAATAGCACTACACTGCACTGTAATCAGCTCTCATAGCAAAGATCACAACCGAACTCTTGGATGTGGAAAAGACAAAGATGACTAAAACAATCTTATAGACGCGGTTGATTTGGAAGTGTTTATGGCTAGACTTCAGAATGAAGTTGCCTACATATCCCGAAGACGGGAATCAAGCCTTACGTAGTTCAGTTCAGGTTCACTCGGGTATTAACACTCTCCTTTTCCGCTCTAACGTTTGCCAAGGCTACCCTTTCTGGGTTTTCAACCTTGCAAGCTTAGTTTTTATTTTTTCTAATTTTTTGTGGTCTATCTTTTGCCTAGGTCGCCCTTTCGGGTTTTTGGCCTAGCGAGCCACTCAAAGGTAGTATTTCTTCAACTTGTCCATGCTGATCAGTTGGGAGAATTCGAGGCCATCTAAGTCCATAAGAATGATGGCTCCATCCGACCAGATTGATTTGATGATGTAAGGGCCAGTCCAATTTGGTCTGAACTTGCCCTTAGGGTCATAGATGGGAGCTCAGTTGTCTTTGAGCACCAAATCCCCTTCTTTCAGATTCCGAGACTTAACTTTCTTGTTAAAATCCCTAGCAATCCTACGTTGATAACCTTAGACGTGGTACAGTGCTTTCAGCTTTCTCTCGTCGAGCAGCATTAGTTCCTCGAACCTGCTCTACTGCCAATCCGCTTCTGCTATCTGGCACTCAGCCATAACCCACAGCGACGGAACCTCAACTTCAATCGGCAGAACAACTTCCATCCCATAAACGAAGGAATACGGAGATGCCCCAGTAGATGTTCGAATTGATGTCCTGTAGCCCCAGAGAGCAAATGGCAACTTGTTTGGCCAATCTTTGTATGTTTCCACCATCTTCTGTAGAATGTGTTTGATGTTCTTGTTGGTGGCCTCAACAGCTCTGTTGGTTTGCGGCCGATATGTAGATGACTTATGAAAAGCCACGTTGTATTTCTCCAACAAGTCGAGCACTTCTTTCTTAAAGTGGGAACCATTGTCCAAGATGATCCCATTCGGGACCCCGTAACGACAGATGATATTATTCCCGATGAACTTGGCTAGGTGTGATGCTTTCAACACTGCGTAGGATTAGGCCTCAACCCACTTTGTAAAGTAGTCTATTGCCACCAGGATACACTCATGCCCATTTGACCCCTTCGGAGTAACTACCCCAATAACATCAATTCCCCAAACTAAAAATGGCCACGGTGAAGTCATGTTGTACAACTTCGATGGCAGGATGTTCATGCGATTTGCATGAATTTGGCATTTGTGGCATCGTCGAACAAAATCGATACAATCCTCCTCCATGGTTGACTAGTAGTAACCCTGCTTGAGAATCTTCTGAGCCAGCATCACTCCGCTCATGTGCGATCCGCACTCTCCTTCGTGGATGGCCTCCATTAGGCGCTTCGATTCTTCTGCATCAACATACAGCTTGTGCATTTCCATATGGCCTCATTTGTACAGTTTACCCCCGCATATGATAAACTGAGCAACCATTCGCCGTATTGCCCTTTTATCTTTGGCATTTGCCCCTAGTGGATAAGCCTCATTCTTCAAGAAGTTCCAGATGTCATGATACCAGGGGTTTTGATCTTGTACTTCGTCTATTGCGGCAATCAACTCGTAGGCCAGCACATACCTCTATTCAATAATGATCGGACGCATCCAGACTCCCAAATCGATGTCTATCATGGAAGATAGAGTTGATAAAGCGTCTGCGAACCTGTTGCTCTCTCTTAACAGATGCGTGAAGGTTAGCTTCTCAAACCTGGGAATCAGAACGTCCAGGGTTTGGTGATAGATTTTCATCCTTTCTTCCTTAACCTTCCAGTCTCCTTTTGCTTGAGACACAACCAGGTTCGAGTCCCCAATGACATCCAACCGTTTTGCCCCTAGTTCTAGAGCGGCTTCCATACCAGCAATACATGCCTCATATTCTACTTCATTGTTTGATACCTTGAACCAGAGTTTGAAAGCGAAAGGTATATGGGAATTGTAGGGTGTTATCAGCAACACCCCTATCCCATAACCGTACTAGTTAGACGCTCCGTCAAAGTACATGGACCAAATCTCTTCTTCAACCTGTAGAATGGCCTCATCCGAGAATAGATACTCTACTGCTTCGTCTCCCTCCATTAAGTGATCGGCTAGGAACTCCGCTACTGCTCTCTCTTTCACAAACTTGCGAGTCATGTACTTCAAATCAAATTCAGAGAGAATAAGCAACCAACGGGCTAGCCTACCCGGAAGCGCTGGTTTCTTGATGAGATATTTGATTGGATCTAATCTCGAAACCAGAATTACAGAGTGAGCTAATAGGTAGTGCCTCAACTTTGTGGTGGCCCATACCAAAGCTAAACAAGCCTTTTCCAGTGCCGTGTAGCAAGTCTCATATTCCAGCATCTTCTTGCTCAGGTAATAGATGGCTTTCTCCACTCTATCTTCAAATTCCTACACAAGCATGCAACCCATTGTTGCGTCAGTTACTGACAGATACAAAATCAACGGTTTTCCTGGCTCTAGCAGTGATAACATAGGTGAGTTCTGAAGGTACTGCTTGATTTGCTCAAAAGCTACCTGGCACCGGTCATCCCATTGGAATTTCTTTCCTTTCTTCAGGAGACCAAATAGTGGTTCACAAGTCAAGGTTAATTTTGCAATAAAACGTCTTATGACTTGCACTTTTCCCAGAAAGCCTCGTACCTCATTTTCAGTCCTTGGCGGTGGCATTTCTAGTATGGCCTTGATTTTGAAAAGATTTACTTTGATGCCCCTTTGTGTAATCAAGAACCCCAGCATTTTCCCTGTTGTGACACCAAAAGTACATTTCTGAGGATTCAGTCGCAACCAATATCCTCTGATCCGTTGGAAAAATTTCTTCAAGGCGGTGTAGTGGCCCTCTATTTCCTTGGACTTGACAATCATGTCGTCCACATACACCTCAACCTCTTTGTGGATCATATCATGCAAGATATTGGTTGTAGCCCGTTGATAAGTAGCACCGGTATTTTTCAGACCGAACGGCATCTCCTTGTAGCAGTAGGTTCCCCACGATGTGGTGAAGGCAGTCTTCTCCCTATCCTCAGGTGCCATCAAGATCTGGTTATACCCGAAAAACCCATCCATAAAGGAGAGCAACACATGGCCTGCGATGAAGTCCACCAATTCGTTGATGTGCAGTAGAGGAAAGTCGTCCTTCGGACTAGCTTTGTTCAGATCTCTAAAATCCATACACATACGAATTCTGTCATCTTTCTTCGGCACTAAAACAATGTTGGCCAACCAAGTAGGATGCTCAGATACTAGCAAAAACCCTGCATCTATTTGTTTGGTGACCTCTTCCTTGATTTTTAGAGCCCAATCCAGGCGTATTCTCTGAAGTTTCTGCTTGACGGGTCGGGCCTCAGGGTCAGGAGGGATTCGGTGCTATACAATCTCAGGATTGATTCCAGGCATGTCTCCGTAGGACCACGCGAAAACATCTTTGAAATCTTTTAATAAAGCGACTAAGCGCTCGTGTTCCTCCAAAGACAACGTGGACCCGATCTGGACCAGATGCGGATCCTTCTCAGTACCCACATTAATTGAAGTGATTCCATTAACCAGGGGTTTTACAAACCTCTCCTTCTCTCGATCAATCAAATGTTTCAAAACCAGAGAAATTCCTTCCTCATCATTTTTATCAAAGTTTTGAAAGTCATGATCAATGCAATACACAAGTGGCATAGAAAAGTTCTTAGAAACAGCAGTGGTACCATTCTCATTCACAACTTCTAGCTCGTCCAATTCCTTAGTTACAACCGACTCAAAAAGAAAAGGAAAAAGATGACCTGGACAAAACAACGGCATCCTGGTTATCAACCCCAGGAATACTGGACTCTAAAATTGCTAGACAAAAAGCCCTCCTCGAACTACCAAATGAGGGAGGGTACGATGAATACATCCAGAATGCCGACAGAAGGGTCCACAACCGATTGATCTCCAATCATGGAAATAGAGAAGTCATCCCCTAAGCTCTCCGGTGTGATCTAAGGATTTGAAAGGAGACAAGCTAGCGATACTCCTATCTCAAGTTCTATGCCATCGAACTTATCCTTTATACATTGTTCAACCTCAGCTGGTAGGTCAGTCTGTTCTTCTGAAACTTCATTCCCTTGCAACTGTAGGTCGAAAAAGATCTCAAAGCCGGGCAAACGCCGCTTCTCAGAGTTCAACCATGGCTCAAGAAAGCTGCAGAATGGGAAATCTTCTCCCTCTCGGACAAAGCGGTCTATGCACCAACTCATAATGCTTCCCAGTTTGTTTAGATTTGGCCCTTCCTGCCATTTCCTTTCCCTTTCTTATCCAGTTCTCTTTGGTAGGCATGTAACTTAGACTAAAGGTGTGAGGGTTATGTGGCACTTCGGCCAACACAACAATGCCCTTCTGGCTACTCCTTCCCAATCCTATTTCGGGTACATGTTGCAGCTTATTCATAAGGTAGACGAATTGAGCACTGAAGTACAACCCCTCATCAATAGCTAGAATATATTGCACTACCCGGGCCTCGGCCAAGGTAAACCCAGACAAAAAGACATCCTCATCGCCATGTACAATTTTCGGTATCGGTGTAGCGACTTCCGGTAGAGGATGTATAGAAGAATTCCTAAAAACAATAACCACCCCCTTTCCATAGGGGCACTTCATCTGATGCAGAGTGGAAGAGATAGCTTTCACTTAGTGCAGCCACGGTCGTCCAAGGAGTAAATTAAAAGTGGCTTGGCACATCTAGGACGTGGAACTCAATGTCCTGTTATGCCGGGCCAACCTGAGTTCTGATCCAAAATATCCCCCTCACCTGGGCCGTTTGTACAAAGTCTGCGGGTTTCAAACCAATAGCATAGGCCGTGCGCGACAGACACACATTAATTGCAAACCTGGTATCAACCAAGACAACTGGTATCTACTTCTCTTTACATTCAACAGAGATATATAACGGCTTGTTGTGCCCAGAGCCCTCAGGCAGCAATTCCTTATCTATAAAGGTCAAAGTTGGCAAAGCGCCTCCCGGGAAGACCAGTCCTACTAACTGCTTAGGGGTTGTGTCAATAGAGAGCTTAGCCTTATCCATGGCTGATAGGACGGCTTGTCTGTGCACCCATGAAGCCATAAGCAATCCCCAAATAGATATATCCGCCTAAATCTTCTTCAGTTGCTTCAGTACAGCTTCTTCTTTCAACAGTTTATCTTTTTGTTTCTCAGCTTCCTTATCTTTCCCTGATGCTTCTGGTTAGTCCAAGTGTGGGGGCTTAAAGTATCGCCCACTCCGGGTCATGTGATCGACTTCCTCGGAATACCATATATCTTCTGGCAGATTTTGTCCCCAATCTTCATCCGTGTGGGCAAGATGTAAATCATCATCTTCCCACCACATTCCTCCGGCAACCGACAAGCAACTGACCGGTTCCGTTGTAAGTATTCTCATATCCACAACACGGTTGATCCCCACAGGGCCTTTGGCTTTTCTAGCCTTCTGATCATTGTCGATTCTTTCCTATTCGAACCACTTCAGCACGGCCTCCTGTTCTGTATCGGCTGTACAAATGCTACCCAATTCCTGAGCAAAATTCTTAGTAGCGGTGCCCTCCGACAACTTTTCCTTGTCATCGACCGTTCCGACCGTTGTAGTAGTTCCTGTTTCCAGTTGTTCCTGCTTTGGTAGAGACCCCTTCATCAACATTTGGTTCATCACTGAGCCATCCCGTATTGTCCTTTGACCCGTTCATATCAAACCAGCCAATCTGTACATTCCCCAGATCCTGTTCATCGAAAACTGCAGATAACTAATGTCCTCCTTGACAGCTAAGTCATCCAGTCCCTGGCTTGGCCCGTCCTCCCAGACTACATTAACCTCCATTCCCGTCGGCAATTCCACCCCTGGTCTGGCCTGACTAGTTGGCATAATGTAACGGCACGGGTTGTACTCTTCTTTAGTTAAGCTCATGGAGCCCTCAGGTATACTTTCTTCTACCACAGCCACCACCACTAGTTCGGGTTAGGATATGGACGCGCTCATCATGCACAAGTCTGTGCTTTCTGGGATGAACAACGCCGGCTTAGGTAGATGGGAGGGGGGTGATGTATATGTTGGGGTCATATGAGATGACCAGTGTTTGGATAAGGTTTACTTGCTTGAGTGGTGGGGGTTGGTTATGTGGTGGGAGAGGATTTGTAGTGACATTAGGCTTTTTAGGAGGCGCTATCACTTTGTTGTCAATGAGATCCTGAATCTCATGACGTAATCTGAAACATAGGTCAGTATCATGACCATGCTGCTATTGGAAGGCGCAGTACTTGGCCAGGTTGTGTGTAGGAGGAAGGGGATTAGGCAATGCGCACAGCTCCAGGGGCTTTAGATGGCCCTTTCTGATCAGGACCCTCAAGGCCGTAGATAGAGATATGTAGAGTGGGGTGAAAACCCTCTGGCCCCAGGGTTGGTGTTTTGCAGGTTGTAAGGTGGTTTTAGATGTACCGTAAAAGGGGTGGTTATTTTCAGTGTGGTGGTGACCGTACCAATATCAGAAGTCCTTGCAGCTGTATTACTACTCGTAGCCGCATTTGAACTGCGTGTAAAGGCACTCTTGGGCTGCTCTTTTTCATGGCCTATCAGACCCTATTTCATTACATCTTCTATCTGCACCCCTATCTCATGAAGGTCAGCAAATGTAGACAGAGGTAGGACTATCATCTTTTGTAGCAGCCTCGGTTGCAGATTACGGACGACCATTCTTATTTGGTCCTTTTCAGTTGGCCGGGTGGTCATCATGGAGGAGTCATGAAATCAGAGAAGCCCTCCTTCGGCTCTTGACGAGTTGCCTCGAGATCACGAGTTGTGACCTCGATTTGAGTATTATAGGAGTATTGAGCAATAAAGTCCTCGGCCATCTCTTCCCAGCTCCTCTTCACAGAATCTTCTAGTTTAGCATACTAAATGGCCGCGATACCTGACAAGGTCCGGCCGAAGAGGGATAACTTCTGTAGTCTAGTTAGGCCCATCGACCGTAGAATATCTAAAAATAGCCGCAAATGGACCATAGGATCACCAAAACTGTTAAAGCGGTCTATATGTGGCATTTTAAATCTATCCGGCAATGTCACCGCCGAATCTGTATAGTCGTCATTTATATCTAGGATCGAATTGACACCCTAAGCTCATTTGAAAAGCTTCTCAAGCTTGCTCACTTTCAGAGCGGTAGGGTCGACCTCAAACTCAAAGGGTGCCTCTGTTGCGTAGACCGGTACTTTGGAAGTTTGGGGCAGAGCTGGCTCTGCCTGAATGTCCGCATTCTCCTGGACATTAGTAATAACCCTGGGTATTGGAACCCTGGCCGAGGGTGGATGCGAAGCAGAAGCTACTGCTTGTTGTGGTTGTTGTTGCTGTTGAAGCCTGGCAATCAGTTTCGCCTGCTGGGCTGCAATCTCCGTTTGGTGAGCGGTAACTTCCGCTTGGCGAGCAGCGTCCAGCTACATGGCCTCAATGGTTTGTTGAAGTTGGCGCATCATATCCTCCATATTGTCTATGGGGTACTGATCTATCAGATCCAGTGTATACTCTCTTTCTGAGGTGGAAGCAGAAAACTGGGCCCGACTGAGCACTGGTGACATAGATAGTGACCATTGAATTGGTGACAGCTGAACCGGTGATCTATGCCTGACTCTCCTCCGTCTCGTAACCGGGGGTAGCGAAGCAAACACTGTTTGTCCTCCAATAAGATGCTCAGATTGGTAAATCCTCCTAACTCGAGTCCAGAGTGCTTGGGGGGTAACTGCCTCGTCGAAAGCAATTGTGAAATACTACATTACAAAAACAAAATAAAGCAAAAAAAGAAACAACAATCAACAAATGCACAGCACCTCGGCTTAGACAGAGACAACACACAGTTGTAATCATAAGCTGGACAATATGTACTCAAACAAAGATTTTTGCCCCAAATTTCTACCTGAAAATTGATATTCTCAAATTGATACCCAGACTTGCAACTGATACATACATTCCTGCAGAGTTTCACTCTAAAAGCACGTATCAAACAAGTGAGAGCAAAAACACCCCTATGATGGGGTAGGGTGTCCCTATCCTAGTTTCGTTAGGAACAAGGGATTCGCTACGCAAGCAAGCGGTTCAAACAAACCTACATTCGGGTAAGCAACCTGTCCTAGTTTGGAACAGTCTCTAAGGCTTCCGATATGCAACTAGGTCGATTGGTCAAAAAGGGTGCCTTAGCAAGACTACCTAATATACCTCTCGCTCCTAACACCGAGAAGTGAAAGGAGGATCAAACAGTGCAGCGGTAGTCTAGATCCAAGTTTTGTGCTCCCATTGTGGCAGAGCCCACAACCGGTCAGCCTTATGGCAAGATTTTCCAAGCAAGCCTCCGGCAAACCACTCAGGAATGGCAGATGGCAAACACTGTGAGTTAAGCGCACCAATGCAAATGAAAATGCAAAGAAACACAAAAGTGTGAATAAAACAACATATCATGAGTTCGAGTCAAGTTCTCTAAGTCCTCAGCAAAGTCGACAGAAACTGTAGCTCGACTTTCTTCGCGCCCCCTTTCATAGAACTCGAATTGGTCCTACAGTTCGGACTCCTATCACGGTTCTGAATCTAGTCTCACAAGTGTAATGTGAAACTGATAAACACCAAAGAGTCCAATCCAGCAAATCATTTTCGAAAATCGATTTTGAATCATATAATGCCAAAACTGGACTGCTTTGCCAGATTACAGAGTCGCCACCTAAATATTTTGTTTTTGAAAAATTTAAGAAACCCTGACTCGTGCCAAAGGCAACGTGTCCATCATTACCAAAGTTGCCTCGACTCGGAAACTTGGGTATGAGGGGGGAAGGTCATAAAATGAGCACCCCCGCTCGCCCGATCAAAGATCGACCTCTACTATCATGATATGTTGTTTTATAAACACATGTGTTCTTATTCCGGTTATCAGCTAACTTTACTACATGACGCACACAAGCAGGTATAGACTAAAATCGCAAGAATTGGAATGAATTCAACTCATGTTTGGTTTCGAAAATGGATTGAATTTTCCACCCTCAAAGTGGGCTAAAACGCGGATTTGCCATCAAACATGATGGGCTTAAAACATGATTTTGCCACTTCACAAAGTAGGCTTAAAAATCACTCATTGAATTGCTCCAATTTAAACAATCAAGCCTTCAACCGTGGGCATTCATGCAGTTAATCATTTAAGCAAATAGCCTCATGGCAAGCATGCTATCATGGCAACACTCACACTCATGCAAGTATGCTAAAGCGCAAAATCTTACTGAGTACTCCAAGCCAAAACAAAAGCTAGTTAGAAAGAATGCATGATCCTAACTATGTTAAGATGCCTAATACAACACATGCAATAATGTAATTAATAGGCTCGGCTACTAATATGGCATGTGATATAATTTGATAACATGTTTTGAAACACGTATTCAAAAAAATGTATGAAATTCAATGCAGTTTGAATGATGCGTCGAGTCTCGGTGCATGCAAGACAAATGAATGATGCAAACATGCAAGCATAAGGTATGCTAATCAAAACGTGTCCCTAATCTAACCATCGAAAGCGATTAAATAAAAGGGAGAAAGACGTGGGGTTGGAAGACATGCACACACACACACGCACACTTATTACAACATTGCGCCCTCGGGAAGGAGGGTCCGAATAAATAAGAGCTAAGCTAATCTGAGCCAAGCTAGGCTAACTAATCTAATTAAACAAACTAGACTAGTTATTACAAAACCAAATGAATAACTAGCAAACTACTAATTATTACAACACTTTAACTAATTAGCAAACTAGTCAATTAAAACAACATCCACACTAACTAAACATGCAAAGCACTAAACTACACTGCCACAGCTCTGTTTTGGGAAGTTGAATATGCACGCACCCGGTTCTTGTCCCGAAAAGCTTTCCGATTTTGCTCTTGAGAGGCTCTGTTTGCAAGGCTAACCGTACTCTAGAACCATTCTGCTCCACCTTACCAAAAACTTGCTGAGGATTGCACCAGTGGCCTGTCGACCATGGGAGATTACTGCCAGCCATCTGCCAGCCAAAAGGATGCCTTGCCGATCAAGAGTGAGCCACTGCCAGCCACAGGTGTTCTGAGTCACCACACTGCAACAGGGCACAAATAGAGGAAAATGGAAGGTTTTCAAAGGGTTTGTTTGTACTGTACCCCTCCTTATCATCTCAAAACATCAAAGGAGTGGCACTCTAGATCCAAAACCACCAATCAAGCATTTTCAATGCATGATGGCCAAAGATCCAAGGCGTACAATTTTAATAAATGCACAAAACAAGACTCAAGACCACCACCTTATCATGAGGGATCAAAAGCAATAGAGACCAAGGAGATTGGCTCATTTCATCACTTTGAGTATGAAATGCTCCAATCTTCCTTGTGCTCAATATAACGTCCGATTGAACACATACAAAGCAAACACAACATACTTATCTTGTTCATGATTTACCTGTCCAATTTTGTTTACACATTTTACATTACCAAACCATTCTTTAACCGATTAGTCCAGGGTGAGTGTCCTCTAATGAGAGAGAGGTCAACCAAGGGATGACTTAAGGCATGAGAGAGATCATGCTGTTGATTAGTAGACACCCTCAAAAGAGGATTAAAACCATTAAGCACAAGTCTCAATCTCAAGCTTAAACACAACCCCAAGTCTAACCAAACTTCAAAGCTAATGAAAAAGTGAAGAAATGAGGGAGGTTGTAGATATTTCAGTGCTGGAATTACATGCAAAATGATACTACAACATGCAAGCAACTCATGTGAAACATGTTTAAAAGCCAAAAACACCAAACAGTGAAGATCACTACACTATAAGCATGCAATACAAAGCTCACAAGGTACAAACACTTCAAAACAGTCCTAAAACAGCTTAAAAGGAGTTCTAAAACATGCTTGAAGTAAGCTAAAAAAAAGCTAGAATAGGAGGCTAAAACATTGCACAAACTAGACTATCAAGCACAATTGCACTACAAGCATACAAAGCAAGCCTCAAGTGACTTAACCAACCCCAAAAAGAGGTAAAACAAGTCAAAATAGTAGCAAAAACATGCTGAGATCAAGTCAAAAAATGCTAGAAAAATATGGTCACATGTTAAGCTATCTACACATGCAAGCAAGACACAAGGAGGGGAGGCTACCCCTCCCATTTTGGACCTCAAAACATATTTTTTACCATTGAAAATCCCCTAGAATTTGGTGGTTAAAAAGGCCAAAAAGTTTGATTTAAAGAACTTTGAAAGATGGCACAACAACTTAGCAAGCAAGCTACAAGAAGAGTAGACTACCCCTAACTCCAAACAAACCTCAAACCACTATTTTAGATCATAAAAATAGAGATTTTCAGAGGTCAAAACCAGCCTCAAAACAGTATGCAAAGATGGCAAAACAAGTATTTAAATAAGCTTAAAAACACAAGTGTTCTACCTCTTAAAGACAAGATACACTTTTGGCACCAAAATCAAGCCAAACCAACCCAAAATCCCCTTCTAGAGCTCAAATATGACCTCAAGCAACCTTAACTCAATGATAATCAAGTTTGATCAAGGGCTTATATGCAAGAGTGCAGAGAATTTAAGCTATAAGGCACAAAATATCTAGAGAGAGGATTCTAAAAAGAGAGAGAAATTTTTGGTCTTCAAAAATTTCCAACCCCCTCACGTACAAGAGAGGGCCTCTATATATAGAAGATGCAAAATCCCCTCAAAGAGATCCAGCCATACACATGCAAGCAGATGGCTCAATCTGTGC
Organism: Camellia sinensis; assembly: GCF_055761805.1. Lineage (NCBI taxonomy): Eukaryota > Viridiplantae > Streptophyta > Magnoliopsida > Ericales > Theaceae > Camellia > Camellia sinensis. The sequence goes on from NW_028128988.1 coordinate 8,891,328, forward strand.
AAACAGCTGGCACAAAATATCAGAAAATATCTATTGATACACTGGTGGTCGGCCAGCCATCGGTGATGGCCGACAGGGGCTCATTGATGGCCGTCATGGCACATCAATGGCCGGCAGGCCAAGAGCCATGGCTGGCAGTGCCGAAGGATGGCCGGCAGGCCATGAATCACAACAAGCTGAAAGGACCTACACATGGTCCAAAGATAAGCAGAATGGATGCAGGGTTTGGAAAAACTCAAACCTGTGGCATTCGGCCGCGGACTTCAAGCGTTCGATGAGCAACCAAACTCATCATCGAATATACCTGCAAGAACATCCAAGTATTGAGGACGATCAATAATGGGGTGTCTACACCTACCTCTGTTGGCTCAATTGGAATCTAATAAGAAGTCCCAGTTGGCCGCCAGCATATGTACGTAGTGGGAAGCTCCAGCCAAGGGGTAGTCTGCTCAATGGGAGGAGCTTCTCTAGTATAGGCCCTGGTTTCTATAGTCGCCTCACCCGCTACAGGAGCCCCTACTCCCTCGCCTGTGTGAGCACCCGTCAGAGGTGGCATAAGATGGGTCTAAATGAATGTCGTGTAATGGCCCTCTCCTCTGAAGAAGTCAACGTCTAGGCCTACCATGAACTGTATGACTGCATCAACTGATAGGCTATCCGCTGTCCTCATAGACGCTGGGGTGGCATTGAAATGAATGGATCAAGCAAGCCCATAGTCTGGCGAACGAATCTCTCGCTCAGAAACCAGACTCGGTAGACTGGGCCCTCTAGGAGAATCCGAAAGTGCCATGTGCCCCAAGCTCCCGCATACTGGTCTCTCACCCAGGGTTACCACGCGATCTGCAAATAGAGAATGTACAGATTGTTAGTTGACGTCAATTGCCAAAGTTTGAATTAGAGCAATATTAAAGCAACAATGACTGTAAGTTTTGAGTTACCTCATCGACGACCACTATATCGAAGTAATGGTGGAAGAAGGTAAAGGTCTCATAACTCCGGTGCTAATACCGACCATCGTATCGTCGCAAGTAAGGGACAACCGGGGGGAGCTCCTCCATAGGCTCTGGAGTGAGGGATGAAAAATACACGTAAACCCATAACTGCAAAGAAAGGGCAATGGAGTTGTTAAACAGCATGAACAGATATAGAAAGTGCAAAGCAAAAAGCACACAACATGAACATATATAGAGAGTGCAAAGCACAAAGCATGAACAAATACAGAAAGTGAAAAGCAGAAAGCACAAGTGTTGAATAGATATAAAGAAAAAATGTGAAGTAAAAAGTATAAGTGCAAAAAGGGAAGTGAAGTGCATACCTCCCAGGCTCGCTAGTAGCCTCTGATTCGCTCTTCTCTCATGCGGGAAATGGAGCTCATGTAACCATAAAGGGTGGTGAGGCCAGCTCCGCCCCAATCATAGAACCGAACCTGGGGCAGGGTCACCAGGGCGCTCAACAGGTACAAACCCACGGTGTTCCACCTATTCGAAAACAAGGTGGTACCGAGGAAAAACATCAAGAAGCCCCTAACTCAAGTGTTAGATATCTTGACTGTCTTTTCATATCGAAGTCTTACCGAGAGGAGGAACTTTGAGAGTTTCACCATTTACGTCTTGCAGTGCACTCGAGAGGCACAAAAATGTACCAATGACCTTCATCGCCAGTTTTGGTGGAAGGAGATAAAGAAAGGCATAGCCGTGTTTGTGTCAAGGTGCCTTACTTGTCAACAAGTGAAGGTAGAGCATCAGAGGCCAGCGAGTTTGTTGCAACCCTTGCCTATAGCCGAGTAGAAGTGGGAGCGTGTCACAATGGACTTTGTTGTGGGTCTTCCGAGAACTCAACGGGGTAATGATGTCATTTGGGTGGTAGTTGACAGATTAACCAAGTCGGCACAATTTGTACCCATGCAACACGAGTGACTCAGTAGATTATTTAGCCGACCTCTACATTAGGGACATAGTTCGACTTCATGGAATCCCTGTGACTATTGTCTCAGATAGGGATCTGCGTTTCACAGCTCGGTTGTGGCAGAGCCTATAGAATGCTTTGGGCACTAGACAAACATTTAGTGCAGCCAAACTGACGGGCAATCAGAGCATACCATTCTGATCCTTGAAGATATGCTTTGGGGTTGTGTTCTTGACTTTAAGGGGTCGTGGGAGAGACACTTGCCTTTAGTGGAGTTTGCCTATAACAATAGCTTCCAGTCGAGTATTAGTATGGCACCATTTGAGGCCTTGTATAGTCCACCGTGTAGATCTCCTGTGTGCTAGGTGTAGACACCCCATTTTTAACCACCCGTAAGACTCAGGCACTTTGTCATGTGCACTCGATGATGAAAATAGCATTATGTGTGATTCGAATGCTTAACGAAAGAATCCAAGGTCAAGCTTTGAAACAGTCCCAACACCTTCCTATTTACCTTGTTTATACTTCAAAGGTCCCTTTTTGAACACTATGCCACCCTACATTGAGCCTGAAACAGAGGAACAGGTCAGCATATTGGGGCCCAGCCGTGCCTCATTAGGAGCTGGCTTTGGCCCTTTGGGGCTGGCCGTGCCTTGGTAGCGATAAACGCTGTTCTAGGTGGGAGCCCGCCAGCTATCTATTTTTAAAGATATTTTCAACCTATTTTGCTCAAATTCTATAAATACGAGCATATATCTCTATTTTAAGGGTTGAACAATTTCCAAAGAGCTTACATACACACTTGAGAGCCCCTTCTTCTTGTGCAAGCCACCTTTGATCAAACGTATCACCCTTGAAACATATCTATACACCACATTCAACCTTAGAGCCAAGCCTTAGAGCCTTGGTTGAGCCTTGAGAATCATAATTCAAGTTTGAGAGTGTGCTTGAACCAAGTTTGATTCACAACAAGAGCTTATCCTCTTTAAGAGGTATAAGCTTGCCATCTTTTCTCTTGCTTTCATTTCTGTCTCTTACCATCAATTTCTTGTGTCTTGGTATTGTTTTGGATCCATTTCAAGTGTTGAAACTTGGGGTTTGAATAGATACCAAAGGTAGAAATGTTTAATACCCTTTCTTGCACCTTACTTCATAGCTCACACCCTTGTCTTTGCACTTTATTTTTATTTTTTTAGTCTCCAAATTGATTTTTTAGAGTTCAAAATAGGCTAAAAAAACATGGTTTGAGGTTTCAAAATTTTAGGGGTTAGCCACCTCTCCTTGCTCTTGTTCACTAGCCTTATTTCCTATCTTTTTTGTACTATTTTAGTCACTGGTTTTTACATATGAAGGGCTGTTTAGACTTGTTTTAATTCATTTAATTGGTTTATGCTTTGAATACTTTACCTATCATGTGTATACGTCCTCAATGCTTTGCTTGTTTTCATATTAGAAGTCTCATTCTTCAAATCAATCTCGTGCAATCATGTCTACAACCTCCCTCTTTTCTTCTTTCTTTTTGTTTGAGAGTTATATCAAAGGATTGATGGTTATTCAAGGCATGGGAAAGAGACCTATGCTCAATGGATTAACCTCTATGGGGGTTCATCATCAAGGCATAGTCCATTTTTCATGCTTCGGATCACTTCTCATTTAATGTTTCTTTTCATTTTGTGGACTTAACCATCACTTTGGAACAAATTGATTAAAGAATGGAAAGGACTAATAAAATGGGCTTAAAACCAATGAAACCGACATAAAGAAAATGAGTAAGATTGCTTGGATTCGGCCAGACGTTATGCTGAGTCCATAGTGTCAAAAGTTGTCATGCACCAATTTATGATGCGTTGATGAAATTTGAAGCGTCTCTACCTCCCTCTTTGAGCTCACTTCATGATAGGAGGGAGTAGTGGTTGTTGTTCATTACATTTATTGATTTTTGTCCAATTGCCTCCGAAATCATCAAGTGATCAAATTGCTCATTGATGGTTTTGGAACCAACTTCGTTCTTCTCTTGAACTTCTCCATGACAGAGAAGAGCAGAAGGGACAAACAAAGCTCAAAAAAGCTCTGTCTGCACTATTTTCACCTCAAAGCACAAAAATAGGTTTTGCATGAAATTAGGGCACGGCCGGCCTTGTTTGGGTCTGGCCAGGCCTTATTGGGGGTCGGCCGGGTTCCAATATTTGGTAAACAATGTGTTTTTGCAGAAACAAAGGGCAGTGGCTGAAAGTGAAACAAGGCAAATTCCCAAGGAGGCAGACAGAGCTACTTTTGAAAACAGTCACGTGCATGCGATCCTTGTGCATCTTTGTTTATCAATATTGTAAATTAATGTTCCCATTATCATTGTAATTAATTACTGTTATAGTTAGCATTATTGTTTATTCGTAATTGTCATAGTGTAGACACCCCATTTTTGACCGTCCTCAAGACTTGGACGTCATCATTTGTACACTTAATGATTATGACTGCATGTGCTCGTTTTAGTGCCCGAAATCCTCAATGGAATGCCCTGTCTTTGAGCCTTTAAACCCTGTCCATTCTATGCCTTGTTTTGGACCAAAACCTCAGTGCCTCAAACCTCAAGACCCTAGGACCTGCAGGCCTACTTTGGTGGGTTGCCGGCCATCCTTGTGCCTTACCGGCCAATGGTGTGGCCTGCCGACCATCAGTGTCTTTTTTCAGATTTTTTGTTGACAACTGTGCCAGCTGTTGGCATAATTGGTTGCATCTCTCTACACGTGTATGGAGGGATATATCTCAGCCAAATGCATGTTTTTCTATATATAGGGGGTCTCCTCCCTCCCATTTTTTAGGGTTGGAATTTTTGGAGCAAAAATTATCTCTCTCTCTCTCTCTCTCTCTCTACATTTCTCTCTCTCTCTTGCAAATTTGCCTACATACACTACACTTTTGCCTACGCCTCCTTAATCAAAGTTGATCACCTTTGGACTGAGGTTCCTTGAAGCCTTCTTGGAGCTCTTAAAGTTGGTTTTGGCTTGAATTTTTGCCTAGAATTGATCTTTGCTTCAAGAAGTATAACACTTGCCCTTTTACCTTGCTTTGCATACTTGTTTTTCTATCTTTTCCCATTGATTTTGGGCTGTTTTGGGGCTATAAAAAAACTCTTTTTTGGTGGTCTGAAATTGGTGGTTTTAGGCCATTTAAGGTTAGGAGGGTGGCTCACTCTTCTTTATTCCTTGTTTGTAAGGCCTTTTTACCTTTGTTTCCTACTTTCAAACCATCTTTTTTTGGGCTTTTGAACACTGAATTTTAGAGTATTTTCAGTGATGAAAATCATGTTTTGAAGTATAAATTTGGAGGGGTTAGCCTCCCCTCCTTGTGTCTTATTTGCTAGCCTAGTTAGCTCTATGTGTTAGCTTAATTTTCTAGTATTTTATAGCTTAATTCCAACCTGTTTTAGGCTTTATTCTAGACTGTTTTGCCTCTGTTTTTGGCTGGTTATTGCATTTGAGTCTTGTTTTGCATGCTTCTAGTGTAAGTGTCCTCACAAGCTTGGTGTTTTAGGCCTTTAGACACCACTTGTTTGAGTTGATTACATTGTTTTAGTGTTTTTCTCACTTAATGTCAGCAAGCATAATCTCTGCAACCTCCCTCATTTCTTGGTTTTTTTTTTTTTATTTGCTTTGAAGGTTGTTTCAACCTTGGGATTGTTTAAGCTTGGGATTGAGGTCCATGCATGACACCTCTCTTGCCTTAAACTACTCCTTGTTTGACACTTCCTTCTCTTTTAGAGGACTCAACTCACCAATGGACTTAATTGGTTAAAGAATGGAAGGGTAATTAAAATGGGTAAACAAAAATGGAAACTAAAATTGTGCAAAGATAAGAATTTGAATGTGTTTTGGTGTGTTCAATCGGACGTTAATTGAACACAAGGAAAATTGGAGCATTTCATACTCAAAGTGATGAAATGTGCCAAGTTTCCTAGGTCTCCATTGCCCTTGATCATGCATGATAGGGTGAAGGTTGTGAGTCTTGTTTATGCATTTATTAACTTGTACACCTTGGCTCTTTGACCATCATGCAATGAAATTGCTTGATTGATGGCTTTCGAACCAAGTGTATCACTCCTTTGAGCTTGTTTTGACGATAAGAAGGGATACATAGTACAAACAACCTATGCGAATATCCTCTTTTTTCTCTGTTTGCTCTTTGTTGCAGCAAGAAATGGTGCATCATCAGTGGCCAGCCGGCCACTGTTTCTAGCCGGCAAGCCATCAGTGTTGGATGATAAACCCCTACTGGTGGTCGGTCGGCCGGCCATCAGTGAATTTTGAGCATAATGTTTATGAAACAGAGTAGAGTTAATCTGGAAAAGAAAAAACCAGTGCAAGGGTTGTGCAACAGAGGCTTTCGGGAGCAAATAGTGGACGTTCTTTGGGTGAAAACCAAGCATGCATGGCCCTCCCTCCATCAATGTTGGACGGCAACCCCCTACTGGTGGCCTACCAACCACCACTTCTGGCTTGCCGGCCACCAGTGAATTTTGAGCATAATGTTTATGAAACAGAGTAGAGTTGATCTGGAAGAGGAAAAACCAGTGCAAGGGTTGTGCAACAGAGGATTTCGGGAGCCAATAGTAGACGTTCTTTGGGTGAAAACCAAGCATGCATGGCCCTCCCTCGTTTCCCGGCACTAGTTAATTAGTTTAATTAGCAATTAGTCATTTATTTGTCGTACTTAATTAGTTGTAGCTAATTAGTGTGTTTTGTACTTACTTAATTAGTTTAGATCGATTAATTAAATTAGTTTGTGTTGTAAATATTTAATTAGCTTAGCCTAGTTAAATTATTTAATTGTTGTAATATTTAATTAGCTTAGATAGCTAGCTTATTTATTCAAGTTTTGTAATAATTAATTAAGTAGTTTAGCTTAGTTAGTTTATTCACTCGGATCCTCCTGCGTGAGGGCATCAATGTTGTAATAATGTGTATGTCTTCCAACCTCACGTCTTTCTCCTTTTTATTTATCCGCTTTTGATGGTTAGATTAGGGGCATCACATTTCAATTAGCACATTGCATGTTTTCATCCATTCATTTGTCTTGCATACATTGAGGCTTAATTCATCATTCAAACTTGCATCGTTGTTTATTACCTCGTTGAATACGTGTTTAAATGCATGCTATGAAATTGTTGCAAATAACATGTTAAGTAGCCGAGCCTATTTTAGTTGTATTATTGCATGAGTTGTATTAGCCATCTTGTATAGTTAGGTATCATGCATACTTTTCTAACTCTTTTGTTTTGCCTTAGCTTGGAGTACTAGGTGAGTTTTTAGTGCTTTAGCATACTTGCATGAGTGTTAGTGACTGCCATAATTAGCATGCTTGCCATGAGGCTAAGTTCTTACTTGTTAAATTGTTTGAGTACCTGTGGATGAAGGTTTGTTGCTTGAATTGGAATGATTCAATGAATGTACATTTAAGCCCACTTTGTCAAGTGGCAAATTCGCAAACTTTAAGCCCACTTTGTTAAGTGGCAAAATTCAAACCCTTTTCGAAAAACAAGCATGAAATCGAATTGTTCCAATTCGGGCAAACTAGTCTATACCTTATATGCGCACATCACATAGTAAATGCTAGCCTAATAAATCGGAACAAGAGCATATAATGTTGATAAAAATTATATCATGATTAGTAGAGGCCGATCTTTGATTGGGCGAGTAGGGGTGCTCAATTCATGACCTTTCCCTCTCGTACCTAAGTTCCCGAGTCTAGACAATCTTGGTGATGACGGACACGTGACCTTTGGCACAAGTCATGGGTTTCCTAAATTTCCCAAAAATAAAAAATATTTAGGTGGCAACTCTGTATCTGGCAAAGCAGTCCAATTTTGGCAGTTTGATTCAAAATCGATTTTCCAAAAGATATGTCGGATTTGAACTCTTTGGTGTTTATTAATTTCACATTGCACTTGTGAGATTAGATTTAGAACCGCGGGAGTCCGAACTGTAGGGCTTATTTCGAGTTTCCAAAAGAGGGCGCGAAAAAGCCGAGCCACACATAGTTAGTTAATTTAGCTAGTTAGTTTTATTGATCATCCTTGTTGATTATTAGATAGCTAGTTAGTTATTTAGTATTCATTAGCTTAATTCCTTCATTTAGTTTTGTAATAATTAGTTTATTTCGAACACTTGGACATTCATTTAGACCCTTTTGCATGAAGGCAAAAAGTGTAATAAATGTGTATATCTTCCAACCCCCATTTCTTTCTCCCTCTTATTTCTCTGCGTATGATGGTAGAATAGAGCATCATCTTTTAATTAGCATTTTCCATGTCCAAAGTATCCATTTGTCTTGCACGCATCAAAGTTCAGTTCATCATTCTAACAAAGCACTATCATTGCTTAAATTCTTTGAAGGCGTGCTTAGACCGGATGCTATCAAGTTGATTCAAATACCATGTTAGTAGCCAAACCCATTAATTGCATCTTGTATGTGTCGCATTAGTCATTTTGCATTAGTTAGAGACATGCATGTTTTCTAATTATTTTGCTTTGTTTTGGCTCGGAGTACTAGGTGAGTATTTAATTACTTTAGCATATCGCATGCGTGTGATTGTTACCATGTCATCAAAGCATAACTACCATGAGGCTAAATGCTTAAGTGATATACCTGTTTGAATGCCGATGGATGAAGGCTAATTGCTTGAATTGGAATAAATTGATTAATGTACATACAAACTCACTTTTTTTAAGTGACGCGTATTCAAAACAATTTGCAAAACAAACATGAAATCAAAATGTTCCAATCTCTGCAAATTAGTCTATACTTGTATACATCACATAGTAATTCTAGCTAATAATCGGAACAAGAGCATATAATGTAAATAAGAATCACATCATGATTAGTAGAGGTTGATCTTTAATCGGACGAGTGGAGTGCTCGCTTCATGACCTTTCCCTCTCCTACCTAAGTTCCCAAGCCGAGACAATCTCGATAATAACAAACACGTGGCCTTTAGCATGAGTCACGGGTTTCCTAAATTTCTCAAAAATATTTAGGTTGCGACTCTATATCTAGTAAAGCAGTCCATTTTTGGCATTTTAATTCAAAATCGATTTTCCAAAAGAATTGCCAAATTTAGACTCATTTGTGTTTATCTATTTCACATTACACTTGTGGAATCAGATTCAGAATCACGGGAGTCCGAACTGTAGCTCTAGTCGTATCCGAAAGGAGCATGAAAAGCAAGATGCACTAGGTCGAGGTGGGTGATGCACCTATGATAGTTCATGATTTGGTCCTGGAAATGACGGAGAAGGTTGCGCTTATTTGTAAGAGGTTGTTTACGGCTCAGAGTCACCAAAAAAGCTATGCCGACCGTAGGAGAAGATTGTTATCCTTTGAGGTAGGAGACCTCGTCTTCTTGAAGATATTACCTAGACGAGGCTTAACGAGGTTTGGGAGGAGTGGAAAGTTGCCTCCTAGATTTATTGGGCCTTTTGAGATTCTAGAACGGATCGAGGAGGTAGCTTACCGTTTAGCCTTGCCGCCATAGCCTTCAAGGGTTCATGACGTGTTTCATATCTGTATGCTCTGGAAGTATGAGCTGGATCCATCACACGTATTGGATTGGTTTGAGTTAGAGGTAGATGAGGATGCCTCGTATAAGGAGAAACCAGTGAGGGTTTTAGATACTAGAGACCAAGTCTTGCGAGGCAAGACAATTCCTTTGGTAAAAGTGTTGTAATGACACCACAGGGTTGAGGAGGCCACTTGGGAGCACGAGGCGGAAGTCCTTGAGAAGTATCCGGACCTATTTGTTGATGTTTGAACATGTATTAAAAACTTTATTATGATAATTTAATACCAACATTATATATGTTTTGGAAATGTGAACTGTATATTCAGTATTAAAAACTCGTTTATAATGTTGGTAAGAACGGATGACCAGTGGATGGGTCATGGTGATGAATTTAAGCTACTATCATGGTTGTAATTGGTTTAAACATGGTTTTAATGTTTAGTTTAAAATTTTGGGGACGAAATTTCTTAAAGGAGAGAGGTTATAGCGATTCAGGTATAGACCTGACCGTTTTGATGTTTTGGATCCTGGTTTTATTGTCTTTTATGTGGTTCATGTCTTGTTTCCCCTTATTTCTCTCTGAGTTTGGCTATTGGGATGTGTTGGTTGCGTTTGGAACTGGTTGGTAGCTTGTTTTTCAAACTGTTGCTACCCAAGATTTTTCTTCTTCGCTTGAGCGACATTTCTTGCGCTCGAGCGGTCTTTGTAATCTTCCAATACTTTTGCAAGTCTAAGGCCTTGTTTGGCATATACTAAATAAGTCCATCTTTTTATCTTTTTATCTTTTTTGGGCCACATCAATCAACAGCTCCTCTCTACTTTTCTACACATCTTTTTATAAAAAGTCAAAAAGTGCACTTATTTAGGACATCCCAAAGTTGACATTTTTCGCTCGAGCAGTATTTCTTGTGCTCGAGTGGTGTTCGCTCGAGCAAGACTTTTTGTGCTCGAGTGGTGGTTCTCTGTCTGTAAAACTTCTGGGAGTTGGTATTCTTCGCTCTAGCAAAACTTCTTGCGCTTGAGCGTTGCAACTTATTGTGTCTAGTCGCTCGAGCGACACTTCTTGCGCTCAAGCGGTCTGTGCGTATATCAATTTGTAAAGTCACTTTTTTGAATCACTTTTTCACCTTTCTTTCTCTCTCTAAACATTTCAAAACCCTAATTCTCTCACTCTCTATCTAAAACTCATCTATTTCACTCAAATACACTTGCATCCGTCGACCCTTTTACTTGCATCCCTTTGTTAAAAAGGTAAAACTCGACGAGGGTTTCATTCTAATCGGAGCAAAGTTGATTTTTGGCGTCTTTGAGTTTCCTTCACTCTCTCTCTCACTTTCTAAGCTTGAGGTAGGGATTCTTCGTACTTTCTATGAGTTTTAACTTAGTTATTTGCTATTTCTAAACAAAATTGTGATTTTGAGGATTTTTGAAACAAATCTAAGGTTTTGGGTTAAATATTAAAAGGGGGGTTTTCAAATGGATTCATGGAAATGATTGTGGTATTGAAAATAAAATTGAGTTGTGATAACGTAGGTGATGTTGATACTTGGGATTGATTTTGGAAGAAAAAGGGGTTTTGCCCTAAATGTCTCAAATGTTGATTTTGTATAAATAATGGAATTGATATTGAAATTGTGAAATTGGATTGATATTGATGAGGATGGTAGAGTTGGATATATATTATCACTCACATCTTGAAATTTGAAAAGTTTATCTATGTTGATAATTGTTTATCTATTTAGAAATATCTGTTTTGGGCTATCAGTGGATGATAGCTATGATTACTGTAGAAGTTGCATAAGAATTAAAAGAATTGAAACTATTTTCTCATTCATTTGCATTGAGCGTTATCTCACACTTATACATTGGAAATATTTATTGTTTTGAGAAAAAAAAAAAGGGGGTGAATTTGGGAAGTATGTATTGTCTCATTGAAATAAGTTGGCCTGAGTGTCTATGGTGAAAGTCTTAAAAATCGTGCATATACATGAGTGCCGATCCCACAGACAAAATTTCCTTGAAATGGCAATAGTAGTGCTTGTATAGCCTCCATTTACATGGGTGAAATTTTCATGAAATGTTGTATTTGTTTTGAGATTCCCAGAGTGTGATTTACAATCCTGTTTTCTATTGTAAAGGAAATGATTTATGAATTATAATATTAACCTAACATTGCATGGTTTTGGAAAGAGATATAAAATGTTTTCGCACGAGCATTGCATATGCATTCACCTTATATCTTTGTTAATATTCATATACTGTGTTTGATTATTTCTATTGGACTTTGGCTTACCCTATGTAGGAAAAACATTTTCAGGTACTGATGACATGCCTCCGCCAAGGCAATAGCTTGGGAGGACTTGGAGCAGGAGCTTCATTTTGTGTATTGGTTGTGTTTATTTTTTGTACAAGCCAAGGGCTTAAACTGTATTCAATTTAAATCCATTTTTGTTGTAACCAAGTATTGGCTTGGGAAGCTGTAAGCCCTTAGGGCATTTCTTATTTGTTTAATTTTCATTATATTCCTTTATTATATAACATATGCTATAGATTCAGGGTTAGGCTTGTGAATGTATACCAGCATATGTTTTTCTTCTGTAAAAGTGATTGTGATTAATGGAAGATAATTACCTTAGCATGTGTAGTTATGCAACTAATATTGTGGATGGTTTATAGTATTATTTTGGGGTGTTACAACTAATCTAGGCTTAGGATTAACTAATTACACTTAGTTCAATTAATAAAATCTAATTAAATTAGACTTAATCAAATTTTAATCAAAACTCTTATTAGGCTCTAAAAATTATGTTAATCATCATAAATTAACCAATTTCGATTTCTGACGCTACTAAGGCCTTCAAATTTTTAGATTAAAGCAGAATTCTTAACAGATTTTCCTATAGTCAACAAATATAAATTCAATAACATACTAATAGCATAATCATCACTCAAATTCATATTTACCACACAAACACACACATAATTAGGGAATTAAAAACATAATACAGAACGGGGTTGTCACAAGTTCGTTGGTGGTCCAGATCCAAGGCTTATACAGAGCCAATGTCCAGCAAGCTCTCCGGGATGTTAGATGGAGAATATAGTGACTCAAGCGCACCAATACATGCAATGCAATGAACATATATATGTAAATAAATTTCATATCATGCAGTTCAAGCCAAGGTCTCTTAGTTTCCCCAACAGAGTCGCCAAAAACTATAGGTGTCTCGAGAGATACCTGAGCTCGCCCAACCGTTCAATCTCCCGATCTCCTGATCTGATATCACCAGTACAATGTGAAACAAAAAATAAGAGTCCAAATTCGACAACTTTTATAGAACATCCATTTATTGCAAAATATGTCAGAAAATGGAGTACATCACCAGATCTTAGAGTTGTCACCTAATCTTTTGAAAAAATTAGGAAACCCCGTGACTCGTGCCAAAGGCGATTGTTCGTCATAACCAAAGATACCTCTGTTTGAAACCTTATGTATGGGGGAAAGATCATGAATTGAGCACCCCCGCTCACCCGATCAAAAGATTAGCCACTACTAAACTATGATATGAGTTTTATAAACAATATATGTTCATGTTCCAGTTATTTATTAATGCTACAAATTACTATGTGAAGCAATCAAGTATAGACTGTGTCATTTATTTTAGAACATTTGGACCTCATGTATTTTGGAAGAGTTTTGATGTATGTACAACTCAAATGAATCTAAGCCCACAGGCACAAGAATCAATACTATTCCAAATTGAATGATACAACCTCCATCCACTGGCAATCATAGAGTTATATCAGTTAAGCATGTAGACGCATGGTAGGATGCTTGGACATAATAAGGAAAATCATTCACATGCGGGATGCTAAAGCTATAAATGTTCACCTAGTATTTACTCACATCCAACTATAAAAATGAAACAAAAGTTAGTAAAATATACATGACCCTATATGCAAAATACTAATACAATACATACACAAGAATGCAACTATAGATTCGGCTACTAAATATATGATATGTGTATCATCTCAAGTAATGAGATAGCACACATAATCAATTCAAAAATGATAAATTACGCAAATGTAGATAAGTCAAACCCAAATGCATGGAAGACAGATGCAACACATGAGTATGATAAATAAAATATGATGCTATTATATGCAGAAAGTATAGAAATAAAAGGGATAGAAAGATGTAGGGTTGGAAGATTATTACAACAATTCAAATAAAAACAAAGAAAGATGGGAGGGGGGAGGAATTATTACAACAATTGAATGAAATAATAAAAGAAAGAATAGATGTGGGGTTGGAAGAAATATTACAACAATGAATTGATTCAGACCAATTATTGTTGAATCTCACAAATCATACTATATAAACAAAAGAATATCACCAACAGCTCTAGAACCACTCAGGAGAGCACTTCCCAAGAAATTATTTGCTTTGTTCTTGGAATGATCATCTGGCCAAACATAAAAATAGGTCGACCTAGTAGGAAATTGGCTAGCCGAACTCTTCTTCCGACTGAGATTTAGGTCAGTGTAGAAGTTCCAGAACAGAGACCAAAGGACATTTTCTAAGGGGTGCTCATCTCTTCTACCCCTCTACCCACAAGGATCACTTAGGGGAGAGGTAGATTTGTTACAACCCTCAATAATGATATAAACAAATATATACAATAGATATTTTGCTAAAAAGAACAAATTAAATGAATTAAAAGCAATAACAAATTCAAGCCCAAGAAATGGATAAGAACCTACATCTTCTCTTCGTGAATAAGGGCAAATTAATACCCAAATCCATGCCATGAAGTGTAGAGCATAGATTAATGCAAATTATTTCTTGGTGGAAGCTTCGCTTTTAAAACATGAGATTCGTCAAAAACATTGAAAACTACTCACATCTAGTCATAGAACAATGATGCTTCGACCATTTTCTATGTTTATAAATGATTGAGAAGAGAGATTTCAATGTCATTTGACCCCAAATCTCTTATTTTACCTCCAAAAAATAAAGAGAACACAATTCTTTCAACATCAAATCCCAAGAATCACTCAAGAAATCCTATGGAACAATCACCCTACTCATTATTTTTTAGCATAGGTTGAAACATATAGACTGATACACTTAAAAGATAGGATAGGTGAAAAGGAGGAGTGTAACAAGAAGAAAAGCTACTTTACTTATTGAACTTGTGAATGGATGGCTAATAGCTACTCTCAAACACATCATCAAGGGTCAAAAATGAATAAGAACAAGAAATTAGAGCTAAGGAAAGCAAGGAACATAAAGGAAGAGCTATCAACTCAATGGATGGGTGGCTAAAATCTACCCCATCCATATCCATGAGGACTTATCACATGATTATAGCAAGCTAATAATGAGATACAAACCTTAGAGATTAAGAAAGAAAGAGAGATGAAAAAATAAAAAATAAATAAATAAATCAATAAAAACCAAAGCTTCACCTCTAGAAGAGAGAAAAAGCTTCTTAATTGCCAAACTTGCTTCCAAACACTCTCAAGGTCCTTGGATATGGCTTGAATCCTTAGCAAGAAGCTTCAAATTCAAACTTCAATGGTGTTTGTGTTGTGTAGGTATGAAGAGAGAGTTGAAGTTTTTAAGAAAGTTTAAAATTTGGATGTAGTCTTAGCTCCTACAAGTCTCTAAGCTTCTAACAAAAGTTTCCAACCCTTAACAATGAAGAGAAGATGTGTATATATAGATTTTTGGAGGCAAGGCTTATGGAGAAAGCCAAGTGCAAAATATCTAAGATATTTGCATGAAGCTTGTATAGGAAACGAAATGAATATCTAAGATATTTGTGCGAAGCTTGCAGAGGAAGCTCAATGTAAAAATATCTTAGATATTTGCAGAAAAAGTCAAAGTTCCTGAAAATGCTCTGTACCCGAAAAATTCAGTTGGCCGTGCTATTACTCATTCGGTTGACTATTTTTTATCCGACCACGAATTGTTGTCTAGCCAGACAAAAAATATATCGTTGAATCAATAAGGTAAAGTTAGCATGATTTGAAAGGAGAAAGAGGTATTTTAGAGGATTTCACCCGTTCCATTCATCCCACTATATCCTTTGCTCAATCTACTGAAAAAGACAACATTTTGAAAAGGCGAGTCTCGAGATATTGTGGAAATGTTTAGAATTACGCCACCATAAGATTTCTACAAATGTTTTAAGATGGTCTAAAATAGTTTGGCCAAATCAGACGTAAAGCTGGGATTAAAGTCTGAACCCGACTCTTTTGCTAAGGAATTTGTAAAATAACACATTCCAGCTTTCATTATTGGGTGTTCGGAAAAAAGCGCTAAAGTCTTAAAGCTAGTGAAAATTGGGTGTCACAGTGGATGTGATTTTAGCTTTTTAAATAGACCCAGCCTGTACCAACTTGTTGACTGGTCAAAACTCGAAAAATCTATTAAAATATAGGACTTAATCACAATAATTATGGGATACGTAAGTTTGGCGCGTTCTATTGATGACCTCTAACTATCATGATGGAACCCACACGAATAAAAGAAAAAAATATAAAATTATTATTTTTTTTTCCTAACATACTAGTACTTTTGTTTTAAATTGTTAGTTAAGTACCAAAAAATGAAAAATCAAAAGTAAAATGTTTTTTTGTTATAGCTTTTAATTTTTTTTTGGTATACAAATTAAAAGTACTTAATGGAATATTCAATTGGTGAATTTTTTTAAAAAAAATTAATAAGGAAATATATTATTTTTAAATTTTTGCTCTTATGTTAAACAAATAATTTGGGATAAAGAGAATAAAATCAATTTGTTTGGTTCCAATTTTTTTAATTCAGTTTTTTGAACATTGAATTTTTTTTTGTATTTTTTTATTTTCATTAAAGTTTTTTAATATTTTAAATAATTCTTTTAGTTTTTAGATACACTTAACATAAATACAATTAAAAAATATAATATTTGTAAAAAAAATTAAAAAATACTAAGTAACAAAAATATTTTAAAAAATAACATAAATACAATTAAAAAATATAATATTTGTAAAAAAAATTAAAAAATACTAAGTAACAAAAATATTTAAAAAAATACTAAAATTTAGTATATTTTTGTATTCTTGTATATTTATTGAATTTTTAAAATATTTTTTTTACAAATATCTTACTTTTTAGGTACATCTAAGTTGTGTGTATCTAAAAAGTTTTTATAAAAAAAATTACTTAATATATTTTTAAAAAATCACAAAAATTAAAAAAAATACGAAAAAAAAAACTTAGACTTCATTTGATTTAATTTTGGAATTATGATTTTAATTTTGAATTATGTTTTAATTTTTGAATTTTTTCAATGAATTTTGAAAAGAGAAAATTTGTTTAATTATAAAAAATTATGATTCTTCATTGATGTTACACCGGTTTTATGAGTTTTTTTAAAAAAATATTCTATAAAAAAAATAATTTAGAAAATTGACCCATTTTTTAAACTATTTGAGAAACTAACCTGGCTTTTGAAATTGCATTTATCAAAATGTGATTTTGAAATTAAAATTGTATTTTCAACATGTAATTTCACCTGAAATCGCATGTTGAAAATGTAATTTATGATGACATTGACTTTACTTTTTAAAATTATATTTTTAACATGCGATTTTAAAGTGAAATCATAAGTTGAAAATATAATTTTAATTTCAAAATCCTATTTTCAAAATATGATTTTTAAAAGTGGGTCTATTCTCTAAATTTTTTTTTTTTTTTAAATATGTAAATAAAAAAAAAAAAAAAAAAAAAACCCTGGTTTTATGGCAGACAATGGTCCCACCTGTCATTATATATTTCCAGCTGAAAGCCACATATACGAGGAATTATTTTGGCTCCGTTTGGTGAGAAGTTATTGGTTAGTTTTGGACATCGTCATGTGTCTTAATAGTATTGAACGGATGAAATTCATGAATTTGAATTTAGGAATTAAGAAATATTAAAGAGTATGGTAAATTATGATTAATGAGAGATATAGTCACGTGACGCTCTGGATCAACAAATAATTTTTTTTATTTGGTTTAGTTTTGAAATTACAATTTGAGTTTTGTGTTATGTTTTAAGTTTTGAGTTTTAAATTTTTTAAATGAGATTTAAAAAGAAAAAATTTGTTGGTTATGAGCTTTGAAAAAAATTTGAATTTCAAGTTATATTTTGAATTTTTTGACTTTATTTTTTTTTTTAAATTATTTTTTTAAGATAAATATTTTTATTGTAAATATTTATTTATTTTTTTAGTGTGGGTTATATTTACTATATTTGTGCGCTTTATTTTTGTAAATATTTTAAAATTAAAAAAAAAATAGTTTTATTTTAATTATATAATTTTTATTTTAAATATTTTTATTTTTTTATTTTAAATAATTTAAATATTTTTTATTTATTTTTTACATATTTAATTTTTTTAATTTTTTTTAAATCTAAAATTTTTTTGAATCGTCCATATATATATGAGTCATAACAACTTATTTGGCAAATACTTAAAAAAATAACAAAATATTTTTTTTGAAAAGATAAAAAAATAAAAAATATTTTTCTTCAATAATAAAAATAAAAATAAAAATATTTTTTCAAAAAAATAAAAAATATTTTTAAGTAACAAAATAAAAAACAATATTTTTTTTGAATTTTTTTTATTTTTTTATTTTTTTATTTTTTTATTTTTTTTGAAAACAGAATTTTGAAAAGAGTTTTGAGCCTTGAGTTTTGAAAAGAGTTTCTGACAAAAGTTTTAATGTGCTTGATTATGAGTTTTGAAATCTTTCGATTGAAATTATGATTCCAAAATTAAACCAAACACTACCTTAAGTTGGGTTCCAATTTTTGAATTCAAATCTTTTTTAACTTTTTATTTTATTTGTTTTTTAGTGAATTTTTTTATAAAAAAAAATTCACAAATATTATACTATTTAAGTGTATTTATATTAGGTGTATCTAAAAACTAAAAAAAAAATATTTCAAATATTAAAATAACTCAGTTTAAAAAAAATATTTATTTTTTAAAAAGTGAATTCAAAATTCTAAAATCAAATAAGGTTATTGGTCATATTTTTTAACTCCTAAATTATGAGTAGCAACCATTGATCCACCATTAAAAAAAGGGCACGGCTTCTCTTCAATCTAAATCTGGACTTGACAGTGTTGTCTGGCCCTTGGAGGCCCACTACAGGTCGTGTCCGATAATCTAAACCGTTCAATGTGTAGAACTCGTCGAGTACTATATGCCTGTAAAAAATTACGTTGATCGGATATCAATAGCTATATGATCAAATCAGTTTTTTGTAAGCCGTTTATTTTTCGCCGTCCATTTTTTTTCATAAAAAACTGATTTGATCATATAGCTATCGATATCCGATCAATGTGATTTTTGCAGCCTTATAGTACTCAACGAGTTCTACACATTGAATGGTTTAGATTATCGAAACACGGCCCGTAGTGGACCCTCAAGGGCCGGACAGCACCGTCCAGTCTAGATTTGGACTGGAGAGAAGCTGTGGCCTTAAAAAAATATTAATAAAAATCAAATGCACCAAATATAATCAAAGAGTAATGATTCATCCCCCTTTTCCCCCACCCCTTTGACCCCCTCTCTCTCTCATTGGTTAACTTTTCTTATTCTTTTTCTTTTTTTTCCTGTTCCTCCAATCATCCTTTACCACGTGGCAAAGGGGGGTGAGGGGGTGACCCCAAAAGAGTGTCCCAAGCATTATTCATAATGAAATTACAACAATAAAACAGAAAGGCCGAGGCAAAGGGCGAGGTTACTTAAAAGCATATGTTAACACAAACATTTAAAATCCAATCAAACAAAGGTGGAGGACGGTAGTTGGTTGGCACCGATACAATAATATGAACTCATACAAGGAAATATCATTTTACTTTTTAAATTATTATTTAAAAATTAATTCAAACTTTATTTCTTTAATAGTTTCAATTTTATATTTAAATTATATAATTTTGGATTAATTTTACTTTTACTGTTAGTTATCTTTTATAATCGGACGAAAGTTGCTAACATAATATGAAATTTTGTTTAAAATTTTATTTTACCCTCTAAACTATTTATAAAATATCAATTAGACCCCAAACTTTATTTTATTTAGGGGTCTAATTGATATTTTGAGAATAGTTTGTGAATAAA
The DNA here is from genome assembly GCF_055761805.1 of Camellia sinensis. Classification (NCBI taxonomy): domain Eukaryota; kingdom Viridiplantae; phylum Streptophyta; class Magnoliopsida; order Ericales; family Theaceae; genus Camellia; species Camellia sinensis. The sequence continues at coordinate 8,910,960 of NW_028128988.1, forward strand.
ATAAAATTTCAAATAAAATTTGGATGTCACATCAACAACTTTTGTTTGATTATAGATGGTAACTGACGTTAGGAATAAAATTCATGCAAAATCAAATAATTTAGGTATAAAATTGATAATATTAAAAGAATATGGATTGAATTGATTTTTGAGTGATAGCTTTTGAAAAAAAATAATATTTTCTCCTTTTATGATGGATAACTTGGCTTTTTTAGGCCTTGTTTGGGAACAAGCTAATTTAGTAATTTTTTAGCCATTTGGCTAAAATATGAGCTAAAAAAAACTAGTATGTTTGGGATAATTTTTTGACTTTTTACGAAAAGATATGCAAAAAGTAGAGGGAAAAGAGAATCTTTGACTTTTTTATATGGGTTGTTGGCTTTTTGGCTAATTTAGCCTCCGTTTGGGAAGTGAGTTGGCTTTTTGGCTTTTTAATTTTTTTGGCTATTTTAGCCTAGGCTAAAAAGCTTGGTTTGGGAAAGGATTTTTAGATTTTTTGACTTTTTTTTGTGAGAGAAGAATGTAATAATTATGGGTTAGATGTGATGTTTTGTTTGTTGTGGTTAAAATAGCCTATTTTGTTTTTTGTGGCTAAAATAGCCAAAAAAACCTGAAAACCTTCTTTCCAAACGCTACCTAACTTTTTAGCTTTTTGGCTAAAAATGAGGGTTCAACGAGGCCTTAATAGTCTTTTAGCTTTAAATTTTTTTATTAGGTGAAAAAAGTTAATGTATTTAGAATGATTTTTTTAATTAAATAAATAGTTATGAGAGAAAAAAAAAATGATTAATTTGTGTATATTGTGATATTTTAATTTTTTTGACTTTTTAATATGTTTCTAGGAAAACAACCTGACAGTGATGTCAAAAAAAAATTTTAAAAAATATATTATAAATATTACAATTAAAATTATAATTTTTTTTATTAAATTGTAATTAAGTTTCACTGATACAATGTCAATGTAATTATCATTTTTATAATAAATGTTTAACTAAAAAATTACAACTCAAATAGGACTAAACGAGTCCAAATCATTTGATGCAGTGCCTAAATGAGTCCTAATCGTTTTGGCACTCTTTTTTTCTCCTTCTTTCCTCCATTTTTCTCTTTTGTATCCGTTTAGGGGAATTACCAAAACAAAGGAGAGGGAAAAAGCGAACGGCGAACGAAGGCGAGAAGTCTACTTCAAAGATTTGCCATTGAAGGCTTAACACCAACTCTTCATCAACTTGTTGCTGCTGCAACCTCTTTCTTTTTGTTAGGCTTAACACCAACAGGTTTTCATATTCTAGCAAACAACACCATTTAAGCCACAAAAATTGAAAAACTAAAAGCTCCAATAGAGAGCAAAAATGATCAAATCGATCACCAAAAACAACATAAAACAGATTCGAAATCCCAAGCAGATCCACATCTGTTCTCTCAAGGAGAGAGAGAGAGAGAGAGAGAGAGAGAGAGAGAGAGAGAGAGGAGGAGGAGGAGATTGCAGATCCATTAGCGTTGCCTCCAGTGGCGTAGTCAAGAATTCAATGGAGAGGAGACACAAACTAATGATAGCATTAATTTATTTTTTTCATAATAAACAGCAATGAAATATTACTAAACTTACATATTAAGAGTTCATTTGGATAAATGTGAATTTTAAATTAAAGGATTTGAAATTAAATTTTATACAAATATTGGAGAGTAACTATTTTATAGGTGGATTGAAAATTTAAAAAGAAAGATAAATTGAGATAGAAATGATATATTTTAGTAGAGAAATTTTATAAAACATACTGCAAAAAAAAAGTGTATCATATGTCGCAATTATGATCTTCGTGGTCTTTAGCTATAACACATTATAGGGTTAGATATAATTTAGTTATAACTTCTTGTGGTTGTTATTTTGGTTATAACTATATATCAAGTAATAGTCAGTTATAACTCATTCTAATATTAATTATGACCAATTGTAATTTTTTTTTTTTTTATAATTAAAGATGTGTTGCTTGATTATAATTTATATAGTGGTCATGGAAGATAAACTCCACATTGAGGATAAACTCCACATGTCAAATGTAACTAACAATCCAATAAATTTCATATTTTCATTGAAATTAATTATGTTTGCATGTTAATAATGATAGACATCACAATTATATTGAAATTTTCATAAATAATAATATGACTTATTATAGCCTCTTTGTAACGCCCCGAAATAATTCAACATGAACAACTCACGTAAATTAACATTCACTAAACCATGACAATAAACCTTCCATCTATTACATGATAATGAGTTTATACAAAAGTTTCACATGCAGATATACATTCAACAATAAAAGAACACCTGAATCTATAGCATGTGAAGCATCAATAAAATGCCCTTAAGAGCTTACAAGTTCCAAGGCAATAGCCTGATTACACCAAAATGGTCTCTTGAATCTATACACGTTAGCCCTTGGCTTTACAAAATTTACCACAAAAATAAAAGAGCTATTTACTCTTCACAAAAATATCCACGCCCTCAGTTCGGCGAAATCACCACATCTTTACCTGTACCAAATCCCATAGGGGTGAGCATAAAACCCAGTAGAGAATTCTCACAAAGTATATACAGTTATGCAATTCTCAATGTAAAATGCGAATGTGATGCCATGCAATGTCATTGTAAATTAGTGCTTTACTTCATTGCATAATTGAAAAGAAATCACCATGTGTTCGATAATACTTTGCAACCTCACCAATTTCAAACTTTCGATTCTTTTAAATCAATGGGCAGTAAATACGATACTGGTAATCCTTAGGTTGGTGTCTGCAAGTAGACTCTACGAGTACTACCAAATTGTCATTTTTACCGATATTAACCGGAAGGCTCGACATCTATCCGCGCGGTTTTCTAGTCTTTCACCATGGACACTTAGGCTAACTTATCAAATCATCTACACCCCCTCTCTGGACTTACCACCGTATTTACCCCATGCCACATTCCCCTAGTTCTCATTTCAACATAAATCTTTCTCAAGGTAAATGTCTTTACAAATCAATTCAAAGTATGCAATAATGATAATGATTCAAATGAGGGTATGATGCATTGCTTAAAATCTCATAGCATTTCTCAACTTCAACATTTTCTTTGCAAAATAGCCATGTGCCTTCAACACACAATAACAATTTCTCATTATACACAATTCTAATCAATTTAGCCTCTTCAAGGCCATATGTTATGTTTTTAAACATAAATCTCCCATAGTATAATTGTCACAATCCATAGTGCACAATGATTTACCACTCCTCAACTATACACATTCAATTATTTAGTAACAATACAAGATTAATTTTTCATGGCTCATATATCAAGAAAATTTGTTATTTAATAAAAACACATAATAAAATTTACACTTCTTCATTCATCCTCTTGACACAAGATAATTAAAGAATTTCATAAGCATTATTCTCATTTTTCCAAAATCCCCAAATTTCTAGGGTTCTTCATACAAAATGCTTTTCCATTTCTTGATGAAAACCCTAATCAAAACATCTTTCTTAGATTTAACAAGATAGAACGCTCAAAGATTTGCCCAAGATTTTGAAAGTTTAAAGAGAAACCCACTTTTGAAGAAAATCTCTACATTTTGAAATCACAAAGTTGAAATCATCAAAACTAAATGGTAACTCCTAAATCATCAACAAACTAGCAAAACTTGTATATATAACTCAAGATTATCCCTACCTCGAGCTTAGAAGAGAAGATGAGCAAAACAACGTTGAAACTCCAAAGATGTCGAAACCAACTTCTACTTGGGTCAAAACGAAGCTCTTGACAAGATTTACACTTAATCTCAAAGGAGCAATGCAAGGAGATGCTACCAAGTGAGTAAATCTAAAGATTTTTGAGCGAAAAGTGATTTTGGAAAGGATGGAAAAGTCTCACGGCTTGGAGAAAGAAAAAGAGAAGAAAAGGTAAAGAAGATGTTAAGTGAGGGATCTATTTATAGTGCTAGGTCAAAATAAAATAGAGTCTCAAAGTCAACCCAAAAGACCAAGTCAAAATCTCCAAAAAGTAGGCCCAAAACGGACTGAAATCTAGAAAAAAGTCTACAGGGGTCGACCCTTTCAACAAAGGGGTCGACCCTATGAAGAAACTTATGTTTGACAGCATGCAAGAGGGTCGACCCTCTCCCAAACTGCTGTCTACCCTATTTTTCAGCAACCAACACACAGACATAAGAGGGTCGACCCTCTCTAGTCTGGTGTCTATCCTATTTTTCAGCAACACTTCCAGAAACTTCACCAATAGGTACGGGTCGACTCTTAGGAAAGCTGGTGTCAATCGTAGCATAGATTTTCTAAGTCTCCAAAGAACTTTTGACAAGAATAAATACGAACAACCAAACCCAACAAGTTTAAATCGGATTATACTCCTCCAACACCATCCCATGACAACACTAAGGATTTTCAAAATAAAATAAAGGATTTAAATACACTTCCTCAAAGCTTTGGATGACACAAGTGCTATACTCTTTATTTTCAATCAAAATAATCATTATTATTTTCATAATTTTAAAATGTCATTGACATTCCACTTTAAATAATATTTTTATAAATTTTTTTATTTAAAATATTTTCTTTATGTTAAAAAAAAAATTCCAAAATCCAGGGGGGTACGTGACCCTCCGGACCTAATGTGCCTCTGCCACTGGTTGCCTCGCTACTACTGTCATTGTCGCCCTCGTCTTGTTCATTCGTGATTTAGGATTAACGTGTGTGCTATATGCACATTATAACTAAAGAAAAAAATTATATAATTTTAAAATTTTGAGTCGTAAATAAAAAAAAAAAAAACACGTCATAACTAAATACAATATGAGATATAATTAAAAATTTCATGAGTAATAACTAAAATAATGTCACGTTTAGGGAAAAAAATTAATCATAACTAAAAAAGAAAATAACATAATTAAAAATATAAATAATACACCCATTTTAAACATATGTATTTTCAAATAAAAAATAATATCAAAATAACGTGGTTTTAAAAGCATAGCAAAAAACACCACAGGAAGACATGACTGAATATTGCCTAGGGTCTAAACAAGTCACTGAAAGCTCCTTCTCCTTATGATTAATTGTAAATAAGTGGTGTTAAGACTGGCAGCAATACATTCTTAAATGTTAAATGAAATACAATCATTTTTACATGCTGGCCAGTCGTTTCCAATTTTGTTGTGGCCTATCGGGCCTTGTTATTTTCTATACCTCTCTCTTCAATTCAAGTGTAAGGTGGTAGATGAGCTATGTGGTGTAGAGTATTAAAATGTTCAAGTTAAAAAATATAATGAGTTTTAAGATATATTCAATTTTAACTTCTTTACAAATTGAGTCAATTTTAATTGAGTTTTTAACAAATCAAATTTGATTAATTTGATTTTTTATAATGCATATAAATATATCAAGTTGAGAAATAGATTATTTAAGTTTGATTTAAAAATTTAATGAGTTTTAAATAATATTTATTCTTGATTTATTTATATAACAAAATGATCTCAAACAAAATTTTAACAAACTGGAGACATAAGTCAAGCATGAATAATTTAATTCGTTTAACAACTTTACTCATGTGAACTTTGAACATTTCTACATCATTTGAAAAGTGTGAGTTTCAATTTAAAAGTCAAAATGTCATTAAAAATACTATAAAATCAACAAAATATATTAAAAAAAAAAATCAAGCATTCTATTTTTATTTTACTTTCTCCATGTTTTCACATACAAAATTAAAAAATGTTCCAAACATACTAAATTTTTACTTCATATTTTAACTAAAAAATTAAAATTATTAAACTGACTTGTTTCCTAACAAAGTGATAAGAGTATCAGCAATATCCCAGTAAATCTTACTATTTAGCTACTTTACATTGCCACAGTAACAAACGTTGCTCCGATATCCTTGAGCAATTCTCGGGGGTGGTAATTTTAGAATCATTTTTTTTTTAAATTTAAAAAAATAATAAAAATTTATTTGATAAAAATAAATATTAAAAAAATATTATTTTTTAATTTTTAAAATTACTTTTGCCCTCAAAAAATGATGAATTCTTTTATTTATTATTTTTTCATGAAATCATTTTTTTTTTTTTCAAAACTTAGAGAACAAATCCTCAGAACCAAACCAAAGATAAAGATTTGTGGCAAAATGCTCGCCATCACCAGATGTGCACTGAAAAGATTATTCATAAATTATTTTCATTACAATACAAGCAATAACTCTCTTCAAGAAATAAATATTTAGGATAAAATGCTACAAATGGAATAAGAAAATAACTTCTTGAAGATAATAGATATCGTTAACACGGCATTAGATATCGTCGTAAAAGAATTTTTTGAAGGCATCCATATGTGCTTCTTGCAACCGCAATGGGATAAGAAAAGAACCATCTTCATCACGACTAGGAAGGATGAATGACCTCCCATCATGTCCAATTTCTCCGGGTACCATATAAATTGCCTTTCCCCACCCAAAATCCACCCCATATAATGCTAGTCGAGTCCAATCAGTGACGCATAGAGTTGGATTCCCATAGAAAGCTCCTTGACTACTTCCAACAACATGAAAGTATCGAAACTTAGATAAATCTAGTTCATTTTTCAAAAAAACAAAGCATGACCTTACGTATGCATCTGTCACCTTCTCTATAGCTTCTCTTAACTTCTCCGCGGTATAACTTAATGGTTTCGACACAATGTCCCCAGAGGTGGGGGTTGTTCCTACTAGCACGACAGCGCAACCGAAATACCACTTAGGCAATATTGGTTGCAAACGGCTACGAAAATCCACAGCGATACGAATGTTAGTTAGCTGCTTGCTTTCATGCTGACGTGCCTTGCATGCACACCTCCACATATGAGCAGTAACACTCTCAAACCTTGTAAAGGCGCGGTTAGTACTGGTGTCGCTATTTCGATACTCATTAGCCTTGTTCTTCAACTTTTTGATTTGATCTTTGCTAAGCTTTAGCATAGCCACGGCAGTCTTCTTGTTTCGCTCCTCTGTGTTGTTCGATTGGCCTATTAAGAACGGTGGTGGGTTGAAATCCGAGTGATCAAAGCTTGTTTTTGGCAAAGGATCCTCAAGTTGTAAGATTGTTCGATCAAGAAATGGGAGGTTCTCTGGTTTTTCACCGCGAGCGATTCGAGCCCACTCGGAGATGAAGTGAGCTGCACATACACCATCAGCTAGGATATGTGATATACCCAAGCCAAGACTAAATCCACCACAGCTAAACTTGGTTACTTGAACCAAAAGCAACGGTAGTTCATGAATTGGTCTGTCATAGTCTGCTGATGGTATGAGTGCTCTAGTCTTTGAACTCGGACAGAAGTCACCAAAGTCATCAATTTTGGCTTCGGATTCAGCTTCGAGGAACCGGGCACCCATGGAGTTGCAATTGATCTTGTTGAAAATATTGCAGGAAGTTCTATTAGAATAAATATTATAACAAGGGTAAATTACATCATTATCTCCTACAACTTCCCTTGTCTCATTTTAATCCTTATAATTTCAATTGACTCAATTTTCACTTGAAATTTTTTATTTTATCTCAAATTGCTCTAATTGATTTCAATTGTTAGCATTTATTTTTATGACAACTAAGTGGTATGTTTCATGCGCAAAATTTAAAACTTGATCAATTCAGTAACTTAATCTCAACTAACTTAGTGATAATTTTTCACTAAAAACCTTAATGGTGTTATATATTGGGTGAAACTAATGCAAAATCCAAAATTAAGGATCAAAATTGAGCCAATTAAAAGTGTAGAAACCAAAATAATATAAGTGGCAAAATGTTAGGATTATTCGTATACTTTGCCCTTATAACAATTATAACAATGGGTTAATTCTATTTTGGTTGCCCAAAGTATGAGTTTTTTGTCGTTTTGGTCCCACAATATTTAAATTATGTCAATTTTAGTTTCCAATATATAAAATTATTTCAATTTGGTCTTCAATATTTAAATTATGTCAATTTGATCCCCAATATACAAAAAGTGTTTCAATTTAATTTCTCAATCTACCTTTGTTAATAGACGTATGAGGGGACCAAATTAAAACACTTTTTAAAATTATTTCAATACATTCCCCAATGTATACTATTTTCTTTCTTTCGCTTAAAAAAAATTGAAAAGAAAACGGTTAGTTCTGCTCGTGATATTTAGGCTTAGAACCCCAAATAGAGACTAGTACAATTCAATTCAATATTTTCTTCGATTAGGTTTGATTGTGTTTGTAGCTCTATAATTCAGATTAATTATATCATTTCATGAACTGCATATTGATCCAAAAAAAGTAAGTATAGCTAGTCCGTGAACAACCAACCATCACACTATAAAAGTTGGACAAGTTCGATCTAAGCTTACAAATAATGGGCCTCGTAAAAGGATATACTAAATTTATCAAGTTGTGTCAAAGAATAAAAACGGTATTTCATTGAATGGATTCGTTGTCTGTTGTGTATAAAATACTCCTTTGGCCAAGGTTTCCAAATCTATACCATTAAAAATATTTCAATTTGATTCCCCAATGCGTCTATTAAGTTAGATTGGAAGACCAACTTGAAACACTTTTTTTGATTGGAGATTAAGGGGTTGTTTGGAGTGTCCTAAACAAGTGTATTTTTTTGTCTTTTTGGACTAAAAAATTAAGGAAAAAAATATGAATGTTTGGTTAACTTTTTGACTTTTTATGGAAAAATGTGTATTAAAAAATTGTATAAATTATTGTGTAGGGAAAAATTAGAATTGGGAGTTGTGGAACCGTAATTTTTGACTTTTAGTGAATAGTGATAACTTTTTAACTTTTTAAATAACTTTTGACTTTTTTTCAACTTGCCAAACTTTGCCTAAATTAAAATAATTTTAACATCAGTAATTAAAATGACACTATACTCATACTTTGAGAACCTTAAATGTAATTAATCCTATAATAATTAACCAAAAATAAAAGAACAAAATATTAACTAAAAAAAATAGAAAAGATTGTTTACTTGAAGGCGACCCCTAGCAATCCATTGGAGGCGTCCAGCGAGGGGGTAGAATATGACGAGTGCTTTGCTTAAAGAGTCTTTTAGAGTATGTATTACTGAATTTAGAGTCAACTCACCAGAGGGTTGATAGAAGTAAACAGTAGGTGCATGAGTTATGGCAAGGAACTGATCAAATTCTGATAAATACATGAGCCCAGTTGGTGTTTCCTTGGTTGGTTTCACCATGTAAGAGGCCTTTAAGGTCACCATTGTTGGAGAGAAGAAAGAGAGGACGAGAAATTTTTGGTTGTTCAGTGCTTGTGACAGTCTTGTGAAGTCTAACGCTTTAAATAGAACTAAAATCATCGATGGATGATTTTTTATTGAAGAATGATGTACAAATAAAAAAAATTAATATAGAATATTCATACAGAATAATATGGGTTAATTTAAACCTTTTACATTCAAATTAAACATCCTGGAGAGGCAATGATTCCTTTCAATACCACTATCTTTTATTACCCTCTTTTTTTTTTTTTCGTGAGCCTTATGTCAGGTCAACTATGATGATCTGAACTATTTATCTTCTAAGACCAACAGTAAAGATGAATTGTGCAAAAAATCAATTTTATCAGATATGACTAGACACATTAAGCAGACCATTATATAAAACAAAATGTGATTTGTTAATCTATTCGTTGATATTCGATGAAATTGATTGACGATCTTCATTGCGAATTTTATGAGATGAGTGATTTGTATCATCGTTGGGGACCTAGAGTGGACTCACAAAATGAAAGTATAAAATATAATAGTATGGAGATGAGTCATTCTTATATTGTTTTGCAACCAAAAAAAAAATTTTGATTATACAAACTGGTCACAATACACATATAAATGGATACGATTTTTTAAGATTTATTATGCGATTCATTTAAAAAAAATCTTTTTCATCTATATATATGTTATGTATCTGATTTATAACCAATTTATGTATTTATATTATAGTCATTTTTTTTAGTGCACGATAAAGAATTTTGTAAATGATTAAAAGGGAAAGAATAGGACAACAGGTAAACACGTGAAACAAGTGGGCTTGGTAGGCTCAAATGACATAAATATGATGGTTGTAGGGTATTTATGTTGAATGAGTAATGTTAGGGATTATGAAAAAAATATCACAAAATGATTATGAAAGATTTTTTATTTTTAGATTACGCATACATTAAAACACCACACACTAATCAAATGATGAAAATTCTTCATGATGCATTTCATAATATTTTTTTCATAATCCCTAATATTATTCATGCTGAATTATTTGAACAAGTGGGCTTGGTAGGCTCAAATGAAATAAATATGATGGTTGTAGAGTATTTATGCCGAATTATTTGAACAAGTAGGTTTGGTAGGCTCAAATGACATAAATACGATGGTTCTAGAATATTGTTATAAGGGGCATTTACTAATAAGTCTCATATATAAAATTCAAACTCTATCTAATCTCAAAACAAAATACTTATACCAATTAGTCTTACATATTTTTAATTGTTATCAAAAACTCTTTTTTTTTTTAATTTTTATAAATTTAAAAATGCTGATATATCCAACGACCTCCGTCAAACTCACCGAAGACTTGCCAAAATATTTAACATCATTGGGAAGTCGCCAGAACATCACCGAAAGTTTGCCGAAGTATTCTGAACATCACTGGAAAATGTCAAGAACATCATCAGAGATTCACTGGAATATTCAGAATATTTCCCCCCCAAAAAAAAAAGAATAAATGGAGAAATTATAGTTAAAAACATAACAACAACAAACAACAATGAGAAAAAGTGTATATTATTTTTCAATTTTTGTAGGGTTTAAGCAAATAATCTGTAATATTGATCAAATTGAAAAGTAAGCTTTGAAATTGTAAAATGTTACAGTTTCAAAGCATTATTCTATTAAGCTGAAAAACATGTTATGAAACTACAAAATTTACAGTTCTAAAGAATATTATAAAACTGTAAAATTTTACAGTTTTAAAGCTTCATTCATTTCAACACCAAAAAAGTTGAAATTGTAAAATTGTACAGTTTTCACTGCTTGTAACTAAAACTTAAAAACAACTTATTCAGAATTTGAAATTTTTCTCCATTAAAATAGAAAAATAGACTTGTGTAACAGAGAAAAGGTAAAAAAATTGAGAAATAGAAGGAAAGAATAGATATAGAAAGAATATTATACTCCTGCAACTATTTTTTGTTTAGATCTAGTCGGATCTCATGTTGATCTACTCAAATTTGATGTAGATCTCATCTTCTTCATCGTCGGTGAGGATGAAGTCACGAGTTAATGTTGGTGGTTGGTGGTTGATGGTAAACCCCAATCAATTGTGGTCATCGGTCACCAATGACTATATATTAGAAAGAGAAAGAGAATAAGGAAGGTGTGATCACCGGTTGTCGAACATGACAAAAAGAAGGAAAAGAAAACGCAGAAAAAGGAAAATGTAAATAATTAGACAAAAAGAAGAGAGAGAGAGAGAGAGACACGTGTAGGACTTTTGGGTCTACTCAAAAAGTTGTTGGATTAAATAGTGTACACATATTTCAAACAGGACCTATGGGTAATTTCCCCCCTTGTCCTAATGACTTTTGTTATGGATAAAAATCAAACAACTTAGGTTGCAGCGGTAACGCGACAGAGATAGCTTGATTCTTGACTTGAAAAACACTTGGACAAAGGTAGAAGAGAGGCGGCTGGAGCAGCCTAGGGACCCTCTGATGCATAAGTCAGCTATAGAGGTAGATAAAGGTGCAAGATTATCTGAGTGGGGTTCAGATAGAAGTGTTTGCATACCTCCATTCTACTGATTGTTTCCCCTTTATAGCATGCTCCTACTAACCATTGTTAGTTGTTAGGCTTCCCCCTGCTCCTCACGCCAGCCTCCTTGTCTTAGGGATTGTGCTCTACCAGATGTGGATTTCTAGGAGTTGGTTGAGCCTAAAATAAAAGGATGTGGGTTGACTGGGCCTGCACCCTTCTTAGGCGTGCTCTCTGCCGCCTTTCTCCTGCCCTAAAACTTCTCTAACCTAGTTTGGTCCTGGGCTTCCAGGCTAGACTCAAACTATCCTGGGCTAACTTTCCATTTTGTTGGCGATGCTTCTTTCCTGCTGCCAACCCAGGAATTCTAGTCCTGGCTTATGTTGATTCGTTTTTTGCCTAGCATAATTGCCTCCTAATTCTGGCTTCTTTTTCTTTCTAGGCTGAAAAAGGAATCAGAATTTTGATTACAACTGCAGAAGTTTTTTCCCGTAATCCTAGGGCTTCGTGCCTATCATTTCAATTTTTAAACGGCGTGATGTCCCTTCGTCTGTCGCACCACCTCTGTCCTAGGACAGGTGGCCTCACCCCATAAGTCCCAAACCGACGCGTCTGCCATATGAAGCGACAGACATGTCCATTCAAAATTATTTTTGGCGCTATAAATTTCCCACCAGAGTCCTTCCTTCTTCAATACTCACTATTCCTTCTAGAGAAAAGTAAGAGGGAATATTCCAACCATAGCGCTTTCAGTTCAATAATTTTTCGTTCCGATCTTCCTTTGGTTGCCTGTAAGTCCCCCTCTTTCTCACACATTTCTTGATTTTTGTTCCTTTTCTAGTCTGATGGGCAAGTATCGCGTCCTCCTAAAATCCCCTTCCTCCTTGGCCGCCTTTCGTGAACAATTTGGTATCCCAGATAATGTCCATATTCATTTGCAAAAGGATACGACAACCTTGACGGTGGCCCAAATTACAATTGTATGCCCCTTGCTGCCATTACTGAGGAAGGGGTTAGGTTTTCCCTAAACCCACTTTTGAGAGAGTGCATGTGTTCTTGGTCCCTTGCCCCCATTCAACTCTCTGCTAACATTTACAGAGTTGTGAATAGGGTTTTCGAGTTAAACCGAGCCCAGGGCACCTACCTTGGTCAAATGGAGATTCTGTCCGTTTATGTTCTTACAGCCTACAATACCAAGCCTCAACTGAGGACCTTAAGTATTATTTGAGGCAAAAGTGCCTCAAAAAGACTCATCACCCTTCTTTCCAAAACCAATAAGGACCTAGAGGAAGATATTGTGATGATTTCAGAGAATTGGGAATTTAAGAGCTCTCTCCATACTTGGCCTGTACTTATATCCTTCGAAAGAGCATGTCATTTCCATTCTATATTCCTTATTTTTCTTTTGAATTTGTATGGCTGACTTGTTCTTTAACTATTCATTCTCTTTTTGCCAGATCCTACCACCAACATGGTAAAGCACCTTCGTGAATACGTCGTTCGTCAGGAGGAACTAAGGAAGATCTAGAACCCTTCTGAAGAGGAGAAGTCTACTCACAAACTTTTGGGTTTTGAATCCTCTGCATCTGTAACATGCCCGGGGGGTACCCGCGCGCGTTAAACAGTTCGGACCCCCGAGATCTCTTTGATCTATTCTCATGAGTGCAGTGTGAAACCTAGATGAGAGTCCGGATTTGGCAACTTTTATTGAAAATTCATTTTATTGCAATTTTGTCAAAAATGGACTGCGTCATCAGATCTCAGAGTCGCCACCTAATATTTATTTTGGGAAAATTAGGAAACCCATGACTCGTGCCAAGGCCACTGTTCGTCGTAACCAAGGATGCTTGGCTCGGAACCTTAGGTATGAGAGGGGAAGGTCAATAATGAGCACCCCCGCCCACCCGATCAAAGATCGGCCTTTACTAACCATGATATGAATTTTATTTTATTTATATGTTCATGTTCTGATTAGTTAATAAATCCTAAAATTTACTATGTGAAGCATACAAGTATAGACTATGCCATTCATTTTGGAACAATTTGATATCATGCATTTTGAAAGAGTTTTGACGATGTACAACCCAAATAAATTGAGTTTACAAGCATGAAAAATCAACATCATTCCAAATTAAGCGACACAACCTCCATCCACTGGCATTCATAGAGTTATATCACATAAGCAACTAGCCTCATGGTAGAATGCTAGACATAGTAAGAAAAACACACACACACGGGATGCTAAAGCATAAAAACTCACATGTTTGATGTCCCACGAACAAGCTGCAAAACAAAGTTAGTAAAATATGCATGATCTTATATACAAAACCCTAATGCAATTCACTCATGAGATGCAACTAAAGATTCGGCTTCTAAAATATGATATGTGAATCATCTCAAGAACATGAGGTAGCGCACATAATCACATAGGAATTGATTAAATTCACAAATGCAAACTTAGCCGAATCAAGATGCATGAAACATGGATGCGAAGCATAACTATGATGAAAAATAAATATGATGTTTATGTACAAATAAAGAAAGCAAGTAAAAGAACGGGATAGAAAGAAGCGGGGCGGGGAATTATTACAACATTTTAAAGAATAATTACAAACCAAATTAGAGAGGGAGGAGGAGAATATTACAACAAAATAAAAACCTCACAATACACTCAAAATAAAATAAATAAATAAAATAAAAGCTTCATGTTCTTTAGAACGACCGACGAAAATTGGCCAATATTGGGAGATTACGCCATCTTGTTCGGAAGAAGCTAACCGACCGGCCAAATAGGCCAGCCGGCGAACTAGGCCAAGCAAAACCTGTCTTGTTGCGAAACCAAGAAAAGGAACAAACAAAAAATATGTAGGTGGCTTAACTAACCACTACCGGTTAGATTAAAAAAAAGAAAATAAATATAAAATAAAATAAAGAAAAGTGCAAACTCACAACATAAACCTAAAACAATAAAACAAATATAAGATAGAACATGCAAAATTACAACAAAACTAATATGAGACTAAAGTATGCGAATAAAAATAAATAAATAAATAATTATGAGCTAAACAAACCACTAGGATTATAACAACACACTATGAAATATAAAGTAAGAAAATAGATATGAGATAAACAAACCACTTGGATTATAACAAAACACAATGAAATAAGAAGCAAGAATATAAATATAAGATATAAAATATAAGAAAATGAAAGATTAAAAATTCACCTTCCAAAGAAAGATTGAACTTCTTGATTTCCAAACTTCCTCTTGATCACCCTCAAGTGTAGGAAGTGTGTTCTCAAATCCTCAATTCAAAATTATGGAGTTTATGGAGTTTGTGGTATGGAAAGTGGCTAACTCTCTAGTTTTCTCACTTTCAATCACTAAACATTCTTCCTTATGATCGAGGCGATTGATCTTTGGCTATATCAGAATTTTTGGAGTGGTTTTGGTGTATGGAAATGAAGAATTTCAGTAGCTATGGAAGGTATGGGGTGTATATGGAAGATAGGAATATTTTTGGCTCAAAAACTCAAATTTTCTCTCTTTTTTCACTCTTTTCTCACTTCTTTCTCTTCAATTTCGTGGTCCTCCCCCTCTCTTACAATATGATCATTCTATATAGGCAATGAGGGAGAGTAAAGGTCAAAAATAAGGTGGGAGACAAGAATGTGATAGGAGGGCAAATTTTCAAGGTGGTTGCATGGGATACTCCTTTATGGATGCAAACAAAATATCTTTTTGACTATGGAGGATGATTAGGTATAATGGAGGATGAGTGGATGCACTTGAATGGCTCAAAAAATGGGTAAATGGGTTGTCCCAACCGAACCAAAACCAAGAAAAATGGGCTATTGTTGTTTTGGGTCGAATCAACAAAATCTGCTTTTAAGCCCAACTTCAAATGGGCATATCTCCCCCATATGGACTTGGTTTTAGGCAGTTCTTTGGTCCAAATTGAAGCCCCAGAAGTCTACTTTCCAATGGTGATGGCCTCACATTTAAATTCCAAGTGTACAAATAGATATGCGTAATTTAGTGAAGGCTGTCTCGGGCTGGATCAACAAAATCTGCTCTTAAGCTCAACTTCAAATGGGCATATCTCCCTTATTTGGACTTGGTCTAAGGTGGTTCTTGCGTCTAAATTGAAGCCCCAGAAGTCTACTTTCTAATGGTGGTAGCCTCACATTTAAATTCTAAGTGTACAAACAGAAATGCCTAATTTAGTGAAGACTGCTCATTTCCTTCTTAATGATTTGATACTCATCCTTTTCCTAAACCAGCTTTCTTTCATCCCCTCCTATTTCCTTCAACTCCAAACCTATAAAGAAGATATTTTTAAATATTTTTCAAAAATTTCACCTCCCTTCCATTTATTTCCACTTTGTCCTTACTCGGTTTACTGAAAAGTGCAATATTTTAATCGAAATGGAAGCCTCGGGACATCGTAGAAACATTTAAAAAAACATATTTTGAAAAGAGGGTTTTAAGGTCTAAAATAGTTTGGCCAAAAAAATGGGTGAAGGTTGGGATTAAAACTTAAATTCCATCTTTCTTACTGAGAATTTTGTGAGAAACACATTCTAATTGTCATCATCGGGTAATCAAAAGAAAGCGCCCGAGTCTTAGGGCCGGTCAAAATGGGGTGTCTACAGCATCCTATCTAAAAGATGAGAAATAGTGGTCCCAAGCTTTTCAAGAACAACAAGAAAGCTCCACTAATAGTCCTGCCAAAATAATTTATGACCCTGTCATTGACCTTACTGCCACATCCATGGACGTAGAGGTTGAGGACTTGGCTGTTTCCCTCGCGCGACGTTCTTCAAGGATTGTGAAAACTACTACCCCTCTCTCCGTCAAGAAGAAGAGCAAATTGCAAAAAGGAGCTGAACTCCTGAAGGTGAAGCAGGATGTAGGAGTCACGTTTTCTATTGCTACTGCTACTACCGTTCCGGTGTTGGTGGGTTCATTACCCCTGAATCTATGAAATCTAAATGATTTACTCCTCTTACAACTGCCCCTGCTATTGACCCTGAAGATCCTGCTACGAAACGCCCCAAGACACAAAGGGGTAGCAAGACTATATCCTACAAGGTTCCTGATGATTAGTTCAAGCATCAGATGTTGCTCCCTAATTATCTTTATTTGTCCAAGAATGGCAACCTAATGGAAGTTCCTGAACTAGGCTTTCAACTTAGCAAAGGGTTTACCATACCTAGGGATATGGCCTTCCTCCATCCTTTGGATGATGCTTCTCTGATCTATACCGATGTGGTCAGTGCTTTAAGGGTAAGCTTTTTTGTACTCATGCTTTCTATATTCCTTGTATTTTGATTGAGTTTAATCATTCTTCTCTTCTGTAGGCCATCCAAGTTTGTCATGAAAGTTTGACCAGCATGGACTCTTATAAGTCTGATGCCTGCATCTAATCTATCAGGGCCTCTAGTGCTCTGAAAATTATCGTTGATATGGAGAAGATACCGAAATTGATGTTTGACTAGAATTTGAAGTTTACAACTAAAAAAGAACTTGCTGAAAGTGTAACCCAACTAGCCAAGATCCAACTGGAAGAGTCCCAACAGAACCTAGCCTCTGCTCTTGCTGCAAATGAGATGCTAAAGAATGAAGAGAATGAGAAGTTGGATAAATACCGTAGGGACATTAACGAGAAATATCTACAACAAATCTATAAGCTTCAAGACGATATGTTTATTGATGGATAGAAGGCTGCCTTGGCTAAGGTTGGGGTTACTCCTGATTCCTCCTAGTATTCTGACCTAATTCTATCTTGGAAAAAAGATTCATGGCCAATAGAGGAAGCTAAAGAAGTGGGCTTTGAGGAAGACCCTGAGGAGGAGGTGGAGACTGTTCTGAATGCGAGTGCCCAGAATGCGGCCGCTCCTACTAATGAGGTTGAACTTCCTACCCCTAAGCCTCAAGAAAAAACTTCTTCCAATGCTCCATATGTTCTTCCTGCCACAGAAATTCCTACCCCTGCTGAAGGTAGGGATGTTGGTATTGTTTCTTCTAGAGCTGTTGAAGTTGGTGTTACCTAGACCCCTGTTGTGATAAAGGATTAAGAAACTTGCCCTTTGTTTTTGTTTTCTTTTTTTTTTTCTTTTTTTAATTGTGGCCTAGAAACTCTTGTATGGTCCAGTCTTTTTGATGTAATTGCAACTTTTTGCAAAATAGAAGGCTTTTGTGTTTTATTTTTATCTAAATGTTAAGTACTTTTCTAAATATTTTTTCTAGGCTGAGATGGGGGTGTAAGGCACCCTACTTGTCCCCGGAGCTTGGATGGTTTTGACAACAAAGACAACAAAGCTATAGAAAATTGGTAGAGCGCTAAATTTGAAGAAATTAGACTACGGCAAAACTGGAAGAAATTGTAATGACGTGGAAATTTTGGAAACATTTGACTAAGTAAAATTTTGAAAAACATTTGACTCAAGTAAAAGTTGATGGAAAATTTTTGACTTGAGTAAAAGCTGTGAAAAAACTTTGACTAAGTAAAATTTTTTTAACTACCCCCATATGTAAGAGGGTCTGCTTTCTTGGACATAGGAAAACTTTTGATAAAATCCTATAAGTCCAAGAAACACAATCCAGAACAGGATTTGCCTACCTTTCTTATTCAGAAACCGTGCTACATTCCTGAGCAAGGAAGTCACATTTCTTGGGCTAAAAAATTCTTTTTAGTCTTAAGGACCTCAATCCAAAGTAGAATTGTTCTATATTTTTGCATCAGAATCCTTCCTACACTCCTGAATAAGCGTGTTGCTTGGAGAATAACCATCCGAAAAAATCTTGAATGATTTGTTTTCGTACTAGAATGTTAATGCGATCCGAACAGGATTACATCCTGTGCTGGATTGCCATCTATTCTTGTACTCAAGCAATTATTATATACTGTACTTAGGCAAAGAACCATTTGGAGACAAAACTAAAAAATCTCATTAAAATTTCATATTTATAAGCTGTTTTTTAAACAAATACTTAATGAAAATAAATCCTAAGGTTTGCAGTGTTTCAAGGACGAGGTAAGGCCTTGCCATTCATATCTTCCAAATGATAAGCCCTATTTTTGCCTACTAAAACGACCTTATATGGGCCCTTCTAGTTGGGACCTAACTTCCATTAGTTGGATTCTTCTGACTACCCATAACTCTTCACAATGCTAGATTTCCTAGCTAGAATTCCTTAAGGTGAACTTTCTTGTTGTACTATTTTGAGAGCTGTTTTTGGTAATTCGCCAACCGGACCAGAGCTGTTGTTCTCCTTTCTTCGATTAAATCCAAACCATGTGCCAACGCTTGTTCATTATGTAACTCTTCGTAAATTTCTGAATGCATTGTAGGCAATTCGACTTCCAATGAGATAATGACTTCAGTTCCAAGAGCCAGGGCGTAGGATGTCTCACCCATTGCCCTTCTAGGTGTTGTACGATAAGCCCATAGAACATTGGACAGTTTATCAACCCATCTTCCTTTAAACCATTCTAAACACTTCTTCATTCCATCCAGCACAGTCATGTTAGAGGTTTCTGCCTGACCATTGCTTTGAGGATAACAGGGAGTTGAGAAGAAGTTTTTTATTCCCAATCTTGAGTAGTAATTTTTGACGAGGGTGCAATAAAATTGCGTGCCATTATCAGAAATGAATGCATATAGGATGCCAAACGTGGTTATGATGTTGCGCCAAGCGAATTACTTAATATCCTTTTATTTGATCATGATCAACGGCTCAGCTTCCACCCACTTAGTGAAATAATCTGTTGTTATCAATAGAAATTTCTTACCTTCTCTGCCCTTTGGAAGTGGGCCGATCAAGTCCATGTCCCACTAGGCAAAGGGCCAAGGGCTAGTTAGTGGGTGAAGATGGCTGGTGGATTAGAGGGGAAAAACGCTGGCACTTGTCATATTTTTTTACATAAGCCTAGCCATTCTTGTGCATAAACGGCCACCAATAGCCATAAGTGATTGCATGTTCTGCTAAAGACCACCCCCTAGTATGCATTCCACAGATTCCTTCATGAAACTAATATAGGCTGTTATCAACAAGGGCTGGGTGGACACAGAATAGGTATGGACCTATGAAGGATTTTCTATACAAGACTCCTTTTTTTGAGAGCCAAAATCTAGGCGCTCTTCTCTTGACTTTATTGGCTTCCTTCATATCTTCTGGGAGTACTCTCTCCCTGGTATACATAATGATTAGATCCATCCAACTTGGGCCATAATTAGATTTTGGATCTCAAAAAAAGCGCTATTCTGTTGACTTTATTGGCTTCCTTCATATCTTCTGGGAGTACTCTCTCCCTGGTATACATAATGATTAGATCCATTAAGCTTGGGCCATAACTAGTGCACAAGATTGACTGTATGCCTTGCTCTGCTTCTGGCGAGATACTGGAGTGAGGCAAGAACTCAATTATAACGGTTTTGGTCTCTATCTTTTCCACTATTGAAACAAGGGTGGCCAAGGCGTTTGTGTGGAAATTCTGTTCCCTACTTATCTTGACAATCCTGAATTTTCGGAAGGATTTTACCATATCCTAGACTTTGTTTAAATAGGCCTCCACCCTTTTGTCCCTGGTGACATACTCTCCAGTGAGTTGGTTAACCACTAACTGAGAGTCACAATGGTCTTGAATGTTAAGAAGTTTCGCAATCCTTAATCCTACAAGCAGGGCCTCATATTCTGCATTGTTATTCGAAACTTTGAACCTTAGATGGATTGCTTGTTCGTGGAGAATGCCCTCAAGGGAGAGCAAGGCCACACCAGCTCCTGCTTCTTTTAGGTTTGATGCACCATCCACGAAGAGTTTCTAATTGTCCATCCCGCCGACATATAGCTTCCATGTTGAATCATTACCCTATCCTAACTCAGCTTGTTGCCCAGTTTCTGTGGTATTGGACTGTTGTGATAATGCCAATTCTAGCTTTTGTTTCTCCTGGATCGCGCCCTGTCGACCCCCTAGTTCTGCGGCTAGTGACATATTAGCTCTAGAACTCTGTTAAGGTCGTTTGATTGAGAATTTTACGACGAAATCAGCCAGAACTTGGGCTTTGATGGTAGTTCTAGACTAAAAAGTGATTTCAAATTCCCCTAACTCCATGATCCACTTAGCGATGCGCCCAAAAAAATTAGCCTTGTGAAAAAGGCTTCGCAAAGGATGTTAGGTTAACACTGTGATGAAGTGACCTTGGAAGTAGTGTACAAGCTTTCTAACTACAGTCATGAAGGCCATGGTAATTTTTCTGAGGGAAAATATCTGGTTTCTGCGCTGTTTAGAGTTTTGTTGATATAGTAGACCGGCAGCTAGGTGCTTTCCACATTTCTGACCAAGACTGAGCTCACTGTGTGCCCTAACACTATACAGTCTTTCACCCTGTTGAGGAGCTGAGAGTAGAAAAGGTGAAAGGAGGTACTATTTTAATTCCTCTAGTGCTTGATCGCACTATTTATTCCAATCTACTCTTCCATTCTTGAGGAACTAAAAGAAGGGTTTACATTTGTCTAAAGAGCGGCTTATGAAGCGATTAAGTGCTGCTACCATCCTTGTCAACTTCTACACTTCTTTGATTTTGCGAGGTGGCTGTAAGGTAAGGATGGCTTTCACTTCTTGAGGGTCTACTTCAATCCCTCTTCTCGTCACCAAATAGCTCAGAACTTTTCCCGACTCAACACCACAAGCACATTTAGCAGCATTTAATTTCAATTTGTAGGTCTTGAGGATATTAAATGTGGTCTCCATGTTTTTTAAATGGTTAGTTTCTAGCCTGTTTTTGACAACCATGTCATCAATATAAATTTCCATAGTTTTTCCTATCTGGTCAGAAAACATAGTGGTAACTAGTCGTTGATAAGTGGCTCCAGCATTTTTGAGCCCAAAAGGCATCACCTTATAACAATACAGCCCTCGTGGAGTTATAAAAGAAGTTTTTTCTTGGTCTAGCTCATTCATTATTATTTGGTGATAGCTCTATAGGCGTCTAAAAAATTAATTCTAGCGTACCCAGAAGTGGCATCCACCAATTGGTCAATCCTTCGTAAGGGAAAACAATCTTTAGGGCATGCAGACTTTGTTAAGGCTTGTGAAGTCTACACGTACCCTCAATTTTTCATTATTTTTCCTAACAACGACGGTGTTGGACAACCAAGTGGAGTAGTGTACTTCTTTTATGGCCTTTGTGTCTAGGAGTCTTTCGACTTCCTCGACTACTGCCTCAACGTGATCTACATGAGACCTTCTACTCTTTCGAATTACTAGTTTATATGCAGGATCAACATTGAGACAATGACTGATAATATTGGGATCTACCCCTAGCATCTCATAAGGTGTCCAAGCGAAGACCTTAATATTATCCATTAAAAATTAAAAATGAGTTTTTTTATTCCGGTTAGGCAGAGAAGATCCGAGCAAGAAGTACCTTTTTGGATCGTCGAGTGATATTTGGATTTTATGAAGTTCTTATATCATGCGCTCCTCTAGATCTTTTCCAATCTCCTATAGAACTTTTGAGTCTAGAATTTTAACTGAGTAGACTCGTTTCTGAGCCAGCTTAACTTTTTTATGCCCCAAGGCTAGCATTAAACATCATTGCATGGGTATTTGGTCCCCTCAAATGGTTTCAATGCCTCCCTCCTTATTAGGAAATTTCAAGGCTTGGTGAAGTATGGAGGGTACTACTTTAAGCTAGTGCAGCCATAGTTTGCCCATAATAACATTGTATAGTGAGGGCACATCCACGACAAGAAAGCATACTTCAAGATCTTGCTCTAACTAGTAAGTTCACTGCTCCGACCAGCCAGACCAGGTTTGAGTTGAAACCTGACAATGGCGAGTCAACCTTCTTGAGATCTTGATCCTTGTGGCCCAAGCTCGAGTATAGTTTATAGTATATAATTTCGGATGCGCTGCCTTCATCAACTAGTATTCTCTTTAACACAAATCCATCCATGTCCAACTTAATAATCAAAGCGTTCGAGTAGGGCTAGACCAACCCTTGCATGTCTTCTTCAGAAAAGGAAATGACTGGGCCGTTGGGACTGGCCTCAATCCTTGGCCTTTTACTTCCCAAGGAATTCTCTGCGTTGTAAACCTCTCTGAGATGCGCTACTTTCTACATCTCTCCTTTGGCATGTGCTATATTTGTCTGGGTGGGCAACTCCATGGATGACATGGATTATCCTTCTTGGCTGCTCCGCTGTTGCATCATTCTCTTTTTGCTAATTGTTTTGCCCATTCTATTATTGTTCTCCTAGGAACTCATTCAGATGTCCAACAGCTGCCATCTCATTAAGATACCACTTGAACGAAAAGCAGTCTTCCGTACTGTGCCCTACATTATTGTGGTAGGCGCACTTTGCCCTCTGGTTTTGTACCTTCGAATCTCCCCTTGTTTTGGCTGGCCACTTGAACCATGGCTTATTTTTAATCTCTGGAAGTATTTACCAAATCAAAAGTCTAAACACAGTTTGAATTACGTAATCCATGTCTTTGTTTTTAATAGTCTGGCTTTTAGCCTCCTTTGCCTCCTTGAGCGGAGTATTGGTCTTCTGTGTGGTGGTTTGCGTGCTACCCTGTCCTGCAGACTTTTGGTCTTCCGTAAGCTTACTGTACCGATCGATCTTGAACTGCAAGTCTGCGACAATTTTGAGCGGGGTATTGGTTAATGACTGCCATAGCTTGCCCTATGGTTGGAGTCCTCACTTGAAAGTTGAGATTGTCACCTTATTTGAGTAGTCCTCTTCTATCTCATGGAAAGTTTCCCATTAAAGTTGGGCGTATTGCTTAATAGTCTGATCCTCTATATTCTTTAGCGCCAAGAGTGTGTCCAGTCCTTTTGCCCTTTTACTGTTTGCTATGAAACTGCTTAGTAAACTTATCTGCCATTGTTTCTAATTGTCAATGGATCCCACCTGAAGCTTTTCATACCAAGCGCATACTGCTCTGCCCAAACTGGAAGCGAAGATTCAACACATAAGTGCCTCATTTTCGTTCTAGAGGGCCATGGCATGGCTGTAGTGGCGTAGTTGGTATAAGGGGTCTGATCTTCCATCATGTAGTTCAAACTTTAGGATACTGAACTTTTTTGGTGGTTCTACTGTGGAAATCCTTTTTGTGAATGGTGACACCAGTAGGACCGGTCTCCTATCAATTGCTCTAAAAGCAATCACTTCTATTTGTTTTTTAATAGGACTTCAAATTTTAGAGTCTGGTTGGGTAACTTCATCAGTTTTCCATGTGTTCGTCTTCCGTAGAGCCCTATGGTTGGTAATCTTGCCACTAACGGCCTTGCAGCTTGGCCTGCCCCATGGGTTGTTCTGTCTTGATATTTTCACAACTGATCTAGAGTGTTGTCTAGTCTGGTCTTGGATTGCCCTCTCCCACCTCCGGGTGTTAATAAATGACCTTATATCCTCTATAGGGAAGTCAGAACTCTGGGCTGCACCTGACCTCCTAGGACATTTTCCTCGCGCTACTTCTCTTTTATGTAGAAAGGATCTTACATCATCTGAACAGGTGCAGTCTTTTATTTGATACTCCTTTCGCTTGGAAGAGGTCTGACGGTGCCCCTTAGATAAGGGCAGACTACTTGCCACATGACTGGTTTCACCAGCCCTATAGGTCAGTGCAGGTCTCGGGTTTGTCTCAGTCCGCATCCTCCCCTTAAATCGTTGTGACGACCTCTTTCTTTTGGGACACAAGCATACTTCATTTTTCCCTTGTGGCACCAGTGGTTGGTTCTGGTCTTGCTTCAAGGCCCTGACTTAGTCGGCAAGCTCCTTAAGTTGCTGGTTCATGCCACATATAGTTCGATCATAGCTAGCTAATTCTTGCGCCCAATTGTTGCTTTTTAAGTTTTCAATGGCGAGCAGGTTTGTCTGTCCTTGTTCGCGTTGTTCTTGAGATGTTCCGACATTCAAAGGGCGCCTTCGTTGGCTTAGGGCGAGGTTCCCATCATGTTCATCCTCAGTAAATGGCTTGGCGTCTTGCATCGCCATGGATAATCCGGAAACTCAGCAAGTGGAGCTAGGCTTTTGGTTGCGAATTTTCACAGACAACGCCAAATTGTGGTGGGTAAAAATCAAACCACTTAGGTTGCGGCGGTGACGCGACGGTGATAGCTTGATTCCTGACCTAAAAAACACTTGGATAAAGGTAAAAGGGGGCGGCTGGAGCAGTATGGGGACCTTCCGATGCCTAAGTCGGTGACATAGGTAAATAAAGGTGTAGGATTATCTAAGTGGGGTTCAGATAGAAGTGTTTGCATACCTTCATTAAGCTGATTGCTTCCCCTTTTATAGCTTGCTCCTATTAACCGTTGTTGGCTGTCAGACTTCCCCACACTCCTCACGTCAGCCCTCTTTCCTTAGGGATTGTGTTCCACTAGGTATAGATTTTTAGGAGTTGGTTGAGCCTAAAACAAAGGAATGTGGGTTGACTAGGTTTGCGCCCTTTTTATGCGTGCTCTCTGCCACCTTTCTCCTATCTTAAATCTTCTCTAGCCTAGTTTGGTTTTAGGCTTCTAGGCCAGACTCAAACTATCATGTGCTAAC
Organism: Camellia sinensis; assembly: GCF_055761805.1. Lineage (NCBI taxonomy): Eukaryota > Viridiplantae > Streptophyta > Magnoliopsida > Ericales > Theaceae > Camellia > Camellia sinensis. Next base: position 8,936,346 of record NW_028128988.1, read on the forward strand.
TTTTCATTTTGCTGGCGATGCTACCATCTTGCTGCCAACCTAGGAATTCCAATCCTGCCTTATGTTGATTCATTTTTTGCCTCCCACAACTTTCTATAACCAAAATGAAATAAAGTCAATCTATACCAGCAATTGCGGTCATTCTTATAAAAGCAATTTCAATCACTATTACTAATACTAGATAGACATAGAAGTAATATTGTAAGATATTATTTTATAACTTAATTCAACATTAAAATTAAAGTTGTTAATCTCATTTCGTATCGGAATTGTATCGGTCAATACATTACATTTTAGGTAAAAATTAGTACAAGCTACTTTTAGTTCTGTTCTAGTTAATTTACCAGCTTGTACCGTGCTATTCCATATATTATACAGTAGTGTTTTGCCTGATTTCTAGTCATCTCCGAGTGTTCCGATGCGTACCAGTTGAAAGAAAAGAGGAGAAAACTGCTTTTCTTTTGATTAAATGGAAAAAAATGATGGAAGACAAAAAGATATGTTGTATTGTCAAATCTATTAATTGGATTGCTTTGGAAACAAGAATTGAAGTGGTTGTTGGGCAGATACACAAAATTCATTATTAAGGATGGGCAGATACACAAAATTCATTATTAAGGATGGTCACGAATTGGGTTTGGGGTTGGTTTATAGAAATCCATCCCGTTCCATATCATATCGGGGAAGAGATAAATCGGGGATGATGGAAGTGGGGCGGGTGCAAGACGGTTAATTTCACAAGTTGAAAAATGAAAATATTAATAAAAATTATAGATAATTTAGTATATTACGAATAATAATTTATAATTAACGAGAATTATATTATATAACATAGAAAGTAAATGAATAAAAATTAATATTTTAGTATAATGTTTTAGTATTTTAATTTTATTATAATGAAAAATAAATATATTATATATATTATATACATAAATATATTTAATAAATATAATCGAGGTGGGGTTCGGGTGGAACGGGACGGGGGAAGCAAGACCCGTTCCCGCCTTATTTCTTAATCAGGCTGGGGAAAAATAGTGTGGGGCGGGGCGAAGCGGGGGATGCAAGTGCAGAGCAGAGCAGAGCAGAGCAGAGCAGAAAAAAATGACCATCTGTAGTCACTATAGTGCGACCTGCATGACTTATTTTGTTGTTCATTTTGATGATCAGAATCGTTCATTTTTTAAGATACATTAAGCAGAATATACTTGTAAAAAATCAAGTTAATCTGATATCGATAGACCTTTCATCAATCTCATTTATGTGTTTGTAAATTTTTTTTTTTTTTTTTTGGGAAAATTACAAAAATATCTCAAAATTTGACCTTTATAACAAAATAGACCTTGAACTTTTAATTTTGTCAATTTAAATCCTAAGTTTTTAATTTGTTTTCAATCTAAACTATTTGTCTATTTTCCTTAAGCAAAATCAATGAAAAAATGATATTTTAATCATTAAACTTAATAATAAAAAAAGTATTTTAGACATTTTATATATTCATATATTGGGTTTAATGATTAAAATATTTTTTTTCCATCAGTTTTACATAGTAAAATAAACAAATGATTTATATTGAAAATAAATCAAAAAATTAAGATTTAAATTAATAAGATGAAAGTTTTCGAATTTATTTTACTAAAAGACTCAAATTGGACGGTTTTTTTTTTTTTCTTTTTAATTTTTATAATTGCTCCACTTTTGTTTTTATTTTTGTTTTGGTGCATGATCAATAATTATGACACCAGATAAACATGTGACAAGTGGCTTGGTAGGCCCAAGTGACAGATAAATATCATTGTTGTACATCGGGAGGTGTTTGGGTATATAAGGTGTATATCATATATATTTATGTAAGTTTTCATATATATATATATATATATATAAGTTGTGATTTCTCAAATTTTTATGGATTAATTTACTTATATTTATGAAAACTTACGCGATTTTGTGATATAACTTACATATATTTGTAAGAATTTACACAAGTGCATATGATATGTACTTGAACACTTGAAAATTGCCCATACTATTAAAACGAGATAGACATATGAGTAATATTGTAAGTTTGTAACTTATAGCATAAAGAGTTGATTGTTTAATTGTTACGATTAACAGTGAAAAGGTCAAAATAAAATTTTGATAAATCATGAAAATAATATCATATAATACACCTAAAATATTTAATTACTTTTCTTCAATTTGATGCACAAGTCATGGCATATGCACTGCCCGTCTAAACAAGGAAACAAAAATCACTTGATTATGAAATAAACAAGGAAAATTATCAAGGGATTCTATTTTGTTTTGAAAATTATTATTGAGTCTTATCACATTTTAATGTAAGTGATTAAGTCCTATTTTTATAAATTGTCCCAAAATTTTCAAATCTTCATAATGGTAGAATTTATCACAATTTCACACCTCTCATTTAATATGAAAATTAATTTCACAAGTAATTTTATTTTTTTTAATTTTTATAATTAATAATATTTTAATTTTTGAAATTAATTAAAATTTTATAACCAAAAGAATAAGTATAAAATTCATCAACTATCTCACGCATTGAGAATATATGAATTTGCCACGATATTATTTTCCATAGAACTATTGATGGAAATTTAATAAAATTTTATAACTTTGAAATGTTTATCCAAAAAAATTTCATTGTTTGAAGCAACAAAATGATGAATTGTATGCCATGGTTTTGTCAATCCAATTGTTATTTACGATTTTATTTAATATAATATGTTTTAATTTTTATAATTAAAAAATATAATTTAAAGTAAATTAAAATTATTTACAAAATTATTGTCCATATTAAACAAGAGTAAAATTAGAATAAAATACATTATTATAAAAAATTAAACTTTTGGTGAATCCTAGGTAAGTATTGAAATAAGCACATACTCAAAACTTTAATATAAGGGGCGATCATATATTACTCATAAAAAAATTAAAAAATTATGAATCAAAACGTCAATTCTTATGGACACAGAAAGTTAAAAATAAAGTAAAAATATAGATATAAATAAGCATATTTTCTTATTTATATGTTAAATTACAAAAGATAATAATTATAAAATAATTTCCATACTAAAATGAGACATTTTAAGTTGTGTTCGGCTTTTTTCCACAGCATTAAAAACATATAATAAGATAAATATTTGTTATATTTTTTTTTATAATTTTATAGTTTGACTCTATTATTTCATAGATATAGAGGGACAACAACCCTTAAAAAGACAACAAATTATTATTATTATTTTTTTAAATGGAATAATTTAGAGAAAAGATAATATAGAAAGTATTTTTTGAAATATTAAGAGGACGATCACTTCTCATATTCCTTTCAGATCCATCCTTAAAAAGACACACGCATTCAAATAGTAAAGCTACTTAGAGCAACTCTGACATAAGAGATAAAATGGGCAACTCAGGCATTTTTTATTTATTTTTTATTTTTTTTATGAGGCTCTCAATCAAAAAAGGGATTTTAGCTATTGTCATATTGACTCTCCATACGTTGCTAGTGTCTAATGTTGGGCAAACGCGACTTCCTGTCATTGTGTTGCTTGCTCTATCTCAATTTTTCTCAGTTCTAACCCATCAATCCTTATTTTATTTTGTTTTTATTGCATTACTAATCTTTTATAAATGGGTATTGCTAGTGATAGGAAATTTTGGCAATGACCCATCAAGTTTTGTGTGAAATTATTTATTTTAAAAAATATATATATATTTTTTAAATGTTATTGTTGTGCAAATGTCATATTGACAATCATGTCATAATTATGTACTTACGTTGTATGATATAAAAATGTATTTTTTTTTTTGATGCATATGACATTTTTGTTTTGAAAATTTATTGGCTTAGTCTTCGTTTGTGAAGAGTTAAAATAGTTTGACTTTTTGACTTTTTATCTATTTTAACCTGACTTTTTTAGTCTCGTTTGGTTTTTATTTTTGGCTTTTATGACTTTTGTGAAAGAAAAAGTGTAATTTTATAGTTTAGATGTGATATTTTGTCTTATTAACTTATGTAGCTAATTTTGTCTTTTATGCTTTTTTTTAACCAAAAATCAGTTGCCAAACATAGCTTTAGTTTGTATGGTTAAGTGAAATAGAGAGCGTTATTGGAGTATGTATTAGATAAAGTGATTTAGTAAAATACAAGGTGTATTTTTTATGTACTTTTGCTAGGTAAGATGTTTGGTTGTTGGAGTTGCTGGACTCATACCAAATAATAATAATAATAATAATAACAATAAATTAAACTCATCTCCCTTAAAGTTTGAAAAAAGAGTTAATTATACTAATAGTCCCTATAGTTTGGGACTTGTGTCACTTTAGTCCCTGACTTTTTAATTGTGACATATTTGGCCATGAATTTTGAATCTTGTTCCCAATAAGGACAATTGAAAATATCATTAGATTTTTTAAGGGTAAAATCGTCAATTTGATAAAATATAAATTAATTTGACAAAAATAAATGTCAAAAAAATATTTTTAATTTTTTAAAAATTATTTTTATCCACCAATGATAAAATTATGTAAAATTAAAAAAAATTAAATGATTAATTTTTTAAAATTAATTTTACATGATCATCATCCAAACACATAATAAAAATTAATTTGGTAAAAAAAAAAATAAATGCCTAAAAGATTTATCTATTTTACATAATGTTATTTTTAGTGGGTAGAAATAATTTTTAAAAATTCAAAAACATTTGTTTGACATTTATTTTTGTCAAATTAGTTTATATTTTATCAAATTGACAATTTTACCCTTGAAAAATCTAATTATATATTCAATTGTCCTTATTTGAAACAAGATTCAAAATTTAAGGTCAAATGTGTCACAATTTAAAAGTCAAGGACCAAAGTGACACAAACCCCAAACTATAGGGACTATTTGTGTAATTTGCCCTTGAAAAAAATACAATTAGTCTTACATTTTTAATATAATTACACTGACTTCCATCAAGTTTTAATTCACATAACACTTACGTCATTTTTCGTCAATAGTTCATTAGTCGTTTGAATAAAAAAATAATGTTATCATCACTTTCCTGTTAAAATATATATTTATCTTCATTTATTTTAATATCTACTCACCATTGGTATTATTAGTTTTGATCATTTTAATCTTATTACAAGAGAAATTAATATAATTATATCAAAAATATAGAATTAACTGTATTTTCTCTAAACTTAAATGGAAGTGAGCATAATAATAATAATAACAACAACAACATAACTTCCGTCACTTTCAAAATCAAACATGATGCTAGTAGATTAATGGGTAAATTACAAATACACAATTTACTTAAAATATAAATTGCTTCGTGTGATTTAGAAAATTACAAATATTTCATTGTTATAATTTTTTTATTTAACAGAATTAATTGAACAATGTTAGATTTTTGTAATTGGCAAGCCCGTTGGATAAAACTCCATTTAGTTATGTTAAGTTTTTGTAATTGGCAATTCCGTTTGACAAAACTTCTTTCAGTTATAATTTATTCGCTCTTTTGTTTTAGTGAGAATGTAAGTGTTTAGATGCAAATCCAACTCAAATTGTTCCTATGCAGAAGAATTTGTGATCTTGAGGCTTCTGTGTTTGCCACTTCCCTGACTATGTACGGGGAGTTGGTAAGGTTAAAGAAAATAAGGTACACCCTGTTTTTATTTATCATCATTGTGGTATGTATGGTCATATTTGCCCTTATTGTTATGAGTTATATGGAAGAGTGTCTCATAGAGGTGGAAGAAATTTTAATACCTTGTGAGGTAGGAGACATTTCATTGGTCGTAATGAGGTTAAGGGTCATATTAGACCAAACATGACGAGATGTTGTATTTGCTTAATTAGACCTAGGAATAGGAGGTTGGAAACCAAGTCAAGATGGGCTCCTATTGAAGGGAAAGAGAACCACAACGTCAAGACACCACCCAAGAACCACAATTTTCACAACTTTGTTCGTACTAAAGCTGTTTGGGTGAGAAGGCTTGACTTGTGTTAATTTGTTTATTCGTGTTTGTTTGTTTGTTTGTTTTTTTTGTTTTTTTTTTTTTGTTTTTTTTGGTCTTTTGTATATATTTGTTCGTTTCTTTATTGCTTTCCATAAATTTGTTTTAAAAAAAAAAATCCAAAAAAATTTTCCTAGTATGATTTTGCAAGTTTCAAATTTTTGAGAAGTTCTTGGTATATATTGGAACTAATGAGAATATCCATTATTTGTTAATGTATGTGTGTTTTCTATAGTCATTACTCATTTCGAATTGTGTGTACTTTGATTAGTATGTCTCATTCTGTACACACGCTTGGATTAGCAAATCCGAAAACTTTCATAGAAAATCCATTTATTGCAAAATATGCCAGAAATAGACTACATCACCAGATCTTATAGTGGCTTTGGAAAATTAGGAAACTCGTGACTCGTGCCAAAGGCTACCATTCGTCATAACCAAAGATGCCTCAGTTCAAAACCTTATAAATGAAGGGGGGAAGGTCATGAAGTGAGCACCCGCGCTCACCTGATCAAAAGATCGACCTCTACTAAACCATAATATAAGTTTTATAAATAATATATGCTCTTGTTCCGGTTATTTATTAATGCTACAAATTTACTATGTGAAGCAATCAAGTATAGACGATGTCATTCATTTTGGAACATTTGGACCTTAAAAGACTTTTGATATATGTACAACTCAAATGAATCTAAGCCCACAAGCATAAGAATCAATACTATTCCAAATTGAATGACACAACCTTCATCCACTGGCAATCATAGAGATACATCAGTTAAGTATGTAGTCGCATGATAAGATGCTTAGACATAATAAGAAAAATCATTCACAGGTGGGATGCTAAGGCTATAAATGTTCACCTAGTATTTACTCACATCCGACTATGAGGATGAAACAAAAATTACTAAAATATGCATGATCCTATATGGAAAATATTAATGCAATACATACACAAGAATGCAACTATAGATTCGGCTACTAAATATATGATATGTGTATCATCTCAATGCATAAGGTAGCGCACATAATTAGTTCAGAAATGATAAATTCTACAAATGCAGATGAGCCGAACCCAAATGCATGAAAGATAGATGCAATATATGAGTATGATAAATAAAACGTGATATTATGTATATACAGAAAGTACATAAATAAAAGAGATAGAAAGATATAGGGTTGGAAAATTATTACAACAATTCAAATAAAAACAAATAAAGACGGAGGAGGGAGGAATTATTACAACAATTGAATGAAATAATAAAATAAAGAAAAGACGTGCGGTTAGAGAAATTATTACAACATTGAATTGATTTAGCCCAATTACTGCTGAATCTAACAAATCATACTATATAACCAAAAAAATATAACCAGCAGCTCCAGAACCACTCAGCAGAGCACTCCCCAGAAACTGTTTGCTCTGTTCTTAGAAGGATCATCCGGCCAAACACAAAAATGAGCCAGCCGAGCAGGAAATTAGCCGACCAAACTCTTCTTCCGGTTTAGATTTGGGTTAGTGCGGAAATTCCAAAACAAAGGCCAAAGGACATTTTCTAAGGGGTGCTCATCCCTTCTACCCCTCTGCCCACAAGGATCACTTAGGGAAGATGTAGATAGGCTATGACTTTTAACAATGATATAAACAGATATTTTGCTAAAAAGAACAAATTAAATGAATCAAAAGTAATAACAAATTCAAGCCCAAGGAAATGATAGGAACCTACATCTTCTATTTGTGAATAAGGGAAAATTAATACCCAAATCCATGTCATTAAGTGGAGAGCGTAGATTAACGCAAACCATTTATTGGTGGAAGCTTTGCTTTTAAAACAAGGGATTCATCAAAACAATTGAAAACTCATCATGTAGTCATAAGACAAGGATGCTTCCACCCTTTTCTATGTTCACAAATGATTAAGAATGGAGGTTTCAATATCCTATGACCCAAAATCTCTTATTTTACTTCCAAAAAAACAAACAAAAATAAAGAGAACACAACTCTTTTAACATCAAATCCCAAGAATCACTCAAGAAATCCTATAGAACAACTACCCTACTCATTATTTTTTTAGTATAGGTTGAAACTGTTGGTTTTTTTGGCTTTCGAAAGTTAATTATGTAATTTTAAGCATGCCAGCAAGGATCAATAAGTCCTTACAAAATTTTAATTGCTAACAAATTATCAGACGATTGTGTTGAAGTTCTTTCAGCCTCAATGAAGAAGACTTTTACTGGTGGCTTGCTAAGGAGAAACTTATAAATAATGACGAGTACAAAAAACAGTTTAGAAACTAAATTTCATTAAGTAAATGAGAACTTAAAATGAACTTGCAATGAAATGACCCTGTCATAATCCAAACCTGCCCCTATGGATTAGAGTCATAATCGGCCAGTAATCACGAGATTACCTGCGGCCTCAGTTAGAAATCAAGTCATATTCAATATTAGGGGGCCAAATTGCTGAAGAAAAATTTACAAAGATTGTCCAACGAGCTGTGCATATATGGTTTAACCAAAACATTCTCATATTCATATAATAACTCACACCATACAAACATTTATATTATGTATGTATCACATACGTCCAGGATCATTCAGTAGTCAGTATTAACAAAACTAAGGTTGTACATAATTGGTCATACGTGACCTTAAAGGATCAAAAACAAAAGATCAAAGGACAAGTAAAACAAAAGTAAGGCCTCTTGCGTGAGGCGACCTTGGTTGATTTCTCAAAACTTGATTTCTCATTGCTTACTAGGACAGGGGCTAGGCATCCCGATGCTCGCCTGAATACATAAATATAAACAGTGAGCTAACGCCCAGTGAATAATACCAAAACAAATGAGTTCATGAACAAGATTCTTATAATCACAGTTCACTATTACACTTAGTATTCAATGTTAAAGCAGAATGACCTCAGGTCCCTTCCATCATATCCCAAGCACAGAACGACCTTGGGTCTATCATAAGCAAAACGATCTCGGGTCCAACTTACATATAGAACGACCTTGGGTCCATTACACACTGAACGACCTTAGGTCCAATACTCACAGAACGACCTTAGGTTCGATACTTGCATAACAACCTTAGGTCCAATACTTACAGAATGACCTTAGGTCCAATTCATATACACATTTATTATGTGCACATATTTAGATATATGATCATATCCGTTCTTGTATCCAGAATGACCTTAGGTCCATATCTTTTCCTTATCCCGAACGGCCTTCAACCCATTTAATAATCATACAGAATGTCCTAAGGCCCAACCCACATCCTCATTGAATATACTGAACGGCCTTAGGCCCATTTCAGAATCATACATTGATCACTTCGTACATTTCATTCTGAATTGAGTGATTGGAATGCTCATTCATAATATCATTTTAAAGCTCTAGAACCTTACCACATAGGCTTCGTTTAGAAAATAATGCGTATACAAAATATCTTTGTTAAGATATTACTCACCGTGTTCCGATGTTTGATTCGTCCTTGTACTTGACCCTGCATAATTCACAACACATTGGGTCATAATACCATTTAATCTATTCTTTAGTTTGCTTAACCTTCTTAGGCTTCTTTCGTGTCCTTTAATTCATTTACAATGTTCAATGCATGCCTAAGAGTGCTTAGAAATGAAAGAGAACAGAAAACGAAACATAAAACAACTTTTCAAAATTTCTGAAACAGGGCTCTCCGCTCGAGTGCAGCTTTTCTCACTTGAGCAGACCCTTTTGGCTTGGAAAAGTATTAGTTGCCTTATTTTTGCGCTCGAGCGTGAATTTGGTCGCTTGAGCCAAGAGTCAAAACATGTGAGTGGGCGCTCGAGCGTAATTATTCCCGCTCGAGCAAACATCAATGTTTGCAAAACTTCTGGGAGCTAGCATTTTATGCTCAAGCGACACTTTCCTTACTCGAGCGGACATGTCGAATTCTGGAATTTCCATAACTGTGTTTGAAGTTCAAAACTTGATTCCAAAGCTCAAAACTCACATTTTTGGTACAAAAACATGGAAAACATTATATGGCATGGAAATACTTCTAATTTTAAAACCAATTACTCGAAATCATGGACCAATTTCCAAAATCAAGTTCAAATCATTCAATTCCATGTTCAAAACTTTAAGACTCATGCATGTATGACCTTACATGAATTCATCATCTTGAAAACATGTAATTAAGCCTCATAATCTTATTATTCATGGATGTGTCTCAAATGACTACCAATTCAACTAGTTTAACATGTCTTATACACACACACACACACACACACACACACACAAAAATTGGAGTACAGGAATTGAAGAACTGGAAATATAAAAAACTGGAAATGTAACAATTGGAAAGAAAAATATATGAAATAAATAATTGGTTTCTGGATCTGAGTTTGGGTCCTTCTTCTGTTGGCCTTCTCTACCATTTATACTCTTTAATGGTAACCGTCGAAGTGGACTTCTAACCGTTGAAATGCCCTTCCACGATCATTGGTTATGGCCTTGAACAATCTGCTCCCAATATGCCTTCTTTACAGTTGGGCTTCCCTCTTGAATTTGAATTTGAATTGTGAGTAACCGTTGGGTCACGTCATCTTGCGCCTTCTAACTGCTCTAATATTGCGCAAATCCATTATTACCAATATGAACTGCAACGTGTCTATTGTTGATTGGAGACTTGGATTAACTCCCTAAATTACCTTTTATGAACCACGTGTTAAGCTGTGATTGGATTATACAAAATATGTAGCCAATATTACCCCCCGCACTAATATACCCAATACTTAGTGATATTAGTGGATCAATGAACTTTGCCCACGTCCTAAGACGTGCATGAACTTTGCTTATCTTGGAAGTGCCACCATATTCTAGTAATGAAGCACTGAACTTCATTAAATTCTCCCTTATGCTTGAACATTTCTTCTACTATTTGAGAATACGAAAGGGCTGATACATCTCCAATGGCCAAACAAACTCTCCCTTATATTGATCGAGCATATAAGAAGGTGTTCGACAATGATGATCGACCTCGAAAGAACCTTCACGCATTTATTGGCCACCTTTATCCACCTCTATTTATACAAGTCATGGAAGCTTTTGCAGAATACAAACCTCTGGACCAAGAATTTTCAAAGATGGATCTTGGAAACTCTTTCTCTGCTCCAAAACTTTCTGCATGGGACAAGGCTGCTTCCTCTTCCTTTGAAAACACTAGTTGGGATACTTGGTTAACACCTGTTCAACCTCAAATAAGTAAGCTGATTCATCATAGAATTGTTGAATTCGATAAACCCCTTTTGGTGCTTCCTTCTTCCCGAAGCTCAGTAGTATGCCCCATATATACCTTTTGATCGTCGTCGTTGTTTGGAGGACAACTTGCTTTTAGCGTAGTATACCTCCTCCCTTCCAATGAGGATAGTGCAGAAGACTCCTAATCCAATCGAAGCATTGTGATTCAGTCTCTCATTCTTGGCTAAGAAGGCAAAATATTATTCTTCTGACTAGCTAGAGTGCATAAATGACCCCCAATTCCCTTATTCTTTTGGGATGGACCCTTCTGCACTCTCTCTCCCTTAGAATCCTAACTGGATGGAGGAATTGAAACTTACTCTCTTCGAGGGTCAGCATTTCTCTTCCTATCAATCTCCAGTTCTTCCAACTACATTTCAGTAGTATAAAGCACAGCTCCTACTTGCTGCATTCTCCCATTTTCTTTTCAAAGTACTTGGAGATGAGGTTCCTCACAAGAACTTCCTATGGGCTTGTGACATTGTGTCTTGAGGTCACGTTCTCAACCCCATAGCCCAAACAGAGCTCCACACCTTCTTAGACCAACTCCTTCTCCTACTCAACTGGCATAAAAATACCCTAGCCACCAGTGATTCATTGGATGAAATCACTACCATTCGAATTCATACTCAGTAGGAAGCAGAGAACCTTCTTGAAGATTATGATGCTTTCAAGAACAAGGACTCAGTGTATTGGGATGATGTAGACATGGATGAGATGAAACAAGATTGAAGGCAACGGAGTTTGAGGTGAAGGTTGAGTAGCTTTTTCATCAAATAAGAGCACATCAGCTACAAAAACCCAGTTTAGATAAAATTGAAGACATGATAAAGAAAGATCACAAGTTAATAGAACATTGTTGGGTTAAATTCAATGAACTTGTTACTTTTTCCATTTCTTACTATTATGAAATTGAATTTATAGCCAAATAGACCCTCCTAATGTAAATATTTATACATTAATGAGATTGGGTTTTTGACATTCCAATTGTATGATCCATTTAATATGTCCTTATTCCTTGCTTTGTTCAATAATCTGTACAAACAATAACTTCGAATTAACCGATATTGCTTCGAAGCCTGGTTTAATTGTTTTCGAAGCATGGAGTTTCTCTTAAGAATGATAACATTTGCCTTTGAAGGGTCTTGTCTTAACAAAAAAGTTCAAGAAAGTGTTTTCATGCATAGATAAGTCCTTTGGTCTTTGAACTTTCACATTGCTTGACCAAGTACTGGATTCATAATGCTTACTTATTTTGAAATCCAAAAATTAGGTAAGAACCGTATTCTAACCATAAAATATTACAAGGATTCTTTCGAAGGAAATTTTCTATCACGGAAAGCCTAAAAGAATACCCTCAAAACCTTCGAAGCAAACAAATCCCAGTAATACTTGAGTTTAAGGTATAAGACTAGCTTCAAAGCCAACTACTTGCTTTCAAAGCTAAGCTGAGTACTTAAAAAACTAGCTTCAAAGCCAACTCCCTATTTTCGAAGCCAAGCTGAGTATTTAAAATGTGTTTCCATCCTTCATAAGGTATTCACATACTTGTTCAAAGGTAGCTCTCTTTGTGTTTTCAGGGATTTAAAATAAAAGCCTTAATCACACACATAGGTCAAACCTAGGCTTATTTGACCCGCTATGTTAAATGGGTAATATTGAACAGAAAGGTTTAAAACCCCAACTCCACGCGATTTACCTATAACTTGTCCAAAATTCCCTTCTATTGCTCTCGACTACAATTTCTTACTCTTTTTATACTCACTTTCTTTGCCCTCCCTTCAACCCCTCACCAATGGCTTCTTCTTCCTCAAAAGTGCCAGTTATTGCATGAGCCCGTCTGTGGCTTTGAAGAGGTGTACTGATGAAGAGAGAGCTAAATTCAAAGCTGGTGGACCAAGTACCATAGATAGCTGTGTCTTTATCCATCACCACAGCGCTCAGGAACAATACGTCCTTGGACCTATCTTCAGAGAAACCCCTGCCCAGCTTCCTGCTTTGTATCCTCGTTTAGAAGATCACTGTCATCTTTACGAAGGAGGCCTTGACTGAGGGAGCTGGATGATGAACCAACCTCATCGCTGCTGGCCCACATTGAGGATAGAATAGGAGGAACGGTACGACAAAGTTGTTCTTACTAGAGAATGGGACCTGTAAGAGCTCTGCATCCTTGACACCCTTCGCCTCTCCAGGTTCATTATTCCTAAAGACCCTTTTTTTATTCCTGCTGCCCTTTGCTTCTGGAACTCAGCTTTTAATTTTTTCCAATTCTGATGTGATATGATGGCTCCCACTGTCATTGATATCTGCCATTTCTTAGGGCTCTCACCAATTGGTAATCCCTTTTCGTCTGATTACCCAAACCCTCCGGTTAGTTTGACCATTTCGTCATTGAACTCTTTCTTTAGTGATTTTGCAAAGACTGAGAATAAGAAAGAAAGTCCTGTGACTGACCAAGAGTTTTTTTCATTTATTCTATACTGGTTACTAAATTCCTTTTTTGTACCTCTTCTCAGTGGATCATGCCTAAGTTTTCCCCTCTTGCTAAGGCTTTTACTTTGAAGAAGAAGATAGCCTTAGCTCCTTATGTTTTAGGCCATGTTTATAGGGTTTGTTCCTAATTTTGTGAAAAACCTCTGGACATTAATCAAGGAGGCCCACTTTAAGTATTACAACTCTGGTTTTTTGCATATTTTTCTGACTTACACTCCAGGTGTTTGAGATTCTTAGTGCAAGACCCCACTACCTATGGAGAAAAATATGCCAGGGTCTCTTTTTACCCCTCTAGTTTTTCTTATTACTTCAATTTCTTCTATCAACTCCTAATATCTCCTCTTTCCACCTTTTTCTGCCCCTTCGAAGCCAACACAGGGCCAGCTTAGCTGAGAACCTTTTTAGCTGACAAGAAATGCTCTAGGTCTTTACACAAAGATATGTGGGCCTCCATTTTACTTCCAAGGGAGCTCTTTCTTGGCACCTTGAACCTTTGAGCTTATCTGAAGCTTACTGCCCTTCCTAATTTTCTAGGCAATTTAGGCTTACTTAGGGGATTCTTCTCCCTCTATATAGCCTCTCCAACTCAAATCTTGCAACCAGAGAGCTGAAAGTGCCTAAAACCAAGTTGGATGAAGCAACCTCTGAACTAAAATGACTTTGAATTTACTCCTTTCATCTCACACGGCATGGCCTTAAAAAGAGTTTAGAATTGGTAAACAGCCAATATGGAGGTGCACCTGGCTATTTCCCCTAAGGATCTGCTGGTAAGGCTAGATGTGCCCTCTCAAGCCAAGCCTAAGGAGACTGGGGTCACCATCAGCTCCTCTACTACTCCTACTATTCCAATTTATGCTCCTACTACCTCATATCCTCCTCCTAGAGTCACCAGGGCCACTTTGAAGAAATGTATGCACCTTGCCTCCTTTACCCCCTTCCCTTTTATGCTGTTTTATCTAATTGCCTATAACTTTAATATTTGGTGTAGAAACTTCACAGGAGGCTTCTTTTCAAAGGACTCAAGCCTTGAACATTGAAAAGGGCAAGCAGCAACAACAGAGGAAAAGAAAATTTATGCTTAACCCTGAAGAAGAGATATCTAAGGCTCATTCAGATAAGGAGGAAGAAGCAAAAAAGGCAACACCATTGGAAAGGTAGAAAACAAAGGCATTTTCTTTTTCTGAGCTCACTTGGGCCCCCACTTATGAATCAGCTACTAAAGCAGTGGAGAGGGAACAGTCCAAGGAGATTATTGTCTTTCAAAGGTCAAAAAAGAGGAGGCAGCAACAACTATTAAGAGAAGAAGCTACTGTTACTGATGTAATGCAAAAGGGAGACTGTGAAGAAGAGTAAAACTACTAAGCACTATACTCTTCACAGTTCTCCAACCATTACTACTATAACCACTAAAGCTGGTAATTTCTTTTAGTACTTTTGACAATTGCCCTTTTCAAGACTTAGCATGCATTTAACATCTTTCTGATTTTTGAAATGCAGCAGCAGCCAGCCTACACCATTGAAAAGGTAGAAAACAAAGGCATTTTCTTTTTCTGAGCTCACTTGGGCCCCCACTTATGAATCGGTTGCTAAAGCAGTGGAGTGGGAACAGTCCAAGGAGATTATTGTATTTCAAAGGTCAAAGAAGAGGAGGCATTAACAACTATTAAGAGAAGAAGCTACTGTTACTGATGTAATGCAAAAGGGAGACTGTGAAGAAGAGTAAAACTGCTAAGCACTATACTCTTCATAGTTCTCCAACCATTACTACTATAACCACTACAGCTGGTAATTTCTCTTAGTACTTTTGACAATTGCCCTTTTCAAGACTTAGCATGCATTTAACATCTTTCTGATTTTTGGAATGCAGCAGCAGCCAGCCTACACCTTCCCACTTCAACACTGCCTTCTTTTACTTCACTGTAACAACCCTCATCACTGATCACTGATTGACCATTGATTACTGATACTGTCACTGATTACTGCTAAACTGAGACTGACTGAATTCTGAAACTGATTTATCGACGGTATCCGTTTAAATGCATGTCTATATGTTTGACTGTTGAACTATCTGTTCATGTTTTAATGTTTAAATTGCGAATTGAAGGCCTTATCGACGGCCGAACCGGAAATCGATTAGTGTTTCATGATCATCATAATTTATGTGATTTTGTAGTGTAATCATCTGAAAACTGATTAGGTATGATTAAAGTAGATTAAACGAGCCAATTCCATAGTTTGACTTATTTACTAACTTGCCACTCTAGTGGCCCACTACATGATCAACCTTTGAGCCTTAGTATACACTTAAGTACACATTTGCTCAGCTCATTCCTTGCCCTTTGCCGGCTAGAGAGAGAGAGATAAGGGAGAGAGTTGGATTTCATCTCATTTTGCTTGGTCTTGCTTGGAAGTTAAGGGGATTGAAGTATAGATTTCATATTTAAGCTTCTACACTTGATGTACTAGACTTAGGTAAGGATTTCATCTTCTCATTCTTGTATTCAAGCTAGTTCTTGCTTGTTCCATGTTAATTGAAGAGTTGAGTCAAGAATTGGCCTCTTAATGTTGAATTGAAGCTTAAGGCTTGCATGCATGTATGTATTTTGAAGTTTAGAGGTTGTAGTTCATAATTCCTCACATGCATGTTCATATTATTGTCAAAGTGCATGATTTCATCTTGTTTTAAGAAGAATTGGCTCATTGAGCAAGTGTTTGAAGTGTTGAGGTTGATTGAATTCATGGTTATTGCATGTTCATCATGTTTTTGAAACTTGGTTTGAAATCGTGTTTAATTGAACTACCTTTGGGCTTCGATTTCTTAAATTGATCTTTGAAACATGTTATATTATGAGTTTTGAAGTGTTTTCCAGAAAATTAGCCCAAAAGGATCGAATTTGATGCATTGAAACTTGATTTGAGCATTGGAGTTCAAATCTGGATTTTCCAGATTTTGGTCTCCCGCTCGAGCGGGGAAAGTGGCGCTCGAGCGGGGAATTCGAGCTCCCAGCATCTTGCACTGTTTTACAGTCCGCTCGAGCGGAGTAATGTACGCTCGAGCGGAGACCTTTGTCAGCATGTCCGCTCGAGCGGGGAAATCCACGCTCGAGCGGGACCTCTGACTTTCTGAAAATGTTTTCTGAGTGCATCTTTGCATCCTCATCCCATTCTAGGCATTCTTAGGCCTAGTTTAAGACATCTTAATGAGGATATAGATGTAGAACACACCAAGGCAAATTAGGGGTTAAGTTATTATCTTTCCCAACTGTGTAACTTAGTGTGTGTTCGATCTGTTGACCGTGTAGGGTTGACTTCCGAGGAGACGCTCTAGCTTGCTATAGCCCAGAACTCTGTGAGTAACAACTGTGTAAAGATATGTTCAAAATGATTATCTTCTGAACAATTGAACTGTACTACTTTCTGAACTGTTACTGTTAATTGAATGAATGTATGTCCTCTATTCTGAACTGTATTGTGGCATCCTTAGCAACTACTGTTACTGACTGTTACTGTTACAGAGATCTCTGTCGGTTCCCATGTTGGAACCACTACTGTTTACTGATATGATGGCCATCATTCACTGTTTGGTCTATTAAGACCTGGTCTGTCAAGACCTACTGTACTGTTTAGCTATTGGATGTACCACATATGACTGTTATAATCTGTGAAACTTGGAGCAAAGTGCTGCACGGAACTAAGTGCTGCAAAGTGAGCCACCTCTAGAATCTGTGCGAGACACCTCTTGAGTCCATAAGAACTGCACTGTTTTCTGAAATGTTACTGTTACTGTTACTGCTACTGTACTGCTACTGTACTGTTACTGTTACTGTTACTGTTACTGCTACTGTACTGCTACTGTACTGTTACTGTTACTGCTACTGTACTGCCACTGTACTGTTACTGTTACTACTACCGTACGGCTACTGTACTGCTACTGTACTGTTATTGTTACCGTTACTGCTATTGTACTGACACTGCTACTAGTGCTGCTAACGGATGTGCCACGTACGATTACTATGATTTCTAAATGACTGTTACGGCATCAAATATAAGCCACAAACGGACTGACCGATATACTGAATCAATGAACTGTTTTAAATATTGAAAAGGCATTTATCCTAAACCTCTTTACGTATTATGTTATTCACTGGGCTTTAGCTCACTGCTCATATATATATATATGTAGGTGTTCAGGCACCGGACCGTTGCTAGGAGCGTCAGGCAAGCTTTTGTTTTGTCAGCCAACCACTGTGCCTCACTGTGAGGTTCCAAGCCGTTCAAGCTTCGGCTTTGGGGTGTTTTAATATTTCCCGTCTGTCTCTGTAACTGTTTTGTTTACTGTATAGACTGTATAGACTGTTACTGTACGTTTTAATAGGGATTAGATCCCTGTTCTGAATGATTGTACACGTATGTGTAGACTGTCACAGCTCATTGGACCGTGTTTATTTACTGTATTGGCTTCCGCCAGGCCCTGTACTCTGTTTTACTGGATTACTGTTAGGCAGGCCTTCGGTAATCTCGGATTACTGGCCGGTTACGGTGCTAAACCCATAGGGCCGGGTTTGGGTCGTGACAGAGTGGTATCAGAGCGACACTTAACCACGAGTTATACTGCACACACGTGTCCAAGTGAGCTATAGGATGTCCTAGAAAAGTAATTAGGGCATTGTATGAACATGAGAAGTATGTGTGGCCATGATTTGAATAAATGTGTTAATGTGTTTAAGTATGCAACTGTCTATGCTTATGATTACCGTACTGTCTATGGTGAAATGAACGCAACCTATATGCATACTTAAAGAAGTTAAGTGGTATAACATGTTATGTTAATACCGAATATGAAATCGATGTAATTATGGACGTGTGGTAGTAAAGGGTCATGTGACCGTACCTGAGTTGAATTGAAAGCATACACACGTCTGATATGAAATAAAACGTGAAGTCAGTAAGAACCTCTCCTAGATTGATAATCACCCTGTTGTGTGTAAACAAGGGAAAGGGCGAGGATTGTGAACGAAACTGAATCTTCTGATCTGAGGATTAATAGGCTAGAATGAATGATTGAAGCCTAAATCGAAAATCTGAGATAATAAAGGCAGACATATGTGCCTGAACCAACTGAATATGAACTGAGGACACTGATAGAGAAACCCAACAAACTGAAACCACCGAAATTTCTGGGAAGTACCGAACCACTGAAACTGAGGCTTGGGTTCAGAAACTGAGAAAATAAGTGAAGTGTTCTTCGAAAAATACTTTCCCCCAACGCATCCAAGATAGGGAAGTATCCGAGTTTGAACAACTTGAGTAAGGTGATAAGACTGTGGTCGAATACGAGGTAAAATTTACCCAGCTAATTCGATAGGCACCCCACATGTTAGACACGGTCTACAAAAGAATAGAAAAAAAAAAAAATTGAAGGTGGGCGTGACCTAGATGTGTTTGACTGAATTGACGTGCTAAAACCCAACAAAGCATGTAGATGTCCTGGATAGAGTATTAATGCCTGAGACAACGTAGCAGCATCGAAATATCCAAATCGACATCGTCAACCGAATCAGAAAGAATGAAACGGAAGTAACAGAAAGTGAAAAGGACCACTGTGAATAGAAAACCTCGGGCAATAGACTTGACTAATGATATACCTATCTGTACCGATTATGGGAAATAACATTGGGGCGTTGCCACCGCCTGTCTGAAACTCGCTTTAGACGTGGACAGGAAGAACACTTGCCTAAATCTTGCCCACGAACTCAACCGAACGACATTGAGTCTAAATCTAGACCCTAGTCCCAGAGAATGCTCGGAACACTGAAATGACTGACGCGGGTATTACCTTAATTATGTGTAATTGCCTATACGAACATTTGTGTGGGAATCGTACATTCCTTAATCCGATAAAGACTGTGAACATATTGACTGAACCAACTGAATTACTGAAATTATGAACCCTATACTATGAGAATTGTTAGGACTTGGAGTTTACTGAGTTAGGTCCTTGTATCATAATGCAATAACTGAATGTGAACTATTAAGCATGACCTTTTGAACTGTGCTAGAACTGTTGAACGTGGGAACACCTTATGACTGACTGTAATTCGAGAAATCTGTACAGCTATGATTCGGACTGAACTGTTATATATTGACGGACATCATTGAATGAACGGACCCTTGAACTCGAATTATATACGTGAACTGTTGGTGTGTGGGACTTCTGAAATTAAGAACCCATATTAGTTTGTAAAGATGAACTACTGCGTATGAATTTGCGAACGAACGCTCACATGATAATTGATTTTAGACTCACGCCTGTACATATGTTCCCATGCTTGTAATACTATTAGGACTGTCAGGAATGGATTGTGGTTAATGAATCTTTCGAGATTTACTATTTGATGCGGACTATGTACAACACCGTAACGCCTTATGTTAACGATTACCTATGCTATGAAAACTGTTTGGACTCATGTACATGTTCGCATACCCTTGCTTAAGGATGTTACTAGACTGGGTGGACTTATGACTGGCTACCTTAACTATCGTATCTGGGGAAAACTATTTTGTATTGTACATTGAACTTGTGAATCCGTACTGGGAATATTAGTAGACTCTGAAAGTGCACATATATGACTGTACCTTTGCTCGGACTGATTGGTATATAATTTGTTGATAACTTAACCGTTGGGACTATGACCCCAAAATTGTGTGACTGAATAAAGACCCCGACTAATAAACTCTTGACTGTGAATCGTGGTTGTGGAAAATTGACCTGACTGTTTGAATAGACCTGCGAGCCTATGCTCTAGTACTGTATGATTGATTTGGAACCCTCGTAGGGCAACTCCTTATTATGTGTCCGAGAATCTCGCGTAATGTATTACTGTATGCCATATGCCTATATGAAAGATTTATTTGGAAGTTGCTATACTGACTGTGATGTTTACCTCTCGATGTGAATAACTGCATTGCCTGTAAACTTAATGGGAGGAACACGTTGTATATGATCTGTACTGCTTCGATATGAATTATAATGATACCAGACCCTGATGTAAGTTTGACAATAAATGGACTCAGACTAATTGCAAAATTACTGACTATGTACTGAAATGACTGGAGTATGAACTTCTGTACCTCATCTGGAAATGATAAGAATGAAACTGCTACCTGATCTGATCTGATAGAACCGTGGGTTGATGAAACCCTTTGTGTAACTAATAGAACTTTTGTTTGATGCTTGTGCTTCGAACTCTTACTTAGTATGATTGGACAGAACTTGCAACTGAAATGACCTAGTCGAACTTTCATCGACTTGAGAAAACTCTTATTGAGAGTTATTACCTGATTTGCTTCCAATATGGGAAGACTGGGTACATACCATGTGATTAATCACCCGGTATTACCGTATAACTATGAACTTGTTTGATTAGGGAATGATTGTTTTGGCGATTACCGTACTTCAGAACTGATGGGATTTGTTGACAGCAAACTAGTTTTGATTATAAACTCTCACTATCTGGAAGTATATGAAATCAGTATGACTGCTTCCGTATTGATACATAGTTTGATCGAATCTGTGAGAACTGAAACTGATGAATAGTATGTGAATGATTACTTCAGAACCCTGCCTACTGTAATGGGAGTAATGTACAAATTCGCCTTATGTTTCCAATAACTCCCAAATGAACTGGACTGATTGTGGTGGATTACCGAATTAAGGACAAATTGAACAAAAACCAGATGAATGACGCAGAAGTGAATGAATCGAGTCTCTGTAACTTAACGGGGGAAATTACTTATGAAATGAGGCCAGTGCAATTTATAACCCCGATAAGTACTTGATATAAGTAGTGTGATTACTACTACAGTAAAGTTGTGTGCAACTGTATTCACGTTCTGTGTCACGAAATAATTTTTGTTTTCTGAAATGCTATATGTGGTATATGTTAGCTGCCTGGTATTGGAGGTTCCTTATGGAACTTATATTTGTCTGCACTTTGTTACCCGTACCGGAGGCCTCGTCACGAGGGCTCAGCTTCTGTTCTGTATCTGAATCTGTTCTGACTCTGAAACCTGACTAGGTATAATTCGGACCCTAATCTCTGTATGCGATTTATGATTCTGTTTCTGTGCACTGCTAAGATTGAGATGGGGTCATGAAACTGTTATGAATATGATTATGCTCCTGTTAAAGAGTGAAAGCTACTGTTATGTTAGGCATTATCTCTGTTGCCGTATGTTAATTCGAGTTTGGAGGACCAAACTCTTTTTTAAGGAGAGAAGAATGTAACAACCCTCATCACTGATCACTGATTGACCATTGATTACTGATACTGTCACTGATTACTGCTAAACTGAGACTGACTGAATTCTGAAACTGATTGATCGACGGTATCCGTTTAAATGCATGTCTATCTGTTTGACTGTTGAACTATCTGTTCATGTTTTAATGTTTAAATTGCGAATTGAAGGCCTTATCGACGGCCGAACCGGAAATCGATTAGTGTTTCATGATCATCATAATTTATGTGATTTTGTAGTGTAATCATCTGAAAACTGATTAGGTATGATTAAAGTAGATTAAACGAGCCAATTCCATAGTTTGACTTATTTACTAACTTGCCACTCTAGTGGCCCACTACATGATCAACCTTTGAGCCTTAGTATACACTTAAGTACACATTTGCTCAGCTCATTCCTTGCCCTTTGCCGGCTAGAGAGAGAGAGATAAGGGAGAGAGTTGGATTTCATCTCATTTTGCTTGGTCTTGCTTGGAAGTTAAGGGGATTGAAGTATAGATTTCATATTTAAGCTTCTACACTTGATGTACTAGACTTAGGTAAGGATTTCATCTTCTCATTCTTGTATTCAAGCTAGTTCTTGCTTGTTCCATGTTAATTGAAGAGTTGAGTCAAGAATTGGCCTCTTAATGTTGAATTGAAGCTTAAGGCTTGCATGCATGTATGTATTTTGAAGTTTAGAGGTTGTAGTTCATAATTCCTCACATGCATGTTCATATTATTGTCAAAGTGCATGATTTCATCTTGTTTTAAGAAGAATTGGCTCATTGAGCAAGTGTTTGAAGTGTTGAGGTTGATTGAATTCATGGTTATTGCATGTTCATCATGTTTTTGAAACTTGGTTTGAAATCGTGTTTAATTGAACTACCTTTGGGCTTCGATTTCTTAAATTGATCTTTGAAACATGTTATATTATGAGTTTTGAAGTGTTTTCCAGAAAATTAGCCCAAAAGGATCGAATTTGATGCATTGAAACTTGATTTGAGCATTGGAGTTCAAATCTGGATTTTCCAGATTTTGGTCTCCCGCTCGAGCGGGGAAAGTGGCGCTCGAGCGGGGAATTCGAGCTCCCAGCATCTTGCACTGTTTTACAGTCCGCTCGAGCGGAGTAATGTACGCTCGAGCGGAGACCTTTGTCAGCATGTCCGCTCGAGCGGGGAAATCCACGCTCGAGCGGGACCTCTGACTTTCTGAAAATGTTTTCTGAGTGCATCTTTGCATCCTCATCCCATTCTAGGCATTCTTAGGCCTAGTTTAAGACATCTTAATGAGGATATAGATGTAGAACACACCAAGGCAAATTAGGGGTTAAGTTATTATCTTTCCCAACTGTGTAACTTAGTGTGTGTTCGATCTGTTGACCGTGTAGGGTTGACTTCCGAGGAGACGCTCTAGCTTGCTATAGCCCAGAACTCTGTGAGTAACAACTGTGTAAAGATATGTTCAAAATGATTATCTTCTGAACAATTGAACTGTACTGCTTTCTGAACTGTTACTGTTAATTGAATGAATGTATGTCCTCTATTCTGAACTGTATTGTGGCATCCTTAGCAACTACTGTTACTGACTGTTACTGTTACAGAGATCTCTGTCGGTTCCCATGTTGGAACCACTACTGTTTACTGATATGATGGCCATCATTCACTGTTTGGTCTATTAAGACCTGGTCTGTCAAGACCTACTGTACTGTTTAGCTATTGGATGTACCACATATGACTGTTATAATCTGTGAAACTTGGAGCAAAGTGCTGCACGGAACTAAGTGCTGCAAAGTGAGCCACCTCTAGAATCTGTGCGAGACACCTCTTGAGTCCATAAGAACTGCACTGTTTTCTGAAATGTTACTGTTACTGTTACTGCTACTGTACTGCTACTGTACTGTTACTGTTACTGTTACTGTTACTGCTACTGTACTGCTACTGTACTGTTACTGTTACTGCTACTGTACTGCCACTGTACTGTTACTGTTACTACTACCGTACGGCTACTGTACTGCTACTGTACTGTTATTGTTACCGTTACTGCTATTGTACTGACACTGCTACTAGTGCTGCTAACGGATGTGCCACGTACGATTACTATGATTTCTAAATGACTGTTACGGCATCAAATATAAGCCACAAACGGACTGACCGATATACTGAATCAATGAACTGTTTTAAATATTGAAAAGGCATTTATCCTAAACCTCTTTACGTATTATGTTATTCACTGGGCTTTAGCTCACTGCTCATATATATATATATGTAGGTGTTCAGGCACCGGACCGTTGCTAGGAGCGTCAGGCAAGCTTTTGTTTTGTCAGCCAACCACTGTGCCTCACTGTGAGGTTCCAAGCCGTTCAAGCTTCGGCTTTGGGGTGTTTTAATATTTCCCGTCTGTCTCTGTAACTGTTTTGTTTACTGTATAGACTGTATAGACTGTTACTGTACGTTTTAATAGGGATTAGATCCCTGTTCTGAATGATTGTACACGTATGTGTAGACTGTCACAGCTCATTGGACCGTGTTTATTTACTGTATTGGCTTCCGCCAGGCCCTGTACTCTGTTTTACTGGATTACTGTTAGGCAGGCCTTCGGTAATCTCGGATTACTGGCCGGTTACGGTGCTAAACCCATAGGGCCGGGTTTGGGTCGTGACATTCACCTGGGGATGAGAGGCCCTTTTTGACTTCTATAGAGTTGAGGGCATCTTTAAAAGGAAAAGGAAAAGCCAAAGTTGAAATGCCAATGAGTGTAGAGCCTATCCAATCGATATTTCCACTTCCTAGCTCTTCATTCTCCATGCCTTCTTCTCTTTTTTCCTTGAGGCCACGCATCCCATCTTCCCTTTCTCCTGGCCTTTTCAATTCCTTAAACCTGCCCCTGATCTTTATTGCCTTTCCTTTGCAGCCCTCTCTCAGAGTCCTGGCTACCCCTTTATCACCTGAGAGAGCCTCAGTTATGACCTCATCTTTAGTGCCAGCTGGTACTTCCAAGGAAGACACTGGCAACTCACCAATTCCCTTTCCACCATCTAGCTCCAATCTCTCTTCTCTAGACTTGCTGGTAGCCAGGACCATGGACACTGCTGGGGAATCCTTCACTCTTTCTCCTATTCCCATGTTTCCATTTCTCCCTTCAACCTATGACTCCTCTGTATTGCAAATGTCAGAGGAAGAGATGAACATCTTCGAGGCTCAGTCGGCTAGTTTATTTGACATATCTTCACCAGCTCGAGCAACAAACAGTGAGATTGAGCCATTGATCCTTGCTGACTCCCTTTGGAAGATTATTGAGAGCTCTTCCATTGCTACTGAAGCCTCTTTGCCTCGAGTGGACTTGGGCACCCGCTTAGATTTGCTGAAATCATTCTCAAGGATTCCATTTGAAGCGTCACAAAAGCCTATTATAAAAAATGGTTTCCCCAAATGCTGTAAGATCTTCAAGCAATCTAACATGGCCTTCTCAAGCCACTTATCCCAGGTAGCAGTCACTATGGGTGTGTTTGGTAACGTTTACGTTTTCAGTTTATATTTACAAAAAATTTATAAACTGGTTTATGTTTATTTTTTGTTTATTTTTAGAAAAACATAAACTAAAAACGCGTTTGGTAATTGACAAAATGTTTAAAAAATTTTAAAAATATAAAAAAGAGTGAGAAATGGCAAGTGGTGGCAAGTGGCGGCGGAAGACGGTGGTGGAAAGTGGTGACGGTGGGTGGTGGGGGGTGGGTGGGTGGGTGACGGTGACGGTGGCGGGTGGTGGTGGTGCGCGGGTGGTGGGTGGTGGTGACAGGTGGGTAGCGGATGGCGGGTGGTGGTAGGTGGTGGGTAGGTGGCGGGTGGTGGGTGGCGGGTGGGTGGGTGACGGTGGCGGGTGGTAGCGAGTGGGTGGGGTGGTGGTGGTGGTGGTGGTGGCGGGTGGGTGACGGATGGCAAGTGGTAGTGGGTGGTGGCGGTTGGATGGTGGGTGGTGATGGTGGGTGGGTGGGTGACGGTGGCGGGTGATGGGTGGTAACGAGTGGGTGGTGGCGGTGATGGTGGCAGCGGCGGGTGGTGTGTGGTGATAGTAGGTGGGTAGCGGATGGTGGGTGGTGGTGGTGGTGGTGGTGGGTGGATGGGTGGGTGGGTGACGGTGGCAGGTGGTAAGTGGTAGTGAGTGGGTGGCGGTGGTGGTAGGTGGTGGTGGCAGGTGGGTGGCGGGGGGTGGTGGTAGTGGGTGGGTGGGTGACGGTGGCGAGTGGTAGAAAGTGGGTGGTGGTAGTGGGTGGTGGTGGCAGGTGGGTGGTGGTGGTGGTGGTGGCGGTGGTGGCGAGTGGGTGGCAGGTGGACGGTGGTGGTGGGTGGTTGGTGGTGGCAAGT
Organism: Camellia sinensis; assembly: GCF_055761805.1. NCBI lineage: Eukaryota > Viridiplantae > Streptophyta > Magnoliopsida > Ericales > Theaceae > Camellia > Camellia sinensis. The sequence continues at coordinate 8,962,785 of NW_028128988.1, forward strand.
GGGTGGTGAGTGGTGGTGGCAAGTAAGTGGCGGGTGGTGGTGGCGGGCGGTGAATGGTAGTGGCAGGTAGTGGGTGGCAGCGGGTGGATGACATGTAGGTGGTGGTGGTGGTGGTGGCGAGGGGTGGGTGGTGATGGCAAGTGGGTGGCAGGTGGGTGGTGGGCAGTGAGTGGTGGCGGCAGGTGGTGGTGGTGGAGGGTGGGTGGTGGGTGGTGGCGGCGGATGACGGTGGTGGAAAACGGTGGCGGGTGGTGGCTAATGTTGGGTGATAAAAAAAAAAAAAAACTGAAAACTCAAAATGGAAACACATTTTTTGTGTTTTCATTTTTTGGCCAAATTTATAAACTGAGACCACTGATTTATAAATCAAAAATTTTACCAAACAAGTTTTTATTTGAGTTTTTTAAATTTTTGTAAATATAAACAGAAAACTGAAAACGTAAGTGTTACCAAACGACACCTATGGATTTCTATATCAATATATGTCACACGGCCGAGGCTACAGAAGAGGAGTTGCTGAAAGAGAAAGAGTTTATCTCCCAAATACATTCTGAAGTGTTTGACTTAAAGGGACAACACTCATATGCCTCTCAGTTTCAAAACCAACTCTTGTAGAGGAAGGCCCAACTAGAAGAGGAGCTAGCAGCAGTCAACCTAGCCTTGGATCAAAATGCTGAAAGATTGCTGACTACCAACCAAGGGCTAGTTGACAGAAGGCAGGAAATGGCTACGGCCATATAATTGTTTCCATCCCTTAAAAGTAGAGAATCAATTGTAAGGGAACAACTAAGGCTTTGTAATGATTTTTGGGCCAACTTATGGCTTCATGTACTTAAATCCTTATGAAATGAAAAGCCCTTATCTTTTATATTTTCTTTGTCCAAGTGTTCAATGCTTTTATATCTGTAACGCCCTCAAAATAATAACATTAAAACCCATCAACTTCGACATGCATTGGTATAAAAGATAAATATTCTTCTACTCATCAGAGTAGTTCTTTACAAAATTATTACATGTTAACAACAAAAGCAAATACCCTACGGGCTTACAGCTTTCCAAGTTAACACTTGGTTACAAAAAGAAGAGTGCTAACTCAATACATATTAAGCCCTAGGCTTGAATTTACATGTAATACATCTAAAGGAAGCAAATAACAAAACAGTCTGTATGCCTCTAGCCTCCCAAGCTATGTCCTTGGAGGTGGCATGCTACATGTACCTGAAAATGATGTCCCATAAAGGGTGAGCCACAGCCCAGTAGAAATATGCTAAACACAGTATGAGCAATAACTAAGACATTAGCAATTAATAGGTGTTCAATTTCCATAAATCAATTCATAAACCATTTCCATATCATGACCACTATGTTCATGTTTCATTTCAGTTTCCATTTCTTATCAATTTTACAATTTACATCAACGGCTCAGAACCTGGCCAACCACTTATATGAGACAGTGACTCATATTAAATGTTTCCCCTTTTTACAATAGATAAACATACTAGTTGTATCAACATCTCAACAGATAAGCATACAAGCTGTATCCACATTTTAACAGATATGCATATTAGCTATATCAACACTTCCAAAGATAAGCATATGAGCTATATCAACACTTCCATAGATAAGCATATAAGCTATATCAACACATTATCTGACAAGCATATGAGCTGTATCAGTGGAGTCCATCCCCTATCTTCTCCCAAACAACATCCGTTTAGAGGTCCATCCCCTATCTTTCCCTAAACCGTGGAGTACATCCCCTATCTCCTCTCACACACACAACGTATATACGCAAAGGTCATATACACAATCAATCAATACATAACGTTAATGTATTCTATCAACCGTCATATTCTATGACATATCCAATTGATTAGTTTTAGTTTGCCTAATCATCATGCATTGTCTACAACAATCAAAACTACCCTCCACCGGTAGCCCAAGCAATTATTTCTAAACAGATAATAAAAGCTCCAACAGATAAAATATCAATGTTTTCAAAAGTGAGCGATTAATAGATCTAACTCCACTATTCTATCATATAATGAACCAGTTTCATCATTTCCAACTCAATTTCATAAAATCACAATTTTCCCAATATTAGGGTTTTTCACCCGATCTCTCAATATTGACCCAATGGTCCAAATATCAACAACCAATAACGATATCATTATTTTGAACCCACAATACACATTTTAGACTCAAAATAACAAAATTCTCTTTTAACATTTTGAAACCCTAAGTCCCAAAATTTACCCAACTTCAACACTTTATCAAAACAACCAAAAATCTATGTCAAAGACCATAAGAGTGAGTAGGAATCCCTACCTCAAAAATCGGAGCTCAAGGGAAGAAGATGAAGAAACTCAACGTGCTCCAAAGCTCAATATTCTCGGATCAAAGTGTAGCCCTCGACGATCAACCCAACTTTTACAAAGGCCGAAGGGAAAGGAAACACTCTAACTAGATCAAACCCTAGAGAGAAGGGAGTTTCTAGAGAGAGGAACTCTCAAAATGTCGTTTTAGAAAGTAAAAGAGAGAGAGAGAGAGAGAATGTAAATAGTGAATTTAAAACGCCCAGCTGCCAACTGATATACGACATTCCCGCTCGAGCGGAGAACACAACGCTCGAGAGTCAAGAACAAAAAACTAGGTATGCTCGAGCGCAAGAAAGCCCGCTTGAGCGCCAAGACACAAGAATAAAGTACATCCGCTCGAGCGCGAAAACCAGTCCGCTCGAGCGTGGATTTCCCCCTCCCAGAACTTACACCAAAAAGTACTACCCGCTCGAGCGCCAGAGTACCCGCTCGAGCGCCACCGCTCGAGCGTAAAGAAACCCGCTCGAGCGTGAAAAACATGCTTGCAGAAGTTCTGCAGAGCACCAAAATACTGGGAGCGTGTAATCTCCGCTCGAGCACAAGAAGACCCGCTCGAGCGGACCTCCTAAAAACTAGGCAACAAAGAATTAAAACCAAAGCCTAACCAACCTGTAATAACTCTGCCAAATACATCCTAAAACTCAATCAAGCGGAATTAAAGGACGACAACAAGATAGATACAACTACCAACTTCACGGAACCGAGTCCGGAATACAACAGAACAGTAAAGGGATAACCGGGATCGCTATAATATCACTTTTACTTGGCATTTCTTACACTCTTTGTTTTTCCCACACAGTTGGACAATAAGGCTTCAAATATCTACCATTGATTTTCTTAGGATGCACATAACCATTTAGATTTCTTAGATAATAGGCTCCCCCAGGCAGGACTCTATGAATTTGGTATGGTCCTTCCCAATTAGGTAAACGTTTGCCATATAGCCCTTAATTCTTATAGGAAGTATTGTCTTTCACACCAAATCACTTTCATCAAAGCTAATGTGCTTGACTTTTTTATTATAGCTCTTGGCTACTTTTTTCTTTTGGAAAAAGGATATTATTTAATGCCAAAATTCTGGCTTAATCTCATTTTCTAACTCCAAGAACATGCTCTGTAGTTAACTGGTCTTGGCATTTTACCCTTAAGGATTTAATATTAATTTCCACAAGCAATACTATATCATGTCCATATACTAAGGCATAAAGAGTGATTTCTATACTTGACCTTAGAGAAGTCCTATAAGCCCATAATACATCTAATAACAAACTATGCCAATCCCTGGTATTATCTTCCACAACTCTTTGTATTCATTTTTTCAAGGATTTGTTAGATGATTCAGCTAGACCATTTGCTTGTGCAGAATAAGCGGTGGAATTAATAAGACTAATTCCAAATTCTGCTGCGAAAGATCTCACCATCTTCCCATCAAACATAGTCTCATTATCCACAGTTATGGTCTATAAGATGCCAAACCGTGGATTAATTCTTTGATAAATCCAATAACTTTAGTCTAATCCATAGCCTTATAAGGCTTAACTTTGACCCATTTAGTGAAGAATCTGTGGCCACTAGAATGAAACAATGATACTTCGAAGAGGGTGAATATATTTTCCGTATCATATCCATTGCCCATCCTCTAAATAGCCATGGCTTCACAACTACATGCAAATCAATTATTGGTACATATCTTATCATGCCATACTTTTGGCATGCCTAACATCCCTTTGCATACTTTAGGCAATCCTTAAGGATAGTTGGCCAATAATATGAATGCCTTCGAAACAACCATCTCATCTTCACACCAGGTTGATGGGCACCACAAATGCCTTCATGCACCTCAGCCATGGCAGTCAATGCCTCTTTTGGCCCTAAACATTCCAATAGCAGCCCATCTGCTCCCCTTTTGTAAAAAGCATTCCCATATACTATGTACTGCATAGACTGCAGTTTAAGCTTCCTTCTAGCCTTCGAAGATAGGCCGCCAAATACTAAATGATTGGATGCCTCCAATCTTATTTTTGCAGGTCATTCTGATTAGCTTCTACCATGATACTTCTTTTAGCCAAAGGTGGTATTAGCTTTTGATATGTTGCTTGACTTATATCTGTTTGAGTGTTAGCCTTTCTTCTTAAATTCGAAGCCCTCTGGGCTACATCATTGGCTTTGTAATTCATGAATCTTGGGACGTAAGTCACATTTGCTATTTAAAACTGAGAAAGCAAATGTAAAGTAGCAACATAATATGGCAACATGCTTGCACTTTGACATTTAAAAATTCCTTTTACTTGGTTGATTACCAATTGGGATTCCCCAAATATATCAACTGCATGAGCTTGTAATCCAATAAGGATCTCAAGTCCCATTACTAAAGCTTCATACTAAGCTTGGTTGTTGGAACAAGTAGCATCATCAATTATGAAACCATGTGTGGTTTCTATCTCTTGTGGTGACTTAATCACAACATCAACTCCAACTAGACCATTTGCTTTTGATCCATCGAACCACATTTGCCATAACTCAACATTAACCATACCAAGATCCAGTATCTTTTGGCTCTCTGTTTGACATGGATGATTTGCTAAAAAATTAGCCAAAACCTATCTTTTTACTGCCTTTTGGGAAACATATTCTAGATAAAATTCTGATAAGGCTAAAATCCATTTGTCAATTCTTCCTCTTAGCATAGATCTAGATAACATATAGTTAACCAAATCTGTGGTTGGAATTACCAAGACAATAGTAGGCAAAAGATAATATCTTAATTTCATTGCTGCAAAGTGCAATGCTAGACACAGCTTTTCTACAGCCAAGTATTTACATTCACAAGAATTTAAAAACCTATTAAGGTAATAGATTACTTGTTCTTTTCCTTCTTCATTATCCTAAGCTAGAAAAAGTCCCAATGATTCTTCAGCTGTAGCAATGTATAGCTTCAAGGGTTTGTCTGTCCTTGGTGGCATTAACACTGGAGGCTTGGCCAAGTAGGCTTTGATTCTTTTGAAAGCAGCTTGATGCTCAGCTGTCCACACAAATTCTTCTTCATTTTTTAGTTGATGGAGGTTTGGCTTCGATGATGGCCTTGGCTTTGTTCTGATCAATTTATATTCCCTTCTTGTGTACTACATACTCCAAGAAGTTTCCAGCTAATACACCAAAAGCACACTTAAGAGGATTAAGTTTTAGCTTGAATTCTCTCATTCTTTCGAAGGCTGATGTCAAATGGACTAGATACTCCACCATAGACTGAGATTTCACAACAATATTATCAATATAGCATTCTAAGTATCCTCCAATGAGATCATGGAAGATAGTGTTCATTGCCCTTTGATATGTTGCCCCTTGATATGTTGCCCTACCATTCTTTAGTCCAAATGGCATCTTAACCCATTCGAAGGTGCCAATGTTTCTAGGACACTTGAATGCTGTCTTGTGGATATTCTCATTTGCTATGCAGATCTGGTTATAACCAGAATACCCATCCATCATAGACAAAATCTTGTGTCCTAATGAACTATCCACCAATAGATCAACTATAGGCATGGGGTACTCATCTTTTGGAGTTACTACATTTAAGTTTCAAAAATCAATGCATACCCTCATTTTGCCATTCTTTTTTACCACAAGCACAATATTAGACAATCATTCAACATACCTGGCTATTCTAATGAAGCTTGCTTTAAGGAGCCTAACAATGTCCTCTTTTACCTTTTGAACCACTTCAAGTCTCATTCGTCTTGGTTTCTGCTTATATGACCTAAAATTAGGCTTCAGTGGGAGCCTATGTTCCACTAATAATCTATCCAATCCAGGCAATTCATTGTAAGACCATGCAAAACAATCCTTGTATTATTTCAGGACAAACAACAACTGGTTTCTGTCATTAGGATCCAACCAAGCACTGATATAGGTAGGTTGTTGTGCTGAACCTTCACCTAGGTTGACTTCTTCTAAGGGATTTTGCACTTGGGCACTCACTGATGCTTCTCCTTTGACTTCTTCTATCTTCAAAGCAACCCTTTCATCTGGTTCTACCTTTATCCCTTCTGGTTCAACATCCCTATTCTCTTCTTCATAGACAAAATTTTTCCACAAAGCCTCTTCTTCCTGTATTTCCTAGACTTTCATTTCAATGTCCAATGCATAGTACTTACCAAGAGCCAAAGGTCTGGCCTTTTGTTGCTTCTGACTATAACCAATCATCATGGATTCTCTCTCCTTTTCTTGCACCTTCTGGACTATTGATTCTACGTCCAATGCTGAAAATTTGATTAAAGCCAATGGTTTGGCTTCTTGGTCTTGATCATTTTGCCTACAACTAGGCATCATTGTCATCTTTGGTGATGAACTCCTCATCAGCACTCTCCTGTACTAGATGCTTCAGGTGTGCTACTTCCTCATCAGCCACTACTTCGACTTTTAGATCAAACTTCCTCAGCACACTGAGTGGTACCACCCCTTTAGTGTATAGCTTGGCCTCTGCAAAATCTACACAAGTAATAAAGGGTTGTGGATCTGCATTGATCTCCTCTGTTTCCTCATTACATAATGTTATCATTTTCTTATGATGTAAAGAAGAAGGCACACATTTGTTTGTGTGGATCCAGTCCTTGCCAAGCAAAGCATTATACTTGGCATTGTTGTTTATAACAAGGAATGTTATCATGCAGTCTCTGGTTCCCACACTTAGGTTGATAAGCAAAATGCCTTGAGCCATCTGCTTGTCCCCAGCAAAACCAGCAATGATTGTGCTTGTTGGGATCAACCTAGAGTTCCTCTTCCCTAACTTCTTCAAAGAGGACTTTAGAAGCAGGTTCACTGCTGCCCCATAGTCCACTAGCACTCTTTCATTAGTATCTCATCGAAGTAAGCCTTAATGTACAGAGGCTTAACATATGTAGGGTATTCAAAAGGGTATGAGAGTTTAATGCTTACCTCCTCACTCTCATCATCATTTTCCATAGGCTTAGCCACCTCAAATTCATCTTGAACCATGTTGGTTTATGAATCCTCACTGAAAACTAGAATGGGATCATGCTCCTACCCTTCTTGGTTCTCCTTCTCGGCTTGAAACTCTTGAGGTAGCACATAAACCATATTAACTGGCACTGGATGGAATGAGCCAAATTGTACCACTGGCTGTGATAGCCCTCATTCCATATTAGTTTGCTCTGATGTTTGGGAGACATCCTTCATACTGCATTTTGGTACCTCAGTGCTAGTAAGTTCCTTTGAAATAGTTTGTTGATGGTCTACTCCTGTTGGCTTCTCAACCGTGAAGGTCTGTTCAACCATGAAAGGTTCGAACATTTCATCTTCAACAAATACCTTTTCTTGGCCTAGTTCAATTTCCTCGTCTGTCTCATCATCACTTTCCATCAAGGCCTTTTGGAGGCCTGCTAGACTGGATCTCTCATTGGTTCTTAGTTCAGCATGTACTTTGCCCAATTGCTCTCTGCTGGCACTCCTTTTGATCTTAGGACCCAACTTTGAACTTTCTCCTTCTTTTGTCTGGCTTTTTAACTGTGCCAAGGAAGTACTCTCTGTATTTTCTTTCAGATCCATTTGATACTAGGTCTACCTTCATTGGATCTTCCTCATTTGGGACCTAGAGATTACAAGAATCATGTATGGTTCCCTTGTATTTGGGTCTCTGAGTAGCACCTAATTGTTTGGAGCCACTAAAAGGAGTTTGATCATTCCCTCCTTATCTCTAAAAGTCTTTCTCTGGGTAGCCATCATCTTAGGTTTGTTCTGCATAACAAACCAATCCAAAACCCCAAGGACCTATGAGCCTACTGCTCTAGCTGCTGGGTTTGCTATCTCTACCTTCAAAGCAATCTTCGAAGCAGTCCGTGGGGGCCAATCATTAGTCCTGGTCCCATGCCTTGCACCAATTTCAGGTTTTCTTTCAGGCTGGTTGTCCACCCTGTGATAGTTAGGTGGTCTGGTTTTATGTAAAGGCCTCTTACCCTTTGATTGTATCCTGGTATCTGGTGGGCCAGCTAAGGATAAATGATGTCTAGGACCAGTTGGATATGGCCCTTTGTTATAGGTGCTCGCTAGTTTTCAGTCTCTCTGCACATCTTTGTAGTACTACTTCCCATCAACTGGGAGCCTCTTCAGCCATTTGTAACTCAACCTGCATTTGGGACACATCTTCTGCATTACAGCTTCTTCGAGGGAGTCGTCATCCAATGTTTCTTCACCAGAGCCTTCCCTTTAGCCTGCAAAGCTTTGCCCATTGGCTAATGAACTTCTTGAAGGCAATTTGGCTAGCAACATACATCTACACATTGACTTCCTTCAATTCCTACAAAGAGAGATTTTGGAAATCTAGTATGCTAACATTGGCTGCTGCCTTTCCAATTTCTGGAAATGGGTTGGTGTCAATTTTCATAACTTTCTCAATCTTGGTTAGAAACTTTAGCCTTTTCTTCCAAATTTGTTCTTGTATCCTGTCTCGAAAAACAATACAGTTTTTAGTTGAGTGGGACCAAGAATTATGACATTTGCAGTATAATTTACCTTTAAGTTCTTCAAAAGTTGGGATCTTAACCTTCTTTGGTAACTTTAAGAAATGTGCTGGAAGCAAATGATCAAAAATGGCATCTGCTTTTGTTATGTCAAAAGAATATTTCTTATGAAGGTTTTTCTTTTTAAACTGCTGGTCTATTGTAGTGTCTTTCTGAATCAATGCTTCACAGGTCATAGGTTCTTTTCCAATGATCTCTGCTGCATCAATTTCATAGTTAGGGTCCCTATAATAGGTCTTATAGGATTCATTGCTTCGGTCTTGTTCTTCTTCAAGTAAGGTTTTCATATCTGAAAACTTTATAGGTTAATTCTACTAAGTCTCGAAACTCAGTTGAATCAAACTTCTTTTGAAGCCTAAACTCCAACCCATTTTGAGCCAACCTCACAAATTCAGGCTCAGGTAGTATGACTCTACATTTGTTTCATGTCCTTTTAAATCTGGCAATGAATTGAGTAGCCTTCTCATTAGGCCTTTGGTTCAATCTTGCCAAGTCTGCGATAGAAACTTTAGCTTCTGTTTGAAAAAATTAGGCATGAAACACTTCCTCAATTTGTTGCCAAGTTTGAATAGAGCCAGGTGCAAGGTTTATATACCATACGAAGGTTGTCCCAGTTAGAGAGTTTGGAAAAATTCTTAGTTTTATATAATCATTATTGGTGAATTCACCACACTGGCCTGTAAACCTGGCAATGTGTTCCACCGTTGACTAATTTCCATTTCTATATAATAAAAAAAAAGGAGCAAAATCTGGTATCCTAAATTCCCTTAGGTATTCATGTACTCTGTCCACCCATTCTGGGTAAGGCTTTCTATACACAGGAGTTTGGACCCCCCGAGCCATAGGTCTACACATTTCTCTAACAATATCAGTAATTTGGTCCCCAGGAACCATGTTTTGTGCTGGTTGGACCACTACTAGAGGAACAAACATAGGGCTTGAAGGAACTCCATGTGCCTGAGGGGCCTTTTAGTCCATATATTGGTACATTCAGGATCGGTTGCCCTTGTTATACTGGTTGTTGTTGAGGGTATCGCTGGCCTCTTGGGACCTACCCTACGAAAGGTGCCATAGGAGGAGGAACAAGTGTTGTTTCTCTTCTAGGCACAGTAAACCCTTCCAACCCCCCGAGTGCAAATTCAAACACAAGATTAGTGAACATTTGTGTACCAGGCTTGGTTTCAAACATGGGATTTGAAAACACCCTCATGCCATTTCCTTGTTTTAATCCAAACCCACCAATTTGTATGGTTTTGCTGGTAGATAATGGTACATTTTGATTTGCCAATGGTCTTGAAGGAGCTTTATACCATGACTAAGACATGGATAATGGCCTCTCGTGATTTTGATTACTCTGACCATTAGTTTGTCCATTATTTTGCATAGGCTGTTTATCTCGAGCCAATCTTTGTTGAAGAACATTTATGTTTTCCTCAACCTGCCTTATGATAGTTGGTTGATGAGAGTTCATCGATCCATAAAGGATGTTGCCCATTTTTCCATTGTATACATTAATTACTATCCCATAGCATCTACCAAACCTCTCCATGGATTCATTGGTTGGGTAGAAAGGGCAATCGATGGTCCAATTTCATGGCCTTGTCTAATGTTTTGGACATGTGTTGCATATTATGAAGTGCTGGTATGTTCGACCATTTGCGGAGGATCTGATGAGACAGGTGCGTCCATAGGATGTAATATTGCATTATCCTCTAGGTTAGGTACTTCTACCTCTCTTTCCACACCCTCTTCCAGTCGTTCATTTTCTCCTCTTGCTCTACGTCTAGCCATTTTTAAGTAGTCCCACTGGGCGTGCCAAAAATATATGTTGGCTTTTTTGGCTTTCGAAGGTTAATTATGTAATTTTAAGCATGCCAGCAAAGATCAATAAGTCCTTACAGAATTTTAATTGCCAACCAATTATCAAACAATTGTGCTGAAATTCTTTCAGCCTCAATGAAAAGGACTTTACTGGTGGCTTGTTAAGAAGAAACTTATAAATAATGACGAGTACAAAGAACAATTTAGAAACTAAATTTCATTAAGTAAATGAGACCTTGCAATGAACTTACAATGAAATCACCCAGTCTCAAAGAGGTTCATAGCAACAAACTACTTGAAACTACTCCTAAGAAATGAAGTGCAGTACAGGAATTGAAGAACTAGAAATGTAAAGAACTGGAAATGTAACAACTGAAAAGAAAAATGTATGAAGTAAATAACTAGTTTCGAGATCTGAGTTTGGGTCCTTTTTCTATTGGCCTTCTCTACTATCTATACTCTCCAATGGTAACCGTAAAAATGGACTTCTAACCGTTAAAATGCCCTTCCACAATCATTAGTTATGGCCCTGAACAATCTGTTCGTACTACGCCTTCCTTGCAGTTGGGTTTCCCTCTTGAATTTGAATTTGAATTTGAATTGTGAGTAACCGTTGGGCCACGTCATTTTGTGCCTTCTAACTGCTTCAATGTTGCGCAGATCCATTATTACCAATATGAATTGCCACGTGTCTGTTGTTGATTGGAGACTTGAATTAGCTCCCTAAATTACCCTTTACGAACCACGTGTTAAGTTGTGATTGACTTATGCAAAATATGTAGCCAACAGAAACATATAGATTGATATACTTGAGAGATAGGATAGGTGAAGAGAATGAGTGTAACAATAAGAATTGTTGCTTTACTTATTAAACTTGTGAATGGATGGCTAATAGCTACTCCCAAACACATCCACAAGGGTAAAAAAATGCATGAGAACAATAAATTAGAGCTAAAAAAACAAGGAACATAAAGGAAAAGCTATCAACTCAATGGATGGGTGGCTAAATCTACCACCTCCATATCTATGAGCACTTATCACATGATTATAACAAACTAATAATGAGATACACAGCTTAGAGATGAAGAAAGAAAGAGAAAAGATGAAAAAAAACCAAAGCTTCACCTCTAGAAGAGAGAAAAAGCTTCTTGATTGCCAAACTTGCTTCCAAATACCCTCAAGGTCCTTGGATATGGCTTGAATCCTCAGCAAGAAGCTCCAAGTTCAAGCTTTAATGGTGTTTGTGTTGTGTAGGTATGAAGAGAGAGTTGAAGGTTTTAAGAAAGTTTGAAATTTGAAAGTAGTCTTAGCTCCTACAACTCTCTAAGCTTGTAACAAAAAATTACAACCCTTAACAATGAAGAGAAGAAGTGTATATATAGACTTTTGGAGGCAAGGCTTATGGAGAAAGCCAAATGCAAAATATCTAAGATATTTGCATGAACCTTGTATAGGAAGCCAAATGCAAATATCTAAGATATTTGTGCGAAGCTTGCAGAGGAAGCTCAATGTAAAAATATCTTAGATATTTGTAGAAAAAGCCAAGGTTCTCGAAAATGCTTTGTACCCGGACAATTTAGCCAGCTGTGATATTACCCATTTGGCCGACTATTTTTTATCCGGCCAAGAATTGCTGTCCGACCAGATGAAAATATATCGTTGAATCAATAAAGTAAAGTTGGCATGATTTGAAAGAAGGAACAGATATTTTAGAGGATTTCACCCATTCCATTCATTCCTACTATATCCTTTGCTCGATCTACTGAAAAAGACAACATTTTGAAAAAGCGAGTCTCGGGATATTGTAAAAATGTTTGGAATTGTGCCACCCCAAGATTTTTACAAAGTTTTTAAGAGGATCTAAAATAGTTTGGCCAAAACGGATTTAAAGCTAGGATTAAAGTCTGAACTCGGCTCTTCTGCTAAGGAATTCGTAAAATAACACATTCTAACTTTCATCATCGAGTGTTCGGAAGAAAGCGTCCAAGTCTTAAAACTGGCCAAAATGAGACATCTACAGTAAGATACGATTTTAGCTTTTTAAATAGGCCTAGCTTGTATTAACCTGTTGACTGGTCAAAATCTGAAAAATCTATTAAAATATAGGGCAAATTACAAACACCCCCCTCGAGGTTTAATAAAAATACAGATTCTTCCCTGAGGTTTGAGAAATTACAAATTGCCCTCTAGGGGTCAAATTTTCATAACAAAATAGAGAAAATTAGGGGGAAATCTGTATGAAAATAAAAACCTCAGGGGGCAATTTGTTATAGAAATATAAACCTCAGGGGACGGGATGTAATTTCTCAAACCTCAGGGGAGAATCTGTATTTTCACCAAACCTCAAGAGAGTGTTTATAATTTGCCCTAAAATATAAGATTTAAACATAATAATTATGGAATAAGTAAGTTCAACCCGTTCTATTGAGACCTCTACCTACCTGATAGAAACCCCATCGACAAGGGGAAAAAATATAAAATTATTTATTTTCATTTTTTCTAATATACTAGTACTTTTGTTTTAAATTGTTTATTAAGTACCAAAAAATCAAAAAACTAAAAATAAAATGTTTTTTTTTTTGTTATAACTTCAAATTTTTTGAATACAAATTAAAAGTACTTAATGGAATATTTCAATTGGTGAATTTTTTTTTAAAAAAAAATTAATAAGGAAATATATTATTTTTAAATTTTTGCTTTTACTTTAAACAAATAATTTGAGATAAAGAGAATATAACCTATTAGTAATGATACATAGGGGGTGTTTGGGAAGTTAGTTTTTAAGTTTTTTTTTTTTCACTAAAAGACGAATTAGTTACAAAATCAAAAAAAAAAAAAAAAATTCAAACAAAATATCACATCAAAACCCCATAATCATTTCACTTTTTCTCTCACAAACATTATATTCAATCACAAAAAATCTTCTCAAACATAAAAAAAAATTATCCAATAATACCTTACAACTAAAAAAACCTACAAAAAAAAACTCACTTCCCAAACGCCCACATAGTTCTAATACTAGAGTTCTAAATGAAGCTCTAGTGAAATGCAAGAGAAAGAGAGAGAGTAAAGAGAGGAGTGTGAGCTCCACCTTTACATAGGCACTCTCCACGTCATTATAGTTGCATTAGAACTCTCAAATTAGAACTCTTAAACTTTATTTATAATCTATTTGTTTGGTTCCAATTTTTTTAATTTAATTTTTAAAAAATTGATTTTTTTATTTTTTGGTATTTTTTTATTTTCACTAAATTTTTTTAATATTTTAAATAATTCTTTTAGTTTTTAGATACACTTAATATAAATACAATTAAAAATATACTATTTTTGAATTTTTTAAAAAAATACTAAATAACAAAAATATAGAAAAAAATACAAGAATTTAATATATTTTTTTATTCTTGTATATTTATTGAATTTTTACAATATTTTTTTTATAAATATTTTACTTTTTAGGTACATCTAAATTAGATGTATCTAAAAAAAAAAATTACTTATAATATTAAAAAATCACTAAAAATAACAAAAAAATTCTAAAAAAAAAATCTTCAATTTCTTTTAATTTAAATGATTTAAATTTTGAGGTATGTTTTAACTTTTAAATTTTTTAAATGAGTTTTGAAAAAAAAAATTTGTTTAGTTGTGAGAATTATGGGCTCTGTTTGAAATGCTTTTTCAAAGCTAATTCCACCCTTTTATTTGAGTTTCATGGTTGTTTACAATTTTTTTAAGTTAATTTCACATTTAATTTTGAAAACTCTATCTTAGGTTGGAAAATTTGAGGCAACCCGGTCACCTTACAGGCCGGTTGATTAAAAAAATAATTTTTTTTTTATTTTTTTTATTTTTACAATTGACAGATATTAATTTTATATATTCGAAAAAAATATTTTTAAATTTTTTATGAGTTTTAATAGAATTTTGAGTTGTGTTTTTTATTATAAATTATAAATTTTTGTATCAAACATTATATGTTACATCAAAAATTTCTCACTCTTTTTAAAACTCTTTCAACAAATAAATTTTCTATATTCAAATCATAATTTTAAAATTTACAAACTCAAAATACATCTCTTATTTTCAAATCCTAATTAAAAAGTTTTACCACACACTTTTTCATTGATGGTGCATTGATTTTATGGCAGACAGTGGTCCCACCTATCATTATATATTTCCAGTTGTAAGCCTCAATCACGAGGAGTTATTTTGGCTCCGTTTGGTGAGAAGTTAAGTTATGGTTGAGCTTGGCATTCCCACGTGTATCTCAATTGTATTGTAATTGATAAAGAGAGTAGCATCTATAAATTTATATTAAATAATTAAAACAATAATGAGGTATTTTAAATTATGATTGATGGGATATATAGTCAGGTGACGCTTTGAACTAATCAATAATTTTTTTGTTTGATTTAATTTTAAAATTATAATTTGAGTTTTGTGTTATGTTTTGAGTTTTGTGTTATGTTTTGAGTTTTGAATTTTTAAAATGAATTTTAAAAATAAAAAATTTATTTGATTATGAATTTTGAAAAAAGTTTTGAATTATATTTTGAGTTTTGAGTTTTAAGTTATATTTTAAAATTTTTTGAGTTTATTTTATTTTAAAATATTCTTAATTTTATCTTTTAAGGTAAATATTTTCTATTTTCAATATTTATTTATTTTTTTAATGTGTGTTATATTTACTATATTTGTGTGCTTTATTTTTTAAAATATTTAAAAATTTAAAAAATATATTTTTATTTCAAATATACAATTTTTATTTTTATTTTAAATATTTTATTTTATTCTTTAAATATTTTTTTAAAATTTTTTTGAATATTTTTTATTTATTTTTCACATATTTAATTTTGTTTTATTTTTTTAATTAAAAATTTTTTGAATAACAACTTATTTTAAAAATATATATCTAAATCGTAACAACTTATTTGGTCAATACTTAAAAAGATAACAAAATATTTTTTTTTTGAAAAATCAAAAAATAAAATATATTGTTCTTCCAAAATAAAAATCAAAAAATATTTTTTCAAAAAAATAAAAAAACAACAAAAAATTTAAATAACAAAATAAAAATATATATATTTTTTAAAAAAATTGTTTTGAAAATAAAATTTTGAAAAGAGTTTTAAATTTTGAGTCTTGAAAAAATTTCTAACAAGAATTTTGAATTGAGTATGGTTCGTTTGGGAAGAGTTAAACGGTTTTTTTTTTTACTATTTTAGTCACAAAAGATGAAATATGCTATTTTAGTCACAAAAAATAAAATATCATATCCAACCCATAATCATTACACTATTCTCTCACAAAAATTGTCGAAAAAGTCAAAATGTCAAAAAGTCAACCCACTTTCCAAACAAAGATAACTTTTGATTGAAATCATTATTTCAAAATTAAACTAAACGCTACTTGAAGTTTGGTTCCAATTTTATAACTCAAATTTTCTAAAAATTAAAAGTTTTTTGTTTTTAATCTTTTTTTGTATTTTAGCGAATTTTTTTTTAAAAAAAATTACAAATATTATACTATTTAAGTGTATTTATGTTAAGTGTATTTAAAAATTAAAAAAAAAATTACTTCAAATATTAAAATAATTCAGTGAAAATAAAAATAAAAAATGAAAATTAAAAAAATTAATTTTTTGGAAAGTGAATTCAAAATTCTAAAATCAAATAAGGTTATGGTCTTTAAAAAATATTAATCAAATCAAATGTACCAAATATAATAAAATTACACCAACAAAACAAAAAGGCCGGGGCAAAGGGTATGGTTACTTAAGCATTAAAGCTTATGTTAACACAAACATTTAAAATCCAATCAAAGACAAGCTAAAAGGTGGGTGACGGCAGTTGGTGACCAAGGATCCTCTAGAGTGATTTTTTCCTAAAGTTTCTTAGAGTGCTACATTGTGTGGTTGAGATTTATTGGTAAGTCACATCAATTTTTCTGATGTGACTTGCCAATAAATCTCAACCACACAATATAACACTCTAGGAAACTTTAGAGAAATTTCACTCTAGAGGATCCTTGGTGGCAGTTGGTTGCCACCAACACAATAATATGAACTCATATAAGGAAATTCTTAAAATATTATTTAAAAATTAATTCAAATTTTATTCTTTTAAAAGTATCATTTTATACTTAAATTATATAATTTTGAATCAAAATTTTTTTTTTTTCTGTTGTTAGTTATCTTTTATAATCAAACGAAAAGTTGCGGACGTAATACTGAAATTTCGTTTAAAAAGTATCAATTAGAACCCACCTTTATTTCTATTTATGCGTCTAATTGATATTTTGAGAATAGTTTGGAAGTAAAATAAAATTTTAAATGAAATTTGAATGTCATATCAACAAATTTTGTTTGATTATAGACGGTAATTGACGTTGGAGATAAAATTCAGGCAAAATCTAATAATTTAGGTATAAAATTGATATTATTAAAAGAATAAGGGATGAATTGATTTTTGAGTGATAGTTTAGGAGAAAATAAGGTAGCGTTTGGTAGAGTTTTAGAATTATGATTTGAGAATAGAGTTATATTTTGAGTTTGTAAGTTTTGAAATTATGATTTGAGTGTGAAAATTCTGTTTGGTTATAAGTTTTGAAAAGAGTTTTGAATTGAGTTTGAAATGAATGATGTAACATATGATATTTTATTCAAAAACTTACAACTCATAACCAAACACACAATCCAAAATTCTATTCAAAACTTATAAAAAAAATTTAAACAAAAATCCGAAAATATTTTTATTTAAAATATAAAAATAACAGATGCAAAAAAAAAAAAAAAAACGAACACTGTTTCAGTTAACCAGCCGGACATCCGGGCGGATGTCTGGGGGATGATCGAGTAGACGTGTTTTGAAAAATGGGTGTGAAATTAATTTTTGAAAACGCTAACCAAACACGACACTCAAAATAAGGGGTGGAACTACGATTCCAGGACTCTGCCAAACAAAATATTTTCTCCTCTTATGATAGATAACTTGGCTTTTTTAGTAGTCTTTTAGCTTTAAATTTTTTTATAAGGTGAAAAAAAATTAATGTATTTAGAATTATTTTTTTAGTTAAATAAATAGTTATGAGAGGAGAAAAAAAATGATTGATTCATGTATATTGTGATATATTAACTTTTGACTTTCTAATATTTTTCTAGGAAAATAACTTCACAATGATGTCAGAAAATTTTAATTAAAAAAAATATAAAAAATATTGTAAATATTAATAATTAAAATTGTAAATTTTTTTATTAATTTGTAATTAATTTTCACTGATACAATGTCAATGATATTATTCTTTTTTTTATATAATTTTTTAACTAAAAAATTACAACTCAAATACGGCCTAAACGTGTCCAAATCATTTGTTGTGGTGCCTAAATGAGTCTGAATCGTTTTGACACTCTTTTTTTCTCCTTCTTTTCCCATTTTTCTCTTTTGTATCCGTTTAGGGGAAATTACCAAAACAAGGGAGAGGGAAACAACAAACGGCGAACAAAGACGACCAGCTAGAAGTCTGCTTTGAAGATTTGCCATTGAAGGCTTAAAAAAATGATATAATTAGAAATGTATATAATACACCCATTTCAAATATGTATATTTCTAAATAAAAAATTACATCAAAATAACGTCATTCTAAAAGCATGACAAAAAACACCACAGGAAGACACGACTGAAAGTCCAGCCTCAGATCTAAATAAGTCATTGAAACTTCCTTCTCTTTATGATCAATTGTAAATAAGTTGTGTTAAGACAAGTAATAATACATTGTTGAATGTTAAATGAAATACAACCATCCGATTCCAATTTTGTTGTGGCCTATTGGGCCTCGTTATTTTCTATATCTCTCTCTTCAATTCAAGTGTGAGGTCGTAAATGAGTTAAGTCAAGTAGAGTATTAGAATGTTCAAGTTAAAAAATTTAACGAGTTTTAAGATGCATTCAACTTTAACTTCTTTACAAAATAAGTCATTTTTAATTGAGTAAATAACAAATCAAATATGAGTCAAGTTTGATTAATTTAATTTTTTGATAATGTTTATAAGTATATAAAGTTGAGAAGTAGATTATTTACATTTAATTTGAAAATTTAACGAGTTTTAAATTATATTTATTCTTGACTTATTTATATAACAAAATAATCCCAAACAAAATTTTAACAAATTGGAGACATAAGTCAAGCATGAATAACAACCCTACTCAAGTGAACTTTGGGTTGTTTTGGGAAGATGGTAAAAAGTGATTTTTTGGCTTTTAACCAAGCTTTTGGCTTTTTTAGACAAATGATTTGGGAAGTTGGTAAAAAGTGACTTTTGACTTTTTTGATTAATATTTGTTTATGATGTCAAATCATAATAAAATGACTAAACTACCCCCGTTTATTTAAAATATTTACAACTGAACCTATGTAACACATTGTGACCCATGAGGGGTAAAATTGTAATTTCACCGTTGGCTAAAAACCAACTTGCCAAATGAAAAAAAAAGCCAAAAAAGCCAACTTTTGACTTTTGCTACTAACCAAAAAAAGTGGCTTTTAGCCAAGCCAAACATCTTTGCATTGTTTGAAAAGTGTGTATTTAGTTAAAAAGTCAAAATGTCATTAAAAATACTATAAAGTCAACAAATTATGTAAAAAAAAAAATGGAACATTCTTTTTCTATATTACTTTTTACACATTTTTCATAAAAAATTAAAAAATGTCACTATTCTATTTAAGTCACATCATCTTATTTAAGTCACATCACCTCTCTAACACATCACTTCAAACCCAACCCAAATCCAACCCATATTTCATAAAAAGTCAAAAAGTGCACTTATTTAGTCTTCCCAAACTTGACCTAAATTTTTACTTCATATTTTAACTAAAAAATTAAAAATTATTAAAATAACTTTATTTACTAAAAAAAAAATTTAATTTTTTTTTAAAAAAAAAGGCTTGTTCCCACAAAAAAAAAGAAAAGAAAAAAAGAAGAAGAAGTATCAGCAGTTTCCCAGCAAATCTTATACTCCCTCCGTCCCAAAATATTAGTCCCTTATTCCATTTTTCATTGTCCCAAAATATTAGTCCCTCTTCAAAAATCAAGTACAAAAATAATATAAATTTCCTATTTTACCCTTCTTTTAAATTAATAAACAACATAAAAAGTACAATTATGCATTGATATTCCCAAAAAATGTACTATCAAAAGGATAATTTTGGAAAATCAACTTTTTTCAAATGCAATAATTGTACTACCAAAAAAAGTTGGATTCCCCAAAAGGGACCATTATTTTGGGACGGAGGGAGTATTTAGGTACTTTACATTGCCACAGTACCAAATGTTGCTCCAATATCCTTAAGCAATACTCGGGGTGGCATTTTTAATTTTAGAATATTTTTTTTGAAATTTTAAAAAATAATAAAAATAATAATTTATTTGATAAAAATAAGTATTAAAAAAATATTATTTTTTAATTTTTTAAAATTAGTTTTGCCTCAAAAAATGATGAGTTCTTTTATTTATTATTTTTTTCATAAAATTAATTATTCATTTTTTTCATAACTTTGAGAACAAATCCCGAGAACCAAACCGAACATAAAAAGATTTGTTCTTTGCTTAGCTTTAGCTTAGCCACGAACACAGTGTATGCTGAACTACATCCCATGTACGTTGAACTACATCTTACACAAGTATTTGTGTTGAAAGCATTATGCAATTTTATTCAAAATAAAAAGGAATATTTTCAGACACATGCCAAGAGATTTCGGTTATGTTTGAAAAAAAAAATTCCAATAACTTTGTTTTGACATTTTGATAAATTTTCAAAATTTTATGAAGGAGTGGGGTTAGCTAATACAAAATTCATACTCCCTCCGTCCCAAAATAATGGTCCCTTTTGGGGAATTCAACTTTTTTTGGTAGTACAATTATTGTATTTGAAAAAAGTTAATTTTTCAAAATTACCCTTTTGATAGTACATTTTTTGGGAATATCAATGTCATAATTGTACTTTTTACATTGTTTATTAATTAAAAAGAAGGGCAAAATAGAAAATTTATATTATTTTTGTACTTGATTTTTGAGGAGGGACTAATATTTTGGGACAATGAAAAATGGAATAAGGGACTAATATTTTGGGACGGAGGGAGTAACAAATTTTCAAAATAAATATGAAAATATTTTTTTCTAACAAACAACCGAAAATAGATTGTCATTAGGAAAACAATTACTTTGATTGGTTAAAGTTTTCCAAAAACACTTTTCAGAAAATTCTATTTTTTTGTTTTCTGTGTTTTTTTTTTTTGTTTTTACAGAATTTTTTTAATATTTTAAGAAATTTTTTTAATTTTTAGACATACCTAACATAAATATAACTAAAAAGTAAAAAATTTATGAAAAAAACCTTTTAAAAATTCAATAAATACCAAAAATACAAAAAAAATGAGAATTCAGTACATTTTTTGTATTTTTATGTATTTATTAATTTTTTAAAATATTTTTTCGTATTTTTTTTTTATTTTTTAGATACGTCTAAGTAAGGTACATCTAAAAAAGTAAAAAAAAAATTAAAATTTTAAAAATATTCACTAAAAAAAAAAAAAAAAAAAAACTCGAAAATCAAAAAACTCAATTTTCAAAAAATTTAATCCAAAAAACTTAAACCAAACACACTGAATATTTCTTTGAAAAAAAAAACGTTTTTTTCACAAAACCAAGAAACATATAATTGTATTTAAAATTTATCTTTATATTTTTTTTGAAAAAATAGAGTTTTGCACAAAGTTTGGTTAGAGTTTGTTCATGAGTCTTGAATGGAGTTTCCAAGAGAGTTTGGAAATGTTAATTTTGAATACAGTTATGAAAGAGTTTGGTTGTAAGTTTTGAAAAGACTTTTTTTATAAAAAAAAAAAAATTAACGAAATTATTACATTCTACAAATTACAGCTAAACATTTTTGTCAGTCAATGATGTAATAGATTTTTATTTATGAGTATTTTTTCAGAAAAAAAAAGTTGGTGAAGTCCAGTGTTACATTTATTTGTATATATATTTTTTTGGAAAAATAGATTGCAGAGAGTTTAGTTATCAATTTGTTCATGAGTTTTGAATGGAGTTTTGAAGAGAGTTTAGAAATAATTTTGAAGGCAGTTCACAAAACAGTTTAGTTGTGAATTTTGCAAAAGACTTTTTTTTTTAAAATTTAACAAAATTATTATATTCCACAAATTACAACTAACATTTTCGTCAATCAATTGTAAGAGAATTTTTATTTATGAGTATTTTTTCGGAAAAAATACTCAGGGTAAAGTCCAATATTAGATTTTATTTTTATATATTTATTTGGAAAAATTTGCAAAAGTTTGGTTATGAGTTTTTTTTATGAGTTTTGAAAAGAGCTTGGAAATAATTTTAAATGAAGTTCTGAAAACAGTTTGGTTGTGAATTTTTAAAAGACTTTTTTTTTTTTATAAAAAAAATTAACAAAATTATTATATTTCACAAATTACAATAAAACATTTTCACCAATCAAATTGTAATAGTTTTTTTATTTATGAGTATTTTTTTGGAATAAAAAATTGGTGAAGTCCAATATTTAGATTTATATATATATATATTTAGAAACATAGAGTTTTGTAGAGAGTTTGGTTATGATTTGTTCATGAGTTCTGAATGGAAATTTGAAAAAAAGTTTGGAAATATTTACAATATTGAATGAAGTTGTGAAAATAATTTGGTTATGAGTTTTGAAAATATTTTTTTAAAAAAATTAACAAAATGATTACAATTCACAAATTATAACAAATCATTTTTGTCAATCAAATTGTAACAATTTTTTTATCTATAAATAGTTTTCCGGAATGAAAAATTGGTGAAGTCCAAATATTTACATTTATTTTTATACATTTTTACATATAATATTTTAGAACTAAATGAATCAATATTCCTCTATATAAGATTTATGAGTAAATTTTTCAAAAATTTAATATTATTATAAGGAATTCATGTAAGAATTGCCTAATATTACATTCAAATACCCGTTCCACTAGGCAAAGTTATAGAGAGTTCATGTTAACCAAGGGGCTCTAACCTAATTAGTGAGTCCTTTAGCCACCAAGTCTCTCCTAATAGAGGGGATGTCTTGAATTCCACTTTTATGAGTGAAATGAGAGGGCAAGATTTTCTAGCAAGTTGTATGGGTGTGAGTTTTAACTCCCTCAAAATGTTAATCTAACAACTAATCACTAAATTTCGTCGATCAAAAAAAATAACAATAAAAATAAAATAGAGAGTTCATGCCCCCATCAATCAACACATAATCAAACCCATCTACAGATTTCAATCAAAGAAAATAAAAATTTCAAGTTCAAACAACTTAAAATAATACTCATCTAACCTTGTAACAACCTTTCCATCAAATACTATGGAGAGTTAATTTTTTTTTTATTAGCAAAATAGAATCTTTATTGATGAAGAAAACAAACATACATTACATATGAGATTACATTAATAAGAGGAAAGAAGAAAGAAAAAAAATAGAGGAATAAATCACAATGTTGGTGAGGAGCCAACACTAACTGAAACAAAGCAGAGGAACAGTAGCAGCAACAACATACATTAGCAACAGCAGCAAAGAAATAGCAACAACATACATTACACATAAAAAGCAGCAACAGCCACTACAGCAGCCCACACACACAGACCACATAATTATGAGTCATAGACTTTCTGTAATCATTAACATGACATTAGATATCTTCATAAAAGAACTTCTTGAAGTTATCCATATGTGTTACCTGCAAACGCAATGGGATAAGAAAAGAACCATCTTCATTACGACCGGGAAGGATGAATGCCTTCCCATCATATCCGATTGCTCCAGGTATCATGCAAATTTCCTTTCCCCACCCAAAATCCATCCCATATAAGGGTAGCCTAGTCCAATTAGTAATGGACATATTTGGGTTCCCATAGAAAGCTCCTTGACTACTTCCAACAGTATGAAAGAATCGAAACTTGGATAAATCTGGTTCATTTTTCAGAAAAACAAAACATGACCTTATGTATTCATCTGTCACCTTCTCTATACCTTCTCTTAACTTTTCCGCGGTATAACCTAATGGTTTCGACACAATGTCCCCTGAGGTAGGGGTTGTTACTACTGGCAAGACAGTGCAACCGAAATACCACTTAGGCAATGATGATTGCAAACGGCTACGAAAATCCACAGCGATACGAATGTTGGTCAGTTGCTCGCTTTTATGCTGACGTGCCTTGCATGCACACCTCCACATATGAGCAGTAACACTCTCATACCTTGTAAAGGCGCGGTTAGTACTAGTCTCGCTATTTCGATACTCATTAGCCTTGTTCTTCAACTTGTTGATTTGTTCTTTGCTTAGCTTTAGCATAGCCACGACGGTCTTCTTGTTTCGCTCCTCTGTGTTGTTCGAGTGGCCTATTAAGAGCGGTGGTGGTTTGAATTCTGAGTGATCAAAGCTTGTTTTTGGCAAAGGATCCTCAAGTTGTAAGATTGTTCGATCAAGAAATGGGAAGTTCTCTGGTTTTTCACCGCGAGCGATTCTAGCCCACTCGGAGATGAAGTGAGCTGCACATTCACCATCAACAAGGGCATGTGATATACCCAAGCCAAGACTAAATCCACCACAACTAAATTTGGTGACTTGAACCAAAAGCAATGGCAGTTCATGAATTGGTCTGTCATAGTCCACTGATGGTATGAGTGCTCTAGTCTTTGAACTCGGACAGAAGTCCCCAAAGTCATCAATTTTGGCTTCGGATTCTGCTTCAAGGAACTCAGCACCCATGGAGTTGCAGTGAATCTTGTTAAAAATATTAGAGGAAGTTCTATTAGAATAAATATTATAACAAGGGAAATTTACCTTTGTGTTTTTTATATTTTGAATCATGCGTCATTTTAGTCGTTATAATTTCAATTTGTTCAATTTTAATTCTAAATTTTTGATGTTGTTTCAAATTGATCTAATTGATTTCAATTGTTAGAATTTATTTTTATGACAAATGCGTACATGAGTAGCATGTTTCATGCACAGAATTAAACACTTGATCAATTCAGTGATTTAACCTCAACTAACTCAACTAAGTGATAATTTTCTGTAAAAAAGCGTAACGGTTTTATCTATTGGATTATATTAACGCAAAATCCAAAATTAAATATCACAATTGAGCCAATTGAGAGTGTAGGGGTCAAAATGACACAGTGGCAAAATGTAAGAATTATTAGTATAATTTACCCTTATAAAAATTATAACAATGGATTAATTGTATTTTTTCGTTCCCCAAAGTATGAGTCTTTTGTTGTTTTGGTCCCACAACATTTAAGTTGTGTCAATTTTGATTCTCAATATATAAAAGTGTTTTAATTTGATCCTCGATGTTTAAATTATGTCAATCTGGCCCACAATATATAAAAGGATAAAATTCATTTTACCCCTTGTGGTTTGAGACCAGTGCACTTTATCCCTATATGGTTCAAATATAGCCAGAAAGCCCCCATGTGATTTTGGATCAAAGTGCAACCGTTAACACTATTAACTATGACGTGAAATGACTGTAATACCCTCAAATTATGTACTTTTTTTTGTTATTTTCTTTCTCTCCCATTTCATACACATAATTTGTAATGTCTGATATTAATTCAATTAAGTCACAATTAATTATAAATTCTTAATTATTTATTGTAATTCTTAACTTTTTATTCTGATTTTAATTTAATTATATTTTAAATCACAATTAATCCTAAATATTTAATTATTTATTGTAATTCCTAATTTTTAAATCTAATTTTAATTTAATTATATTTAAATCAATCGTTAATTATTATTTATTTTTATTTAAGTATATTTTAAATCAATCTTTAATTATATTTTATATTTTAGATTAATCCTTAATTATATTTGGATTTATTTTATTTTAATTAACATATCAATTTAATTTTAGGTTTGGAGAAAGTGAGGGTAAAATTGTCTTTTTATTATATTAATTTTACTTAATTTTTTTCAAAAAACCAAACCCACTCTAAAAAATGGTGTGTGTGATGCATCTTTCATTAATTTAGATGGAAAAACTAACGACGACACTTTAGTCCAAAACTATATAAGGACTTTCTGAATATATTTAAATAAGAGAGTAAAGTGCTCTAGGCACAAACCAAATTTAATCCTATATAGAAAGTGTCTTAATTTAGTCTCCTAATCTAACTCTGTTAATAGACATATTGGTGGACCAAATTGGAACAGTATTTAAAAATATTTCAACATGGTCTCCCCATGTAAACTATTTTCTTTCTTTCTCTTAATTAAAATAAAATAAAATAAAATAATTTTTTTTTTGAAGAAAATAGCTTGTTCAGCTGGTGATATATAGTCTAAGAACCCCCAGTAGAGACTAGTATGATTCAATTCAATATTTTGTTTGGGTTTGATTGTGTTGTAAATCTATAATTCAGATTAGTTATATCATTTGATGAATTGCATGCTGATATTGACACCCAAAAAAAGTAAGTACAACTAGTCCATGAACGGATCACATTGTATAAATTAGATAAATTCGATCTAAGCTTACAAATAGAGGGCCTCTTAAAAGGATCTACTAAATTCATCGAGTTGTGCCAAAGAATAGAAACGGTATTTTATTGACTGCAACTCCTTGTCTGATGTCTATAAAATACTTCTTTGGCTGAGGGTTTCCAAATCTATACCATTAGAAAGTATTTCAATTTGATTTCCCAATGCATCTATTAAGTTAGAATGAGAGACCAACTTGAAACACTTTTTATTCATTGGAGATTAAATTGAAATGCTTTTAAAATTAGTGACTAAAATGATATATTATTACTCATGCTTCTTCTTCTTCTTTTCTTTTTTTTTTTTTTTTTTTTTGAATACAAAAAATGTAAATAATCCTATAACAATTAACCAAAAACAAAAAAATAAAATATTAATAAAAAAAATTAGAAAAGTTGTTTACCTGAAGGCGACCCCTAGCAATCCATTGGAGGCGTCCAGCGAGAGGGTAGAATATGATCAGTACTTTGCTTAACGAGTCTTTTAGAGTATGTATTATTGCATTTAGAACCAACTCACCAGAGTGTTGATAGAAGTAAACAGTAGGTGAATGAGTTATGGTATCAAATTGATCAAATTCTGATAAATACACGAGCCTAGTTGGTGTTTCCTTGGCTGGTTTCACCATGTAAGAGGCCTTTAAGGTCACCATTGTGGGAGAAAAGAAAGAAAGGAGGAGAGATTTTCGGTTATTCAATGCTTGTCTGACATTCATGTGAAGTCCAATCCTTTAAATAGAACCAATCAAGAGATGATATTTTCAAGTAATGATATATAATGACATGGGTTAATTTAGATCTTTCATTTTAAAATAAAAAATCCCTAAAGAGGGAATCTTGGATCCAAAACAATGATCCGAACCCTTTATGGTGTAGGCCCAATAATAAAGATAAATTGTTTAAAAAATCAATTTCATCAGACATCACTAGACACATGAACAAATATATTTTATTTTTTAAAATGGACAACAACTATAAATTTAAATTTAAACCATCTATTATATAAAATAAAATGCGATTTATTCATTTTTCATTGATATCTGATGAAGTTGATTTTTTATCCAACAGTCTTCACTGCGAAATTTATGAAATAAGCTATTTAGATCATTGTTGTGGGCCCAAAGCAGGGTCCACAAAATGAAGTTTGGATGAATGTGAAATATAAGGAAAACACTATGATACACCCTCTTCACATGGTGTATACTATATGCATTTTATAACTAAAAAATAAAATTATATAATTTTATACTTTCTAAATCATAACTAAAAAAAATATATATTATAACTAAACACAACGTGAAACATAGTTAAAGAAGTCACGAGACATAACTAAAATAATATCATAACTAAATAAACAAATTGGTCATAACTAAATAATAAAATGATATAATTATTGATGCATATAGTATACCTTTTTTAAGGTTATGCATTTTAGAATTTTTTGAAATTATACTAGTATGAAAATGAGTCCTTCCTATATTGCTTTGCTACAAATAAACAAAAAATCTACTAAAGAAACTTATCACAAATACACATAAATGGGCAAGATTTTTCAAAATTTATTATGGGATTCACTTTAAAAAAATCATATTTATGCATTTTGTATTTAATTTTGTGATCAGCTTATGTATTTATAGACACATTTTTTTTAAGTGCATGATCAAGAATTTTGTAAATGGCAAAAAAGGGAAAGCATCACAAAAGATAAGACAAATATGTGACAAGTGAACACAGTAGGCCCAATTGTTTGAACAAGTGGGCTTGGTGATATAGGTAAGCGCATCAAAAAGAAAAATAAATAATAAAATTGAACTATTAACAAATTTGAACTAGAAATTCTCTCCAAAAATAAATAATATTGAAAAAATTCTCAATTTTTATCAATCAAATGTAAATTGTATTGTCCTAAAACTTACATCCTTATTTATACTAAAGATAATTCCTAAGACAACTAAAAGTTAAGAAATAATAATGCTCGTACAGCAAGCAATCCTAAATCTTGTAAGAAAATAAATGAAATAGAAAATCTAAATAATCAAGAAATTAAAAATATTTCCTAATTAAATATTAAAATAAAAAAATTATAATTATAATTATAATTTATGGATTCTGAAAAACTTTTTTTAAAAAAAGAATAATAAGTATCGTAATTGTAATTGTGTTACCTAAATTTCTAGCTAATCTGATTGCAACCATAAAAGGATGAGGTTGTTCGATATTATTGAAAATAAATATTTAATTTACAAATAAAATTTTATTTATAATATTTATATAGAAAAGTGTTATAGAATGTTTTTACAATTTTAAATAATAATGATAAGTATTTGAATTAAAAACACAAGATCACATAGACAGACCACAATTTATATATGTATTTTTGTAATGGCCTAGCTTGTCTCTGTTTCTAATCGAATTGAATTGTGTTGCTGGGGTTTTCTGAACTTCCTACGGAGTTCAAGTCAATGATCCGAATTGTTAAAGTGTAGAATTCATCGTATATTTCATTCCTATAAAAAATCACATTAATCAGATATCGATAGCCACTTCATCAGTTCACATTTCTGTCAATAGTAAATGTGATTTTTTTTTTAAATTGTTGACAAAAATGTGTTCTGATCAAGTACTTATTGATATCCGATCAACATAACTTTTTGCAGAGATGAAATAATCGATGAACTCTACATATTCAACAGTTCGAATTATCAAAATAAAACCTGTTATGTATTTTACAGGCCCAATAACACTGTTCAATCCACACTTGGGAGAATTTGCACCCATATAAAAATACATAACAAGAATGTATATTGTGCCATATCATCCTGACCCATCACTAGCTGACGAAAAATTATTGGTTAGTTTAGGAGCGCCGCGTGACTATGTTCCTCATCAATCACAATTTATCATATTTTCTTATATTCTCCAATCACCCAATACAAATTTGTAAGCTCCAGCTAGGGTTACAAACGAGCTGAGCTGAGCCGAGTTTTAATATGTTTGGACGTGTTTATAAAGATTTTAACGAGTTTGAACTTAAGCTCGAACTCAATAAAAATTTAACTCACCGAGCTTGAACCGAATTGGTTCAGGTTTGACTCGAGCTCAAGCCTATTCACGAGTCTTAACTAGCTAAATTATAAATTCATATTTGCATATGAGATTAAAGTTGCAATTAAAATTTTGATTATATAATATAAAACATACTAAAAATAAAAAGTCAATATCTTATCAAAATAATAACATATACAACTACTATATAAATATATTATTTATAGTTAACTATTATTTACATTATTTAAATATATAAATACTATATTTATCATATTTTCTATATGTATTTTTATATTGTTTAATATAAAATAATATATTTATTATATTATTTAAATAAATATTCAAGTAACAGTTAATAAGCTGAACTAAAGAGTTATTCAACGAACAACTAACGAATCGAGCTTCAGTATGGTCTTGTTTGAAAAATTGGTTATTTGACTTTGTAGCTATTTTAGGCTGACTAAAATAGTTATATTTGAGAAGTTGGTTAGGTTTTTTTTTTTTTTTTAATAGTTAATTTGATGTTTGTAAAAGAAAAGGTGAAACGGTTATGGATTGGATGTGATATTTTATCATATTGGTTATTTTAGCCTATTTTATCTTTTAGTGGGCTATTTTAGACCAACACTCTTCCCAAATACTCCCATTTTAGTGGGTTATTTTGTCTCGAATACAATAAAAAATTAACGAATTGAGTTCGAATGACACCTTACCAAGTCGAACTCAAGTTTGTTCATGAACGACTTTGTTCATTTGCAATCTTAACCATATTTTCTCCACTAATCACAACACTATTAGGACACTACGTGATGGTGCCCAAGACAAGCCAATAACTTTTCCTAGCTGCTGAACGATGTTGAAAATTCTCACAAGCTCAAAAATGATGGTATATAAATAATTTTTTTATGGCTGGGGAAGTTAGTTATTTTAGTTAGTTATTTAATTTTTTGGCTATTTTAGACTAGCTAAAATAGTTGTGTTTAGGAAGTGTGTTGACTTTTTTTTTTCAATTGATTTGATGGTAGTGAGAGAAAAAATAAAATGATTATGGGTTAGATGTAATATTTTGTCTTATTGACCATTTTAAACTATTTTATCTTTTAGCGAGTTATTTTAACCCGCTCCCTCTCTCAAACCCCCACGGACTTGGGGGGCTGGCACAACAACCTGTTGTGCCTCTTTGGAGAAGGTCATCCCGAGTATTTTTCGATAATGTAAACCGTTCTGTGGGAGCCGGTTTATTGGAAGAATCAAGTGTACTCCAGCAGACAGATGTTACTTGGCTCTGTCCTGCACAATCAGGATGTCGAGTAAAATAAATATACCGAATGTATATTGAACTACTGAGCCGAGTAGATAAAAGGATAATGAATGAAAAGTGGGCCTGGCCCCGAGGCCCAAGAAACGAGTATAAATAAAGGAAAAGCAGACTAAGAAAGATATGTGAGAACTATTGCATTTAACTTAGAAAACAAATAATCTTGAGCGTCTAGACTGGCTTGTCCGTTGGAGTGCTAATTCCGGCATTCTCGACCGGAGCGTTTATTCCTTTTCAGGTGACTTGAAGCAGATCACGAGCGTCCCCCAGAATCAGAAGAGTGTTTCCAAACCACTTCTTCACAATTGGCGCCGTCTGTGGGAATACTCAAACACATCCATGGTGGGCGTAACAGAAGACCCTCCGATAGTCACCGATGAAACCACGCAAAGAGACGACCTCACTCCAACAAACATGCATGGACCGGAGATTATCCCTGCCAAACACGCTCTGAACTTCACCTCACCCTCGACTCCAGAGCATGAAGCGATGCAAGCGATCATGGAACAAGCTAAGCAAAATGAACAAAGGTTGGAGAACATGATCGCA
The DNA here is from genome assembly GCF_055761805.1 of Camellia sinensis. Classification (NCBI taxonomy): domain Eukaryota; kingdom Viridiplantae; phylum Streptophyta; class Magnoliopsida; order Ericales; family Theaceae; genus Camellia; species Camellia sinensis. The sequence goes on from NW_028128988.1 coordinate 8,994,022, forward strand.
GAGAACGAACGTCTTCGTGAAGATTTGGCCTTGGAAGTGTCGAAGTCCAAACAAGCTGTACGCCTAAATCCGGAACGATCTCCGAAGGTAGGCGGTCGACGACCTCGAGCTCGACCAGACAACACTGATAGCGACTCCGACTCGTTATCCCCGGAACCTAGGAAGAAGGGGCGACCTGAAACTACCAGTTCTTCCGAAAAAAGTCCCCATATAAGGCACAAACGAAGAAGAAACGGCTCGGACGATGATCAACAGGACCCCTTCGTACGATGGATTGCAAAGGCAGTGCTACCCAAGAAATTCAAAGCACCATCATTCACATTGTACGACGGCAAATCAGACCCCACCGACCATATCCACCACTACAAGCAAGCCATGACATTGCATGTAGACGACGAGGCCCTCATGTGCCGAATATTTCCCAACAGTTTGGGACCATTGGCTGTCAGGTGGTATTACAAACTGGAGCCGGCTTCGATCAAAACCTTCCACCAACTACAGAAATCCTTCAGGGCCAGATTCATCACCAACGAGGTCCAGCCAAAACAAGCCGACTCCCTCTAGGCAATGCAAATCCTGCTAGGAGAAACTCTAAGAGCATATTCGGCACGATATTGGGAATGCTTTAACCTTGTTGACGACGCTTGCAACGACTCCATGGCTATCACTACCTTCAAAATGGGATTACATCCAGATAGTGCCCTCCACAGTTCCTTGACAAGAAGACCCCCCCAAAACAGTTTGGGGGTTGATGAAGAAAGTAGAGGAGTACTACAAAGTGGAAGATGACGCCTTACGGGTTAAAGCCGGACACACGACCAACAAAACGGCCCATCCTGAGAGTGCTTAACCAATAAGATCCATACCACCTCAGAGCCCTGAACCACAACAGCGGGCTAAACGAGACAAGCGTCGGGATTCTCGCCGATCAAGCGATCAATGCTCACACTGAGCAAATGAGCAACTGCAAGTTGATAGCAGGCGCACAAAGCACGCCGACAAGAAATATATGGAGCTGTCAGAGCAAATCAGCTCGGTTATGTCCAAAATCCAACATCTTCCATTTTTCAAATGGCCATCCAAAACGGTGGGACCTCCTGACACAAGAAGGTGGGACAGGCGTTGTGAATATCACAAAGATCACGGTCATGATACGAATAGTTGCTATGCTTTGAAAGACCACCTGGAGGAATTGGTGCAAGATGGTCGGCTCCAGCAACACGTCCGAAAGAGCGCAATTAAAACAGTTGCCCTTTGGCAGGATTTACCTCCACTCGACATCATTCACATGATATACAGTCTTCCAGCGCCTCTTACCGAATACACAGTTCAGTTAGCTCCCCAGAAGCCGCGCAAACGAACGAAACGGCCCCAAGAAGCTCCGAGTATTACCTTCGACGATTCTGACCTTATCGGCATAACACTTCTGCATATTGATCCATTGGTCATTCAATTACACGTAAATCGGGTTACCGTTGAGTGCGTCCTCATAGACCAGGGGAGCGCTTCGGAAGTCATGTATTACCAGACCTTCATCAAACTCGGCTTCAACGAGTCAGGCCTGTCTCTGGCTCCTTATCCGTTATTTGGCTTCGTCGCAAATCCAGAGTACCTGTTGGGGAACATCACGCTACCCGTTCGAGCGGGCTTCCAAACAATGGATGTGGAATTCTAGGTCGTCAAGCTCCCATCGCCATATAATCTTATCATGGGGCAAACTTGGTTACATACTATTTAGGCCGTGCCAAGCACCTATCATCAGCTGCTACGCTTCCCAACCGAACACAGCATTGAGCAAATCCGTGGTTCCCAGCAATCCGCACAAGCAAGTTATCTCTTTTCCGGAGAGACACCTAGTGAAAAGCCATGGAAGCGCTAAACAATACCAGTGGCAGCTTGCTATGTCGTATAATCAACGCGTCCAGTTGCGCCGCTACACACCGGCACAGTTGATCTCGAAAGTACCTCCGGATGGCAAGTAACCGGCTGATGGAAAATTAGATCCTAACTGAGACGGCCATTATCGGATAAATTCCATATCGCCTCAAAAATGTCAGGAAAAAGTCTGCCACGGCCCTGAAACTAGACGCATTTGCGAAAATTCTCTCATTAAACCCGACTTGTAGGGGATGACCCTAGTTCTAAATGATTCGCCATGTACACCCTTCACTTTTATAATGAAAGGATTCTTGTTTTAAAAAAAAAAAAAAGTTGTAATGCCACCCACTGCGAAATCATTGAAAAGTGCTTCGACACAAAAATCCCTTTCGGCGCAGGACGTCTTTTGGCTGATTAAAGCCTCCGGATTCGGAGCGCCCTTTGTGGATATCACGATTGGCCGATTAAAGCCTCCGGATTCAGAGAGCCCTTCGTGGATACCACGATTGGCCAATTAAAGCCTCCAAATTCGGAGAGCCCTTCGTGGATATCACGATTGGCCAAAAAGCCTCTGAATTCAGAGCCCCATCGGCACAGGACGTCCTTGGGCCGATTAAAGCCTTCGGATTCGGAGCACCCTTCGTAGATATCATGATTAGCCAAAAAGCCTCCGGATTCGGAGCCCCATCAGCGCAGGACGTCTTTGGGCCGATAAAGTCTCCGATTCGGAACGCCCTTCGTGGATATCACGATTGGCCGATAAAGTCTCCGGATTCGGAGCACCCTTTGTAGATATCACGATTGGTTGATTAAAGCCTTCGGATTCGGAGCCCTTCGTGGATATCACGATTGGTTGATTAAAGCGTCCAGATTCAGAGCGCCCTTCGTGGATATCACGATTGGCTGATTAAAGCCTCCGGATTTGGAGCGCCCTTCGTGATCCGGATTCGGAGCGCCCTTCGTGGATATCACGATTGGCCGATTAAAGCCTTCGGATTCAGAGCGCCCTTCGTGGATATTACGATTGGCCAAAACGCCTCCGAATTCGAAGCCCCATCGGCGCAGGACGTCTTTAGGCCGAAAAATTCTCCGGATTCGGAGCACCGTTCGTGGATATCACGATTGGCCAAAAAGCGTCTAGATTCGGAGCCACATCAGCGTAGGACGTCTTTGGGCCAATAAAGTCTCCGGATTCGGAACACCCATCGTGGATATCACGATTGGCCGATTAAAGCCTCTGGATTCGGAGTGCCCTTCGTGGATATCACGATTGGCCGATTAAAGCCTCCGGATTCGGAGCGCCTTCGTGGATATCACGATTGGCCAAAAAGCCTCCGGATTCGGAGCCCCATCGGCGCAGGACGTCTTTGGGTCGATAAAGTCTCCGGATTCGAAGCACCCTTCGTGGATATCATGATTGGCCGTTAAAGTTTCCGGATTCAGAGCGCCCTTCGGGGATATCACGATTGGCCGATTAAAGCCTCCGGATTCGGAGCGCCCTTCGTGGATATCACGATTGGCCAAAAAGTTTCTGGATTCGGAGCCCCATTGGCGCAGGACGTCTTTGGACCGATAAAGTTTGCAGATTTGGAGCGCCTTTCGTGGATATCACGATTGGCCGATTAAAGCCTCCGGATTTGGAGCGCCCTTCGTGGATATCACGATTGGCCGATTAAAGCCTCCGGATTCAGAGCGCCCTTCGTGGATATCATGATTGCCGGATTAAAGCCTCCGGATTCGGAGCACCCTTCGTGGATATCATGATTGGCCTATTAAAGCCTATTGGCCGATTAAAGCCTCTGCATTCGAAGTGCTCTTCGTGCATATCACGATTGGCCAAAAAGCCTCCGGATTCGGAGCCCCATCGGCGCAGGACGTTTTTGGGCTGAAAAAGTCTCCAGATTCAGAATGCCATTCGTGGATATCACGATTGGCCAAAATGCCTCCGGATTCGGAGCCCCATCGGCGTAGGACGTCTTTGGGTTGATAAAGTCTCCGGATTCGGAGCGCCCTTCGTGGATATCACGATTGGCCGATTAAAGCCTCTGGATTCGGAGCGCCTTCGTGGATATCTTGATTGGCCAGTTAAAGCCTCCGGATTTGAAGCAACCTTCGTGGACATCACGATTGGCCAAAAAGCCTCCGGATTCAGAGCCCATCGGCGCAGGACGTCTTTGGGCCGATAAAGTCTCTGGATTCGGAGCGCCCTTCGTGGATATCACGATTGGCCGATTAAAGCCTCCGGATTCAGAGTGCCCTTCGTGGATATCACGATTGGCCAATTAGAGCCTCCCGATTCGGAACGCCCTTCGTGGATATCACGATTGGCCGATTAAAACCTCCGGATTCAGAGCGCCCTTCGTGGATATCACGATTGGCCAAAAGCCTCTGGATTCGGAGCCCATTGGCACAGGACGTCTTTGGGCCGAAAAAGTCCCTGGATTCGGAGCGCCCTTCGTCGATATCACGATTGGCCAAAAAGCCTCCGGATTCGGAGCCCCATCGGCGCAGGACGTCTTTGGGCCGATAAAATCTCCGGATTCGGAGCGCCCTTCGTGGATATCACGATTGACCGATTAAAGCCTCCGGATTCAGAGCGCCCTTCGTGGATATCACGATTGGCCGATAAAGTCTCCAGATTCGAAGCGCCCTTCGTGGATATCACGATTGGCCGATTAAAGCCTCCGGATTTGGAGTGTCCTTCGTGGATATCACGATCGGCCAAAATGCCTCCGGATTCGGAGCCCCATCGGAGCAGGACGTCTTTGGGCTGATAAAGTCTTTGGATTTGGAACGCCCTTCGTAGATATCACGATTGGCCGATTAAAGCCTCCGGATTCAGAATGCCCTTCGTGGATATCACGATTGACCGATTAGAGCCTCTAGATTCGGAACGCTCTTCGTGGATATCACGATTGGCCGATTAAAGCCTCCGGATTCGGAGCGCCCTTCGTGGATATCACGATTGGCCAAAAGCCTCTGGATTCGGAGCCCCATCGGCGCAGGACGTCTCTGGGCCGAAAAAGTCCCTGGATTCGGAGCGCCCTTCGTCGATATCATGATTGGCCAAAAAAGCCTCTGGATTCAGAGCCCCATCGGTGCAGGATGTCTTTGGGCCGATAAAATCTCCGGATTCGGAGCGCCCTTCGTGGATATCACGATTGGCCGATTAAAGTCTCTGGATTCGGAGCGCCCTTCGTGGATATCACGATTGGCCGATAAAGTCTCCAGATTCGGAGCACCCTTCGTGGATATCACGATTGGCCGATTAAAGCCTCCGGATTTGGAGCGTCCTTCGTGGATATCACGATCGGCCAAAATGCCTCCGGATTCTGAGCCCCATCGGCGCATGACGTCATTGGCCGATAATCCCTCCGGATACGTAGCCCCATCGGCGCATGACGTGATATCCACGAAGGGCGGCTCAACCGCATAAACAAAACGCGCCAACATTCAGAATAAGATGCTTAAACATATAAAAATTCAGAATGAGATACAAACATTTAAAAGACAACATTTTATTTGATTAAACGGGAATTACATAAATGCAATCCGCGTTCGAGCATTACAGGGGAAATAAAACATTTTATTTCATCTATTTGCATACGGTATCGCCTTCGTCTCCACCCTTTTTAACTTTGAAGGCGCAAAAGGGGAAGTGATCGCGACAGTACAGCGACAGCGCCAGATCACTGCCCGCTGCTCAGAGATCGTTCGCAACTCGAAATGCTTTGGTCAGACCATGCTTAAATCCACGATATTCGTACCAGCGAGAAAATCACCCTCGAGGTGAAGAGCTCCGACACCATAGACAATGTCAAGGCCAAGATCCAAGACAAGAAAAGAATTCCCTACAAAAATAGTAAAACTCAACAGTCGCGGCGCTACGTTGGCCTCATCCCTCGATCGCGGTTGCGGAGAACTTCCCCGTTGCTGTCTCTCCCTTCGGGGTGATCTGCTTCGACGACTTGGAGTCTGATGTTTTTCCTATTCTTTGAACGCCCTACTTCTCGCACAGGTAGGTTCGCTGCTGCGATTCATTGCAGTATCACGCTCAAACGAAGCTCAAGCTTCTCCTCTGCTGTTCAAGAAAATTCTATTCGCCCTTCACACTTATCTAACCCCACACGACAAAATCATTTTAAAGCGAGTCTGAACACAGTAAATGAAGTTTTTGATGCGAAGAGTCCGAGGCGATTTATTTCAAATCTCTGCAGTAACCCCGAGGTGATTTCATTAACATTGAACTCCAAAAGACGGACGCCAATCGATATTGACCGCAAACGCTCCATATACCAATTTTTGGCTTTTTGGAGTTAAAATATCCTAATTGTCTAAACGGCATTTATAGATGGGTTGTCTCCGGATTCGGAGCCCGTCTGGTATATGACACCTTTGAACCGATTAAAGCCTCCGAATTCGGAGCCTCATCGGCGCACTGACCGAGCGTGACATATGACATTTAACGAAGAATACTCATGACGAGCCGGTAGATAACCGTTCGGAATTAGACGCCTAGTTAAGTCGGGCCGGTCAACGTTTATACAATGAAACACATGCAAACTCATGTGTGCCGAACACAAATCACAATGAAACTTTAAACGACGTTTTATTAAATCAGACAATAATTACATGATCACATAAAATTTTCACATGGCGTCACCCTCATCCTCACTCTTCTCGACTTCAAAGGCGGCAAACGAAAAATGATTATGTCGGTAGAGTGGCAACGCCGAATCAATTCCCGACTCTCGGAGAGCTTCTGCGGCTTGAGATGCCTTGATCCAACCGTGCTTAAAGCCACGATTTTCACATCGGCAAACTTCTTCGGTGAGTTTCTCTTTGGTCTTTTCAATTCCGACCAGCTGGCCGCCACAGAATCCTTTTTCATAGGCCGCGGCCCTCACAGTCTTAATCGCGAACATGCTAGCCATATTTCGATCGGCGATCGCATCACCAATCAGCCTTTGAGTAACCCTCTCTTTGATAATCGGGTTGGGGTGGCCGATTTAATGGGGCCTGGAAGACTTAATTTTCCTTAGCTCACGCTCGCTCTTCTCAGCGCGAACTTCTAACTTCCGAATGCGTTCATCTCTCTGTTCTATGTCACGGCGAGCGGCGCGAAGACTTATACCGATCTCATAAGCCGTGTACAGTCCCCTCACCGCCCCGTGAACGCCTTCACGAAACACTTTGAAGTCCGGCCGACCTACCATCGACTGCTGAACTTCGGGTGGAAAAATCTGTCGAGCAAACTCGACCGCCACATTTGGATCTCGAATGATCGAATCCCCCTCTGTCATTGGTCTATTACCCACGAAGACCGCAAAACTCAACGGGCGAGGAGTCGTGTCGGATTCCCTTCCAGGACGGGGTTGCTTGTCTCTCCTGGGTGACCTACTTCGACGACGAGGAGATTGGTGTCTCTCCCGATCCCTCATAGTCCCACTGCCCATGCGTGAAGGTTTCCCGCTTCAACTCATGGCTCCTCCCAACTCCACCAGCGTCCTCGCCTCACCTCTGCTGTTGAAGAAAAGCTTATTTGACATCCGCACCGGTTAATCTTCCTCAAAGAACTAGATTGAGTTGCGGACTGAGCACATAAATAGGACCCTCGTTAACGAAGTACAAGTACATGCCCATTTATTCCCTACAAGGGCAGCCCCTCTGAGGCGATCCCATTAGTATTGAAGCGTCCCGGTGCCGAGTGAGTCATGCCTCACTCGCCCCATCAACCACTTATATTCAGTGTTATGCGTTCATGAACCAGTTGGGGCAAGGGCAGATTCATCAATCTAGACGGCTTGAGTGCCCCAGCCGTTCCACGAATCGATTCTTCAGTACCATGTTCATAACATGTTATTCGGCATTATGCGTTCATGAACCAGTTGGGGCAAAGGCAGATTCATCAATCTAGATTTTTCAATCTAGACGGCTTGAGTGCCCCAGTCGTTCCACGAATCGATTCTTCAGTACAATGTTCATAACGTGTTATTCGGCGTTATGCGTTCATGAACCAGCTGGGCAAGGGCAGATTCATCAATCTAGATTCTTCAATCTAAATGGCTTGAGTGCCCTAGCCGTTCCACGAATCGATTCTTCAGTACAATGTTCATAACGTGTTATTCGGTGTTATGCGTTCATGAACCAGCTGGGGCAAGGGCAGATTCATCAATCTAGATTCTTCAATCTAGATGGCTTGAGTGCCCCAGCTGTCCCATGAATCGATTTACAAATACAATACCCATGAACTAGTACTATTCGGCACCAAGAGTCGGTTTACTAATATAATTGCCAAGATTACTGATATCCAACCGGTAGCTAGAAGGCACAATAGACAGTAATCATTTTTATTCATAGTGAAGGGCAAAACTCTTCATTAATATCAAAAAGCTGCGTACAAGTAAATAGTGAAACAAGAAGGAAATTTTCATTACTAAAATGAGCACAGATAGTAACTAATTTATGCATGAAAATTACCTTGAACCATCAAAAGTCCACTAAACAAAAGTGTACATTGAAATCGAACATAATTAATAAAACTAGAGCGTCTCCTAGATCAATCCTCGGGATCAGACTCAAGTGGCTCAACGTCCACTTGCTCGTATGGAATTGGCAAGGCCAATGTAACCCCAGCGGCAGCAAGGGCTTTGAGCCACCCATGTTTGAATCCCCGAGTCTCGAATTTGGGGACTTCATCTACGTATTCCTTCAAGGCGGCGCTCTTTCCAGCCTCTAGTGCCGTAGAAGCTTCAGATTTGGCTTTTTCCTTGGCCGTCTTCTACTCTTCTAACTCGGCCTCTACCCTGCCAAGCGCCTCCTTGGCTAACTTGAGCGATTCCTCACTCACGCTCGCCCTATCCTCGACTTCGCATCTGAGCTGGTCAGCAGTCCGAACCCTTTCCATTTCGGCGTCGGCTCGAGCACTTTCCATTGCGGCTCTCATCACCTCGAACTCGGCCTTGCTCCTTTCACCTTCAGCTTCAGACTTAAGCGGCCAGTTCTTTCAATGGCATCATGCTGCCGGCGGCCTAGTTCGGCTATCCTTCTAACCGTCTACAAAACAAGTCGGAGTGAACATTCCAAGCAATTTCGTATGCAATTCAAACCAAACGAGTGAAAAAGAAAATATCGTATACATACCAGAAGGGCCGACTGGGCAGCAAATGCTATAGTTACCAAATCTGGCTCTTTTTGAAATATGGCCTCATCACCCGGTAGTGAAATTAAGGCGGCCAAGCTCAACGCTACGGCCGGATCCTTCATGGCGGATGCATCAGAGGAGATTGGCACGTTTTTGATCTTTGGTTGAACAACGAAAGTAACAACGTCGGACTCCTCTAAGCGAGGCCGTTTATCAGCAGGGATATCCTCTGATTCAGCCTCTCCCTCGGCATCATGTTTTTCGCCACGCTCTTTTGGAACCAGTCGTTCTTCCAAAATCTGCTGATCAGCCTCCTTCTCTGCCTCGGCCACAACAACTTGATCCGTTTTTTCTCTAGTAATGGGTTGTAAAGATTCAACCGGGGCTGGCTCAGAACGAGCGACCTCAGCTTTTTTTCGGGCGGCCATTCGCTCGGCATTTCTCTTTCTCGCCATCTGCGTGAGATTTTCCCCAGCCATGCCTTCAGAAAAATCGCCGGGTAGATCTCCTAAGTTTGTAAAAATATCTTTGAAGGAGAACTCCACCCGACCCGAAGTAGACGGAGAGTCAGGCTGGTCAAGACCGGCAGCCTCAAACGCTGATTTCAGAGCTTCATCGACCTCTTCGGCCTTGGCAGCGAACTCCCTCGTTGATTCGGCAACTACCTCAACCACCAACTTTGAGTTTTGCTCCGAATCAGAAGTTTCGAGACCAATTAGCCTAAGGGACTTGAAGCTGGGAAAGATAAGAGCTGTAAGGTGTTGTTCGCCGGTTGGGATCGGAATGTCGTCCGCGGCCGAAAACATAGTATAGGTAGGCTCGTACCGCAAGAGAATATGGGCGGCTCTCCCTTGCTTTTGTATGTTTGGACGACCACAATACTTTAGTGCAGTCTTAATTTCTGCAACGACTGCGTCGTCAGCCGAGGTTAGAATTCTCTTCAACTGATTGCCTGCAAAAACAAAGGGTTAGACTGGGAGAAAAAGCCGAATAAAATAAAGATCGACGAACAAGGAGTTACACGGCAACCTGGTTCACCCCTCCGTCTGGGAATAGGGTCTAGGTGATGTTCGCCTTCGCCTTCGCCGAATTCCCAGTTTCCTTGGACATTGACCATTACATCGTCAACTCGTTTGCCAGAGCTGGCAAGCATCGTTACCAAGTAATTGTCGGTGTCCCTGGCCTTGAGAAAATAGCGCCCGAGCAGACCGGAGGATTTGGCTAAAACGTAGCAGTGCCGAATCGTCGGAATGCCAAGGTTGATCCTAAGGCCCCGGTTCAACTCCACGATTCCCATTACGATTCGAAAAAAATTCACATTGGGTTGCGAGGGAATCAGACCCCAATGGCGGAGGACGGCCCTAAGAAATGGATGTAGGGGAAAGCGAACTCCGCCCTCCGTAATAGATAGGAGAGGAAAGACGATTGTATTTTGGCCATCCTCTCCATATCAAGGGTATTGTCCGTTATTAGAGATAGATGGACATCATCAGGGATAGAGAAATGTCTTCGGAACCCAAAAATTCGACCCTCGGAAATGAGGTCTTTCAAATGCCTAGCCATTCTAGTGAGTACTCAAGGATGATCTAAATCAAAAATGAACACGGAAAATAGGATTGCAAAGAAAAGAGAAGAAAACTTACGAAAGGCAAAGGAGACAAGGAGAAGACGGAGAGGAGTTGCAGAAAACATGTTAGAGGAGGGATACCGACTGGCAATCAAGGAGGTTCGGATGTTCGAAAAAGCATGTATTCGAAGGGACTTGAGGTTCAAATCATAATAAATGCGAGAAGCACCAATGAGGAGGGAAAGCGTTACAATAACCAAAAAGCATGTATGGATTCTGACACGCATCGGGAAGAGGATTAACCACCAAATTTTTAGCTTCCCAGACTAGAGGCCAAACACGCCGACTAACTGATGCTAATGGGTTGTTTGGGGGGCAATTGTGGGAGCCAGTTTATTGGAAGAATCAAGTGTACTCCAGCAAACAGATGTTACTCGGCTCTGTCCTGCACAATCAGGATGCCGAGTAAAATAAATATGCCGAATGTGTATTGAACTACGGAGCCGAGTAGATAAAAGGATAATGAGTGAAAAGTGGGCCTGGCCCCGAGGCCCACTTTTCATTCATTATCCCCGAGGTCCAGGAAACGAGTATAAATAATGGAAAAGCAGACTAAGAAAGATATGTGAGAACTATTGCATTTAACTTAGAAAACAAATAATCTTGAGCGTCTAGACGGACTTGTCCGTCGGAGTGCTAATTCTGGCATCCCCGACCGGAGCGTTTATTCCTTTTCAGGTGACTTGAAGCGGATCACGAGCGTCCCCCAGGATCAGAAGAGTATTTCCAAACCACTTCTCCACACGTTCATATTGTAGAGTTCGTTAAGAATATTATTCATGGAAAAAATAAAGTTAATCGGATATTCGTAATCTAATGATTAAGTCCTAATTGTTTTTAAAATTTTATTAAAATTATATTAACCATTAATTTTTATAAAAATAAATGTACTTTTGTTATAGGGTTACAAATATTTATTCAACTTAATTTTTACATGATTAATTTCCTCAATAAATTTTATAATATAAATTATTCAAATTATAAGAAGTAAATTAAGAAAATACTCCATGAGGGAAGTACAATACTGTACCTTTAAGCCCAGCAGATTCCCAAATTCAACGAATCCGGATCCTCGGCCGCCCTTCTCGGCGGCCGTTCCCAGCAGCCCCCCAAAACGACGTCGTTTTGGGAGGTTTTTTCGTTTTTTTTTTTTTTTTTTTTTTCTTTCCTTCTTCGCAGAACTAGAGGGGAGGGGAGGGGAAGAAGAGAGAGAGGAAGGGAAGGGGAGGGGGTTTGGATTCGCTAAAGACTCGCCGTCGTAGCTCGTCGAGCTCGCCAGCCGTCTGATCGTCGCCTCGCCTCCGCCTCCGACCCGCCTCCGCCTCCGCCTCCGACCCGCCTCCGCCTCCTCCTCCTCCTCCCCCGGTGATTATGGCCCCCTCCAGTCCGGCCCACCGGCGGCTCCCTCTTCTTCTCCCTTCCTCTCTCTCTTCTTCCCCTCCCCTCCCCCTCTCTCTCTTCTTCCCCTCCCCTCCCCTCTGGTTCTGTTCGAACGAGGAAGAAGAAAAAAAAATAAAAATAAAAAAAACTCTAAAACGACGTCGTTTTGGAGAGCTGCTGGGATGGCCGCCAAGAAGAGCGACCGAGAATCCGGACTCAAATTCAACACACATAAGTACTGCTTTATCAAAAAAGCAAAAGTTACCTTGCTTTGGGACAGCTTTTTAGAAAGCAAAATTATTTTGGCGCACATTCTTAGGATGTAAATACGCGCACATTCTTAGGATGTAAATACGCACTTTATTATAACCTAGTACTTATTTGAAGGGCAAATTACATATACACCCCTCGAGGTTTGATTAAATTACAGATACCCCTTGAGATTTCGGAAATTACATCCCGCCCCCTGAGGTTTGTATTTTCATAACAATTTACCCCCTGAGGTTTATATTTCATAACAAATTACCCCCTAATTTATTATGCAAATATAGCATTCAGGGGGGAATTCGTAATTTCTCAAACCTCAGGGGTATTTGTAATTTAGTCAAACCTCGAGGGGTGTATATGTAATTTGCCCTTATTTGAAATATCCTATAAAAGATAAAAATTCAAAACTATTTAGAAAATTCAACAGCACAACATGCACAACACGAGATAGAGAAAAAAAAGACCGAATAATCCTTTTTTATATTAAAAAAAAGTACAAGTCAAATTTATATTGAAGTAATAGTGCAAGTTAAAAACAGGAAACATGTTCAAAAATAAATAAATAAATAAATAAATATTTACATATATATATATATATATATCTTTTGAAATATGCTGTCCACCATGCAACTTCAAAGCAATCCGTACTAGCCTGCTTCGATCGTCACTGCCATTATGCATAGGGGCATAGGGATGAAAAAGGTAATTTGGTTATTTTATACAATATTTTAATCTATATTTTTTCGTAAAAAATTTAAAAATTATCCTAAATAATTATCATTTTTTCCTCTACTTTTTTATCTAATAAGTCAAAAAAATACACATATATGGTTCATCCCAAATAATTCCTAATTTAGAGTTAACTATATTAATTAGTTTTTAATTTTTTAATCATTTTAGTTTAGTTTAAAAAGTTATATTTGAAAAAATAATTGATTTTTTTAGTTAATTTTATAATTGTAACCCAAAAAAAAATGATTATTAGATGAGATATGATATTTTGTACCATTTTAATATATTTTTTCTTTATTAACTACCCTAAATAGACGTGTGGAAAGGTGTCTAAAAAACAATATGGTAGTGTTTGCTTTTGTTTTCAAATCATGATTTAGATCCATAAAAAATAAAAAATAAAAAACATGTTTGGTTAAAATATTTTCAAAACACAACCCAAACTTGTTTTTTTTTTTTTCTCTCCTCTCTATTTTTTTATTATTATTAAATAAATCAATCAATTTTTTTCTCTCATCTCTCACATTCTTCACATTAATTAATCAAAAAAAAAAAAATTACAAATCATCCTAAAATTGTTTTCAAACTCATAACTAAATATATTTTTAACTTTCAAAACTCATTTCAATAGGCTATTTTAGAAAAATGATTATAATCAGTTTTTTGGTAAAAAACTGCTTATAAACAGTTTTTTTGTGAGAGATGAAGTGAGTTATAATCTGAGAAGTGGATTATAACCCACTATCCAAAATAAGCCAACTTATTTTTAAAAATATAACTCAAAATTTAAAAATTAAACCAAACAGAGTCATAATTTTGTCTTTTGAAAAGCTGTCCAAAAAAGAAAATAACTTTTGCTTTTTGATTAAGCAAATATAGTACGGCACCGTGTGTGGTGGAGATTATTTTAAGTTTAAGGTAGATAATTAGAAAACAAAAATTAAAAGTATTCTACACTCAACTTTTGAAAAATCAATTTTTTCACTTTATTTAAACTATTTTTGCTAAGTGTACCAAACAATCTCACACAAACTCTCATATTAAAAAAAATTATAAGATGCTTCTATAATCCTCACCAAATACCCAAACTAAGTGTGATTCCAAATTTTTTTTTTAAAAAAAAATGCAAAATACTAAAAAGATCTTGAAAAAATTACAAAATTATAGAAAAAATTATAATTTTAATTATTAAAATTAATAAGTTTTATCACAGATTTGTAATTTTTTTTTTAACCTTTTCACGGATTTGTAATTTTTCTAAATTTTTACAGATTGGGTCACTTGATAAGGTTAAGTTTCACAAATTTTAAAAACAAAAAAATTTTCAATTGAATTTTTAAAAATAGTTTAATTTTTTTTTTGTTTTTTGTGTTTTGTTGTTTTTAGTGATTATGTTTTTATTTATATTTTAGACATTTTTTTAGATGCACCCAAAAATAAAAAATATTTATGAAAAACGTATTGTATTTTTTTTTTATATTTATGTTTAGATTAAGTGAATTTTAAAAGTAAAAAAATATATATGTTTAAAATATTTGCAAAATTCATCAAAGACAAGCAACACAAAAAATAAAAAAATTTCAAAAAAACTATTTTTAAAAATTTAGAGTCATGGTGATACCATATCACCATTGACACGTAGTATTTTACTTATCAATAATAAACCTACTTTGCTACCTATTGAAATGGTAATACCAATGACATTATATAAGCATTGGATTGAATGTTTCTTTCTTATTTAAGGTGTTGCTTTTTTTTTTTTTTTTTTTTTTTCCCAAAAGAATCAAACTATATAAAATAATATCAATATCTATATATTATATCTATCTATCTATATCTATATCTATATCTGTATTTATATCTATCTATTTATCTATCTACCTATATATCTATCTTTCTATCTATATATTCAAATGTAGTTGTCTTGTGAAAATACTCTAAATATTTATTTTTAAATTCTCATAATTTTAAAACTCTCTATTTTCTACATGGCAACCTTCTTTAATTGCATTTCATGTTTTTTATTTTTCTTTGTTTTCTATTTTTTTGATTAATTAAAATTAAAATTAATTCCATCGCTTATGGATAAAGATTTGAATTTCAAAATTCCTCCATATAGATAAACATATAAGAACTGAAAATTAATTTTATAGTCTACAGATAAAGATAAAAATTAAACAATTAATTTAAAAATATTAATTTCATAACTTATAGATAATTTAAAATTTCTTCCCATAAATAAACATATAAAAATTGATAAATAACTTATAGAAATTAATTTCATGGCCTACAAATAAAGATAAAGATTAAATAATTGATTTTAAAGAAAAAAAAACGAAATTACATTCTCATAATAATAAACTTTCTTTCCTACATAGCAACATTCTTCAATTGTCTTTCATGTAAAAATTAAACAATTAATTTTAAAAAATTATTTTAATAACTTATAGATAATTTAAAATTTCTTCCTATAAATAAACATATAAAAGTTGATAAATGACTTATAAAAATTATTTTTATTGCCTACAAATAAGGATAAAGATTAAATAATTGATTTGAAAAAAGAAGAAGAAATTACTCCTTTTTTTTCCCTTTCATTTTGTACTTTAGTTAATTTCATTATAGATGAACACATAAAAATTCATAAATAACTTATGAAAATTTATTTCATGACCTATAGATAAAGATAAAAATTAATTTCATGATTTATAGATAAATAAACATATAAAATCGATAAATAATTTATAAAAATTAATTTCGTAGCCTACAAATAAAGATAAAGATTAAATAGTTGATTTACAAAAATTTAAAATAATAAAATTTAGAAAATGATATGATTTGTTAATCTATATATCTATCAAAAACATATATATCTAAATCTTTATTTTGATTTACTCAAAAATTTTTTCCTTCTATCACATATTATCTTCTTCTATTTTTAAATTTTTTTATCTTATGAAATGTCCTTATTTATAACTTCTTATCTCCTATTAAATTCTTAACATTCTCTTGATAATTTTTATTATTCGTTATTATCTACTAAGTGATAAAGATTAAAAAATAAATAAATTATTGACTCTGAATGAGAAGAGTATTAATAATGAAATTAGTTGGCTTTGAATGAGAAGAGTATTAATAATGAAATAATGAAAGCAGCATGGGAGAAGGCAACACAAAAATCTCACAAAATTAATTTTCATCACTATATTTATCCAAGGTAATAACTTGATATTCTTTCTATTAGTTATTAAAAATAGTTTGCATTAGATCATTGTTATGGTTTTTTTTTTTTTTATAAGTCTGTCATTCATTATAGTATTTCTTCAATTCCATTTCTAAATTCTCTTTTTGAATTTTTTGTTTTTTCAATAATAAAGTTTAGAATCAATTTCTTATCAAATTTGTTTTCTTGGTCCTTATTTTATTGAAGGATCGAGACGAGTAAAACTTTTATATGATATATGAAATTAATGAATATAATACAAGGATGATACGGAAGTACTATATATTTGTCAATATCTATATGTTATTATTAGTTGATTTTCTAGATTATACTATCAATTTAGAGCTCATATGATTTAATTCAATGTCCACGACTTTATTTATATTCGACCATTTTTTCATTGAGTAACCTATGTGTATATATATATATATATATTTGGTATATAATGATTAAAACTATCATTCGTTATATTTCTTCAAAATTTGAATAATTTTTCATCATTTTTTTTATAAATAAAATGGATTAAAACTATTTTCTTGTATAATTTTTGTAATCCTACGAAATTCTTATTTTGATTAATTTTTTTTTTAAATGATGTAGGAACAATGCAAGTATTTGGTCTCCTGAAGAAAGGAAAGAAGTTTTAATAACTAATAGAAAGAATATTGGGTTTCCACAAACCAATACGGGGAACCTTAAACGGACATTTTGTCCACCAAGGAGAAGATTTCCCCTTCTATGGATTTCTAGAACCTTGGTATGACTGGGAAACAAAAACAAGGTATCCGGGGTTCGAGATCTTCTTCGGACATCAGTTACCAGAATAGGGGGATGAACAAGCAGACCTGAGCCCTAGCACAGATCAAGGCGGGACTGCAAGCCTGGACATTGAAGGGGAAGAGCTATTAGAAAAAGCACTGGTTGACCTACTGGCAAGTTCTACTGCTAAAGCTGAGTTCACCAACTAGGGGGATAGTTTAACAATCTCAATGATCGGAGATAACCCAGCAGCAGATTTCTCCAATCTTATCGTGGATGCGTCTGAGGCTCCACAGCTAGTCTGGAAGTTTGAGCAAGGTGTCATCGGCAGTTCTGGATTGGATAGTGAGTCTAGATCTGATTCCACTGAGTTTGTGGAGTCGAAGTTAGATTCGAGTTCCTCTGAGTCTGGTACATCTGGGAGTGGTAACCTGGATACCAAAGTCCTGTCCAGGTCGTCTTTTAGCTTTTCTTTTGAGTCTACTATAACTAAAGATCCAGACTTTTTGAATGAGAATGTTGTAAACTTTGCCTACTTTTCTGTGCCTTTTGGTTTGTTGTGCTGATCTTGATTTTCAAAATTTCGACTTAAACGAAGATAAAGAAATTCCTCAAGTTTTGAAAATTTTGGTTGATCATAAGGAGAAAAAGCGTGTTAAGCCCTGTACAGATGAAATCGTATCAATTAACGTGGGTACTGAGGAGGATCCTCGCCTGGTCTAAATTGAGTCAATGTTGTCTTCGGAGGAATACGATCGTTTAATCGCTTTATTAAAAAATTTCAAAGATACTTTAACGTGGTCGTACGAAGACATACCTGAAATCGACCCTGAGATTGTATAGCACCGGATCCCTCTTGACCCTGTGGCCCGACCCGACCAGTTAAGCAGAAGCTGCACAGAGTCCGCCCAGATTGGGCTTTGAAGATTAAAGAAGAGGTCACTAGAAAATCGAAGCAGGGTTCTTGCTTGTATATGAGTATCCGACACGGTTGGCCAATATTGTTCCAGTTTCGAAGAAGGATAGCAGAATCAGGATCTGTGTCGACTTCAGGGATCTGAATAAGGCTAGTCTGAAGGATGATTTTCTGCTGCCACATATTGACGAGTTAGTAGACTTCACCGCCGGCCACATGCTATTGTCGTTTATGGATGGGTTTTTCAGGTATAACTAGATTCTGATGGCACTCGAGGATAGAGAGAAGACCACATTTACTGCTCCATGGGGCACTTACTGCTACCGAGTCATGCCGTTTGGGTTGAAGAATACTGGGGCCACTTATCAAATGGCTGCAACCACCATTCTGCACGATATGATCCACAAAGAGGTTGAGGTGTATGTGGACGACATGATTGTCAAGTCCAAAGATTGAGAGGGCCACTACGCTGCCCTGGAGAAATTCTTTCAACAGATTAGAGAGTATAGATTGAGGTTGAACCCTCAAAAATGCACATTCGGCGTAACAACAGGAAAAATACTGGGATTTCTTATCACAAAGAGGGGAATTGAAGTAGATCCTTTCAAAAACAAGGCCATCTTAGAAATGTCACCACCGAGGACTGAAAAGGAGGTGCGTGGCTTTCTATGTAAAGTACAATTCATAAGACGGTTTATTTCCACATTAACCTTGACTTGTGAACCACTATTTGGTGTCCTGAAGAAAGGAAAGAAGTTTTAGTGGGATGATCAATGTTAGTTTGCTTTTGAACAAGTCAAGCAGTACCTCTGCAGAATCCGCTTGTGTTATCACCACCAGAACCGGGAAAACCGTTGATTTTGTACCTGTCAGTGACAAACTCAACCATGGGGTGTATGTTAGCTCAGGAGTCAGAGGCCAAGGTAGAGAAAGCCGTTTACTACTTGAGCAAGAAAATGCTGGATTACGAGACCCGTTACACTCCCCTTGAGAAAACTTTCCTAGCCTTGGTATGGGCTACCCCGAAAGTTGAGGCACAACTTGTTAGCTCACTTAGTAACTCTGGTTTCAAGATTAGATCCCGTCAAATATCTCTTAAAAATACCAGTGTTTACGGGTAGGCTAGCCCGTTGATTGATTCTTTTCTCCAAATTTGATCTCAAATATGTTACACGCAAGTTAGTTAAAGGGAAAGCTGTGGCAAAATTCTTGGCAGACCACCCGGTGGAAGGGGATGAAGCGGTGGAGTACTTTTTCCTAGATGAAGATATTCTGCAAATAGAGGAGAAAAATTAGATGATGTACTTTGACGGAGCAATCAATCAATACGGTTATAGGATCGGTGTGTTGCTGATAGCACCCAATGACTCCCATATACCCTTAGCCTTCAAACTCCGGTTGAAAGTATCCAACAATGAAGTAGAGTATGAGGCGTGTACTGCTGGTTTGGAAGCTGCCTTGGAACTAGGGGCAAAAAGGTTGGACATCATCGGGGATTTGAACTTGGTTGTGTCTCAAGCCAACGGAGATTGGTGGGTTAAAGAGGAGAAAATGAAGGTTTACCATTAGGTCTTGGATATGCTAATTCCAAGGTTTGAAAAACTAACGTGTACCCACCTGCTAAGGGAGAACAACTGGTTTGCTGATGCACTATCAACTCTATCTTCTATGGTAGACATTCCATTGGAAGTCAGGATGCGTCTGATCATTATTGAATAGAAGTACATGTCGGCCTATGAAACCATTGCTGCGATAGACGAGGCTTTAAACAAGAACCCCTAGTACTACGATATTTGGAATTTCTTGGAAAAAGAGGCGTATCCGCCAAGGGCAAACACCAAGGATAAAAGGGGAATATGGCGTCTGGCCGTCTAATTTATCATCTGTGGAGGCAAGTTGTACAAAAAAGGCCATTTGGGAATGAATAAGTTGTGTGTTGATGAAGAGGAATCGAAATGCCTTATGGAGGCTATTCATGGAGGAGAGTGTGGGGCCTACATGAATGGTGTGATGCTCTCCTGAAAAATCCTTAGACAAGGCTACTACTGGTTAACCATGGAGAAAGATTGTATTAATTTTGTGCGGCGATGCCACAAGTGTCAAATCCATGCCAATCGCATGAACATTTCACCGCTGAAGCTCTACAACATGACTTCACCATGGCTATTTTCTGTTCGGAGAATAAATGTTATCGGTGTAGTTACGCCAAATGGGTCAAACGGGCATGAATTCATCTTGGTAGCGATTAACTACTTCATCAAATGGGTGGAGGCCCAATCCTACTCTGTGCTAAATGTAATAACCCCGACCTCCGATTAATGCTAATTCATGATTAATTCTGCCTAACAGTAATTTAGAAGAAATCTGGAATTAGTTTGCATATATATTATGTTATCCTTGCATTTCTATCTGTTTGACTGTTAAATGATCTGTTCATGTTTCGACTTTGAACTGCGAATTGAAAGCCTTATCGGCGCCCGAGTCCGAAATTGATTAGTGTTTTAGACTAGTTAGAATATATGTGATTTTATGGTAGATTTAATTTAAATTTGATTTTGAGTGATTAAATTAGAGTTATTTAAGTTAAATTACATTAGTTTGACTTTATTACACAAATACCACTTAGTGGCTTGATTGAGGCCACCCTATTACACTTAGAAGCACATTTCTCTTCAGCCATTTCGTGGAGCCAAAACGTAGGGGAGAGAGGGAGAGCAAGAGAACATTTGAGTTCATCAATATTGCTTGGAAACTTAGAAGATTTGAAGAGTAGTTTGCATAATTGAGCTTCTAGGCTTGGAATTCAAGACCTAAGGTAGAGATTTCATCCTCTTATTTATACATTTGAGTTGTTCTTGCATGGTTCATGGTTAAGTTGGAGTTTAGAGCCAAATTATAGTTTAAAGAGTTGAATTGTGAGCTAATTCATGGATGCATGTACATGTTCTTAGAATTTGAGATTGTTTTCATAAAATCCTCACATGCATGTCCATTTTCTAGTAATAGTTCATGAATTCATCATGTTTTTGGTAGGATTGACTCATTTGATCATGTGTTAGAAGCTTTGAATTCAATTGAATACATGCATGTTAAATATACACCTTGTTCTTGAAGTTTATTTGAAAATTATGTTCAATTGACTCACCTTTGGGCTTTGATTTTACAAATTGATATTTGAAACATGTTATCCTATGAGTTTACAAGTGTTTTCCAGAAAATGGGCCCAAGAGGTTGAGTTTTGGGGTGTTGAATGCTTGGTTTGAGCTTGGGAGGCAAATCTGGAAATTCCAGAATTTGGCTTCCTCGCTCGTGCGAAGGATTCCACGCTCGAGCGACCATCGTTTTTTCAGAGCTCCGCTCGAGCGAAGGAATGGTGGCTCGAGCGTAAATTGAAAGCTCTCAGGTTTTTGGTGCACGCAGACGCACGCTCGAGCAACGAGACCTATGCTCGAGCGAAGAGCTGTGTCTCACGCTCGAGCGAGCATCGAACGTAAAATTTCAACAACCAGTACTTTTGCATTTTTACAGACCGCTCGAGCGAAGGAGTCTATGCTCGAGCGACCCCTCCGTTTTGACAAGCTCGCTCGAGCAAGACCCCTGTTTTTAGCAAGTTTTGAAAAATGTTTTCCAAGACATCTTTGCATCCTCATCCCATCCTAGGCATTCCTAGGCCATGTTTAAGACTCTATAGTAAGGATTTAAGGTTAGAAACACACTAAGACCCAACGACATAAGTTTTGTGCAATTAGAACGTGTATTTCAAGTATGTGTCTGTTATGTGTTATGTAGGTCACGTGCCGCATATCGTGTGATCAATCTGCTCCATCTGTTTATTTCGAGGCCAACTGTGAGTAATAACTTAGTAAAGTTATGTTCAAACTGTATCTACTTTCTATGAGGTAAAACAAGATCTATTTTCCGAAATGATATGTTCTGTACGATGAATGATTGTTCAATTTTTGATATGTATTCGTGACATCCTTAGCATCATGTGATATCTGTTAGCTGTTACCCAGTATTGGAATTTCCTTTATGGAACTTATTTCTATCTGCACTCTGTTACCAGTATCGGAGGCCCTGTCACGGGGCCTCAGCTTTTGTTTTGTTACCCGGATTCGGAGGTTCCTTTGTGAAACTGGTTACTTCTAACCCCACGCGTATGCATTCTGTTCTATTCTGTTAATGCTAATGGATGTATCACGTAAACTTAATCATGACTTATGATTTCTGTCTGTATATGATCTGGACAAATGATGAATTTGATACAAATCTGAATTATGATTTTTGAATCTGTACGAGCTCATTCATTGAAACCCCTTTACTCTGTTATTATTCACTGGGCTTCGCTCACAGTTTATATTATGTATGTAGGTGAGACGACACATGACCAGGGCCAAAGTTGAAGGCCTTCTGTTCTGTTTTGTCAGCCAACTGTTGTGCCTTCCAAGGAGGTTCCGAACGAAGCCTAGCGCCATGGTTGTTTTTGTCTTCATGCTAGTCATTGTATATGTTTTGTACAGTTAGATCTTGGGAAGTACATTTCTGTAAATACTTTATAAATATGGGTGTCCTTTGACTGGCATGCTTATGTTTATATATAAGTTTTAAAATATTCTGTCCCATGTACGTTATCATAGCTCATAGGACCTTGTCTATTTTGTATTATTGCTTCCGCAGCCCTTTATTATTTGCTAATCTGTTCAGAGGCCTTTGGTAATCCACAGATTACTGGCCGGTTACGGTGCTAAACCTACGGGGGCTGGTTTTGGTTGTGACACTAAAGGCGTCGCATGTAGCTAAGTTCATCAAGAACAACATGATCTGTAGGTATGGGATTCCGAATAAGATTATCTCCGATAATAGGTCGCATTTTAAAAAAGAGGTGTTGGATCTGCTCAAAAAATATAACGTGGCTTTCCATAAATCATCGACTTGAGGCTGCGAACAAAAATATCAAGAGAATTTTGCAGAAAAATTGTAGAGACTTACAGGGACTGGCCAGAGAAACTGTCGTTTGCACTTTGGGGCTATAGAACGTCAATTCGGACATCTACAAGGGCAACCCCTTATTCTCTCGTCTATAGGATAGAGGCTGTTCTTCCAATCGAAATTGAAGTGTCGTCACTATGAGTTATGGCCAAGTGTCAGATAGTGGAGGCGGACTGGCAGCAGAGCAAGTTTGAGGAGTTAATGTTATTTGATGAGAGAAGGCTGAAGGCTTTGTATCAAGTCTAGGGTTACCAACACCAAATTGCCTGGGCTTTTAACAAGAAAGTTAAGTCCAGAAACCTTCAGGAAGGAGATATGGTATTGAAAGACAATCGGGCTCCCATCCATGACCCTAGGGCTAAGTTCAGACCTAATTGGATTGGTCCTTACATCATCAAATCAATCTAGTCAGGAGGGGCGATTATTCTCATGGACTTAGATGGCCTAGAGTTCTCACAGCCGATCAATATGAACAAGTTGAAGAAATATTACCCTTGAGAGGCTCGCTAGACCGAAAACCCGAAAGGGCGATCTAGGCAAAAGTTAGAGCATGAAAAATTAGAAATAAAGAAAAACTGAGCTCGCAAGGTTGAAAACCCTAAATGACAACTCTGGCAAAAGTTAGAGCGCAAAAGGAGAAAGTTAATACTCGAGTGAACCTGAACCGAACTACGTAAGGCTTGATTTTCATCTTTGGGATACGTAGGCAACTTCATCCTGAAGTTCAGCTATAACTATCTCTAACTCAATTGTCCTGTCCGTTTTCCTGATCAGGTCATCTCTGTTCATCATCTGTTAGTTCAGTTGTGATCTTCATTTTGGGAAGAAAAACTGGTTACAATGCAGAGCAGTAGTGGTATGCACTCAGGGGCAATTATGATCTTTTGATTCGGGGCTGTACGTCTTGAGAGATGATTCCGTGTGTGTCAGGTGGTGATCATTCCCAAAAATTGTTTTGAAAAGTTTTAATAAAAGTTGATTTTTCTCAAAATTTTACCCTTTTACAACTTGGACCATTTTTGGGACCGAAAGGAAAATTTTCAGTACTCGCAACTTTAATTTCAATGGTTTCAACACAAGTACATTCTCAAACTCTTTGATTTAGCAAATCTGTTTTTACATCATAAAACTTGAAAAGAAAAATCAAAACGGTAAAACTAGGGACGCAGCTAAGTTAGGTAGCTCTATGTTTTCCGCAACTAAAAATGGCTCAACTTGTTCTTTGTCTTCAAGCCAAGCTAAACAATCATCAGAAAGGGCGTAACTGAAGCTAGAGGTATGGGCTAGAAGCTCCCTTGTTCTCCAGGCAGTAAGGTATCAAGGCAAGTGTGAACCACGAATAGGAAATGAAACCGGGTATTCCACTTCCTCATCTGGATGTGTCTGCTCATGCCCAAACTGCCGTCTGAACTGAAAGGGGAAATAGAACACACAGTGTGTGAGGCCAATCAACTACATACCCGACTGTTAGGACATGTTATAGCTTATGTTAGCCAAATTAATTCATGGGTAACGCCAAGTTATGCCAACTGTAGATTTGTTGCACATCCAGCCACACCATAACCCTTCTGAAGGGAAATCGACCAGCCATTGGCGAAAGAAGTAAGCTCTAGCCGAGTACTCGGGGCAAGGGTCCACTACTTGTAGTTTATCCATAAGCCATACCTGGGGAGGGATGAAAAATAAGAGAGATTAAAGAATAGAGAGCTGTACGATGAGGGAAAAGTAAGGAAGAGGTTATGAGAGAAAAATAGAGATTGAGTGTCGAGTGATGTGAGAATCATAAATTAACAAGGTAGGAAATAATACCTGGAGAAGTAGGGAACTTCCTGCCAACTGAGTGGTTTCTCCCCGGCGAAAAGCATCCAAACCCATGCAACTCTTACCCTCTTTCAAACATTGAGCCACTTTGATCAACCAGATGCTAGCTCCGCCAAAACTAGGGGCAAGGAGGAATTGTGCAAGTAGGCATTAACAGAGAGCATGTTGTCAGTGGCCTCGCCAAAGAAGGTCACTCCTATCTCCAATAGCGAAAAATCAATGAACTAAACCGGGGATGTCTAGCTTCCTATCATGTGCCAAGGATCGAACCTCGGGTAATGTTATCCCACACATCCGTCCCAAAGCTTCGACATGGCCAAAACGGGGCTGCGGCATGATTTTTTCGTCGCGCCGAGATTCCATCAATGCTTGAAATTCTTCGATCGTCAGACACATCTCCTGTGATCCAAAGTGAAGCACATGTGTGATCGGGTTCCAACATCAAACAGTAGCATGGAGGAATAGAAAGCAAAGAGAAGTGCGACTCAGAGGAAAAAGGACATTTAGGCCAAAACTGCGAAAGTTCACCTTTTCCGAGCCATCCAAAGTGGTTACCCAGTCTTGGAGCCTATTGTTAGGAAATGTTTCCATCTTGAGAGCAAAATACCAAAGACTTGCTATTCTGCGAGAAAAATAGCATAGGAGCACCATTTATAGAGGTTGAGAAGGAACAGTGCATGATAGCTGGACAACACTGACCAACCTCATATTTAGGCCCGGCCATACCTCAGTGAAGCCCAACCGTGCCTCTTTGAGCTCAGCCGAGTCTAAATGAGGGCCCAGATCAGTGCAATTTCAGAAAAGGCTGGCCTTTGTCCTGATATACGACGGTTGTGTTTTAAGTCTTGTTTTGTTTGTACCAAATGTTTTTTTAGTATTTTCAAGTTGTTTTCATTTTATTTTCCTATTATCGAGATGTATTTTACATTTTGCTCGATTGTGGATTGCTATCCGATTCAAGAATGAATGCAAGAGCAGCTATTCGTTGTTTTAAGTCTTGTGTGAAATTACCAGACAAAGGTTATCTATTCATCACATATGCAAAGAGATCATTCAAAAAATTTTCTTTTATAAACTAGCAGGTCCAATCTCGATCATTGTTTTATAAAGCAACAAAACAAAAGAAAATCCTTCAAACAAAAAGGTCTATCTGAAGCTAGTCTTTAACTACAAATCAAAAAAAAAAAAAAACAGAAAATCATCATCATCATCAACAACCCATCATCGCTCTCTTCCTTCTCGGCTACGAAGGGGGTGTATCGCTATCATCGCTGGGGCTACTAGACCACATGTCAACCGCATCTCCCTCCTCCTCAGAAGTCGTGTACTCCTCAAAGGACTCCTCGAGAGGTGAGTGCTATCTCACTCTACCTCTCCTCCGGTCAGCTTCTGCCCTACCCCTCGCTGAGCCTCGTCTCTGTCACCTAGCTGGATGAGCTTCTGTAGGTGCAACTGGTGCTAGCTCAAGCTGAAAGAAGAAAGGAAAAAAAGAAATTACAGATATTAGAAGAAATCAACAGAGTTATAAGAAAGTTTGTTAAAACTGTAAACTAGGGACAAAAGCATACTTCAATCCCATGAGTGGCCAGAGCAATTTGCCTTTTCCGCACCATCAGAAGCAGGCAGTCAATCGTCCGGAGGAGGTCATCAGCATATGCCTTGGGTACCTACAAAAGGAAGAGCATTTGAGAACAGTGAACAGAAATAACAGGGTACAGTGAACAGAAATAATAGGGTACAGTGAAAATATAAAGTAGCACAGTGGGCAAAAGTATAAAGAAGTGTGGACCTGTTCAATGTCTGGAGCAAGCATCAACTTGCGATCCCTCTCCTCAATATGCTCAAGGGGGATCTGCCCAATCACCCCGTCTGGCCACATGTATACAACCTTAGTCGGAATCATAAGAAACCCGGAAGCAGAAGCGCCTCCAGCAGTAGTAGCAGCAGCCTCTGGAATAGCACGGGCCACGCCATGGGTAAGAGACACCATCACCTGAGTCTGCAAGAAGGTAGTGAAGTCTCGAGCTCATGATGTCAGTCACCATCCTCTCCCAACATCAGGAAATCGATATGAGGAATGTCATGAAGATCATCCACTACCCTCATGCCGGGAGGAGGAGGATGTGGAATGTTTGAATTTGCTACCCCTCATGTCTGGCAGATGAGCCTCTCTCCCAGGTAAAAGCTCGGCCAAAGGGGCCCTTAAACAGAAATCGCATAGTAAAGGCGTGCCACGCAGCAATGTAGGTCGCCCTCGCTGCCTAGTATGGAAGTTAAAGACTAGTATTTTGTTACCTGATTCGCGGTGATGGTGTCAAAGAAATAGAGAAAGTAAGGGAGGTCTCGGTCTACGAGACGGCGTCGCTCAAATAGGGAGTTCTAGTACCAGGAGCAGGGTACTGACATCTCAATCGACCTCATCGGGACCGGAGCTAGAGAGGAGAAATATGTGTAAACCCATAGCTCCAAGAAGAAAAAGATGGATAAAGTAAATGAGCAAATAAACAGGAAATGCAAAGCAAAGATGAGCAAGAAATGCAAAATTGAACAGAGCGCACAGAAAAAGTAAGTGTAAGGTGTACCTCCTAAACTCTCCAGTAGCCACATAGTGAATCTGCCGTACAGCGGGATACGAAGCTCATATAGCAGTACAAGGTGGCCGGGCTGGCACCACCCCAGTCAAACTCTGTCCCCTGTGGTAGGTACACCAGTGCTCCTAGAAGATATAACCCCATAGTATTCTCCCTGTTCGCAAACAGGGCAGTTTCAAGGAGATACATAAGGAAGCTGCGGGTGTACTAGGCGACCTCATCTGGAGTAGTGGGCTGAAAGTTGGAGAAGTAATCAAAGAACCAACTATACCTCACCATCCCATGACTGGTGGTGTCTGGGATCGCCCTGAGGAGTTGACGATGTGCGGCTCTCCACTGTATCATATCAGGATCACATGGGATTGAGCCGCCAACCCTAACCCGCAGGCCAGTGAGCATCGAGAAATTGTACAGGATCAAAGTTAGCTCCCCGATCGATGAGAAGTGGAACGAGTCCGTAGTGTCCCATCATCTCTCTACTAGGGCCTTGTATAGCAGCGACTTAGTCCTCATCTGTATGAGCCCTAAACAGAAGGGCCCAAAATCGGCAGCATCAACCAGTGTGCGGACCTCTGCGGGAAGCCTCTCATACCAGTGCCGGGGTCAGATATGGATCCATAGCTGCCAATCCTCCCAGCTATCACCTGTAAATTGGGAGTATTATCAATATGGGTATAGCACTAACAAGTGGTTTGTTTATGAGATTCAACATATGTACAAAACGAAGGAAAAGTTGCTTATCATGGAGGCATCAGTAGACAAGTGCCCCACGGACTCTCGCAGTAGGATGTCCTCATCTATCCCTGGGATGAGGCCTTCAAATCTCAAAATACCACCTGGGGGTGGAGCATATGTACGTGGTCGGTAGGTGGCCGTATCAAATGGACTATCGATGAGGGGAGACAATGCAGGAACGTCTTTGGCTTCTATATCTGCACCTAAGATGACCCAATACCAATGGCAAGGTCTGGGATGGGAACCTCGTCACTAGCCATAAAGAGAAAGTGAAAAAAAAAAAGTGAAGAAAAAGTGAGGGGATGAGTGAAAATGGGTGAAAACCCCAAAATCCAAACCCTATGAGAGAGAAAGTAAAGAGGAGGTGGAAAATCAAAGGGGAAAACAAGAAAGGTGTGGGAAAATGTGAGGGAAATCAAAGGAAAAGCTCAAACTCCATTAAATCAATATTTGTTCAGTTCAAAATATAGAGAAGGGAAAGGGGTTTCAAAGAAAAATTGCAAGGGTTGTTGGGTAACTCAAGGAAAGGGGAAATCTAGAGAGAGGGGGAGGTTAGAGAGAGAGGAGAAGGAGTTTCGGATGGGAGTGTGTGAGAAAATAAGGCTTGAGTTGGTTTAAAATAACCATGGCTTGCGGAATGCTCGAAACTGCCCCTACCGCTATCGAGGCCCGGCCAGCTTTAATGATGCCTGGCCATGCTTTATCGAGGCCCAGCCGGCTCTCAGTGTGAATTTAGTCAATTTTTTATTTTACTTTATTTCTTGTATTATGGAGTTTTAAGCAAACAAAAAAACAGTGAAAGAAAAAAAAAATATCAAAAAAAAAAGAAAATATTAAAAAAAGAAGGAAGGGAAAAGTGAGCGAAAAAATATAAAAAGAAGAGGGAAAAGAAAAGAGAGGAATTTTGTTCATTCTGTTTTGTTTTATTGTGCGAATGCATAATTTGATTTATTTGATTCTTAATTCATTTTGTTTAAACTCGTTTGTTTTAACTCATAATTTGATTTGTTTTGTTTAAAACTTTTAATTTGTTTAAACTGTTCCGGTAGTTTATAAATTGTTTTGCCTGAATCGTAATATGTTATGTTATTCCATAAATAAACGATATTATGTATTGGTTCATTCAGAGGAATTCCGGACAAAATCATTCGTGCCATAGTAGAATCATCATCCATTTTACAATCAAATTGAAACATGGTGTGTCGTTTTTAAAAGCCCATTTTCAACACATGGGCAAATTGGCTTTCACTTTGCTACATTGCTTTGATTGTTTTGATTTTATGTGTCTCTAAGTAGAATCTGTGTTTACTTCTAATTCACGTTTATGCGTTGTGTCTTGACTTGAGTTATCTCTGTGGGCCTTATGGCTTCATTTCTGAGGCCTTCCCGCGAATGAGATAATTTTGCTTCAGAGTTTGCCAGCTTCTGAATTTGGCTGCTTATGCATTATTCTGATGTTCTCCTCTCGCATGCGAAGCGTGGTGATCGTTTGCCTCAGTTAAAAACAACAAGTGTGCCTGTTTGTTCACACCACATTTCCTCCTCTCGCGTGTGACACGTGAGGATTGTTTACCTCGATTAAAAACAACATGCGTGTCCTAGTGTTCACACCATCTTTCTTCCTCTCGCGTGCTATGCGTAAGGATTGTTCACCTCGGTTAAAAACAACGGGTGTGTCCTGGTGTTCACACCACCTTTCCTCCTCTCGCATGCGATACGTGAGGATTGTTTACCTCGGTTAAAAATAATAGGTGCACCTGTTTGTTTACACCACCTTTCCACTTCTCGCGTGCGACGTGTTAGGATTGTCCAAATTGGTTAAAAACAACGGGTGCACTTGTTGTTCATACCATCCTCCTCCTTTTGTGTACAACACGTTGGGATTGTCCAAATTGGTTAAAAACATTGGGTGTGCCCGATGTTCACACCATCATTCTCTTCTCGCATGAGACACGTTAGAATTGTCCAAATCGGTTAAAAATAATAGGTGTGCTTGTCTGTTCACACTGCCTCTCCTCCTATCGCGTGAGACGCTTTAGGATTGTTTGCTTCGGTTGAAAACATCAAGTGTGCCTGTTTGTTCACACCACCCTTCCTCTTCTCTCGTGAGACGTGTTAGGATCTCGATTGAAAACCTCGGGTGTGCTCGATGGTTACATCGCCCTTCACCCTTCCTACGCGAGGTGTAGTTAGGTCTGCATTTTCTTACATCTTTTCTACATGAGACGTAGTTTGGTTTGTGCTTTCTTTGTCCTTTCCACATGAGACGTGCCTGTTTATTCACTTCTTTCTGTGTGAGACACATCGGGACTCATTTTAATATGATTTACATTTTCATTCAAACGTTACATTCTTGTTTAGATCGTAGCATTGTTTCGTTGCTTCATTTGCATTCGAATGTTTCATTGCATTGTTTCATTGGTGTTTCATTGCATGATCATAAGTTATTTTATGCATGTCATTTTGCATTTTGCCCTTAAGTTCAATCTTTGCATTTATGTCTTGATTTCTTGCCCAAGTCTTGCGGCTTCGTCAAAATGGGTCGTCTCTGGGCTTTGACATTCACTCACGTCACTTTATGACTTCGAGTTCTGTCAAAGAGGGGCACCTGTAGACACCTCATTTTTTCGAGTTCTGTCAAAAAGAGGCTCAAGCGCTTTGCCCGATATACTCGATGATGAAAGCAGTGTTGTGCATGGTTCGAGGTCTCAACAAAGGGGCTATGTTTAAGCTCCAAAACAATCCCAAACCTTCCATATTCACACTGTATGTACCTCAAAAATCTATTTTTACACATTGTGCTACCCTATGCTGAGTCTGAAGCAGAGAGACAGGGGATCACATCGAGCCCCAGCCGTGCCTCATTGGGAGCTGGCCATGGTTATTTATGGCTGGCCGTGCCTTGGTACCGAGAAACACTGTTCTTGGTGAGAGCCCGCCAGCTGTCCATTTTTGAAGATATTTATGACCTCTTTTGCTCAAATTCTATAAAAACAAAGTTGTATCTCTGTTTTGAGGGTTGAAAAAAATTCTAAAAAGCTTATACACCTTCTTGAGAGTTCCTTCTTCTTGTGCCAGCAACCTTTGAGCAAGCTTTCCACCTTTAACCTATATCCATACACCATATACACCTTCACACCTTAGCCTTGGAACCTTGGTTGAGCCTTGAGCAACACAATTCAAGCTTGAGAGTGTGTTTGGACATAGTTTGATTCACAACAAAGAGCTTACCTTTCTTGAGAGGTATAACCTTACTATCTCTTCTCTTGCTCTCTTTGCTATCTCTTGCTATCTAGTTCTTGTATTTTTGTATTGTTTTGATCCTCTTTCAAATGTCCAAGCTTGGGTTTGGATAGCTACCAAAGGGTAGAGAGAGTTAACACTCTTTCTTACACCTTCCCCTATAGCTCAAACCCTTGTTTTCTTTGCTTTCTAAATTGATTTTCAGAGTTTAAAAGAGGCTAAAAATCATGCTTTGAGGTTTCAAAAGTAGAGGGGTTAGCCATCCCTCCTTGTTCTTGCTTTATAGCCTTATTTTCTTTACTTGTTGTTTAGTTTTTTGGGCTCTTTTTCATGCACTTTGAGCCACTATTTTTCACCCATTAAGCGCTATTTTAGGGCTATCCTAGGTTATTTCATTAGTTCATGCTTTGGTTAGTTTGCTTGTTGTCTCATAAGTTCGCATATATAGCTTGTTGTATGTTGTTCTTGGCATTTCTTTGTTTAATTTCTATGTTTAAGGGCCTCCTTTTAATAATCAACTTACTATTCATTTCTTTCATTTGAGAGTTGTTTCAACCGGTTGATGGTTGTTCAAAACATGAGCTGGAGATCTATGTTTAATGGCTTAATCTTTACAGAGGTTCATCACCAACGACATAGTCTCTCTTTCATGTTGAGAATCATTTCCCGTTTGACATGCTTCTCATTTAGTGGACTTAATTGTTATCTTGGACAAATGGACTAAAGAATGGAAAGGTCTAAAAATTGCTAAAATGAATTAACCCACATAAAGAAAATGAGTAATAATGCTTGGATTTGGCCGGACGTTACGCCGAGTCTATTGTGTCAAGGGTTGTCTTACATCAATTCATGATGTTTCGATGAGCCTTGAAGCGTTCCTACCTCTCTCTTTGAGCTTACTCAATGATAGGAGGGAGGGGTGGTTATTGATTCATTGCATTCATTAATTATTGTCCAAAATCATGCCCTAACTCATCAAGCAATCAATTTGCTCATTGATGCTATTGGAAATGACTTTGTTCTTCTCTTGAGACTTACCATGAGAGAGAAGAGTAAAAGGGACAAAAAGAGTTCAGAATAATTCTGTCTGCACTGTTTTCACTTCAAAGCACAAAAATAGGATTTTGCATAATATTAA
Organism: Camellia sinensis; assembly: GCF_055761805.1. NCBI lineage: Eukaryota > Viridiplantae > Streptophyta > Magnoliopsida > Ericales > Theaceae > Camellia > Camellia sinensis. The sequence goes on from NW_028128988.1 coordinate 9,026,465, forward strand.
GACACGGCCAGCCTTATTTGGGCCTGACCGAGCTTCAATGGGGGCCGGCCCCGACCATTAATGTTTTGTAAGGCAGTGTGTTTTGAAGAAGCAGAGGGTAGTGACTGAAGGTAAAACAGAACAGATTCCAAGGAAAGCAAACATAGTTACTTCTGAAACCGCTATGAGCATGCCATCCTTGTGCTTCCATTGTAAATTGTAAATTAATGATCTCAATATTGTTGTAATTATTATCATCGTAATTAATATTGTTATAGAAATAATTCGTTAGATAGTTAGTTTATTTTGTTGTAATAGATTAGCTAGTTTAGTTAATTATAGCTTAGCTAGTTAACTACTTATTCATTCATTCGGTTTTGTAATAATTAGTTTAATTCGGACTCTTGGACATTGGTTCGCAGCCTCTTTCACGGGGGAAAATATATAATAACGTGTATGTCTCCTAACCCCATGTCTTTCTTCCTTTTACTTATTCGCTTACGATGGTAGTGTAGAGCACCATTTTTCAAATTAGCATCTTTATGCTTTGCATCCATTGTCTTTCATGCATCCAAGGTTCAGCTCATCATACTAATCAAATGTTTAAATTCATTACTTGAATACGTGATTCATCACATGTTTTGAATGGAATCATATGCCATGTTCATAACTAAGCCTATTAAAAATACATAACGTGTGCATAGCATTTAGTCATATTGCATTAGTTAGGAGTATGCATATTTTCTAATTATTTTTCTTTGTTTTGGCTCGGAGTACTAGGTGAGCAATTTTGAGTTTAGTATGATGCATTGCGTATTAGTGTTATAATATCAAAGCATGATTCTATGAGGCTAAGTGCTTAAATGATATACTTGTTTGAATGCCGGTGGGTGAAGGCTAATTGCTTAAATTGGGACAAATTGATTATTGTACAAACTCACCTTTTTAAAGTGACGAGTATCAAAAACAATTTTTGAACAAACATGAAATCAAAGCGTTCCAACTTTTGCAAATTAGTCTATACTTATGTGCATCACATAGTAATGTTAGTCTAATAACCGGAACAAGAGCATATAATGTAAATAAAAATCGCATCATGATTAGTAGAGGCTGATCTTTGATCGGGTGAGTAGGGTGCTCAATTCATGACCTTCCCCTTTCGTACCTAAGTTCCCTAGCTGAAACACTTTGGTGATGATGGACTAATGGCCTTTGGCATGAGTCTCGAGTTTCTTAAATTTCTCAAAAATATTTAGGTGACGACTCTGTAATCTGGTAAGGCAGTCCATTTTTGGCATTTGATTCAAACATTGATTTTCCAAAAAGAATTGTCGGATTTGGACTCTTTTTGTGTTTTCATTATTTCACATTGCACTTGTGAAATCAGATTCAAAATAGTCATATCCGAAAGGAACATGAAAAGCAAGCTACAAAAGGGTACCTCAGCAAGACAAAGATATACCTACCCTACCATACCCAACACCTATAAGTAAATGGTGGATCAAGCAGTACGTTGGTGGTCTAGATTCAAGGCTTGTATTCCCACCACAACAAAGCCCATGTCTGGCAAGCCATTCGGGATGTTAAATGGCAAATACAGTGACTTAAGCGCACCAATACATGCAATGCAATGAACATATATATGTAAATAAATCTCATATCATGGAGTTCTAGTCAAGGTCTTTTAGTTTTCCTAACAAAGTCGCCAAAAACTGTAGGTGTCGGGAGGGTACCTGAGCATGCCCAACAGTTCAAACCATCACTAATGCAATGTGAAATAAAAAATGGGAATCCAAATCTGACAACTTTTATAGAAAATTCATTTATTATAAAAATAAAAAAAATGCCAGAAATGGACTACATCACCAAATCTCAAAGTCGCCATCTAATCTTTTTGGAGAAATTAGGAAACCCATGACTCATGCCAAAGGCCACTGTTCGTTATAACCAAATATGCCTCAGTTCGGAACCTTATGTATGAGGGAGGGAAGGTCAGGAATTAAGCACCCCTGCACCATGATATGAGTTTTATAAACAATATATGCTTATATTCTGATTATTTATTAATGCTACAAATTACTATGTGAAGCAATCAAGTATAAACTGTGTTATCCATTTTGGAACATTTGGACCCCATCTATTTTGAAAGAGTTTTGATGTATGTCCAACTCAAATGAATCTGAGCCCATAGGCATAAGAATCAATACTATCTAAATTGAATGACACAACCACCATCCACTAACAGTCGCAAAGATATATCAGTTAAGCATGTAGCCGCATGGTAAAATGCTTAGACATAATAAGAAAAATCATTCACAGGCGAGATGCTAAAGTTATAAATGTTCACCTAGTATTTACTCACATCCGACTATGAGGATGAAACAAAAGTTGGTAAAATATGTGTGATCCTATATGCAAAATACTAATGCAATACATACACAAGAATGCAACTATAGATTCGGCTACTAAATATATGATATGTGTATCATCTCAAGGCATGAGGTAGCGCACATAATCAGTTCAAAAATGATAAATTCCATAAATGCAAATGAGTCGAACCCAAATGTATGAAAAATGGATGCAATACATGAGTATGATAAATAAAACATGATTCTATGTATATACATAAAGTACAAAAATAAAAGGGATAGAAAGATGTGGGGTTGGAAGATTATTACAACAATTCAAATGAAAACAAAGAAAGATGAATTGAGGGAGGAATTATTAAAATAATTGAATGAAATAATAAAAGAATGAATTGAAATAATAAAACAATTGAATGAAATAATAAAAGAAAGACGAATGGGGTTAGAAGAATTATCACAACAATGAATTGATTTAGCCTAATTATTGCTGAATCTAACAAATCATAATGTATAAACAAAATAATATAACCAGCAGCTCCAAAACCACTAAGGACAGTACTCCCCAGAAACTATTTGCTCTGTTCTTGGAAGGATCATCTGGCTAGACACAAAAATGGGCCGGCCAAGTAGAAAATTAGTCGACTTAACTCTTCTTCCGGTTAAGGTTTAGGTCAGTGCAAAAATTCCAGAACAGAGGCCAAAGGACATTTTCTAAGGGGTGCTGATCCCTTCTACCCCTCTGCCCACAAGGATCACTTAGGGAAGAGATAGATGGGCTATAACCCTCAATAATGATATAAACAAATATATACAACAGATATTTTGCTAAAAAGAACAAACTAAATTAATCAAAAGCAATAACAAATTCAAGCCCAAAAATGGATAGGAACCTACATCTTCTTTTTGTGAATAAGGGCAAATTAATACCCAAATCCATGCCATTAAATGGAGAGCGAAGATTCATGCAAATCATTTCTTGGTGGAAGTTTTGCTTTTAAAACAAGGGATTCATCAAAACCGTTGAAAACTCCTTATCTAGTCATAGAACAAGGATGTTTCCACCCTTTTCTATGTGCACAAATGATTGAGAAGGGAGATTTTAATGTCAGTTGACCCAAAATCTCTTGTTTTACTTCTAAAAAACAAACAAAAATAAAGAGAACACAACTTTTTTCAACATCAAACCTCAGGAATCACTCAAGGAATCCTATAGAACCTCCCTACTCATTATTTTTGAGCATAGGTTGAAACATATAGATTGATACACTTGAGAGATAGGATAGATGAAGATAAGGAGTGTAACAACAAGAAAAAGTACTTTACTTATTGAAGTTGTGAATGGATGGCTAATAGCTACTCCCAAACACATCCACAAGGGTAAAAAATGCATAAAAACAAGAAATTAGAGCTAAGGAAAGTAAGGAACATAAAGGAAAAGCTATCAAATCAATTAATGGGTGGCTAAATCTACCTCATCCACATCCATGAGGACTTATCACATGATTATAACAAGCTAATAATGAGATACAAAGCTTAGAGATGAAGAAAGAAAAAGAAGATGAAAAAAAAAAAAAAACCAAAGCTTCACCTCTAGAAGAGAGAAAAAGCTTCTTGATTGCCAAACTTGCTTCCAAACACCCTCAAGGTCCTTGGATATGGCTTGAATCCTCAACAAGAAGATCCAAGTTCAAGCTTCAATGGTGTTGGTGTTGTGTAGGTATGAAAAGAGAGTTTAAGGTAGCGTTTGGTAGAGTTTTGTAAATGTGATTTGAGAGTATGAGTTGTATTTTGAGTTTGTGTTGTGGAATTATGATTTGAGTGTAGAAAATTTGTTTGGTAAAGAGTTTTGAAAATAGTTTTGAAAAAAGTTTTGGTTTGAGTGGGGAATTGTTGATGTGACATTTGATATGTGATACAAAAATTTACAACTCATAACTAAACATACAACTCAAAATTATTTTAAAGCACATAAAAATTTTAAAAATTTCAGAAAATATTTTTTTCGATTATATAAATCAATTGCAAAAAAAAAAAAAAAAAAAATCACTATTTCGGTCAACCGGCTGGACGTCCCGTCAGGCAAAATTTTCAAAAAAAAAAAAACGCTGAAATGTGCGGCAGAGACAGAGCTCTCTACAGAGCGTTTGAAACGTGATTCCAAAACACTAAACAAACATCATACTCAAACTATGGTGTAGAATCACGTTTTGAAATCACAACCAAACACAGCCTAAGTTTTTATGAAAGCTTGAAAATTGGAAGTAGTCTTAGCTCTTATAAGTCTTTAAGCATGTAACAAAAATTTCCAACCCTTAACAATCAAGAGAAGATATGTATATATAGATTTTTGGAGGCAAGGCTTATGAAAGAAGTCAAATGCAAGATATTTAAGATATTTGCATGAAGCTTGTGTAGGAAGCCAAATACAAATATCTAAGATATTTGTGCGCAGCTTGCAGAGGAAGCTCAATATAAAAATATCTTAGATATTTGCAGAAAAAACTGAAGTTCCCGAAAATGCTCTGTTCCTGGACAATTCAACTGGCCGTGCCATTACTCATTCGACTGACTATTTTTTATCCGACCAAGAATAACTGTCCGGCCAAACGAAAAATATATCGTTGAATCAATAAAGTAAAGTTAGCATGATTTGAAAAGAGAAACAGGTATTTCATAGGATATCACCCCTTCCATTCATCCACACTATATCATTTGCTCGATCTACTAAAAAAGACAACATTTTGAAATGTGAGTCTTAGGATATTGTAGAAATGTTTGGAATTGCGCCACCCCAAGATTTTTACAAAGGTTTTAAAAGTGTCTAAAATAGTTTGACCAAAATGGATGTAAAGCTAAGATTAAAGTCTGAGCCCAACTTTTCTCCTGATGAATTCGTTAAATAACACATTCCAACTTTCATCATCGGGTGCCTAGAAGAAAGCGCCCAAATCTTAAAACTGGTCAAAATGGGGTGTCTATAGCGAGGTGCGATTTTAGCTTTTTAAATAGGCCCAGCTCGTACCAACCCATTCACTGATCAAAACTCAAAAAATCTATTAAAATATAGGATTTAAACACAATAATTATAAGTTAAGTATGTCCCGCCCGTTCTATTGATAACCCCTAACTATCATGATGGAACAAGAGAAAAAAAATATAAAATTATTTATTTATTTCTAATGTACTAGTACTTTTGTTTTAAATTGTTTGTTAAGTGCTAAAAAAACAAAAAAATAAATAAAATAAAATGTTTTTTTTTTATAACTTTTAATTTTTTGCATACAAATTAAAAGTACTTAATGGAATATCTCAATTGGTGAATGTTTTTCTTTTAAAAAAAAAAAAATTAGTAAGGAAATATATTATTTTTAAATTTTTGCTTTTTATGTTAAACAAATAATATGGGATAAAGAGAATATAATCTATTTTTTTGGTTCCAGTTTTTTTTTAATTCAATTTTTTTAAAATTGAGTTTTTTGTTTTCTATATATATTTTTTTTATTTTCACTAAATGCTTTTATATTTTAAATAATTCTTTTAGTTTTTAGATACAATTAATATAAATACAATTAAAAAGTGTAATATTTGTGAAATTTAAAAAAAAATACTAAATAACAAAAATATAAAAATAAAAATAAAAATTAGTTTTTTTTTTTTTGTATTCTTGTGTATTTATTTAATTTTTAAAATTATTTTTTTTAATAAATATTTTACTTTTTACGTACATGTAAGTTAGGTGTATATAACAAGTAGAAATTTACTAAAAATATTAAAAAAATCACTAAAAATAAAAATATATATATGAAAAATAAAAAATTTAGATTCCATTTGATTTAATTACTTTTGAATTTTTTAAATTAGTTTTCAAAAGAAAAAATTTGTTTAGTAACGAATGGTATGAGGCTTGTTTGGTTTGTATCTCAAGATATAATTTTTGAGAAAAATTTCTAAAATTTTGTTTGGTTCAAATTTTTTGAAAAAAAATTTCAAAATCATTTTTTCTCTCCTACACATTAATCAATTATTTTTTTTCCTCTCTTCTCTCTTCTCTCATCTCTCATTCTCAATTTCTTTTTTTTATCACTCACACATATCTACTCAACTATATTGGAGTTGTTTGGGATGTCCTAAATAAGTGCACTTTTTGACTTTTTAGACTAAAAAGTAGAGAAAAAAAAGATGGCTATTTAGGATAACTTTTTGACTTTTTACGAAAAAATGTGTATTAAAATATTGTATAAAATAGCAAAATTACCATTTTACCCCTATTATATCTAAATGTCTACTAACCTGGATTGTCCAGTAAGCCAGACGGTGGGCAGCAAACATGTATAGGAATAGATTGCCTATAGTCTGACATCGAAGTAGACAGTGCTGTTCGGTCTATGATGGCCCACCAAAAATCTTGTTTTGATAATCGGAACCGTTCAATGTGTAAAAATCGTCAAGTATTATAGGCCTGTAAAAAATCATGTTGATCAGATATCGATAGCTATCTGATCAGATTAGTTTTTTTGTCAACCGTTAATTTCTTCATCGTCCAATTTTTTTTTTACAAAACTAATTTGATCATATAGTTATCGATATTCGATCAACTTGATTTTTTACAAACATATAATACTTAATGAGTTCTACACATTAAACGGTTCAGATTATTAAAACGGGAACCGTGATGGGCATCCATGGGCCGAACGATGTTGTCATGTGTATCATGAGAAGTGCATTTAGCTGTCTAATGTGTACCAGCACTGCAGACAGCACATCACTTCAATATATTTTTTGACTAGTACTTTTTCTTGTAAATTTATTTTTTTTATATTTTTTTTTGTGAATAGTGATAACTTTTTGACTTTTTAAATAATTTTTTGGTTTTTTATCTTTTTTCATGGATGCCAAGCCAACCAAAAATATCAAATCATCTCAAACTTTTAAACTCCAAAACTATTTTCAAAATATATAATCAAATAAATCAAAAATATTTCTAAATACTCACTCTAAAAATATTTTTAAAAATTTTTCTCAAAACACAAATTAAACGCATTCATAATTTTTTATTAATGGTACACTGGTTTCATGGCAGTCCCACCTGTCATTATATTTTCAGCTGTAAGCCACAAACACAAGGAATTATTATGGTGAGAAGTTATTAATTGGTTTTGGTATCGTGATTTGATGTTTAATGCCTTTTTTTGACATACAGATCCTGATTTAAGCGGAGCTTGTCTTGGGGAGATTAAGACAAGTTCCTAGATTATAATCTTCTCATTCGGAACGGCTAACAGAACACCCTGATAATCTCTGCAAAGGGCGCTATCTTGAACCTGCAGGAGAGCAGGGAAGATTTTCCTGTAATAAAAAAAAAATAGTATTTCGATTGGTGGAGTGGGTATGATTTATAAATTTATATTAGGTGATTAAGGAATATGAAAGTGTATAATAAATTGTGATTTATGAGAGATATGGTCACATGGCACCCTGGACCAACCAATAAATTTTTTTTCCCTTGATTTAGTTTTGAAATCATTATTTGAGTTTTGTGTTATGTTTTGAATTTTAAGTTTTTAAAATGAGTTTTGAAAAGATAAATTTATTTGATTATGAGTTTTAAAAATAATTTTAAGTCATATTTTGAGTTTTGAGTTTTGAGTTTTAAGTTATATTTTGAATTTTTTTTGTTTTTTCATATAAATATTTAAAAAAAATTAATTTTATTATTTTAAGGTAAATATTTTTATTGTAAATATTTATTTGTTTTTTTAATGTGTGTTATATTTACTACATTCTGTGCTTTATTTATTTTTTAATATTTTAAATATTTTTTAAAATTTTTAAAAATTTAAAAAATATATATTTTATTTTAAATATATCATTTTTATTTGGGAAAATTAGTGTAGGGTCCCTCTCCCACTTTTCGTAATAGAAGAGATCCACAAAAATTTTTTTTGACGTCTAAGATCCCTAGACATATATCAGAGAAATTTGACTCATGCGTCACGACCGGCAGTGAACATTCTGAGTCTGCCTTCAAATCAACCACGAAGAGAACGCGTAGTGAGAGCATGGTGTCTGAAGCAAAGATGTCCATTCTCGGTGTTCATCACCTCTCCGTTCCCAAAACCCCCATCCTACCCATTGAAAAGCCCTTCTTCTTCTTCTCGGACTCTGGGTCGGTTGTTGCGAGTACTGAGTTTGTTCCAACCATTAGTTTTAGTAGCCACACAGAGAAAGGACACCGTCAATTCAACGAAGACGAACACATCCTAATCGATCATCTCTCCATCCAATTACCCTCTCTCTTCCTCTCTCCATCACCGACTTCTTTCTACGCCGTCTTCGATGGACACGGCGGTTCCAACATTGCATCTTCTTATCTCAAACAGAATTATACAAAACACTTCTTTCAAGAAGCCAATTTTCCCCAAAAACCCAAGAGTTGGAAGACTATCACCGCAAAGCTTTTCTAAGTGCCGCCGCCGAATCCGGTTCCTCCACCAAACCTCACCGCCGCTCAAGGAGTCTCAGTCGCTTCTCCAGGCTCCTTCCGGACCCCCCTGAATTCGCTGACGCTCCAAGAGGAAGATTCATCAATCATCACAAGAGTAGGTGATGATGATGATGATGATGATGATGATGATGAAAGCAGATAGTAGATAAATGTCAATGAAGCTTTTGTAGTTGTAGGGCAAATCAGCAGCACACTCGGATGAGGGAGAGGAAGATGGATACACGTTACACACCACAAAACGCACAACGCACACACGGCTATCACAGACCCATCACATACATGCACGGAACACAAAATTCAAAATTTCTCTGGAGATAAATTCTGAATTTCTCTGGAGATAAACTCTGAAGTTAGAGAAATTTGATTAAAACACATTACGAAAACACATTTGCTAAATTCCGAAGTCAGAGAAATTCTGAACTCCCTGTTGCTTAGGATTGCCCAGATTAATGTATTTTCTTTCCATTTTTATTTGTCTATTCTTTTGATAATATGTTTGGTAAGTGATGAAATCATGTTAGAATGATTGGAATTTCATGTCGCACAAACCCATTGTAATGCTACAGCTGCAAATATGGAACTTACTGAGGGATAGACTGCAGCAGGATTGGGCAACTTTTGAGTTTCGGAGTACTCAATTGGCCATGGTGTGATGATATACATTGTTTCCAGAGGGAGATGTTTCACTGTGTTTTCTCTATTCTATTCATCAAGTCGTGGTAGTAGAGTAGGACGCACATCGATTGACCCTGCTAAAAAAGCACCAGAATATCATATTGCCAACCTGAAAAAACAAAAAAAAAATAAATAAATAAATAAAAATAAGAAGAAGAAAAAGACCAAGAAACAACAATTTAGATGAAAGTAACTCTGGTTACCAATGACTTTAACTACCTAGGACTACTAGAATGATTTTTCATGTTCTATAATGCAAAAGTAAAGTTAATAAGAACTTCTGAACTTTACTACCTAGGCAAAACAGAACTTCTGAACTTTCCATACATATTCTCTGGGCGCCATTGTTGTTTGGGTACATATTTGAAGGCAAGATATACTTGTAAGAAGTTGTAGGCAGTGTTGTTGGGCACAGTGAGAGAAAACTGGCTTGGATGGCTGGTTTGTGTTCAAATTTCTCTGGTTGCTAACTTCCTCTTAAATGTTTTTGATGTTAGTTAAGAGATCCAGAGAAATTTGATATTAGTCTAGAGAAATTTGGGAAAGGTTCAAAGGTTTTTTTGTGTTAGTTCTAAGATCCAGAGAAATTTGGTTAAAATGAAACCAGAGAAATTTTAATTTTCTCTGGTTTATAAATGAATCCAGAGAAATTTGAATTTGAATTTGAATTTGAATTTGAACACAGAGAAAATTGAACAAAATAAATCCAGAGAAATTTGAATTTTCTCTGGGTTGAACCTAGAGAAATTCTGGAAAGTCAGATAAATTCTTCCCAAAATTTCTCTGGACCAATTTTCTTTGGATCAACTTGAGGGACCTTAGACATTATGAAAATATTAAGTGTCCTTTATGCTGTAAAATGTTAATATCAGGGACCTTAAAAAAAATTTCCCTTTTTATTTTAAATATTTTATTTTATTTTTTAATAATTTTAATATTTTTTAAAAATATTTTTGAATTATTTATTTATTTTTTACATATTTAATTTGTTGAATTTTTTTGTAAATTTAAATTTTTTTTTTGAATCGCCTATATATATCTAAATCATAACAACTTATTTGATCAATACTTAAAAAAATAACTAATTTTTTTTCAAAAAAATAAATAAATAATATTTTTCTTCAAAATTAAAAATAAAATAAATATTTTTTCAAGAAAATAAAAAATAAAAAAAATTTTAAATAACAAAACATGTTTTGAAATGAGATTTGAAAATAGTTGCTGACAAAAGTTTTGAATTGAGCACTGGATTATGAGTTTTGAAAAAAATTTAAAATCTTTTGATTGAAATCATGATTAAAAAATTAAACCAAATGCTCCAATTTTTGAACTTAAATTTTCTGATAATTAAGTTTTTTGTTTTTAAATTTTTTTTTTAGTGAATGTTTTTTTTTTAAAAAAAATCCACAAATATTATACTATTTAAGTATATTTATGTTAGGTGTCTTTAAAAACTAAAAAAATTATTTCAAATATTAAAATAATTCAATGAAAAAAATAATAAATAAAAAATTCAATTCTTTAAAAAGTGAATTCAAAATTCTAAAATCAAATAATGTTAGGGATTTTTTTTAAGGTCCCTGGTATTATAATTTTATAGCATAAATGACACTCAATATTTTTATAATGTCTAAGGTCCCCCAATATCAATCCAGAGAAAATTCGATCCAGAGAAAATTCGATCCAGAGAAAATTCAACCAGAGAAAATTCAATCCAGTGAAATTCTTTGGTTCAAACCCAGAGAAAATTCAATTTAATCCAGAGAAATTCTCTGGTCCAAACCAGAGAAAATTCAATTTAGTGAAATTCTTTGATCCAAAACCAGAGAAAATTCAATTTAATCCAGAGAAATTCTCCGGTCTAAACCAGAGAAAATTCAATTCAGAGAAATTCACTCTAGTCGAATTTTCTCTGAGTTGGTCCAGAGAAATTCTCTGATTTGGTCCATAGAAGAAATTTGAACAACTAAAGATATATACCTAGTGTCAATGGCGTCCGCAATTTCCATTCCAAATTTCATAAGATTTACCAGACTTTTGATTTATAAATGTACTCATATCCACGAGCTTATACAACCAACTCCCAAAGCTGAACAGTACTGAGTTTGGGTGAGTGTCTGCAACCAAAGTAATTAAGGAATATAAGATTTCAGAGCATAATATAGCAATACAAAAATGTAAATAAATAAAAAAAAAAGAGTAAGCAACATATAAAGAGGAATTGTCAACATCAAATATGAATCATGTTTCTAAATTCTGATGCTTTTACATCTTCGACGCACAACTCAATAGTCCATATTTTATTGATCAAACCAATCTCAACTATATTCCTCATATTTATTTCTACAACCCATTCAGGCAACTCCCTTTTTCTGCCAGTGCCTGGTTCCTACTTTGTTCTTTGTTACTCTTTCTACTCAACCTGACATTGACACATTCACTACTGTCTTCTCATGAATATGTCATATTTGGAAGTGAATTGGTTTACTACATAATAGCAATAACTTGTAACTTTGTAAGTAATTAAATCTTCGGATCAATAATTCAAGCAGCCTATCAACACAAACTCTCCATCTGATTAAGACATACTAATTTATTAACTATGAACAAGTGACTTCCACAAATAAGAACAAAAAATTCATTCACAACATTAGTTGAATTTGGTGAAACGACCTTATACATGTTACAAAGTGGGCTCATCACCAATGCATTGGCCTACAGAGTAGACAATTGTATCGCTTGATCTCGCATAGTTTTCAAACCTCCCCATATTTATGAAAATCCATAGCAATATGAACAGTAAAATGACATTCAAACAGTAAAAAGTAAAGAGAAAGTAGCCAGTTATGAACCTTGCACATCCATAAAATCCACAAGATTGCCATGGGCATTGCTTCCCAAATTAATTTCTTCACATGTTTGAATTTGCAGCGTTACCACCATGGGTTTGTTTACATGGTTCAAAGAAATTCTTTGGTTTAGACTGAATTTCCTTTAGTTTGAATTGAATTTTCTCTGGGTTGGTCCAGAGAAATTCTCTGGTTTGATTGGTCTGAATTTTCTCTGGGTTGGTTCAGAGAAATTCTTTGGTTTGGACTGAATTTTCTCTGGGTTGGTCCAGAGAAATTCTCTGGTTTGGTCCATAGGAGAATTTTGAACAACCAAAGATATATACCTATCAAAATATATAATCATACACTACATCAATTTATACACACACACATACAAGTGTATATATATACACACATACAAATGTATATATATACACTTCGACGATAACCCATCTGAGATTGCAAACAGAATTTAACTTTTTTAAAGCCCTAATTGTTTTCCCATATATTCAATGAAATTTGAGAAGCTGATGCATACTTACCTTGATTGAATTACCCATGAGATTTGTGATGATTTGCCGATAATACAGAATTCATTAATCAATTAAAGAAACATAATCAAACATTGAAGACATTATCACCGTGATATTAGGACCAGGTTGGTTGCACTAAGATAATCTTAAACATGTAAATGGAACTAATTAAATATCTAAGAGTTGTAATCTCAGAATGAAATTGGCACTGTGATATATAGAGAAAATAAATAGAGTTCAAAGCAACAAAACATAGCTGTCATCTCCTTACTGTTGGTACAATTATTAGAGTCTTGAATTTGAAGCTATGATTTCAAATCTTCCATTTTGTTTTTGAGCTCGTTGATGTAAGACACGGCGTCCGACAGCAGAGACATCATCATCTTCTCTGCAGTCGATGGTTGTTTCGTTGACATTTTCATTGATCATCATGGAAGCTTGTAAGCCTCTCATGAGTTCTTCCATGTAAAACCTCCACAGATCTCTTCTTCTTGTGTAGAAAGAGAAATGGCTAAGACCGACAAGGTCTTAGTGCCTTCACGGCCTACGATCATACTCCCACCTCGCACCTCCTTCAACACCTTCTTCGTCGGTTTGAGCCCTGGTCCAATGACCCTCGTCTCGAGTTTCTTCTCCGACAGCTACTCCGATTCTGACTGCCCTTCCTTCTCTCAGCTCCTGGCCAAAGCCATGGCTTCCCCTGTTGCTGTTGATGTTGGAATCCCAACTCTGCCCAGCTTTTTAGCCAGTAGTTCGTCAAACGAAGTGGTTTAAGAAGAGAAACAACAATCAACGGGGCTGAATTTCTCTATGATAGATGGGAGGGACCTTAAACATCAAAAAATAATATTGTGGATGTCTTCCATTACTAAAAATAGGAGAGGAACTTTAGACTAATTTTCTCATAAGGTTATTGGTCTTATTTTTAAGCTCCTAAACTATGAGTAGCAACCATTGATCCACCATTAAAAAAATACTGATAAAAATCAATTGTACCAAATATAATCAAATTACAACAATAAAACAAAATGGCCGAGGCAAAGGGCATGGTTACTTAAAAGCGTGTGTTAACACGTAAACATTAAAAATCCAATCAAAGACAAGCTTCAAAGGTGGATGACGGTAGTTGGTTGGCACCAATACAATAATATGAACTCAAACAAGCAAATATAATTTTGTTTCTTAAATTGTTATTTAAAAATTAATTCAAACCGTATGCTTTTAATAGTATCAATTTTATACTTAAATTATATAATTTTGTATCAATTTCATCTTTGTTGTTAGTTGTCTTTTATAATCAAACGAAAGTTGCTAACGTAATACTGAAATTTCATTTAAAATTTTATTTTACATTCCAAACTATTTATAAAATATCAATTAAGCCCCAAACTTTATTTTATTCAAGGGTCTAATTGATATTTTAAGAATAGTTTGGAAGTAAATTAAAATTTCAAATAAAATTTGGTTGTCACATCAACAACTTTTGTTTGATTATAAACGGTAATTGACGTTGGGGATAAAATTCATGCACAATCAGATAATTTAGGTATAAAATTGATATTATTAAAAGAATAGGGTTTAATTAATTTTTGAGTGATAGTTTAGGAGAAAAAAATAATATTTTCTCCTTTTATGATTGATAACTTGGCTTTTTTGATTAGTCTTTTAGTGTTAAATTTTTTTATAAGGTGAAAAATTTTAATATATTTAGAATGATTTTTTTTTTTAGTTGAATAAATAGTCAAGAGTAAAAAAAAGAAGGATTGATTCATGTATATTGTGATATTTTAACTTTTTTGACTTTTTAATATTTTTCTAGGAAAATAACCTGACATGACAGTGATGTTAGAAAATATTATTTACAAAAAAAATAAAAAAAATATTACAGATATTAATAATTAAAATTATAAATTTTATCATTAATTTGTAATTAATCTTCATTGATACAATGTCAATGTAATTATCTTTTTTATATATATAATTTTTTAACTAAAAAATTACAACTCAAATAGGGCCTAAACGAGTCCAAATCATTTGCTGTGGTGCCTAAACGAGTCCGACTCATTTTGGTACTCTTTTTTTCCCCCATATTTCTCTTTTGTATCCGTTTAGGGGAAATTACCAGGGAGAGGGAAAAAACAAACCACGAATGAAGATGACCGGCGAGAAGTCTGCTTCGAAGATTTGCCATTGAAGGCTTAACACCAACTCTTCTGCAATTTGTTGCTGCTGTAGTCTAACCTCTTTCTTTTTGTTAGGCTTAACATCAACAGGTTTTCATATTCTAGCAAACAACACCATTCAAGCCACAAAAATTGAAAAACCAAAAGCTCCAATAGAGAGCAAAAATGATCAAATTGATCACCAAAAACAACATAAAACAGATTCGAAATCCTAAGCAGATCCACATCTGTTTTCTCTCAAGGAGAGAGAGAGAGGAGATTGCGGATCCATTAGCGTTGCCTCACTACTACTATTATTGTCGCCCTCGTCTTGTTCATTCGTCATTTAGGATTAAGGTGTGTGCTATATGCATATTATAACTAAATAAGAAAATTGTATAATTTTAAAATTTTGAATCATAACTAAAAAAAATGCATGTCATAACTAAATACAACATGAGATATACTAAAAATTTCATGAGTAATAACTAAAATAATGTCACAATTAA
Organism: Camellia sinensis; assembly: GCF_055761805.1. Classification (NCBI taxonomy): domain Eukaryota; kingdom Viridiplantae; phylum Streptophyta; class Magnoliopsida; order Ericales; family Theaceae; genus Camellia; species Camellia sinensis. The sequence continues at coordinate 9,042,025 of NW_028128988.1, forward strand.
AGAAAAAAAATTAATTATAACTAAAAAAAATAACATAATTAAAAATGTATATAGTACACCCATTTTAAACCTATGTATTTTCAAATAAAAAATAATATTAAAATAACGTCGTTTTAAAAGCATCGCAGAAAACACCACAGGAAGACACGACTGAATATTCGGCCTCGGGATTGAAAGTTCCTTCTCTTCATGATTAATTGTAAATAAGTTGTGCTAAGACGGGTAGTAATACATAGTTGAATGTTAAATGAAATACAATCATCTTTGCATGCTGGCCAGTCATTTCCAATTTGTTGTGGCCTATTGGGCCTCGTTATTTTCTATACCTCTCTCTTCAATTCAAGTGTAAAGCCTTAAATGAGTTAAGTCGAGTAGAGTATTAAAATGTTCAAGTTAAAAAATATAATGAGTTTTAAGATACATTCAATTTTAACTTCTTTACAAAATGAGCCAAACTTAATTGAGTTTTTAACAAATTAAATACGAGTCAAGTTTGATTAATTTGATTTTTTATAATGCATATAAGTATATCAAGTTGAGAAGTAGATTATTTAAGTTTGATTTGAAAATTTAATGAGTTTTAAATAATATTTATTCTTGATTTATTTATATAACAAAATGATCTCAAACAAAATTTTAACAAACTGGAGACATAAGTCAAGCATGAATAATTTAATTCGTTTAACAACTTTACTCAAGTGAGCTTTGAACATCTCTACATCGTTTGAAAAGTGTGAATTTTAATTTAGAAGTCAAAATGTAATTAAAAATACTATAAAGTCAACAAGCTATAAAAAAAAAATCAAGCATTCTATTTTTATTTTACTTTCTCCATGTTTTTTCATACAAAATTAAAAAATGTCCCAAACATACTAAATTTTTACTTCATATTTTAACTAAAAAATTTATTAAAATGACTTGTTTCAAACAAAGTGATAAGAGTATCAGCAATATCCCAGTAATCATACTATTTAGCTACTTTACATTGCCACAGTAACAAACGTTGCTCCGATATCCTTGAGCAATTCTCGGGGGTGGCATTTTTAATTTTAGAATCATTTTTTTTTTAATTTAAAAAAAAAATTTATTTCATAAAAAAATATTAAAAAAATATTATTTTTTAATTTTTAAAATTACTTTTGCCCTCAAAAAATGATGAGTTCTTTTATTATTTATTATTTTTTCATAAAATTAATTATTCATTTTTTTTTTCCCCCAAAACTTAGATAACAAATCCTGAGAACCAAACCAAAGATAAAGATTTGTGGCAAAATGCTTGCCATCACCAGATGTGCACTCAAAAGATTATTCATAAATTATTTTCATTACAATACAAGCAATAACTCTCTTCAAGAAATAAATATTTAGGATAAAATACTACAAATGAAATAAGAAAATAACTTTTTGAAGACAATAGATATCGTTAACATGGTATTAGATATCGTCGTAAAAGAATTTTTTGAAGGCATCCATATGTGCTTCTTGCAACCGTAGTGGGATAAGAAAAGAACCATCTTCATCACGACCGGGGAGGATGAATGCTTTCCCATCATGTCCAATTATTCCAGGTGCCATATAAATTTCCTTTCCCCACCCAAAATCCACCCCATATAATGGAAGTCGAGTCCAATCAGAAAGCTCCAAACATAGATAAATTTGGTTCATTTTTCAGAAAAACAAAACATGACCTAATGTACTCATCTGTCACTATTAGAAATTGGGTGCCCATGTGGCATGACTCTTAGAACCTTTTTGAACCTGAACCTTTTGAACCTTATCCATGTAAGTTTGAATTTGAATTCAAAACTTATTTGGATAACCATTCAGGATATCTATATCTATCATATCAATATATATGGATAGATGGATAGATAGATATTGGTTATATATCAGATTATATGGTTAATCTAAAGATATACGTATATCAGATATACGTTATGTGATTTTTACCCATAACCTTTTTCCCCAGACTCTCTCTCTCTGACTCTCTCCTAGAAAACAATGATCAAGCCATTTTGCACTGTGATTGTGTGGGTGATACTCATTTTGTAGTATCACTCCACTGCTGGATTCGTTGACTGATTAGATTTTGGAAGCACGTGATTTACCCACGAGGTTCTTCTCTAAAAGGTATGATTATGATATTTTATTTGCCGCGTTATTATGCTTTATGATTTACATTGGTATCAGAGCTATATGGGTTTTTTCATGCTTATTTGTTATGCATTAAAATATGTGTATTTTTTTTATATAAATATATACACATTATATACATGAAAATTAATGGAGGAGGAAGATGAAGTGCATGGTTTTTTGCACTTCAACTCTCATTGATTGAGAATGTGATACATTTCATTTTTATGTTCATTAAATGTTATTTTTAATGCCATAAATGTTTTTATTGTGAAAAATGGAGTTCGGCAGTACAAAAATTGAACCAGAAAACACCCTGGAAGGCGGAGCGCGGGCCTCACGCGCCACCTGACGCCGTGGGAGGCTTCCACGTGCCTCCACGCGCTCTCACGCGCCATTGCGCGCTCTCACGCGCCTCCACGTGCCCGCTGTTCCGTGCTTTCCACGCGCGCGCCCTCCGCGCCACACACACGCGCCGCGTGCTGAGCCGCGTGCCGAGCCGCGCTCTGAGCCATGAGCCGAGCCGCATGTTGAGCCGCGCCGTTTTTCCCCTCCCGGCTTGGCTGCTGATGTAAGGGTCTGTTTGTTTTGTTTTTAAATTTAGAATTACGTTAAATGGTCATAATTAATTTGTTATAGCTTTGTTTTAAGCGTGGTTAGTACCGTTAGACTCAGAATTATATTTTCTATTTTTTGTAAAATTTTGAAAATTTTATGAAAATAAAAAGTATTTTTCCTGTGATTATAATTCATTATTTATGCTTCAAAATGCTTCTGGTATTGCATAAATTATTTTCTGGGGTTGAATTTTTTATTGTAGACTTCTGAAATGTTTTTCTATTTACTGGAATAATTTTTTCAGTTTATCAGATTCTGGAATTTTTTATTTCTAATTTAATGTGTGTTTATTAGTTATTTAGAATTCCAGAAAATTTCAGAAAAATTTCAGAAATTTCAGAAATGATACAGTTTCTGTTATGGCATAATTTGAATATTAAATACAGCATTTTATTTTTTTTAGGGTTTGTAATATGTTGTGATTAGAATAGCATGATTAATTGTTTTTTTATTTTAATTTCGTTATTAAATGTAACATAGCATGTATTGATTGTGAATCTACATTATGATGCTATTGTATGGAATTAGAATTTTTTATCATGCTTTTAAATATGCCATAGTTAGTGGGAGGTTGTTCGGTTGAGAGAAATCTTTGTAGATTTACTCTCGAAAACCAATATTTTGGGCATAAATTAAATTGAATTTTGGATAATTGTCACCTGTGGCGCAAGAGATGATTACGAGCATGGCAGATTTTCGATCTTGCGACTTGTGTAATATTGTCACTATTTAATTTAGATTTTTGCGGTAAAATTATATTATGCTAATCAAATTAATCCTAATGCGAATTTCTCTCTAAATTGACTTAGGTTATGGAAGTTAATTGGTTGACCTAGACTTAGTAAAGATGTTCAAATGTGAACAATGTAATCCCATTTTTTAGATGAGCAAAAGTCTTGGAGACTTTAGGTTAAGTCTTAATTGAGCCAAAGTAAGGAAACATGACTCAAAATCGCCGTGGTTTTGTTGCCTTGTTTGGCATAATAAAAACTAATGTGTGTGCTATGGTTAGCGGCACGCTACGTACTTTTGGTTGGTGAGTTTTGGAGTTATGAAATTAGTAAGCCTTGAATAGATCTGTATATGATCTTGACTATTGTGCTGCGCGGATTGACTTTGTAATTTGACTTGTAAATAATGTTACATCATTAGATGAAGTAACATTCAAGAGTCACGCCATCCAAGAAATGCGAGCTTAAATAAATTAGTCATTAAGTGTAAGACGAGTAGCCAGTATGAGCAGTGTTTTGCTCTTTACCCAATTATTGGGAGTGGATGGAGCAAAATTTCATGCACTATAATAGTGTGTGTTGAAATATCACGTGAAGTTAAAAGATTAGCGCTTAGGAGCTGCAAAATCTATTAACACTATGTGATAAGATTAGCGCTTAGTGGCTGCAAAATCTATTAGCATTGCCAACTTGTCTAAGTCTGGACACTTACTGTTTCCACACTTGAGTGTGAGACATGAGGAGGGGCTTCTTTGTATGATTCCTTAGCTAGGCTAACGTTTTTGAATAACATTTACCACTAAGCGCAAACATTGCAGCATAATAATGAAAAGGTTAAGGCCAACAAGGTTGTTATGACTCTAAGAATTGACGCATGACTCGTGAGAGCATTGTGTTGAATTAGACTCTTTAGCCTAATTCGCGCTTAAGTTACTTCAGGAGCTGTCATAGTTGATAGCTTATTCTCTCCTTCTTGTGGATAGTAGAATTAATTGCAAGTAACTATGAAGCGAGAAATAGATATGGCAAGAGGAGTATCGTCATCTTTCAACTAGATGCAATAAAGTATATGGAGAATAAAATTGACTTGAAGGTGTAGGGGATTAGCACTTACTAGTTAAATTTGCGACTTAGGCGCACTTGATATCTCCATGACATCCTTTTATGATCTAGTGAATATGAATTAGTCGTGAGTCATTACCTAGTTGGGCCTAAACCTTTAAAACTTGTCTTCGAGAACTCACACATTAAGATGATTGGAATTAGTTTATGACATTGGTCATGAACCAGTGGCTTATTATACTTAATCACATTAATGAGATGATGACACGATGGTTTGAGTAGGCCTTCTTGGGGCCACTCGCTTATGACATCCTGCTCTCATGTGAATGTGTAACTTTGTTCGCAATGGGTGCGCACAAGTAAGTAGGAAAGCCGTAGAAGGTCATTTGTTTTGGCGCATTTAGTCCACTATGATATTTGTGACTAGATATGTGTAAGGGTATGATAGCTAAGCCTCAATCTCGACACATTTATAGATTATGATACGCATCTGAGTCAAGACTATTTGATCTCCCATAAGTCAAAAGTTTTGAGATGATTTTTGACATTGCACATATGAGGTTGAGATCAATTAGATAACAGCTTTCGTGCTTTTAGTTTTGACCAAGGTGGCGAGTATCTATTTGAGTTATTTTTAGAAAGCTCTGTGAAGAGAGATGGATGCTTAGAAAATTGATTATTCCTAATACTCAATAACACAATGGTGTAGTAGAGATAAGGAATTGAGTATTGTTAATGTTAGGTGGATAATGGCGCAAAATGTTTCACAATTGGGAATTGCACTAGTTTGTTGCCTATATCCCTAACTAAGCGCCCTCCATATCAGATTTTACACTCCATTTTGAGTAATGGGTTAGCAGAGAGCCATCTATGGGCGATCTGTAACCGTTAAGTAGCTTATCTTTATTCTACTTCTCATAAGATTGCGAAGTTAAGACCTAGGGTTCTATAGCGCATTATTGTATGCTGTCTTGTAAACACAAAAGGTCGTGTGGCGCATTATTGTATGAGGTCATTCAAACCCTCCGGGTCATGTACATATAGGTAAGCAGCTTTGTGATAGTGTAACTGAGTCACATAAAGTTTTCTTAGTAATGGTGACATGAATAGAGTTTTGGAATTCTATAAGATAGAGAATTCTAAGCATAGAGCTTTATGTAGCCTAGTTGAGAATGGAAAGAAATTTCCAATATCCTAGGGACAGTGGGAGCGATGTGCCTACTAATGGATTACTTCATTAGAGAATAATACTCTACATTCTTAGTTGCGTGGTAGCGAATGTGAAAATTTTCTACGTCATCACCGGGTGATTGAGAGGGAAACATTCATGATTGCTCCGTAAGATAATAAAGAGCCTAGGATAATGCCAAAGGCTCTAGTCCCTTATTTTTAGAAAGTGGATAATGTTGCGCAGTTTAAGACAAAGTCTTTGAGGATTAACCATTTCTATAATTTGGTTGACTTTCCATTATGAAGCGAAACTGTTCTAAAGTTATGCGTAATTTGGATAGTCATTGTTGAGGCATAAGGCTCGCTAGATACCGAAAGGTCGCACCGTTGAGGAAAGTGTAGACCATGAGAAGACTTCCTCCTGGGGAGTGAGGTTATTTTGACTTAGGCTATGATTAACATAAGTTCGGGACATTGATTTGTGGACATTGTGACCCAACTTTCTCGTTAGAGAATTGGATAAGTAGATCCGTAGGGATTTACCTTCTGCTTTTATGGTGAAAAGTTAGGAGCGTAAAAAGGTTGCTAGTTCCAATAAATCTTTTACAGCCTAAAACAGTTATCCAAATAGTGGTTCTTAGATTTCATCAAGCCATGATAGGCTAACGATGATCGATGAAGACCACTGAGGCATGATCAATGGTCCAAAAAGAAGTTTTTCCTTACTTAGTCATTATGAGCCAGGAATTTATAAGGTTGTCGCCACCTAGGGTAGGCAGTCCTTTATTTTAGATATGATGGACATGGGTGATGTAATTTATATGCTCAGATGTATGATCCTTAGGGATTGTTTTAGGAAAATTCTCGGTTTGTCTTCGATGACTTACATAGAGAATATCCTAGAATGATTCTAGATGCAAAATTGCAAATCCATTGACTTACCTATCGGTAAAAGCCAGAGCCTTAGCTATTGAGTGAATCCTCGGATTGTCTTTGGGAGAAACAGATGACCTATATTCCTTGATCTTTTTTGTTGTTGGAGCCTGAAGTACGCTATGTGGGCGTATTTGGCATGATAAGTGTTATCTTTGGTAAATGGTCAACTGAGTTATTTAGACATTGACCATGCTCATTAGATTGTGGATAAAATGCTTTATTAGTAGTATATTAATTTGCTTCTTGTAAGATTCAATGCACTAGTTGGGCGCATCCAGAATGAACGCAAATTGGTCACCAAAATATCTTTAGAGAGGTAATTGCGCAAGAGGTAGTGATCTTGAACCACTTCATATGAGGCGCAAATGGTGGATTCTGTTGTATATGCTTATCGCAAGAGGTGCTGATAAGGGTTATGCTTGGAATCTAGAATTGCGCAGACTGTGGTTGTGTTTTTTTTTAAAAATCGATCACTTATTTGTTATGAGGTGATGAGATGTTGACACTATTATGGTTAGTGTCATAATGATTAGCAGATGATGATGTCAGCAGGCAAGATTGGCTCACTCACACGAGCAATCACCCTTGGCACTTGAGAGCGAGCAAGGATGAGACTAGTGGTTTATTTTTATTTGGAGCCAAGAGAGGCTTAAATAATCCACTATGCATGTCGCCTTGGTTACAACCAAGATGAGGTCGTGTTAAGGACCAAACATGGATGTTAGTACCAACTTTCCATGTTGTGCCTGTTATGATTAGCCAGATGCGAGATCTCATTTGGCGCCTGAAAGGCGAGCAAATAGAGAATTCAGGTTAGGCGCTAGAAAGCGACTAGACTAATATCTGTACGGTGTATCGAGTATGACGTCACTCTTTATGGAAGAGTTACTCCACCGTAGCATGTATTCATACTATATGTGCTTGGCGACCGAGTAATGAGGTGAGAGAATGAATCCCTGTTTCCTCACCGTGTGAGTCTTACGTGTCATTATTGATATGACTTTCATTTATGTACCCTTTTGTGACTTTTGACTATGTCATAAGGTAAGGGGTTGATGTTCTGCTACTTTGGTATGTTGCCTGCGGCCATGTATGATTCGGCCTTAAAGGATATCACTGGAAAAGCGGTCAATCCTAAACTAAATGGCATGAGGGCAAAGGGAAGATCATCTAGTATTACACCACTGTTGTATATTCACTGCTGGTAACTCGCATCGCTCTGTATGAGAGACGAATTGAGTGTGAATATATTGCAAGAATTGAAAGGGTCAAACATGCTCTTTTTGAGGGATTAGAGATGTTTTTTGGACCGGTGTAATTAGATGAGTCTGGGGTATATGAGACATTATTTCTGTTCTTTTTGGGTTGATGTCTCTATGCTGACTCATTTTGAGTTTCTAGTATAGAGCTCCCACATGCAGGTGTTCTCAACAGTCGCATGGTGCAGTGGCTAGTATGAGATTGTTTATTTTTTTGGGGGAGATTGAGATAGAAATGTGGTAGTGTCATGCCAACTCATGTCCGAGTGGGAGATGTTAGAAATTGGGTGCCCATGTGGCATGACCTTTAGAACCTTTTTGAACCTGAACCTTTTGAACCTTATCTATGTAAGTTTGAATTTGAATTCAAAACTTATTTGGATAACCATTCAGGATATCTATATCTATCATATCAATAGATATGGATAGATGGATAGATAGATATTAGTTATATATCAGATTATATAGTTAATCTAAAGATATACGTATATCAGATATATGTTATGTGGTTTTTACCCATAACCTTTTTCCCCAGACTCTCTCTCTCTGACTCTCTCCCAAAAAACAACGATCAAGCCATTTTGCACTGTGACTTGTGTGGATGATACTCATTTTGTAGTATCACTCCACTGCTGGGTTCGTTGACTGATTAGATTTTGGAAGCACGTGATTTACCCACGATGTTCTTCTCTAAAAGGTATGATTCTGATATTTTATCCGCTGCATTATTATGCTTTATGATTTACAGTCACCTTCTTTATAACTTCTCCACGATATAACTTAATGGTTTCGACACTATATCCCCCGAGGTAGTGGTTGTAACTACTGGCAAGGCAGTGCAACCGAAATACCCCTTAGGCAATGTTGGTTGCAAACGGCTACGAAAATTCACAACGGTCCGAAAGTTAGTTAGCTGCTCGCTTTCATGTTGACGTGCCTTGCATGTACACCTCCACATATGAGCAGTAACACTCTCATACCTTGTAAAGGCGTGATTAGTACTGGTGGCGCTATTTCGATACGCATTAGCCTTGTTCTTCAACTTGTTGATTTGTTCTTTGCTTAGCTTTAGCATAGCCATGACGGTCTTCTTGTTTCGCTCCCTTGTGTTGCTCGAATGGCCTATTAAGAGCGGTGGTGGGTTGAAATCCGATACATCAAAGCTTGTTTTTGGCAAAGGATCCTCAAGTTGTAAGATTGTTCGATCAAGAAATGGGAAGTTCTCTAGTTTTTCGCCGCGAGCGATTTTGGCCCACTCGGAGATGAAGTGAGCTGCACATTCACCATCAACTAGGATATGTGATATACCCAAGCCATCCACCACAGCTAAACTTGGTTGCTTGAACCAAAAGCAATGGTAGTTCATGAATTGGTCTGTCATAGTCCACTGATGGTATGAGTGCTCTAGTCTTTGAACTCGGACAGAAGTCCTCAAAGTCATCAATTTTGGCTTCGGATTCAGCTTCGAGGAACTAGGCACCCATGGAGTTGCAGTTGATCTTGTTGAAAATATTACAGGAAGTTCTATTAGAACAAATATTATAACAAGGGTAAATCACATCGTTATCCCCTAAATCTTGACTGACTAGCGTAATTTTAATCCTTATAATATTAATTTGTTCAATTTTAACTTAAAATTTTTTATTTTGTCTCAAATTGCTTTAATTGATTTCAATTGTTAACATTTATTTTTATGACAAATGAGTGGCATGTTTCATTGATTAATTTAGTAACTTAATGTCAACTAACTTAGTGATAATTTTTTTATCAAAAACCTTAATGGTGTTATCTATTGGGTGAAATTAATGCAAAATCCAAAACTATGGATTAAAATTGAGTCAATTGAGAGTATAGGAACCAAAATAACATAAGTGGCAAAATGTTGGGATTATTGGTATAATTTGCCCTTATAACAATGGGTTAATTATATTTTGGTTGCTGAAAGTACAAGTCTTTTGTCGTTTTGGTTCCACAATATTTAAATTGTGTCAGTTTTAATTCCCAATATATAAAATGTTTCAATTTGGTCCTCAATATTTAAATTATGACAATTTGATCCATAATATATAAGAAGTGTTTCAATTTAGTTCCTCAATCTAACTTTGTTAATAGACGCATTGGGGGACCAAATTAAAATACTTTTCGAAAATATTTCAATATGATCCCCAATGTATACTATTTTCTTTCTTTCTCTTAAAAAAAAAAAACTTGAAAAGAAAACAATTAGTTCAATTCATGATATATAGGCTTAGAACACCCCAATAGAGACCAGTACAATTCAATTCAACATTTTCTTCGATTGGGTTTGTAGCTCTATAATACAAATTAATTATATCATTTGATCAGCTACATTGCTAATATTGGTCCAAAAAAAGTAAGTATAGCTAGTCTGTGAACAACCAACCATCACACTATAAAAGTTGGATAAGTTCGATCTAAGCTTACAAATAATGGGCCTCGTAAAAAGATCTACTAAATTCATCGAGTTGTGCCAAAGAATAAAAACGGTATTTCATTGAATGGATTCCTTGTCTACTGTGTATAAAATATTCCTTTGGCGGAAGGTTTCCAAATCTATACCATTAAAAAATATTTCAATTTGACTTCCCAATGCGTCTATTAAGTTAGATTGGAAGACCAACTTGAAACACGTTTTTGTATTGGAGATTAAATTGAAATACTTTTAAATATCAGTAATTAAAATGACACAATACTCATACTTTGAGGACCTTAAATTTAATTACTCCTATAATAATTAACCAAAAATAAAAGAACGTGATATTAATTAAAAAAAATAGAAAAGATTGTTTACTTGAAGGCGACCCCTAGCAATCCATTGGAGGCGTCCAGCGAGAGGGTAGAATATGGCGAGTGCTTTGCTTAAAGAGTCTTTTAGAGTATGTATTGCTGAATTTAGAGTCAACTCACCAGAGGGTTGATAGAAGTAAACAGTAGGTGCATGAATTATGGAAATCAAGTGATCAAAATCTGATAAATACATGAGCCCAGTTGGTGTTTCCTTGGTTGGTTTCACCATGTAAAAGGCCTTTAAGGTCACCATTGTTGGAGAGAAGAAAGAGAGGAGGAGGGATTTTTGGTTGTTAAGTGCTTGTGACATTCTTGTGAAGTCTAAGGCTTTAAATAGAACTAATCATCGACGGATGATATTTTTTTGAAGAATGATGTACAAATAAAAAAAATTAATATAGAGTATTCATACATATAATATGGGTTAATTTAAACTTTTTACATTCAAATTAAACATCCCTGAAGAGGCAATGATTCCTTTCAATACCACTATCTTTTATACCCCTCCATATTATATTTTGTGAGCCTTATGTCAAGTCAACTTTGATAATCTGAACTATTCATCTTCTAAGACCACCAGTAAAGATGAATTGTGCAAAAAATCAATTTTATCGGATATGACTAGACACATGAACAAGTTTTATTTATTTTATTTTTTTTAATAAACGGAAACTATGAGTTTAAACTTAAACAGACCATTATATAAAACAAATTGCGATTTGTTAATCTATTCATTGATATTCGATGAAATTGATTGACGATCTTCACTGCGAATTTTATGAGATGAGTGATTCGTATCATCGTTATGGACCTAGAGTGGACTCACAAAATGAAATCCAGAGAAGCATAAAATATAATAGTATGGAGATGAGTCATTCTTATATTGTTTTGCTACCAAAAAAAAAATGATTATAGAAACTGGTCACAATATACATATAAATGGATACGATTTTTTAAGATTTAGTATGAGATTCATTTTAAAAAAATCTTTTTTATCTGTATATATGTTATGTATCTTATTTTATAATCAATTTATGTATTTATATTATAGTCATTTTTTTTAGTGCACGATAAAGAATTTTGTAAATGATTGAAAGGGAAAGAATAGGACAACAAGTAAACACGCGAAACAAGTGGGCTTGGTAGGCTCAAATGGCATAGCCCTCTTTTAGAAAGTAGGTTATAATCCACTTCTTAGATTATAACTCACTTCTTTCTCTTGTAAAAAGTTAATTATAATCAGCTTTTAATCAAAAAGCTGCTTATAACCCTCTTCCCAAAATAGCCCTATGTAGGGTATTTATGTCGAATGAGTAATGTTAGGGATCGTGAAAAAAATATCATGAAAATGATCATGAAAGATTTTTCATCTTTAGATTACGTATACAATAAAACACCACACACTAATCAAATGATGAAAATTCTTCATGATGCATTTCATGATATTTTTTTCATGATCCCTAATATTATTCATGCTGAATTATTTGAACAAGTGGGCTTGGTAGGCTCAAATGACATAAATACGATGGTTCTAGAATATTGTTCTAAGGGGCATTTACTAATAAGTCTCATATACAAAGTTCAAACTCCATCTAATCCCAAAACAAAATACTTACACCAATTAGTCTTACATATTTTTAATTGTTACCAAAAACTCTTTTTTTTTTTTAATTTTTATAACTTTAAAAATGCTGATACATCCAACGACTTCCGTCAAACTCACCAAAGACTCGCTGGAATATTCAACATTATTGGGAAGTCGCCGGAACATCATCGGAAGTTCGCCGAAGTGTTTTGAGCATCACCAGAAGTTCGCCAAAGTATTCTGAACATCATTGGAAAATGTCAAGAATATCATCAAAGATTCACTGGAATATTCAAAATATTTCCCAAAAAAAAAAAAGAATAAATGGAGAAATTATAGTTAAAAAACATAACAACAACAAACAACAATGAGAAAAAGTGTATATTATTTTTCAATTTTTGTAGGGTTTAAGCAAATAATCTGGAATATTGATTAAACTGAAAAGTAAGCTTTGAAACTGTAAAATGTTACCGTTTCAAAGAATTATTCTATTAAGCTAAAAAACATGTTATGAAACTACAAAATTTACAGTTCTAAAGAATATTATGAAGCTGTAAAATTTTTCAGTTTTAAAGCTTCATTCATTTCAACACCAAAAAAGCTGAAACTGTAAAATTGTACAGTTTTCACTACTTGTAACTAAAACTTAAACTTAAAAACAACTTATTCAGAATTTGAAATTTTTCTCCATTAAAACAGAAAAATAGACTTGTGTAACAGAGAAAAGGTAAAAAAAATTGAGAAATCGAAGGAAAGAATAGATATAGAAAGAATATTGTACTACTGCAACTATTTTTTGTTTAGATCTAGTCGGATCTCATGTAGATCTACTCAAATTTGATGTAGATCTCATCTTCTTCATCGTCGGTGAGAATGAAGTCGCGAGTTAATGTTGGTGGTTGGTGGTTGCCGGTAAACCCCAATCAATTGTGGTCGTCGGTCACCAATAACTATATATTAGAAAGAGAAAGAGAATAAGGAATGTGTGATCACTGGTTTTTGGACATGACAAAGAGAAGGAATGTGTGATCACTGGTTTTTGGACATGACAAAGAGAAGGAAAAGAAAATGCAGAAAGAGAAAAATGTAAAGAATAAGACAAAAAGAAAAGAGAGAGATAAAGAGAGAAACGTGTAGGACTTTTGGGTCTACTCAAAAAGTTGTTGGATTAAATAGTGTACACATATTTTAAACAGGACCTATGGGTAATTTCCCCCTTGTTCTAATTACTTTTGTTGTGGATAAAAATCAAACCACTTAGGTTACAGCGGTAACGTGACAGCGATAGCTTGATTCTTGACTTGAAAAACATTTGGATAAAGGTAGAAGCGGGGCAGCTGGAGCAGCCTAGGGACCCTCCGATGCCTAAGTCAGCGATAGAGGTAGATAAAGGTGCAAGATTATTTGAGTGGGGTTCAGATAGAAGTGTTTGCATACCTCCATTCTACTGATTGTTTCCTCTTTTATAGCATGCTCCTACTAACCGTTGTTGGCTGTTAGGCTTCCCTCACTCCTCACGCCAGCCTCCTTTTCTTAGGGATTGTGCTCCACTAAATGTGGATTTCTAGGAGTTGGTTGAGCCTAAAATAAAAAGATGTGGGTTGACTGAGTCTGCACCCTTCTTAGGCGTGCTCTCTACTGCATTTCTCCTGCCCTAAAACTTTTCTAACCTAGTTTGGTCCTGGCCTTCCAGGCTAGACTCAAACTATCCTGGGCTGACTTTCCATTTTACTGGCGATGCTTCTTTCCTACTGCCAACCCAGGAACTCCAGTCCTACCTTATGTTGATTCGTTTTTTGCCTCGCGCAATTGCCTCCCAATTCTGGCTTCTTTCTCTTTCTAGGCTGAAAAAGGAATCAGAGTTTTGATTACAACTGCAAAAGTTTTTCCCTGTAATCCTAGGGCTTCGCGCCTATCATTTCAATTTTTAAACGATGTGATGTCCCTTCGCTTGTCACACCGCCTTTGTCCTAGGACAGGTGGCCTCACCCTATAAGTCCCAAACCGACGTGTCTGCCATACGAAGCGACAGACATGTCCATTCAAAATTATTTATGGCGCTATAAATTTCCCAACAGAGTCCTTCCTTCTTCAATACTCATTATTCCTTCTAGAGAAAAGTAAGAGAGAATATTCCAACCATAGCACTTTCAGTTTGATAATTTTATGTTCCGATCTTCCTTTGGTTGTCTGTAAGTCCCTATTTTCTCTCACATTTTTTTATTTTTGTTCCTTTTCTAGTCTGATGGGCAAGTATCGTATCCTTCTACAATCTCCTTCCTCCTTGGCCGCCTTTTGTGAACAATTTGGTATCCCAGATAATGTCCATATTCGTTTGCAAACGGATGCGACAACCTTGACGGTGGCCCAGATTATAATTGTATGCCCCTTGTTGCCATTACTGAGGAAGGGTTTAGGTTTTCCCTAAACCCACTTTTGAGAGAGTGCATGTGTTCTTGGTCCCTTGCCCCTATTCAACTCTCTGCTAACATGTACAGAGTTGTGAATGGGGTTTTTGGGTTAAACTGAGCCCAGGGCACCCACCTTGGTCAAATGGAGATTCTGTCCGTTTATGTTCTTACAACCTACAATGCCAAGCCTCAATTGAGGACCTTAAGTATTATTTGAGGCCAAAGTGCCTCAAAGAGACTCATCACCCTTCTTCCCAAAACCAATAAGGATCTAGAGCAAATTGCAAAAAGGTGCTAAACTCCTGAAGATGAAGCAGGAAGTAGGAGTCGCGTTTTCTACTGTTACTGCTACTACCGCCGGTGCTGGTTCCAATGTTGGTGGGTTCATTACCCCTGAATATATGAAATCGAAATGATTTACCCCTTCTACAACTACCACTGCTACTGACCCTGAAGATCCTGCTACAAAACGCCCCAAGACATAAAGGGATAACAAGACTATGTCCTACAAGGTTCCTGATGATTAGTTCAGGTGTCAGATGTTGCTCCCTAATTATCTTTGTGTGTCCAAGAATGGCAGCCTAATGGAAGTTCCTGAACTAGGCTTTCAACTTAGCAAAGGGTTTACCATACCTTGGGATATGGCCTCCCTCCATCCTTTGGATGATGCTTCTCTGATCTATACCAATGTGGTCAGTACTTTAAGGGTAAGCTTTTTTGTACTCAAGCTTTCTATATTCCTTGTATTTTGACTGAGTTTAATCATTCTTCTCTTCTATAGGCCATCCAAGTTTGTCATGAAAGTTTGACCAGCATGGACTCTTTTAAGACTGAAGCCTGCATCTAATCTGTCAAGGCCTCTAGTGCTCTGAAAACTATCGTTGATATGGAGAAGATACAGAAATTGATGTTTGACTAGAATTTGAAGTTTACAACTAAAAAAGAACTTGTTGAAAGTGCAACCCAACTAGCCAAGATCCAACTGGAAGAGTCCCAAGAGAACCTAGCCTCTGCTCTTGCTGCAAATGGGATGCTAAAGAATGAAGAGAATGAGAAGTTGGATAAATACCGTAGGGACATTAACGAGAAATATCTACAACAAATCTATAAGCTTCAAGACGATATGTTTATTAATGGGTGGAAGGCTGCCTTGGCTAAGGCTAGGGTTACTCCTGATTCCTCCTAGTATTCTGACCTAATTCTGCCTTGGAAGAAAGATTCATGGCCAACAGAGGAAGCTGAAGAAGTGGGCTTTGAGGAAGACCCTGAGGAGGAGGTGAAGACTGTTCTGAATGCGAGTGCCCAGAATGCGGCCGCTCCTACTAAAGAGGTTGAACTTCCTACCCCTAAGCCTCAAGAAAAAACTTCTTCTAATGCTCCATATGTTCTTCCTGCCATAAAAATTCCTACCCCTGCTGAAGGTGGAGATGCTGGAATTGTTTCTTCTAGAGCTGTTGAAGTTGGTGTTACCCAGACCCCTGCTATGATAAAGGATTAAGAAGCTTGCCTTTTGTTTTTATTTTGTTTTGTTTTGTTTTGTTTTTTAATTATGGCCTAGAAACTCTTGTATGGTCCAGTCTTTTTGATGTAATTGCAACTTTTTGCAAAATAGAAGGCTTTTGTGTTTTATTTTTGTCTAAGTGTTAAGTACTTTTCTAAATATTTTTTCTAGGCTCAGATGGGTGTGTAAGGCACCCTACTTGTCCCCCAAGCTTGGATGGTTTTGACAACAAAGACAACAAAGCTATAGAAAATTGGTAAAGCGCAAAATTTGAAGAAATTAGACTACGGCAAAACTGGAAGAAATTGTAATGATGTGGAAATTTTGGAAACATTTGACTAGGTAAAATTTTGAAAAACATTTGACTCAAGTAAAAGTTGACGGAAAATTTTTGACTTGAGTAAAAGCTTTGAAACAACTTTGACTAAGTAAAATTTTTTTAACTACCCCCATATGTAAGAGGGTCTGCTTTCTTGGACATAGGAAAACTTTTGATACAAGCCTCTAAGTCCAAGAAACACAATCCAGAATAGGATTTGCCTACCTTTCTTATTCAGAAACCGTGCTACATTCCTGAGCAGGGAAGTCACATTTCTTGGGCTAAAAAATTCTTCTTAGTCTTAAGGACCTCAATCCAAAGTAGAATTGTTCTACGTTTCTGCATCAGAATCCTTCCTACACTCCTGAATAGGCGTGTTGCTTGGAAAATAACCATCCGAAAAAATCTTAAACGATTTGTTTTCGTACTAGAACATTACTGCGATCAGGACATGATTGCATCCTGTGCTGGATTGCCATCTATTCTTGTACTCAAGCAATTATTATAAACTGTACTCAGGCAAAGAACCATTTGAAAACGTAACTAAAAAATCTCATAAAAATTGCATATTTATAAGTTGTTTTTGAAACAAATACTTAATGAAAATAAATCCTAAGGTTTGTAGTGTTTCAAGGACGAGGTGCGGCCTTGCCATCCATATCTTCCAAATGATAAGCCCAATTTTGGCCTACTAAAATGACCTTATATGGGCCCTTCCAGTTGGGACCTAACTTTCCATCAGTTAGATTCTTCTAACTACCCAGAACTCTTCACAATGCTAGATTTCCTGGCTAGAATTCCTTGAGGTGAACTTTCTTGTTGTACCATTTTGAGAGCTATTTTTGGTAATTCGCCAACCGAACCAGAGCTGTTGTTCTCCTTTCTTCGATTAAATCCAAACCATGTCCCAACGCTTGTTCATTATGTAACTCTTCGTAAATTTCTGAATGCATTGTGGGCAATCCGACTTCCAATGAGATAACGGCTTCAGTTCCAAAGGCCAAGGCATAGGATGTCTTACCCATTGCCCTTCTAGGTATTGTACGATAAGCCCATAAAACATTGGACAGTTTATCAACCCATCTTCCTTTAAGCCGTTCTAAACACTTCTTCATTCCATCTAGCACAGTCTTGTTAGAGGCTTCTGTCTGACCATTGCTTTGAGGATAACAGGGAGTTGAGAAGAAGTTTTTTATGCCCAATCTTGAGTAGCAATTTTTGACGAGGGTGTAATAGAATTGCGTGCAATTATCAGAAATGAATGCATATATGATGCCAAATGTGGTTATGATGTTGCACCAAGCAAATTACTTAATATCCTTTTATTTGATCATGATCAGTGGCTCAGCTTCCACCCACTTAATGAAATAATCTGTTGTCACCAATAAAAATTTCTTACCTTCTCTGCCCTTTGGAAGTGGGCCGATCAAATCCATATCCCACTAGGCAAAGGGCCAAGGGCTAGTTAGTAGGTGAAGATGGCTGGTGGATTAGAGGGGAAAAATGCTGGCACTTGTCATATTTTTTTACGTAAGCCTAGCCATTCTTGTGCATAAACGGCCACCAATAGTCACGAATGATTGCATGTTCTGCTAAAGACCACCCCTAGTATACATTCCACAGATTCCTTCATGAAACTAATATAGGATGTTATCAACAAGGGCTGGGTGGATGCAGAATAGGTATGGACCTGTGAAGCATTTTCTATACAAGACTCCTTTTTTTGAGATCGAAAATCTAGGCACTCTTCTCTTGACTTTATTGGCTTCCTTCATATCTTCTAGGAGTACTCTCTCCCTAGTATACATAATGATTGGATCCATCCAGCATGGGCCATAACTAGATTTTGGATCTCAAAAAAGACGCTCTTCTCTTGACTTTATTGGCTTCCTTCATATCTTCTAGGAGTACTCTCTCCCTGGTATACATAATGATTGGATCCATGCAGTTTGGGCCATAACTAGTGCACAAGATTGACTGTATGCCTTGCTTTGCTTCTGGCAAGATACTGGAGTGAGGCAAGAACTCAATTACAACGGTTTTGGTCTCTATCTTTTCCACTGCTGAAACAAGGGTGGCTAGGGCATTTGTGTGGAAATTTTGTTCCCTACCTATCTTGACAATCCTGAATTTTCGGAAGGATTTTACCATATCCTAGACTTTGTTTAAATAGGCTTGCACCATTTTGTCCCTAGCGACATACTCTCCAGTGAGTTGGTTAACCACTAACTGAGAGTCATAATGGTCTTAAATGTTAAGAAGTTTCGCAATTCGTAATCCTACAAGCAGGGCCTCATATTCTACTTTGTTATTCGAAACTTTGAACCTTAGATGGATTGCTTGTTCATAGAGAATGCCCTCAAGGGAGAGCAAGGCCACACCAGCTCCTGCTCCTTTTCAGGTTTGATGCACCATCCACGAAGAGTTTCTAGTTGTCCATCCCACCGACATATAGCTTCCATGTTGAATCATTACCTTATCCTAACTAAGCTTGTTGCCCAGTTTCTGTGGTATTGGACTGTTGTGATAATGTCAATTCTAGCTTTTATTTCTCTTGGAACGCGCCTTGTCGACCCCCTAGTTCTGCGGCTAGTGACATATTAGCTTTATAACTCTATTAAGGTTGTTTGATTGAGAATTTTACGACGAAATCAGCCAGAACTCGGGCTTTGATGGTAGTTCTAGGCTGAAAAGTGATTTAAAATTCCCCTAACTCCATGACCCATTTAGTGATGCACCCAAAAAAATTAGCTTTGTGAAAAAGGCTTCGCAAAGGTTGTTAGGTTAACACTGTGATGAGGTGACCTTGGAAGTAGTGTACAAGCTTCCTAACTGCAGTCATGAAGGCCAGGGCTAATTTTTTTGAGGGAAAATATATGGTTTCTGCGCTGTTTAGAGTTTTACTGATGTAGTAGACTGACAGCTAGGTGCTTTCCATATTTCTGACCAAGACTGAGCTCACTGTGTGCCCTAACACTGTATAGTCTTTCACCCTGTTGAGGAGCTGAGAGTAGAAAAGGTGAAAGGAGGTACTGTTTTAATTCCTCTAGCGCTTGATTGCACTGTTTATTCCAATCTACTCCTCCTCCATTCTTGAGGAGCTAAAAGAAGGGTTTACATTTGTCTAAAAAGCGGCTTATGAAGCGGTTAAGTGCTGCTACCATCCTTGTCAACTTCTACACTTCTTTGAGTTTGTGAGGTGGCTGTAAGCTAAGGATGGCTTTCACTTCCTGAGGGTCTGCTTCAATCCCTCTTCTCGTCACCAAATTGCCCAGAAATTTTCCCGACTCAACACCACAAGCACATTTAGCAGCATTTAATTTCAATTTGTAGGTCTTAAGGATATTAAATGTGGTCTCCATGTCTTTTAAGTGGTTAGTATCTAGCCTATTTTTGACAACCATGTCATCAATATAAATTTCCATAGTTTTTCCTATCTGGTCAGAAAAATAGTGGTAACTAGTCGTTGGTAAGTGGCTCCAGCATTTTTGAGCCCAATAGGCATCACCTTATAATAATATAGCCCTCGTGGAGTTGTAAAAGAAGTTTTTTCTTGGTCTAGCTCATTCATTGTTATTTGGTGATAGCTTTATAGGCGTCTCAAAAATTCAATCTAGCGTACCCAAAAGTGGCATCCACCAATTGGTCAATCTTTCGTAAGGGAAAACAATCTTTAGGGCATGCAGACTTTGTTAAGGCTTGTGAAGTCTACACATACCCTCAATTTTTCATTATTTTTCTTAACAATGATGGTGTTGGACAGCCAAGTGGAGTAGTGTACTTCTTTTATGGCCTTTGCGTCTAGGAGTCTTTCGACTTCCTTGACTACTGCCTCAACGTGATCTATATGAGACCTTCTACTCTTTCGAATTACTAGTTTATATACAAGATCAACATTGAGACAATGACTGATAATATTGGTGCCTACCCCTAGCATCTCATAAGGTGTCCAAGCGAAGACCTTAATATTATCCATTAAAAATTAAAAATGAGTTTTTTATCCTACTCAGACAGAGAAGATCTGAGCAAGAAGTACCTTTTTGGATCGTCGAGTGATATTTGGATTTTATGAAGTTCTTATATCATGTGCTCCTCTACATCTTATCCAATCTCCTCTAGAACTTTTGAGTCTGGAATTTTAACTGAGTAGACTCATTTCTGAGCCAGCTTAACTTCTTTCTATCCCAAGGCTAGTGTAGACACCCCATTTTTGACCGTCCTCAAGACTTGGACGTCACCGTTTGAACACTCGGTGATCATCCATACTCGTGTTCGTTCTGAGTTCCCGGAGGTCTCGGCCGCGCACCTTGCCTCAAGATCTCTCAACTTGACTGTTTTGTGCTTGGTTGTGGACCAAACACTTGTATTTTTTCTTCTACGGGAAGAAGGTGGCTTGTTGGCTATCCCCCTCAACCCACCGGCCAAGTCTTGAAGTCACCGGCCCTTTCTTCTTGCCACTGGCCAAAAGCGTTGGCCAATCGGCACTATATTTGGTCGGTCGGCCACCTTTGTTGGCCAATCGGCCATATTTTCTGGCCGTGGCCTCTTTTTCTGCTTTTTCAGGCATTGTGCATGCCAGCTATGCCAGCTGGTGAGCATAGACTCTGCCCTCCATACACGTGTATGGAGGGATTTGAACCAACACTTAGCTTCGCTTGGAAGCTTGGAATTGAATTTCTATAAGAGGGGAGGCCCTCCTCCCTTCTCAGAGGTTCTGAAATTAGGGTTAAAAAGTTGCATCTCTCTCTATCTTTATATCTCCCTATCTCTATCATTTGTGTGTGTATTTGTGACCTAAAATGAGTTTTGTTCGCATTATTGCACACAAACACCTAGCATTACACCATCCTTGGTTGCTGAGGTTCTAAGGAGTTGTTGTTAGGGTTCTTGGAGTGGTTTTGATCAGAGAAAGGTACTGGAGTTGGTGTTCTTGAAGTGTTCTTCAAGGGTGAGAAACTACTCTTTTATTCCCCATTTTTGCTTAAGCTTTTAGCAATACTTGCATACTGTTTTAAACTTAGTGTCCAACTGGAAAAAGTACTGTTTTTATATGCTAAATATGTTTGTTTAAGGCCCTTTTGGTGCTGAGGGTCATCTTCCCTCTTGCATGCCCTATTTGGCCTTGTTCTGTGCCATGCCATAAGGCCTTTGAGTTAACCCTTGCATGGATTTTTAGCCACTGAAATCTAGTGGATTTTCAGTGGTTGGCATGTGGTTTTAAGGCCCTAAATCAGAGAGGGGTGACCCTCTCTCTTTTGGTATTGTTTGCTTGCATTTTTGGCCTATCAAAGGAGCATATGTTTTCATACTTTCTAGGCTCTGTTCAGGCACTTTTTGGTGACTTTTAGGGCCTACCTAGGCTCTGTCTATGGCTAGTTTGGTCACCTTGGGTTTGCCTCTTACATGTGTAGAGTAATCCCTTTTGTGGCTTATCAAAGTAGCATGTCATTCTTGTATGTATTGGTCATATTTCAGTGGGTTGTTGGTCATCATTTGGCATGCCATGACTCTGTTTTCAGCTGGCTTGGTAGCCTCTCACATGCTTCATATGCTTGTAGTGCAAATCATGTTTACTAGCTTAGAGTGCATGATGTTTTGGCCCTCTATTCTAGCATATTTTGGCCATGCTCCAACCTGGTTTTGTTTATATTTTGGGCTGCCTTAGCTCTGTTTTGAGGCCTCTTGGTCAAAAGATGCTTGCCATGCATGCTTGTAGTGTAATAGCCTTGACTAGCTTCGAGTTTTTGAAGTCCCTTGCATGCTTAACTTGAGGTATTTTCATATTTTGGCATCATTGAGCATGATATTTCAGAGCATATAGGGCTATCATGCTTCCATGTTTTCCACTCTTTAAGTGCCCTTGAGAGTTGTGCTTTTATACCCTATTTTGTGAGCCATTGCATGAGCTTCATTTTTGTGCCTTTCAAGCCATTATCCCAACTCATTTTGCTACTATTTTGGGCCTACACAGGGTCTGTTCGGAGTTGGTTTGGCCATTTGAGCATTGCCTTGCATGCCTATAGTGTAATACATTTCACTAGTTTCGATGCTTGAGCCATTCAACATGCATTACATGAGTTGTTTGCATAATTCAAAGTCATTTTATATGTTATTTCAGAGCTGAAACATGTGTCATTGCACTTCATATTTCATCCTTTCAATGCGTATGGAAAGTTGTGTTTTGTGCCTTAGACTTGGGGCCGTTGCATTGTGCATAATCGTATGTGTTTTGATGCCTTATTTCCATCATCTATTGGCCACTGATTTGGGTATGGCCAAGGCCCATCCATTTTTGTTTAAGTCCATTTTGCATTGAGTATGCCATTGTAGTTCATAGCATTGAGTATGCCATGTTGTCGCATGATTGATCATTGCATTGTGCATGCCCTGTTCATCTCATTATGTATGTTAGTTTCTATGTGCATTGTGTATGCTAAGTGTGATGTGCATTGAGTATGCCATTGTTAGTTCATAGCATTGTGTATGCTAGTTGCATGTTTGCATGTTATCCCTTGCATGTTTGCATGACTTAGTTGCATTGCATTAAGATTGCATGCTAGAGTTGCATTGGTGCACGCCTCGTTTGTTGCATTGTGTTTGGAATAGGGGTTAGTCCAAACATGAGGAGCGAGGGACGTTTCATGGCTGAAATGATGAAACTTGCCCCGATTCCCAGTCACTGACACTCTTGACTACCCATGACAGAGTTGTTGGCTTTAGGTGCTTGTATGTGCATTCATTTCATATTAAGTCATGCAATTCGACTCCTTGGCCATCATGCATCGAGATGCGTGATTGGTGGCCCGAGGGTCGAAGACTACACTCCTTTGATTCTCAAACATGATAAGGAGGGTGGTCGTGCAAACATTTTCTGGAAAATGTATTGCCATGCTCTGTTTGTCCTCTGCTGTAGCAAAACAATATTCTGCAATAAGAAATGGCCGGTCGGCTATTTTCAGTGCCGATCGGCTAACCATTGTTGGCCGATAGCATCATTTTTGGTCGATGGCCATTATTCTCTGGCCGATGGCCACCCCTCTTGGCCGATGGCCTCTCACGGTGTACAAGAAGTGATTCTGGAGCATCACAGAGACTTGTGTAGTCTTCAGAGGTACAAAGCAAGGCAAAGAGAGGCAACATGTGGCATGGCAACGGATTTCCGAGCGAGGCGATCTAGCATGCATCTTTGAACTCTTTAGACTGAGCTGAGGCTTTGTGATTTGTAATTAGCTTTACTTATTAGTTAGCTTTTGAATTTGTAATTAAACTAGTTAATTTGTTAATTAGCTAAATGTGTTGTAATAATTAGCTTAGTGTTAGCTAGTTATTCAATTTGATTATGTAATAATTAGTCTAATTAGATAATTAGATTAGTTGCTTAGCCTTAGCGTAGCTAGCTTAGCGTATTCATTTGGACCCTCCGTCGAGAGGGAAAATTTTGTAATAAGTGTGCGTGAGTGTGTGAATGTCTTCCAACCTCACGTCTTTCTCCCTTTTACTTACCTGCTTTTGATGGTTAGTTTAGGGCATATTTCAATTAGCATCCTTATGCTTTGCATGTTTGCATCATTCATTCGTATTGCATGCACCGGGCTCGGCGCATCATACTAACTGCATTGTATTTCAATACCGATTTGAATACATGATTATCAAGTTGCATCTCATATGCCATTTTAGAATAGCCGAGCCTATTTCTAGTTGCATTTTGCATGCGTTGCATTAGCCATCTCAACATGAACTAGGATCATGCATTGATTACTAACTAGTTGTTGTTTTGGCTCAGAGTACTAGGTAAGGTTTTATGCTTTAGCATCTTGCATGAGTGTGAGTGTTGCCATGATAGCATGCTTGTCATGAGGCTATTTGCTTATATGATATAACTACCTGAATGCCTGTGGGTGAAGGTTGGATTACTTGAATTGGAACAATTCATTGAAATCTGTGTTTTAGCTTACTTGCGAGTAGCAAACTTCAAACCATTTTCAAACGAATATGCAATGCTTTGTTCCAAATTAGGCGATCTAGTCTATACTTGTTTGCTGCGCGCATCACATAGTAATTCTAGCTAATTAACCGGAATAAGAGCACATGTGTTTTCAAAAATAAAATATCATTTTCAGTAAAGGCCTATCTTTGATCGGGCGAGCAGGGGTGCTCATTAAATGGCCTTCCCTAATCGTACCCAAGTTCCCGAGCCGAGGCAACTTTGGTGATGACGGACACGTGGCCTTAGGCACGAGTCAGGGTTTCCTAAATTCTCCCAAAATAAAATATTTAGGTGGCGACTCTGTATCTGGCAAAGTAGTCCATGTTTGGCACTTCTTTTAAAAAAAAAATCAGTTTTCCAAAACGATTTGCCGGATTTGGACTCTTTGGTGATTTATCAATCTCACATCGCACATTGTGAGATTAGATTAAGAACCGTGACATTTGAGTTCGAACTGTAGCATGAGGCGCTCAGGGCGCATCTACAGCTAGCATTAAACATCGTTGTGTGGATATTTGGTCCCCTCAAATGGTTTCAATTCCTCCCTCCTTATTAGGAAATTTCAGGGCTTGGTGAAGTATGGAGGGTACTACTTTAAGCTAGTGAAGCCATAGTTTGCCCATAATAGCATTGTATGGTGAGGGCACATCCACGACAAGAAAGCATACTTCAAGGTGTACGGATCCTACTCTAGCTGGTAAGTTCACTGCTCCGATCGGCCAAACCTAGTTTAAGTTGAAACCTAACAGTGGCGAGTCAACCTTCTTGAGATCCTGATAGTTGAGGCCCAAGCTCTAGTATAGTTTATAGTATATAATTTCGGCTACGCTGCCTTCATCAACTAGTATTCTCTCTAACCCAAATCCATCCATGTCCAACTTAATAATCAAAGCGTCCGAGTCAGGCTGGACCAACCCTTGCATGTCTTCTTCAGAAAAGGAAATGACTGGGCCGTTGGGACTGGCCTCGATCCTTGGCCTTTTACTTTCCAAGGAATACTCTGCTTTGTAAACCTCCCTGAGATGCGCTAATTTCTACATCTCTCCTCTAGCATGTGCTATATCTGTCTGGGTGCACAACTCCATGGATGACATGAATCATCTTTCTTAGGTGCTCCGCTGTTGCATCATTCTCTTTTTGCTAATTGTTTTGCCCATTCTATTATTGTTCTCCCAGGAACTCATTCAGATGTCCAACGGTTGTCATCTCATTAAGATACCACTTGAACGAAAAACAGTCTTTCGTACTGTGCCCTACATTATTGTGGTAAGCGCACTTTGCCCTCTAGTTTCATACCTTCGAATCTCCCTTTGTTTTGGCTGGCCATTTGAACCAGGGCTTATTTTTAATCTCTGGAAGTATTTACCAAATCAAAAGTCTGAACATAGTTTGAATTACGTAATCCATGTCTTTCTTTTTAATGGTTTGGCTTTTAGTCTCCTTTGCCTCCTTGAGCGGAGTACTGGTCTTCTGTGTGCTAGTTTGCATGCTGTGTGCTGGTTTGCATGCTACCCTGTCCTACAGACTTTTGGTCTTCCTTAAGCTTACTGTACCGATCGATCCTGAACTACAAGTCTACGACAGTTTTGAGTGGGGTATTCGTTAATGACTGCCATAGCTTGTCCTATGGTTGGAGTCCTCGCTTGAAAGTTGAGATTGTCACCTTATTTGAGCAATCCTCTTCTATCTCATGGAAAGTTTCCCACTAAAGTTGGGCGTATTGCTTAATGAGTGTGTCTGGTCCTTTTGCCCTTTTACTGTTTGCTATGAACTGCTTAGTAAACTTATCTTCCACTATTTCTAATTGTTAATGGATCCCACCTGAAGCTTTTCATACCAAGCGCATGCGGCTCTGCCCAGACTAGAAGCGAAGATTCGACACATAAGTGCCTCGTTTTCGTTCTAGAGGGCCATGGCATGGCTATAGTGGCGCAAGTGGTATAAGGGGTCTGATCTTCCATCATATAGTTCGAACTTTAGGATACTGAACTTTTTTGGTGGTTCTAATGTGGAAATCTTTTTTGTGAATGGTGACACCAGTAGGACCGGTCTCCTATCAATTGCTCTAAAAGCAATCCCTTCTATTTGTTTCTGAATAGGACTTCAAATTTTAGGGTCTGGTTGGGTAACTTCTTCAGTTTGCCGTGTGTTCGTCTTCCGTGGAGCCTTGTGGCTGATAATCTTGCCACTAACGGCCTTGCGGCTTGGCCTGCCCCGTGGGTTGTTCTGTCTTGATATTTTCACGATTGATCTAGAGTGCTGTCTAGTCTGGTCTTGGATTGCCCTCTCCCACCTCCGGGTGTTAATAAATGACCTTATGTCCTCTATAGGGAAGTTAGAACTCTGGGCTGCACCTGACCTCCTAGGACATTTTCCTCGCACTACTTCTCTTTTGTGCAGAAAGGATCTTACATCGTCTGAACATGCGTAGTCTTTTATTTGATACTCCTTTCGCTTGGAAGAGGTCTGACGGTGCCCCTTAGATCAGGGCAGACTACTTGCCACGTGACTAGTTTCACCAGCCCTACAGGTTAGTGCAGGTCTCGGGTTTGTCTCAGTCCGCATCCTCTCCTTAGATCGTTGTGACGACCTCTTTCTTTTGGGGCACAAGCATACTTCATTTTTCCCTTGGGGCACCAGTGGTTGGTTCTGGTCTTGCTTCAAGGCTGTGACTTAGTCGGCAAGCTCCTTAAGCTGCTGGTTCATGCCAGATATAGTTCGATCACAGCTAGCTAATTCTTGCACCCAATTGTTGCTTTTTGAGTTTTCAATGGCAAGTGGCAAGCAGGTTTGTCTGTCCTTGTTCGCGTCGTTCTTGAGATGTTCCGACATTCAAAGGGCGCCTTCATTGGCTTGGGGCGAGGTTCCCATCATGTTCATCCTCAGTAAATGGCTTGGCATCTTGCACCACCATGGATAATCCAGAATCTCAGCAAGTGGAGCTAGGCTATTGGCTGCGAATTTCCACAAACAGCGCCAAATTGTGGTGGGTAAAAATCAAACCACTTAGGTTGCGGCGATGACACGACAGTGATAGCTTGATTCCTGACCTAAAAAACACTTTGATTAAGGTAAAAGAAGGTGCTTGGAGCAGTATGAGGACCCTCTGATGCCTAAGTCGGTGACAGAGGTAAATAAAGGTGTAGGATTATCTAAGCGGGGTTCAGATATAAGTGTTTGCATACCTCCATTATGCTGATTGCTTCCCTTTTTATAGCTTGCTCCTACTAACTGTTGTTGGCTGTCAGGCTTCCCCATACTCCTCACGTCAGCCCTCTTTCCTTAGGGATTGTGTTCCACTAGGTGCAGATTTCTAGGAGTTAGTTGAGCCTAAAACAAAGGATTGTGGGTTGACTGGGTCTGCGCCCTTCTTATGCGTGCTCTCTGCCACCTTTCTCCTATCTTAAAACTTCTCTAACCCAGTTTGGTTTTAGGCTTCTAGGCCAGACTCAAATTATCATGGGCTGACTTTTCATTTTGCTGGCGATGCTTCTTTCCTGCTGCCAACCCAGGAATTCCAATCCTGCCTTATGTTGATTCATTTTTTGCCTCCCATAACTTTCTATAACCAAAATGAAATAAAGTCAATCTATACCAGCAATTACGGTCATTCTTATAAAAGCAATTTCAATCACTATTACTAATACGAGATAGACATAGGAGTAATATTATAAGATATTATTTGATAACTTAATTCTGCATTAAAATTAAAGTTGTTAATCTTATTTCGTATCGGATTGTACCAGTCAATACATTACATTTTAGGTTAAAATTAGTACAAGCTACTCTTAGTTTTGTTCCAGTTAATTTACCAACTTGTACCGTACTATTCCATATATTATACAATAGTGTTTTGCCTAATTTCTAGTCATCTCAAAGTGTTCCGATGCGTACCAGTTGAAAGAAAAGAGGAGAAAGCTGCTTTTATTTTGATTAGATGGAAAAAATGATGGAAGACAAAAAGATATGTTGTATTGTCAAATCTATTAATGGGATTGCTTTGGAAACAAGAATTGAAGTGGTTGTTGTGCAGATACACAAAATTCATTATTAAGGATGGTCACGAGTTGGGTTTGGGGTTGGTTTATAGAAATCCGTCCCGTTCCATATCATATCGAGGAAGAGATAAATCGAGGAATGATGGAAGTGGGCGGGTGCAAGACGATTAATTTCACAAGTTGAAAAATGAAGATATTAATAAAAATTATAGATAATTTAGTATATTACGAATAATAATCTATAATTAACAAGAATTATATTATATAAGATAGAAAGTAAATGAATAAAAATTAATATTAAGTATAATGTTTTAGTATTTTAATTTTATTATAATGAAAAATAAATATATTATATACATATAAATATATTTAATAAATATAATCAAGGTGGGGTTCGGGTGGAATAGGACGGGGGAAGCAAGACTTGTTCCCGCCCTATTTCTTAATCAGGCTGGGGAAAAACAGTGTGGGGCGGGGCGGGGTGAAGCAGGGGATGTGAGTGCAGAGCAGAGCAGGAAAAAATGACCATCTATAGTCACTATTGTGCGACCTGCGTGACTTATTTTGTTGTTCATTTTGATAATCAGAATCGTTCATTTTTTAAGATACATCAAGTAGAATATACTTGAAAAAAATCAAGTTAATTTGATATCGATAGATCTTTCATCAATCTCATTTATGTGTTTGTAAATTATTCAGTGTGTTTGGTTTGAGTTTTCTGGATTAAGTTTTTTGAAAATTGACTTTTTTGATTTTCGTGTTTTTTTTGTTTTTAGTGAATATTTTTTGAATTTTAAACATTTGTTTTAATTTTTTAGATGCACCTTACTTAGATGTATCCAAAAAGTAAAAAATTTGTGAAAAAATATTTTAAAAAATTAATAAATACATAAAAATATAAAAAATGTACTGAATTCTTGTATTTTTTTTGTATTTTTGGCAATTAGTGAATTTTTAAAAGATTTTTTTTACAATTTTTTAACTTTTTAGGTGTATTTATGTTAGGTGTGTCTAAAAAGTAAAAAAATTGCTTAAAATATTTAAAAAATTCAGTAAAAACAAAAAAATACGGAAAATAAGAAAGTAGAATTTTCTGAAAAGTATTTTTTGAAAAGTGTAAACAAGCAAGGTGATTATTATTTTTTTTTGGAAAATTACAAAAATATCTCAAAATTTGACCTTTATAACAAAATAAACCATGAACTTTTAATTTTGTCAATTCAAATCCTAAATTTTTAATTTGTTTTCAATCTAAACTATTTGCCTATTTTTCTTAAGTAAAATCAATGAAAAATGATATTTTAATCATTAAACTTAATAATAAAAAAGTATTTTAGACATTTTATATATCCATATATTGGGTTTAATGACTAAAATACTTTTTTTTTCATCAGTTTTACATAGTAAAAATAAACAAAAGATTTATATTGAAAATAAATCAAAAAATTAAGATTTAAATTAATAAGATGAAAGTTTTCGAATTTATTTTACGAAAAGACTCAAATTGGAGGTTTTTTTTTTTAATTTTTATAATTGTTCCACTTTTATTTTTATTTTTGTTTTGGTGCATGATCAGTAATTTATGACACCAGATAAACATGTGACAAGTGGCTTGGTAGGCCCAAATGACAGATAAATATCATTGTTGTACATCGGGAAGTGTCTGGGTATATAAGGTGTATATCATATATATATATTTATATAAGTTTTCATAAATATATATATATATATATAAGTTATGATTTTTCAAATTTTTATGGGTTAATTTACGTATATATGTAAAAACTTACGCGATTTTGTGATATAACTTATATATATTTGTAAGAACTTACGCAAGTACATATGATATGTACTTGAACACTTACAAATTGCCCATACTATTAAAACGAGATAGACATAAGAGTAATATTGTAAGTTTGTAACTTATAGCATAAAGAGTTCATTATTTAATTGTTACGATTAACAATGAAAAGATCAACATAAAATTTTGATAAATCATGTAAATAATATCATATAATACACTTAAAATATTTAGGTCTCGTTTGGGAACTGGCTAATTTAGTAATTTTTTAGCTATTTGACTAAAATATGAGCTAAAAAAAACTAGTATGTTTGGGATGACTTTTTAGCTATTTACGAAAAGATGTGCAAAAAGTAGAGAGAAAATAGAATCTTTGACTTTTTAGTATGAATTGTTGACTTTTTGACTAATTTAATAACTTTTTGACTTTTTGACTAAAAAAGAGGGTTCCAAACGAGGCATTAATTACTTTTCTTCAATTTGATGCACAAGTCATGGCATATGCACTGCCCGTCTAAACAAGGAAACAAAAATCACTTGATTATGAAATAAACAAGGAAAATTATCAAGGAATTCTATTTTGTTTTGAAAATTATTATTGAGTCTTATCACATTTTAATGTAAGTGATTAAGTCCTATTTTTATAAATTGTCCCAAAATTTTCAAATCTTCATAATGGTAGAATTTATCACAATTTCACACCTCTCATTTAATATGAAAATTAATTTCACAAATAATTTTAATTTTTTTAATTAATAATGTTTTAATTTTTGAAATTAATTAAAATTTTATGTACAAAAGAATAAGTATAAAATTCATCAACTATCTCACGCATTGAGAATATATGAATTTGCCACGATATTATTTTCCATAGATCTATTGATGGAAATTTAATAAAATTTTATCACTTTGAAATGTTTATCCAAAAAAATTTCATTGTTTGAAACAACAAAATGATGAATTGTATGCCATGGTTTTGTCAATCCAATTGTTATTTATGATTTTATTTAATATAATATTTTTTAATTTTTATAATTAAAAAATATAATTTAAAGTAAATTAAAATTATTTACAAAATTATTGTTCATTTTAAACAAGAGTAAAATTAGAATAAAATACATTATTATGAAAAATTAAACTTTTGGTGAATCCTAGGTAAGTATTGAAATAAGCACATACTCAAAATTTTAATATAAGGGGCGATCATATATTACTCATAAAAAAATTAAAAAATTATGAACTAAAACGTCAATTCTTATGGACACAGAAAGTTAAAAATAAAGTAAAAATATAGGTATAAATAAGCATATTTTCTTATTTATATGTTAAATTACAAAAGATAATAATTATAAAATAATTTCCATACTAAAATGAGACATTTTAAGATGTGTTCGGCTTTTTTCCACAGCATTAAAAACATATAATAAGATAAATATTTGTTATATTTTTTTTTATAATTTTATAGTTTGACTCTATTATTTCATAGATATAGAGGGACAACAACCCTTAAAAAGACAACAAATTATTATTATTATTTTTTTAAATGGAATAATTTAGAGAAAAGATAATATAGAAAATATTTTTTGAAATATTAAGAGGACGATCACTTCTCATATTGCTTCCAGATCCATCCTTAAAAAGACACACGCATTCAAATAGTAAAGCTACTTAGAACAACTGTGACATGAGAGATAAAATGGGCAACTCAGGCATTTTTTATTTATTTTTTATTTTTTTTATGAGGCTCTCAATCAAAAAAGGGATTTTAGCTATTGTCATATTGACTCTCCATATGTTGCCAGTGTCTAATGTTGGGCAAACGTGACTTCCTGTCATTGTGTTGCTTGCTCTATCTCAATTTTTCTCAGTTCTAACGCATCAATCCTTATTTTATTTTATTTTTATTGCATTACTAATCTTTTATAAATGGGTATTGCTGGTGATAGGAAATTTTGGCAATGATCCATCAAGTTTTGTGTGAAATTATTTATTTTTAAAAATATATATTTTTTTTAAATGTTACTATTGGGCAAATGTCATATTGACAATCATGTCATAATTATGTGCTTACGTTGTATGATATAAAAATGTTTTTTTTTTTTTTTTATGCATATGACATTTTTGTTTTGAAAATTTATTGGCTTAGTCTTCGTTTGTGAAGAGTTAAAATAGTCTGACTTTTTGACTTTTTGTCTATTTTAACCTGACTTTTTTAGTCTCGTTTGGTTTTTATATTTGGCTTTTATGACTTTTGTGAAAGAAAAGATGTAATTTTATGGTTTGAATGTGATATTTTGTCTTATTAACTTATGTAGATAATTTTGTCTTTTATGCTTTTTTAACTAAAAATCCATTGCGAAACATAGCTTTAGTTTGTATGGTTAAGTGAAATAGAGAGCGTTAGAGCATCTGCAACGCTTAACTTCTTTTTTCATCAAATCTGATGAAAAAAATGACGATTTTTTCAATTTGATACGAGCCGCTCCAACGGTGAGCATCAAAGCAAAATTAGGGAGGTGGTCGACCGGGTGGTCGACCGGCCGGTTGACCAACCGGTCGACCGGTTTGGGCAATTTTTTTTTTTTTTTTTTTTTTTTTTTTACCTGTTTGAACCTTTTTTGACCGGTTTGAACCTAGTTATTTCAAAGGGAACCGGTTGACCGGTTGGTCAACCGGCCGGGCAACCGATGTATCTCTTTCAACGGTCAGTAATAGTGATTTGGTAAAATCCGGAACTTGTTCTCAGTTTGATACTTTTTTTGCTGATTTCTCATTTTGATATTCATTTGATGCAACGGTTGGAGCATGGAAAAGTATATTTTTCATCAAAATTTAAATCTGATATCAATTTTGGTTCACCGTTGGAGATGGTCTTATTGGAGTATGTTTTAGATAAAGTAAAATACAAGGTGTATTTTTTATGTACTTTTGCTAGGTAAAATGTATGGTTGTTGGAGTTGCTGGACTCATAATAATAATAATAATAATAATAATAATAATAATAATAAATTAAACTCATCTCTCTTAAAGTTTGAAAAAAGGGTTAATTATACTAATAATCCTTATACTTTGGGACTTGTGTCACTTTGGTCCCTGATTTTTTAATTGTGACACATTTGACCATGAATTTTGAATCTTGTTCTCAATAAGGACAATTGAAAATATCATTAGATTTTTTTAAGGGTAAAATCATCAATTTGATAAAATATAAACTAATTTGACAAAAAAATGTCAAAAAAATATTTTTAATTTTTTAAAAATTATTTTTATCCACCAATGATAAAATTATGTAAAATTAATAAAAATTACATGATTAATTTTTTAAAATTAATTTTACATGATCATCATCCAAACACATAATAAAAATTAATTTGGTAAAAAAAATAAATAAATGCCTAAAAGATTTATCTATTTTGCATAATGTTATTTTTAGTGGGTAGAAATAATTTTTAAAAATTCAAAAATATTTGTTTGACATTTATTTTTGTCAAATTAGTTTATATTTTATCAAATTGACAATTTTACCCTTGAAAAATCTAATTATATATTCAATTGTCCTTATTTGGAACAAGATTCAAAATTTAGGATCAAATTTGTCACAATTTAAAAGTCAGGGACCAAAGTGACACAAGCCCCAAACTATAGGGACTATTTGTGTAATTTGCCCTTGAAAAAAATACAATTAGTCTTACATTTTTAATATAATTACACTGACTTCCATCAAGTTTTAATTCACATAACACTTACGTCATTTTTCGTCAATAGTTCATTAGTCGTTTGAATAAAAAAATAATGTTATCATCACTTTCCTGTTAAAATATATATTTATCTACATTTATTTTAATATCTACTCACCATTGGTATTATTAGTTTTGATCATTTTAATCTTATTACAAGAGAAATTAATATAATTATATCAAAAATATAGAATTAACTGTATTTTCTCTAAACTTAAATGGAAGTGACAACAACATAACTTCGGTTACTTTCAAAATCAAACATGATGCTAGTAGATTAATGGGTAAATTACAAATATACAATTAACTTAAAATATAAATTGCTTCGTATGATTTAGAAAATTACAAATATTTCATTGTTATAATTTTTTTATTTAACAGAATTAATTGAACAATGTTAAATTTTTGTAATTGGCAAGCCCGTTGGATAAAACTCCATTTAGTTATGTTAAGTTTTTGTAATTGACAATTCCGTTTGACAAAACTTCTTTCAATTATAATTTTATTTGCTCTTTTGTTTTAGTGAGAATGTAAGTGTTTAGATGCAAATCCAACTCAAATTGTGCCTATGTAGAAAAGTTTGTGATCTTGAGGCTTCTGTGTTTGCCACTTCCCTGACTATGTACGGGGAGTTGGTAAGGTTAAAGAAAATAAGATACACCGTGTTTTTATTTATCATCATTGTGGTATGTATGGTCATATTTGCCCTTATTGTTATGAGTTATATGGGAGAGTGTCTCGTAGAGGTGGAAGAAATTTTAATACCTTGTGAGGTAGGAGACATTTCATTGGTCGTAATGAGGTTAAGGGTCATATTAGACCAAACATGACGAGATGTTGTATTTGCTTAATTAGACCTAGGAATAGGAGGTTGGAAACCAAGTCAAGATGGGCTCCTATTGAAGGGAAAGGGAACCACAACGTCAAGATACTACCCAAGAACCACAATTTTCACAACTTTGTTCGTACTAAAGCTGTTTGGGTGAGAAGGCTTGACTTGTGTTAATTTGTTTATTCGTGTTTGTTTGTTTGTTTGTTTGTTTGTTTGTTTTTTTTTTTTTTTTTTTTTTTTTTTTTTTTTTTTTTTGGTCTTTTGTATATATTTGTTCGTTTCTTTATTGCTTTCCATAAATTTGTTTTAAAAAAACAAATCCAAAAAGATTTTCCTAGTATGATTTTGCAAGTTTCAAATTTTTGAGAAGTTCTTGATATATATTGGAACTAATGAGAATATCCATTATTTGTTAATGTATGTGTGTTTTCTGTGGTCATTACTCATTTCGGATTGTGTGTACTTTGATTAGTATGTCTCATTCTGTACGCACGCTTGGATTAGCAAATCCGACAACTTTCATAGAAAATTCATTTATTGCAAAATATGCCAGAAATAGACTACATCACAAGATCTTAGAGTGGCTTTGGAAAATTAGGAAACTCGTGACTCGTGCCAAAGGCTACCATTCGTCATAACCAAAGATGCCTCAGTTCAAAACCTTATGTATGAAGGGGGGGAAGGTCATGAAGTGAGCACCCGCGCTCACCTGATCAAAAGATCGGCCTCTACTAAACCATAACATAAGTTTTATAAATAATATATGCTCTTGTTCCGGTTATTTATTAATGCTACAAATTTACTATGTGAAGCAATCAAGTATAGATGATGTCATTCATTTTGGAACATTTGGACCTTAAAAGACTTTTGATATATGTACAACTCAAATGAATCTAAGCCCACAAGCATAAGAATCCATACTATTCCAAATTGAATGACACAACCTTCATACACTGGCAATCATAGAGATACATCAGTTAAGTATGTAGTCGCATGATAAGATGCTTAGACATAATAAGAAAAATCATTCACAGGCGGGATACTAAAGCTATAAATGTTCACCTAGTATTTACTCACATCCGACTATGAGGATGAAACAAAAATTACTAAAATATGCATGATCCTATATGGAAAATATTAATGCAATACATACACAAGAATGCTACTATAGATTCGGCTACTAAATATATGATATGTGTATCATCTCAAGGCATAACGTAGCGCACATAATTAGTTCAGAAATGATAAATTCTACAAATGCAGATGAGCCGAACCCAAATGCATGAAAGATAGATGCAATACATGAGTATGATAAATAAAACATGCTATTATGTATATACAGAAAGTACATAAATAAAAGAGATAGAAAGATATAGGGTTGGAAAATTATTACAACAATTCAAATAAAAACAAATAAAGACGGAGGAGGGAGGAATTATTACAACAATTGAATGAAATAATAAAATAAAGAAAAGACGTGCGGTTAGAGAAATTATTACAACATTGAATTGATTTAACCCAATTACTGCTGAATCTAACAAATCATACTATATAACCAAAAAAATATAACCAGCAGCTCCAGAACCACTCAGGAGAGCACTCCCCAGAAACTGTTTGCTTTGTTCTTAGAAGGATCATCCGGCAAAACACAAAAATGAGCCAGCCGAGCAGAAAATTAGCCGACCAAATTCTTCTTCCGGTTTAGATTTGGGTTAGTGCGGAAATTCCAAAACAAAGGCCAAAGGACATTTTCTAAGGGGTGCTCATCCCTTCCACCCTTCTGCCCACAAGGATCACTTAGGGAAGATGTAGATAGGCTATGACTTTTAACAATGATATAAATAGATATTTTGCTAAAAAGAACAAATTAAATGAATCAAAAGTAATAACAAATTCAAGCCCAAGGAAATGATAGGAACCTACATCTTCTCTTTGTGAATAAGGGAAAATTAATACCCAAATCCATGTCATTAAGTGGAGAGCGTAGATTAATGCAAACCATTTATTGGTGGAAGCTTTGCTTTTAAAACAAGGGATTCATCAAAACAATTGAAAACTCATCATCTAGTCATAAGACAAGGATGCTTCCATCCTTTTCTATGTTCACAAATGATTGAGAATGGAGATTTCAATGTCCTATGATCCAAAATCTCTTATTTTACTTCCAAAAAAACAAACAAAAATAAAGAGAGCACAACTCTTTTAACATCAAATCCCAAGAATCACTCAAGAAATCCTATAGAACAACTACCCTACTCATTATTTTTTTAGTATAGGTTGAAACTGCTGGTTTTTTTGGCTTTCAAAAGTTAATTATGTAATTTTAAGCATGCCAGCAAGGGTCAATAAGTCCTTACAAAATTTTAATTGCCAACAAATTATTAGACGATTGTGTTGAAGTTCTTTCAACCTCAATGAAGAAGACTTTTACTGGTGGCTTGCTAAGGAGAAACTTATAAATAATGACGAGTACAAAAAACAGTTTAGAAACTAAATTTCATTAAGTAAATGAGAACTTAAAATGAACTTGCAATGAAATGACCCTGTCATGATCCAAACTTGTCCCTATGGATTAGAGTCATAACCGGCTAGTAATCACGAGATACCTGCGGCCTCAGTTAGAAATCAAGTCATATTCAATATTAGGGGGCCAAATTGCTGAAGAAAAATTTACAAAGATTGTCCAACGAGCTGTGCATATATGGTTTAACCAAAACATTCTCATATTCATATAATAACTCACACCATACAAACATTTATATTATGTATGTATCACATACGTCCAGGATCATTCAGTAGTCAGTATTAACAAAACTAAGGTTGTACATAATTGGTCATACGTGACCTTAAAGGATCAAAAACAAAAGATCAAAGGGCAAGTAAAACAAAAGTAAGGCCTCTTGCGTGAGGCGACCTTGGTTGATTTCTCAAAACTTGATTTCTCATTCCTCACTAGGACAGGGGCTAGACATCCTGATGCTCACCTGAATACATAAATATAAACAGTGAGTTAATGCCCAGTGAATAATACCAAAACAAATGAGTTCATGAACAAGATTCTTATAATCACAGTTCACTATTACACTTAGTATTCGATGTTAAAGCAGAATGACCTCAGGTCCCTTCCATCATATCCCAAGCACAGAACGACCTTGGGTCTATCATAGGCAAAATGATCTCGGGTCCAACTTACATATAGAACGACCTTGGGTCCATTACACACTGAACGACCTTAGGTCCAATACTCACTGAACGACCTTAGGTTCGATACTTGCAGAACGACCTTAGGTCCAATACTTACAGAATGACCTTAGGTCCAATTCATATACACATTTATTGTGTGCACATATTTAGATATATGATCATATCCGTTCTTGTATCCAGAATGACCTTAGGTCCATATCTTTTCCTTATCCTGAACGGCCTTCAGCCCATTTAATAATCATACAGAACGTCCTAAGGCCCAACCCACATCCTCATTGAATATACCGAACGGCCTTAGGCCCATTTCAGAATCATACATTGATCACTTCATACATTTCATTCTGAATTGAGTGATTGGAATGCTCGTTCATAATATCATTTTAAAGCTCTAGAACCTTACCACATAGGCTTCGTTTAGAAAATAATGCGTATACAAAATATCTTTGTTAAGATATTACTCACCGCGTTCCGATGTTTGATTCGTCCTTGTACTTGACCCTGCATAATTCACAACACATTGGGTCATAATACCATTTAATTTGTTCTTTAGTTTGCTTAACCTTCTTAGGCTTCTTTCGTGTCCTTTAATTCATTTACAATGTTCAATGCATGCCTAAGAGTGCTTAGAAATGAAAGAGAACAGAAAACGAAACATAAAACAACTTTTCAAAATTTCTGAAACAGGGCTCTCCGCTTGAGTGCAGCTTTTCTCACTCGAGCAGACCCTTTTGGCTTGGAAAAGTACTAGTTGCCTTATTTTTGCGCTCGAGTGTGAATTTGGTCGCTCGAGCCAAGAGTCAAAACATGTGAGTGGGCGCTCGAGCGTAACTATTCCCGCTCGAGCAAACATCAATGTTTGCAAAACTTCTGGGAGCTAGCATTTTATGCTCAAGCGACACTTTCCTTACTCGAGCGAACATGTCGAATTCTGGAATTTCCAGAACTATGTTTGAAGTTCAAAACTTGATTCCAAAGCTCAAAACTCACATTTTTTGTACAAAAACATGGAAAACATTATATGGCATGGAAATACTTCTAATTTTAAAACCAATTACTCGAAATCATGGACCAATTTCCAAAATCAAGTTCAAATCATTCAATTCCATGTTCAAAACTTTAAGACTCATGCATGTATGACCTTACATGAATTCATCATCTTGAAAACATGTAATTAAGCCTCATAATCTTATTATTCATGGATGTGTGTCTCAAATGACTACCAATTCAACTGGTTTAACATGTCTTATACACACACACACACACACACACACACACAAACTGGAGTACAGGAATTGAAGAACTGGAAATATAAAAAGCTAGAAATGTAACAATTGGAAAGAAAAATATATGAAATAAATAACTGGTTTCTGGATCTGAGTTTGGGTCCTTCTTCTATTGGCCTTCTCTACCATTTATACTCTTTAATGATAACCGTCAAAGTGGACTTCTAACCGTTGAAATGCCCTTCCATGATCATTGGTTATGGCCTTGAACAATCTGCTCCCATTATGCCTTCCTTACAGTTGGTCTTCCCTCTTGAATTTGAATTTGAATTGTGAGTAACCGTTGGGTCACATCATCTTGCGCCTTCTAACTGCTCTAATGTTGCGCAAATCCATTATTACCAATATGAACTGCAACGTGTCTATTGTTGATTGGAGACTTGGATTAACTCCCTAAATTACCTTTTACGAACCACGTGTTAAGCTGTGATTGGATTATACAAAATATGTAGCCAATATTACCCCCCGCACTAATATACCCAATACTTGGTGATATTAGTGGATCAATGCACCTTGCCCACGTCCTAAGACGTGCATGAACTTTGCTTATCTTGGAAGTGCCACCGTATTCTAGTAATGAAGCATTGAACTTCATTAAATTCTCCCTTATGCTTGAACATTTCTTCTACTATTTGAGAATACGAAAGGGCTGATACATCTCCAATGGCCAAACAAACCCTCTCTTATATTGATCGAGCATATAAGAAGGTGTTCGACAATGATGACTGACCTCGAAAGAACCTTCACGCATTTATTGGCCACCTTTATCCACCTCTATTTATACAAGTCATGGAAGCTTTTGCAGAATACAAACCTCTGGACCAAGAATTTTCAAAGATGGATCTGGGAAACTCTTTCTTTGCTCCAAAACTTTCTGCATGGGACAAGGCTGCTTCCTCTTCCTTTGAAAACACTGGTTGGGATACTTGGTCAACACATGTTCAACCTCAAATAAGTAAGCTGATTCATCACAGAATTGTTGAATTCGATAAACCCCTTTTGGTGCTTCCTTCTTCCCGAAGCTCAGGAGTATGCCCCTACATACCTTTTGATCGTCATCGTTGTTTGGAGGACAACTTGCTTTCAGCGTGGTATACCTCTTCCCTTCCAATGAGGATAGTGCAGAAGACTCCTAATCCAATCAAAGCATTGGGATTCAGTCTCTCATTCTTGGCTAAGAAGGAAAAATATTATTCTTCTGACTGGCTAGAGTGCATAAATGACCCCCAATTCCCTTATTCTTTTGGGATGGACCCTTCTGCACCCTCTCTCCCTTAGAATCCTAACTGGATGGAGGAATTGAAACTTACTCTCTTCGAGGGTCAGCATTTCTCTTCCTATCAATCTCCAGTTCTTCCAACTGCATTTCAGTAGTATAAAGCACAGCTCCTCCTTGTTGCCTTCTCCCATTTTCTTTTCGAAGTACTTGGAGATGAGGTTCCTCACAAGAACTTCCTATGGGCTTGTGACATTGTGTCTTGAGGTCACGTTCTCAACCCCATAGCCCAAACAAAGCTCCACACCTTCTTAGACCAACTCCCTCTCCTACTCAACTGGCATAAAAATACCCTAGCCACCAGTGATTCATTGGATGAAATCATTACCATTCGAATTCATACTCAGTACGAAGCAGAGAACCTTCTTGAAGAATATGATGCTTTCAAGAACAAGGACTTAGTGTATTGGGATGATGTAGACATGGACGAGATGGAGCAAGATTGAAGGCAACGGAGTTTGAGGTGAAGGTTGAGTAGCTTTTTCATCAAATAAGAGCACATCAGCTACAAAAACCCAGTTTAGATAAAATTAAAGACATGATAAAGAAAGATCACAAGTTAATAGAACATTGTTGGGTTAAATTCAATGAACTTGTTACTTTTTCCATTTCTTACTATTATGAAATTGAATTTATAGCCAAATAGACCCTCCTAATGTAAATATTTATACATTAATGAGACTGGGTTTTTGACATTCCAATTGTATGATCCATTTAATATGTCCTTATTCTTTGCTTTGTTCAATAATCTGTACAAACAATAACTTCGAATTAAGCGATATTGCTTCGAAGCCTGGTTTAATTGTTTTCGAAGCATGGAGTTTCTCTTAAGAATGATAACATTTTCCTTTGAAGAGTCTTGTCTTAGAAAAAAATTTCAAGAAAGTGTTTTCATGCATAGATAAGTCCTTTGGTCTTTGAACTTTTCACATTGCTTGACCAAGTACTGGATTCATAATGCTTACTTATTTTGAAATCCAAAAATCAGGTAAGAACCGTATTCTAACCATAAAATATTACAAGGATTCCTTTGAAGGAAATTTTCTATCATGGAAAGCCTAAAAGAATACCCTCAAAACCTTCGAAGCAAACAAATCCCATTAATACTTGAGTTTAAGGTATAAGACTAGCTTCAAAGCCAACTACTTGCTTTCAAAGCTAAGCTGAGTACTTAAAAAACTAGCTTCAAAGCCAACTCCCTATTTTCGAAGCTAAGCTGAGTATTTAAAATGTGTTTCCATCCTTCATAAGGTATTCACATACTTGTTCAAAGGTAGCTCTCTTTGTGTTTTCAGGGATTTTAAAATAAAAGCCTTAATCACACACATAGGTCAAAGCTAGGCTTATTTGACCCGCTATGTTAAATGGGTAATATTGAATAGAAAGGTTTAAAACCCCAACTTCTCGCGCTTTACCTATAACTTGTCCAAAATTCCCTTCTATTGCTCTCGACTGTAATTTGTTACTCTTTTTATACTCACTTTCTTTGCCCTCCCTTCAACCCCTCACCAATGGCTTCTTCTTCCTCAAAAGTTCCGGTTATTGCATGAGCCCGTCTGTGGCTTTGAAGAGGTGTACTGATGAAGAGAGAGCTAAATTCAAAGCTGGTGGACCAAGTGCCATAGATAGTTGTGTCTTTATCCCTCACCACAACGCTCAGGAAGAATACGTCCTTGGACCTATCTTCAGAGAAACCCCTGCCCAGCATCCTGCTTTGTATCCTCGTTTAGAGGATCACTGTCATCTTTACGAAGGGGGCCTTGACTGAGGGAGCTGGAGGATGAACCAACCTCATCGCTGCTGGCCCACATTGAGGATAGAATAGGAGGAACGGTACGACCGAGTTGTTCTTACTAGAGAATGGGACCTGTAAGAGCTCTGCATCCTTGACACCCTTCGCCTCTCCAGGTTCATTATTCCTAAAGACCCTTTTTTGATTCCTGCTGCCATTTGCTTATGGAACTCAGCTTTTAATTTTTTCCAATTCTGATGTGATATGATGGCTCCCACTGTCATTGATATCTGCCATTTCTTAGGGCTCTCACCAATTGGTAATCCCTTTTCCTCTGATTACCCAAACCCTCCGGTTAGTTTGACCATTTCGTCATTGAACTCTTTCTTTAGTGATTTTGCAAAGACTGAGAATAAGAAAGAAAGTCCTGTGACTGACCAAGAGTTTTTTTCATTTATTCTATACTGGTTACTAAATTCATTTTTTGTACCTCTTCTCAGTGGATCATGCCTAAGTTTGCCCCTCTTGCTAAGGCTTTTACTTTGAAGAAGAAGATAGCCTTGGCTCCTTATGTTTTAGGCCATGTTTATAGGGTTTGTTCCTAATTTTGTGAAAAACCTCTGGACATTAATCAAAGAGGCCCACTTTAAGTATTACAACTCTGGCTTTTTGCATATTTTTCTGACTTACACTCCAGGTGTTTGAGATTCTTAGTGCAAGACCCCACTACCTATGGAGAAAAATATGCCAGGGTCTCTTTTTACCCCTCTAGTTTTTCTTATTACGTCAATTTCTTCTTTCAACTCCTAATTTCTCCTCTTTCCACCTTCTTCTGCCCCTTCAAAGCCAACATAGGGCCAGCTTAGCTGAGAACCTTTTTAGCGGACAAGAAATGCTCTAGGTCTTTACACAAAGATATGTGGGTCTCCATTTTACTTCCAAGGGAGCTCTTTATTGGCACCTTGAACCTTTGAGCTTATCTGAAGCTTACTGCCCTTCCTAATTTTCTAGGCAATTTAGGCTTACTTAAGGGATTCTTCTCCCTCTATATAGCCTCTCCAACTCAAATCTTGCAACCAGAGAGCTGAAAGTGCCTAAAACCAAGTTCGATGAAGCAACCTCCGAACTAATGCAAGACTTAAATGACTTTGAATTTACTCCTTTCATCTCACATGGCATGGCCTTAAAAAGATTTTAGAATTGGTAAACAGCCAATATGGAGGTGCACCTGGCTATTTCCCCTAAGGATCTGCTGGTAAGGCTAGATGTGCCCTCTCAAGCCAAGCCTAAGGAGACTGGGGTCACCATCAGCTCCTCTACAGCTCCTACTATTCCAATTTATGCTCCTACTACCTCATATCCTCCTAGAGTCACCAGGGCCACTTCGAAGAAATGTATGCACCTTGCCTCCTTTACCCCCTTCC
Source organism: Camellia sinensis (assembly GCF_055761805.1). Taxonomy (NCBI): domain Eukaryota; kingdom Viridiplantae; phylum Streptophyta; class Magnoliopsida; order Ericales; family Theaceae; genus Camellia; species Camellia sinensis. Next base: position 9,085,832 of record NW_028128988.1, read on the forward strand.
CTTTTATGCTGCTTTATCTAATTGCCTATAACTTTAATATTTGGTGCAAAAACTTCACAGGAGGCTTCTTTTCAAAGGACTCAAGCCTTGAACATTGAAAAGGGCAAGCAGCAACAACAGAGGAAAAGAAAATTTATGCTTAACCCTGAAGAAGAGATATCTAAGGCTCATTCAGATGAGGAGGAAGAAGCAAAAAAGGCAACACCATTGGAATGGTAGAAAACAAAGTCATTTTCTTTTTCTGAGCTCACTTGGGCCCCCACTTATGAATCAGCTACTAAAGCAGTGGAGAGGGAACAGTCCAAGGAGATTATTGTCTTTCAAAGGTCAAAGAAGAGGAGACATCAACAACTATTAAGAGAAGAAGCTACTGTTACTGATGTAATGCAAAAGGGAGACTGTGAAGAAGAGTAAAACTACTAAGCACTATACTCTTCACAGTTCTCCAACCATTACTACTATAACCACTAAAGCTGGTAATTTCTCTTAGTACTTTTGACAATTGCCCTTTTCAAGACTTAGCATGCATTTAACATCTTTCTGATTTTTGGAATGTAGCAGCAGCCAGCCTACACCATTGAAAAGGTAGAAAACAAAGGCATTTTCTTTTTCTGAGCTCACTTGGGCCCCCACTTATGAATCAGCTGCTAAAGCAGTGGAGAGGGAACAGTCCAAGGAGATTATTGTCTTTCAAAGGTCAAAGAAGAGGAGGCAGCAACAACTATTAAGACAAGAAGCTACTGTTACTGATGTAATGCAAAAGGGAGACTGTGAAGAAGAGTAAAACTGCTAAGCACTATACTCTTCACAGTTCTCCAACCATTGCTACTATAACCACTAAAACTGGTAATTTCTCTTAGTGCTTTTGACAATTGTCCTTTTCAAGACTTAGCATGCATTTAACATCTTTTTGATTTTTGGAATGTAGCAACAGCCAGCCTACACCTTCCCATTTCAACACTGCCTTCTTTTACTTCACCTGGGGATGAGAGGCCCTTTTTGACTTCTATAGAGCTGAGGGCATCTTTAAAAGGAAAAGGAAAAGTCAACGTTGAAATGCCAATGAGTGTAGAGCCTATCCAGTCGATATTTCCACTTCCTAGCTCTTCATTCTCCATGCCTTCTTCTATTTTTTCCTTGAGGCCACGCATCCCATCTTCCCTTTCTTCTGGCCTTTTCAATTCCTTAAACCTGCCCCTGATCTTTATTGCCTTTCCTTCGCAGCCCTCTCTCAGAGTCCTGGCTACCCCTTTATCACCTGAGAGAGCCTCAGTTATGACCTCATCTTTAGTGGCAGCTGGTACTTCCAAGGAAGACACTGGCAACTCACTAATTCCCTTTCCACCATCTAGCTCCAATCTCTCTTCTCTAGACTTGCTGGTAGCCAGGACCATGGACACTGCTGGGGAATCCTTCACTCTTTTTCATATTCCCATGTTTCCATTTCTTCCTTTAACCTATGATTCCTCTGTATTGCAAATGTCAGAGGAAGAGATGAACATCTTCGAGGCTCAGTTGGCTAGTTTATTTGACATATCTTCACCAGCTCGAGCAACAAACAGTGAGATTGAGCCATTGATCCTTGGTGACTCCCTTTGGAAGATTATTGAGAGCTCTTCCATTGCTACTGAAGCCTCTTTGCCTCGAGTGGACTTGGGCACCCGCTTGGATTTGCTGAAATCATTCTCAAGGATTCCATTTGAAGCGTCACAAAAGCCTATTATAAAAAATGGTTTCCCCAAATGCTGTAAAATCTTCAAGCAATCTAACATGGCCTTCTCAAGCCACTTATCCCAGGCAGCAGTCACTATGGATTTCTATATCAATATATGCCACACGGTCGAGGCTGCAGAAGAGGAGTTGCTGAAAGAGAAAGAGTTTATCTCCTAAATACATGCTGAAGTGTTTGACTTAAAGGGACAACACTCCTATGCCTCTCAGTTTCAAAACCAACTCTTGTAGAGGAAGGCCCAACTAGAAGAGGAGCTAGCAGCAGTCAACCTAGCCTTGGATCAAAATGCTGAAAGATTGCTGACTACCAACCAAGGGCTAGTTGACAGAAGGCAGGAAATGGCTACGGCCATATAGTTGTTTCCATCCCTTAAAAGTAGAGAATCAATTGTAAGGGAACAACTGAGGCGTTGTAATGATTTTTGGGCCAACTTATGGCTTCATGTACTTAAATCCTTATGAAATGAAAAGCCCTTATCTTTTATACTTTCTTTGTCCAAGTGTTCAATGCTTTTATATCACTTTTACTTGGCATTTCTTACACTCTTTGTTTTTCCCACACAGTTGGACAATAAGGCTTCAAATATCTTCCATTGATTTTCTTAGGATGCACATAACCATTTAGATTTCTTAGATAATAGGCTCCCCAAGGCAAGACTCTATGAATTTGGTATGGTCCTTCCCAATTAGGTGAATGTTTGCCATATGGCCCTTAATTCTTATAGGAAGTATTGTCTTTCACACAAAATCACTTTCATCAAAGCTAATGTGCTTGACTTTTTTATTATAGCTCTTAGCTACTTTTTTCTTTTGGAAAAAGGATATTATTTAATGCCAAAATGCTGGCTTCATCCACATTTTCTAACTCCAAGAACATGCTTTGATGATATTGCTCTGTAGTTAACTGGTCTTGGCATTTTACCCTTAAGGATTTAATATTAATTTCCACAAGCAATACTATATCATGTCCATATACTAAGGCATAAGGAGTGATTTCTATACTTGACCTTAGAGAAGTCCTATAAGCCCATAATACATCTAATAACAAACTATGCCAATCTCTGGTATTATCTTCCACAACTCTTTGTATTCATTTTTTCAAGGATTTGTTAGATGATTCAGCTAGACCATTTGCTTGTGCAGAATAAGCGGTGGAATTAATAAGACTAATTCCAAATTCTGCTGCTAAAGATCTCACCATCTTCCCATCAAACATAGTCCTATTATCCACAGTTATGGTCTATGGGATGCCAAACCATGGATTAATTCTTTGATAAATCCAATAACTTTAGTCTAATCCACAGCCTTATAAGGCTTAACTTTGACCCATTTAGTGAAGAATCTATGGCCACTAGAATGAAAGAATGATACTTCGAAGAGGGTGAATATATTTTCCCTATCGTATCCATTGCCCATCATCTAAATAGCCATGGCTTCACAACTACATGCAAATCAGTTATTGGTACATATCTTATCATGCCATACTTTTGGCATGCCTAACATCCCTTTGCATACTTTAGGCAATCCTTAAGGATAGTTGGCCAATAATATGAATGCCTTCGAAACAGCCATCTCATCTTCACACCAGGTTGATGGGCACCACAAATGCCTTCATACATCTCAGCCATGGCAGTCAATGCCTCTTTTGGCCCTAAACATTCCAATAGCAGCCCATCTGCTCCCCTTTTGTAAAAGGCATTCCCATATACTATTGTCACGACCCAAACCCGGCCCTATGGGTTTAGCACCGTAACCGGCCAGTAATCCGAGATTACCGAAGGCCTGCAGAACAGTAGTATAGTAAAACAGAGTACAGGGCCTGGCGGAAGCCAAAACAGTAAATAAATAATGTCCATTGAACTGTGACAGTCTGTATGCCAAAAAGATTTTTCAAGCATTCACACAAAATTTACAGTCACACAGTACAGGGACCAAATCCCTTGATAACAGTACAGTTAGTAGCTGTCAGTCTATACAGTAAACCAAACAGTATAGAGACAGACGGGGGAAAAACAAGACACCCCAAAGCCATAGCATGGCAATTCGGAACCTCGCAGTGAGGCACAAAGGCTGGCTTGACAAAACTGGAGTCTAACCCGCGCTCCTAGCTCCGATCTGGTGGCTGAGCACCTACATATATATATAAACAGTGAGCTAAAGCCCAGTGAATAACATAATGCGTAAAGGGGTTAAGAATGAAATGTCCTTACAGTATTGAAATCAGTTCATTAACAATACTTCAGTCTTTCAGTCAGAACAGTTATTCAATCATATGTGGTACATCCATTAGCATAGCAGTAAACAGTAGGTCTTAAAGACCGAACAGTATTGATGGCCATCAATCAGTAAACAGTAGTGGTTCCACGAGGGAACCGACAGAGATCTCTGTAACAGTAACAGTCAGTAACAGTAGTTGCTAAGGATGCCACAATACAGTTCAGAATAGAGGACATACATTCATTCAATTAACAGTAACAGTTCAGAAAGCAGTACAGTTCAATTGTTCAGAAAATAATCATTTTGAACATATCTTTACACAGTTGTTACTCACAGAGTTTGGGCTACAGTATGCTAGAGCGCGCCTCCCCAGTCGCCAACCCTACACAGTTAACAGATTGAACACACACTAAGCTACACAGTTGGGAGATAACATAATTTAACCCATAATGCCTCGGTGTGTTCTACATCTATCCTCAACAAGATGTCTAAAACTAGGCCTAAGAATGCCTAGAATGGAATGAGGATGCAAAGATGTGATCAGAAGACTGTTTCAAGATTTACAGAAAAACAGAGTCCCGCTCGAGCGCAGGTTTCCCCGCTCGAGCGGTTATGCAACAAAGGTACACGCTCGAGCGTCAACTTTCCCGCTCGAGCGTACTGTAAAAGTACTGGATGGGTGAAATCTCCGCTCGACGCCCGCTCGAGCTTGAGACATGACTCCGCTCGAGCGCCCAATCCTCCGCTCGAACGGACTGTAAAACAGTGCAGAGATACTGGATGCTCGGATTCCACGCTCGAGCGGCACTTCCCCCGCTCGAGCGGAAGTGCGGAATTTGGGAATTCCATATTGCACCTCCAAGCTCAAACTCACATTCAAATGCATCAAAACCAATCCTCTTGGGCCCATTTTCTGGAAAACATTTATAAACACATAGAATATCCTAGTTCAAAGCTCAATTTTGAGAAATCAAGGCCCAAGGGTGTTTAATTCAAACTCAATTTCAAACCAATTTCATGAACAATATGAACACGCAAACATGCATGAATTCAAATCATTTGGAAGTTCCAATCTGAGGCTCTAAAGAGCCAATTGATCCAAAAACAAGTTGAAAACATGGACCCTCTGTCACGACCCAAACCCGGTCCTATGGGTTTAGCACCGTAACCGGCCAGTAATCCGAGATTACCGAAGGCCTGCAGAACAGTAGTATAGTAAAACAGAGTACAGGGCCTGGCGGAAGCCAAAACAGTAAATAAATAATGTCCATTGAGCTGTGACAGTCTGTATGCCAAAATGATTTTCAAGCATTCACACAAAATTTACAGTCACACAGTACAGGGACCAAATCCCTTGATAATAGTACAGTTAGTAGCTGACAGTCTATACAGTAAACCAAACAGTACGAAGACAGACGGGGGAAAAACAAGACACCCCAAAGCCATAGCATGGCAATTCGGAACCTCGCAGTGAGGCACAAAGGCTGGCTTGACAAAACTGGAGTCTAACCCGCGCTCCTAGCTCCGATCTGGTGGCTGAGCACCTACATATATATATAAACAGTGAGCTAAAGCCCAGTGAATAACATAATGCGTAAAGGGGTTAAGAATGAAATGTCCTTACAGTATTGAAATCAGTTCATTAACAATACTTCAGTCTTTCAGTCAGAACAGTTATTCAATCATATGTGGTACATCCATTAGCATAGCAGTAAACAGTAGGTCTTAAAGACCGAACAGTATTGATGGCCATCAATCAGTAAACAGTAGTGGTTCCACGAGGGAACCGACAGAGATCTCTGTAACAGTAACAGTCAGTAACAGTAGTTGCTAAGGATGCCACAATACAGTTCAGAATAGAGGACATACATTCATTCAATTAACAGTAACAGTTCAGAAAGCAGTACAGTTCAATTGTTCAGAAAATAATCATTTTGAACATATCTTTACACAGTTGTTACTCACAGAGTTTGGGCTACAGTATGCTAGAGCGCGCCTCCCCAGTCGCCAACCCTACACAGTTAACAGATTGAACACACACTAAGCTACACAGTTGGGAGATAACATAATTTAACCCCTAATGCCTCGGTGTGTTCTACATCTATCCTCAACAAGATGTCTAATACTAGGCCTAAGAATGCCTAGAATGGAATGAGGATGCAAAGATGTGATCAGAAGACTGTTTCAAGATTTACAGAAAAACAGAGTCCCGCTCGAGCGCAGGTTTCCCCGCTCGAGCGGTTATGCAACAAAGGTACACGCTCGAGCGTCAACTTTCCCGCTCGAGCGTACTGTAAAAGTACTGGATGGGTGAAATCTCCGCTCGACGCCCGCTCAAGCTTGAGACATGACTCCGCTCGAGCGCCCAATCCTCCGCTCGAGCGGACTGTAAAACAGTGCAGAGATACTGGATGCTCGGATTCCACGCTCGAGCGGCACTTCCCCCGCTCGAGCGGAAGTGCGGAATCTGGGAATTCCATATTGCACCTCCAAGCTCAAACTCACATTCAAATGCATCAAAACCAATCCTCTTGGGCCCATTTTCTGGAAAACATTTATAAACACATAGAATATCCTAGTTCAAAGCTCAATTTTGAGAAATCAAGGCCCAAGGGTGTTTAATTCAAACTCAATTTCAAACCAATTTCATGAACAATATGAACACGCAAACATGCATGAATTCAAATCATTTGGAAGTTCCAATCTAAGGCTCTAAGGAGCCAATTGATCCAAAAACAAGTTGAAAACATGGACCATTACAAAATTATGAACATGCATGTTCCATTTCACCATGGATTCAACTCAAATTCATCAATTCAAACATACATACATGAAATGAGCTCTATATCAACATGTATGAACTAAAACAAGGCTTATCTCTACAATTAAACATGGACCATGCATGAATCAACTTAAAGACAAACCAAAAGGATGAAATTCATACCTCGGTTCCTTAATTACTAGTCTTGAGGTTCAATCTAGCAAGAACTCCTTTCAATTCCTCCAATTCCAAGCAATTCTAAAGATGAATCAAGTTGAATCACTCTTTCCTCTTACTCTCTCTCTCTAGTCGGCAATGACAAGGGAAATGGCTGATGAAGTTATGTTGTTCAAGTGCAATGAGCTCAAAGGTGTATAGGTAGTGGGCACTTAAGGCTAGTTTGGTAAATAAGGCCAACCTATGCAATTAACTCATTTTAATCTAATTTAATCATACCTAATCAGTTTTCAGATAATTATACCATAAAATCACATTAATTATGAGGATCCTAAAACATCAATCAATTCCCGGTTCGGCCGCCGACAAGGCCTTCAATTAGCAGTTTAAACGTAAAACACGAACAGATCAAATAATCAATCAAACAGATAGATGCACAATTACACAGATAGACTCAGTCAATTAATTCCAGATTCCAGTCAGTCAGTTCAGTACTTTAATCAGTCCCATTATCAGTCATAATCAGTCATTAATCGGTAAACAGTATGAGGGTTGTTACAACTATGTACTGCATAGACTGTAGTTTAAGCTTCCTTCTGGCCTTCGAAGATAGGCCGCCAAATACTGAATGATTGGATGCCTCCAATCTTGTTTTTGCAGGTCATTCTAATTAGCTTCTACTATGATACTTCTTTTAGCCAAAGGTGGTATTAGCTTTTGATATGTTGCTTGACTTATATCTGTTTGAGTGTTAGCCTTTCTTCTTAAATTCGAAGCCCTCTGGGCTACATCATTGGCTTTGTAATTCATGAATCTTGGGACGCAAGTCACATTTGCTATTTAAAACTGAGAAAGCAAATGTAAAGTAACAACATAATATGGCAACATGCTTGCACTTTGACATTTAAAAATTCCTTTTACTTGGTTGATTACCAATTGGGATTCCCCAAATATATCAACTGCATGAGCTTGTAATCCAATAAGGATCTCAAGTCCCATTACTAAAGCTTCATACTAAGCTTGGTTGTTGGAACAAGTAGCTTCATCAATTATGAAACCATGTGTGGTTTCTATCTCTTGTGGTGACTTAATCACAATATCAATTCCAACTAGACCATTTGCTTTTGATCCATCGAACCACATTTGCCATAGCTCAACATTAACCATATCAAGATCCATTATCTTTTGGCTCTCTGTTTGACATGGATGATTTGCCAAAAAATTAGCCAAAACCTATCCTTTTACTGCCTTTTGGGAAACATATTCTAGATGAAATTCTGATAAGACTAAAATCCATTTGTCAATTCTTCCTCTTAGCATAGATCTAGATAACACATAGTTAACCAAATCTGTGGTTGGAATTACCAAGACAATAGTAGGCAAAAGATAATATCTTGATTTCATTGCTGCAAAGTGCAATGCTAGACACAGCTTTTCTACAGCCAAGTATTTACATTCACAAGAATTTAAAGACCTATTAAGGTAATAGATTACTTGTTCTTTTCCTTCTTCATTATCCTAAGCTAGAAAAACTCCTAATGATTCTTCAGCTGCAGCAATGTATAGCTTCAAGGGTTTGTCTGTCCTTGGTGGCATTAACATTGGAGGCTTGGCCAAGTAGGCTTTGATTCTTTCGAAAGCAGCTTGATGCTCAGCTATCCACACAAATTCTTCTTCATTTTTTAGTTGATGGAGGTTTGGCTTCGATGATGGCCTTGGCTTTGTTCTGATCAATTTATATTCCCTTCTTGTTTCCTACATACCCCAAGAAGTTTCCAGCTAAAACACCAAAAGCACACTTGAGAGGATTAAGTTTTAGCTTGAATTCTCTCATTCTTTCGAAGACTGATGTCAAATGGACTAGATACTCCACCATAGACTGAGATTTCACAACAATATTATCAATATAGCATTCTAAGTATCCTCCAATGAGATCATGGAAGATAGTGTTCATTGCCCTTTGATATGTTGCCCCTTGATATGTTGCCCTACCATTCTTTAGTCCAAATGGCATCTTAACCCATTCGCAGGTGCCAATGTTTCTAGGACACTTGAAGGCTGTCTTGTGGATATTCTCATTTGCTATACAGATCTGGTTATAACCAGAATGCCCATCCATCATAGACAAAATCCTGTGTCCTAATGAACTATCCACCAATAGATCAACTATAGGCATGGGGTACTCATCTTTTGGAGTTACTACATTTAAGTTTCAAAAATCAATGCATACATTCATTTTGCCATTCTTTTTTACCACAAGCACAATATTAGACAATCATTCAACATACCTGGCTATTCTAATGAAGCCTGCTTTAAGGAGCCTAACAATCTCCTCTTTTACCTTTTGAACCACTTCAAGACTCATCCGTCTTGGTTTCTGCTTATGTGACGTAAAATTAGGCTTCAGTGGGAGCCTATGTTCCACTAATAATCTATCCAACCAAAGCAATTCATTATAAGACCAGGCAAAACAATCATTGTATTATTTCAGGACAAACAACAACTGGTTTCTGTCATTAGGATCCAACCAAGCACTGATATAGGTAGGTTGTTGTGCTGAACCTTCACCTAGGTTGACTTCTTCTAAGGGATTTTGCACTTGGGCACTCATTGATGCTTCTCCTTTGACTTCTTCTATCTTCAAAGCAACCCTTTCATCTGGTTCTACCTTTGTCCCTTCTGGTTCAACATCCCTATTCTCTTCTTCATAGACAAAATTTTTCCACAAAGCCTCTTCTTCCTGCATTTCCTAGACTTTTATTTCAATGTCCAATGCATAGTACTTACCAAGAGCCAAAGGTCTGGCCTTTTGTTGCTTCTGACTATAACCAATCATCATGGATTGTCTCTCATTTTCTTGCACCTTCTGGACTATTGATTCTACGTCCAATGTTGAAAATTTGATTAAAGCCAATGGTTTGGCTTCTTGGTCTTGATCCTTTTGCCTACAACTAGGCATCACTGTCATCTTTGGTGATGAACTCCTCATCAGCACTCTCTTGTACTAGATGCTTCAGGTGTGCTACTTCCTCATCAGCCATTACTTCGACTTTTACATCAAACTTCCTCAGCACACTGAGTGGTACCACCCATTTAGTGTATAGCTTGGCCTCTGCAAAATCTACACAAGTAATAAAGGGTTGTGGATCTGCATTGATCTCCTCTGTTTCCTCATTACATAGTGTTACCATTTTCTTATGATGTAAAGAAGAAGGCACACATTTGTTTGTGTGGATCCAGTCCTTGCCAAGCAAAGTATTATACTTGGCATTGTTGTTTATAACAAGGAATGTTATCATGCAGTCTCTGGTTCCCACACTTAGGTTGATAAGCAAAATGCCTTGAGCCATCTGCTTGTCCCCAGCAAAACCAGCAATGATTGTGCTTGTTGGGATCAACCTAGAGTTCCTCTTCCCTAACTTTTTCAAAGAGGACTTTAGAAGCAGGTTCACTGCTGCCCCATAGTCCACTAGCACTCTTTTCATTTGTATCTCATCAAAGTAAGCCTTACTGTACAGAGGCTTAACATATGTAGGGTATTCGAAAGGGTATGAGAGGTTAATGCTTACCTTCTCACTCTCCTCATCATTGTCCATAGGCTTAGCCACCTCAAATTCATCTTGAACCATGTTGGTTTATGAATCCTCACTGAAAACTAGAATGGGATCATGCTCCTACCCTTCTTGGTTCTCCTTCTCGTCTTGACACTTTTAAGGTAGCACATAAACCATATTAATTGGCACTGGATGGAATGAGCCAAATTGTACCACTGGCTGTGATAGCTCTCTTTCCATATTAGTTTGCTCTAATGCTTGGGAGACATCTTCCATACTGCATTCTGGTACCTCAGTGCTAGTAAGTTCCTTTGAAATAGTTTGTTGATGGTCTACTCTTGTTGGCTTCTCAACCGCGAAGGTCTGTTCAACCATGAAAGCTTCGAATATTTCATCTTCAACAAATACCTTTTCTTGGCCTAGTTCAATTTCCTTGTCTGTCTCATCATCACTTTCCATCAAGGCCTTTTGGAGGCCTGCTAGACTGGATCTCTCCTTGGCTCTTAGTTCAGCATGTACTTTGGCCAATTGCTCTCTGCTGGCACTCCTTTTGATCTTAGGACCCAACTTTGAACTTTCTCCTTCTTTTGTCTGGCTTTTTAACTGTGCCAAGGAAGTACTCTCTGTGTTTTCTTTCAGATCCCTTTGATACTAGGTCTACCTTCGTTGGATCTTCCTCCTTTGGGACCTAGAGATTACAAGAATCATGTCTGGTTCCCTTGTATTTGGGTCTCTGAGTAGCACCTAATTGTTTGGAGCCACTAAAGGGAGTTTGATCATTCTCTCCTTATCTCCAAAAGTCTTTCTCTATGTAGCCATCATCTTAGGTTTGTTTTGCATAACAAACCAATCTGAAACCCCAAGGACCTATGAGCCTACTGCTCTAGCTGCTGGGTTTGCTGTCCCTACCTTCAAAGCAATCTTCAAAGTAGTCCATGGGGGCCAATCATTAGTCCTGGTCCCATGCCTTGCACCAATTTCAGGTTTTCTTTCAGGCTGGTTGTCCACCCTGTAATAGTTGGGTGGTCTGGTTTTATGTAGAGGCCTCTTACCCTTTGATTGTATCCTGGTATCTGGTGGGCCAGCTAAGGATAAATGATGTCTAGGACCAGTTGGATATGGCCCTTTGTTATAGGTGCTCGCTAGTTTTCAGTCTCTCTGCACATCTTTGTAGTACTATTTCCCATCAACTGGGAGCCTTTTCAGCCATTTGTAACTCAACCTATATTTGGGACACATCTTCTGCATTACAGCTTCTTCGAGGGAGTCATCATCCAATGTTTTTTCACCAGAGCCTTCCCTTTGGCTTGCAAAGCTTTGCCCATTGGCTAGTGAACTTCTTGAAGGCAATTTGGCTAGCAACATACATCTGCACATTGACTTCCTTCAATTCCTACAAAGAGAGATTTTGGAAATCTAGTATGCTAACATTGGCTGTTTCCTTTCCAATTTCTGGAAATGGGTTGGTGTCAATTTTCATAACTTTCTCAATCTTGGTTAGAAACTTTAGCCTTCTCTTCCAAATTTGTTCTTGGATCCTGTCTCGAAAAACAATACAGTTTTTAGTTGAGTGGGACCAAGAATTATGACATTTGCAGTACAATTTACCTTTAAGTTCTTCAAAAGTTGGGATCTTAACCTTCTTTGGTAACTTTAAGAAATGTGCTGCAAGCAAATGATCAAAAATGGCATCTGCTTTTGTTATGTGAAAAGAATATTTCTTATAAAGGTCTTTCTTTTTAAACTGCTGGTCTATTGTAGTGTCTTTCTGAATCAATGCTTCACAGGTCATAGGTTATTTTCCAATGATCTCTGCTGCATTAATTTCATAGTTAGAGTCCCTATAATAGGTCTTATAGGATTCATTGCTTTGGTCTTGTTTTTCTTCAAGTAAGGTTTTCATATCTGAAAACTTTATAGGTTAATTCTACTAAGTCTTGAAACTCAGTTGAATCAAACTTCTTTTGAAACCTAAACTCCAACCCATTTTGAGCCAACCTCACAAATTCAAGCTCAGGTAGTATGACTCTACATTTGTTTCGTGTCCTTTTAAATCTGGCAATGAATTGAGTAGCCTTCTCATTAGGCCTTTGGTTCAATCTTGCCAAGTCTGCCATAGAAACTTTAGCTTCTGTTTGAAAAAATTAGGCATGAAACACTTCCTCAATTTGTTGCCAAGTTTGAATAGAGCCAGGTGCAAGGTTTATATACCATACGAAGGTTGTCCCAGTTAGAGAGTTTGGAAAGATTCTTAGTTTTATATAATCATTATTGGTGAATTCACCACACTGGCCTGTAAACCTGGCAATGTGTTCCACCATTGACTAATTTCCATTTCTATAAAAAAAAAAAAAAAAAAAAAGAGCAAAATCTGGTATTCTAAATTCTCTTGGGTATTCATGTACTCTGTCCACCCATTCTGGGTAAGGCTTTCTATACACAGGAGTTTGGACCCTCTGAGCCATAGGTCTACATATTTCTCTAACAATATCAGTAATTTGGTCCCCAGGAACCATGTTTTGTGCTAGTTGGACCACTACTAGAGGAACAAACATAGGGCTTGAAGGAACTCCATGTGCCTGAGGGGCCTTTTAGTCCATATATTGGTACATTCAGGACCGGTTGCCCTTGTTGTACTAGTTGTTATTGAGGGTATCGCTGGCCTCTTGGGACCTACCCTGCGAAAGGTGTCATAGGAGGAGGAACAAGTGTTGTTTCTCTTCCAGACACAATAAACCCTTCCAACCCCCCGAGTGCAAATTCAAACACAAGATTAGTGAACGTTTGTGTACCAGGCTTGGTTTCAAACATGGGATTTGAAAACACCCTTATGCCATTTCCTTGTTTTAATCCAAACCCACCAATTTGTATGGTTTTGCTGGTAGATAATGGTACATTTTGATTTGCCAATGGTCTTGAAGGAGCTTTATACCATGACTGAGACATAGATGATGGCCTCTCGTGATTTTGATTACTAGTTTGACCATTAGTTTGTCCATTATTTTGCATAGGTTGTTTATCTCGAGCCAATCTTTGTTGAAGAACATTCATGTTTTCCTCAACCTGCCTTATGATAGTTGGTTGATGAGAGTTCATCGATCCATAAAGGATGTTGCCCATCTTTCCATTGTATACATTAATTACTATCCCATAGCATCTACCAAACCTCTTCATGGATTCATTGGTTGGGTAGAAAGGGCAATCGATGGTCCAATTTCATGGCCTTGTCTAATGTTTTGGACATGTGTTGCATACTAAGAAGTGCTGGTATGTTCGACCATTTGTGGAGGATCTGATGAGACAGGTGCGTCCATAGGATGTAATATTGCATTATCCTCTAGGTTAGGTACTTCTACCTCTCTTTCCACACCCTCTTCCAGTCGTTCATTTTCTCCTCTTGCTCTACGTCTAGCCATTTTTAAGTAGTCCCACTAGGCGTGCCAAAAATATATGTTGGCTTTTTTGGCTTTCGAAGGTTAATTATGTAATTTTAAGCATGCCAGCAAGGATCAATAAGTCCTTATAGAATTTTAATTGCCAACCAATTATCAAACGATTGTGCTGAAGTTCTTTCAGCCTCAATGAAGAGGACTTTACTGGTGGCTTGTTAAGGAGAAACTTATAAATAATGAAGAACAATTTAGAAACTAAATTTCATTAAGTAAATGAGACCTTACAATGAAATCACCCAGTCTCAAAGAGGTTCATAGCAACAAATTACTTGAAACTACTCCTAAGAATTGAAGTGCAGTACAGGAATTGAAGAACTAGAAATGTAAAGAACTGGAAATGTAACAACTGGAAAGAAAAATATATGAAGTAAATAACTAGTTTCAAGATCTGAGTCTGGGTCCTTTTTCTATTGGCCTTATCTACTATCTATACTCTCTAATGGTAACCGTCAAAGTGGACTTCTAACCATCAAAATGCCCTTCCACAATCATTGGTTATGGCCCTGAACAATCTGTTTGTACTACGCCTTCCTTGCAGTTGGGTTTCCCTCTTGAATTTGAATTTGAATTATGAGTAACCGTTGGGCCACGTCATTTTGTGCCTTCTAACTGCTTCAATGTTGCAATATGAACTGCCACATGTCTGTTGCTGATTGGAGACTTGAATTAGCTCCCTAAATTACCCTTTACGAACCACGTGTTCAGTTGTGATTGACTTATACAAAATATGTAGCCAACAGAAACATATAGATTGATATACTTGAGAGATAGGATAGGTGAAGAGAATGAGTGTAACAATAAGAATTGTTGCTTTGCTTATTAAACTTGTGAATGGATGGCTAATAGCTACTCCCAAACACATCCACAAGGGTAAAAAAATGCATGAGAACAATAAATTAGAGCTAAAAAAAAATAAGGAACATAAAGGAAAAGCTGTCAACTCAATGGATGGGTGGCTAAATCTACCACCTCCATATCTATGAGCACTTATCACATGATTATAACAAACTAATAATGAGATACACAGCTAAGAGATGAAGAAAGAAAGAGAAAAGATGAAAAAAAACCAAAGCTTCACCTCTAGAAGAGAGAAAAAGCTTCTTGATTGCCAAACTTGCTTCCAAATACCCTCAAGGTCCTTGGATATGGCTTGAATCCTCAGCAAGAAGCTCCAAGTTCAAGCTTTAATGGTGTTTATGTTGTGTAGGTATGAAGAGAGAGTTGAAGGTTTTAAGAAAGTTTGAAATTTGAAAGTAGTCTTAGCTCCTACAACTCTCTAAGCTTGTAACAAAAAATTACAACCCTTAACAATGAAGAGAAGAAGTGTATATATAGACTTTTGGAGGCAAGGCTTATAGAGAAAGCCAAATGCAAAATATCTAAGATATTTGCATGAACCTTGTGTAAGAAGTCAAATGCAAATATCTAAGATATTTGTGCGAAGCTTGCAGAGGAAGCTCAATGTAAAAATATCTTAGATATTTGTAGAAAAAGCCAAAGTTCTCGAAAATGCTTTGTACCCGGACAATTCAGCCAGCTGTGACATTACTCATTTGGCCGACTATTTTTTATCCGGCCAAGAATTGCTGTCCGACCAGATGAAAATATATCGCTGAATCAATAAAGTAAAGTTGGCATGATTTGAAAGAAGAAACAGATATTTTAAAGGATTTCACCCATTCCATTCATTCCTGTTATATCCTTTGCTCGATCTACTGAAAAAGACAACATTTTGAAAAAGCGAGTCTCGGGATATTGTAAAAATGTTTGGAATTGTGCCACCCCAAGATTTTTACAAAGTTTTTAAGAGGATCTAAAATAGTTTGGCCAAAACGAATTTAAAGCTGGGATTAAAGTCTGAACTCAGCTCTTCTGCTAAGGAATTCGTAAAATAACACATTCTAACTTTCATCATCGAGTGTTCGGAAGAAAGCGTCTAAGTCTTAAAACTGGTCAAAATGAGGCATCTACAGTAGGATGCGATTTTAGCTTTTTAAATAGGCCTAGCCTGTACTAACCTGTTGACTGGTCAAAATCCGAAAAATCTATTAAAATATAGGGCAAATTACAAACACCCCCCTCGAGGTTTGATAAAAATACAGATTCTCCCCTGAGGTTTGAGAAATTACAAATTGCCCTCTAAGGGTCAAATTTTCATAACAAATTAAAGGAAAATAGGGAGAAATCTGTATGAAAATAAAAACCCAGGGGACAATTTGTTTTAGAAATATAAACCTCAGGGGGCGGGATGTAATTTCTCAAACCTTAGGGAGAATCTGCATTTTCACCAAACCTCAAGGGGGTGTTTGTAATTTGCCCTAAAATATAAGATTTAAACACAATAATTATGGAATAAGTAAGTTCAGCCCGTTCTATTGATAACCTCTAACTACCATGATAGAACCCCCATGGACAAGGGGAAAAAATATAGAATTATTTATTTTTGTTTTTTCTAATATACTAGTACTTTTGTTTTAAATTGTTTATTAAGTACCAAAAAATCAAAAAATTAAAAATAAAATGTTTTTTTTTTGTTATGACTTCAAATTTTTTGAAAACAAATTAAAAGTACTTAATGGAATATTTCAAAAAATTCACAAGGAAATATATTATTTTTAAATTTTTGCTTTTACTTTAAACAAATAATTTGAGATAAAGAGAATATAATCTATTAGTAATGATACATAGGGGGTGCTTGGGAAGTTAGTTTTTAAAGTTTTTTTTTTTTCACTAAAAGACAAATTAGTTACAAAATAAAAAAAAAAAAAAATTCAAACAAAATATCACATCAAAACCCCATAATCATTTCACTATTTCTCTCACAAACATTACATTCAACCACAAAAAATCTTCTCAAACACAAAAAAAAATTTCTCCAATAATACCTTACAACTAAAAAAATCTACAAAAAAAACTCACTTCCCAAACACCCACATAGTTCTAATACTAGAGTTCTAAATGAAACTCTAGTGAAATGGAAGAGAAAAAGAGACAGTAAAGAGAGGAGTGTGGGCTCCACCTTTACATAGGCACTCTCCACATCATTATAGTTGCATTAGAACTCTCAAATTAGAACTCTTAAACTTTATTTATAATCTATTTGTTTGGTTCCAATTTTTTTAATTTAATTTTTTAAAAATTGAGTATTTTATTTTTTGGTATTTTTTTATTTTCACTAAATTTTTTTAATATTTTAAATAATTCTTTTAGTTTTTAGATACATTTAATATAAACACAATTAAAAAATATACTATTTTTGAATTTTTTTTAAAAAAATACTAAATAACAAAAATATAGAAAAAAAATACAAGAATTTAATATATTTTTTTATTCTTGTATATTTATTGAATTTTTATAATATTTTTTTTTATAAATATTTTACTTTTTAGGTACATCTAAATTAGATGTATCTAAAAAAAAATTACTTATAATATTAAAAAATCACTAAAAATAACAAAAAAATTCTAAAAATAAAAATCTTCGATTTCTTTTAATTTAAATGATTTAAATTTTGAGTTATGTTTTAACTTTTAAATTTTTTAAATGAGTTTTGAAAAAAAAATTTGTTTAGTTGTAAGAATTATGGGCTCTGTTTGAAACGCTTTTTTAAAGCTAATTCCACCCCTTTATTTGAGTTTCATGGTTGTTTACAATTTTTTTAAAGTTAATTTCACATTTAATTTTGAAAATTCTGTCTTAAGCGGAAAAATTTGAGCTAACCGGTCATCCTACAGGCCGGTTGATCGGAACAGTAATTTTTTTTTTTTTTTTTTACAATTGACAGATATTAATTTTTATATATTCGAAAAAAATATTTTTTTAATTTTTTATGAGCTTTAATAGAATTTTGAGTTGCATGTTTAGTTATAAGTTATAAATTTTATATCAAATATTATATGTCACATCAAAAATTTCTTATTCTTTTCAAAAAAAATTTTACCAAATAAATTTTTTATATTTAAATTATAATTTTAAAATTTACAAACTCAAAATATAATTTTTATTTTCAAATCATAATTAAAAAGTTCGATCAAACGCAAACATGATTTTTCATTGATGGTGCGCTGGTTTTATGGCAGACAGTGGTCCCACCTATCATTATATATTTCCAGCTATAAGCCACAATCACGAGGAGTTATTTTGGCTCCGTTTGGTGAGAAGTTAAGTTATGGTTGAGCTTGGCATTCCCACGTGTATCTCAATTGTATTGTAATTGAAAAAGGGAGTGGCATCTATAAATTTATATTAAATAATTAAAACATATAATGAGGTATTTTAAATTATGATTGATGAGGTATATAGTCTGGTGACGCTTTGAATTAATCAATAATTTTTTTGTTTGGTTTAATTTTAAAATTATAATTTGAGTTTTGTGTTATGTTTTGAGTTTTAAATTTTTAAAATGAATTTTAAAAATAGAAAATTTATTTGATTATGAATTTTGAAGAAAGTTTTGAATTATATTTTGAGTTTTGAGTTTTAAGTTATATTTTGAAATTTTTTGAGTTTATTTTATTTTAAAATATTTTAAAATATTCTTAATTTTATCTTTTAAGGTAAATATTTTTTATTTTCAATATTTATTTATTTTTTTAATGTGTGTTATATTTACTATATTTGTGTGCTTTATTTTTTTAAATATTTAAAAATTTAAAAAATATATTTTTATTTTAAATATACAATTTTTATTTTTATTTTAAATATTTTATTTTATTCTTTAAATATTTTTAAAAATTTTTTTGAATATTTTATATTTATTTTTCACATATTTAATTTTGTTTTATTTTTTTAATTAAAATTTTTTTGAATCGCCCATATATATCTAAATCATAACAACTTATTTGGTCAGTACTTAAAAAAATAACAAAATATTTTTTTTTGCAAAATCAAAAAATAAAATATATTGTTCTTCCAAAATAAAAATCAAAAAATATTTTTTCAAAAAAATAAAAAAATAACAAAAAATTTAAATAACAAAATAAAAATATATTTTTTTTTAAAAAAAATTTGTTTTGAAAATAAAATTTTGAAAAGAGTTTTAAATTTTGAGTCTTGAAAAAATTTCTAACAAGAGTTTTGAATTGAGTATGGTTCGTTTGGGAAGAGTTAAACGGTTTTTTTTTTTACTATTTTAGTCACAAAAGATAAAATATGCTATTTTAGTTACAAAAAATAAAATATCATATCCAACCCATAATCATTACACTATTCTCTCACAAAAATTGTCGAAAAAATCAAAATATCAAAAAGTCAACCTACTTTTCGAACGAAGATAACTTTTGATTGAAATCATTATTTCAAAATTAAACTAAACGCTACTTGAAGTTTGGTTCCAATTTTATAACTCAAATTTTCTAAAAATTAAAAGTTTTTTGTTTTTAATCTTTTTTTGTATTTTAGCGAATTTTTTTTTTAAAAATTACAAATATTATACTATTTAAGTGTATTTAAAAATTAAAAAAAAATACTTCAAATATTAAAATAATTCAGTGAAAATAAAAATAAAAATTAAAAATTAAAAAATTAATTTTTTAAAAAGTGAATTCAAAATTCTAAAATCAAATAAGGTTATGGTCTTTAAAAAATATTAATCAAATCAAATGTACCAAATATAATAAAATTACACCAACAAAACAAAAAGGCCGGGGCAAAGGGCATGGTTACTTAAGCATTAAAGCATATGTTAACACAAACATTTAAAATCCAATCAAAGACAAGCTACAAAGGTGGGTGACGGTAGTTGGTTGCCACCAATACAATAATATGAACTCATATAAGGAAATTCTTAAAATATTATTTAAAATTAATTCAAATTTTATTCTTTTAAAAGTATCATTTTATACTTAAATTATATAATTTTGAATTAAATTTTTTTTTTCTGTTGTTAGTTATCTTTTATAATCAAACGAAAAGTTGCGGACGTAATACTGAAATTTCATTTAAAAAATGTCAATTAGAACCCACCTTTATTTTATTTATGGGTCTAATTGATATTTTGATAATAGTTTGGGAATAAAATAAAATTTTAAATGAAATTTGAATGTCATATCAACAAATTTTGTTTGATTATAGACGGTAATTGACATTGGAGATAAAATTCAGGCAAAATCAAATAATTTAGGTATAAAATTGATATTATTAAAAAGAATAAGGGATGAATTGATTTTTGAGTGATAGTTTAGGAGAAAATAAGGTAGCGTTTGGTAGAGTTTTAGAATTATAATTTGAGAATAGAGTTGTATTTTGAGTTTGTAAGTTTTAAAATTATGATTTAATTGTGAAAATTCTATTTGGTTATAAGTTTTGAAAAGAGTTTTGAATTGAGTTTGAAATGAATGATATAACATATGATATTTGATTAAAAAACTTGCAACTCATAACCAAACACACAATCCAAAATTCTATTCAAAACTTATAAAAAAAATTAAACAAAAATTTGAAAATATTTTTATTTAAAATATAAAAATAACAGGTGCCAAAAAAAAAAAAAAAAAAATGAACACTGTTCCAGTTAACCAGCCGGACATCCGGGCGGATGTCTGGGAGATGACCGAATAGACGTGTTTTGAAAAATGGGTGTGAAATTAATTTTTGAAAGCGCTAACCAAACACGACACTCGTAAGGGGTGGAACTACGATTCCAGAACTCTGCCAAACAAAATATTTTCTCAACTTGGCTTTTTTAGTAGTCTTTTAGCTTTAAATTTTTTTATAAGGTGAAAAAAAATTAATGTATTTAGAATTATTTTTTTAGTTAAATAAATAGTTATGAGAGGAGAAAAAAAATGATTGATTCATGTATATTGTGATATATTAACTTTTGACTTTCTAATATTTTTCTAGGAAAATAACTTCACAATGATGTCAGAAAAATTTAATTAAAAAAAATATAAAAAATATTGTAAATATTAATAATTAAAATTGTAAATTTTTTTTATTAATTTGTAATTAATTTTCACTGATACATTGTCAATGAAATTATTCTTTTTTTTTTATAATTTTTTAACTAAAAAATTACAACTCAAATACGGCCTAAACGTGTCCAAATCATTTGTTGTGGTGCCTAAATGAGTCCGAATCATTTTGGCACTCTTTTTTTCTCCTTCTTTTCCCATTTTTCTCTTTTGTATCCGTTTAGGGGTAACTACCAAAACAAGGGAGAGGGAAACAACGAACGGCGAACAAAGACGACCAGCTAGAAGTCTGCTTTGAAGATTTGCCATTGAAGGCTTAAAAAAATTATATAATTAGAACGTATATAATACACCCATTCCAAATATGTATATTTCTAAATAAAAAATTACATCAAAATAACGTCCTTCTAAAAGCATGACAAAAAACACCACAGGAAGACACGACTGAAAATCCAGCCTCAGATCTAAATAAGTCATTGAAACTTCCTTCTCTTTATGATCAATTGTAAATAAGTTGTGTTAAGACAGGTAATAATACATTGTTGAATGTTAAATGAAATACAACCATCCGATTCCGATTTTGTTGTGGCCTATTGGGCCTCGTTATTTTCTATATCTCTCTCTTCAATTCAAGTGTAAGGTCGTAAATGAGTTAAGTCAAGTAGAGTATTAGAATGTTCAAGTTAAAAAATTTAACGAGTTTTAAGATGCATTCAACTTTAACTTCTTTACAAAATAAGTCATTTTTAATTGAGTAAATAACAAATCAAATATGAGTCAAGTTTGATTAATTTAATTTTTTTATAATGTTTATAAGTATATAAAGTTGAGAAGTAGATTATTTAAGTTTAATTTGAAAATTTAACGAGTTTTAAATTATATTTATTCTTGACTTATTTATATAACAAAATAATCCCAAACAAAATTTTAACAAATTGGAGACATAAGTCAAAGCATGAATAACAACCCTACTCAAGTGAACTTTGAATATCTTTGCATTGTTTGAAAAGTGTGTATTGAGTTAAAAAGTCAAAATGTTCTTAAAAATACTATAAAGTCAACAAATTATGTAAAAAAAAATGGAACATTCTTTTTCTATATTACTTTTATATATTTTTTCATAAAAAATTAAAAAATGTCTCAAACATACTAAATTTTTACTTCATATTTTAACTAAAAAATTAAAAATTATTAACATAACTTTATTTACCCAAAAAAAATTATTTTTTTTAAAAAAAAAAGGCTTGTTCCCACAAAAAAAAAAAAAAAAGAAAAAAAAAAGAAGAAGAAGTATCAGCAGTTTCCCAACAAATCTTACTATTTAGGTACTTTACATTGCCACAGTACCAAATGTTGCTCCAATATCCTTAAGCAATACTCGGGGGTGGCATTTTTAATTTTAGAATATTTTTTTGAAATTTAAAAAAAAAAAAAATAATAATAATAATTTATTTGTTAAAAATAAGTATTAAAAAAATATTATTTTTTAATTTTTTAAAATTAGTTTTGACTCAAAAAATGATGAGTTCTTTTATTTATTATTTTTTTCATAAAATTAATTATTCATTTTTTTCAGAACTTTGAGAACAAATCCCGAGAACCAAACCGAACATAAAGATTTGTGGCAAAATGCTTGTAACTCGCCATCACCAGATGTAGACTTCAAAAGAGTCCAGATGCTCGGCCGCTGTTTCTTGCCGCAATTCCTGCAGTGGGACAAAAATGATGTTGTTTTTTATTTTTTTTTATTTTCATTATTTTTTTTTGTGGGGTCTCCCCTCTTTTCTCTTCTTTGTCACCTAACCTAACCTAACAGAGACGCGTGAACTGAGAGAAGAAGAACGATAGCAAAGGAGATGACTCCGGTGGCGACGCGACGGCAGCTAGGCAAGATTGCGGCAGCGACGAGTTTTGTTCCACAACCCTCATCATCATTCTCATTTGTTCATATTTTATATGTTATATATATATATAGATATATGAATTCTTGAGTTGAATTTGTGGTTGATTTTTTAAATGGGTTTGATAAGTAGTTTGATTTCTTGAGTTTTATGGATTTAATGATTTAGGGCCTTTGATATCAAATTTTTGCGAATGAGGGATTTTGATCTGATGAAAGGAAAATGGTGATTTGATTTGATAAATTTTTGCAAATTAGGGATTTTGATTTGATAATAAATTTTGTAGACAGATTCATAGAAGAATCCATAGGGATGATGGTGTCGAGAATGTTGTCGGTGTGATAAGCGGGGTCTCTGACTTGGTGAACCCAAGTTTGGAGCTCTGGATTAGTGTCTTCAATTGCATCAGCAACTCTCAAGAAGACACTCATGCTCTGAATCTCATCTCGGATGAACACAATTTCTGCCTAAACTCCACCCAATGATTTCAACACTTCTTTAACAAAGCTTGAAAGCTTTTTGAGCAAAATGGTCACTGCACTTTCTGCCATTGTTAATGGAGAGAGAGAGAGAGAGAGAGAGAGAGTAGAGGAGAGAGAAGCTTCAAAGTGTTTGCCTACCCAAGTTGAGTCCAAATCATCTGTTGTTTGGAAGTGAAGAAACATTTCCAAAAGATTTGATTCTACAATTGTTTGATGAAGTTAGACAATCTCTTCCTCAAAGGTTAGAGAAGAGAAAAGGAGACCCAAAAAAAATAATAATAAATAAAAAATAAAAAACGACGTCGTTTTTGTCCCGCGGCAGGAAACAGCGGCCGAGGATCCGGACGCGACTTCAAAAGACTGTTAATAAATTATTTTCATTACAATACAACAATAACTCTCTTCATTACAAGCAATAACTCTTTATTACAAGCAATAACTCTCTTCGAGAAATAAATATTTAGAATAACGGAATATTATCTTATATTGTGTATTTGGCCAATAAAAAATTACAAATGGAATAAGAAAATAACTTTTTGAAGATAATAGATATCGTTAACATGGCATTAGGTTAACATGGCATTACATATCGTCGTAAAAGAACTTTTTGAAGGCATTCATATGTGCTTCTTGTAATCGTAATGGGATAAGAAAAGAACCATCTTCATCACGACCGGGGAGGATGAATGCCTTCCCATCATACCCAATTGCTCCGAGTACCATATAAATTTCCTTTCCCCACCCAAAATCCACCGCATATAACAGTAGTCGAGTCCAATCAGTGATGCATATATTTGGATTCCCATAAAAAGGTCCTTGACTACTTCCAACAATATGAAAGTATCGAAACTTAGATAAATCTGGTTCATTTTTTACAAAAACAAAACATGACCTTATGTACTCATCTGTCACCTTCTCTATAACTTCTCTTAACTTCTCTGCGGTATAACTTAATGGTTTCGACACAATGTCCCTTGAGGCAGGGGTTGTTACTACTGGCAAGACAGTACAACCGAAATACCACTTAGGCAATGGAGGTTGCAAACGGCTACGAAAATTCACAGGGATACGAATGTTAGTTAGCTGCTTGCTTTCATGCGGACGTGCCTTGCATGCACACCTCCACATATGAGCAGTAACACTCTCATACCTTGTAAAGGCGCGGTTAGTACTGGTGTCGCTATTTCGATACTCATTAGCATTGTTCTTCAACTTGTTGATTTGTTCTTTGCTTAGCTTTAGCATAGCCACGAACACAGTGTATGCTGAACTTGATAACCTTTATTTATTTTTCATCCTATGTACGTTGAACTACATCTTACGCAAGTATTTGTGTTGAAAGCATTATGCAATTTTATTCAAAATAAAAAGGAATATTTCCAGACACATGCCAAGAGATTTCAGTTATATTTGAAAAAAAAAATTCCAATAAATTTGTTTTGACATTTTGATAAATTTTCAAAATTTTATGAAGGAGTGGGGTTAGCTAATACAAAATTCATAACAAATTTTCAAAATAAATATGAAAATATTTTTTTTCTAACAAACAACCGAAAATAGATTGTCATTAGGAAAAATATAACTTTGCTTGGTTAAAGTTTTCCAAAAACACTTTTCAGAAAATTCTATTTTCTTGTTTTCTATGTTTTTTTTTTGTTTTTACAGAATTTTTTTAATATTTTAAGCAATTTTTTTAATTTTTAGACATACCTAACATAAATATAACTAAAAAGTAAAAAATTTATGAAAAAAACCTTTTAAAAATTCACTAAATACCAAAAATACAAAAAAAAAATGAAAATTCAGTACATTTTTTGTATTTTTATGTATTTATTAATTTTTTAAAATATTTTTTCATAATTTTTTTTATTTTTTAGATACGTCTAAGTAAGGTGCATCTAAAAAAGTAAAAAAAAATTAAAAATTTTAAAAATATTCACTAAAAACAAAAAAAAACCCGAAAATCAAAAAACTCAATTTTTAAAAAATTTAATCCAAAAAACTCAAACCAAACACACTGAATATTTCTTTGAAAAAGAAAACACTTTTTCACAAAACCAAGAAACATATAATTGTATTTAAAATTTATCTTTATATTTTTTTTTTGAAAAAAATAGAATTTTGCATAGAGTTTGGTTAGAGTTTGTTCATGAGTCTTGAATGGAGTTTCCAAAAGAGTTTGGAAATGTTAATTTTGAATACAGTTCTGAAAGAGTTTGGTTGTAATTTTTGAAAAGAATTTTTTTATATAAAAAAAAAATTAACGAAATTATTACATTCTACAAATTACAACTAAACATTTTTGTCAGTCAATGATGTAACAGATTTTTATTTATGAGTATTTTTTCAGAAAAAAAAAAGTTGGTGAAGTCCAGTGTTACATTTATTTGTATATATTTTTTTTTGGAAAAATAGATTGCAGAGAGTTTAGTTATGAGTTTGTTCATGAGTTTTGAATAGAATTTTGAAGAGAGTTTGGAAATAATTTTGAAGGCAGTTCACAAAACAGTTTAGTTGTGAATTTTGCAAAAGACTTTTTTTAAAAAATTTAACAAAATTATTATATTCCACAAATTACAACTAACATTTTCGTCAATCAATTGTAAGAGAATTTTTATTTATGAGTATTTTTTCGGAAAAAATACTCAGGGTAAAGTCCAATATTAGATTTTCTTTTTATATATTTATTTGGAAAAATTTGCAGAAAGTTTGGTTATGAGTTTTTTTTATGAGTTTTGAAAAGAGTTTGGAAATAATTTTAAATGAAGTTCTGAAAACAGTTTTGTTGTGAATTTTTAAAAGACTTTTTTTTTTATAAAAAAAATTAACAAAATTATTATATTTCACAAATTACAATAAAACATTTTCACCAATCAAATTGTAATAGTTTTTTTATTTATGAGTATTTTTTTGGAATAAAAAATTGGTGAAGTCCAATATTTAGATTTATATATATATATATATATATATATTTAGAAACATAGAATTTTGTAGAGAGTTTGGTTATGATTTGTTCATGAGTTATGATTTGTTCATGAGTTCTGAATGGAAATTTGAAAAAAAGTTTGGAAATATTTACAATATTGAATGAAGTTGTGAAAATAATTTGGTTATGAGTTTTGAAAAGATTTTTTTAAAAAAATTAACAAAATGATTAAAATTCACAAATTATAACAAATCATTTTTGTCAATCAAATTGTAACAATTTTTTTATCTATAAATAGTTTTCCGGAATGAAAAATTGGTGAAGTCCAAATATTTACATTTATTTTTATACATTTTTACATATAATATTTTAGAACTAAATGAATCAATATTCCTCCATATAAGATTTATGAGTAAATTTTTCAAAAATTTAATATTATTAAATAAGGAATTCATGTAAGAATTGCCTAATATTACATTCAGATACCCGTTCCATTAGGCAAAGTTATAGAGAGTTCATGTTAACCAAGGGGCTCTAACCTAATTAGTGAGTCCTTTAGCCACCAAGTCTCTCCTAATAAAGGGGATGTCTTGAACTCCACTTTTATGAGTGAAATGAGAGGGCAAGATTTTCTAGCAAGTTGTATGGGTGTGAGTTTTAACTCCCTCAAAATGTTAATCTAACAACTAATCACTAAATTTCGTCGATCAAAAAAAATAACAATAAAAATAAAATAGAGAGTTCATGCCCCCATCAATCAACACATAATCAAACCCATCTACAGATTTCAATCAAAGAAAATAAAAATTTCAAGTTCAAACAACTTAAAATAATACTCATCTAACCTTGTAACAACCTTTCCATCAAATACTATGGAGAGTTAATTTTTTTTTTATTAGCAAAATAGAATCTTTATTGATGAAGAAAACAAACATACATTACATATGAGATTACATTAATAAGAGGAAAGAAGAAAGAAAAAAAATAGAGGAATAAATCACAATGTTGGTGAGGAGCCAACACTAACTGAAACAAAGCAGAGGAACAGTAGCAGCAACAACATACATTAGCAACAGCAGCAAAGAAATAGCAACATACATTACACATAAAAAGCAGCAACAGCCACTACAGCAGCCCACACACACAGACCACATAATTATGAGTCATAGACTTTCTGTAATCATTAACATGACATTAGATATCTTCATAAAAGAACTTCTTGAAGTTATCCATATGTGTTACCTGCAAACGCAATGGGATAAGAAAAGAACCATCTTCATTATGACCGGGGAGGATGAATGCCTTCCCATCATATCCGATTGCTCCGGGTATCATGCAAATTTCCTTTCCCCACCCAAAATCCATCCCATATAAGGGTAGCCTAGTCCAATTAGTAATGGACATATTTGGGTTCCCATAGAAAGCTCCTTGACTACTTCCAACAGTATGAAAGAATCGAAACTTGGATAAATCTGGTTCATTTTTCAGAAAAACAAAACATGACCTTATGTATTCATCTGTCACCTTCTCTATACCTTCTCTTAACTTTTCTGCGGTATAACCTAATGGTTTCGACACAATGTCCCCTGAGGTAGGGGTTGTTACTACTGGCAAGACAGTGCAACCGAAATACCACTTAGGCAATGATGATTGCAAACGGCTACGAAAATCCACAGCGATACGAATGTTGGTCAGTTGCTCGCTTTCATGCTGACGTGCCTTGCATGCACACCTCCACATATGAGCAGTAACACTCTCATACCTTGTAAAGGCGCGGTTAGTACTAGTCTCGCTATTTCGATACTCATTAGCCTTGTTCTTCAACTTGTTGATTTGTTCTTTGCTTAGCTTTAGCATAGCCACGATGGTCTTCTTGTTTCGCTCCTCTGTGTTGTTCGAGTGGCCTATTAAGAGCGGTGGTGGTTTGAATTCTGAGTGATCAAAGCTTGTTTTTGGCAAAGGATCCTCAAGTTGTAAGATTGTTCGATCAAGAAATGGGAAGTTCTCTGGTTTTTCACCGCGAGCGATTCTAGCCCACTCGGAGATGAAGTGAGCTGCACATTCACCATCAGCAAGGGCATGTGATATACCCAAGCCAAGACTAAATCCACCACAACTAAATTTGGTGACTTGAACCAAAAGCAATGGTAGTTCATGAATTGGTCTGTCATAGTCCACTGATGGTATGAGTGCTCTAGTCTTTGAACTCGGACAGAAGTCCCCAAAGTCATCAATTTTGGCTTCGGATTCTGCTTCAAGGAACTCAGCACCCATGGAGTTGCAGTGAATCTTGTTAAAAATATTAGAGGAAGTTCTATTAGAATAAATATTATAACAAGGGAAATTTACCTTTGTGTTTTTTATATTTTGAATCATGCGTCATTTTAGTCGTTATAATTTCAATTTGTTCAATTTTAATTCTAAATTTTTGATGTTGTTTCAAATTGATCTAATTGATTTCAATTGTTAGAATTTATTTTTATGACAAATGCGTACATGAGTAGCATGTTTCATGCACAAAATTATACACTTGATCAATTCAGTGATTTAACCTCAACTAACTCAACTAAGTGATAATTTTCTGTAAAAAAGCGTAACGGTTTTATCTATTGGATTATATTAATGCAAAATTCAAAATTAAATATCACAATTGAGCCAATTGAGAGTGTAGGGGTCAAAATGACACAGTGGCAAAATGTAAGAATTATTAGTATAATTTACCCTTATAAAAATTATAACAATGGATTAATTGTATTTTTTCGTTCCTCAAAGTATGAGTCTTTTGTCGTTTTGGTCCCACAACATTTAAGTTGTGTCAATTTTGATTCTCAATATATAAAAGTGTTTTAATTTGATCCTCGATGTTTAAATTATGTCAATCTGACCCACAATATATAAAAGGATAAAATTCATTTTACCCCTTGTGGTTTGAGACTAGTGCACTTTATCCCTATATGGTTCAAATATAGCCAGAAAGTCCCCATGTGATTTTGGATCAAAGGGCAACCGTTAACACTGTTAACTATGACGTGAAATGACTGTAATACCCTCAAATTATGTACTTTTTTTTGTTATTTTCTTTCTCTCCCATTTCATACACATAATTTGTAATGTCTGATATTAATTCAATTAAGTCACAATTAATTATAAATTCTTAATTATTTATTGTAATTCTTAACTTTTTATTCTGATTTTAATTTAATTATATTTTAAATCACAATTAATCCTAAATATTTAATTATTTATTGTAATTCCTAATTTTTAAATCTAATTTTAATTTAATTATATTTTAGATCAATCGTTAATTATTATTTATTTTTATTTAAGTATATTTTAAATCAATCTTTAATTATATTTTATATTTTAGATTAATCCTTAATTATATTTGGATTTATTTTATTTTAATTAACATATCAATTTAATTTTAGGTTTGGAGAAAGTGAGGGTAAAATTGTCTTTTTATTATATTAATTTTACTTAATTTTTTTCAAAAAACCAAACCCACTCTAAAAAATGGTGTGTGTGATGCATCTTTCATTAATTTAGATGGAAAAACTAACGACGACACTTTAGTCCAAAACTATATGAGGACTTTCTGAATATATTTAAATAAGAGAGTAAAGTGCTCTAGGCACAAACCAAATTTAATCCTATATAGAAAGTGTCTTAATTTAGTCTCCTAATCTAACTCTGTTAATAGACATATTGGTGGACCAAATTGGAACAGTATTTAAAAATATTTCAACATGGTCTCCCCATGTAAACTATTTTCTTTCTTTCTCTTAATTAAAATAAAATAAAATAAATTTTTTTTTGAAGAAAATAGCTTGTTCAGCTGGTGATATATAGTCTAAGAACCCCCAGTAGAGACTAGTATGATTCAATTCAATATTTTGTTTGGGTTTGATTGTGTTGTAAATCTATAATTCAGATTAGTTATATCATTTGATGAATTGCATGGTGATATTGACTCCCAAAAAAAGTAAATACAACTAGTCCATGAACGGATCACATTGTATAAATTGGATAAATTCGATCTAAGCTTACAAATAGGGGGCCTCCTAAAAGGATCTACTAAATTCATCGAGTTGTGCCAAAGAATAGAAACGGTATTTTATTGATTGCAACTCCTTGTCTGATGTCTATAAAATGCTGCTTTGGCTGAGGGTTTCCAAATCTATACCATTAAAAAGTATTTTAATTTGATTTCCCAATGCATCTATTAAGTTAGAATGGGAGACCAACTTGAAACACTTTTTATTCATTGGAGATTAAATTGAAATGCTTTTAAACATTAGTGACTAAAATGACATATTATTACTCATGTTTTTTTTTTTTTTTTTTTTTGGGTGAATATAAAAAATGTAAATAATCCTATAACAATTAACCAAAAACAAAAAAAAAAAAAAAATATTAATAAAAAAAGATTAGAAAAGTTGTTTACTTGAAGGCGACCCCTAGCAATCCATTGGAGGCGTCCAGCGAGAGGGTAGAACATGATCAATGCTTTGCTTAACGAGTCTTTTAGAGTATGTATTATTGCATTTAGAATCAACTCTCCAGATTGTTGATAGAAGTAAACAGTAGGTGAATGAGTTATGGTATCAAATTGATCAAATTCTGATAAATACATGAGCCTAGTTGGTGTTTCCTTGGCTGGTTTCACCATATAAGAGGCCTTTAAGGTCACCATTGTGGGAGAAAAGAAAGAAAGGAGGAGAGATTTTCGGTTATTCAATGCTTGTGTGACATTCATGTGATGTCTAATCCTTTAAATAGAACCAATCAAGAGATGATATTTTCAAGTAATGATATATAAATAGAATTCATACAAAATTTTGATATATAATGATGTGGGTTAATTTAGATCTTTTATTTTAAAATAAAACATCCATAAAGAGGGAATCTCGGATCCAAAACGATGATCCGAACCCTTCATCGTGTAGGCCCAATAATAAAGATAAATTGTTTAAAAAATCAATTTCATCAGACATCACTAACACGTGAACAAATATATTTTATTTTTTAAAATGGACAACAACTATAAATTTAAATTTAAACAATCTATTATATAAAATAAAATGTGATTTGTTCATTTTTTATTGATATCCAATGAAGTTGATTTTTTATCCAGCAGTCTCCACTGCGAAATAAGCTATTTAGATCATTGTTGTGGGCCCAAAGCAGGGTCCACAAAATGAAGGATGGATGGATGTGAAATATAAGGGAAACACATGAAACACCCTCTTCATATGGTGTATACTATATGCACTTTATAACTAAAAAATAAAATTATATAATTTTATACTTTGTGAGTCATAACTAAAAATAAAAA
Source organism: Camellia sinensis (assembly GCF_055761805.1). NCBI lineage: Eukaryota > Viridiplantae > Streptophyta > Magnoliopsida > Ericales > Theaceae > Camellia > Camellia sinensis. The sequence continues at coordinate 9,117,282 of NW_028128988.1, forward strand.
TAAAAAAATATCATAACTAAACACAACGTGAAACATAATTAAAGAAGTCACGAGTCATAACTAAAATAATATCATAACTAAATAAACAAATTAGTCATAACAAAATAATAAAATCATATAATTATGGATGCATATAGTATACCTTTTTTAAGGGTATTCATATTAGAATTTTTTGAAATTACACTAGTATGAAAATGAGTCCTTCCTATATTGCTTTGCTACAAACAAACAAAAAATCTACTATAGAAACTTATTTTTCAAAATTTATTATGGGATTCACTTTAAAAAAATCATATTTATGCATTTTGTATTTAATTTTGTGATCAGCATATATATTTATAGACACATTTTTTTTAAGTGCATGATCAAGAATTTTGTAAATGGCAAAAAAGGGAAAGTATCACAAAAGATAAGACAAATATGTGACAAGTGAACATAGTAGGCCCAATTGTCTGAACAAGTGGGCTTGGTGATATAGGTAAGCGCATCCAAAAGAAAAATAAATAATGAAATTGTACTATTAACAAATTTGAACTAGAAATTCTCTCCAAAAATAAATAATATTGAAAAAATTCTCAATTTTTATTAATCAAATGTAAACTGTATTGTCCTAAAACTTACATCCTTATTTATACTAAAGATAATTCCTAAGTCAACTAAAAGTATAAAAAAAAAAAATTAAGAAATAATAATAATGCTTGTAAGTAATCCTAAATCTTGTAAGAAAATAAATGAAATAGAAAATCTAAATAATCAAGAAATTAAAAATATTTCCTAATTAAATATTAAAATAAAAAAATTATAATTATAATTCTAATTTATAGATTCTGAAAAACTTTTTTAAAAAAAGAATAATAAGTATCGTAATTGTAATTGTGTTACCTGAATTTCTAGCTAATCTGATTGCAACCATAAATGGATGAGGTTATTCAATATTATTGAAAATAAAAAATTAATTTACAAATAAAATTTTATTTATAATATTTATATAGAATAGTGTTATAGAATGTTTTTACAATTTTAAATAATAACGATAAGTATTTGAATTAAAAATAAAAGATCACATAGACAGACCACAATTTATGTATGTATTTTTGTAATCGCCTAGCTTGTCTCTGTTTCTAATCGAATTGAATTGTCTTGTTGGGGTTGGTGTTGGGGTTGGGGTTTTGTGAACTTCCTACGGAGTTCAAGTCAATGATCCGAATTGTTAAAGTGTAGAACTCATCGTATATTTCATTTCTATAAAAAATTATGTTAATTAGATATCAATAGTTACTTCATCAGTTCACATTTCTGTCAACGGTAAATATGATATATATATTTTTTAAATTGTTGACAAAAATGTGTTCTGATCAAATACTTATTGATATCCGATCAACATAATTTTTTGCAAAGATGAAATAATCGATGAATTCTACTTATTCAACGATTTGAATTATCAAAAGAAAACTCATTATGTATCTTACGGGCCCAATAACATTGTTCAATTCACACTTGGGAGAATTTGCACCCACATAAAAATACATAACAAGAATGTATATTGTACCATATCATCCTAACCCATCACTAGCTGACGAAAAATTATTGATTAGTTTAGGAGCACCGCGTGACTATGTTCCTCATCAATCACAATTTATCATATTTTCTTATATTCTCCAATCACCCAATATAAATTTGTAAGCCCCATCTAGGGTTATAAACGAGCTGAACTGAGCTGAGTTTTAATATGTTTGGACTTGTTTATTAAGATTTTAATGAGTTTGAACTCAAGCTCGAACTCAATAAAAATTTAACTCACCGAGCTTGAACCGAATTGGTTCAGGTTTGACTCGAGTTCAAGCCTATTCACGAGTCTTAACGAGCTAAATAAATTATAAATTCATACTTACATATGAGATTAAAGTTGTAATTGAAATTTTGATTATATAATTATATATATATATATATATAACATATTAAAAAAAAAAAAGTCAATATCTTATCAAAATAATAACATATACCACTACTATGTAAATATATTATCGGAAAATGCGGGCGACCCCCAGCAAGGGGCGACCCCCAGCGACCCCCAGCCCACGTGGCTGTGGGTGATTGGCAGGAAAGAAAGAAAGAAAAAAAAAAAAAACTGGTGAATGGCGTTGCGCCACGTCACTAGGGGTCGACCCCCAGTGGGGGTCTGTAGCAGTGTTGTATATTATCTATAGTTAACTATTATTTACATTATTTAAATATATAAATACTATATTTATCATATTTTGTATATGTATTTTTATATTGTTTAATACAAAATAATATATTTATTATATTATTTAAATAAATATTCAACTAACAGCTAATAAGCTGAACTAAAGAGCTATTCAATGAACTACTAACGAACCGAGCTTCAGTATCGCCTTGTTTGGAAAATTGGTTATTTGACTTTGTAGCTATTTTAGGCGGACTAAAATAGTTATATTTGAGAAGTTGGTTAGGTTTTTTTTTTTTTTTTTTTAATAGTTAATTTGATGGTTGTAAAAGAAAAGGTGAAACGGTTATGGATTGGATGTGATATTTTATCTTACTGATTATTTCAACTTATTTTGTCTTTTAGTGAGCTATTTTAGACCAACACTCTTTCCAAATTATCCCATTTTAGTGGGTTATTTTGTCTCGAATACAATAAAAAGTTAACGAATCGAGTTTGAATGAGACCTTACTAAAAAAAGTCAACACTCTGTTCATTTGCAATCTTAACCCTATTTTCTCCATTAATCACAACACTATTAGGACACTTCGTGATGGTGCCCAAGACAAAACAATAACTTCTCCTAGCTGATGAACAGTGTTGAAAATTCTCACAAGCTAAAAAATAATGTTATATAAATAATTTTTTTATGGCTTGGGAAGTTAGTTATTTAACTTTTTTGCTATTTTAGACTAGCTAAAATAGTTGTGTTTAGAAAGTGTGTTGACTTTTTTTTGAGTTGATTTGGTGGTTGTGACAGAAAAAATAAAATAATTATGAGTTAGATGTAATATTTTGTCTTATTGATCATTTTAAACTATTTTATCTTTTAGTCAGTTATTTTAACCCGCTCCCCCTCTCAAACCCCCCACGGACTTGGGGTGCTAGCTCAACAACCTGTTGTGCCCCTTTGGAGAAGGTCATCCCAAGTATTTTTCAATAATGTAAACCGTTTATATTGTAAAGTTCGTTAAGAATATTATTTATGAAAAAAATAAAGTTAATCGGATATTCGTAATCTAATGATTAAGTCCTAATTGTTTTTAAAATTTTATTAAAGTTATGTTAACCGTTAATTTTTATAAAAATAAATATACTTTTATTATAGGGTTACAAATATTTATTCAACTTAATTTCTACATGAATAATTTACGCAATAAATTTTACAATATAAATTACTCAAATTATCAAAAGTAAATTAGGAAAATACTCCATTAGGAAATACAATACTGTACCTTTAGGCCCCGCAGATTCCCAAATTCAACACACATAAGTACTGCTTTATCAAAAACGCAAAAGTTACCTTGCTTTGGGACAGCTTTTCAGAAAGCAAAATTATTTTGGCGCACATTCTTAGGATGTAAATACGCACTTTATTATAATCTAGTGCTTATATGAAATATCTATTTACAAAATTCAAGAGCACAACATGCACTACAGGAGATAGAGAGAAAAAGACCGAATAGCCCTTTTTTTATATTAAAAAAAAGTATAAGTCAAATTTGTATTGAAGTAATAGTACAAGTTAAAAACAGGAAACATATTCAAAAATAAATAAATAAATAAATAAAAATTTACATATATATATATATATATATATCTCTTCTAAAATATGCTGTCCACATGCAACTTCAAAGCAATCCGTACTAGAGTGCTTCAATTGTCACTGCCATTATGCATAGGGGCAAAGGGATGAAAAGGTAATTTGATTATTTTATACAATATTTTAATATATATTTTTTTGTAAAAAGTTAAAAAATTATCCTACATAATCATCTTTTTTTTCTTCTACTTTTTTTTATCTAAAAAGTCAAAAAATACACATATATGGATCATCCCAAATAACCTCTAATTTAGAGTTAACTATTTTAATTAGTTTTTAATTTTTTAATCATTTTAGTTTGGCTTAAAAAGTTATATTTGAAAAGATAATTGATTTTTTTAGTTAATTTTATAATTGTAACAAAAAAAAATTATAGATGAGATGTGATATTTTGTACCATTTTAATATATTTTTTCTTTATTAACTACCCTAAATAGACGTGTCGAAAGGTGTCTCAAAAACAATATGGTAGTGTTTGCTTTTGTTTTCAAATCATGATTTAGATCTAAAAAAAATAAAAAATAAAAAACATGCTTGGTTAAAATATTTTTAAAGCACAACCCAATTTTTTTTTTTTCTCTCCTCTCTATTTTTTTTATTATTAAATAAATCAATCAATTTTTTTTCTCTCATCTCTCACATTCTTCACATTAATTAATCAAAAAAAAAAAAATTACAAATCATCCTAAAATTATTTTCAAACTCATAACTAAATATATTTTTAACTTTCAAAACTCATTTCAATAACTTATCTTTAAAAATATAACTCAAAATTTAAAAATTAAACCGAACAGAGTCATAATTTTGTCTTTTGAAAAGCTGTCCAAAAAACAAAATAATTTTTGCTTTTCGATAAAGCAAATATAGTACGGCACTATGTGTAGTGGAGATTATTTTAAGTTAAAGGTAGATAATTAGAAAACAAAAAATAAAAGTATTCTACACTCAACTTTTGAAAAATCAATTTTTCACTACAAGAAAAGTGGGCTTATGAGACGGAATTTTTTCCGACGGCACATTTGCTGTTGTAAAAAATGACTTTTTGCGACGGCACAACTTGCCGTCTAAAAAAATGTGACTTTTTGAGATGACACAACTTGCCGTCGCCAAAAAATATGACTTTTTGAGACGGCACAATTTGCCGTTGCAAAAAATAGAGCATTTGCGACGGTAGAAATTGCGGTCGCAAAAAAAAAATAGAGTTTTTGCGACGATACTAGCTGCAGTCGCAAAAAAAAAATTAAAAAAATAGTTTTTTGCGATTGTAATACGTACTGTTGCCAAAAAAAAAAAAAAGTTAAAAAATATATATATATATATATATATATTGTGCCTTTGAGACGGCTTCATCTATATAGTCATAAAATGGTTTAAATAAGGGCAAATTACAAACACCTCCTCGAGGTTTGGTAAAAATACAGATTCCCTCCTGAGGTTTGAGAAATTACAAATTACCTCCTGAGGGTCAAATTTTCATGACAAATTAGGGGAAATAAGGGGGGAATCTGTATGAAAATGAAAACTTCAGGGGGCAATTTGTTATGAAAATATAAACCTCAGGGGGTGGGATGTAATTTCTCAAACCTCAGGGGGGAATCTGTATTTTCACCAAACCTTGAGGGGGTGTTTGTAATTTTCCCTTTAAATAAATGCAACGGTATTTTTCTGTTACCAAAAAAAATAAAAATGACGTCGTTTTACTCTTTTGAACATTTCGCTTTTCGCCCATTTTTTCATCTTTCTATCTCTCTATCTCTGTCTCTGTCTCTCTTCTCTTTCTCTCTCTCACTCATAACTCTTCTCTGTCTGTCTGTCTCTCTCTTTCTCTATGTGTCTCTATCTCTCTTCTCTCTCACTCATCATTCTTCTTTGTCTGTCTGTCTTTTTCTTTCTCTCTGTCTATGTCTCTCTTCTCTTTCTCTCTCTCACTCGTCACTCTTCTATGTTTGTCTGTCTATCTCTCTCTCTCTCTCTTTGTGTCTCTCGTCCATCTTTTTTCTCTTTATCTCTCACATCTCTCTTCTCTCTCTGTCTCTCTTCTTTCTGTCTTCTCTTTATCTCTCTCGCTCATCTCTCTCTGCCTCTCTCCTGTTTATCTCTTTTCGCTCTTTTTTTCTTTTTTTTCTCTCTCTCTGTCTATATCTTTTCATCCATTTTTTCATCTTCCTCTCTCTATTCTCTTTCTCTCTCTCACTCATCACTCTTCTTTCTCTATCTGTTTGTCTATCTGTCTCTCTCTCTCTCTCTTTGTGTCTCTATCTCATCTATCTATTCTCTTATCTCTTTTCTCTCTTTGTTTCTTTCGCTCATCTCTCTTCTCTTTATCTCTCTCGCTCATCTATCTTCTCTCTATCTCTCTCATCTTTCTCTGTCTCTCTCGCTCATCTCTCTTCTCTCTATCTTTCTCTCTGTCTCTCTCGTTCATCTTTCTTCTCTTTATGTCTCTCTCGCTCATCTCTCTTCTCTCTATCTCTCTCTGTCTCTCTCGTTTATCTCTCTTCTCTCTCTGTCTCTTTTCTGTCTCTCACTCTCTATCTCTTTATCTTTCTCTCTCTCTCTCTCTATGTTTGTATTGCTCACTCTCTCCCTCCCGTCTTCTCTATTTACTGAGCTCCCTCTCGATTTATCGATCTACTACAAGAAAATGCACTTTTAGCGACCACTTTATCTCTCTCTCACTCATCACTCTGTCCTTGTTTCTCTTTCTCTCTTCTCTCTGCCTACTATCTGTCTCTCACTCATCTCTCTCTCTTACAACCTATCTCTTCTACCACCTTCACCACTACTGCAAACGTCATTCCACCACCACCACTACTTCTACTGTCGCCACTTCACCTTTACGACTACCATTACTACTACCATCGCCACCACTCTACTACTACTACTGTCACTACTACTACCATTACCTCTCCTTCACCCTGCCACTCCATCTACACTACCACTACCACAACTGCACCACCAATCTCTTTCGCCATCACCACCACCACCACCACCACCACCACTATCACCATCATCTCTTATCCACTACCTTCACCACTACTGTCGCTTCCTTTCCTCTACTACAAAAAATTAGTTCATGATTTTTAGTAACCAAAAAAAATAGGCCGCAGAAAAATATTTTTCATTGACCATAGAAAATTAACTTTTATTTTAGTGGAAAATATTTTTCATTAAAATATTACCCCTACTTCTACCAAATAAAAAATAATAATAATTTTTTTTATTAAAATAAAAATGAAACAAATAAATTTTCAATCTTAGTAACTAAAAAAAAATGATTTTTTTTAAAAAAAATTCATTAACAAAAAATAAATTTATTTTCATCTCTTTTCTCTCTATGTCTCTCTCACTCATCTCTCTTCTCTCTCTCTCTCGTTCATCTCTCTTCTCTCTCTGTCTCTTTTTCTATCTCTCACTCTCTATCTCTTTATCTTTTGTCTCTCTCTCTCCCTCTCCACCACTGTGTTCGCGTTGCTCACTCTCTCTCTTCCGTCTTCTCTATTTGCTGAGCTCTCTCTCGATTTACTATCCACTACAGGAAAATGCACTTTTAGCGACCACTTTGTCTCTCTCTCTCTCTCGCTCATCACTCTGTCTCTCTCTCTCTCTCTCTCTTTTTCTCTCTCCTCTATCTGTCTCTCACTCATCTCTCTCTCTCTCACCACCCATCTCCTCTATCACCTTCACCACTACTGCAAACGCCATTCCACTACCACCATTACTACCACTGTCGCCACTTTACCTCTACGACTATCATTACTACTATCATTGCCACCACTCCACCACCACCACTACCACTATTGCCACTACTACTACCATTACTTCTTCTTCACCCCTGCCACTCCATCTACTCTAACACTACCACAACTTCACCGCTAATCTCCTTCGCCGCCGCCACCACCACCACCACCACCACCATCTCTTATCCACCACATTCATCACTACCACTGCTCCCTCTCATCTACCACAAAAAATTAGTTCATGATTGCAAAAAAAAATGGGCCGTAGAAAAATATTTTTCATTGACCACAGAAAATTAACTTTTATTTTAGTGAAAAATATTTTTCATTAAAATATTACCCCTACTTCTACCAAATAAATGATAATAATATTTTTTTTCATTAAAATAAAAATGAAACAAATAAATTTTCAATCTTAGTAACTAAAAAAAAAAGAATTTTTTTTTAAAAAATCATTAACTACAAAAAATATATATTTTAACAAAAAATAAAATTTTTTGACGACGACAACCCCCGTCGCCAAAAAAAAAAAGAAAAAAAAAGAGAGTTAAATGGCGTTATTTTGTTATTTAAATTTCATTTGTGACCCCTCAAAAAAAAAATTATTTTTATTCCCGCCCCTTTTTTTTTCCCATTCCCGCTCTCTCCGCCGCCCCCAAAACAAAAAAATCCCCAATCTCCAACCCAAAAATCCCTAATCTCTTATTACCCCATTCTCTTTCTCGATCGACGGCGAGTGGCGGAGGAGCAACGTCGGAGCAGCGTCGTCATCGTCGGAGCAGGGTTGTCGAAGGAGGAGCAGCGTCGGAGCAGCAGCAGCATCGGCCTCCTCTTCTGCCACCTCAACATCTCTTATGTCTTTCTTTCTTTACTCTTTACTCATCTCTCTCTCTCTCTTTCACACACAAACACACACACACACATGTTTATACATACATACATATATGAATTGAATTTCAGGTTGGTTAACATATTTGCCTTGTGTCAGTGAAATCCGAACCATATGCATTACAGGTTGGTTAACCATAGCAGATATAGGATTTTGTTTCTTAGAATTGGAAATTCAAAGCAAGCTCATGTACAAATTACACTTTTGATATGTTTGCGTTGGGCGTTTATTCTGTTATGTTTTTATTCCTTTGAACAGAAAATAATTGCAAAATTGGTTTGTAAACAACTGTGATGTCTCTAGGGTTTTATAGTCATCACCATATACCAACAAGCATTCTTCGTCTCTCTCATTTGCACATTCCAAAAGTTGTGGAATTTGAATGTCTTCTTGTGTTCAATTTTAATAGGTAAAGGACATGATTCATCAAGCTGGCTTTTATGTTGATGTTGATACAACAGACATCCAGAAGAAGGTGTATTCACAACTCTCTTTCTGAGCCTTAATTTATCATACTGCAAACTGCATTTATGCTGTGATCTGTTCTAAAAGGATTTTTCTTAAAAGACTAATAAGCCATTATTTCTTCTGGGTATTTGATAGAATTGCATTTTGTCTATGTAATTCAGTGTTTTGGGTTGTAATTCTGGGTGAATTGTGAATATTAATGAAACCTGAAGATGGTGTTAAGTATGGTCTGAGTAGTTAATTTAGATTTTGCGGATTAAAGCCCATGAGAATATTGATTTGAGCTGAATTTGTTATAAAAATTTAGGCTTTTATGTGTTTGAATAACATTTTGATTTTCTTTTTTCTTCTGGGTATTTCATGTAATTGCATTTCTCTATTTAATTCACTGTTTTAAGTTGTAATTTTGGGTGAACTGTGAATAATAAATGAATCTTAAGTTGGAGTTAAGTACAGTCTGAGCAGTTAATTTAGATTTTGCGGATTAAAGCCCACGAGAAGATTGATTTGATCTGAACTCGTGATAAATTTGAAGGTCTCGTCATTGAAACTCTTTCTAAAATTTGTATTCTATGTTTGTCAGGGACTCGGAGCATTGGGTGTTATTTTCTATATTTGATTTTTTATCTATATTTCTGTGTTTTTAATTTTGTTTTTATTTATTTATTTTTAAAGTAAAATGTGGAAAATGAAGATGGTTATCAATGTCATTGGACTAGATTTTCAGTTGGTGTTTTAGATTAATGTTGCTTGTGACTTTACTTTGAAAACTCTTATTCTCATTCCAGAATTGATGTGAACTAATCCTTTTTTATGAAATTTGGAAGGAATAAATATTGCCAGGAGATATATATATATATATATATATATATATTTGTTCATCTTTTGTCTGACTATAGAGACTTTAATTCGTTATACAGACATATTAATGGCCTATTATTTATGGGGAATTTAGACACCATGGAGTCTTTAATTTTACAAGATGCGGGAAAGTGCTTCATTCTTTAACTTCTTATCACGTTTTTGAAGGTCTTTTATAAAATTCAGATTGGCCAAATCTTGAGTAGGTGTGTTTTAAATTTTATTATTTTTTATTTTTTTATTTTTTTAAAAGATGCATTGGCATGGATTGAATTTTCTCTTTTGTTTTTCATATTATATTTCAAGAATTGCTACATTTTTTCAGGGCTGGACGTGCTAATGGAAGACCTATATACGAATGGTGAAGTCTCTAATATCACTACACCTGTGAGTACTAGATAATGTTTGATTTTGCATCCATCATTGTATAGATTGAGGTAGATTTTGATGTTTTGAACTGCGGCATCTCTTGACATTAAAAAAATAAAATCGGTGATATCTTAAATTTTGTGTCTTTAGCGATTTAACTCATAAAAGGTTAGGTATGAGGTAGTCCTTATTAATTAGCACTTCTTGACTTGTAAAGGTATAAGGATTTTTCCCATGGCCCCTGCATCTATTTCAAAAATACTAATTTATATACTATATTTGTTTGTAAGTGTCCCCCCCCCCCCCCCCCAAGTCCTAACATTTTCCCACACTAAGTTTCAATTTATTTGAAGCCTTCAGCTAAAGTCATGTTATAATACACATTATATATAGCATATTTAAATTTTAGTGTAAATTAATGTTAGTTATAAATAATAAATAGTTACATCCTATTATGATGTTTAATTATGTTTCAAAGTGTTATGCATTACGATTCATTATGGTGGTTTTGATTGCAATCAAAATGATCTTCGGTTATGGATATAATTGATGTTAATCACGACTCAATGTAACAGTGATCAATGTGGAAAAAGTGCTTATATCATATTTTTTTATTATATTTTGATCTTTTTTTCTTTTTGTTTTTGTTTTTGTAAAATTTTTTATAAAATCTTTTCTTGATACTTTTTGTCTTGTACATGTCTATTGATTGAAAATTTTATTTACAAATTATTATTTTGTTTACTATGATCTTGAATTTTTTTTAATGCCTGTATCTATTTGGTAGTGTAGCAAGTGTGATAATTTTTTTACACAGTAATTTCAGTCAAATATTAATGTTGAGGTTCTTTAACACAAGCAACCATAATTTACATGCACGAACTCCAAAATTTTATATTCACATGACTCTAATTAAAGCAAAGGAAACTTCATAAAGCTCAACATTTTTATTTTTGTATTTGATTGAGATGTTCAATTGTCCATGTGAGATTTGATGACTAACAAAAAAAATGTTGTATTTAATGCTATAGTAGTTAAATTTTTATGTTTTTTTGTAATTAACATTAACACATAATTATATTGTCATTAATTATTTTTATTTTTATTTTTTAGATATTTCCCATGTAGGAGTGTGCTTCTTGTGGAATGCACGCCTGTAGAGAATGTGGCTAACTTTTGTTTTTGTTATCTACGAAGAATGATGAGAAAAACATTTATTTTGGTTTATGTTATTTTGAATTATGAACAAAATCATGTATTTAAACATTATATATGTATTATGGAACATTATGTAGTGGGATAATTTTGTTGATGTGTAATTATATGAATGGAAAAATATTTTATTATGAAGAAATTGTTATTTTTATACAGAAATTTTTATATTATTATGCAATTATTATGGAGAAACTTTAATATTTTTAATACTTTTATCGCAGGATTTTTTTTTCTTTTTTGCGACGGTACTACATCGTCACAAAAAACAGAAAATTTTAACATTTTTATTAATTTTGTTACAGGTTTTACTTTTTGCGACGGTACTAAACTGTTGCAAAAAATAGAAATTTTATTATTTAAAATAGAAAATTTATTATTTTTTTAATACTTTTTGCGACGGTAGTACACTGCCGCAAAAAATAAAAATTTTCATATTTTTAATACTTTTTTGCGACGGCACCACACTATCGCAAAAACAGTGTTCTTGCCGTTGCCAAAAAAAAAAGACTATTAGCGACGGCATTTTTTGCCGTTTCAAATAACATTTTTAGCGACGGTAAAATAGTGCCGTCGCAAAAAGTCAAGAAATTTCAAACATTATTAGTGACTGTAAAGTGCCGTCGCAAAAACTCTTTTGCAACGCCCCTAGTTGCGACCCCCCTTTTGCCGTTGCAAAAAGTCATTTGCTGTCGCAAAAAGTTTTTTGCGGCGGCATTAGGAGTATTAGTGACGGCATTTTGCTGTCGCAGAAAGCTGAAATTTTAGTAGTGTTTTCACCTTATTTAAATTATTTTTGCTTAGTGTACCAAACAATCTTACACAAACTCCCACATTAAAAAAAATTATAAGATGCTTCTATAATCCTCACCAAATACCCAAACTAAGTGTGATTCCAAATTTTTTTTTTTAAAAAAAAATACAAAAATACTAAAAAGATCTTGAAAAAATTACAAAATTATAGAAAAATTTAGAATTTTAATTATTAAAATCAATAAGTTTTATCACAGATTTGTAATTTTTTTTTAACCTTTTCACGGATTTGTAATTTTTCTAAATTTTTACAGATTGGGTCACTTGATAAGGTTAAGTTTCACAAATTTTAAAAACAAAAAAAATTTTCAATTGAATTTTTAAAAATAGTTTTTGATTTTTTTTTGTTTTTTGTGTTTTGTTGTTTTTAGTGATTATGTTTTTATTTATATTTTAGACATTTTTTTAGATGCACCCAAAAATAAAAAAATATTTATGAAAAACGTATTGTATTTTTTTTTTATATTTATGTTTAGATTAAGTGAATTTTAAAAGTAAAAAAATATATATGTTTAAAATATTTGCAAAATTCATCAAAGACAAGCGACACAAAAAATAAAACAATTTCAAAAACTATTTTTAAAAATTTAGAGTCATGGTGATACCATATCACCATTGACACGTAGTATTTTACTTGTTAATAATAAACCTACTTTGCTACATATTGAAATGGTAATATCAATGGCATTATATAAGCATTGTATTGAATGTTTCTTTCTTATTTAAGGTGTTGCTTTTTTTTTTTTTTTTTTTTTTTTTAAAGAATCAAACTATATAAAATAATATCAATATCTATATATTATATCTATCTATCTATATCTATTTATCTATCTACCTATCTATCTATCTTTCTATCTATATATCCAAATGTAGTTGTCTTGTCAAAATACTTTAAATATTTATTCTTAAATTCTCATAATTTTAAAACTCTCTCTCCTACATGGCAACTTTCTTTAATTGCATTTCATGTTTTTTATTTTTCTTCGTTTTCTATTTTTTTGATTAATTAAAATTAAAATTAATTCCATCGCTTATGGATAAAGATTTGAATTTCAAAATTCCTACATATAGATAAACATATAAAAATTGAAAATTAATTTTATAGTCTACAGATAAAGATAAAAATTAAATAATTAATTTAAAAATATTAATTTCATAACTTATAGATAATTTAAAATTTCTTCCCGTAAATAAACATATAAAAATTGATAAATAACTTATAAAAATTAATTTCTTGGCCTACAAATAAAGATAAAGATTAAATAATTTATTTTAAATAAAAAACGAAATTACATTCTCATAATAATAAACTCTTTCTTTCCTACATGGCAACCTTCTTCGATTGCCTTTCATGTAAAAATTAAACAATTAATTTAAAAAAATTAATTTAATAACTTATGGATAATTGAAAATTTCTTCCTATAAATAAACATATAAAAGTTGATAAATAACTTATAAAAATTAATTTTATTGCCTACAAATAAGGATAAAGATTAAATAATTGATTTAATAAAAAAAGAAAGAAATTACTCCTTTTTTCCCCCTTCATTTTGTATTTTAGTTAATTTCATTATAGATGAACACATAAAAATTCATAAATAACTTATGAAAATTTATTTCATGACCTATAGATAAAGATAAAAATTAAAAAAATTAATTTCATGACTTATAGATAAATAAACATATAAAATTGATAAATAATTTATAAAGATTAATTTCGTAGCCTACAGATAAAGATAAAGATTAAATAGTTGATTTACAAAAAATTAAAATAATAAAATTTAGATAAAGATATGATTTGTTAATCTATATATCTATCAAAAACATATATATCTAAATCTTTTTTTTGATTTACTCATTTTTTTTTTCCTTCTATCACATATTATCTTTTTTTTAAAAAATTTTTTTATCTTATGAAATGTCCTTATTTATAACTTCTTATCTCCTATTAAATTCTTAATCTTCTCTTGATAATTTTTATTATTCGTTATTATCTACTAAGTGATAAAGATAAAAAAAATTAAAAAAAAAATTATTGGCTCTGAATGAGAAGAGTATTGATAATGAAATTAGTTGACTCTGAATGAGAAGAGTATTAATAATGAAATAATGAAAGGAGCATGGGAGAAGGCAGCACAAAAATCTCACAAAATTAATTCTCATCACTATATTTATCCAAGGTAATAACTTGATATTCTTTCTATTAGTTATTAAAAATAGTTTGCATTAGATCATTGTTATGGTTTTTTATTTTTTTATAAGTCTGTCATTCGTTAAAGTATTTCTTCAATTCCATTTCTAAATTCTCTTTTTGAAATTTTTGTTTTTTCAATAATAAAGTTTAGAATCAATTTCTTATCAAATTTGTTTTCTTGGTCCTTATTTTATTGAAGGATCGAGACGAGTAAAACTTTTATATGATATATGAAATTAATGAATATAATACAAGGATGATACGGAAGTACTATATATTTGTCAATATCTCTATGTTATTATTAGTTGATTTTCTAGATTATACTATCAATTTAGAGTTCATATGATTTAATTCAATGTCCATGACTTTATTTATATTCGACCATTTTTTCATTGAGTAACCTATATATATATATTTGGTATATAATGATTAAAACTATCATTCGTTATATTTCTTCAAAATTTGAATAATTTTTCATCATTTCTTTATATAAATAAAATGGATTAAAACTATTTTCTTGTATAATTTTTATAATCCTACGAAATTCTTATTTAGATTAATTTTTTTAAAAAATGATGTAGGAACAATGCAAGTATTTGGTCTCCTGAAGAAAGAAAAGAAGTTTTAATAACTAATAGAAAGAATATTTGGTCTCCACAAACCAATACGGGGAACCTTGAATGGACGTTTTGTCCACCAAGGAGGAGATTTCCCCTTCTGTGGATTTCTAGAACCTTGGTATGACTGGGAAACAAAAACAAGGTATCCGAGGTTCGAGATCTTCTTCGGACATCAGTTACCAGAATAAAGGGATGAACAAGCAGACCTGAGCCCTAGCACAGATCAAGGCGGGACTGCAAGCCTGGACATTGAAGGAGAAGAGCTGTTAGGAAAAGCGCCGGTTGACCTACTGGCAAGTTCTATTGCTGAAGCTGAGTTCACCAACTTGGGAGATAGTTTTACTATCTCAATGATCGGAGATAACCCAGCAGCGGATTTCTCTAATCTTATCGTGGATGCGTTTGAGGCCCCACACCTAGTCTGGAAGTTTGAGCAAGGTGTCATCGGCAGTTCTAGATTGGATAGTGAGTCTGGATCTGATTCCACTGAGTCTGTGGAGTCGAAGTCAGATTCGAGTTCCTCTGAGTCTGGTACTTCTGGGAGAGGTAACTTGGATACCAAAGTCCTATCCAGGTTGTCTTTTAGCTTTTCTTTTGAGTCTACTATAACTGAAGATCCAGACTTTTGAATGAGAATGTTGTGAACTTTGCCTACTTTTCTGTGCCTTTGGTTTGTTGTGCTGATCTTGATTTTCAGAATTTTGACTTAAACGAAGATGAAAAAATTTCTCGAGTTTTGAAAAATTTGGTTGATCATAAGGAGAAAAGGCGTGTTAAGCCCTGTACAGATGAAATCGTATCAATTAACGTGGGTACTGAGGAGGATCCTCACCTAGTCCAGATCGAGTCAATGTTGTCTTCGGAGGAATGCGATCGTTTAATCGCTTTATTAAAAAATTTCAAAGATACTTTAACGTGGTCCTACGAAGACATGCTTGGAATCGACCCTGAGATTGTATAGCACCGGATCCCTTTTGACCCTGTGGCCCGACCAGTTAAGCAGAAGCTGCACAGAGTCCGCCCAGATTGGGCTTTAAAGATTAAAGAAGAGGTCACTAAGTAGATCGAAGCAGGGTTCTTGCTTGTATCTGAGTATCCGACGTGGTTGGCCAATATTGTTCCAGTTTCGAAGAAGGACAGCAGAATCAGGGTCTATGTCGACTTCAGGGATCTAAATAAGGCTAGTCTGAAGGATGATTTTCTACTGCCACATATTGACGAGTTAGTAGACTTCACCGCCGGCCACACGCTATTGTTGTTTATGGATGGGTTTTTCGGGTATAACCAGATTTTGATGGCACTCGAGGATAGAGAGAAGACCGCATTCACTACTTCATGGGGCACTTACTGCTACTGAGTCATGCCGTTTGGGTTGAAGAATACTGGGGCCACTTATCAAATGGCTGCAACCACCATTCTGCACGATATGATCCACAAAGAGGTTGAGGTGTATGTGAACGACATGATTGTCAAGTCCAAAGATTGAGAGGGCCACTACACGGCCCTGGAGAAATTCTTTCAACAGATCAGAGAGTATAGATTGAGGTTAAACCCGCAAAAATGCACCTTCGGTGTAACAACAGAAAAAATACTAGGATTTCTTATCACACAGAGGGGAATTGAAGTAGATCCTTTCAAAAACAAGGTCATCTTAGAAATGCCACCACCGAGGACTGAAAAGGAGGTGCGTGACTTTCTAGGCAAAGTACAATTCATAAGACGATTTATTTTCACGTTAACCTTGACTTGTGAACCACTATTTAGTCTTCTGAAGAAAGGAAAGAAGTTTTAGTGGGATGATCGATGTTAGTTTGCTTTTGAACAAGTCAAGCAGTACCTGTGCAAAATCTGCTTGTGTTATCACCACTAGAACCGGAAAAATCATTGATTTTGTACCTGTCAGTGACAAACTCAACCACGGCGTGTATGTTAGCTCAGGAGTCAGAGGCCAAGGTGGAGAAAGCCGTTTATTACTTGAGTAAGAAAATACTGGATTACGAGACCCGTTACACTCCCCTTGAGAAAGCTTGCCTAGCCTTGGTATGGGCTACCCCGAAAGTTGAGGCACTACCTGTTAGCTTACTCAATAACTCTGGTTTCGAGATTAGATCCCATCAAATATCTCTTCAAGAAACCAGTGCTTATGGGTAGGCTAGCCCGTTGATTGATTTTTCTCTCCAAATTTGATCTCAAATATGTTACACGCAAGTTAGTTAAAGGGAGAGCTGTGGTAAAATTCATGGCAGACCACCTGGTGGAGGGGGATGAAGTGGTGGAGTACTTTTTCCCAGATGAAGATATTCTGCAAATAGAGGAGAAAATTGGATGATGTACTTTGACGGAGCAGCCAACCAATATGGTTATAGGATCTGTGTGTTGTTGATAGCACCCAATGACTCATTTATACCCTTAGCCTTCAAACTTCGGTTCAAAGTATCCAACAACGAAGTAGAGTATGAGGCGTGTATTGCTGGTTTAGAAGCTACCTTGGAACTAGGGGCAAAAAGGTTGGACGTCATCGGGGATTTGAACTTGGCTGTGTCTCAAGCCAACGAAGATTGGTGGGTTAAAGAGGAGAAAATGAAGGTTTACCATTAGGTCTTGGATATGCTAATTCTGAGGTTTGAAAAGCTAACGTGTACCCACCTGCTAAGGGAGAACAACCGGTTTGCTGATACACTATCAACTCTATCTTCTATGGTATATATTTCATTGGAAGTCAGGATGTGTCTGATCATTATGGAACAGAAGTACATGTCGGCCTATGAAACCATTGTTGCGATAGATGAGGCTTCAAACAAGAACCCCTGGTACTACGATATTTAGAATTTCTTAGAAAAAGAGGTGTATCCGCCAAGGGCAAACACCAAGGATAAAAGGGGAATACGGCGTCTGGCCGTCTAATTTATCATCTGTGGAGGCAAGTTGTACAAAAGATGCCATTTGGGAATGCATAAGCTGTGTGTTGAGGAAGAGAAATCGAAGCGCCTCATGGAGGCCATTCATGGAGGAGAGTGTGGGGCCCACATGAATGGTGTGATGCTCGCCCGAAAAATCCTTAGACAAGGCTACTACTGGTTAACCATGGAGAAGGATTGTATTAATTTTGTGCCACGATGCCACAAGTGTCAAATCCATGCCAATCGCATGAACATTCCACCGTCGAAGCTCTACAACATGACCTCACCATGGCCATTTTCTGTTTGGGGAATAAATGTTATCGGTGTAGTTACGCCAAATGGGTCAAACGGGCATGAATTCATCTTAGCAGCGATTAACTACTTCACCAAATGGGTGGAGGCTCAATCCTACTCTGTGCTAAAGGTGTCGCATGTGGCTAAGTTCATCAAGAACAACATGATCTGTAGGTATGGAATTCTGAATAAGATTATCTCCGATAATGGGTCGCATTTTAAAAAAGAGGTGTTGGATCTGCTTAAAAAATATAACGTGGCTTTCCATAAATCATCGACCTACAGGCCACAGACCAATGGAGCCGTTGAGGTTGCGAACAAAAATATCAAGAAAATTCTGCAGAAAAATTGTGGAGACCTGCAGGGACTGGCCAGAGAAACTGTCGTTTGCACTTTGGGGCTGTAGAACGTCAATTCGGACATCTACAAGGGCAACCCCTTATTCTCTCGTCTATAAGATGGAGGCTATTCTGCCAATCGAAATTAAAGTGTCGTCACTACGAGTTATGGCCAAGTGTCAGATAGCGGAGGCGGACTGGCAGCAGAGCAAGTTTGAGGAGTTAATGTTGTTTGATGAGAGAAGACTGAAGGCTTTGTATCAAGTCTAGGGTTACCAACGCCGAATTGCCAGGGCTTTTAACAAGAAAGTTAAGTCCAGAAACCTTCAGGAAGGAAATATGGTATTGAAAGACAACCGGGCTCCCATCCATGACCCTAGAGGCAAGTTCAGACCCAATTGGACTGGTCCTTACATCATCAAATCAATCTAGTCAGGAGGGGCGATTATTCTCATGGACTTAGATGGCCTAGAGTTTTCACAGCCGATCAATATGGACAAGTTAAAGAAATATTACCCTTGAGAGGCTCGCTAGGCTGAAAACCCGAAAGGGTGACCCAGGAAAAAGTTCGAGCATGAAAAATTAGAAATAAAGAAAAACTGAGCTCGCAAGGTTGAAAACCCTAAATGGCAACTTTGGCAAAAGTTAGAGCGCAAAAGGATAAAGTTAATACTCGAGTGAACCTGAACCGAACTACGTAAGGCCTGATTTCCATCTTTGGGATACGTAGGCAACTTCATCCTAAAGTTCGGCTATAACTATCTCCAACTCAACTGTCCTATCCGTTTTCCTGATCAGGTCATCTCTATTCATCATCTGTTAGTTCAGTTGTGATCTTCATTTTGGGAAGAAAAACTGGTTACAATGCAGAGCAGTAGTGGTATGCAATCAGGGGCAATTATGATCTTTTGATTCGGGGCTGTACGTCTTGAGAGATGATTCTGCGTGAGTCAGGTGGTGATCATTCCCAAAAATTGTTTTGAAAAGTTTTAATAAAAGTTGATTTTTCTCAAAATTTTACCCTTTTACAACTTGGACCATTTTTGGGACCGAAAGGAAAATTTTCAGTACTCACAACTTTAATTTCATTGGTTTCAACACAAGTACATTCTCCAACTCTTTGATTTAATAAATCTGTTTTTACATCATAAAACTTGAAAAGAAAGATCAAAACAGTAAAACTAGGGGCGCAGCTAAGTCAGGTAGCTCTATGTTTTTCGCAGCTAAAGATGGCCCAACTTGTTCTTCGTCTTCAAGCCAAGCTAAACACTCGTTAGAAAGGGCATAACTGAAGCTAGAGGTAGGGGCTAAAAGCTCCCTTGTTCTCCAGGCAGTAAGGTATCGAGGCAAGTGTGAACCACGAATGGGAAATGATGCCGGGTATTCCACTTCCTCATCTGGATGTGTCTGCTCATGCCCAAACTAGCGTCTGAACTGAAAGGGGAAATAGAACACATAGTGTGTGCGGCCAATCAACTGCATGCCCGGCTGTCAGGACATGTTGCAGCTCATGCTAGCCAAATTAATCTAGCGGCAATGCCAAGTTATGCCAACTGTAGATTTGTTGCACATCCAATCACACCACAACCCTTCTGAAGGGAAATCGACCAGCCATTGGCGAAAGAAGTAAGCTCTAGCTGAGTACTCGGGGCAAGGGTCCACTACTTCTAGTTTATCCATAAGCCATACCTGGGGAAGGATGAAAAATAAGAGAGATTAAAGAATAGAGAGGTGTACAATGAGGGAAAAGTAAGGAAGATGTTATGAGAGAAAAATAAAGATTGAGTGTCGAGTGATGTGAGAATCATAAATTAACAAGGTAGGAAATAATACCTGGAGAAGTAGTGAACTTCCTGCCAACTGAGTGGTTTCTCCCCAACAGAAAGCATCCAAACCCATCAAGGTTTCGGCCAGTGCCAAACCCATGCAACTCTTACCCTCTTTCAAACATTGAGCCACTTTGATCAACCAGATGCTAGCTCCGCCAAAACTAGGGGCAAGGAGGAATTGTGCAAGTAGGCATTAACAGAGAGCATGTTGTCGGTGGCCTCGCCAGAGAAGATCACTCCTATCTCCAATAGCGAAAAATCAATGAACTAAACCGGGGATGTCTAGCTTCCCATCATGTGCCAAGGATCGAACCTCGTGTAATGTTATCCCACACATCCGTCCCAAAGCTTGGGCATGGCCAAAACAGGGCTGCGGCATGATTTCTTCGTCGCGCCGGGATTCCATCAATGCTTAAAATTCTTCGATTGTCAGACACATCTCCTGTGATCCAAAGTGAAGCACATGTGTGATCGGGTTCCAACATCGAACAGTAGCATGGAGGAATAGAAAGCAAAGAGAAGTGCGACTTAAAGGAAAAAGGGCATTTAGGCCAAAACCGTGAAAGTTCACCTTTTCCGAGCCATCCAGAGTGGCTACCCAGTCTTGGAGCCTATTGTTAGGAAATGTTTCCATCTTGAGAGCAAAATACCAAAGACTTGCTATTCTGTCAGAAAAACAGCATAGGAGCACCATTTATAGAGGTTGAGAAGGAACAGTGCATGACAGCTAGATAGCACTGACCAACCTCATATTTAGGCCCAGCCATGCCTCAGTGAAGCCCAGTCATGCCTATTTGGGCTCAGCTGAGTCTAAATGAGGGCCCAGATCAGTGCGATTTCAGAAAAGGCTGGCCTTTGTCCTAATGTACGACGGTTGTGTTTTAAGTCTTGTTTTGTTTGTACCAAATGTTTTTTTAGTATTTTCAAGTTGTTTTCATTTTATTTTCCTATTATCGAGTTGTATTTTACATTTTGCGCGGTTGTGGGTTGCTATTTGATTCAAGAATGAATGCAAGAGAAACTATTCGTTGTTTTAAGTCTTGTGTGAAATTACCATACAAAGGTTACGCTATTCATCACATATGCAAGGAGATCATTCAAAAATTTGTCTTTTATAAACTAGCAGGTCCAATCCTGATCAATGTTTTACAAAGCAACAAAACAAAAGAAAATCCTTCAAACAAAAAGGTCTATCTGAAGCTAGTCTTTAACTACAAATCAAAACAAAAACAAAAACAGAAAATCATCGTCATTATCATCATCATCAGTAACCCATCCTCACTCTCTTCCTCCTCGGCTACGGAGGGGGTGTATCGCTGCCATCACTGGAGCTGCTAGACTACATGTCAACCGCATCCCTCTCCTCTTCAAAAGTCGTGTACTCCTCAAAGGACTCCTTGGGAGGTGAGCGTTATCTCACTCTGCCTCTCCTCTAATCAGCTCCTACCTTGCCCCTCACTGAGCCTCGTCTCCGTCACCTAGCTAGATGAGCTCCTGTAGGTGTAACTGGTGTTGGCTCAAGCTGAAAGAAGAAAGGAAAAAAAGAAATTACAGATATTAGAAGAAATCAATAGAGTTGTGAACAAGTTTGTAAAAACTGTAAACTAGGGACAAAAGCATACCTCAATCCCATGAGTGGCCAGAGCAATCTGCCTCCTCCGCACCATCAGAAGTAGGCAGACAATCCTCTGGAGGAGGCCAACGACATATGCCCTGGGTACCTACAAAAGGAAGAGCATTTGAGAACACTGAACAGAAATAACAGGGTACAGTGAACAGAAATAATAGGGTACAGTGAAAACAGAAAGTAACACAGTGGGTAGAAGTATAAAGAAGTGTGGACCTGTTCAATGGCTGGAGCAAGCATCAACTTGCGATCCCTCTCCTCAATATGCTCAAAGGAGATCTGCTCAATCACCCCGTCTGGCTACATGTATACAACCTCAGTCGGAATCATAAGAAACCCGGAAGCGGGAGCGCCTCTAGCTGTAGTAGCAGCAACCTCTGGAATAGCACGGGCCACGCTATGGATAAGAGACGCCATCACCCGAGTCTGCAAGAAGGTAGTGAAGTCCCGAGCTCATGATGTTAGTTACCATCCTCTCCCAACATCAGGAAATCGATATGAGGAACGTCGTGAAGATCATCCACTACCCTCATGCTGGGAGGAGGAGGATGTGGAATGTCTGAATCTGCTACCCCTCGTGTCTGGCAGATGACCCTCTCCCCCAGGTAAAAGCTCAGCCAAAGGGGCCCTCAAACAGAAATTGCGTGGTAAAGGCGTGCCACGCAGCAACGTAGGTCGCCCTTGCTGCCTGAGGAATACCCACTTAGGGGTGCCAGTCAACCTATGAAAGCAGATGTTAGATGTCAAAGATCTAAGCAGTATGGAAGCACAGTATGAGAATAATAGTGCAGTGCGAAAATAATGTAGCAGAACCAGTGCAATATGGAAACAGTGCGGTATGGAAATAGTACAGTATGAGAATAACAGCAGTATAGAAACAATAGTATGGAAGTTAAAGACTAGTATTTTGTTACCTGATTCGCAGTGGTGGTGTCAAGTAGAGAAAGTAAGGGAGGTCTCGGTCTACGAGACGACGTCGCTCAAATTGGGAGTTATAGTACCGGGAGCAGGGCATTGACATCTCAATCGGTCTCACCGGGACCAGAGCTAGAGAAGAGAAATATGTGTAAACCCATAGCTCCAAGAAGAAAAAGATGGATGAAGTAAATGAGCAAATAAACAGGAAATGCAAAGCAAAGATGAGCAGGAAATGCAAAATTGAACATAACGCACATAAAAAGTAAGTGTAAGGTGTACCTCCTAAACTCTCCAGTAGCCACACAGTGAATCCACTGTACAACGGGATACGAAGCTCATATAGCAGTATAAGGTGGCCAGGCTGGCGCCACTCCAGTCATACTCTGTTACCTGTGGTAGGTGCACCAGTGCTCCTAGAAGATATAACCCCACAGTATTCTCCCTGTTCGCAAACATGGTAGTTTCAGGGAGATATATAAGGAAGCCGCGGGTGTACTAGGCGACCTCATCTAGAGTAGTGGGCTGAAAGTCGAAGAAGTGATCAAAGAACTAACTATACCTCACCATCCCATGACTGGTGGTGTCTGGGATCGCCCTGAGGAGTTGACAATGTGCGGCTCTCCACTGTATCATATCAGGATCACATGGGATTGAGCCGCCAACCCTAACCCGCAGGCCAGTGAGCATCGAGAAATTGTACAGGGTCAAAGTTAGCTCCCCGATTGATGAGAAGTTGAATGAGTCCGTAGTGTCCCATCATCTCTCTACTAGGGTCCTGTATAGCAGCAACTCATTCCTCATCTGTATGAGCCCTGAACAAAAGGGCCCAAAGCCAGCAGCATCAACCAGTGTGTGGACCTCTGCGGGAAGCCTCTCATACTAGCGCCGGGGTTGGATATGGATCCATAGTTGCCAATCCTTCTAACTATCATCTGTAAATTGGGAGTATTATCTATATGGGTATAGCACTAACAAGTGGTTTGTTTAAGAGATTTAACATATGTACAAAACGAAGGAAAAGTTTCTTATCGTGGAGGCATCAGCAGACAAGTGTTCCATGGACTCTCGCAGTAGGATGTCCTCATCTATCCCTGGGATGAGGCCCTCAAATCTCAAAATACCACCTGGGGGTGGAACATATGTACGTGGTCGGTAGGTGGCCGTATCAAATGGACTATCGATGTGGAGAGGCAATGCAGGAACGTCTTTAGCTTCTATATCTGCACCTAAGATGACCCAATACCAATTGCAGGGTCTGGGATGGGAACCTCGTCACTAGCCATAGAGAGAAAGTGAAAAAAAAAGTGAAGAAAAAGTGAAGGGATGAGTGAAAATGAGTGAAAACCCCAAAATCCAAACCCTAGGAGAGAGAAAATAAAGAGGAGGTGGAAAATCAAAGGGGAAAACAAAAAAGGTATGAGCAAATGTGAGAGAAATCAAAGGAAAAACTCAAACTCCATTAAATCAATATTTGTTCGGTTCAAAATATAGAGAAGGGAAAGGGGTTTCAAAGAAAAATTGCAAGGGTTGTTGGGTAACTCAAGGAAAGGGGAAATCTAGAGAGAGGGGGAGGTTAGAGAGAGAGGAGAAGGAGTTTCGGATGGGAGTGTGTGAGAAAATAAGGCTTGAGTTGGTTTAAAACAATCGTGACTTGCGGAATGCCTGAAACTGCCCCTGCCGCTATCGAGGCTCGGTCGGCTTTATTGATGCCTGACTATGCTTCATCGAGGCTTCATCGAGGCCCAGCCGGCTCTCAGTGTGAATTTAGTCAATTTTTATTTTATTTTATTTCTTGTATTATGGAGTTTTAAGCAAACAGAAAAACAGTGAAGGAAAAAAAAATATCAAAAAAAAAAAAAGAAAATATCAAAAAAAGAAGGAAGGGAAAAGTGAGCGGAAAAATATAAAAAGAAGAGGGAAAAGAAAAGAGAGGAATTTTGTTCATTCTGTTTTGTTTTATTGTGCGAATGCATAATTTGATTTATTTGATTCTTAATTCATTTTGTTTGTTTAACTCATAATTTGATTTGCTTTGTTTAAAACTTTTAATTTGTTTAAACTGTTCCGGTAGTTTATAAATTGTTTTGCCTGAATCGTAATATGTTCTGCTATTCCATAAATAAACGATATTATGTGTTTGGTTCATTCAGAGGAATTTCGGACAAAATCATTTGTGCCATAGTAAAATCATCATCCATTTTACAATCAAATTGAAACGTGGTGTGTCGTTTTCAAAAGCCCATTTTCAACACATAGGCAAATTGGCTTTCACTTTACTACATTGCTTTGATTGTTTTGATTTTATGTGTCTCTGAGTAGAATCTATGTTTACTTCTAATTCACGTTTATGCGTTGTGTCTTGACTTGAGTTATCTCTGCGGGCCTTATGGCTTCATTTCTTAGGCCTTCCCGGGAATGAGATAATTTCGCTTCAGAGTTTGGCTGCTTTTGAATTTGGCTGCTTATGCATTATTCTGATCTCCTCCTCTCGCATGCGAAGTGTAAGGATCGTTTACCTCGGTTAAAAACAACAAGTGCGTCTATTTGTTCACACTACCTTTCCTCCTCTCGCGTGCGATACGTGAGGATTGTTTACCTCGATTAAAAACAACAGGCGTGTCCCAGTGTTCGCACCATCTTTCTTCCTCTCGCGTGCTATGCGTAAGGATTGTTCACCTCAGTTAAAAACAACGGGTGTGTCCTGGTGTTCACACCACCTTCCTCCTCTCGCATGCGATGCGTGAAGATTGTTTACCTCGGTTAAAAAGAACAGGTGCACCTGTTTGTTCACACCACCTTTCCTCTTCTCACGTGCAACGCGTTAGGATTGTCCAAATTGGTTAAAAACAACGGGTGCACTTGTTGTTCATACCATCCTCCTCCTTTCGTGTACAACGCATTGGGATTGTCCAAATTGGTTAAAAACATCGGGTGTGCCTGGTGTTCACACCATCCTCCTCCTCTCGCATGAAACACGTTAGGATTGTCCAAATCATTTAAAAATAATAGGTGCGCTTGTCTGTTCACACCACCTCTCCTCCTATTGCGTGAGATGCTTTAGGATTGTTTGCTTCCGTTAAAAACATCAGGTGTGCCTGTTTGTTCACACCACCCTTCCTCTTCTCTCGTGAGACGTGTTAGGATCTCGATTGAAAACCTCGGGTGTGCTCGATGGTTACGTCGCCCTTCACCCTTCCTACGCGAGGCGTAGTTAGGTTTGCATTTTCTTATATCCTTTCTACATGAGACGTAGTTTGGTTTGTGCTTTCTTTGTCCTTTCCACATGAGACGTGCCTGTTTATTCACTTCTTTCTGTGTGAGACACAACGGGATTCATTTTGCTCTGATTTACATTTTTATTCAAACGTTACATTCCTATTTAGATCGTAGCGTTGTTTCATTGCTTCATTTGCATTCGAATGTTTCATTGCATTGTTTCATTGGTGTTTCATTGCATGATCATAAGTTATTTTATGCATGTCATTTTGCATTTTGCCCTTGAGTTCAATCTTTGCATTTATGTCTTGATTTCTTGCCCAAGTCTTGCGGCTTCGCCAAAATGGGTTGTCTCTGGGCTTTAACATTCACTCACGTCATTTTATGACTTTGAGTTCTATCAAAGAGGGGCAACTGTAGACACCTCATTTTTTCGAGTTCTGTCAAAAAGAGGCTCAAGTGCTTTGCCCGGTATACTCGATGATGAAAGTGGTGTTGTGCGTGGTTCGAGGTCTCAACGAAGGGGCTATGTTTAAGCTCCCAAACAATCCCAAACCTTCCATATTCACACTGTTTGTACCTCAAAAATCTATTTTTACACATTGTGCCATCCTATGTTGAGTCTGAAGCAGAGAGACAGGGGATCACATCGAGCCCCAGCCGTGCCTCATTGGGAGCTGGCCATGGCTATTTATGGCTGGCCGTGGCTTGGTACAGAGAAACCCTGTTCTGGGTGAGAGCCCACCAGTTGTCCATTTTTGAAGATATTTGTGACCTCTTTTGCTCAAATTCTATAAAAACGAAGTTGTATCTCTGTTTTGAGGGTTGAAAAAAATTCTAAAAAGCTTATACACCTTCTTGAGAGTTCCTTCTTCTTGTGCCAGCAACCTTTGAGCAAGCTTTCCACCTTTAACCTATATCCATACACCATATACACCTTCACACCTTAGCCTTGGAACCTTGGTTGAGCCTTGAGCAACACAATTCAAGCTTGAGAGTGTGTTTAGACATAGTTTGATTCACAACAAAGAGCTTACCTTTCTTGAGAGGTATAACCTTACTATCTCTTTTCTTGCTCTCTTTTTGCTATCTCTTACTATCTAGTTCTTGTATTTTTGTATTGTTTTGATCCTCTTTCAAGTGTCCAAGCTTGGATTTGGATAGCTACCAAAGGGTAGAGAGAGTTAACACTCTTTCTTACACCTTCACCTATAGCTCAAACCCTTGTTTTTACACCCTTTTCTTTGCTTTCTAAATTGATTTTCAGAGTTTAAAAGAGGCTAAAAATCATGTTTTGAGGTTTCAAAAGTAGAGGGGTTAGCCATCCCTCCTTGTTCTTGCTTTATAGCCTTATTTTCTTTACTTGTTGTTTAGTTTTTTGGGCTCTTTTTCATGCACTTTGAGCCACTATTTTTCACCCATTAAGGGTTGTTTTAGGACTATCCTAGGTTATTTAATTAGTTCATGCTTTGATTAGTTTGCTTGTTGTCTCATAAGTTCGCATATATAGCTTGTTGTATGTTGTTCTTGGCCTTTCTTTGTTTAATTTCTATGTTTAAGGGTCTCCTTTTAATAATCGACTTACTATTCATTTCTTTCATTTGAGAGTTGTTTAAACTGGTTGATGGTTGTTCAAAACATGAGTTGGAGATCTATGTTTAATGGCTTAATCTCTACGGAGGTTCATCACCAACGGCATAGTCTCTCTTTCATGTTGAGAATCATTTCCCGTTTGACATGCTTCTCATTTAGTGGACTTAATTGTTATCTTGGACAAATGGACTAAAGAATGGAAAGGTCTAAAAATTGCTAAAATGAATCAACCCACATAAAGAAAATGAGTAGTATTGCTTGGATTTGGCCAGACGTTATGTCGAGTCTATTGTGTCAAGGGTTGTCTTACATCAATTCATGATGTTTCGATGAGCCTTGACGCGTTCCTACCTCTCTCTTTGAGCTTACTCGATGATAGGAAGGAGGGGTGGTTATTGATTCATTGCATTCATTAATTATTGTCCAAAATCAAGCCCTAACTGTAGACACCCCATTTTTGACCGACCTTAAGACTCAGACGTCATCGATTGAGCGCTCGGTGATTGTGCATGTTGTGCTCGTTTCGAGGTTTCTAGAGTTTTGGCTGAGAGCCTTGCCTCTGGGCCTTTGAACTATTTGTGCTTTGGCTCGGTTTATGGATCAAGCCTTGTTTCTCTTCCCTGGAGGGAGGGAGTGGTCTTGTAGACCACCTCTTTGTGGTCGTAGATCACTTTTTGTGGTCGTAGACCACTTTTCCCGTTTGGAGACTAATTTTCGATTTTTGGAGCCTTCGGCCGCGCTCCTTGGCTCGGGATCGCTTAATGTTCTCCGTTTGGCATGGTTTTTGAACCACACCTTGCTGCCTTTGTCTAGAGGGACACTGCGGTCTGGGAGACCACTTTTGTGGTCGCAGACCACTTTTGGTGCTCGACAGCTAGTTTTCGAGGTTCCCGACTGCGCGGCTTGCCTCCCGAACTTTCGTCTAGCATCCGTTTTGGTTTGTTTTTTGTACAAATCTTGTTTTCCTTGTTTGGAAGGTGGTACAAGGGTGGGAGACCAGTATTTCCCCTTGGAGACCACTTTTCTTCCCGCCAGCTAGTTTTCTGGTTTGACAACTGGTCTCCTTGGTTTTAAGGCCATCTTTTCTGGTCGGCCACCACACCACTGCATTGTTTTCATGCTCTAGACTATCTCCCACCATGGCCGACCAGTTTTTGTCTTGGGAGACCACTTAAAGTGGTTGGCCGACCACTTAAAGTAGCTGGCCGACCACACTTCAAGTGGTCGGTTAATTTTTGTCACATTTTTGGAGATATTTTTGGCCAGTTGGCACAGCTGGAGAGCACTAGAACCATCATCCATACATGTGTATGGAGGGATGGCCTTGAGCCTTAGCTTCTTTAAGAAGCTTACACTTTTGTTCTCTATATAAGAGAACCTCCTCCTCTCTCCTCTAGGTTCAAAATTTTGAGGCTTGAGTGATAGATACACACTTGTCTCTATATTTTCTTGTTTGTTTGTGCCTTAAAGTGCCATTTTGCCTCACTTTTGTACACAAACACACACTCAAACACCATACTCTTGGAACTGAGGTCCCTTGAAGTTGTTTTTGAGGTTCTTGGACTGGTTTGAGCTCAAATAAGTTGCTGGAGTTGCAGCTTTAAAGGTGGTCTTCAAGGATGAGCTTTTAACCTTTTAAACCCCCATTCTTGCTTAAGCTTTTAGCCTTACTTGATGATTGTTTTAAGCTCAACTCTAAACTAAAAAAAGTTCTGATTTTGTATGCTTAAGATCTTTGTTTAAGGTCACTTTTGTGTTGGGGGTTGTCTACCCCCTCTTAGGCCTTGTTTGGCCTTGCTTTTGTGCCTTCTTTTTGAGCCTTTGGGACCACCTTGTTTTGACCTTCTCACCACTGAAACTCAGAGGAATTTCAGTGGTGGAAGTGGTGTTTTGAGGTCCCAAAAAGGAGAGGGTCATCCCCTCTCCTTGTGTCTTCAATACTTGTCTTGAATGCCTCATGTGTGAGCATGTTTGTTAAGCTTATGTTGACCATATCTTAGCTTGTATTTGGGATTATTTTAGCATTGCATGCCACTTTTTTTACTTGGTTTTGTTACTCCATACATGCCTAATACACTTGTAGTGTAAATCTCACAAACTAGTTTTGTATGCTTCATGAAGTAGCGTGTCATTCTAGCTTGTTTTGTTTCCATTTCAGCATGTTTTTGGTGATGTTTTGCCATATCATACCTCTGTTAGGGTTTGGTTTGGTCACCTCTTGCATGCTCCATGCACTTGTAGTGCATTTCCATGATTTAGCCTAACATGCATCATGTTTTAACATGCCATTCTAGCATGCTTTTGGCTTAACTTCAAGAAGCTTTTGTCCATGTTTTAGCATGCTCTAGCTCTAATTTTGGTTGTTTTGGCCATGCATGACTTGTTTTGTATAGCCATGGTTCAATCTAGCTTGTTAGCTTTGTGTACCAAGTCCATTAGCATGCTTTACTTGGACTATTTGAATGATTTGGCATAATTTATTATGTGATTTCAGTCCATGTTTCATGCTCATGCACTTGCATTTATCACTCATTCAATGCGCTGGAGGGTTTCCCCTTTTATGCCTTAACATGAATCACTGCGTATGCCTTCGTGCCTTAGCTTGCGAGCTATCATTTCAATGTGTTTTTAGGGTTATCTTGCCATGATATAACTCTGATTTTTGTTGATTAAGTCATCCCACGCTTGGTCTTAATAGGTGTAGTGTAATCCACCTTATTTGCCTTGTATGCATCATGTCATATGCCCTTCATGCTAGCTTGTTTTGGCTTCCTTCCATGCATGTTTCAGTATTATTTCGGCATGATCTAGGACTGTTTTAGGTTGCCCTTGTGTAGACGTCCCCCGAACGTCCCGGGAGGGAAATCCCGTTTTGTTCGTTTGGGCTTACTACCGTTCAGACTCCATGTCACGGTCCTGTATCTAATCTCGCGGAGTGCAATGCAAGACCGATGAATCATCAAAGAGTCCAAATCCGGAAAATCATTTTTGAAAACAGATTTTTTGAAAGAAGTGTCAAACATGGACTGCTTTGCCAGATACAGAGTCGCCACCTAAATATTTTGTTTTGGAAAATTTAGGAAACCCTGACTCGTGCCTAAGGCCACGTGTCCGTCATCACCAAAGTTGCCTTGACTCGGGAACTTGGGTACGATTGGGGAAGGTCACTTCATGAGCACCCCTGCTCGCCCAATCAAAAATCGGCGTCTACTAACCATGATATCGAGTTTTGAAAACATTATGCGCTCTTATGCCGGTTATTAGCCTAGAATTACTATGTGATGCACACAACATACAAGTATAGACTGGATCGCTTGAGTTGGAACAAAACATTTCATGTTTGTTTATTTGAAAGATGGTTTGATGGTGCTACTCGCAAGTAGGCTAAGACGTGGATTTGCCATCCTCAAGTGGGCTTAGAAAACATGATTTTGCCACTCTCAAGTGGGCTTAAAAACTCTCATTCAACGCATTGTTCCAATTCAAATAATCCAACCTTCACCCACAGGCATTCAAGCAGTTATATCACATAAGCAGTTAGCCTCATGGTAAGCGTGCTATCATGGCAGTCACTCACACGCATGCAAGGATGCTAAAGCATAAACACTTACCGAGTACTCCGAGCAAAAGCAATGAACATGTTAGTAATCAAATGTATGATCCAAGTCTATGTTAAAAATGGCTAATGTATTGCAGGCAAAATGCAACTAGAATAGGCTCGGCTAATCTAAAGATGGCATGTGAAATGCAACAACTTGATACACGTATTCAACTTGGAATTTGAAATACTATGTAGTTAGTATGATGCGCCGAGCCCGGTGCATGCAATACTGATGAATGATGCAAACATGCATAGCATAAGGATGCTAATTGAAATATGCCCTAATACTAACCATCATAAGCGGTTAAATAAAAGGGAAAAAGACGTGGGGTTGGAAGACACGCATCACACACACGCACACTTATTACAAAATTGCCCTGTCTCAGAGGGTCCGAATAAATAATTCAAACTGAATAAATAATAGCTACAGCTAATTATTACACAATTCTTAACTAATTAAACAAATTAATTAAGCTATGGAAAAAAAAACAGTAAAACAGCATCGGGAAGAGGTATGAATGCATGCTTGGTCGGCTTCACCCGAAAATCCATTGCCATGCCTCATGTTGCCTCTGTTTGCATTGTTTTGTTCCTCTGAAAATTGCATAAGTCTCCAGAACACTTCTGATCCACCTCATGGATGCTGTGAGAGGCCATCGGCCAAGAGGGGTGGCCATCGGCCACTGGAAAATGGTCATCGACCAGTTGTGAGGATATCGGCTAAGTATGGTTGGTCGGTCGGCACTGAAAGAAGTCGACCGGCTATTTATTCCTGCAGAACCCTGTTTTGCTGCAGCAGAGGGCAAACAGAGCATGGCAATGCATTTACCAGACAATGTTTACACAACCACGCTCCCTATCATGTTTAAGACTCTAGGGAGTGTAGTTCTTCAACCCTCGGACCATCAATCACGCATTTCAATGCATGATGGCCAAAGAAGCCAAGTGTGTAACTCAATATGGAATGAAATGCACAAAACACATAAAGGGCCCCAACCTCTATCATGATTGTTCAAGAGGCAAGGGATGCATGGTCAATGCTATGCAACCTAAGCATGCAAACAAACTAATGCAAAATGAGTATGCTAGCAAGCAATATGCAATAGGCATACAACCTAAATATGCAAACATGCAACCTAGCATACACAATGCTATATGAACTATGGCATGCTCAATGCAAATAACCACCTAATATACACAATGCAAGGAGTGACATGGCATACACAATGCTAGCAACATAACATGCACAACACATTGCAACATGGCATAGACAATGCAAGATGGACTTAAACTAAAATGAATGGGCCTCAGCCACACTCAAATCAATGGCCATATGATGAAAATGAGACAACCGAAATACATGCAAGCATGCACGAATGCAAATAACCGATCCAAAGGCACAACATGCAACTCTAACAAAGCATGGCAAAGGATGAAATATGGCACAGAATGGCACATGATCCAGCTTTGAAATATGATGCACAATGGTCCCGAATCATGCAAACACTTCACACGATGCATGCTAGATGGCCCGAATACCGAAACTAGTGAAGTGCATTACACTAGAGGCACACAAAGCAATGCACAAATGGAAAACCAACCCCAAATAGACCCTAGGCAGGTCCAAGATAGTGGGAAATTGGTCTAAAACGATGGCTCGGAATGCATTCAAATGAAGGCCATGCAATGGTCAGTAAATGAGGCATACAAGCCCGACTCTCTAATGCACTTAAAGAGTGAAAATCATAGGAATATGGCATGCATATAGGCTCTGAAATATGATGTGCAATGGCCCTAAAACATGAAAACACCTCAGTATATGCATGCGATGGACCTCAAAACTCAATGTTAAGCATGTATATTGAACTACAGGCATGCAAAACAAGAATCATTCGACCATGAGACCCAAAAATAGAGCTAAGGCAGTCCAAAACATGCACAAAATCAGTTTAAGGCAAGGCCAAAATATGCTAGGAAAGGCGGCCAAAACATCATGCAAAACAAGCTAGTGAACCATGACTTACACTACAACTATATGAAGCATGCGAAGGACTACCAAACCAGCCAAAAACATAAACAAGGCATGCCAAAATATGACCAAAAACTCACTGGAACTCAGTCAACACATGCTAGAATGAGGTGCTCCTTTGAAAGGCTATACAAGGGGTTACTCAACACATGCAAGATAGACATCAAAAATGGCAAAATCACCTCTGGACAGAGGTTATGAGGGCCCTAAAACTCATCAAATATGGCCTAAAAGGGGGCTAGGAAGCATGCAAGTGAAGGCTCCTTTGAAAGGCCATGAAGAGGGTTACTCCACACATGCAAGATGGACACTTAACATGGCAAAACCACCTCTGGACAGAGGTCATGCAGGTTATAAAACTCACAAATAATATCCTGAAACATGGCTTGAAAACATGCAAATAAGGGCTCCTTTGTAAGGCCAAGAAAGCTAGTAAACAAGACAAGGGGTGAGAGGATCACCCCTCTCTGATTTTGATGCTCAAAAACACATAATAACCACTGAAAATCCACTGGATTTCAGTGGTCAAAAGGGCCAACAAAGCTCAATACAAAAGCCCTAATGCATGGCTCAAAACAAAGAGAAATGAAGCATACAAAGGGGGTAGGTGACCCCCGACAGAAAAGAGGTCTGAAACAAACATGTTAAGAAGCTTAAAACAAGACTTTTTTCAGTTTATGACAAAGCCCAAATATGCTTGCAAATGGAGCTAAGATATGAAGCAAAATAATGCTTAAAAGGGGGAAATGAGTGTTACCCTTGTAGAGAAGACCTCCAGCAGCTTCTGGACCAAAGTAGCAAACCTTCAACCTCTGAAAATCAGCTCCAAGGTGCTTGGATGGATGGTGGAAGGGTTAAGCTAAGGGTTGGTGTGCAAAGGGGCAAGAACTATGGAGTATTTGAGCACAAAAGAGAGAGATATAGAGAGGTGTATATTGTATGCCTTAGAAGCAAAGTATGAACCCTTGCAATGGAGAGGGAAGGCTTCCTTTATAGACCAAGGAGACCAAAGCTTCTCCAAGAAGCCAAGAAGCAAGGCCAAAAATCCTCCATACACGTGTATGGAGGATCCAATTTGTGCCCTCCAGCTGCACAGCTGGCATCCATTCAATCTTTAGAATACGCAGGAAGGCCACCGGCCAGCAAAATTGGTCGGCCAGCTACTATAAATGGTCGGCCTACTACTTATTTGGTCGGCCGGCACGTTGTTTGGGTCGGCCGGCACATTGTTTGGTCGGCCGGCAGGAAAAATCTACTCTGTAGGTCCAACTTCAAATGGGCATAACTCCTTCATATGAACTCATTTTCAGGTAATTCTTGTATCCAAATTGAATCCCAGGAAGTAAGCTTTCCAATGGTACCAGCCTTGAAATAAAATTCCATCTGTGCAAAAAGTTATTCCTATTTTGGTGAAGCCGCGCAATTTCGATCCAACCGAATTGATGTCCCACTTCAACCAATCATATCTCCCCCATCCAGACTTGGCTTTAGGAGATTCTTGAGTGTAAAATGAAGCCCCGGAAGTATTCTTTCCAATGGTGGTGGCCTCATAGCTTAAACCCAAGTGCATAGACAGATAAGCCTGATTTAGCGAGGACCGCTCGATTTTCTCTTAACGATTTATACCCATCTTCTTCTTCAACTTGGTTTCTTTCCTCTTCTCCTCTTTTCTGCAACTCCAAACCCCTAAATAAG
Source organism: Camellia sinensis (assembly GCF_055761805.1). Taxonomy (NCBI): domain Eukaryota; kingdom Viridiplantae; phylum Streptophyta; class Magnoliopsida; order Ericales; family Theaceae; genus Camellia; species Camellia sinensis. Next base: position 9,152,318 of record NW_028128988.1, read on the forward strand.
GTGTTTTGAAAGATTTTTCAAAAATTTTAACTCTCTTTCATTCATTTCCACTTTGTCCTTGCTTTGTTTCTCAAAAAGCGCAACATTTAACGAAATGCGAGCGTCGGAACATCGTAGGAACTTTATTTTCAAAACATTTTGAAAGAGAGGGTTTCAAGGTCTAAAATCTTTTGATCAAGATTTTTTTGGTCTAAAAAGGGGTATGAAGTTCAGATTTGACTCTCTCTCATTGCCGAAGAAACTGAACCTTTGCCCTGTACACGTTTCACTACAAAGTAAAGCATCAGTAGTGCCCAAGTCTTAAGGGCAGTCAAAAATGGGGTGTCTACAGTTGCCCCTCTTTGACAGAACTCGGAAGTCAAGAAGTGACGGGAGTGAATGTCAAAGCCCAAAGACGACCCATTTTTGACAAAGCCGAAGACTTGGACAAACAAAGTACAAATAAATAAATGGTTGCGCCTGCAGGCTGCCTACGTATCTCTTTACAAGGAATCAAACCAGCGTAGTTCAGGGGCAGGATGCAAAATGTTATGCAGGAAGATTTTGATAATTGGACTTATACGCTACGCGAAGCCGATTTGACAATTGGGCTTATACGCTATACGAAGCCGGTTTGAAAATTGGACTTATACGCTACACGAAGCCGGTTTGATAATTTAGGATTTATGCAATGCACTGTAATGACTAAAATGCAATGTGATAGCTAGGAAAAGGGAGGTACCTTACAGGGGCAATTGGCAATGACTTACCTCGGCAATGTCCTACCTCATGCTGATGTGGGAATCTTCCTCTTCTGTATCTCGTATTTCCGAACCGTAGGTACTACTTTTCTCCCTGGCTATGGCCGCAGCTTTTCCTATTCTCCAACAGGGTGACAGACTAGGTTGATTCGGTATCCAAAATTGAGGCGCATAGACATGCTATCTCAATCTATGGGGCTGCCATACAGATTTCAAGCCGAGGATATACCCCTGGGTAGTTAAACCAGACTTTAGTCTCAGAAATCCCGAACCTTTGCGTTCTAGGCATGAGCCATTCGAACTCTAGTTTCCACCGTCTCAGTTGGTCTCCTAGGAACTCACCTCAAACACAGGCAGGCAGCTATACCAGACCACCGGAAGTCGTTTGAGCACAACAAACACCAAAGGAATTGCACCTTTAGAGGATTTAAGGTCTCCAAGACCAGAGAGTGCACAAGACAGTGCGATACGCTAAACAGCGCGATGCGTTAGACAACGCGAGTGCACAAGACAGTGCGATGAGATGGGTGCGCAAGACAGCGTGAGCAATGCAATGCACTAATAAGTGTAGGTAAGATGCGCAAGATAACTACACTCCCTATCATGTTTAAGACTCTAGGGAGTGAAGTTCTTCAACCCTCGGACCATCAATCACGTATTTCAATGCATGATGGCCAAAGAAGCCAAGTGTGCAACTCAATATGGAATGAAATGCACAAAACACATAAAGGGCCCCAACCTCTATCATGATTGATAAAGAGGCAAGGGATGCATGGTCAATGCTATGCAACCTAAGCATGCAAACAAACTAATGCAAAATAAGTATGCTAGCAAGCAATATGCAGTAGGCATACAACCTAAATATGCAAACATGCAACCTAGTATACACAATGCTATGTACTATATGGCACACACAATGCTATATGAACTATGGCATGCTCAATGCAACTAACCACCTAATATACACAATGCAAGGAGTGACATGGCATACACAATGCTAGCAACATAACATGCACAACACATTGCAACATGGCATACACAATGCAAGATGGACTTAAACTAAAATGAATAGGCCTCAGCCACACTCAAATCAGTGGCCATATGATGAAAATGAGACAAACGAAATACATGCAAACATGCACGAATGCAAAGAACCGACCCTAAAGCACAACATGCAACTCTAACAAAGCATGGCAAAGGATGAAATATGGCAGAGAATGGCACATGATCCAGCTCTGAAATATGATGCACAATGGTCCCGAATCATGCAAACACTTCACACGATGCATGCTAGATGGCCCGAATATCGAAACTAGTGAAGTGCGTCACACTAGAGGCACACAAAGTAATGCACAAATGGAAAAACCAACCCCAAATAGACCCTAGGTAGGTCCAAGATAGTGGGAAATTGGTCTAAAACAATGGCTCGGAATGCATTCAAATGAAGGCCATGCAATGGTCAGTAAATGAGGCATACAAGCCCGACTCTCTAATGCACTTAAAGAGTGAAAATCATGGGAATATGGCATGCATATAGGCTCTGAAATATGATGTGCAATGGCCCCAAAACATGAAAACACCTCAGTATATGCATGCGATGGACCTCAAAACTCAAAGTTAAGCATGGATATTAAACTACAGGCATGCAAAACAAGCATCATTCGACTATGAGACCCAAAAACAGAGCTAAGGCAGTTTAAAACATGCACAAAATCAGTTTAAGGCAAGGCCAAAATATGCTAGGAAAGGCGGCCAAAACATCATGCAAAACAAGCTTGTGAACCATGACTTACACTACAACTATATGAAGCATGCGAAGGACTACCAAACCAGCCAAAAAAATAAACAAGGCATGCCAAAATATGACCCAAAACCCAGTGGAACTCAGTCAACACATGCTAGAATGAGGTGCTCCTTTGAAAGGCTATGCAAGGGGTTACTCTACACATGCAAGATAGACATCAAAAATGGCAAAACCACCTCTAGACAGAGGTTATGAGGGCTCTAAAACTCATCAAAAAGGGCCTGAAAGGGGGCTAGGAAGCGTGCAAGTGAAGGCTCCTTTGAAAGGCCATGAAGAGGGTTACTCCACACATGCAAGATGGACACTTAACATGGCAAAACCACCTCTGGACAGAGGTCATGCAGGTCATAAAACTCACAAATAATAGCCTGAAACATGGCTTAAAAACATGCAAATAAGGGCTCCTTTGTAAGGCCAAGAAAGCTAGTAAACAAGACAAGGGGTGAGAGGATCACCCCTCTCTGATTTTGATACTCAAAAACACATAATAATCACTGAAAATCCACTGGATTTCAGTGGTCAAAAGGGCCAACAAAGCTCAACACAAAAGCCCTAATGCATGAAACAAAGAGAAATGAAGCATGCACAGGGGGTAGGTGACCCCCAACAAAAAAGAGGTCTTAAACAAACATGTAAAGAAGCTTAAAACAAGACTTTTTTCACAAATGAACATGCAATGTTTTGTTCCAAATTAGGTGATCTAGTCAATACTTGTTTGCTGTGCGTATCACGTAGTAAGATTAGCTAATTAATCGGAATAAGAGCACATGTGTTTTCAAAAATAAAATATCATGCTTAGTACAGGCCGATCTTTGATCGGGCGAGCGGGGGTGCTCATTGCATGACCTTCCCCTCTCGTACCCAAGTTCCCAAGCCGAGTCAACTTCGGTGATGACGGACACGTGACCTTAGGCACGAGTCAGGGTTTCCTAAATTCTCCCAAAATTAAAATATTTAGGTGGCGACTCTGTATCTGGCAAAGCAGTCCATGTTTTGCACTTCTTTTTTAAAATCAGTTTTCCAAAAAACGATTTGCCGAATTTGGACTCTTTGGTGATTTATCGGTCTTGCATTGCACTTTACGAGATTAGATTCAGAACCGTGACATTGAGTCCGAACTGTAGTAGCTCAGAACAAAACGAGATTTGCGCCCCCTCGTGAGTGCGGATATCGGAGAGTTCCCGGGAGCGCATCTACACTAACTCATCAAGCAATCAATTTGCTCATTGATGGTTTTGGAAATGACTTTGTTCTTCTCTTGAGGCTTACCATGAGAGAGAAGAGTAAAAGGGACAAAAAGAGTTTAGAATAACTCTGTCTGCACTGTTTTCACTTCAGAGCACAAAAATAGGATTTTGCATAAAATTAAGACACGGCCAACCTTATTTGGGCCTGACCGAGCTTAATTGGGGGCCGGCCCTGACCATCAATGTTTGGTAAGGCAGTGTGTTTTGCAGAAGCAGAGGGCAGTGACTGAAGGTGAAACAGAACAGATTCCAAGAAAGGCAAACAGAGTTACTTCTGAAACCGCTACGAGCATGCCATCCTTGTGCTTCCATTGTAAATTGTAAATTAATGATCTCAATATTGTTGTAATTATTATCATCGTAATTAATATTGTTATAGCAATAATTCGTTAGATAGTTAGATTATTTTGTTGTAATAGATTAGCTAGTTTAGTTAATTATAGCTTAGCTAGTTAGTTACTTATTCATTCATTCAGTTTTGTAATAATTAGTTTAATTCGGACTCTTGGACATTGATTCGCACCCTCTTTCACTGGGGAAAATATATAATAACGTGTATGTCTCCTAACCCCATGTCTTTCTTCCTTTTACTTATTTGCTTACGATGGTAGTGTAGAGCACCATTTTTCAAATTAGCATTTTTATGCTTTGCATCCATTGTCTTTCATGAATCTAAGGTTCGGCTTATCATACTAATCAAATGTTTATATTTATTACTTGAATACGTGATTCATCACATGTTTTGAATGGAATCATATGCCATGTTCATAACCAAGCCTATTAAAAATACATAATGTGTGCATAGCATTTAGTCATATTGCATTAGTTAGGAGCATGCATGTTTTTTAATTATTTTTCCTTGTTTTGGCTCGGAGTACTAGGTGAGCAATTTTGAGTTTAGTATGATGCATTGCGTATTAGTGTTATAACATCAAAGCATGATTCTATGAGGCTAAGTGCTTAAATGATATACTTATTTGAATGCCGGTGGGTGAAGGGTAATTGCTTAAATTGGGACAAATTGATTATTGTACAAACTCACATTTTTAAAGTAATGAGTATCAAAAATAACTTTCAAACAAACATGAAATCAAAGCGTTCCAACTTTTGCAAATTAGTCTATACTTATGTGCATCACATAGTAATGTTAGTCTAATAACCGGAACAAGAGCATATAATGTAAATAAAAATCACATCATGATTAGTAGAGGCCGATCTTTGATCGGGAGAGTAGGGTGTTCAATTCATGACCTTCCCCTCTCGTACCTGAGTTCCCTAGCTGAGACACTTTGGTGATGATGGACTAATGGCCTTTGGCACGAGTCTCGGGTTTCTTGAATTTCTCAAAAATATTTAGGTGGCGACTCTGTAATCTGGTAAAGCAGTCCATTTTTGGAATTTGATTCAAACATTGATTTTCCAAAAAGAATTGCCGGATTTGGACTCTTTTTGTGTTTTCATTGTTTCACATTGCACTTGTGAAATCAGATTCAGAATAGTCATATCCAAAAAGAGCATGAAAAGCAAGCTACAAAAGGGTACCTCAGCAAGACAAAGATATACCTACCCTACCCAACACCTATAAGTAAATGGTGGATCAAGCAGTGCGTTGGTGGTCTAGATTCAAGGCTTGTATTCCCACCACAATAAAGTCCATGTCTGGCAAGCCATTCAGGATGTTAAATGGCAAATACAATGACTTATGCGCACCAATACATGCAATGCAATGAACATATATATGTAAATAAATCTCATATCATGGAGTTCTAGTCAAGGTCTTTTAGTTTCCCCAACAGAGTCACCAAAAACTGTAGGTGTTGGGAGGGTACCCGAGCATGCCCAACAGTTCAAACCATCACTAATGCAATGTGAAATAAAAAATGAGAATCCAAATCTGACAACTTTTATAGAATATTCATTTATTATAAAAAAAAAAAGAAGCCAGAAATGGACTATATCACCAAATCTCAAAGTCGCCATCTAATCTTTTTGGAGAAATTAGGAAACCCATGACTCGTGCCAAAGGCCACTGTTCGTTATAACCAAATATGCCTCAGTTCGAAACCTTATGTATGAGGAAGGGAAGGTCATGAATTAAACACCCACACACCATGATATGAGTTTTATAAACAATATATGCTCATGTTCTGATTATTTATTAATGCTACAAATTACTATGTGAAGCAATCAAGTATAAACTGTGTTATCCATTTTGGAACATTTGGACCCCATCTATTTTGAAAGAGTTTTGATGTATGTCCAACTCAAATGAATCTGAGCCCACAGGCATAAGAATCAATACTATTCTAAATTGAATGACACAACCTCCATCCACTAATAATCATAGAGATATATCAGTTAAGCATGTAGCCGCACGGTAAAATGCTTAGACATAATAAGAAAAATCATTCACAGGTGAGATGCTAAAGTTATAAATGTTCACCTAGTATTTACTCACATCCGACTATGACGATGAAACAAAAGTTGGTAAAATATGCGTGATCCTATATACAAAATACTAATGCAGTACATACACAAGAATGCAACTATAGATTCGGCTACTAAATATATGATATGTGTATCATCTCAAGGCATGAGGTAGCGCACATAATCAGTTCAAAAATGATAAATTCCATAAATGCAGATGAGTCGAACCCAAATGTATGAAAAATGGATGCAATACATGAGTATGATAAATAAAACATGATTCTATGTATATACATAAAGTACAAAAATAAAAGGGGTAGAAAGATGTGGGGTTGGATGATTATTACAATAATTCAAATGAAAACAAAGAAAGACGAATTGAGGCAGGAATTATTAAAACAATTGAATGAAATAATAAAAGAATGAATTGAAATAATAAAACAATTGAATGAAACAATAAAAGAAAGACGAATGGGGTTAGAAGAATTATTACAACAATGAATTGATTTAGCCTAATTATTGCTGAATCTAGCAAATCATACTGTATAAACAAAATAATATAACCAGCAGCTCCAAAACCACTTAGGACAGTACTCCCTAGAAACTATTTGCTCTGTTCTTGGAAGGATCATCTGGCCTGACACAAAAATGGGCCGGCCGAGTAGAAAATTAGTCGACCTAACTCTTCTTCCGGTTAAGATTTAGGTCAGTGCAAAAATTCCAGAACAGAGGCCAAAGGACATTTTCTAAGGGGTGCTGATCCCTTCTACCCCTCTGCCCACAAGGATCACTTAGGTAAGAGATAGATGGGCTATAACCCTCAATAATGATATAAACAAATATATACAACAGATATTTTGCTAAAAAGAACAAACTAAATTAATCAAAAGCAATAACAAATTCTAGCCCAAAAATTGATAGGAACCTACATCTTCTTTTTGTGAATAAGGGCACATTAATACCCAAATCCATGCCATTAAGTGGAGAGCGAAGATTCATGCAAATCATTTCTTGGTGGAAGCTTTGCTTTTAAAACAAGGGATTCATCAAAACCATTGAAAACTCCTCATCTAGTCATAGAACAAAGATGTTTCCACCATTTTCTATGTGCACAAATGATTGAGAAGGGAGATTTTAACATCATTTGACCCAAAATCTCTTGTTTTACTTCTAAAAGACAAACAAAAATAAAGAGAACACAACTTTTTTCAACATCAAATCTCAGGAATCACTCAAGGAATCCTATAGAACCACCCTACTCATTATTTTCGAGCATAGGTTGAAACATATAGATTGATACACTTGAGAGATAGGATAGATGAAGATAAGGAATGTAACAACAAGAAAAACTACTTTACTTATTGAACTTGTGAATGGATGGCTAAGAGCTACTCCCAAACACATCCACAAGGGTAAAAAATGCATACAAACAAGAAATTAGAGCTAAGGAAAGCAAGGAACATAAAGGAAAAGCTATCAACTCAATGAATGGATGGCTAAATCTACCTCATCCACATCTATGAGGACTTATCACATGATTATAACAAGCTAATAATGAGATACAAAGCTTAGAGATAAAGAAAGAAAGAGAAGATGAAAAAAAAAAAAAACAAAGCTTCACCTCTAGAAGAGAGAAAAAGCTTCTTGATTGCCAAACTTGCTTCCAAACACCCTCAAGGTCCTTGGATATGGCTTGAATCCTCAACAAGAAGATCCAAGTTCAAGCTTCAATGGTGTCGGTGTTGTATAGGTATGAAAAGAGAGTTTAAGTTTTTATGAAAGCTTGAAAATTGGAAGTAGTCTTAACTCTTACAAGTCTCTAAGCTTGTAACAAAAATTTCCACTTAACAATGAAGAGAAGATATGTATATATAGATTTTTGGAGGCAAGGCTTATGAAGGAAGTCAAATGCAAAATATTTAAGATATTTGCATGAAGCTTGTGTAGGAAGCCAAATACAAATATCTAAGATATTTGTGCGCAACTTGCAGAGGAAGCTCAGTATAAAAATATCTTAGATATTTGCAGAAAAAGCCGAAGTTCCCGAAAATGCTCCGTACCCGGACAATTCAACCGGCCGTGCCATTACTCATTCGACTGACTATTTTTTATCCGACCAAGAATAGCTGTCCGGCCAAACAAAAAATATATCGTTGAATCAATAAAGTAAGGTTAGCATGATTTGAAAAGGGAAACTGGTATTTCATAGGATATCACCCCTTCCATTCATCCACACTATATCATTTGCTCGATCTACTAAAAAAGACAACATTTTGAAATGTGAGTCTTAGGATATTGTAGAAATGTTTGGAATTGCGCCACCCCAAGATTTTTACAAAGGTTTTAAAAGTGTCTAAAATAGTTTGGCCAAAATGGATGTAAAGCTAAGATTAAAGTCTGAACCTGACTTTTCTCCTGATGAATTCGTAAAATAACACATTCCAACTTTCATCATCAGGTGTTTAGAATAAAGCGTCCAAATCTTAAAACTGGTCAAAATGGGGTATTTATAGCGAGGTGCGATTTTAGCTTTTTAAAAAGGCCCAGCTCGTACCAACCCATTCACTGGTCAAAACTCGAAAAATCTATTAAAATATAGGATTTAAACACAATAATTATAGGTTAAGTAAGTCTCGCCCGTTCTATTGATAACCCCTAACTATCATGATGGAACCTGCATGGATAAGAGACAAAAATATAAAATTACTTATTTATTTATTTATTTATTTCTAATATACTAGTACTTTTGTTTTAAATTGTTTGTTAAGTGCTAAAAAAACAAAAAAAAATTAAAATTAAAATTAAATGTTTTTTTTTTTTTTTTTTTTTTTATAACTTTTAAGTTTTTGCATACAAATTAAAATGTGCCGTTTGGTAACACTTACGTTTTCAGTTTTCTTTTTATATTTACAAAAATTTAAAAAACTCAAATAAAAGCTTGTTTGGTAAATTTGATTTATAAATCAGTGGTCTCAGTCTATAAATTTGGCCAAAAAATGTAAACTCAAAAAATGTGTTTCCGTTTTGAGTTTTGAGTTTTTTTTTTTTTTACCACCCAACTCTAGCCACCACCTGCCACCATTTTCCACCACCGTCTTCTGTCACCACCACCCACCCACCACCACCACTCATCACTCACCACCCACCTACCACCACCACTCACCACCCACTTGCCACCCACTCGCGACCACCACCCACCCCTCACCACCGCCATCCACCACCCACCTACTATCCACCACCCGCCATCTACCCGTCACCACCACTCGCCACCACCAGCCACCCGCCGCCTGCCACCCACCCGCCACAACCACCCACCACCACCACCCACTCGCTACCACCTACCACCCGCCACCGTCACTGACCCACCTACCACCACCCACCACCTGCCACCGTCACTCACCCCATCCACCACCACCACCACCACCACCCGCTACCACCAACCACCACCCGTCATTCGCCACCTACTTACCACCACCACCACCCACTCGTTACGACCCACCACACGCCACCGTCACCCACCCACCATCACCACCCGTCACCCACCCACCACCACCACCCACCCGCCACCACCCACCACCACCCACCATCCGCCACTCTCCTACCACCACCACCACCACCCACTTGCTACCCACCACCCGCCACCGTCACCCATCCACCCACCACCCGCCACCACCCATCACCACCCGCCATCCGCCACCCACCTGCCACCACCACCCACCACCCGCCACCACTACCACCACCACTCACTCACTACCACCCACCACCTGCCACCGTCACCCACCCATCCACCCGCCACCACCCACCGTCACTACTTTCCACCACCGTCTTCCGTCGCCACTTGCCATTTCTTACTCTTTTCTATATTTTTAAAATATTTTAAACATTTTGTCAATTACCAAACGCGTTTGTAGTTTATGTTTTTCTAAAAATAAACAAAAATCAGTTTTATAAATTTTTTGTAAATATAAACTAAAAACGTAAACGTTACCAAACAGACCTACTTAATGGAATATTTCAATTGGTGAATGTTTTTTTTTTTTTAAAAAAAAAATTAATAAGGAAATATATTATTTTTAAATTTTTGTGTTTTATGTTAAACAAATAATATGGGATAAAGAGAATATAATCTATTTTTTTAATTCAATTTTTTAAAAATTGAGTTTTTTGTTTTCTATATTTTTTTATTTTCACTAAATGTTTTTAATATTTTAAATAATTCTTTTAGTTTTTAGATACACTTAATATAAATACAATTAAAAAGTGTAATATTTGTGAAATTTAAAAAAAAACAAATACTAAATAAAAAAAATATAAAAAAATAAAAATAAAAATTATTTTTTTTTGTATTCTTGTGTATTTATTTTATTTTTAAAATAATTTTTTTATAAATATTTTACTTTTTAGGTACATGTAAGTTAGGTGTATATAAAAAGTAGAAATTTACTTAAAATATTAAAAAAAATCACTAAAAATAAAAAATATATATATGAAAAATAAAAAAATTAGATTCCATTTGATTTAATTTTGAAATCATGAATTTTGAGTTATGTTTTAACTTTTGAATTTTTTAAATTAATTTTCAAAAGAAAAAATTTGTTCTGTAATGAATGTTATGGGGCTTGTTTGGTTTATATTTCAAGATATAATTTTTGAGAGAAATTTCTAAAATTTTGTTTGGTTCAATTTTTTTGAAAAAAAATTTCAAAATTATTTTTTCTTTCCTACACATTAATCAATCATTTTTTTTTCTCTTCTCTCCTCTCTCCTTCTCAATCTCTTTTTCTCTCACTCACACATATCTATTCAACTATATTGGAGTTGTTCGGGATGTTCTAAATAAGTGCACTTTTTGACTTTTTAGACAAAAAAGTAGAGGAAAAAAAAGACTATTTGGGATAACTTTTTTACTTTTTACGAAAAAAATGTGTATTAAAATATTGTATAAAATGGCAAAATTACCATTTTACCGCTATTATATCTAAATGCCTATTGGCTTGGATTGTCCAAGAAGCCAGACGGTGGGCAGCAAGCGTGTATAGGAATAGATTGCCTATAGCCCGAGATCGAAGTAGACGGTGCTGTTCGGTCCATGGAAGCCTATCACAAATCCTGTTTTGATAATCGGAACCGTCAATGTATAAAAATCGTCGAGTATTATATGTCTGTAAAAAATCATGTTGATCAGATATCGATAGCTATCCGATCAAATTAGTTTTTTGTCAACCGTTAATTTCTTCACCGTCAAATTTTTTTTTTACAAAACTGATTTGATTATATAGTTATCGATATCCGATCAACATGATTTTTTACAAGCATATAGTACTCAACGAGTTCTACACATTGAACGGTTCAGATTATCAAAACGGGAACCGTAATGGGCATCCACGGGCCGAACGACGTTGTCCTGTGTATCATGAGAAGTGCATTCGACTGTCTAATGTGTACCAGCACTGCAGATAGCACATCACTTCAATACACTTTTTGACTAGTACTTTTTTTTGTAAATTTATTTTTTTTTATATTTTTTTTTGTGAATAGTGATAATTTTTTGGTTTTTTATCTTTTTGCATGGATGCCAAGCCAACCCAAAATATCAAATCATCTCAAACTTTTAAACTCTAAAACTATTTTTAAAATATACAAGCAAATAAATCAAAAATATTTGTAAATACTCTCTCTAAAACTATTTTTAAAAATTTATCTCAAAACATAAATTAAACGCACCCATAATTTTTTTTATTGATGGTACACTGGTTTCATGGCAGTCCCACTTGTCATTATATTTCCAGCTGTAAGCCACAAACACGAGGAATTATTATGGTGAGAAGTTATTAATTGGTTTTGGTATCTTGGTTTGATGTTTTAATATTTTTTTGGTATGTGAGTCCTGATTTAAGCGGAGCTTGTCTTGGAGAAATTGTGGCAAGATCCCATATTATAATCTTCTCATTCGAAACGGCTAACAAGACACCCTAATGATCTCTACAAGGGGTGTTGCATTGAACCTGCAGGAGAGTAGGGAGGATTTTCCTGTAATAAAAAAAAATAGTATTTCAATTGGTGGAGTGGGTATGATTTATAAATTTATATTAGGTGATTAAGGAATATGAAAGTGTGTAATAAATTGTGGTTGATGAAAGATATGGTCACATGGCGCCCTCGACCAACTAATAATTTTTTCTCCCTTGATTTAGTTTTGAAATCATAATTTGAGTTTGTGTTATGTTTTGAATTTTAAGTTTTTAAAATGAGTTTTGAAAAGATAAAATTTATTTGATTATGAGTTTTGAAAATAATTTTAAGTCATATTTTGAGTTTTGAGTTTTGAGTTTTAAGTTATATTTTGAATTTGTTTGTTTTTTTATATAAATATTTTTAAAAAATTAATTTTATTATTTTAAGGTAAATATTTTTATTGTAAATATTTATTTGTTTTTTTAATGTGTGTTATATTTACTACATTCTGCGCTTTATTTATTTTTTAATATTTTAAATATTTTTAAAATTTTTTTAAAATATATATTTTATTTTAAATATATCATTTTTATTTTATTTTTTAATATTTTAAATATTTTTTAAAAATTTTAAAAATATATATTTTATTTTAAATATATCATTTTTATTTTAAATATTTTATTTTATTTTTTAATATTTTAAATATTTTTGAATTATTTATTTATTTTTTACATATTTAATTTTTTTGAATTTTTTTGTAAATCATAACAACTTATTTGGTCAATACTTAAAAAAATAACTAATTTTTTTTTGTCAAAAAAATAAATAAAAAATATTTTTCTTCAAAAATAAAAATAAAATAAATATTTTTTTCAAGAAAATAAAAAATAAAAATAATTTTACATAACAAAACATGTTTTGAAAATAGTTGCTGACAAAAGTTTTGAATTGAGCACTGGATTATGAGTTTTGAAAAAAAAACTAAAATCTTTTGATCGAAATAATGATTCAAAAATTAAACCAAAGGCTCCAATTTTTGAACTTAAATTTTCTGATAATTAAGTTTTTTGTTTTTAAAATTTTATTTTAGTGAATTTTTTTTTTTAAAAAAATCCACAAATATTATACTATTTAATTATATTTATGTTAGGTGTCTCTAAAAACTAAAAAAAATTATTTTAAATTTTAAAAATAATTCAATGAAAAAAAAATAATAAATAAAAAATTCAATTTTTAAAAAGTGAATTCAAAATTCTAAAATCAAATAAGGTTATTGGTCTTATTTTTAAGCTCGTAAACTATGAGTAGCAACCATTGATCCACCATTAAAAAAATACTGATAAAAATCAATTGTACCAAATATAATCAAATTACAACAATAAAACAAAATGGCCGAGGCATAGGGCATGGTTACTTAAAAGCATGTGTTAACACGTAAGCATTTAAAATCCAATCAAAGACAAGCTAAAAGGTGGATGACGATAGTTGGTGGGTACCAATACAATAATATGAACTCAAACAAGCAAATATAATTTTGTTTCTTAAATTGTTATTTAAAAATTAATTCAAACCGTATGCAAAAAATAATATCAATTTTATGCTTAAATTATATAATTTTGTATCAATTTTATTAGTTGTCTTTTATAATCAAACGAAAGTTGCTAACGTAATACTGAAATTTCGTTTAAAATTTTATTTTATCTTCCAAACTATTTATAAAATATCAATTAGACCCCAAACTTTATTTTATTCAAGGGTCTAATTGATATTTTGGGAATAGTTTGGAAGTAAATTAAAATTTCAAATAAAATTTGGATGTCACATCAACAACTTTTGTTTGATTATTAACGGTAATTGACGTTGGGGATAAAATTCATGCACAATCAGATAATTTAGGTATAAAATTGATATTATTAAAATAATAGGGTTTAATTAATTTTTGAGTGATAGTTTAGGAGAAAAAAATAATGTTTTCTCCTTTTATGATTGATAACTTGGCTTTTTTTTATTAGTCTTTTAGTATTAAATTTTCTTATAAGGTGAAAAAAGTTAATATATTTAGAATGATTTTTTTTAGTTGAATAAATAGTTATGAGAAGAAAAAAAAAAAAGAGGATTGATTCATGTATATTGTGATATTTTACTTTTTTGACTTTTTAATATTTTTCTAGGAAAATAACCTGCCAGTGATGTTAGAAAATATTAATTACAAAAAAAAATATTACAAATATTAATAATTAAAATTATAAATTTTGTCATTAATTTGTAATTAATTTTCATTGATACAATGTCAATGTAAATTTTGTCATCAACAGGTTTTCATATTCTAGCAAACAACACTATTCAAGCCACAAAAATTGAAAAACCAAAAGCTCCAATAGAGAGCAAAAATGATCAAATTGATCACCAAAAACAACATAAAACAGATTCGAAATCCCAAGCAGATCATATGTTTTCTCTCAAGGAGAGAGAGAGAGAGAGAGAGGAGATTGCGGATCCATTAGCGTTGCCTCACTACTACTACATTGTCGCCCTCGTCTTGTTCTATATGCGTATTATAACTAAATAAGAAAATTATATAATTTTAAAATTTTGAATCATAACTAAAAAAAAATACATGTCATAACTAAATACAACATGAGATATAATTAAAAATTTCATGAGTAATAACTAAAATAATGTCACAATTAAAGAAAAAAATTAATTATAACTAAAAAAGAAAATAACATAATTAAAAATGTATATAGTACACCCATTTTAAACCTATGTATTTTCAAATAAAAAATAATATCAAAATAACGTCGTTTTAAAAGCATAGTAGAAAACACCACACGAAGACACGACTGAATATTCGGCCTCGGGTCTAAACAAGTCATTGAAAGTTCCTTCTCTTTATGATTAATTGTAAATAAGTTGTGCTAAGACGGACAGTAATACATAGTTGAATGTTAAATGAAATACAATCATCTTCACATGCTGGCCAGCCATTTCCAATTTTGTTGTGGCCTATTGGGCCTCGTTATTTTCTATACCTTGCTCTTCAATTCAAGTGTAAAGCCGTAAATGAGTTAAGTCAAGTAGAGTATTAGAATGTTCAAGTTAAAAAATATAACGAGTTTTAAGATATATTCAATTTTAACTTCTTTACAAAATAAGCCAAACTTAATTGAGTTTTTAACAAATTAAATACGAGTGAAGTTTGATTAATTTGATTTTTTATAATGCATATAAGTATATCAAGTTGAGAAGTAAATTATTTAAGTTTGATTTGAAAAATTAATAAGTTTTAAATAATATTTATTCTTGATTTATTTATATAACAAAATGATCTCAAACAAAATTTTAACAAACTGGAGACATAAGTCAAGCGTGAATAATTTAATTCGTTTAACAACTTTACTCAAGTGAGCTTTGAACATCTCTACATCGTTTGAAAAGTGTGAATTTTAATTTAGAAGTCAAAATGTAATTAAAAATACTATAAAGTCAACAAGCTATAAAAAAAAATCAAGCATTCTATTTTTATTTTACTTTCTCCATGTTTTTTCATACAAAATTAAAAAATGCCCCAAACATACTAAATTTTTACTTCATATTTTAACTAAAAAATTTATTAAAATGACTTGTTTCAAACAAAGTGATAAGAGTATCAGCAATATCCCAGTAATCTTACTATTTAGCTACTTTACATTGCTACAGTAACAAACGTTGCTCCGATATCCTTGAGCAATTCTCGGGGGTGGCATTTTTAATTTTAGAATCATTTTTTTTTTTTAAATTTAAAAAAAAATAAAAATTTATTTCATAAAAAAAATATTAAAAAAATATTATTTTTTAATTTTTAAAATTACTTTTTCCCTCAAAAAGTGATGAGTTCTTTTATTATTTATTATTTTTTCATAAAATTAATTATTCATTTTTTTTTTCCCCCCAAAACTTAGAGAACAAATCCTGAGAACCAAACCAAAGATAAAGATTTGTGGCAAAATGCTTGCCATCACCAGATGTGCACTCATCCGTTTGGCAAGAAAAAGCCTAGGCTTTTTTGGCTAAAATAGCCACAAAAAACAAAATAGGCTATTTTAGCCACAAAAAACAAAACATCAAATCCAACCCATAATCATTACAATCCTCTCTCACAAAAAAAGTCAAAAAAGCCAAAAAGCCAAAAAGCCCTTCCCAAACCAGGCTAAAATAGCCCAGGCTAAAATAGCCAAAAAGCCAAAAAGCCAAAAAGCCAACCCACTTCCCAAACGGAGGCTCAAAAGATTATTCACAAATTATTTTCATTACAATACAAGGAATAACTCTATTCAAGAAATAAATATTTAGGATAAAATACTACAAATGAAATAAGAAAATAACTTTTTGAAGACAATAGATATCATTAACATGGTATTAGATATCGTCGTAAAAGAACTTTTTGAAGGCATCCATATGTGCTTCTTCAACTGTAGTGGGATAAGAAAAGAACCATCTTCATCACGACCGGGGAGGATGAATGCTTTCCCATCATGTCCAATTATTCCGGGTGCCATATAAATGTTCTTTCCCCACCCAAAATCCACCCCATATAATGGTAGTCGAGTCCAATCAGAAAGCTCCAAACATAGATAAATTTGGTTCATTTTTCAGAAAAACAAAACAAGACCTAATGTACTCATCTGTCACCTTCTTTATAACTTCTCCGCGGTATAACTTAATGGTTTCGACACTGTATCCCCCGAGGTAGTGGTTGTAACTACTGGCAAGGCAGTGCAACCGAAATACCCCTTAGGCAATGGTGGTTGCAAACGGCTACGAAAATTCACAACGGTCCGAAGTTAGTTAGCTGCTCGCTTTCATGTTGACGTGCCTTGCATGCACACCTCCACATATGAGCAGTAACACTCTCATACCTTGTAAAGGCGCGATTAGTACTGGTGGCGCTATTTCGATACTCATTAGCCTTGTTCTTCAACTTGTTGATTTGTTCTTTGCTTAGCTTTAGCATAGCCACGACGGTCTTCTTGTTTCGCTCCTCTGTGTTGCTCGAATGGCCTATTAAGAGCGGTGGTGGGTTGAAATCCGATACATCAAAGCTTGTTTTTGGCAAAGGATCCTCAAGTTGTAAGATTGTTCGATCAAGAAATGGGAAGTTCTCTGGTTTTTCTCCGCGAGCGATTCTGGCCCACTCGGAGATGAAGTGAGCTGCACATTCACCATCAACTAGGATATGTGATATACCCAAGCCATCCACCACAGCTAAACTTGGTTGCTTGAACCAAAAGCAATGGTAGTTCATGAATTGGTCTGTCATAGTCCACTGATGGTATGAGTGCTCTAGTCTTTGAACTCGGACAGAAGTCCCCAAAGTCATTAATTTTGGCTTCGGATTCAGCTTCGAGGAACTGGGCACCCATGGAGTTGCAGTTGATCTTGTTGAAAATATTACAGGAAGTTCTATTAGAATAAATATTATAACAAGGGTGAATCACATCGTTATCCCCTAAATCTTGACTGACAGGTGTAATTTTAATCCTTATAATATTAATTTGTTCAATTTTAACTTGAAATTTTTTATTTTGTCTCAAATTGCTTTAATTGATTTCAATTGTTAACATTTATTTTTATGACAAATGAGTGGCATGTTTCATTGATTAATTTAGTAACTTAATGTCAACAAACTTAGTGATAATTTTTTATCAAAAACCTTAATGGTGTTATCTATTGGGTGAAATTAATGCAAAATCCAAAACTAAGGATTAAAATTGAGTCAATTGAGAGTATAGGAACCAAAATAACATAAGTGGCAAAATGTTGGGATTATTGGTATAATTTGCCCTTATAACAATGGGTTAATTATATTTTGGTTGCTGAAAGTACAAGTCTTTTGTCGTTTTGGTTCCACAATATTTAAATTGTGTCAATTTTAATTCCCAATATATAAAATGTTTCAATTTGGTCCTCAATATTTAAATTATGACAATTTGATCCATAATATATAAAAAGTGTTTCAATTTAGTTCCTCAATCTAACTTTGTTAATAGACGCATTGGGGGACCAAATTAAAATACTTTTTGAAAATATTTCAATATGATCCCCAATGTATACTATTTTCTTTCTTTCTCTTAAAAAAAAAAAAAAAAACTTGAAATGAAAACAATTAGTTCAATTCATGATATATAGGCTTAGAACACCCCAATAGAGACCAGTACAATTCAATTCAACATTTTCTTCGATTGGGTTTGATTGGGTTTGTAGCTCTATAATACAAATTAATTATATCATTTGATGAGCTGCATTGCTAATATTGATCCAAAAAAAGTAAGTATAGCAAGTTTGTGAACAACCAACCATCACACTATAAAAGTTGGATAAGTTCGATCTAAGCTTACAAATAATGGGCCTCATAAAAAGATCTACTAAATTCATCGAGTTGTGCCAAACAATAAAAACTGTATTTCATTGAATGGATTCCTTGTCTACTGTGTATAAAATATTCCTTTGGTGGAAGGTTTCCAAATCTATACCATTAAAAAATATTTCAATTTGATTTCCCAATGTGTCTATTAAGTTAGATTGGAAGACCAACTTGAAACACGTTTTTGTATTGGAGATTAAATTGAAATACTTTTAAATATCAGTAATTAAAATGACACAATACTCATACTTTGAGGGCCTTAAATTTAATTACTCCTATAATAATTAACCAAAAATAAAAGAACAAGATATTAATTAAAAAAATAGAAAAGATTGTTTACTTGAAGGCGACCCCTAGCAATCCATTGGAGGCGCCCAGCGAGAGGGTAGAATATGGCGAGTGCTTTGCTTAAAGAGTCTTTTAGAGTATGTATTACTGAATTTAGAGTCAACTCACCAGAGGGTTGATAGAAGTAAACAGTAGGTGCATGAATTATGGAAATCAAGTGTTCAAACTCTGATAAATACATGAGCCCAGTTGGTGTTTCCTTGGTTGGTTTCACCATGTAAGTGGCCTTTAAGGTCACCATTGTTGGAGAGAAGAAAGAGAGGAGGAGAGATTTTTGGTTGTTAAGTGCTTGTGACATTCTTGTGAAGTCTAAGGCTTTAAATAGAACTAATCATCGACGGATGATATTTTTTTGAAGAATGATGTACAAATAAAAAAAATTAATATAGAATATTCATACATAATAATATGGGTTAATTTAAACTTTTTACATTCAAATTAAACATCCCTGAAGAGGCAATGATTCCTTTCAATACCACTATCTTTTATACCCCTCCATATTATATTTTGTGAGCCTTATGTCAAGTCAACTATGATAATCTGAACTATTCATCTTCTAAGACCAACAGTAAAGATGAATTGTGCAAAAAATCAATTTTATCGGATATGACTAGACACATGAACAAGTTTTATTTATTTTATTTTTTTTAATAAACAGAAACTATGAGTTTAAACTTAAACAGACCATTATATAAAACAAAATGTGATTTGTTAATCTATTCATTGATATTCGATGAAATTGATTGACGATCTTCACTGCAAATTTTATGAGATGAGTGATTCGTATCATCGTTATGGACCTAGAGTGGACTCACAAAATGAAATCCAGAGAAGCATAAAATATAATAGTATGGAGATGAGTCATTCTTATATTGTTTTGCTACAAAAAAAAAAAAAAAAAAAAAAAAAAAATTATTATTATAGAAACTGGTCACAATATACATATAAATGGATACGATTTTTTAAGATTTAGGCCAAGTTTGGCATCCTCTAAAAAATCCAAAAAGTCAAAAAGTCACAATCCTATTTAAATCACATCATCTTATTTAAGTCACATCATCTCTCTAACACATCACTTCAAACCCAACCCAAATCCAACCCATATTTCATAAAAAGTCAAAAAGTGCACTTATTTAGTCTTCCCAAACTTGGCCTTAGTATGAGATTCATTTTTAAAAAATCTTTTTTATCTGTATATATGTTATGTATCTTATTTTATAATCAATTTATGTATTTATATTATAGTCATTTTTTTTAGTGCGCAATAAAGAATTTTGTAAATGATTAAAAGGGAAAGAATAGGACAACAGGTAAACACGCGAAACAAGTGGGCTTGGTAGGCTCAAATGGCATAGCCCTCTTTTAGGAAGTAGGTTATAATCCACTTCTTAGATTATAGTTCACTTCTTTCTCTTGTAAAAAATTAATTATAATCAGCTTTTAATCAAAAAGCTGCTTATAACCCTCTTCCCAAAATAGCCCTATGTAGGGTATTTATGTCGAATGAGTAATGTTAGGGATCGTGAAAAAAATATCATGAAAATGATCATGAAAGATTTTTCATCTTTAGATTACGCATACAATAAAACACCACACACTAATCAAATGATGAAAATTCTTCATCATGCATTTCATGATATTTTTTTCATGATCCCTAATATTATTCATACTGAATAATTTGAACAAGTGGACTTGGTAGGCTCAAATGACATAAATACGATGGTTCTAGAATATTGTTCTAAGGGGCATTTACTAATAAGTCTTATATACAAAGTTCAAACTCCATCTAATCCCAAAACAAAATACTTACACCAATTAGTCTTACATATTTTTAATTGTTACCAAAAACTCTTTTTTTTTTTTTTAATTTTTATAACTTTAAAAATGCTAATACATCCAACGACTTCCGTCAATCTCACTGAAGACTCGTTGGAATATTGAACATTATTGGAAAGTCGCCGGAACATCATCGGAAGTTCGCCGAAGTGTTTTGAGCATCACCGGAAGTTCGCCAAAGTATTCTGAACATCACTGGAAAATGTCAAGAATAGCATCAAAGATTCACTGGAATATTCAGAATATTTCCCGAAAAAAAAAAGAATAAATGGAGAAATTATAGTTAAAAAACATAACAACAACAAACAACAATGAGAAAAAGTGTATATTATTTTTCAATTTTTGTAGGGTTTAAGCAAATAATCTGTAATATTGATTAAACTGAAAAGTAAGCTTTGAAACTGTAAAATGTTACAGTTTTAAAGCATTATTCTATTAAGCTAAAAAACATGTTATGAAACTACAAAATTTACAGTTCTAAAGAATATTATGAAGCTGTAAAATTTTGCAGTTTTAAAGCTTCATTCATTTCAATACCAAAAAAGCTGAAACTGTAAAATTGTACAGTTTTCACTACTTGTAACTAAAACTTAAACTTAAAAACAACTTATTCAGAATTTGAAATTTTTCTCCATTAAAACAGAAAAATAGACTTGTGTAACAAAGAAAAGGTAAAAAAATTGAGAAATTGAAGGAAAGAATAGATATAGAAAGAATATTGTATTACTGCAACTATTTTTTTTTAGATCTAGTCGGATCTCATGTAGATCCACTCAAATTTGATGTAGATCTCATCTTCTTCATCGTCGGTGAGAATGAAGTCACGAGTTAATGTTGGTGGTTGGTGGTTGCCAGTAAACCCCAATCAATTGTGGTCATCGGTCACTAATAACTATATATTAGAAACAGAAAGAGAATAAGGAATGTGTGATCACTGGTTGTTGGACATGACAAAGAGAAGGAAAAGAAAATGCAGAAAGAGAAAAATGTAAAGAATAAGACAAAAAGAAAAGAGAGAGATAAAGAGAGAAACGTGTAGGACTTTTGGGTTTACTCAAAAAGTTGTTGGATTAAATAGTGTACACATATTTTAAACAGGACCTATGGGTAATTTCCCTCTTGTTCTAATGACTTTTGTTGTGGATAAAAATCAAACCACTTAGGTTACAGCGGTAACGTGACAGAGATAGCTTGATTCTTGACTTGAAAAACATTTGGATAAAGGTAGAAGAGGGGCAGCTGGAGCAGCCTAGGGACCCTCTGATGCCTAAGTCAGCGATAGAGGTAGATAAAGGTGCAAGATTATTTGAGTGGGGTTCAGATAGAAGTGTTTGCATACCTCCATTCTACTGATTGTTTCCCCTTTTATAGCATGCTTCTACTAATCGTTGTTGGCTGTTAGGCTTCCCCTGCTCCTCACGCCAGCCTCCTTTTCTTAGGGATTGTGCTCCACTAAATGTGGATTTCTAGGAGTTGGTTGAGCCTAAAATAAAAGGATGTGGGTTGACTGGGTCTGCACCCTTCTTAGGCGTGCTCTCTGCCGCATTTCTCCTGCCCTAAAACTTCTCTAACCTAGTTTGGTCCTGGGCTTCCAGGCTAGACTCAAACTATCCTGGGCTGACTTTCCATTTTGCTGGCGATGCTTCTTTCCTGTTGCCAACCCAGGAATTCCAGTCCTACCTTATGTTGATTCGTTTTTTGCCTCGCACAATTGCCTCCAAATTCTGGCTTCTTTTTCTTTCTAGGCTGAAAAAGGAATCAGAGTTTTGATTACAACTGTAGAAGTTTTTTCCCGTAATCCTAGGGCTTCATGCCTATCATTTCAATTTTTAAACGACGTGATGTCCCTTCGCTTGTCACACCGCCTTTGTCCTAGGACAGGTGGCCTCACCCTATAAGTCCCAAATCGACGCGTCTGCCATACGAAGCGACAGACATGTCCATTCAAAATTATTTATGGCGCTATAAATTTCCCAACAGAGTCCTTCCTTTTTCAATACTCACTATTCCTTCCAGAGAAAAGTAAGAGAGAATATTCCAACCATAGCACTTTCAGTTTGATAATTTTCTGTTCCGATCTTCCTTTGGTTGTCTGTAAGTCCCCATTTTCTCTCACATTTTTTGATTTTTGTTCCTTTTCTAGTCTGATGGATAAGTATCACGTCCTCCTAGAATCCCCTTCCTCCTTGGCCGCCTTTTGTGAACAATTTGGTATCCTAGATAATGTCCATATTCGTTTGCAAAAGGATGCGACAACCTTGACGGTGGCCCAGATTACAATTGTATGCCCCTTGTTGCCATTACTGAGGAAGGGTTTAGGTTTTCCCTAAACCCACTTTTGAGAGAGTGCATGTGTTCTTGGTCCCTTGCCCCCATTCAACTCTCTGCTACAATGTACAGAGTTGTGAATGGGGTTTTTGAGTTAAACTGAGCCCAGGGCACCCACCTTGGTCAAATGGAGATTCTGTTCATTTATGTTCTTACAACCTACAATGCCAAGCCTCAATTGAGGACCTTAAGTATTATTTGAGGCCAAAGTGCCTCAAAGAGACTCATCACCCTTCTTCCCAAAACTAATAAGGATCTAGAGCAAATTGCAAAAAGGTGCTAAACTCCTGAAGGTGAAGCAGGAAGTAGGAGTTGCGTTTTCTACTGTTATTGCTACTACCGCCGGTGCTGGTTCCAATGTTGGTGGGTTCATTACCCCTGAATCTATGAAATCGAAATGATTTACCCCTTCTACAACTACCACTGCTACTGACCCTGAAGATCCTGCTACGAAACGCCCCAAGACATAAAGGGGTAGCAAGACTATGTCCTACAAGGTTCCTGATGATTAGTTCAGGTGTCAGATGTTGCTCCCTAATTATCTTTATGTGTCCAAGAATGGCAGCCTAATGGAAGTTCCTGAACTAGGCTTTTAACTTAGCAAAGGGTTTACCATACCTTGGGATATGCCTCCCTCCATCCTTTGGATAATGCTTCTCTGATCTGTACCAATGTGGTCAGTACTTTAAGGGTAAGCTTTTTTGTACTCAAGCTTTCTATATTCCTTGTATTTTGATTGAGTTTAATCATTCTTCTCTTCCATAGGCCATCCAAGTTTGTCATGAAAGTTTGACCAACATGGACTCTTATAAGGCTGAAGCCTGCATCAAATCTGTCAAGGCCTCTAGTGCTCTGAAAACTATCGTTGATATGGAGAAGATACAGAAATTGATGTTTGACTAGAATTTGAAGTTTACAACTAAAAAAGAACTTGTTGAAAGTGCAACCCAACTAGCCAAGATCCAACTGGAAGAGTCCCAAGAGAACCTGGCCTCTACTCTTGCTGCAAATGAGATGCTAAAGAATGAAGAGAATGAGAAGTTGGATAAATACCGTAAGGACATTAACGAGAAATATCTACAACAAATCTATAAGCTTCAAGACGATATGTTTATTAATGGGTGAAAGGCTGCCTTGGCTAAGGCTGGGGTTACTCCTAATTCCTCCTAGTATTCTGACCTAATTCTGCCTTGGAAGAAAGATTCATGGCCAACAGAGGAAGCTGAAGAAGTGGGCTTTGAGGAAGACCCTGAGGAGGAGGTGAAGACTGTTCTGAATGCGAGTGCCCAGAATGCGGCCACTCCTACTAGTGAGGTTGAACTTCCTACCCCTAAGCCTCAAGAAAAAACTTCTTCTAATGCTCCATATGTTCTTCCTGCCATAGAAATTCCTACCCCTGCTGAAGGTGGAGATGCTGGAATTGTTTCTTCTAGAGCTGTTGAAGTTGGTGTTACCCAGACCCCTGCTATGATAAAGGATTAAGAAACTTGCCTTTTGTTTTTGTTTTGTTTTGTTTTTTTAATTATGGCCTAGAAACTCTTGTATGGTCCAGTCTTTTTGATGTAATTGCAACTTTTTGCAAAATAGAAGGCTTTTGTGTTTTATTTTTGTCTAAGTGTTAAGTACTTTTCTAAATATTTTTTCTAGGCTCAGATGGGTGTGTAAGGCACCCTACTTGTCCCCCGAGCTTGGATGGTTTTGACAACAAAGACAACAAAGCTATAGAAAATTGGTAAAGCGCAAAATTTGAAGAAATTAGACTACGACAAAACTGGAAGAAATTGTAATGATGTGGAAATTTTGGAAACATTTGACTAAGTAAAATTTTGAAAAACATTTGACTCAAGTAAAAGTTGACGGAAAATTTTTGACTTGAGTAAAAGCTTTGAAACAACTTTGACTAAGTAAAATTTTTTTAACTACCCCCATATGTAAGAGGGTCTGCTTTCATGGACATAGGAAAACTTTTGATACAATCCTCTAAGTCCAAGAAACACAATCCAGAATAGGATTTGCCTACCTTTCTTATTCAGAAACCGTGCTACATTCCTGAGCAGGGAAGTCACATTTCTTGGGCTAAAAAATTATTTTTAGTCTTAAGGACCTCAATCCAAAGTAGAATTGTTCTATGTTTTTGCATCAGAATCCTTCCTACACTCCTGAATAGGCGTGTTGCTTGGAGAATAACCATTCGAAAAAATCTTAAATGATTTGTTTTCGTACTAGAACATTACTGCGATCAGGACATGATTGCATCCTGTGCTGGATTGCCATCTATTCTTGTACTCAAGCAATTATTATAAATTGTACTTAGGCAAAGAACCATTTGAAAACGTAACTAAAAAATCTCATAAAAATTGCATATTTATAAGTTGTTTTTGAAACAAATACGTAATGAAAATAAATCCTAAGGTTTGTAGTGTTTCAAGGACGAGGTGCGGCCTTGCCATCCATATCTTCCAAATGATAAGCCCCATTTTCACCTACTAAAACGACCTTATATGGGCCCTTCCAGTTGGGACCTAACTTTCCATCAGTTGGATTCTTCTAACTACCCAGAACTCTTCGCAATGCTAGATTTCCTGGCTAGAATTCCTTGAGGTGAACTTTCTTGTTGTACCATTTTGAGAGCTATTTTTGGTAATTCGCCAACCGAACCAAAGCTGTTGTTCTCCTTTCTTCGATCAAATCCAAACCACGTCCCAACGCTTGTTCATTGTGTAACTCTTCGTAAATTTCTGAATGCATTGTGGGCAATCCGACTTCCAATGAGATAACGGCTTTAGTTCCAAAGGCCAGGGCGTAGGATGTCTACCCATTGCCCTTCTAGGTGTTGTACGATAAGCTCATAGAACATTGGATAGTTTATCAACCCATCTTCCTTTAAGCCGTTCTAAACACTTCTTCATTCCATCTAGCACAGTCTTGTTAGAGGCTTCTGTCTGACCATTGCTTTGAGGATAACAGGGAGTTGAGAAGAAGTTTTTTAGGCCCAATCTTGAGTAGTAATTTTTGACGAGGGTGTAATAAAATTGCGTGCCATTATCAGAAATGAATATATGATGCCAAACGTGGTTATGATGTTGCACCAAGCAAATTACTTAATATCCTTTTATTTGATCATGCTCAGCGGCTCAGCTTCCACCCACTTAGTGAAATAATCTGTTGTCACCAATAGAAATTTCTTACCTTCTCTGCCCTTTGGAAGTGGGCCGATCAAATCCATATCCCACTAGGCAAAGGGCCAAGGGCTAGTTAGTGGGTGAAGATGGCTGGTGGATTAGAGAGGAAAAACGCTGGCACTTGTCATATTTTTTTACGTAAGCCTAGCCATTCTTGTGCATAAACGGCCACCAATAGCCACGAGTGATTGCATGTTCTGCTAAAGACCACCCCTAGTATGCATTCCACAGATTCCTTCATGAAACTAATATAGGATGTTATCAACAAGCGCTGGGTGGATGCAGAATAAGTATGGACCTGTGAAGGATTTTCTATACAAGACTCCTTTTTTTGAGATCGAAAATCTAGGCGCTCTTCTCTTGACTTTATTGGCTTCCTTCATATCTTCTGGGAGTACTCTCTCCCTAATATACATAATGATTGGATCCATCCAGCATGGGCCATAACTAGATTTTGGATCTCAAAAAAAGCGCTCTTCTCTTGACTTTATTAGCTTCCTTCATATCTTCTAGGAGTACTCTCTCCCTGGTATACATAATGATTGGATCCATGCAGTTTGGGCCATAACTAGTGCATAAGATTGACTGTATGCCTTGCTCTGCTTCTGGCAAGATACTGGAGTGAGGCAAGAACTCAATTACAACGGTTTTGGTCTCTATCTTTTCCACTGATGAAACAAGGGTGGCCAGGGCATTTGTGTGGAAATTTTGTTCCCTACCTATCTTGACAATCCTGAATTTTCGGAAGGATTTTACCACATCCTAGACTTTGTTTAAATAGGCTTGCACCCTTTTGTCCCTAGCGACATACTCTCTAGTGAGTTGGTTAACCACTAACTGAGAGTCATAATGGTCTTAAATGTTAAGAAGTTTCGCAATTCGTAATCCTACAAGCAGGGCCTCATATTCTACTTTGTTATTCGAAACTTTGAACCTTAGATGGATTGCTTGTTCGTAAAGAATGCCCTCAAGGGAGAGCAAGGCCACACCAGCTCCTGCTCTTTTCAGGTTTGATGCACCATCCACGAAGAGTTTCTAGTTGTCCATCCCACAGACATATAGCTTCCATGTTGAATCATTACCCTATCCTAACTGAGCTTGTTGCCCAGTTTCTGTGGTATTGGACTGTTGTGATAATGCCAATTCTAGCTTTTGTTTCTCCTGGAACGCGCCCTGTTGAACCCCTAGTTCTGTGGCTAGTGACATATTAGCTCTATAACTCTATTAAGGTTGTTTGATTGAGAATTTTACGACGAAATCAGCCAGAACTTGGGCTTTGATGGTAGTTCTAGGCTGAAAAGTGATTTCAAATTCCCCTAACTCCATGACCCATTTAGTGATGCACCCAAAAAAATTAGCTTTGTGAAAAAGGCTTCGCAAAGGATGTTAGGTTAACACTGTGATGAGGTGACCTTGGAAGTAGTGTACAAGCTTCCTAACTACAGTCATGAAGGCCAGGGCTAATATTTTTGAGGGAAAATATATGGTTTCTGCGCTGTTTAGAGTTTTGCTGATGTAGTAGACCGACAGCTAGGTGCTTTCCATATTTCTGACCATGACTGAGCTCACTGTGTGCCCTAACACTGTACAGTCTTTCACCCTGTTGAGGAGCTGAGAGTAGAAAAGGTGAAAGGAGGTACTGTTTTAATTCCTCTAGCGCTTGATTGCACTGTTTATTCCAATCTACTCCTCCTCCATTCTTGAGGAGCTAAAAGAAGGGTTTACATTTGTCTAAAAAGCGGCTTATGAAGCGGTTAAGTGCTGCTACCATCCTTGTCAACTTCTACACTTTTTTGAGTTTGTGAGGTGGCTGTAAGCTAAGGATGGCTTTCACTTCTTGAAGGTTTGCTTCAATCCCTCTTCTAGTCACCAAATTGCCCAGAAATTTTCCCGACTCAACACCACAAGCACATTTAGCAGCATTTAATTTCAATTTGTAGGTCTTAAGGATATTAAATGTGGTCTCCATGTCTTTTAAGTGGTTAGTTTCTAGCCTATTTTTGACAACCATGTCATCAATATAAATTTCCATAGTTTTTCCTATCTGGTCAGAAAAATAGTGGTAACTAGTCATTGGTAAGTGGCTCCAGCATTTTTTAGCCCAAAAGGCATCACCTTATAATAATATAGCCCTCGTGGAGTTGTAAAAGAAGTTTTTTCTTGGTCTAGCTCATTCATTTTTATTTGGTGATAGCTTTATAGGCGTCTTAAAAATTCATTCTAGTGTACCCAGAAGTGGCATCCACCAATTGGTTAATCCTTCATAAGGGAAAACAATCTTTAGGGCATGTAGACTTTGTTAAGGCTTGTGAAGTCCACACATACCCTCAATTTTTCATTATTTTTCTTAACAACGATGGTGTTGGACAGCCAAGTGGAGTAGTGTACTTCTTTTATGCCCTTTGCGTCTAGGAGTCTTTCGACTTCCTCGACTACTGCCTCAACGTGATCTATATGAGACCTTCTACTCTTTCGAATTACTAGTTTATATGCAAGATCAACATTAAGACAATGACTGATAATATTGGGGTCTACCCCTAGCATCTCATAAGGTGTCCAAGTGAAGACCTTAATATTATCCATTAAAAATTAAAATTGAGTTTTTTTATCCTGCTCAGACAGAGAAGATCTGAGCAAGAAGTACCTTTTTGGATCGTCGAGTGATATTTGGATTTTATGAAGTTCTTATATCATGTGCTCCTTTACATCTTTTCCAATCTCCTCTAGAACTTTTGAGTCTGGAATTTTAACTGAGTAGACTCGTTTCTGAGTCAGCTTAACTTCTTTCTACCCCAAGGCTAGTGTAGACACCTCATTTTTGACCGTCCTCAAGACTTGGACGTCACCGTTTGAACACTCGGTGATCATCCATGCTCGTGTTCGTTCTGAGTTCCCGGAGGTCTCGACAGCGCGCCTTGCCTCAAGATCTCTCAACTTGACTGTTTTGTGCTTGGTTGTGGACCAAACACTTGTATTTTTTCTTCTAAGGGAAGAGGGTGGCTTGTTGGCCATCCCCCTCAACCCACCGGCCAAGTCTTGAAGCCACCGGCCCTTTCTTCTTGCCACCAGCCAAAAGTGTTGGCCGATCGGCACTATATTTGGTCGGTCGGCCACCTTTGTTGGCTAATCGGCCATATTTTCTAGCCGATGCCTCTTTTTCTGCTTTTTCAGGCATTGTGCATGCTAGTTGTGCCAGCTGGTGAGCACAGACTCTACCCTCCATACACGTGTATGGAGGGATTTGAACCAACACTTAGCTTCTCTTGGAAGCTTGGAATTGAATTTCTATAAGAGGGGAGGCCCTCCTCCCTTCTCAGAGGTTCTGAAATTAGGGTTAAAAAGTTGTATCTCTCTCTATCTCTATATCTCCCTATCTCTATCATTTGTGTGTGTATTTGTGACCTAAAGTGAGTTTTGTTCACATTATTGCACACAAACACCTAGCATTACACCATCCTTGGTTGCTGAGATTCTAAGGAGTTGTTGTTAGGGTTCTTGGGGTGGTTTTGATCAGAGAAAGGTACTGGAGTTGGTGTTCTTGAAGTGTTCTTCAATGGTGAGAAACTACTCTTTTATTCCCCATTTTTGCTTAAGCTTTTAGCAATACTTGCATACTATTTTAAGCTTAGTGTCCAACTGGAAAAAGTTCTGTTTTTATATGCTAAATATGTTTGTTTAAGGCCCTTTTGGTGCTGAGGGTCATCTTCCCTCTTGCATGGCCTATTTGGCCTTGTTTTGTGACATGCCATAAGGCCTTTGAGTTAACCCTTGCATGGCTTTTTAGCCACTAAAATCCAATGGATTTTCAGTGGTTGGCATGTGGTTTTGAGGCCCTAAATCAAAGAGGGGTGACCCTCTCTCTTTTGGTCTTGTTTGCTTGCATTTTTGGCCTATCAAAGGAACATATGTTTTCATACTTTCTAGGCTCTGTTCAGGCACTTTTTGGTGACTTTTAGGGCCTACCTAGACTCTATCTATGGCTAGTTTGGTCACCTTGGGTTTGCCTCTTGCATGTGTAGAGTAATCCCTTTTGTGGCTTATCAAAGTAGCATGTCATTCTTGCATGTATTGGTCATATTTTAGTGGATTTTTGGTCATCATTTGGCATGCCATGACTCTGTTTTTAGCTGGTTTGGTAGCCTCTCACATGCTTCATATGCTTGTAGTGCAAATCATGTTTACTAGCATAGCATGCATGATGTTTTGGCCCTCTATTCTAGCATATTTTGGCCATGCTCCAACCTGGTTTTGTTTATATTTTGGGTTGCCTTAGCTCTGTTTTGAGGCCTCTTGGTCAAAAGATGCTTGACATGCATGCTTGTGGTATAATAGCCTTGACTAGCTTCGAGTTTTTGAAGTCCCTTGCATGCTTAACTTGAGGTATTTTCATATTTTGGCATCATTGAGCATGATATTTCAGAGCATATAGGGCTGTCATGCTTCCATGTTTTCCACTCTTTAAGTGCCCTTGAGAGTTGTGCTTTTATACCCTATTTTGTGAGCCATTGCATGAGCTTCATTTTTATGCCTTTCAAGCCATCATCCCAACTCATTTTGCTACTATTTTGGGCCTGCATAGGGTCTTTTCGGAGTTGGCTTGGCCATTTGTGCATTGCCTTGCATGCCTATAGTGTAATACACTTCACTAGTTTCGATGCTTGAGCCATTCAACATGCATTACATGAGTTGTTTGCATAATTCGAAGTCATTTTGTATGCTATTTCAGAGCTGAAACATGTGTCATTGCACTCCATATTTCATCCTTTCAATGCATTTGGAAAGTTGGGTTTTGTGCCTTAGACTTGGGGCCGTTGCATTGTGCATAATCGTATGTGTTTTGATGCCTTATTTCCATCATCTATTGGCCACTGATTTGGGTGTGGCCGAGGCCCATCCATTTTGGTTTAAGTCCATTTTGCATTGAGTATGCCATTGTAGTTCATAGCATTGAGTATGCCATGTTGTCGCATGATTGATCATTGCATTGTGCATGCCTTGTTCATCTCATTATGTATGTTAGTTTCTATATGCATTGTGTATGCTAAGTGTCATGTGCATTGAGTATGCCATTGTTAGTTCATAGCATTGTGTATGCTAGTTTCATGTTTGCATGTTATCCCTTGCATGTTTGCATGACTTAGTTGCATTGCATTAAGATTGCATGCTAGAGTTGCATTGGTGCACGCCTCGTTTGTTGCATTATGTTTGGAATAGGGGTTAGTCCAAACACGGGGAGCGAGGGACGTTTCATGGCTGAAATGATGAAACTTGCCCCGATTCCCGGTCACCGACACTCTTGACTACCCATGACGGAGTTGTTGGCTTTAGGTGCTTGTATGTGCATTCATTTCACATTAAGTCGTGCAATTCGACTCCTTGGCCATCATGCATCGAGATGCATGATTGGTGGCCCGAGGGTCGAAGACTACACTCCTTTGATTCTCAAACATGATAAGGAGGATGGTCGTACAAACATTGTCTGGAAAATGTATTGCCATGCTCTGTTTGTCCTCTGCTGCAGCAAAACAATATTCTGCAAGAAGAAATGGCCGGTCGGCTACTTTCAGTGCCGATCAGCTAACCATTGTTGGCCGATAGCATCATTTTTGGTCAATGGCCATTGTTCTCTGGCCGATGGCCACCCCTCTTGGCCGATGGCCTCTCACGGTGTACAGGAAGTGATTCTGGAGCAGCACAAAGACTTGTGTAGTCTTCAGAGGTACAGAGCAGGGCAAAGAGAGGCAACATGTGGCATGGCAACGGATTTCCGAGCGAGGCGATCGAGCATGCATCTTTGAACTCTTTGGACTGAGCTGAGGCTTTGTGATTTGTAATTAGCTTTACTTGTTAGCTAGCTTTTGAATTTGTAATTAAACTAGTTAATTTGTTAAGAAGCTAAATGTGTTGTAATAATTAGCTTAGTGTTAGCTAGTTATTCAATTTGATTATGTAATAATTAGTCTAATTAGATAATTAGATTAGTTGCTTAGCCTTAGCATAGCTAGCTTAGCGTATTCATTTGGACCCTCCGTCGAGAGGGAAAATTTTGTAATAAGTGTGCGTGAGTGTGTGAATGTCTTCCAACCTCACGTCTTTCTCCCTTTTACTTACCTGCTTTTGATGGTTAGTTTAGGGCATATTTCAATTAGCATCCTTATGCTTTGCATGTTTGCATCATTCATTCGTATTGCATGCACCGGGCTCGGCACATCATACTAACTGCATTGTATTTCAATACCGATTTGAATACATGATTATCAAGTTGCATCTCATATGCCATTTTAGAATAGCCGAGCCTATTTCTAGTTGCATTTTGCATGCGTTGCATTAGCCATCTTAACATGAACTAGGATCATGCATTGATTACTATCATGCATTGATTACTAACTAGTTGTTGTTTTGGCTCGGAGTACTAGGTAAGCTTTTATGTTTTAGCATCTTGCATGAGTGTGAGTGTTGCCATGGTAGCATGCTTGTCATGAGGCTATTTGCTTATATGATATAACTACCTGAATGCCTGTGGGTGAAGGTTGGATTACTTGAATTGGAACAATTCATTGAAATCCGTGTTTTAGCCTACTTCCGAGCAGCAAACTTCAAACCATTTTCAAACGAATATGCAATGCTTTGTTCCAAATTAGGCGATCTAGTCTATACTTGTTTGCTGCGCGCATCACATAGTAATTCTAGCTAATTAACCAGAATAAGAGCACATGTGTTTTTAAAAATAAAATATTATTTTTAGTAAAGGTCAATCTTTGATCGGGCAAGCGGGAGTGCTCATTAAATGACCTTCCCTAATCGTACCCAAGTTCCCGAGCCAAGGCAACTTTGGTGGTGACGGACACGTGGCCTTAGGCACGAGTCAGGGTTTCCTAAATTCTCCCAAAATAAAATATTTAGGTGGTGACTCTGTATTTGGCAAAGCAGTCCATGTTTGGCACTTCTTTTAAAAAAAAAAAAATCAGTTTTCCAAAACGATTTGCCGGATTTGGACTCTTTGGTGATTTATCAATCTCATATCGCACATTGTGGGATCAGATTAAGAACCATGACATTTGAGTCCGAACTGTAGCATGAGGCCCTCGGGGAGCATCTACAGCTAGCATTAAACATCGTTGTGTGGATATTTGGCCCCCTCAAATGGTTTCAATTCCTCCCTCCTTATTAGGAAATTTCAGGGCTTGGTGAAGTATGGAGGGTACTACTTTAAGCTAGTGCAGCCATAGTTTGCCCATAATAGCATTGTATGGTGAGGGCACATCCATGACAAGAAAGCATACTTTAAGGTGTACGGATCCTGCTCTAGCTGGTAAGTTCACTGCTCCGATCGGCCAAACCTAGTTTGAGTTGAAACCTAACAGTGGCGAGTCAACCTTCTTGAGATCCTGATCCTTGAGGCCCAAGCTCTAGTATAGTTTATAGTATATAATTTCGGCTGCGCTGCCTTCATCAACTAGTATTCTCTCTGACCCAAATCCATCCATGTCCAACTTAATAATCAAAGCGTCCGAGTGGGGCTGGACCAACCCTTACATGTCTTCTTCAGAAAAGGAAATGACTAGGCCGTTGGGACTGGCCTCGATCCTTGGCCTTTTACTTTCCAAGGAATACTCTGCTTTGTAAACCTCCCTGAGATGTGCTAATTTCTACATCTCTCCTCTAGCATGTGCTATATCTGTCTGGGTGCACAACTCCACGGATGACATGAATCATCTTTCTTAGGTGCTCCGCTGTTGCATCATTCTCTTTTTGCTAATTGTTTTGCCCATTCTATTATTGTTCTCCCAGGAACTCATTCAGATGTCCAACGGCTGCCATCTCATTAAGATTCCACTTGAAGGAAAAACAGTCTGTCGTACTGTGCCCTACATTATTGTGGTAAGCACACTTTGCCCTCTTGTTTTGTACCTTCGAATCTCCCTTTGTTTTGGCTGGCCACTTGAACCACGGCTTATTTTTAATGTCTGGAAGTATTTACCAAATCAAAAGTTTGAACATAGTTTGAATTACGTAATCCATGTCTTTCTTTTTAATGGTCTGGCTTTTAGCCTCCTTTGCCTCCTTGAGCGGAGTATTGGTCTTCTGTGTGCTGGTTTGCGTGCTACCCTGTCCTGCAGACTTTTGGTCTTCCTTAAGCTTACTGTACCGATCGATCCTGAACTGCAAGTCTGTGACAGTTTTGAGTGGGGTATTGGTTAATGACTGCCATATCTTGTCCTA
This sequence comes from Camellia sinensis, assembly GCF_055761805.1. NCBI lineage: Eukaryota > Viridiplantae > Streptophyta > Magnoliopsida > Ericales > Theaceae > Camellia > Camellia sinensis. The sequence goes on from NW_028128988.1 coordinate 9,186,811, forward strand.
TGGTTGGAGTCCTCGCTTGAAAGTTGAGATTGTCACCTTATTTGAGCAATCCTCTTCTATCTCGTGGAAAGTTTCCCACTAAAGTTGGGCGTATTGCTTAATGAGTGTGTCCGGTCCTTTTGCCCTTTTACTGTTTGCTATGAACTTCTTAGTAGACTTATCTTCCACTATTTCTAATTGTTAATGGATCCCACCTGAAGCTTTTCATACCAAGCGCATGCTGCTCTGCCCAGACTAGAAGCGAAGATTCGACACATAAGTGCCTCGTTTTCGTTCTAGAGGGCCATGGCATGGCTATAGTGGCGCAAGTGGTATAAGGGGTCTGATCTTCCATCATATAGTTCGAACTTTAGGATACTGAACTTTTTTGGTGATTCTAATGTAGAAATCCTTTTTGTGAATGGTGACACCAGTAGGACCGGTCTCCTATCAATTGCTCTAAAAGCGATCCCTTCTATTTGTTTTTGAATAGGACTTCAAATTTTAGGGTCTGGTTGGGTAACTTCTTCAGTTTGCCGTGTGTTCGTCTTCCGTGGAGCCTTGTGGCTGATAATCTTGCCACTAACGGCCTTGCGGCTTGGCCTGCCCCGTGGGTTGTTCTGTCTTGATATTTTCACGATTGATCTAGAGTGCTGTCTAGTCTGGTCTTGGATTGCCCTCTCCCACCTCCGGGTGTTAATAAATGACCTTATGTCCTCTATAAGGAAGTCAGAACTCTGGGCTGCACCTGATCTCCTAGGACATTTTCCTCGCACTACTTCTCTTTTGTGCAGAAAGGATCTTACCTCGTCTGAACAGGCGTAGTTTTTTATTTGATACTCCTTTCGCTTGGAAGAGGTCTGACGGTGCCCCTTAGATCAGGGCAGACTACTTGCCACGTGACTAGTTTCACCAGCCCTACAGGTTAGTGCAGGTCTCGGGTTTGTCTCAGTCCGCATCCCCCCCTTAGATCGTTGTGACGACCTCTTTCTTTTGGGGCACAAGCATACTTCATTTTTCCCTTGGGGCACCAGTGGTTGGTTCTGGTCTTGCTTCAAGGCCCTGACTTAGCCGGCAAGCTCCTTAAGCTGCTAGTTCATGCCAGATATAGTTCGATCACAGCTAGCTAATTCTTGCACCCAATTGTTGCTTTTTGAGTTTTCAATGGCGAGCAGGTTTGTCTGTCCTTGTTCGCGTCGTTCTTGAGATGTTTCGACATTCAAAGGGCGCCTTCATTGGCTTGGGGCGAGGTTCCCATCATGTTCATCCTCAGTAAATGGCTTGGCGTCTTGCACCGCCATGGATAATCCAAAATCTCAGCAAGTGGAGCTAGGCTATTGGCTGCGAATTTCCACAAACAGCGCCAAATTGTGGTGGGTAAAAATCAAACCACGTAGGTTGTGGTGGTGACACGACGGTGATAGCTTGATTCCTGACCTAAAAAACACTTTGATAAAGGTAAAAGAGGGCGGCTAGAGCAGTATGAGGACCCTCCGATGCCTAAGTCGGTGACAGAGGTAAATAAAGGTGTAGGATTATCTAAGTGGGGTTCAGATAGAAGTGTTTGCATACCTCCATTATGCTGATTGCTTCCCTTTTTATAGCTTGCTCCTACTAACCGTTGTTGGCTGTCAGGCTTTCCTATACTCCTCACGTCAGCCCTCTTTCCTTAGGGATTGTGTTCCACTAGGTGCAGATTTCTAGGAGTTAGTTGAGCCTAAAACAAAGGATTGTGGGTTGACTGGGTCTGCGCCCTTCTTATGCGTGCTCTTTACCACCTTTCTCTTATCTTAAAACTTCTCTAGCCCAGTTTGGTTTTAGGCTTCTAGGCCAGACTCAAATTATCATGGGCTGACTTTTCATTTTGTTGGCGATGCTTCTTTCCTGCTGCCAACCCAGGAATTCCAATCCTGCCTTATGTTGATTCATTTTTTGCCTCCCACAACTTTCTATAACCAAAATGAAATAAAGTCAATCTATACCAGCAATTGCGGTCATTCTTATAAAAGCAATTTCAATCACTATTACTAATACGAGATAGACATAGGAGTAATATTGTAAGATATTATTTGATAACTTAATTCAGCATTAAAATTAAAGTTGTTAATCTTATTTCGTATCCGATTGTACCAGCCAATACATTACATTTTAGGTAAAAATTAGTACAAGCTACTCTTAGTTTTGTTCCAGTTAATTTACCAATTTGTACCGTGCTATTCCATATATTATACAGTAGTGTTTTGCCTAATTTCTAGTCATCTCAAAGTGTTCCGATGCGTACCAGTTGAAAGAAAAGAGGAGAAAGCTGCTTTTATTTTGATTAGATGGAAAAAATGATGGAAGACAAAAAGATATGTTGTATTGTCAAATCTATTAATGGGATTGCTTTGGAAACAAGAATTGAAGTGGCTGTTGTGCAGATACACAAAATTCATTATTAAGGATGGTCACGAGTTGGGTTTGGGGTTGGTTTATGGAAATCCGTCCCGTTCCATATCATATCGGGGAAAAGATAAATCGAGGAATGATGGAAGTGGGCGGGTGCAAGACGATTAATTTCACAAGTTGAAAAATGAAAATATTAATAAAAATTATAGATAATTTAGTATATTACGAATAATAATTTATAATTAACAAGAATTATATTATATAAGATAGAAAGTAAATGAATAAAAATTAATATTAATTATAATGTTTTAGTATTTTAATTTTATTATAATGAAAAATAAATATATTATATACATATAAATATATTTAATAAATATAATCAAGGTGGGGTTCGGGTGGAACAGGACGGGGGAAGCAAGACTCGTTCCCGCCCTTTTTCTTAATCAGGCTGGGGAAAAACAGTGTGGGGCGGGGCGGAGCAGGGGATGCGGGTGCAGAGCAGAGCGGGAAAAAATGACCATCTGTAGTCACTATTGTGCGACCTGCGTGACTTATGTTCATTTTGATAATCAGAATCGTTCATTTTTTAAGATACATCAAGTAGAATATACTTGAAAAAAATCAAGTTAATCTGATATCGATAGACCTTTCATCAATCTCATTTATGTGTTTGTAAATTATTTTTTTTTTTTTTTGGAAAATTACAAAAATATCTCAAAATTTGACCTTTATAACAAAATAAACCATGAACTTTTAATTTTGTCAATTCAAATCCTAAATTTTTAATTTATTTTCAATCTAAACTATTTGCCTATTTTCCTTAAGTAAAATCAATGAAAAATGATATTTTGATCATTAAACTTAATAATAAAAAAGTATTTTAGACATTTTATATATTCATATATTGGGTTTAATGATTAAAATACTTTTTTTTCCATCAGTTTTACATAGTAAAAATAAACAAATGATTTATATTGAAAATAAATCAAAAAATTAAGATTTAAATTAATAAGATGAAAGTTTTCGAATTTATTTTACTAAAAGACTAAAATTGGAGGGGTTTTTTTTTTTAATTTTTATAATTGTTCCACTTTTATTTTTATTTTTGTTTTGGTGCATGATCAATAATTATTATTATTATTTCATAGATATAGAGGGGCAACAACCCTTAAAAAGACAACAAATTATTATTATTATTATTTTAAATGGAATAATTTGGAGAAAAGATAATATAGAAAATATTTTTTGAAATATTAAGAGGACGATCACTTCTCATATTCCTTTCAGATCCATCCTTAAAAAGACACACGCATTCAAATAGTAAAGCAACTTAGAGCAACTCTGACATAAGAGATAAAATGGGCAACTCAGGCATTTTTTATTTATTTTTTATTTTTTTTTATGAGGCTCTCAATCAAAAAAGGGATTTTAGCTATTGTCATATTGACTCTCCATATGTTGCCAGTGTCTAATGTTGGGCAAACGTGACTTCCTGTCATTGTGTTGCTTGCTCTATCTCAATTTTTCTCAGTTCTAACCCATCAATCCTTATTTTATTTTATTTTTATTGCATTACTAATCTTTTATAAATGGGTATTGCTGGTGATAGGAAATTTTGGCAATGATCCATCAAGTTTTGTGTGAAATTATTTATTTTTAAAAATATATATATTTTTTAAATGTTACTGTTGGGCAAATGTCATATTGACAATCATGTCATAATTATGTGCTTACGTTGTATGATATAAAAATGTATTTTTTATTTTATGTATATGACATTTTTATTTTGAAAATTTATTGGCTTAGTCTTTGTTTGTGAAGAGTTAAAATAGCCTAGCTTTTTGATTTTTTGTCTTTTTTAACTTGACTCTTTTAGGCCAAGTTGGCATGTGGCCAAAAAGCTAAAAAGCTAAAAAGTTGGTCAAAAAGTTAAAAAGTTATCACTATTCACCAAAAGTCAAAAATTACGGCTGCACAACTCTCAATCTTAATTTTTCCCTACACACTAATTTATATAATTTTTTAATACACATTTTTTCATAAAAAATCAAAAAGTTAACCCAAACAATCATATTTTTTTCCTCAACTTTTTAGTCTAAAAAGTCAAAAAGTGCACTTATTTAGGACTTTCCAAACAATCCCTTAGTCTCGTTTGGTTTTTATTTTTGACTTTTATAACTTTTGTGAGAAAAAAAGTGTAATGTTTATGGTTTGGATGTGACATTTTATCTTATTAACTTATGTAGCTAATTTTGTCTTTTATGCTTTTTTAACCAAAAATCCATTGCCAAACATACCTTTAGGGGTTGTTTGGGATGACCTAAATAAGTGCACTTTTTGTCTTTTTATGAAAAGATGTGCAAAAAAGTAGAGAGATGATGTGATGAAAAAAAGATAAAAAGATAAAAAGTATGTATCTATTTAGGATAGCCAAACTTGATCTTAGTTTGTATGGTTAAGTGAAATAGAGAGCGTTATTGGAGTATATATTAGATAAAGTGATTTAGTAAAATACAAAGTGTATTTTTTATGTACTTTTGCTAGGTAAAATGTATGGTTGTCGGAGGTGCTGGACTCATACCAAATAATAATAATAATAATAATAATAATAATAATAAATTAAACTCAACTCCCTTAAAGTTTGAAAAAAAATACAATTAATCTTACATTTTTAATATAATTACACTGACTTCCATCAAGTTTTAATTCACATAACACTTATGTCATTTTTCATCAATAATTCATTAGTCGTTTGAATAAAAAAATAATGTTATCATCACTTTCTTGTTAAAATATATATTTATCTTCATTTATTTTAGTATCTACTCACCATTGGTATTATTAGTTTTGATCATTTTAATCTTATTACAAGAGAAATTAATATAATTATATCAAAAATATAGAATTAATTGTATTTTTTCTAAACTTAAATGGAAGTGAGTATAATAATAATAATAAAATTAATAATAATAATAACAACAACAATAACAACAACAACAACAACAACATAACTTCGGTTACTTTCAAAATCAAACCTGATGCTAGTAGATTAATGGGTAAATTACAAATGCACGATTTACTTAAAATATAAATTGCTTCGTATGATTTAGAAAATTACAAATATTTTATTGTTATAATTTTTTTATTTAGCAGAATTAATTAAAAAATGTTGGATTTTTGTAATTGGCAATCCCGTTGGATAAAACTCCATTTAGTTATGTTAGGGTTTTGTAATTGACAATTCCGTTTGACAAAACTTCTTTCAGTTATAATTTTATTCGCTCTTTTATTTTAGTGAGGATGTAAGTGCTTAGATGTAAGTGTTTAGATGCAAATCTAACTCGAATTGTACCTATGCAGAAGAGTTTGTGATCTTGAGGCTTCCATGTTTGCCACTTCGCTGATTATGTACGGGGAGTTGGTAAGGTTAAAGAAAATAAGGTACACCTTGTTTTTATTTATCATCATTGTGGTATGTATGGTTATATTTGCCCCTGTTGTTATGAGTTATATGGGAGAGTGTCTCATAGAGGTGGAAGAAATTTTAATACCTTGTGGGGTAGGAGACATTTCATTGGTTGTAATGAGGTTAAGGGTCATATTAGACCAAACTTGACGAGAGGTTGTATGCTTAATTAGACCTAGGAATAGGAGGTTGGAAACCAAGTCAAGACGGGCTCCTATTGAAGGGAAAGGGAACCACAACGTCAAGACACCACCCAAGAATCACAATTTTCACAACTTTGTTCGTACTAAAGCGATTTGGGTGAAAAAGCTTGACTTGTGTTAATTTGTTTATTCGTGTTTGTTTGCTTGTTTGTTTTTGGTTTTTTGTATATGTTTGTTCGTTTCTTTCTTGCTTTCCATAAATTTTTTTTTTAAAAAAAAAAATCCAAAAAGATTTTCCTAGTATGATTTTGCAAGCTTCACATTTTTAAGAAGTTCTTGGTATATATTGGAACTGATGAGAATATCCATTTCTTGTTAATGTATGTGTGTTTTTTGTGGTCATTACTCATTTCGGATTGTGCGTACTTTGATTAGTATGTCTCATTCTGTACACACGCTTGGATTAGCAAATCCGACAACTTTTATAGAAAATTCATTTATTGCAAAATATGTCAGAAGTAGACTACATCACCAGATCTTAGAGTGGCTTTGGAAAATTAGGAAACTCGTGACTCGTGCCAAAGGCTACTATTCGTTATAACCAAAGATGCCTCAGTTCGAAACTTTATGTATGACGGGGGGAAGGTCATGAAGTGAGCATCCACGCTCACCTGATCAAAAGATCGGCCTCTACTAAACCATAACATAAGTTTTATAAACAATATATGCTCTTGTTCTGGTTATTTATTAATGCTACAAATTTACTATGTGAAGCAATCAAGTATAGACGATTTCATTCATTTTGGAACATTTAGACCTCATGTATTTTGAAAGACTTTTGATGTATGTACAACTCAAATGAATCTAAGCCCACAGGCATAAGAATCAATACTATTCCAAATTGAATGACACAACCTCAATCCATTGGCAATCATAGAGATACATCAGTTAAGTATGTAGTCGCATGATAAGATGCTTAGACATAATAAGAAAAATCATTCATAGACGGGATGCTAAAGCTATAAATATTCACCTAGTATTTACTCACATCCGACTATGAGGATGAAACAAAAATTAGTAAAATATGCATGATCCTATATGGAAAATATTAATGCAATACATACACAAGAATGCAACTATAGATTCGGCTACTAAATATATGATATGTGTATCATCTCAAGGCATGAAGTAGCGCACATAATCAGTTCAAAAATGATAAATTCTACAAATGCAGATGAGCCGAACCCAAATGCATGAAAGATAGATGCAATACATGAGTATGATAAATAAAACATGATATTATGTATATACAAAAAGTACGCAAATAAAAGGGATAGAAAGATATGGTGTTGGAAGATTATTACAACAAATCAAATGCAAACAAATAAAGATAGAGGGGGAGGAATTATTACAACAATTGAATGAAATAATAAAATAAAGAAAAGACGTGCGGTTAGAGAAATTATTACAACATTGAATTGATTTAGCCCAATTACGGCTGAATCTAATAAATCATACTATATAACCAAAAAAATATAACCAACAGCTCCAGAACCACTCAGGAGAGCACTCCCCAGAAACTGTTTGCTCTGTTCTTGGAAGGATCATCCGGCCAGACACAAAAATGGGCCGGCCGAGCAGGAAATTAGCCGACCAAATTCTTCTTCCGGTTTAGATTTGGGTCAGTGCGGAAATTCCAAAACAAAGGCCAAAGGACATTTTCTAAGGAGTGCTCATCCCTTCTACCCCTCTGCCTACAAGGATCACTTAGGAAAGATGTAGATAGGCTATGAATCTTAACAATGATATAAACAGATATTTTGCTAAAAAGAACAAATTAAATGAATCAAAAGTAATAACAAATTCAAGCCCAAGGAAAGGATAGGAACCTACATCTTCTCTTTGTGAATAAGGGCAAATTAATACCCAAATCCATGCCATTAAGTGGAGAGTGTAGATTAATGCAAACCATTTTTTGGTGGAAACTTTGCTTTTAAAACAAGGGATTCATCAAAACAATTGAAAACTCATCATCTAGTCATAGGACAAGGATGCTTCCATCCTTTTCTATGTTCACAAATGATTGAAAATGGAGATTTCAATGTCCTCTGACCCAAAATCTCTTATTTTACTTCCAAAAAAAAAAAAAAAATAAAATAAAGAGAACACAACTCTTTTAACATCAAATCCCAAGAATCACTCAAGAAATTCTATGGAACAACTACCCTACTCATTATTTTTTTAGTATAGGTTGAAACTGTTGGCTTTTTCGGCTTTCGAAGGTTAATTATGTAATTTTAAGTATGTCAGCAAGAATCAATAAGTCCTTACAAAATTTTAATTGCCAACAAATTATCAGAAGATTGTGTTGAAGTTCTTTCAGCCTCAATGAAGAAGACTTTTACTGGTGGCTTCCTAAGGAGAAACTTATAAATAATGACGAGTACAAAGAATAGTTTAGAAACTAAATTTCATTAAGTAAATGAGAACTTAAAATGAACTTACAATGAAATGACCTTGTCATGACCCAAACCTGCCCCTATGGATTAAAGTCATAACTGGCCAGTAATCACGAGATTAGGTGCGACCTCAGTTAGAAATCAAGTCATATTCAATATTAGGGGGCCAAATTGCGGAAGAAAAATTTACAAAGATTGTCCAACGAGATGTGCATATATGGTTTAACCAAAACATTCTCATATTTCATATAATAACTCACACCATATAAACATTCATATTATGTATGTATCACATACGTCCAAGATCATTCAGTAGTCAGTATTAACAAAACTAAGGTTGTACAGAATTAGTCATATGTGACCTTAAAGGATCAAAAACAAAAGATCAAAGGACAAGTAAAACAAAAGTAAGGCCTCTTGCGTGAGGCGACCTTGGTTGATCTCTCAAAACTTGGTTTCTCATTGCTCACTAGGGCTGGGGCTGGATATCCCGATGCTCACCTACATACATAAATATAAACAGTGAGCTAACGTCCAGTGAATAATACCAAAACAAATGAGTTCATGAACAAGATTCTTATAATCACAGTTCACTATTACACTTAGTATTTGATGTTAAAGCAGAATGACCTCAGGTCCCTTTCATCATATCCCAAGCACAGAACGACCTTGGGTCCATTATAGGCAAAACGACCTCAGGTCCAACTTACATATAGAATGACCTTGGGTCCATTACACACTGAACGACCTTAGGTCCAATACTCACAGAACGACCTTAGGTCCGATACTTGCAGAACGACCTTAGGTCCAATACTTACAGAACGAACTTAGGTCCAATTCATATACACATTTACTATGTGCACACATTTAGATATATGATCATATATGTTCTTGTATCTAGAATGACCTTAGGTCCATATTTTTTCCTTATCCCGAACGGCCTTCGGCCCATTTAATAATCATACAAAACGTCCTTAGGCCCAACTCACATCCTCATTGAATATACTGAACGGCCTTAGGCCCATTTCAGACTCATACATTGATCACTTCGTACATTTTATTCCGAATTGAGTGATTGGAATGCTTGTTCATAATATCGTTTTAAAGGTCTAGAACCTTACCACATAGGCTTCATTTAGAAAATAATGCATATACAAAATATTTTTGTTCAAATATTACTCACCGTGTTCCGATGTTTGATTCGTCCTTGTACTTAACCCTACATAATTCACAACACATTGGGTCATAATACCATTTAATCCGTTCTTTAGTTTGCTTAACATTCTTAGGCTTCTTTCATGTCCTTTAATTCATTTACAATGTTCAATGCACGCCTAAGAGTGCTTAGAAATGAAAGAGAACAGAAAACGAAACATAAAACAACTTTTCAAAATTTCTGAAACAGGGCTCTCCGCTCGAGCGCAGCTTTTCTCACTCGAGCGGACCCTTTTGGCCTGCAAAAGTACTGGTTGCCTTATTTTTGTGCTCGAGCATGAATTTGGTCGCTCGAGCCAATAGTCAAAACATGTGAGTGGGCGCTCGAGAGTAATTATTCCCACTCGAGCAGACATCAATGTCTGCAAAATTTCTGGGAGCTAGCATTTTACGCTGGAGCGACGCTTTCCTTACTTGAGCGGACATGTCGAATTCTGAAATTTCCAGAACTGTGTTTGAAGTTCAAAACTTGATTCCAAAGCTCAAAACTCACATTTTTGGTACAAAAACATGGAAAACATTATATGGCACGGAAATACTTCTAATTTTAAAACCAATTACTCGAAATCATGGACCAATTTCCAAAATCAAGTTCAAATCATTCAATTCCATGTTCAAAACTTTGAGACTCATGCATGTATGACCTTACATGAATTCATCATCTTCAAAACATGTAATTAAGCCTCATAATCTCATTATTCATGGATGTGTGTCTCAAATGACTACCAATTCAACTTGTTTAACCTGTCTTATACAAAAAATAAATAAATAAAATAAAAATAAAAATAAAAATAAAAATACTAGAGTACAGGAATTGAAGAACTGGAAATATAAAAAAATGGAAATGTAACAACTAGAAAGAAAAATATATGAAATAAATAACTGGTTTCTGGATCTGAGTTTGGGTCCTTCTTCTGTTGGCCTTCTCTACTATTTATACTCTTTAATGGTAACCGTCGAAGTGGACTTTTAACCGTTGAAATGCCCTTCACCAATCATTGGTTATGGCCTTGAACAATCTGCTCCCACTACGCATTCCTTACAATTGGGCTTCCCTCTTGAATTTGAATTTGAATTGTGAGTAACCGTTGGGTCATGTCATCTTGCGCCTTCTAACTGCTCTAATGTTGCGCAAATCCATTATTACCAATATGAACTGCCACGTGTCTGTTGTTGATTGGAGACTTGCATTAACTCCCTAAATTACCCTTTACGAACCACGTGTTAAGCTGTGATTGGATTATACAAAATATGTAGCCAACATTACCCCCCGCACTAATATACCCAATACTTGGTGATATTAGTGGATCAATGCACTTTGCCCACGTCCTAGGACGTGCATGAACGTTGCTTATCTTGGAAGTGCCACCGTATTCTAGCAATGAAGCACTGAACTTTATTAAATTCTCCCTTACGCTTGAACATTTCTTCTACTATCCGAGAATACGAAAGGGCTGATACATCTCCAATGGCCAAACAAACCCTCTCTTATATTGATTGAGCATATAAGGAGGTGTTCGACAATGATGACTGACCTCAACAGAACCTTCACGCATTTATTGGCCACTTTTATCCACCTCTATTTATACAAGTCATGGAAGCTTTTGCAGAATACAAACCTTTGGACCAAGAATTTGCAAAGATGGATCTTGGAAACTCTTCCTTTGCTCCAAAACTTTCTGTATGGGACGAGGCTGTTTCCTCTTTCTCTGAAAACACTGGCTGGGATACTTGGTCAGCACCTGTTCAACCTCAAATAAGGAAGCGGATTCATCACAGAATTGTTGAATTCGATGAACCCCTTTTGGTGCCTCCTTATTCCCGAAGCCTAATAGTATGCCCCTACATACCTTTTAATCGCCGTCGTTGTCTAGAGGACAACTTGCTTTTAGTGTGGTATACCTCCACCCTTCCAATGAGGATAATGCAGAAGACTCCTAATCCAATCAAAGCATTAGGATTTAGTCCCTCATTCTTGGCTAAGAAGGCAAAATATTATTCTTCTGACTGGCTGGAGTGCATGAATGACCTCCAATTCCCTTATTCTTTTTGAATGGACCCTTTTGCACCCTCTGTCCCTCAGAATCCTAACTGGATGGAGGAATTGAAACTTACTCTCTTCGAGGGTCAACATTTCTCTTCTTATCAATCTCCAGTTCCTCCAACTGCATTTCAACAGTATAAAGCACAGCTCCTACTTGCCGCCTTCTCCCATTTTCCTTTCAAAGTACTTGGAGATGAGGTTCCTCACAAGAACTTCCTATGGGGTTGTGACATATTGTCTTGAGGTCACGTTCTCAACCCCATAGCCCAAATAGAGCTCCACACCTTCTTAGACCAACTCCCTCTCCTACTGAACTGGCATAAAAATACCCTAGCCACCAGTGATTCATTGGATGAAATCACTGCCATTTGAATTCATACTCAGTACGAAGCAAAGAACCTTCTTGAAGAATATGCTGCTTTCAAGAACAAGGACTCGATGTATTGGGATGATGTAGACATGGATGAGATGGAGCAAGATTTGAAGACAATGGAGTTTGAGGTGAAGGCTGAGTAGCTTTTTCATCAAATAAGAGCACATCAGCTGCAAAAATCCAGTTTAGATAGAATTGAAGACAGGATAAAGAAAGATCACAAGTTCATAGAACATTGTTGGGTTAAATTCAATGAACTTGTTACTTTTTCCATTTCTTACTATTATGAAATTGAATTTATAGCCAAATAGGCCCTCCTAATGTAAATATTTTATACATTAATGAGACTGGGTTTTTGACATTCCAATTGTATGATCCATTTAATATGTCCTTATTCCTTGCTTTGTTCAATAATTTGTACAAACAATAACTTTGAATTAACCAATCTTGCTTCGAAGCCTAGTTTAATTGTTTTCGAAGCATGGAGTTTCTCTTAAGAATAATAACATTTTCCTTCGAAGGGTCTTGTCTTAGAAAAAAAGTTCAAGAAAGTGTTTTCATGCATAGATAAGTCCTTTGGTCTTTGAACTTTCCACATTGCTTGACCAAGTATTGGATTTATAGTGCTTACTTATTTTGAAATCCAAAAATCAGGTAAGAACCCTATTCTAACCATAAATTATTACAAGGATTCCTTCGAAGGAAATTTTCTATTACGGAAAGCCTAAAAGAATACCCTCAAAACCTTGTAAGCAAACAAATCCCAGTTATACTTGAGTTTAAGGTATAAGACTGGCTTCGAAGCCAACTAATTGCTTTCGAAGCTAAGCTGAGTACTTAAAAAACTAGCTTCAAAGCCAACTCCCTATATTCGAAGCCAAGCTGAGTATTTGAAATGTGTTTCCATCTCTCATAAGGTATTCACATACTTGTTCAAAGGTAGCTCTCTTTGTGTTTTTAGGGATTTTAAAATAAAAGCCTTAATCACACACATGGATCAAACCTAGGCTTATTTGACCCGCTACGTTAAATGGGTAATATTGAACAGAAAGGTTTAAAACCCTAACTTCTCACGCTTTACCTATAACTTGTCCAAAATTCCCTCCTATTGCTCTCGACTGCAATTTCTTACTCTTCTTATACTCACTTTCTTTGCCCTCCCTTCAACCCCTCACTAATGGCTTCTTCTTCCTCGAAAGTGTCGTTTATTGCATAAGCCCGTCTGTGGCTTTGAAGAGGTGTACTGATGAAGAGAGAGCTAAATTCAAAGCTGGTGGACCAAGTGCCATAGATGGGCGTGTCTTTATCCCTCACCACAGCGCTCAGGAAGAATACGTCCTTGGACCTATCTTCAGAGAAGCCCCTGCCCAACTTCTTGGTTTGTATCCTCGTTTAGAGGATCACTGCCTTCTTTACGAAGGGGGTCTTGACTGGCAGAGCTGGAGGATGAACCAACCTCATTGTTGCTGGCCCACATTGAGGATAGAATGAGAGGAACAGTAAGATCGAGTTGTTCTTACTAGAGAATGGGACCTGTAAGAGCTCTGCATCCTTGACACCCTTCGCCTCTCCAGGTTCATTATTCCTAAAGACCCTCTTTTGATTCCTACTACCCTTTGCTTTTGGAACTCAGCTTTTAATTTTTTCCAGTTCTGATGTGATATGATGGCTCCCACTATCATTGATATCTGCCATCTCTTAGGGCTCTCACCAATTGGTGATCCCTTTACCTCTGATTACCCAAACCCTCCGGTTAGTTTGACCATTCCGTCATTGAACTCTTTCTTTAGTGATTTTGCAAATACTGAGAATAAGAAAGAAAGTCCTATGATTGACCAAGAGTTCTTTTCATTTATTCTATATTGGTCACTAAATTCCTTTTTTGTACCTCTTCTTAGCGGATCATGCCTAAGTTTGCCCCTCTTGCCAAGGCTCTTACTTTGAAGAAGAAGATAGCCTTGGCTCCTTATGTTTTAGGCCATGTTTATAGGGCATGTTCCTAATTTTGTGAAAAACCTCTGGACATTAATCAATGAGGCCCACTTTAGGTATTACAATTCTGGCTTTTTGCATATTTTTCTGACTTACACTCCAGGTGTTTGAGATTCTTAGTGCAAGACCCCACTACTTATGGAGAAAAATATGTCAGGGTCTTCCTTTACCCCTCTAGTTTTTCTTATTACTTCAATTTCTTCTACCAACTCCTAATTTCTCCTCTTTCCACCTTCTTCTGCCCCTTCAAAGCTAACACAGGGCCAGCCTAGCTGAGAACCTTTTTAGCTGACAAGAAATGCTCTGGGTCTTTACACAAAGATATGTGGGCCTCCATTTTGCTTCCAAGGGAACTCTTTATTGGAACCTTGAACTTTCGAGCTTATAAGTGTATATCTGAAGCTTACTGTCCTTTCCAATTTGCTAGGTAATTTAGGCTTACTTAGGGGATTCTTCTCCCTCTTTGTAGCCTCTCCAACTCAAATCTTGCAACCAGAGAGCTGAAAGTGCCTAAAACCAAGTTGGATGAAGCAACCTCCGAACTAATGCAAGACTTAAATGACTTTGAATTTACTGCTTTCATCTTACATGGCATAGCCTTAAAAAGATTTCAGAATTGGTGAACAGCCAATATGGAGGTGCACCTGGCTATTTCCCCTAAAGATCTGTTGGTAAGGCTAGATGTGCCCTCTCAAGCCAAGCCTAAGGAGACTGGGGTCACCATCAGCTCCTCTACTGCTCCTACTATTCTAATTTATGCTCCTACTACCTCATCTCCTCCTCCTAGAGTCACCGGGGCCACTTCAAAGAAAGGTATGCACCTTGCCTCCTTTACGCCCTTCCCTTTTACGCTGCTTTATCTAATTACCTATAACTTTAATATTTGGTGCAGAAACTTCACAGGAGGCTTCTTCTCAAAGGACTCAAGCCTTGAACATTCTCAAGGACAAGCAGCAACAACAGAGGAAAAGAAAACTTTTGTTTGACCCTGAAGAAGAGGTACCTGAGGCTCATTCAGATGAGGAGGAAGAAGCAAAAAAGGCAACACCATTGAAAAGGTAGAAAACGAAGACATTTTCTCTTTCTGAGCTCACTAGGACCCCCACTTATGAATCAGTTGCTAAAGCAATGGAAAGGGAACAGTCCAAGGAGATTATTGTCTTTCAAAGGTCAAAGAAGAGGAGGCAGCAACAACTATTAAGAGAAGAAGCTGCTGCTACTGATGCAATGCAAAAGGGAGACTGCGAAGAAGCGTAAAACTGCTAAGCACTATACTCTTCACGGTTCTCCAATCATTACTACTACAACCACTGAAGCTGGTAATTTCTCTTAGTACTTTTGACAATTGCCCTTTTCAAGACTTAGCATACATTTAACATCTTTCTGATTTCTGGAATGCAGCAGCAGCCAGCCTACACCTTCCTACTTCAACACTGCCTTATTTTACTTCACCTGGGGATAAGGGGCCCTTTTTGACTTCTGTAGAGCTGAGGGCAGCTTTAAAAGGAAAAGAAAAAGTCAACGTTGAAGTGCCAATGAATGCAGAGCCTATCCAGTCGATATTTCCACTTCCTAGCTCTTCACTCTCCATGCCTTCTTCCTTTTTTTCCTTGATGCCACGCATCCCATCTTCTCTTTCTCCTGGCCTTTTTAATTCCTTAAACCTACCCCTAATCTTTATTTCCTTTCCTTCGCAGCCCTCTCTTAGAGTCCTGGCTACCCCTTTATCACCTGAGAGAGCCTCAGTTATGACCTTATCTTTAGTGGCAACCGGTACTTCCAAGGAAGACACTGGCAACTCACCAATTCCCTTTCCACCATCCAGCTCCAATCCCTCTTCTCTAGACTTACTAGTAACCAAGACCATGGACACTGCTGGGGAATCCTTCACTCTTTCTCCTATTCCCATGCTTCCATCTCTTCTTTCAACCTGTGACTCCTCTGTATTGCAAATTTCAAAGGAAGAGATGAACATCTTCGAGGCTCAGCTGGCCAGTTTATTTGACATATCTTCACCATCTCGAGCAACAAACAGTGAGCCATTGATCCTTTCTGACTCCCTTTTGGAGATTATTGAGAGCTCTTCCATTGCTACTGAAGCCTCTTTGCCTCAGGTGGACTTGGGCACTCGCTTGGATTTACTGAAATCATTCTCGAGGATTCCATTTGAAGCCTTACAAAAGCCTATTATAAAAAATGGTTTCCCTAAATGCTGTAAAATCTTCAAGCAATCTAACATGGCCTTCTCAAGCCACTTATCCCAGGCAGCAGCCACTATAGATTTCTATATCAATATATGCCACAAGGCCAAGGCTGCAGAAGGGGAGTTGCTGAAAAAGAAAGAGTTTGTCTCCCAAATACATGCTGAAGTGTTTGACTTGAAGGGACAACACTCATATGCCTCTCAGTTTCAAAACCAACTCTTGTAGAGGAAGGCCTAACTAGAAAAGAGGCTAGCAGCAGTCAACCTAGCCTTGGATCAAAATGCTGAAAGATTTCTAACTACCAACCAAGGGCCAGTTGACAGAAGACAGGAAATGGCTACGGCCATACAGTTGTTCTCATCCCTTAGGAGTAGTGAATCAATTGTAAGGGAACAACTGAGGCTTTGTAATGATTTTTGGGCCAACTTATGGCTTCATGTATGTAAATCCTTATGAAATGAAAAGCCCTTATTTTTTATATTTTCTTTGTCCAAGTGTTCAATGCTTTTATATCACTTTTACTTGGCATTTCTTACACTCTTTGTGTTTTACACACAGTTGGATAATAAGGCTTCAAATATCTGCCATTGATTTTCTTAGGATGCACATAACTACTTAGATTTCTCAGATAATAGGCTTCCCCAGGCAGGACTCTATGAATTTGGTATGGTCCCTCCTAATTAGGTGACGGTTTGCCATATGGCTCTTAATTCTTATGGGAAGTATTGTCTTCCACACCAAATCACCTTCATCAAAGCTAATGTGCTTGACTTTTTTGTTATAGCTCTTGCCTACTTTTTTCTTTTGGAAAAAGGATATTATTTAATGCCAAAATTTTGGCTTCATCCACATTTTCTAACTCCAAGAACATGCTCTGATGATATTGCTCTGTAGTTAACTAGTCTTAGCATTTTACCCTTAAGGATTTGATATTAATTTCCATAGGCAATACTGCATCATGTCCATATACTAAGGCATAAGGAGTGATTTCTGTACTTGACCTTGGAGAAGTCCTATACGCCCATAATACATCTAACAACAAGCTATGCCAATCCCTGGTACTGTCTTCCACAACTCTTTGCATTCATTTTTTCAAGGATTTATTAGATGATTTAGCTTGACCATTTGCTTGTGCATAATAAGGGGTAGAATTAATAAGACTAATTCCAAATTCTGCTACGAAAGATCTCACCATCTTCCCATCAAACATAGTCCCATTATCCACAGTTATGGTCTGTGGGATGCCAAACCTATGGATTAATTCTTTGATAAATCCAATAATTTTAGTCTAATCCACAGCCTTATAAGGCTTAGCTTTGACCCATTTAGTGAAGAATCTGTGGCCACTAGAATGAAACAATAATGCTTCGAAGAGGGTGGATATATTTTCCCTATCATATCCATTCCCATCCTCTAAATAGCCATGGCTTCACAACTGCATACAAATCAGTTATTGGTACATATCTTATCATGCCATACTTTTGGCATGCCTAACATCCCTTTGCATACTCTAGGCAATCCTTAAGGATAGTTGGCCAATAATAGGAATGCCTTCGAAACAACCATCTCATCTTCACACCAAGTTGATGGGCACCACAAATGCCTTCATGCACCTCAGCCATGGCAGTCAATGCCTCTTTTAGCCCTAAACATTCAAGTAGCAGTCCATTTGCTCCCCTTTTGTATAAGGCATTCCCATATATTTTGTACTGCATAGACTGTAGTTTAAGTTTCCTACTAGCCTTCGAAGATAGGCCAGTCAAATATTGAATGATTGGATGCTTCTAATCTTATTTTTGCAGGTCATTCTGATTAGCTTCTACATGATACTTCTTTTAGCCAAATGTGGTATTAGCTTTTGATATGTTGCTTGACTTATATCTGTTTGAGTGTTAGCCTTTCTTCTTAAATTCGAAGCCCTCTGGGCTACATCATTGGCTTTGTAATTCATGAATTTTGGGACACAAGTCACATTTGCTATTTAAAACTGAGAAAGCAAATGTAAAGTAGCAACATAATATGGTAACATACTTGCACTTTGACACTTAAAAATTCCTTTTACTTGGTTGATTACCAATTGGGAATCCCCAAATATATCAACTGCATGAGCTTGTAATCCAATAAGCATCTCAAGTCCCATTACTAAAGCTTCATACTCAGCTTGGTTGTTGGAACAAGTAACTTGATCAATTCTGAAACCATGTGTGGTTTCTATCTCCTGTGGTGACTTAATCACAACATCAATTCCAACTAGACCATTGGCTTTTGATCCATCGAACCACATTTGCCATGGCTCAACATTAACCATACCAAGATCTTTTATCTCTTGGCTCTCTGTTTGACATGGATGATCTGCCAAAAAATTAGCCAAAACCTGTCATTTTACTGCCTTTTGGGAAACATATTCTAGATAAAATTCTGATAAGGCTAAAATCCATTTGTCAATTCTTCCTCTTAGCATAGATCTAGATAACATATACTTAGCCAAATCTATGGTTGGAAATTCCATAACAACAGTAGGCAAAAGATAATATCTTAATTTCATTATTGCAAAGTGCAATGCTAGACACAGCTTTTCTATAGCTGAGTATTTACATTCACAAGAATTTAAAAACCTACTAAGGTAATAGATTGCTTGTTCTTTGCCTTCTTCATTATCCTGAGCTTGAAAAACTCCCAATGATTCTTCAGCTGCAGCAACGTATAGCTTCAAGGGTTTGTCTCTCCTTGGTGGCATTAGCACTGGAGGCTTAGCCAAGTAGGCTTCGATTCCTTCGAAAGCAGCTTGATGCTCAGCTGTCCACACAAATTCTTCTTCATTTTTTATTTGATGGAGGTTTGGCTTCGATGATGGCCTTGGCTTTGTTCTGATCAATTTATATTCCCTTCTTGCGTACTACATACCCCAAGAAGTTTCCAGCTAATAC